>NC_066584.1:153842620-155327620 GCF_024323335.1 Lathyrus oleraceus | reverse complement strand
ATAATTTCATAATTGCATATTTTCATATTTGATTAACTTGTTGGTTTGAGATTCTCATTCCCTGTATGGCGGTACTTTATCCCCATACAAGTTCCGATGTCTGTCCTCCCTCAATTGTAGAGCGTCAGCCCCTTAGGCAGAAAAACTTTAACCTTTCTCCTCTTCCCCACTGAGTTGTTTCCTCGTGGATGATTATTATTTCAGTTTCCTCCCCAGTTGTTCATCTGGATGGAACCACTCCCCTTGAGTTATGTCCTCATTGGGTTGAGTCTTGTTTGACTGTTTCTTTCTAGCTCTTACCTAGATAGATGCTTTGAGTCTCCTAAGAGTTTATTACCCAGTAATTGGTAATTTTCTTCTTAGTTTGCAGTGTGTTACTTCTTTCCTAAAGCATGGCAAAAGTATCCCTGTTTTTCTCCTAAGTAGAGTCCCCAACGGATCTGATTCCCTAGGAAGTATATCCTTGATATGTTCATCCTAACCGGTGACAAATATCTTTCTCTCCCCTGCCTGAGTTTATCCTTGATATGTTCATCCTAACCGATGACGGATACTCTCACCTTTGGTATTCTACCCAGTAAAAAGGTAGTTGTAATCCCTATTCTTGTTCCCTAAAGAGTTAATCCTTGATATGTTCATCCTAACCGATGACGAGTTTCCTTCTCTTTGTGGTCTTCTACCCAGTAACCGGTAGTTGTAAATCCTGCTTTTGTCCCCTCCGCAGAGTTGATCCTTGATATGTTCACTTTAACCAGTGACGGATTCTCTCTCTTGGTATTCTATCCAGTAACTGATAGATGTAATCCCTATTTTCTCCCCTCTCAGAGTCTATCCTTGATATGTTCATCTTAACCGGTGACGGATTTTCTCTTTGATAGTATTCTATCCAGCATTTGATAGATGTAATTCCTACTTTTTGTTCAGTTGGTTTATCCTTTGATATGTTCATCTTAACTGATGACGGATTTTCTTCCCTGTCGAGTTTATCCTTAATATGCTTATCCTAACTGATGACAAATACTCTCACCCTTGGTCTTCTTCCCAGTAACTAGTAGTTGTAAATCCTAGTTTTTGCAGTTTTCCCCAGCAAGGCTATTCTTATCCAGTAACTGGTAATGAATACTCCTTTCTGTTGGTTCCCAGCGAGTCATCCTTGATATGTTCATCCTCACTGATGACTGATGTTCTCTTTGTTAGATCTTTATTATCTCCTCACCCAGTAGCATGTAGTAGATAATAGATTTCTTCTCCTCCTGTGTTGAAGTTTATTTCTTCCCCAGTTGAGTTGAGTGCGCATTTCCTTAGTGAAATCGCTTTTCCATGCATGATTCAAGTATTTCAGTTTTATCCTGACTTACTCGTATCCCCTGGAAATGTTGTTGTTTCCCCGGCTGAGTCTTTCAATTTTTGTATGGAATCCCTCAAGTCCCCCAATAGTTGTAAGTCGTAGCCTGGCCTACACATAACTCTTTTTATCCCCCCAGAGTCTCTGTCTCCCCAGTAAGTTTTCCTTATGGAATGCATTATACTCCTGCGGACTTTCGGTCTCTCTGATTTCTTTTCCTTTGTGGCCATATTTCCCCACAAAGAGTTAACTTTTGCATTCATATCATTTGCATCATGAGGTCTCTTAGGGACCAAAATTTGTTTCTATGTATTGTTATTTAAGCCCATTCTACTGAGTCGACATGAAGATTTTAACCTTCGCCTCCTCAGTTAGAATGTCCTTAAATAGGGGCAGTTGTAAGACCCCAATTTTGACCCTAAGATCCCTCATGCAATTTCATCATAAACATTAGCATTAGGATCATACCTTGGTATCCTCCTTACCCCTATTTCATTGGGTTTGTTTTGGGAGAGATCACCAAGCACTATATGATTGTATCATACTTGTATTTTATCATTTTTTTCACTAACCAAAATACCAAAAATATGTCTTTGTATTTGCCTAACTCTTTTGTAGGTAGGGCCTGATCCCATTGATCTATCAAGTTCATATCTAGGATTTGATACCCTCATGACAAAAAGCACAACCATGAATTTATATAAGAATGGTCACAAGCATCATATATGAGTCCTAATGATTCCTACATGATATATTGATCACTTTGAGGGTGATTTGCCTTGGAAACCCTAGTTTGATTGGGTATCTTGAGTAACTTCTCCAACAAGCTATCTCACAAATTGATCAAATATCTCAAGGGGCACTTTAAAATTCATCATCTTGTGCATATATGATCTACCATGAGCCTAGAAAGTCAAAAGAATTGAAGGTTAGCAAGTTGGTTGATGGTGGTTGGCCATTTGAATTCATCTGATCAAAACTGGGTTTCCCTAGACCCTATCTCCTACAATTTTCACCATATGAAAATGATTCCAAGAGAAAACTTACTCTAGATTACATTCCAAACAACTTTGATGTTGAGACCTAGAGCTAATTTTGCTTGTAAAATCATTTTCTATGTTGAAACATTATAGGTCATTTTGTCTAAACCCTAATTTGAAAGTCAACTTCCCAAGGCCATAACTAGCTCAATTTTTATGAGATGGAAGATTTACAAGTTGCAGAATCAAATTCAAGATGTCTACTTCAACTTTTATGTTTGGAGTGAGAGCTAATTCAACTTTTATGAGCATGTGATATGAGGTACATTATAGGTCACTTTTGACCTATACCATTGAACAAGTGATTTTTCCAAACTTCAAAAATGCATAACTCTATCATTTAAAATCCAAATGACATGAAATTTCTGACCGTTTTGAAGGTCTTTGAAAAAGCTACAACTTTGATGAAGATACTTTTCTCATTTGAAGCTCACATAAAAAAAATTAAGCAAGGTGCAATATTGAGATATATGGCTTGACACTTAGAAAAATTTTCAACATGTTGAAATTTCCAAACTTCCACCTCAAAATTCATCATGATACAAGCTTCAAATGGAAAAGAGTTGAACATGAAAGTTGTTCCTCTTGATCTCACCTTTCCAAAATGTCCATGTTCATCCATTTTGGACAAGAATTGAATAGGCTGCGTATGGCTTGAACATTGCATCATCATTTGGCAAAGATCAAACTTCAAGTTTCCATATACACTTGCCTTGCAATCCAAGTTGATTTCAGACTCTCTCACATTCATTTGTGGATCTAAAGAAATGATCTCATGGGTCTATACACACCCATGCACCCATGCATCATCCATTGCCAATTTTGGAAAGTCATTTGGAAAGTGCAATTATCACTTGATCCAGCTATAAATAGAGCTCCATATGCTCAGAATTAATCACACATTCGCGCCAGCTTTGATTCTAGACCCCTAACCCTTCCATTTGAGAGGATAATCCTGAGAATTTCATCTTGAAATTGAGTTTGAATCTCATTGTTCTGAGATTCAAAACTCTAGGGATCCAAGACCTTTTGTGCATTTCATTCTACTTCTACAAGCATTCTGAGTGAGATCAAGCATGAGCCAAGGCAAGAACAGTTGAATCCAGACCTACATTGAAGGTATTTTCCAGAAAATTTCATCTCTTCGATTCTCTCTCAATCTTGCTCAATTTTCTTGATTCTTTGGTTGTCTGAAGTCCTACCAATGTAGGCAAGAAGATTGAGTTGCTTAGAGGTCAAATCGAAGCAACTCAGTTGACATACCTCAAAATTCAACTCCTCATATCTTTCTATATGTGAGGAGTTAGTTAAAATTGAGGTCAGATTCGTGATCTACGCCATTTTTCCTTTCAGATCATGTCCTCCTATTTCATTTTTTTGATGGTGATGAGTGAACCAGTCCAGCCAGGGTCACCGAAGATGATGATCGGCCTTTGGACGCCGGTGATGTGTTGGCACGGTTCAGAGCCATTGATCCCTTTTAAATTGTTTTAATCTCGTGCATTATTTTTAATTACCATGCCTATGCCGCGTTGACTCAAGTCCACCATGGAACCCGCGCTGGTGGCCACTTGATCTGCCACCTCAATTAATGAGGGAGATCAAGTGGTCCATGTTTTTTCTTTATTTGAATTTCATTTTAATTGCTTTGTTTTCATTAATTCATATTAATTTTAATATTGATCCAAAAAATATGAGAGTTTCACCAAACAATTTCAAATAATTTCCTCTTTCATATTCTAAATTAAAATTATTTTTTGGATCATTATTAATATTTTTCATGATTTTATTGATTTTGCATTTGTTTTTAATTGTTTAAAAATACTTTTAAGTCTTCAAAAATTCTGAAATTTTTTCTCCAAGGTCCTTTGACTTTGTTTTATCTATGATAAATCTCATGGCCATTTATTTGGTGTTTTGATGAGGTTTTAGGAATTTGACAAACCATATTCTATTTAAATGTATTATTTTAGTATTTTTAATTTGAATAAATGCCAAATAATTTTATTGACCAATTATGATGACTTGTTTGTGTTTGACTCTTGTTGTTGGGCCTTGGTCAAGGTTGATTTGACTTTGTCAAGTTAATATCATTGGATTTAGGGGATTGATGGAATGTACACTCCATATCCCAAAATGAATGGATGATATTAATTTAGTAAAAGTCCTCCTTTGATCAATTTGAATTTTGATCCATTCCACTCCCACTTCATCTCATTCCCTTTCTTTATGCATTCATCTCATTTGGCCTATGATATCTCAAAGTCCTAAAGCTAGTTAATTGAAAAATTAACATGAGTATGGATGAGATTAGGCCACACCTTTTTCATATTCTTTTTGTGTGTGGTATGTTTCATGAGCATAGTCCATAATATTATGTCTCTAACATGCATTAACACCAAAATTCTATTGCCCGACCTCAAATAGTTGTGACTTCTACATAAGTCCAATTACGATTGCTTAACATAGCGCTAAATTTGTGACATAAAAGGCATAGCATTCTAGTTAGTGAGATTGTAAGTATCCCCTCTTTCATGGTATTGTGTGGAAACTTGGCATTTTTTCCTTCCTTTGAAAGATGTCTTGGTTGAAGGATCCATGCTTGTGATAAGTGGGTTGAGTGTTCTCCAAAGAATGTCTAAAAAATGAAAAGCAAAAGCAATATAATACTAACTTCTAACCCATTAACAACTAACTTTTAATTTCAAGTCATTTACTTTAATGTCATTTAATTCTATCTTTTAATAATTTGCCATTGTTTATATCATTCTAATTGTTATGTTAATGCAATTTTCACTTTGTCTACTTGGACCATATTGTGTGATATTCCTTGTTTGTATATACTTTGCTTGTTTGTGTGGTCTTTGACCATTAATGTACATAATAACAACAAAAACCCTAAAAAACTTTTGTGTGGACTGTTCGCTTGATGTTGGACAAATGGACTTAGAACTTAGGCAACATTCTTATTCTAAAGGACTTGGCCAATGCCAACTTATTGAGAAATCAAGTGCTTGCAATTTGAAACTTCATCTTATACATCATTCAAGATCCCTTTGAGTTCATCTGCAACATGATCATTGTGAAGCTGTTATTTTGAACCTGTGACTTGTGGAATTCATTTGTTACATGGGCTATTTTGAAGAAGATCATGGAATGGATAAGCTTGGATGTGGCTATCTTTATTTGATGCCTTGCTCTTCAAGATAAAATAATTATGCATTTGTGTGTTGATTGATTCTAAAAAGTCCAAGGGAATTTCGGGTTTCTATTGACATTCTTGTCTATTGGATTGCTACCCATTTGGTCAGATCTTTTCAACTCTTAACTTTTAATTTTGTGCATAGGATTAGTCCCTTAATCTTCTCCCCATGTCTTTAATTTCAAAATCTCTCCCTCCATTTTCAAAAATCTTCTTTGATTGAACTTATTTGGTTCTAAACTTTGACCATTTTGCAAAAAGGTAGAAACTTTGGCCTTATGCCATTGCATTTTTTAAACTTCTCTTTCTTAAATCAAACTTGTAAATAAACTTAACTATACTTGACTTAAACTTTCAAAAAGCCAAAAAGAACTAACTCATTCAAACCATTTTTAGGCATTTGTGCCTTTGAAACTTAATTTTTATTAAAAGCAATGCAACCACTTTAAAATTTCTATCACGAATTACGAGGTTTTGATCCCTCATTTTTATGTTGGCACGTAGGCACAAGACCAAAGGTCTTGCCAAACACAAAAATATAATTAATTGAATTCTTTTCTCATCCCTCCATTCTTTTTGTTTGTAAACATCATTTTGTACCAAATACACTTGCACACAAAAAGGGCTCCCTATGAGTACCTAGGACAATTTGGATGCTAGCACCTTCCCTCCGTGTAACCAACCCCCTTACCTGTAATCTCTGATATTTTATTAATTTTGATTTGAAAACTTCTTACTTTTGGGTTTTGTTCGTACTTTTTCCCTTTTTCCTTGAAAACAATAAAAGCGCGGTGGTGTAGCGGGGTATTCGTTACCATTGGAGATATTGACTAAATCCAAGGTAAACCATACAAGTCGAGACGCCACCGCACTTCTATTTATCCAAAGGAATGGTTATAAAGCGAACAAAAACCTAAAAGTTTTATCGAATCAAAAACTAGTAAAAATTTCAGAGATCTGGGTAAGGGGGTTGGTTATGCAACGAGAAGGTTTTAAGCACCCAAAACATCCTAGGTACTCCTATGGAGCCCTTTTCATAAGTGTTGTTCTAGTCTAAAGGGTGTAGGTATATCTAAAGTACTATTTACTAAAAGGAAGGTTAAAAGAAAATGACTCGCAAGGATGTCGCATCCACTGCCTACGTATCTCATCTGAGTATGAGAATCAGAGTCTTCGTGGCTCGGCTACCTATGGGTTAAAAAGAAGTGTGCTCGGTAAGACGTCGCGTCTTATGCCTACGTATCTCATCTGGAATGAGAATAAGAGCAAAACGTAGTTCGGCTAACTAGGGGTTAAGGATTGCTATTTGAACATGGACTTACAAAAGAGGACACCACCTGTGTCAAAGGAGGGTGGGCAGTGTGTTCAACGTCCTAGCAGTAGGTGTGACAGCTCGCTGAATCGAGTCTTAGGCAGTTACCTCTTTGCAATAGAACGGACTGACATGCCACAAGATCAGAGACACACGGAAGGTCTAAAAGTGGGGAAGCTCTGCTCTAGAGTTGTCATGCAATATGGACCTATGTGTTAGGATTTACAAAGGGGAACATCTACCTAATGTTAGCATGCAAAGAATAAGGGAATTCTACCTATGTTATCATACAAAGGATTCTACCTAATGGGTGCTACCTAAACGGAACAAGAGTCGACGGATGGAGCGCGGAGAGGAGTTACGGATAAGGGTAGATGGCGATGCCGGAGGCAATTGACTTACAGGTAGATGGCGATGCCTGAGGCAATCGACTTACAAGAGGATGGATGAATGCGTGCTGGTTCTGTTAAGTTTTGAAAATGATTACTCGATGTTGGATCGAGCTTTTGATCTTATTTTGAAATGGTTATCGGATGTTCGTTTTAATTCTTGTATTAACAGGTGACTAAAGAAATAAAGAAATAAATATTATACACAATAAGAATATATGCCTCATACATCATATAAGTAGGCAACAGTTATCAATCAGATCAGATAAATAAACAATATATAATCAAACCAAAGAATCAAAAAATGGAGCATTTAAACAATGCATGGGAGTATGAACATGTTAAATAATCAAGCAATAGAAAGCATGAATGAGAGAAACAAGTATAAAAGATAACAGATGAATCAAACAAATGAAAATATGCACACGAAGGGTCCACTGAATAATTTAATCAGGAAATTAGGTAAGAACCAAAAAAAATCAAGGTAAAAGGCCTCTAATACATGGCATATGAGATGAACCAGGGAGGATCAAAATATCTCTTCAATTGCCATAAGCAATCCCTAAGTCAAACATCGATCATAAAGAAGTCAACTGAAAATTCTAGTCAACTTAAAAAATAACAAATAAATAGCAAATTAATCAAGAAAATTATGAAAAATTAAACTAAATAAGGTGGGGTCAGGACATCATCATCCCCCAAAAATATTTTTAAAATAATGAAAATTGGCACGTGAATTAATTAAAACAAAACATAGGTCAAACCAAAAGTCAATTAATAAGACTAGGTTAGAAATAAATCAAGAATAAATAGTAAATTAATCAAGAAAATTATGAAAAATTAAACTAAATAAGGTTGGCTCAGGACATCATCATCCGCCAAAAATATTTTTAAAATAATGAAAATTGGCACGTGAATTAATTAAAATAAAACAGAAGTCAAATTAAAAGTCAACCAACCAAACTAGGTCAAAAATAAATTGAAAATGTGAAATAAAATTCCAATAAAAGGTCAGATTGACCATGAGACCATGATAAACCTTCATCCCAAAAATCAAATGCTAACAATAATTTTAAGTCATAAAAATAAAATCAATAAAAAAAGTGTGTTAAAATGGACCATTTAGAATAAATAATTAAAATAAAATATTAATATTAAAAAAATACGAAAATAAAAATTATATAAAATTAAATAAAACGTTAAGTAAAAGTGAAAAATATTTTTGGGTAATTTTATGGACGAAGAAAATATTTTAAATAAGAAAAAGAAATATGAAAATGGAAGGATTAATGGTGATGAACATGGTAAGCAAGCGTAGATATATCAAAAACATGGTCATGGAAGAGATGATTACCTAATGGAAAATAGAAGTGGAATGGAATCTGATATGTGATGAAGCTTTGCCTCCTTGCCACGAAATTCATATGCTCCTTTAGGGTTAGGGTTTCAGCTTCTTAAATAGGGTGGATTAGGTGTTCTCATGGGCTTTTTAATAAGTGATTTATCCATAAGAATAAAAGTGTGAAATGAGGTGTAAAATGTTGTTATTTTGGGTCAAACTTAATTGAATGGATGTCCAATGCATGTCCAAAAGAGGTAAAAAAAACGTGACTGGTTTGTGCAGCATGCTTAGAAAATCTGATTGGGTCAGCCAGGCCCAAAATCTGCCTAGAAAATCAAGTCATGGTGCCCACTTTAAATGAATGTATCTCCCAAACCATGGATCCAAATGAGATGATTCCAAAAGTATGTGAAAGAGGACATGGCAAGATACAATTGTTGTGAAGAAAGTATTTTCAAATAATTCCTTGAAGTGCAAGAAAACTGGCCAAGAAGTCTTGACAAATTTTGAAGATTTTGGACTTAGAAATTTTTCTAAGTGTCCTAAAAAAATGTCTCATTTTGACTAAGCATAACTTTCTCAATTCTAATCCAAATGGATCAAACTTTATATCTCTAGAAATCTTGGAGCAAGAGGAACAACTTTCATGTTGGAGAAATTTCGAAATGGATCTTTTATCTTAATGCAAAATGGGCTTAAAGTGAGTGCAACGATCATGAAAACTTGCCCTAAATGGAAAGTCAACCATTTCCAAATTAAGTAACTTTTCCAATTCCTGATTAAATGATGAATCCATGATCCAACCTTGATCAAATTTCACATGTAGGATCCCCTAGGCATGGATTTTGAGATTCCACTCTCAAAATGTCAGGAGTTGACTTTTCTGGCCCCATAGTTGACTTTTCCCAAAGTGTCTGATTTCCGATTCCATTGATCAATTGAAGCACTTCTAGCTCAAATAAAGAGCTGATTTTTTGTATGTAGACCCTTGTGGACATATGGAGGGCCATGGAAAAGAGTTTCACCCAAAGAATCAGAAATAAACTGATTTTATACCAAACCCTAGTTTTAGGGCAAAATGATCAAGAACTGATTGCACTGATTACTAATGGATCTTTCTGAGATAATTGTGAATCTTCCTAGGCCAAGATGCCTCTCTAATCATGACATGGATGAGCTCCTCTACTTCCAACCAAACATTGCCTGTTGCAGGTAGCCATGAAACCCTAATTTCTGATTAAATCTAGATGAACACTCTGATAGCTTTGAATCCTTCACTGATGAATTGAGGACCATAATAAGATACTTGGACCCCCCTGAGACCCTTGAGACTTGTATACTTAGAAAATGAAGTCCAATTCTCAATCTTGCTTTGTGTGGGCTCCTTCTGTTAAGGAGTGATCGATCAAAACCTGATCTCCATGTCACTAATGCAGTATGCAATGAGTATGACCTAATATGATGCTAATGAAGTGTAAAACATAATCCCATGCTTCCAGGAAAAATGAAGGGTAAATTTTGGGGTATTACAGGTGCCCCTATTTAATCAACTGGAAACCCGAAAGGAAGATAGCAACGGCTTTCGCACTTTCGAGGTATCAAGTGATTGAATACGATAAAAGCCCGAGAATTTACACTGAAGTGAAAAAAATGAAGTAACAATGCCTCTCAGAATCGGCCAAGAGGTGGTCTTGCAAAAGAATCTGTCTGGTACGGTGGGAGTCGGTCTGAACACCGAAACAAGGAATGTTAGCCTGAATACCAAAATAAATGGTAACATAGAAATAACCATGGCTTGAATGCCGCTCATCAATCTGAATACTGGAAATGACTTTGATCTGAGCATCGGACGATACTTGATTATCAAACATCTGTCTGAACACCGGGAAACTGGCCTGAATGCCACTTCGGTTTGAATACCGGAAAACTGGCCTGAATGCCACAAGTTGCATCGACCTAAATGTCGGAAACTTCTTCGATTTGAACATCGGAAGATATTAGATTATCAAACATCGGTCTGAACATCGGGAAACTGGCCTGAGTGCCACTTCGGTCTAAATACCGGAAAACTGGCCTGAATGCCACTTCGGTCTGAATACTGGAAACTTGGCCTGAATGCCACAAGTTGGGTCGACCTGAACGTCGGAAACTTCTTCGATCTGAACATCGGAAAACTGGCCTGAATGCCACTTCGGTATGAATACCGGAAACTTGGCCTAAACGCCACAAGTTGTGTCGACCTGAATGTCGGAAACTTCTTCGATCTGAACATCGAAAAACTGGCCTGAATGCAACTTCGGTCTGAATACCGGAAACTTTCATGCCTGTCAGCATCGGCAGAAATAGGGAAAATGATAATTGAGGCGGCGCGTGGGCCAACGACCCCTGCTGGGAATAATAAAGATAAGTCATGAACAATCTTCAGTCTGAGTACTGGAAACAACTTCTAGCTTATCACTTGGGATACCGAGAATGCCTTATGCTTTACATGCGTATGTTTGAATTTTTCAATGGCGTAATGCTCCATGAAAATGGAAATGCTACGCAATTTGGGAGGATGCAATACAATATGATTCTACATGCAGGGATGCGAAATGCTTGATTAGAGAGAACGCCAAGCCGAGACAAGGAATTCTGTTGGGGAAATGATCACAATCTTCTGGACCCTGGAAAGGCTGTTGGAGATGCACAGCACAAAGAACTCTGTGGGGAAATGACCCGCCACACGGTGTTCTGGCAAATGACAAAATACTGAGGCTCTGACTGGGGAGAGAATGGCACTGAAAACTTGTTACTGAGGAAAGCGACAATGGTTCTGGCAACCATAATCTGCGAGAGAGACGACTCAGCAGGGGAATCAAACATCGATACGGTACCGAGATTCTGCTTCAAGGCAAGGGACCACGGGCCTAACGTTGAGATCATCGATCTGGCATTGAACTCTGAGGAGCATCCGCTTCTGTTGGGAAGATACAGTCTGACATTGTCAACTCCGCTGGGGATATACAGTCTGGCACTGTCGACTCTACTGGGGAGTGTATAGTCTGAAACAAATGCTTGGGGAAGTACAGTAGTGAGAGCCTGCTAGGGATTGAAGAATCCGACGCTCGGACCAGCTCTGCAGGGATAAGATACCAAATTCCAACTGTTGAGGAAAAACATCCGTGATCATTTGATGGGGACCTTAAGGAAATGCCCCGAGTGTACCTGTTCTGAATAGACGATCCAAAGCACTTAAAATTTACAACAATTTTCAATGTTTATTAAGCACGTACCTGTAAAGCTCTTATGTTTCATGATGCAATTTTTATCAAAAATTCGGACGTCATTTTTGCAAACAAAACAGTAAAATGAAAATGAACACAGAGATGTACTGAATAACATGATTTTATTGATTGAGTGGCCTCTGAATAGGTATTTACATCAGGAAGCAATCCCTGGAAAGAGGTAATTGCACAACAGATAAAAACAGAAATTAATCTAATGGCAATGTGAAATGGATTTCTATCGGGTTCCAATTCTGCTATGATTCACTCGTCTTCAAGATCCTCCAGATGATCAGCTTTCCGAAAAAGGTGATTGGACTGTTTCCTATCCTTCGAAAGTTTCCGATTATCGATACGAGATGATATTCAGAACTACTCAAAACGCAGCCATTCGCTTAATCCCTAACTTTTGCCTGGATTTTCCTTTCGGGTTTTCAATCCACCGGGATACCCATTTTTGCCTAAGTTGCCCTTTTAGGTTTTCAACTTACCGGGTGTACAATCTTTTCATTTTTTAATCCCTAACTTTTCCCCGAACCTTTTTCATTTTCTTAGTTCGTCGGGATGCCCATTTTTTTGCCTGGACTATTCTTTTTATCGTCCAGCGGGTCTATTTTATGCGAAGTATTTTTTAACTGCGTCTGAGTTCACAGGGGAAGTGAAGTTTTCACCATCCATGGTTGCAAGCATTAAGGCTCCACCATCAAAAACCTTGGTGACAATACACGGTCCATCATAGTTATGAATCCACTTGCCCCTGTGATTTGTCTGAGGAGGAAGGATCATTTTCAACACCAAATCTCCGACTTGGAAGCATCGAGGATGCACTTTCTGATCAAAGGCTCTCTTCATCCGACTGTGATACAACTGCCCATGACAAATGGCTGACATTCGCTTCTCTTCGATAAGACTCAACTCATTGAACCTTGTCTGAATCCATTCAGCTTCGTCTAACTTGACATCCAACATGACTCTTAGAGAAGGAATCTCCACTTCAACAGGTAGGACTGCTTCCATACCATACACAAGGGAATAAGGGGTTGTCCCGGTCGATGTACGTACTGAAGTACGGTACCCATGCAAGGCGAAGGGTATCATCTCATGCCAATCTCTATATAACGACCATCTTCTCCACAATCTTCTTTATGTTCTTATTTGCTGCCTCAACAGCATCGTTCATCTTAGGATGATAAGGGGAAGAGTTATGATGTTAAATGTTGAAGTTCTTGCACAACTCCTTCATCATTTTGTTATTGAGGTTAAAACCATTATTAGTAATGATTCTTTCGGGAATCCCATAACGACAAATGATTTCTTTCTTAATGAATCGGGTAACCACATGTCTGGTGACCTTCGCAAATGACGTTGCTTCGACCCACTTGGTGAAATAGTCGATGGCAACAAGGATGAAATGATGCCCATTGGAAGCAGTCGGCTCAATCTTTCCAATCATATCAATGCCCAACATAGCAAACGGCCACGACGAAGATATCACATTCAGAGGATTTTGCGGCACATGCACCTTATCAGCATAAATCTGGCATTTATGACACTTCCGAGCATATTTGAAACAATCAGATTCCATGGTCATCCAGTAATAACCCGCTCTCAACAATCTCTTAGCCATTGCATGTCCGCCGGCATGAGTACCGAAGGAGTCTTCATGAACTTCCTGCATTAATATGTCTGCTTCGTGTCTATCCACGCATCTGAGCAAAACCATGTCGAAGTTCCTCTTATACAACACATCGTCTTTGTTCAAGAAGAAACTGTCTGCCAATCTTCTCAAAGTCTTTCTATCATTGTTGGATGCCCCTGCAGGGTACTCTTGATTCTTCAGAAAGCACTTGATGCCGTGGTACCAGGGCTTGTCATCAACTACCAGATCAACAGCAAACACATACGCGGCCCTATCAAGGCGCATAACATCGATCCTGGGAGAAAAGTTCCACCAAATCACCTTAATCATGGAGGACAGAGTAGAAAGAGCATCTGCCATCTGGTTCTCATCACGAGGTATATGATACAGCCTTACTGTTGTGAAGAAAGTCAACAGTCTTCTCGTGTAGTCTCTGTAGGGGACCAGATTAGGCTGGAGAGTATTCCAATCACCATTCACTTGATTGATCACTAGAGTTGAATCTCCGAAGATGTCCAGAGTCTTGATTCTCAAATCAATGGCTTGCTCAATGCCCAAGATATAAGCCTCATACTCAGCTTCATTATTGGTGCATTCAAAAGTCAGACGAGCGGTGAAAGGCATGTGGGTACCTTTCGGAGTGGTAATGACAGCACCAATTCCACTTCCTTTGACATTGACGGCCCCATCAAACATTAAAGTCCACTTTTCATCTGGATCAGGTCCCTCCTCAACAACTGGCTCTTCACAGTCTTTCATCTTGAGGAACATGATGTCTTTATCCGGAAAATTAAACTTCATCGACTGCTGAGCAAGATAGTCTGACAGAATACTCCATTTGATGGCTTTCTGGGATGTATACTGGATGTCGTACTCTGTCAGTACCATTTTCCAATGAGCTACCCTTCCGGTGAGAGTTGGCTTCTCAAATATATACTTGACTGGATCCATTTTGGAGATCAGTAAGGTCGTGTGAGTCAGCATGTATTGTCTCAATCGCTTAGCAGCCCATGCAAATGCACAACATGTCTTTTCAAGCATTGAGTATCTCGATTCGCAATCTGTGAATTTTTTACTCAGGTAGTAGATGGCATGCTCTTTCCTACCTGTCTCGTCGTGTTGACCGAGAACACAACCCATGGAATTATCAAGTACTATCAAATACATAATCAGCGGTCTCCCTGGGACTGGAGGCATAAGGATTGGAGGATTCTGCAAATACTCTTTTATCTTCTCGAAAGCACTTTGGTAATCATCATTCCACCTGATGGCCTGGTCTTTTCTCAACAATTTGAATATTGGCTCACACGTGGCTGTTAGGTGAGAGATGAACCTTGCAATGTAGTTCAAACTTTCTAAGAAACCACAGACTTGTTTTTCTGTTCTTGGTTCAGGCATTTCTTGTATCGCTTTCACTTTGGCCGGATCCACCTCAATCCCTTTTTCACTAACAATAAAACCCAGCAGTTTTCCAGATCTCACCCTGAAAGTACACTTGTTCGGATTAAGCCTCAGCTTGAATTTCCTCAAATGCTCAAACAGTTTCTGCAAATTCACCAGATGTTCTTCTTCCATCTGAGATTTGGCAATCATATCATCAACATAAACCTCGATTTCATGATGAATCATATCATGGAAAAGAGTTACCATAGCTCGTTGATATGTTGCCCCAGCATTTTTCAGACCAAACGGCATCACCTTGTAGCAGAAGGTTCCCCATGGGGTTATGAAAGTTGTCTTCTCCATGTCTTCTGGTGCCATCTTAATTTGATTATAGCCAGGAAAGCCATCCATGAAGGAGAATACCGAGAACTGAGCCGTGTTATCCACCAAAACGTCGATGTGAGGTAATGGGAAATCATCTTTAGGACTAGCTCTGTTCAGATCCCGGTAGTCAACACACATCTGTACCTTTCCATCCTTTTTAGGTACTGGAACGATATTTACAAACCATGGCGGATAATTTGTAATCGCTAGAAACCCTGCATCCAACTGTTTTTTCACTTCTTCCTCTATCTTGACAGCCATCTCTGGTCTTGTTCTTCTGAGCTTCTGCTTGACCGGAGGACAATCCTCCTTGAGAGGCAAACAGTGTACCACAATATCTGTGTCAAGCCTTGGCATATCCTGATAAGACCAAGCGAAGATGTCAACATACTCTTGCAGCAATTCAATCAACCCCTTCTTCACATTATCTTCCAAAGCATCCCCTATCTTGATTTCTCTCTTGACGTCCTCGGTGCCGAGATTAATCACTTCAACAGACTCTTGATGTGGTTGAATGACCATTTCCTCCTGTTTTAATAACCTGGCAAGTTCTTCAGGGAGTTCACAGTCTTCATCACCCTCTTCTTCATCTTGAAAGATTGGATTTTCAAAGTCGAAGCGAGCCATAGCAGAACTGTTATCAATAGGATCCGGTGACGTGCATCTGCATGAGTGATGGTATGTGCTTATGAGTGTGAACAAGAAGTGGAAACTAAACAAAACATTGCCAAATGTATATTTTTTTTTATATTTTTGATTTTTGAAAACTGCAAAAATAGAAAGATAGTGAACACAATATTTGAATGCAAAAAGACGTCCTTTATTTATGATAAAAAATGCAGGTATCCACATAGATGAGCCCTACAATGAGTCATCACGCCCTGGGCGAAACTTAAGACTTGGATATGCATGAATAAACAAAGAAAATTACTCTTTAAGAAGAGTGACTTGGATAATCTCTTCAGAAGACCAGTTGCGGAGAACTTCACCCGGGACCCTTGGACGCACCCAGTTGTCAATGTCGCAATCACTATCCCCATCTTCTTTGTTGATTGCAGAGACCTGGCCGTACTGAATGATGCCAGCACTGGAGAAAGTAATCGGGCCCTGACAAGTCTGAGGCGTTGAAGTTGTAGAAGTCAATGCTGACTGATACCCAATGCCAAACTTGTCTTCCTTTACAGGTAAATCCACCAGACGTCCCCAACCGGGAGCAACACCTGAATTTACCAAGGCCTGTGCCTGCTTGAAGGACGACAAAGATGCACCTGCTTCAACCTCTTCCACTAGAGCTGCATCCTTGACTTGAACTGCCTCAAAGGCCTGACACAGGGTCTCATGAATCTCACCTTCTACCTCTACATACTTGAATGTAGACAAGTTACTGACCAGAATATCCTCCTCACCACAGACAGTGATAATTCTTCCGTTGACCGGGAACTTGATCTTCTGATGCAAGGTCGAGGAGACTGCCCCAACATTGATGATCCAAGGACGACCCAGCAAGCAGCAATACGAAGGACTGATATCCATCACATAGAATACGGTGTTAAAGGTTTGTGATCCAATCTGATTTGGCAATTCTACCTCTCAGAACACCGACCTCTTAGAACCATCGAAGGCTCTTACCACAAGATCAGAAGGCTTCAAGATCAAACCTTCTACATCTAACCTTGACAGGGCTCTCTTGGGTAGCACATTGAGAGAGGAACCTGTATCTACCAGAACATGGGATAGCACAGTGTCTTTACACTCCATCGAGATGTGCAAAGCCTTGTTATGATCGCGTCCAGCTGGCGTCAAGTCAGAATCAGTAAAACCCAACCTGTTGCTTGTATGAACATTTGCAACGATCCCTTCTAGTTGGTTCACTGAGATCTCCTGAGGCACATATGCAGCATTAAGGACCTTCAGGAGTGCCTCCATGTGTGCCTCCGAACACAGCAGGAGTGAGAGAATATATATCTTGGATGGCGTCTGAATCAACTGATTGACTACCTTGTAATCGCTTTTCTTTATAATTCTCAAAAGTTTGTCCACATCCTTCGCAAAAGCAGGCTCAGAGCCAGCCTGTGGGTCCATTAGCCTCTCCAGCAGGAGGATCAGCCACAACCTCCGGTTGAGTAGTAGGGGGATTCCCCTATACCAACAATCTAATCTCCTGTTGTCCCTGAGCCACTCCTTAGACCACTTCCATGAACTGATTCATGTGAATCCTCATCTCAGCGAGCTCTGCTTGTAAACCTTCCACTGCTCTCTGTTGATTCTTTCGGGTACCGTATCGGTGAATGCCTGAGTCAGCTATCCTAATAATGGAATACCAAACAAGATGAGAACACTGCGGCGGTACCTGTTATGCAAGACATGCTAATGAATATGAAAATGCAATGACATGTTTATCAATTTCAAAGGGTGTTCTACCCCTTGATTCCAATCTCACATTAGATAAACAACGTAAGAAAACCCCGACTAGAATCAAGAAGAATATATAAACCCCTAGGAATAGATAAACATGATGCATGCAATGCTTATGATTTAATTTTTATATCAGAGGAACTTTAGAGTCTTATTTGCAAATTTTGGAAATATTAAACGTTTATCACATACGGAAATATCACGTGAAGTAATATTTGGAAATGTTTTTACGCCAAAGAAGTACAGTCTTGGTAACCAAATACAATACAAGAGAGAAGGAAAATGGACATCCTATGGATCCCTAGAAGCAATCGTCCAAAGCCCTCGAGACCGGAAGATAAGCTGCACGAAGCCTCTTCACCTCCCTCTCATAGGCTGCCTCCATATTTGCCTTCTCTTTGGCGAGTCGATCATACTTCCTCTTCCAAAACTTGGAAGATTGAGGAAGTAGAGAAGTCAATACGTCATCAGGATCATCAATAACCTGGTGCTCAAGGAACTCTATCAAAGCATCCTTCTCTATGATCTGCTAAAGCAATTCCTCTCGTTCACGGATCCAAGCACACGAACGATCTTCGCCTCTCAACTCCTCTACTCCTTGGCTAGGGAGGGTTGAAGGCCCAGCCACAACCAAAGGTGTGGGTCTTGGATACTCATAAGGCATGAGGTACTCGGAAGCTCTCCTCCTAGCCCAAGAGGTATAGGGTTCCAAAGCGATACAGTTCTTCGGACCTAGCTCCTTCCTTCCTTTCTTATGGATCTTGCGCCAAGCGCGGACCATCCTGCCCTTCAAGCCTTGGGGATCTTTACCCTCTTGAAAGAACACACCCTCTAACAGAATGTTATTGGGTTTATCCTTTAGGGGTAACCCAAGCTGACGACGTGCCAAAATAGGGTTGTAGTTAATTCCACCGCTTGTACCAAGAAGAGGTACATTGGAGAATTCACCACAAGAGTCGATAATTTGCACACCATCATATACACGGTTGTACCAAAAGATATCATCATTAGTGAGAGACATAAGTCTCGTGGACCACCGTAGACATCCTTTGTTCTCCTTGAAGGCGAGCGTCTGAGGCAAGTGCGAAATAAACCACTTGTACAACAGAGGCAAACAACACACAATGGTACCACCGCCCTTTGCATTCCTCATATGCAAAGAGAAATAAGTGTCACCCAACAGAGTAGGAACGGGATTAAGAGTAGAGAAAATCCTAATGGCGTTCACATCCACAAACATGTCGATGTTGGGGAATAACACTAGCCCATAGATGAGAAGTACAAATATGGCCTCAAAGGCGTCCTCACTCATGGCCTTCCCAAACATAGTAGCTTGATCAATAAGGAAATCAGACGGGAGACCTTGAATTCCACCTTTGGTAGTCATATGAGCACCAATAATAGATTCATCTATACGCAACAGATCAACAATCTCTTGAGAAGAAGGAACTCTCTCCAAGCCACCGAACGACAACTGGTCTAGGATAGGTATGCCCACAAGATAGGCATACTCCTCAAGCATGGGCAAAAGCTGGAAATCCGAAAAAGTGAAGCAACGGTACAAGGGATCATAGAACTGCACCAACACACTCATTAGAGCTTCATCCACTTGAGTAACCAGAATAGACAGAAGCTTCCCATAACGAGCCTTGAATTCCAAGGGATCTAATACATAGGATGTCAAACTCCTTAACTCTTTCAAGTCGGGTTGTCTGAAACTGTACTTCTTCGTATTCCTTCTTTGCTTATCCATGTTTGAAAATTTGCAAATAGACCTCTTAAGTTCCTTGAAATTTTTCTCATTGTTGATGATATGGATGTGTATGAATGCATGAATGCATGGATGCAACAATCACACTCGAGGATCAAGAAAATCACACCACACAAAGGTCATGGGATGGATCAAGTCATCCTTAATATCAATCATCCATTTTGGTGGATTATGGTTTACACCTTATCAACACCCAAGTTCCATTGATATTAAGGATACACAAGAACAGATCAACCACGAATCAAGGGTTTGTTGCGAGTCACGAGCATGGAGTCTTGGTTAAGAACCACCCAAAGGGAGTGTACTATGGTTAAACCTGACAATCATGTTCTACAAGAGGTTCCCATAGTCATCATCCCATCTTTCAGATATTATCGGATAAACGACTACTCGTATTCCAAAAATATTCTCAAGAGAGACTCTTATGAGTGTAGTATCGCGTAACAATCGTATCAAATCTTACACTTGAACGATCTTCGCACTACGTCCTAAAAATAGGCCAAGATGGGTGTGGTAAACTAAGGTCCTTGGCTTCTAAGGCATATATTGGAAAGAGTAATGCCTAACCACGACTACTCGTGTGACATTATTGATCCCAACATAACCTCCACCAAGTGAATGGGCTTGCAAGTCAACTTGCTAAGGAATAACTCCACACAAGTCAACAAGACTATGCCATTCTCCTATTCTAAGTGCACTCGAGTTCGGGTATAGAACTCATCTCACAAAGATCACCAAGCATACAAGGAATTAATATTCAAACAATTCAATCATTACATACAATACAGTAATCCCAAATTGCACAAAAATATGTCACAAAGCAATATACCATACAATACAACAAATATGAAAAGTAGGCAAAACCCACTAGGCAAATGATATATCAACAGCAGATTCGCCACTTTTCTGTAGAGGGGTATTCGTTACCATTAGAGATATTGACTAAATCCAAGGTAAACCATACAAGTCGAGTCGCCACCGCACTTCTATTTATCCAAAGGAATGGTTAGAAAGCGAACAAAAACCTAAAAGTTTTATCGAATCAAAAACTAGTAAAAATGTCAGAGATCTGGGTAAAGGGGTTGGTTATGCAATGGGAAGGTTTTAAGCACCCAAAACATCCTAGGTACTCCTAGGGAGCCCTTTTCATAAGTGTTGTTCTAGTCTAAAGGGTGTAGGTATATCTAAAGTACTATTTACTAAAAGGAAGGTTAAAAGAAAATGACTCGCAAGGACGTCGCATCCACTGCCTACGTATCTCATATGAGTATGAGAATCAGAGTCTTCGTAGCTCGGCTACCTATGGGTTAAAGAGAAGTGTGCTCGGTAAGACGTCGCGTCTTATGCCTACGTATCTCATCTGGAATGAGAATCAGAGCAAAACGTAGTTCGGCTAACTAGGGGTTAAGGATTTCCATCTGAACATGGACTTACAAAAGACGACACCAGTTGTGTCAAAGGAGGGTGGGCAGTGTGTTCAACATCCTAGCAGTAGGTGTCGCAGCTCGCTGAATCGAGTCTTAGGCAGTTACCTCTTTGCAATAGAACAGACTAACATACCACAAGATCGGAGACGCACGGAAGGTCTAAAAGTGGGGAAGCTCTGCTCTAGAGTTGTCATGCAATATGGACCTATGTGTTAGGATTTACAAAGGGGAACATCTACCTAATGTTAGCAAGAAAAGAATAAGGAAATTCTTCTTATGTTATCATACAAAGGGTTCTACCAAATGGGTGCTACCTAAATGGAACAAGAGTCGACACATGGAGCGGGGAGAGGAGTTACGGATAAGGGTAGATGGTGATGCCGGAGGCAATCGACTTACAGGTAGATGGTGATGCCTGAGGCAATCGACTTACAAGAGGATGGATGAATGCGTGTTGGTTCTGTTAAGTTTTGAAAATGATTACTCGACGTTGGATCGAGCTTTTGATCTTAATTTGAAATGGTTATCGGATGTTCGTTTTAAATCTTGTATTAACAGGTGACTAAAGAAATAAATATTATACACTTTATGGGAGAGGGGTACATTTGTTATGAATGGGGATTGTTCATGGCAAACAAACAATAAGAATATATGCCTCATACATCATACAAGTAGGCAACAGTTATCAATCAGATCAGATAAATAAACAATATATAATCAAACCAAAGAATCAAATAATGGAGCATTTAAACAATGCATGGAATTATGAACATGTTAAATAATCAAGCAATAGAAAGCATGAATGAGAGAAATAAGTATAAAAGATAACAGATGAATCAAACAGATGAAAATATGCACACGAAGGGTCCACTGAATAATTTAATCAGGAAATGAGGTAAGGACCAAAAAAAATCAAGGTAAAAGGCCTCTAATACATGGAATATAAGATGAACAAGGGAGGATCAAAAGATCTCTTCAATTGCCATAAGCAATCCCTAAGTCAAACATCGATCATAAAGAAGTCAACTAAAAATTCAAGTCAACTTAAAAAAAACAAATAAATAGAAAATTAATCAAGAAAATTATGAAAAATTAAACTAAATAAGGTGGGGTCAGGACATCATCATCCCCTAAAAAGATTTTTAAAATAATGAAAATTAACACGTGAATTAATTAAAACAAAACATAGGTCAAACCAAAAGTCAATTAATAAGACTAGGTTAGAAATAAATCAAGAATAAATAGTAAATTAATCAAGAAAATTATGAAAAATTAAACTAAATAAGGTGGGGTCAGGACATCATCATCCCCCAAAAAAAATTTAAAAATAATGAAAATTGGCACGTGAATTAATTAAAATAAAATAAAAGTCAAATTAAAAGTCAACCAACCAAACTAGGTCAAAAATAAATCCAAAATAAATTTAAAATGTGAAATAAAATTCCAAGAAAATGTCAGGTTGACCATGAGACAGTGGTCAACCGTCATCCATAATTTTAAGTCATAAAAATAAAATCAATAAAAAAAGTGTGTTAAAATGGACCATTTAGAATAAATAATTAAAATAAAATATTAATATTAAAAAATACGAAAACAAAAATTATATAAAATTAAATAAAACGTTAAGAAAAGTGAAGAATATTTTTGGGTAATTTTATAGACGAAGAAAATATTTTAAATAAGAAAAAGAAATATGAAAATGGAAGGATTAATGGTGATGAACATGGTAAGCAAGCGTAGATATATCAAAAACATGGCCATGGAAGAGATGATTACCTAATGGAAAATAGAAGTGGAATGGAATCTGATATGTGATGAAGCTTTTCCTCCTTCTCACGAAATTCCAATGCTCCTTTAGGGTTAGGGTTTCAGCTTCTTAAATAGGGTGGATTAGGTGTTCTCATGGGCTTTTTAATAAGTGATTTATCCAGAAGAGTAAAAGTGTGAAGTGAGGTGTAAAATGTTGTTATTTTGGGCCAAACTTAAGTGAATGGATGTCCAATGCATGGCCAAAAGAGGTAAAAAAAAAACGTGACTGGTTTGTGCAGCATGCTTAGAAAATCTGATTGGGCCCACTTTAAATCAAGTCATGGTGCCCACTTTAAATGAATGTATCTCTCAAACAATGGATCCAAATGAGATGATTCCAAAATGATGTGAAATAGGACATGGAAAGGTACAATTGTTGTGAATAAAGTATTTTCAAATAATGCCTTGAAGTGCAAGAAAACTGGCCAAGAAGTCTTGACAAATTTTGAAGATTTTGGACTTTGAAATTTTTCTAAGTGTCCTAAAAAAATGTCTCACTTTGACTAAGCATAACTTTCTCAATTATAATCCAAATGGAGCAAACTTTATATCTCTAGAAAGCTTGGAACAATAGGAACAACTTTCATGTTGGAGAAATATAAAATGGAGCTTTTATCTTGATGTAAAATGGGCTTAAAGTGAGTGCAACGATCATGAAAACTTGCCCTAAATGGAAAGTCAACCATTTCTAAATTAAGTAACTTTTCCAATTCCTGATTAAATGATGAATCCATGATCCAACCTTGATCAAATTTCACATGTCGGATCCCCTAGGAATGGATTTTGAGATTCCACTCTCAAAATGTCAGGAGTTGACTTTTCTGGCCCCACAATTGACTTTTCCTAAACTGTCTGATTATCGATTCCATTGATCAATTGAAGCACTTCTAGCTTAAATAAAGAGCTGATTTTTTGTATGTAGACCCTTGTGGACATATGGAGGGCCATGGAAAAGAGTTTCACCCAAATAATAAAAAAATAAACTGATTTTATACCAAACCCTAGTTTTAGGGCAAAATGATCAGAACTGATTGCACTGATTGCCAATGGATCTTTCTGAGATAATTGTGAATCTTCCTAGGCCAAGATGCCTCTCTAATCATGACATGGATGAGCTCCTCTACTTCTAACCAAACATTGCCTGTTGCAGGTAGCCATGAAACCCTAATTTCTGATTAAATCCAGATGAACACTCTGATAGCTTTGAATCCTTCACTGATGAACTGAGGACCATAATAAGATACTTGGACCCCCCTGAGACCCTTGAGACTTGTATACTTAGAAAATTAAGTCCAATTCTCAATATTGCTTTGTGTGGGCTCCTTTTGTTAAGGACTAATCGATCAAAACCTGATCTCCATGTCACTAATGCAGTATGCAATGAGTATGACCTAATATGATGTTAATGAAGTGTAAAACATAATCCCATGCTTCCAGGAAAAATGAAGGGTAAATTTTGGGGTATTATAGGTGGCGACTCTTGTTATTTGATCTCTAGCTTATCCATAGCATGATGATCATGAATTTACTGCTACAATGTGAAGTTCTATTTGCAAATATATATAGTTAAATAATAACAATTTGATTGACCATAAAATCTTTTTTTATTCATAAAATTTGGAAGGATTACGCTGAGTACAATTTCAGAAACCAAAGTACACATACAAGAGAAAAGGAAACTATCATCTTAAGGACCCCTAGCAACTGTATTAGATGATCTAGCTATGGGTGCATACTTCATTCGGATGCGTTGAATCTCAGACTCAAAGGATGTGTTCATCTGAGCTTTCTCAAGAACTAGCTGATCAACAATCTTCTTCCAAGCACCGGAAGGATGAGGCATACTAGAGGAAGGTAGACCCTCTGGCTCTCTCTGTATTTTCACTTCTCGATCCTCAAGAATCTCAATAAGTGCATCCTTGTCTCTCGACTCAAGTTGCAACTCTTCATGCTTTCGGCTCAAAGCATGGAACCACTCTTCCCACATATCTCTCTCTTGCTTCATCTTGGTGAGTGCGTCTTCCAACTCCTCTACATCTTGGTTAGGGAGAGTTGATGGCTCAGCCACAACCAAAGACATAGGTCTTTCACAGGTGTACGACATCTTCAGCTTAAAAGCTCTCTTCTTCACCCAAATAGTGTAAGCTTCCAAAGCTACACAGTTGCATGGACCAAGCTCGGATCTTCCTTTCCTATGCACATTATGCCAAGCATGTATCATCCTTTGCTTCAAATGTTGGGGATCTTTACCCTCTTGATAGAAAAGACCTTTTAACAGAGTGTTATTAGGATTATCTCTCAAGGGGAACCCAAGTTGACGACGAGCCAAAGCAGGGTTGTAGTTGATTTCTCCTTGTGTACCAATGAGAGGCACATTAGAGAATTCACCACAACTATCAATAACATCCAAGCTACTTAATGCAGAATCATACCAAACAATATCATCATTAGTGAGAGACATAAGTCTCTGAGACCACCGTAGACATTGCTTATTCTCCAAGAAAGCAGGCGTCTGAGGAAAGTTCGAAATAAACCACTTGTATAGAAGAGGAACACAACACACAATAGTCCCACCACCTTTAGAATTCCTCAAATGCAAAGAGAAATACATGTCACCCAACAGAGTTGGAACATGATTCCCAATCAAGAAGATCCTGATGGCGTTAACATCAACAAAATTGTCAATGTTAGGGAACAAAGCCAAACCATATATAAGAAATACAAATATAGCTTCAAAAGCATCCATGCTTCCAGCTTGAGAAAAAATAGTAGCTTTACCAATGAGGAACTCAGAAGTCAACCCAAGAACACCTCATTTCTTCACCAAATGAGCGTCAATCTCAGATTTCTTTAAATGAAGAGCCTCAACTATGATATGAGATCTGGGAATCTTCTCCAATGCACTAAAAGGTACCTTGTCAGATACGGGAATTCCCAAGAGATGGGCATACTCCTCTAACATAGGCACAAGCTGGTAATCGAGAAAAGTGAAGCACCGGCAGAGAGAATCACAAAACTGAACCAATACACTTAGAAGTCCTTCAACCACATCAGCTGATAACACAAACAAAAGCTTCACATGGTGTTGCTTGAAGTCCAAGGGATCTAATACAAAGGATGACAACTTCCTTAGCTCTTTCAAATCAGGATATTTGAAACCGTACTTCTTAGTGTTCCTTCATCCACAATCCATGGTCTGAAAATATTTGCAAATAAGACCTCAGTTCCTTGAAATTTATTTACTATGATGAATGTCATGATGCGCATGTATGCATGAATGCAACAATCACACATAAGGAAAACACAAGCAAAGGTCAAAGGATGGATCAAGTCATCATCAAGATCAATCATTCATTTTGGTGGATTATGGTTTTCACCTTATCAACATGCAAGTTCCATTGATATTGACAAGACTTGATCGGATCAACCAAGAATCAAAGGGTTTGTTGTGAATCACGAGCATGGATTCAACTTAAGAGCCATCCCAATGGAGTGTACTAAGGGTTAAAACATGTAGATCATATTATAAAAAGTTCCTAGAGTCTTAATCCCATCTATCGGATATTATAGGTTAGGATGACTGACTCATCAACCCATAATATTCTCAAGAGAAACTCGTCTGAGTGTAGTATCGCATAGCAACTTTTATCAGGTTTACACCTGAACAGTCTCCGCAATGCATCCTAAATAGGCCAAGTTGGGTTAAATGTTCTACGACCCTCAGCTTTTCGGACCCCAAATTAGAGAATGTAATGCCCATCCACAAATAACTTGTGTGATATTAGTAACTCCAAAAAGGTCTCCACTGAGTAGATGGGTCTTAAGCCAACTTGTTAAGGACTACTTCACACAAGTTGAACATGATTATATCATCCTCCTATCTTAATTGCACTCAAGTTCGTGTTAGAACTTATCTCACCACTCAGAGATCACCAAGCACAACAGACAAATTATATCACACAAACAAGTATGCAAACATCAAATATACAAATATACACATAAAAAGTAGGCTAAACCCACTGAGGACTACCCCCCAGCAGAGTTTCCACTTAATTTCTATAGTGGTAAATTCATGACCATTAAGCTTTGGATACGCTTAACGTCAATAAAACCAGAGTCGCCACCGCGCTTTTATTGTTTCCAAAGGAAAAGGGAGAAGTACGAACAAAACCCAAAGATAAGAAGTTTTCAAATCAAAACTAATAAAATGCCAGAGATTACATGTAAGGGGGTTGGTTACACAGAGGGAAGGTGTTAGCACCCAAAGTGTCTTAGGTACTCATAGGGAGCCTTTTTTTATGTGTGCATACGTGTTTAGTATAAAAGATGTTTGATAAAAATAGAGTGTGGGGATGAGAAAAGAATTCATTGATTATATTTTTGTGTTTGACAAGACCTTCCGACTTGTGCCTACGTACCAACATAAATATGAGGGATCAAAATCTTGTAGTTTATGGTAAAAAATTCAAAGTTAGTGAATTGGTTTTTAACAAAAGTTTAATAAGAAAAAGGCCCACAAGGCCAAAAGTTTGAATGGAGTTGTTATTTCTTTTTATCTTTTGAAAATTTAAGTCAATATGATTAAATTTATTTACAAATTTGATTTAAGAAAGAGTTTGAAAATTCAATGGCATAAGGCCAAAGTTTCTAATCATTAAAACAAAGTCTAAGTTTGAAAACACAAGCAAAGAAGTTTTTTTGAAAAAGGGGGAGAGATTTTGAAATTTAAGAAGTGGGAGAAGATGAAGAGATTACCCTTAGCACAAATTTAAAAGTTAAGAGCTGAAAATATCTGATCAATGGGATGCAATCCAACATACAAGAATGTCATATAGAAACCCATATTCCCTTTGGACTTTTAATCAAGCAATAATCAATGAGAAATTAGCAATATCCAAACATTATGAAGATCAAGGCATCAAATAAAGATAGTCATATCCAAGCAATTAAATCCCATACCTAGAAGTCTTCTTTGTCTTCTTATGTATCAAATGAAATACTCATTGATCAACTCAAAGCAAAGCATCAGACACAAGGTAAAAACATAACAATTAACACAAAGACATAGTAGGAGATGAATTCAAACAAATCCCATGGCTTGCACCAGATGAGGGCCCATATTACCATAGCTTGGTCTAAAAATTGTTGGTATTGGCCAAGTCCTTTTTGCATAGGGAATGTAGCCTAATCCTAAGTCCAATATTTCAGATCAAGATCGATAGTCCACCAGATGTTTTTTTAGTTTTTTTTGTTGTTATTAGATATTTTAAGGTCCTAAGACCACAAACAAAGCCAAAATACACAAACAATATATACAATCACAAGATATGGCTCAAATGAGCAAAGTGAAAATGACATAAACATAAACAAGTTAAATGAAATGTAAATGACAATGAATGATAAATGACTGAAATTTAAAGTGCATAAAGTAAATGACTTGAAAGTAAAGCATTTTAATAAGAATTATTCAAATGTTAGTTAAGAGTTAGTCAAGTGTTAGTGGTGATTTTTTAATTGATTAAGTCATTCTTTGGAGAACACTCAACCGTTCATTCACAAGTATGAATCATTAAACCAAGACACCTTCCATGAGAAGGGCTCAAACTTGGATAGTTCGACAAGTATGCCACTAGCTCTTGTGAAAGGAAAAAAGGCCAAGTCTCCACACAATGCCATGAAGAATGGGAGACTTACAATCTCACTTACTAGAATGTTATGCCTTGAGGGTCAAATTTAGCTCTATGTTAAGCAATCGTAATTGGACTTATGTAGAAGTCACAACTATCTCAAGCGGGGAAATAAAAACATAGGTGTTAATGCATGTTAGAGATTTGGTATGAAGAATCAAACTCCTAAAACATACCATACACTAAAAGCACAAGATCAAGATGGAGGGACCTATCTCAGTCATGCTTGTATTGGTTCATCTGACACAAGGTCATTGATGAACCAATTAGCCTTAAGACATTGGAGATTTCATTGGCCAAATGAGGGAATGAGAAAGAATAGGGATGAAGATGAAGAGGGAGGGGAAGATAGAAAGACAAATTGATCAAGGGAGGACTTTCATTAAATCAAAACCATTCATTCATTTTGGGAGATGAAATGTACATTTCATCAATCCCCTAAATCCAATGGTTTTGATCCAACAAAAGTCAAATCAACCTTGACCAAGGCCCAAACAGAAAGTCAAACATCACAAGACCATAAAAATGGCTCAACAATTTTTTTAAACATTTAATCAATTAAAAATCCAATTAAAAGTAAATTAAAATACATTTTAATTTGGTCAAAACCTAAAATCCCTTCAAAACACCAAATAAATGGCAAAAGGATTTATCCTAGGTTAAACAAGGTCAAATGACCTTAGACAAAAAATTTCACTCTTTTTCAAAAGTCAGAAGTATTTTTAAACAATTGAAAATATGCACAAAAAACATTTAATTCATGAAAAATACCAAAATTAATCCAAAAAATAATTTTAATTTAGAATATGGAAGAGAAAAATATTTAAAGGTTTTCGGTGAAAGTCTCATATTTTTTGGATTAAAAATGAAATTAATATGAATTAAAAAAAATAAAAGGATTAATGAAAATTCAGAAAATAAAAAGAAATTAGAGAAAACAAGGGCCATCAGATCTCCCACATTAATTAAGGTGGCAGATCTGATGGCCTAGCGCGCGCATTCCATGGTGCATTGCAGTCAACGCGTGGCGCAAGTTGGTTTCAAAGGAAATGACTCAGATTAAAACAATCAAACATGATCAGATGGCCAGGAGGTATGCCAACACACCACCGGAGCTAGGGCTCCGGTCATCTTCTCCGGTGACCTCCACCGGACTGGTCTAACTTCATCTCAATGGAAAATGAAAAACAAGGACACTATATCAAAGAGAAAATGCTCAGGATCTCGAATCTGTCCTCAATTTTCTCCAATTCGAAGTATATCAAAAGATACAGAGATTTGAATTTTGAGGATCATGAACTGAGTTGCTTCAATTTGACCTCAGGGCAACTCAATCTTGTTGCCTATATTGGTAGGACTTCAGCCAACCAAAAATTAAATAGAATGGTGAAGAATTGAGGGAGAATTGAAGAGATGAAGTTTCTGAAAATTCACCTTCGAGGGAGCTTGAATCTTGCTTGCTCTTGCTTCCATTGCCTTGGCTTGACTTCAAATGCTTGCAGGAAGTGAAATGGATCAAGGAAAGGCTTGGATTCTTGGATTTTCAACTTCAAAACTGAAGTGAAATTGAAACTCGATTTTCGATTGAAAACCTTCAGGTTTATCCTCTAATGGTGAGGGTTAGGATTGCAGATTTAAAGTTTGGGCAAGGTGTCCCCAATTCTGAGCATGAGAGGTCTTATTTATAGGCTATGCATTTGCTTTTCACACACTTCATTCAAAATGCCAAAAATATAAATCTCCCTTGCATGGATGCATGGGCGTGTGATAGGCTCATCCAATAATTTCAAATGATCCATAATTATGTGTTATTAAACATGAAATGATGTCACATTACCATGCATAAAGGAAATGAATGTTAACCATAAATATTACCAAATGGAACCTTGTGAAGAGCACATGCGCAAGTCCTTAAATGCTTGGCCAAATGAGATAATCTTAGAATTTTTGGAAAGCTGAGATCAAGGGGAACAACTTTCATGTTGAACACGTTTCCATTTGAAACTTGGATCATGATGAATTTGAGGTGGAAGTTTGAAAAATCAAACATGAATGAAGTTTTTCTAAGTACCAAGCCAAATGTTCACTTCTTCCACCTTGAATAACTTTTTCTATGGGCTTAAATGGAAAACCCTCCTTCATCAAAGTTGTAGATCTTTCAAACCTATTCAATTTGGTCACAAATTTGACCTCATTTGGATTTTGCATGAAGTAGTTATGCATTTTAGAAGTTGAGGAAAATCTCTTGTTCAATGGTAATGACCCAAAGTGACCTATAATGTATCCTATTGGAACATACATTTGAAAGTTGAATTTGGATTTATTCAAAGAATCAAAGTTGTATAGGACATCTTGAATTTGATCATACAACTTGAATGGCTTTCATCTCATTAAAATTGAGCAAGTTATGATCCTTGGAAGTTGACCTCCTAACTAGGCTTTAGACAAAATGACCTATAATCTTTCTCCATAAAAAATGACTTTCCAAGCAAAACTAGCTCTTGAAATCAACATGAAAAGTTGTTTATAATGTAATAAGGAGTAACCTTTGTCTTGGAATCATTTTCATATGACAAATAGTGTAGAAGATAAGGTCTAGTGAACCCCAATTTTGACTAGTTGACTTTCTCTGGTCAACCACTATGAACCAACTTGCAAACTTGAAATTCTCTTGATATTTTGGACTCATGGAGGATCATATATGTATAATATGATGTAATATTAAGTATAACTTGAAATATTTTATCAAATGATAAAGAAACTTGTTGAGGAAGTCACACAAGATACCCAGATGAATTAGGGCTTCCAAGGCAAGCAAGCTTCAAATTCTTGATGAATTCTTGATCAAAATGATAAATGGAGATCATGGGGATCCATATATGATGTCCAGAGTCAATGTGAACCATCTCTTGATTAGTCTCCTTGCATTGAGGGCCTCAAACCCTAGATATGAGCTTGATGAGACCTTAGTGGATGCACACACTACCTACAAAAGAAACAAAGTTATACATAGACATATTTTGATATTTTGGTTAGTAAACAAAGAAAAAAAAGTATGATACAATCAAATGTGCTTTTTGACCTCTCCCAATACAAACCCAATGAATAAGGGGTTAGGAGGATGCCAAGGTGTGATCCCTAAAGCCAAAGCCAATGCACATGATGAGATAGCATGAGGGACCTTAGGGTCAAAATTGGGGTCTTACACATGTAGCCGTAGAAGTCTTTCTCTCCGGAAATCTGGTACCATTTCTCTTAGCTGACATTTACCATGACCTTCACGCTCGACATGAAAAGAGGGGAGGAACTTTGTTATGTTGTGCTCCTTTGCTTTATACTTGGTTCATGCAGCATATGCTTGAAAAAGGGCCTGTTGTAGCCAAAGAGCTTAAATATCCTCAAAGACTAGCTTCTCTCACTGCAAGTTCTATCAGGTGGTATTTTAGGGAATGAGAAACCCTAGACATCATTGTCATATGTGGGGAATTTCCTAATGTGACACTGTTAGGAACTAAGGGTTGCATCAATTGTAACCCTATGTTATCTCGAATGCAACACGGTTACTCCATGGATGGTCCTCGTGAAGCAAAAGACTTGCAGCCATTTGTGCTCTTCGACATCCAAGCAAGTAATCCTGATGTAAGAACAATCCTAAAAGCTTGGTTGAAGATTGTTAGAAAGGGTGAAGAGTTCAGAAAAAGGAACACTCTTGTCAAATAACCTTACACTCGATGGGTGAATGAGAGAGTTGAAGTAATCCATTTGCCATTTATCTTTGATGCTTCAACTTTCCCTAAGATTCCTGTGCCAAAACCTATACTTCATAAGGACATGGAGAAACTCAATGCTAAGGTTAAAGAGTTCGAATTGGAGAATACTGAGTTACAAAACCAGGTTGTCTTGGAAAATCAAAATTTGAAGGATGAACGTAAGGGGAAAACCCAGGAACTTGAAGATGGTAACAAAAGATCCAGGTTATTGGAAGACCAGAAGGATGACCTTGATCATATCCTTATAGGTTTGACATCAGTAATCCAGACCAGAAAGGAAGAGCTCAAGAAAGCCGAATATAGAATTTATGAGTTAGGAAGGATGTTGGATAGGTCTCTTATGGAAAAGAAGGAAATTTAGCTCGACTTTGAAGCATAGATTCGTGAACTTAAGGACACTCTCAAGAAGTGTAAAGATAAGTTATCTCACGAGATCCTCCAGAAAGAAGAAGCTGAAAGAAACTGTCACCACCTCGAGTATCAGTTGGAAGAAGCTAATATGAGGTTTGGAGTTTTGGAGAGCCAATAAGGTGATGCAACCTACTTGCTCTTAAAGAATGACTGTGTGTATTGAAGGAGACTGTATAGAGAGGCTAGAGCGACCCTAGATGAAGATCATCGCGTCATCAAGAAAATCCAAGACCTCTATGTTGAATGGAATGGCAAGTTCCTTAACTTGGCTAGATTTGCTAACCTCAACATGTTGGAACTCCTAGAAAATCTCCAAGAAGATGATTGGTGTATGTGTCTAGAGAACACACCTCCCCAAGTTTTCAATTTTGTCAAGTTTTGCAAGATAATGGTTAAAGAGCTCACCACAGATCTTGCTACAATCAAAAGGGCTGAGATGGAGCTTAATTTTACTTGTACTTGAATTTGAATTGTCTGTATTTCAATTTGTATTTGAATTTGAATCATTTGTACTTGAAGTCAAATAACTTTGTATTAGAATTTGAATTTAAATTAATGAAAGTTGTCATTTTGGGTCTCAATTATTATGCTTTTATTCATATTCAAAATATTGCAAACAATATGTTCTAATATTGCTGAAATAAATAACAAAGATAACTAAGAGCTTTTCACAAAATGCATTTGTATACGCCAATACATGCATCCATGTCATTCTTCAAACAAAAAACTCATTTTGTGTCTTCTTCTAGTTCCACACTAAGTCCCTAACACCACTACAACACCAGAGCCAACGCTTATTAAAGAATGGTAAATCAAGAGCAAGAATTGGAGAGAGTAAGCTCAGAACTTGAGGACATATGAGGAAATATGGGTCAAGTCATGGAGATACTACAAGTCATAAGGCTAAGTTGGACACCCAAACAACGGTTTTTCAGTAGTCACCGGTCCTACGATTGAACCCAACCTGCAAGAACCATGCCTACTACTTGGCCAATCTTCGGTTTACCTCCCGGCTTTACACCTCTAGTTGAAGGCGCCTCTGGCATTGTACAATCCACTCAACAGACAATTCCTCTACCGACAATCAGTGAAGCTCATCTCGTGGTCCACACATTCGCACCACCCCTTGTCCATGCACGTGTGCAACCTTATTTTGAAGATCAACAACATGCTCCGGATTCTTCTGACGAAGATGATGAAAGGAATGAAGACATAAGAGGAATGAAAGATAATTTCTAGATTCTTGTGAAAAGGTTAAGGGCTATGGAAGGTGATCAAGTCTTTGGTGGTGCTGCTAAGGAGATATGCTTAGTGTCTGGTATGTAATTCTCGCGAAATTTAAGACCCTGGATTTCGATAAGTACGAGGGTAACTCATGCCCTAAACGTCACCTTATTATGTACTATCAGAAAATGGTTGCGCTCGTTGAGGATGATACGTTTATGATACGTTGCTTCCAAGACAGCTTGAGGGGTGCTCCCTCTAAGTGTACTGAAGCCTTGATCAAAGTAGAATTTGTTGTTTCCAAGAATTATCCGATGCTCTCATCCAACATTATAAGTATAACATGGATATAGCCCCAGATAGGAAACAATTGCTCAACATGTCCCAAAAAGATAATGAGTCTTTCAAGGAATATGCACAACGATGGAGGGAAGTGGCCTCGCAAGTCAAACCACCTCTTGTTGAGAAAGAGTTAGTAGATTGGTTCATGGATATAGTAAAGCCTATGTTCTATGAAAGGATGGTGAGTAGTGTATCGACAAGTTTCTCTGACTTGGTTGCCATGGGCGTACAAGTCGAACTTGGATTGAAGAATGGCAAAATGATAACCACCATTGAAACATCCGATAACAATGTCAAAAGGTTTGCCGAAGGTTTTCAGAGAAAGAAAGAGGGTGAAACAAACATAGTGTCAACCAGTCAAAGAAAAAGTTACTTGTGGAGGAAGTAGCAGAAACAAGTTGCTCAACAAGAACCAACTTATCCAGTGCAGTGTATCCAACAATCGTATGTGGAAAGCAGTCAGACCGGCTTTAAACCAATCACAAACTCCTATCTATCAACCTGTTCAACAAGCACCAGTATACCAACGAGCACCTATGACACTCGTTTATCAACAACCAAGGCCACAAGCCCCACATCCGTAAAATCTTCCAAATCAGAATATGGTACAAAGAGGAAGCCCTTCTTTCTCTCCGATCCCCGTGACATACATTGAGTTGTACCCATCATTACTACTGGAAGGGTTGGTTACTCCCTGACCTTTGGATCCTCCACCAAATCCTTTGCCTTCATGGTACAATCAAGATTCCCATTGTCCTTTCCATGAGGGTGTAACACCCTTCTAAAATACCCCAATAATTAATTAAAACAACAAAATATAAATCAGAGTAGATATGCAATTTCAGGGTGTCACACTTGACACTTCACACCAATCATCAAAATAACTTGTCATGCTCATTTATTAATCAAAATAAAACATTGCACAATTCGCAGCGGATAGAAATCTAACAACATTCGAACCATGTAACACATTACATGTAAAATTGTTCAACAACCAACAATGAAAACAAAGTAAAACATCCCGTCCCGATGTTACATATACCAGAGCATGACCCACTAAGGAACTACACTAGACTCCAAGCACTAGCTTCTACTCAATCACTGCTCGTTACCTGAAACATAGTTGTAAGGGTGAGTTCCTCAATCGATATAATAAGCATTATAAAATATCATGTAATGTTAAGTAAATTAACACATTCATCACCCTAATCATATCACCCATTCAGCAACGGCAACATCAACTCATAAATCATACTCAACACAAACACAAAACACACGTATAATATTGGAATACATCCATTCATATTATACGCCATACATACATTATGAAATGAGACTCCATGCATGCGGTACCGACTATTCATGAACACATAGTTCAACCTCACCGATCAAACCCAGATACGGCTACCAAGCTCACTAGTCCCACTCATTTGAGACCTAGTGACTCACTCACTAATTCCTCACCATGGGAATTAGCTACCACCATAAAGGCCATGCAATGCACGCTAAATCACCTAGCATGCAAACATCAACAACAATCCACAATGGACATATGCTCACACTCTAAGCCATAAACAGTCCATCCACAATTGCATACATAATAGATACATTCACAGCATTATGCATACCATCATACATCATCAGCATTTTTATCACAGAATCATATCATGTCATGCCAAACAATAAATCACAGTATTAGCACACTCTACTAATACCTATACGGCTCAAAACAACGGAAAAAGATCCCTACTATATCATACATCAGCTAAATTACATCACTCAGCTGAACCGACCAAAACTGCACAACAACAGCTCAGAAAAACCAAACTTCTGCCCATACGCGTATGCCCCATGTCCATACGCGTATGGCACATTTCCTAGCCAAGCCCATACGCGTACCAACAGAGACAAAACTACGTTTAGAACATCATCTTCTCCATTCATACGCGTATGGCCTCACCCCATACGCGTACCAGGCCATCTCATACGCGTATGGCCTAGTGTCATACGCGTATGACCAGAAACCAATTTTCCAGATTTGCTATGGTTTTTCTCTGCTACGAGATTTCTTAGATCCAACCTTCTACTGTCCAATTTTTACACAGCATTCATTCATATTATCTAACACAGATCATACCCATTCAATTTCACAATTTCTAACCTTATTACATCCAATTCCTACGAATTTTCTTCAATTATAAACCCATATTTCATTCATCCATAAGTTCATAATTTGCAGCATTCATCATCCTAATTAGAGTCGATTCAATGGCTTATTACTACCCATTACATGTTAACCCATAATACCCATTAAACGACGATAAGCCCCCCTTACCTGAGTTAATCCGGCAAATCCTTTAACTTCAAGCTTTTCCCTTCTTCAACCCTTTTTCTCTTGCTCTTCCTTTTTGCCCTTTTTCCACTTTTTAGTTGCTTCTCTCTTTTCACGTTGTGAAAACCTTTTTACTAAATGGGACTCTTTTCTGATTCCAAAAACCGTTCCAATTCCAACTTTATTATTCCAATAATAATAATCCAATAATATTCCAATTATTTAATTAAATTAATAAATATACTAATAATAATATATATGAATGGTTTATCTTTTATTTTGAAAAATAATACCCTCTCATTCATATTATCATCATAATATACTATTAAACTTAAATTAAATAATTATCATATTTTATCGGGGTGTTACAACTCTCCCCCACTAAAAGAGTTTTCGTCCTCGAAAACATACCTCAAGCGAATAACTCTGGATAAGACTTCTTCATCTGACTCTCAAGTTCCCAAGTCACATTGCCACCTGCTGGTCCTCCCCAAGCTACCTTTACCAAGGCAATCTCTTTACCCCGCAACTGCTTCAACTCTCGATCCTCGATCCTCATAGGTGATGCCTCAACAGTCAGGTTATCTCTCACCTATACATCATCTACTTGGACCACATGCGACGGATCAGGAATGTACCTCCTCAACTGAGACACATGAAAAACCTCATGCAAATTCGCAAGTGACGGCGGTAAAGCGATACGATGGGCTACCTCCCCTATCCTCTCCAAAATCTGATAAGGACCAATAAATCGAGGTGTTAACTTCTTTGACTTCAAAGCTCGACCAACCCCAGTTATCGGAGTAACACGGAGAAACACATGATCTCCCTCTTGAAACTCAAGTGACTTCCTCCTCTTGTCGTGATAACTCTTCTGACGACTCTGAGCAATCCTCATTTTCTCCTGAATCATCTTAATCTTTTCCGTAGTTTGTTGAACAATCTCCGGTCCAACCACAACACTCTCACCGGACTCATACCAACATAAAGGTGTCCGACATCTCCTACCATACAAAGCTTCAAACGGTGCCATACCAATGCTCGACTGAAAACTATTGTTGTAGGTAAACTCAATCAAAGGTAAATAACAATCCCAAGCACCTCCCTTTTCCAAAACACAAGCCCTCAAAAGATCCTCCAGTGACTGAATCGTCCTCTCAGTCTGACCATCAGTCTGCGGATGATATGCAGAACTCAATCTCAGCTTAGTTCCCAAAGCCCTCTGCAAACCTTCCCAGAACTTCGATGTAAATCTAGGATCTCTGTCCGAAACAATACTCGACGGAATACCATGCAAACTTAAAATTTTCTCAATATACAATTCAACTAATCTCTCTAACGGATAATCCATTCTGATCGGAATGAAATGAGCCGATTTTGTCAATCTGTCAACAATCACCCAAATAGCTTCAAAATTCTTAATTGTCCTCGGTAAACCAGAAACAAAATCCATACTGATACTATCCCACTTCCACTCTGGAATAGCCAACGGTTGCATTAGCCCAGACGGCTTCTGATGCTCAATCTTTGACTTCTGACAAGTCAAACAAGAATAAACAAAACTCGCAATTTCTCTTTTCATTCCCGGCCACCAAAATAACTTTTTCAAATCATGATACATCTTCGTAGCCCCCGGATGAATACTCAGGCCACTACGATGTCCTTCCTCAAGAATACTCTTCTTAAGTTCGGTAACATCCGGAATACACACCCGATTACCAAATTTCAAAACACCATTCTCATCAACTCTGAATTCACCACCTTGACCTTGATTCACTAGAGTCAACTTATCAACCAAAAGCACATCGGATTTATGACCCTCTCTAATCTCATCCAGAATACCACTCGTTAACTTCAACATTCCCAATTTAACACTATTGTGAGTACTCTCACACACCAAACTCAAGTCTCTAAACTGCTCAATTAAATCCAATTCCTTAACCATTAACATAGACACGTGCAATGATTTCCGACTCAATGCATCAGCCACTACGTTTGCTTTACCCGGATGGTAATTCAAACCAAAGTCATAATCCTTCAGAGACTCTAACCATCTCCTCTGTCTCATATTCAGCTCTTTCTGATCAAACAAATACTTTAAACTTTTATGGTCACTGAAAACCTCAAATCTTGACCCGTACAAGTAATGCCTCCATAACTTCAGAACAAATACCACAGCTGCCAACTCTAAATCGTGTGTCGGATAGTTCCTCTCATGAACCTTCAGTTGTCTCGAAGCATAGGCTACAACCTGCTTATTCTGCATCAAAACACCACCCAAACCCAATAATGAAGCATCACAGTAAACCTCAAATGGTTCCGACGGACTTGGTAATATCAGAATAGGAGCAGTAGTTAACCTCCTCTTTAACTCTTGGAAACCTTCTTCACATTTTGAGTCCCAAACAAACGCTTGCCCCTTTCTAGTCAACATCGTCAACGGTAACGCCAACTTAGAAAATCCCTCAATGAATTTCCTATAATAACCTGCAAGTCCAAGAAAACTCCTTATCTCAGAAACTGACTTCGGAGCTTCCCACTTAGATACCGCTTCTATCTTAGAAGGATCAACAGCAACACCACCTCTTGAAACCACATGACCAAGAAAACTAACCTCTTCTAACCAAAATTCACACTTGGACAGTTTAGCAAATAACTTCTTTTCTCGTAGAACTCCTAAAACCACTCTCAAATGTTCAGCATGTTCTTCTTCAGATTTCGAATACACCAAGATATCGTCAATAAACACCACAACAAACTTGTCTAGGTACGGATGGAAAATCTTATTCATATACTCCATAAATACCCCAGGCGCATTAGTCACACCAAAAGGCATTACAGAATACTCATAATGTCCATACCTTGTTCTGAAAGCAGTCTTCTGAATATCCTCAGTTTTCACACGTATCTGATGATACCCCGATCTCAAATCTATTTTGCTGAACACACTCGCACCAACCAACTGATCCATCAAATCATCAATCCTCGGCAAAGGATATCGATTCTTGATCGTCACTTTATTCAGTTGCCTGTAGTCCACACACAACCTCATAGTACCTTCTTTCTTCTTAACCAATAACACTGGTGCGCCCCACGGTGACACACTCGGACGAATAAATTTCTTATCCAACAGATCTTCCAGCTGACTCTTCAATTCAGTTAACTCAACAGCAGACATACGGTACGGAGCCATCGATATCGGCCTAGTACCAGGTACCAAATCAATCGAGAACTCAACTTCACGCTCTGGCGGTAATTCATTCACTTCTTCTGGAAACACATCAGGAAAATCACACACCACGGCTAGATCGCAAATCACCAGTTTATCTTTAGCCTCCACAGTCGCTAACAGCATAAACAACTCTGCCCCATCTGCTACTGCCTCATTCACCTGCCTTGCTGATAGAAACAAACTCTTTCCTTCCCCAATCTCAGGAAAGATCACAGTCTTATCAAAACAGTTGATATAAACTCGGTTAAACACCAACCAGTTCATACCCAGGATAACTTCAATCTGCACTAGTGGAAGACACACGAGGTCCATCCCAAAGTTTCTACCAAAAATACTCAAAGGACAATTCAAACAAACTGAAGTAGTAGTCACTGAACCCTTCGCAGGAGTATCAATCACCATACTCCCATGCATCTCAGATATCTCTAATTTAAGTTTCACAGCACAATCCAAAGATATAAAGGAATGAGTCGCACCTGTGTCAATAATAGCTACAAGAGGAAAGCCATTAATATAACACGTACCTCGGATCAAACGATCATCTGCAGAAGTCTCAGAACCTGATAAAGCAAAGACCTTGCCTCCCGACTGGTTCTCTTTCTTCGGCTTAGGACACTGTGGACTGATATGACCCACCTCTCCACAGTTGAAACAAGTCATAGTCTTCAACCGGCACTCTGCAGCCAAGTGACCACCTTTGCCACACTTGAAACACTTCTTCTCAGTACTGGTACACTCATGGATACGATGTCCAGCCTGACCACATCTGTAACACTTAGCAGGGGCACTGGAGTCTCCCCCACTAGGTCTCTTCATCCCACTCTGTCTCTGGAAACCTTTGCCAACTGCATACGGTTTCCCACGATCATTCTGATTCTTGCCTTTCCTATCAAACCTCTGCTGATAGCTCTCCGCTCTGGCCTTGGTATCCTGTTCAAAAATCCTGCAACAGTCAACCAAGTCAGAAAACACTCTAATCCGCTGATACCCAATAGCCTGCTTGATCTCGGGACGTAACCCGTTCTCAAACTTCACACATTTTGAAAATTCCCCAGTAGCCTCATCATAGGGAGTGCAATACTTCGACAGCTCTGTGAACTTAGCAGCATACTCAGTAACAGACCGGTTGCCCTGCTTCAATTCTAAGAACTCTATCTCTTTCTTTCCTCTGACATCCTCTGGAAAGTACTTCCTCAGGAATCTCTCTCTGAACACCGCCCAAGTGATCTCAGCACTCCCAGCAGCTTCCAACTCAATGCGGGCAGCAACCCACCAATCATCTGCTTCCTCTGACAGCATATGTGTACCGAACCTGACCTTCTGGTTATCGGCACACTCAGTTACTCGGAAGATCCTCTCGATCTCCTTCAACCACTTCTGAGCACCATCTGGATCGTATGCTCCCTTGAACATTGGAGGATTGTTCCTCTGGAACTCACTCAGTTGACGAGCAGCTCCCAATCCCACAACATTCGGATTCCCTCCAAGTACTCCAGCTAGCATACCCAGGGCCTCAGCAATCGCGGCATCGTCTCTACCTCTTCCAGCCATCTCTGAGTTAATCCAACAAGCTAAAACAATAAGTACTGATAGGGTTACACAACACCTATCACATACAGGGAAACAGAATAATTACGACTCGACTCGACCGACTATGCTCTGATACCACTAACGTAACACCCTTCTAAAATACCCCAATAATTAATTAAAACAACAAAATATAAATCAGAGTAGATATGCAATTTCAGGGTGTCACACTTGACACTTCACACCAATCATCAAAATAACTTGTCATGCTCATTTATTAATCAAAATAAAACATTGCACAATTCGCAGCGGATAGAAATCTAACAACATTCGAACCATGTAACACATTACATGTAAAATTGTTCAACAACCAACAATGAAAACAAAGTAAAACATCCCGTCCCGATGTTACATATACCAGAGCATGACCCACTAAGGAACTACACTAGACTCCAAGCACTAGTTTCTACTCAATCACTGCTCGTTACCTGAAACATAGTTGTAAGGGTGAGTTCCTCAATCGATATAATAAGCATTATAAAATATCATGTAATGTTAAGTAAATTAACACATTCATCACCCTAATCATATCACCCATTCAGCAACGGCAACATCAACTCATAAATCATACTCAACACAAACACAAAACACACGTATAATATTGGAATACATCCATTCATATTATACGCCATACATACATTATGAAATGAGACTCCATGCATGCGGTACCGACTATTCGTGAACACATAGTTCAACCTCACCGATCAAACCCAGATACGGCTACCAAGCTCACTAGTCCCACTCATTTGAGACCTAGTGACTCACTCACTAATTCCTCACCATGGGAATTAGCTACCACCATAAAGGCCATGCTATGCACGCTAAATCACCTAGCATGCAAACATCAACAACAATCCACAATGGACATATGCTCACACTCTAAGCCATAAACAGTCCATCCACAATTGCATACATAATAGATACATTCACAGCATTATGCATACCATCATACATCATCAGCATTTTTATCACAGAATCATATCATGTCATGCCAAACAATAAATCACAGTATTAGCACACTCTACTAATACCTATACGGCTCAAAACAACGGAAAAAGATCCCTACTATATCATACATCAGCTAAATTACATCACTCAGCTGAACCGACCAAAACTGCACAACAACAGCTCAGAAAAACCAAACTTCTGCCCATACGCGTATGGCACATTTCCTAGCCAAGCCCATACGCGTATGGCCTCTCCCATACGCGTACCAACAGAGACAAAACTACGTTTAGAACATCATCTTCTCCATTCATACGCGTATGGCCTCACCCCATACGCGTACCAGGCCATCTCATACGCGTATGGCCTAGTGTCATACGCGTATGACCAGAAACCAATTTTCCAGATCTGCTATGGTTTTTCTCTGCTACGAGATTTCTCAGATCCAACCTTCTACTGTCCAATTTTTACACAGCATTCATTCATATTATCTAACACAGATCATACCCATTCAATTTCACAATTTCTAACCTTATTACATCCAATTCCTACGAATTTTCTTCAATTATAAACCCATATTTCATTCATCCATAAGTTCATAATTTGGAGCATTCATCATCCTAATTAGAGTCGATTCAATGGCTTATTACTACCCATTACATGTTAACCCATAATACCCATTAAACGACGATAAACCCCCCTTACCTGAGTTAATCCGGCAAATCCTTTAACTTCAAGCTTTTCCCTTCTTCAACCCTTTTTCTCTTGCTCTTCCTTTTTGCCCTTTTTCCACTTTTTAGTCGCTTCTCTCTTTTCACGTTGTGAAAACCTTTTTACTAAATGGGACTCTTTTCTGATTCCAAAAACCGTTCCAATTCCAACTTTATTATTCCAATAATAATAATCCAATAATATTCCAATTATTTAATTAAATTAATAAATATACTAATAATAATATATATGAATGGTTTATCTTTTATTTTGAAAAATAATACCCTCTCATTCATATTATCATCATAATATACTATTAAACTTAAATTAAATAATTATCATATTTTATCGGGGTGTTACAGAGGGCGCCCCTGGGCATGATTTGGAAGGATTCTATGCTTTAAAGAATATAGTGCGAGAGTTGGTTGAGAAGAAGATCCTTTCATTCTGAGATGTTAGACCTAATGTAAAGAGTAACCTTTTGCCGGTGCATGGTGAAGTTAATGACATTGAAGATGTATCTGATGTTTTGTAATAAAAAATGTTGAAGATGTTAAAACTCCATTGCTATCACTCCATGCAAGATTGCCGGGAGTTAGTTTGATTGATACCTGTCACGATAACTGTGAAGAATGTGCCGTTTATCTAAGAGGGTGTAAATTGGTACGAGCCGATATTCAAAATTTAATGGACCAAGGTGTTCTACATGTTTGTGGTCCTGCAACAAACGAGGAAATTTTAGTAATTTAACCCTTTTTCAATCTACCAGAACCTGTCGAGATAACCTATCAAAGAAGGGATTCATCCATCGCCCGTGATAGTCTGTACGTCTACCCCTTTTCCCTTAGAAAGCACCAAGGTCGTACCTTGGAAATATGACATAACTGTGGTAGATGGATAACCCAAATATGTTGAATGTGAGAAGAGCTTGGAGGATGTTAATACCAATATCATGAATATCGCAGGGACGAGTAGAATGACCCACGGTGGTCAGATTTATACTCCTTATTTCAATATAATACCTCAAGAACCGACAAAGGAAGCTAAAATTGTAGTCCCTTCCCAAGAATCTGGAGGGGTACAGTCAGCAATACAATCGGGTGAAGTGATTAAATTTCTGAAAATGGTAAAGAAAAGTGACTAAAAGATAGTCGATTAGCTACATCAAACACCGTAAAAAAATATCTATCTTATCCTTGCTTATGAACTCCCAAGCTCATAGGGAGGCTTTACTGAAAGTGCTTGCTCAAGCTCATGTTACTCAGGATATAACGGTTGGCCAATTCCATGGGGTGGTAGACAATATCACAACTTGCAACACTCTAAGTTTCAGCAATGAAGAGCTGCTCAAGGAAGGACATAATCACAATCATGCCTTGCATGTATCCATAAAGTGCCAAGAAGATGCTCTGGCTAGAGTCTTAGTTGACACTGGATCTCCCCTCAATGTCCTGCCAAAAGGGCACTTTCTAAATTATCCTACCAAGGGTCATAGATGAAACCCATTGTGCTCGTGGTAAAAGTATTTGATGGTTCCCGGAGGATAGGAGATGGGGAGGTAGAGCTACCAATCCAAATCGGACCGCATGTATTCCCCATCCCTTTCCAAGTCATGGACAACAATCCCGCATATAGATGCCTTTTGGGACGTCCATAGATACATGTTGTTGGGGAAGTGACTTCTACTTTACATCAGAAAATGAAGTTTGTCATCAACAACAAGCTCGTCATTGTCTCAGGTGAAAAATATTTCATCATTAGTCAACTCTCCTCTTTCCGTTATACCGAGGATGATGAAGATGCCTTGGAGACTTCTTTCCAAGCACTTGAAATAGCCAATGCCACACTTGCGGAAGTAAAGGATCCCGTTTAGAAAGCTAGTTTTTCGTTTGCCTCTTTGAAAAGCGTGAAGTCAACAGTTGAAAGTGGAGGCCCTGCAGGTTGTGGGCAAGTCATCAATGTCAGCAAGAAAAAGGATCACTCCAGTTTGGGGTACAAGCCTTCTGCTAAGGAAGAATCCCTGGTCCCTACAAAGGACCGCATATAGAGCATTCAAGAAGTCTTCCTAAGCATAGGTTTTATCCATGGGGATCAAGTTGGTGCAGTTGAAGATGACACTGAAGTTGGAGAAGCATCAAATTTGATATACTGTTGTGAAGTAGCCTTAACAAATTGGGAGTCAGTTGAGATTCCAGAAGTTATTCCCATGTCAAAGTAATTGTGTTTTCTTTTTTTTTTTCAAAATCCTTAGCTTTGCCCAAGGCTAACAGATCATTTGTAGGGCCACTTTAAATTTCAAAATCATTATGACAAGTAAAGAGCATTTTGTTCGAATTCTTATCGTTCATTTATTTACTTATTTTTCCTTAAAATGGAAATCCTTTAAAAAACTACAAAAATATTTTTTCTTTTTTGCATTTTATTTCCACTTTTCTAAAAAACCATCATTTTTAAAAAACATGCAGAATAATCAATAAACCAGTTGAATTTGGTGATCCTACTACTTCCTATAACTTTGAATTCCTCATCTACCAAGCGGAAGAGGATAATGCGGAATATTGCGACTTCCCCGAAGAAATGGCAAGGCTGCTCGAGCACGAGTCAAAAGCCTTTCAGGCGCATCAAGAACCAATGGAGACAGTCAACCTTGGCACCAAGGAAGAGAAGAAAGAGGTCAAGGTTGGGACTACACTTAGGGCAATCATCAAAGAAAGATTGATCAAGTTGCTGCAAGAATATGTAGATGTATTTGCATGGTCATATCAGGATATGCCAGGTTTAGATACTTATATTACTGTCCACTAGCTGCCACTACAACCAGATTTCTCGCCGGTGAAGCAGAAGCTCCAAAGAGCAAGACCCGACATGGCTCTAAAGATTTGTGACAAGGTGAAATGCCAATTCGATGTCGGTTTTCTAGCAGTTGTGAAGTACCCTCAATGGGTAGCTAATATCGTACCAGTACCCAAAAAGGATGGCAAAGTTAGGATGTGTGTTGATTATAGGGATCTAAACAAAGCTAGTCCAAAGGACGATTTTCCCTTGACGCATATTGACACTTTGGTAGACAACACTGCTAAGTTCACAGTTTTCTCCTTCGTGGATGGATTCTCGAGTTATAATCAAATTAAGATGGATCCATAAGATATTCAAAAGACCACATTCATCACCCCTTGGGGAACATTTTTCTACAAGGTAATGACATTCGGTCTCAAAAATGTCGGGGCAACTTACCAAAGAGCAATGGCCACTCTTTTCCGTGATATGATGCACAAGGAAATTGAGTTTGATGTTGATGATATGATTTCAAAATCCCAAAGTGAAGAGGATCATATAGATCACTTGAAGAATCTATTTGAGCGTTTCCAAAAATTCTGACTACGACTGAATCCTACTAAATGCACCTTTGTGTCTGATCTTGGAAGTTGCTTTGTTTCATTGTTAGTCAATGAGGAATTAAGGTAGATCCAGACAAGGTTAGAGTAATACAAGAAATGCCTTCTCCACGCATAGAGAAAGAAGTCAAAGGATTACTAGGACGATTGAATTACATCTCTAGGTTTATATCTCATATGACTGCTACACGTGAACCTATATTCAAGTTGCTTCGAAAAGATCAAGCAGTTGACTGGAACTATAACTGCCAAATAGATTTTGAGAAGATCAGACAATACTTGCAAGAGCCCCCTATTCTAATTCCACCTGTTAAGGGGAAACCACTATTTATGTATTTGACTGTGCTTGAAAAGTCAATGGGATGCGTGTTGGGACAACATGATGAAACCTGCCGAAAAGAACATGCCATCTACTATCTGAGCAAGAAGTTTACCAATTGTGCAACTTTATATTCACTCTTGGAGAAAACTTGTTGTGCTTTATCATGGGTCGCTCGCCGTCTAAGGCAGTACATGATTTGTCACACTACTTTGTTAATCTCAAAAATGGATCCAATAAAGTATATCTTTGAAAAGCCTGCTTTAACTAGAAGACTCGCCCGTTGGCAGATGTTACTGTTTGAGTATGAAATCCAATATGTATCCTAAAAAGCCATTAAAGGAAGCATGTTGTCTGATTACCTAGCACACCAGCCTATTGAAGACTACCAACCGTTAAAATTTGACTTTCCTAATGAAGACATTATGGTAGTAAAAGATTGTGAAATCCCAGAACCTGATGAAGGGCATGAACTCGGATCTCGGTGGAAGATCATGTTCGATGGTTCCTCCAATCACATGGGGCATGAATTATGAGATGTTATGTTAAATCTGAATGATGGATACACTTATTTCACAGCAAGGTTGTGTTTTGATTGCACAAACAATATAGCAGAATATGAGGCGTGCATCCTAGGCATTGAAGCAGCAATTGACCTCCGAATCGAAATCCTTAAAGTATGTGGAGAATCAGCCTTGGTGATCTACCAAGCCAAAGGAGAATGGGAAACCTGTGATACCGAGTTAATCCCATATCATGCCTATGTCACGAGGCTGATAAAATACTTTGACGAAATCACTTTCCGTCATATCCTGAGAACTTAGAATCAAATAGCTGATGCTTTGGCTATGTTGTCTTTAATGTACCAAGTTAGATTCCATAATGAAGCACCCCTCATTCAGATAGAGCAGAAAGTTGAGCCTGCCTACTGTCAGTTGACTGAAGAGGAGGTCGATGGTAAACCTTGGTTTCATGACATCAAATGCTTTTTGCAAAACCAAGAATATCCAACAAATGCAACAACCCTCAACAAGAAAATGTTGAGGAAATTAGCATCCAAATTCTTCTTAAGCAATGGTGTGTTATACAAGAGAAACCACAACATGATTCTTCTCAGATGCATGGATGGACACGAAGCAGTCCTGCTGATCAAAGAGATTCATGAAGGAACCTTTGGAACTCATGCCAATGGGCATGCCATGGCCAAGAAGAATTTGAGAGCTGGTTACTACTGGTTGAACATGCAATATGACTGCTTCAATTGTGCCAGAAAATGTCATAAGTGTCAAATCTATGTTGACAAAGTGCACGTGCCTCCGACCCTACTAAATGTTTTGACATCACCTTGGTCGTTCTCAATATGGGGCATTGACATGATTGACGCCATCGAGCCTAAAGCTTCCAATGGCCACCGGTTCATCCTGGTTGCTATTGATTACTTTACCAAATGGGTAGAAGCAGCTATAGCGGTAAATTCATGACCATTAAGCTATGGATAATCTTAACATCAATAAAACCAGAGTCACCACCACGCTTTTATTGTTTCCAAAGGAAAAGGGAAAAGTACAAACAAAACCCAAAGATAAGAAGTTTTCAAATCAAAACTAATAAAATGCTAGAGATTTCAGGTAAGGGGGTTTGTTACACAAAGGGAAGGTGGTAGCACCCAAAGTGTCCTAGGTACTCCTAGGGAGCCCTTTTTTATGTGTGCATGTGTTTTTGGTATAAATGATGTTTGAGAAAAATAGAGTGTGGGGATGAGAAAAGAATTCATTGGTTATATTTTTGTGTTTGACAAGACCTTCAGACTTATTCCTACATACCAACATAAAAATGAGGGATCAAAACCTCGTAAATCATGGTAAAAATTTCAAAGTTGGTGAATTGCTTTTAACAAAATTTAGATGAAAAGGGCACAAAGGGCCAAAACTTTGAATGAAGTTGTTAGTTCTTTTTGTCTTTTGAAACTTTAAGTCAGTATGATTAAGTTTATTTACAAGTTTTATTTAAGAAAGTGTTTGAAAATTCATTGGCATAAGGCCAAAGTTTCTATTTAAAATAAGGTCTAAGTTTGAAATCACAAGCAAAGAAAGTTTTTGAAAATGGGGAGAGATTTTGAAATTTAAGAAGTGGGAGAAGATGAAGAGGCTATCCTAAGTACAAAAATTAAAAGTTAAGAGTTGAAAAGATCTGACCATTGGGATGCAATCCAATAGACAAGAATGTCATATAGAAAACCCACTTTCCCTTTGGACTTTGAATCAAGCAATAATCAAGGAGCAATTAGCAATATCTAGACATCATGAAGATCAAGGCATCAAATAAAGATAGTCATATCCAAGCAAGCAATTCCCATAGCTAGCAATCTTCTTTGTCTCCTCATGTATCAGAGAAATATTCCTTGATCAACTTAGAGCAAAGCATCAGACACAAGGTCAAAATAACAAATAAGCACAAAGACAGGGTAGAAGATGAATTCAAACAGAGCTCAAGGCTTGCACCAGATGAAGACTTAGTTCATAATAACTTGGTCTCAAAATGTTGGCATTGGCCAAGTCCTTTTTGCACAGGGAATGTTGCCTAATTCTAAGTCCAAAACTTTAGATCAAGATCAATAGTCCACCAAACATTTTTTAGGATTTTTGTTGTTATTAAGTATTTTAAGGTCCTAAGACCATAAACAAAACCAAAATGCACAAACAATATATACAATCATAAGATATGGCTCAAATGAGCAAAGCGAAAATGACATAAACGTAAACAAGTTAGATGGAATGTAAATGGAAATGAATGATAAATAACTAAAATTTAAATTGCATAAAGTAAATAACTTGAAAGTAAATCAATATTAACAAGAGTTATTCAAATGTTAGTCAAAGGTTAGTCAAGTGTTAGTGGTGTTTTTTTAATTGATTAAGTCATTCTTTGAAGAACACTCAACCATCCATTCACAAGCATAGATCCTTAAACCAAGACATCTTCCATTAGAAGGGCTCCAAATTGGATAATTCAACAAGTATGCCACTATCTCTCATGAAAGGAAAAAAGGTAAAGTTTCCACACAATACCATGAAGGATGGGAGACTTACAACTACACTTACTAGAATGTTATGCCTTTAGGGTCAAATTTAGCTATATGTTAAGCAATCGTAATTGAATTTATGTAGAAGTCACAACTATCTGAGGCCGGGAAATAAAAATTTAGGTTTTAATGCATGTTAGAGATTTGGTATGAAGAACCAAACTCCTAAAACATACCATACACTAAAAGAAAAGATCAAGATGGATGAACCTATCTCAGTCATACTTGTATTGGTTCATCTGACACAAGGTTATTGATGAACCAATTAGCCTGAAGACATTAGAGATTTCATTGGTCAAATGAGGGAATGGGAAATAATAGGGATGAAGATAAAGAGGGATGGGAGGATCGAAACATAAATTGATCAAGGTAGGATTTTATCAAACTAAAATCATTCATTCATTTTGGGAGATGAAATGTACAATTCATGAATCCCCTAAATCCAATGGTTTTAATCCAACAAAATTCAAATCAACCTTGACCAAGGTCCTAACAAATATTCAAACATCACAAGACCATAAAAATGGCTCAACACAATTTTTACACATTTAATCAATTAAAAATCAATTTAAAAATGAATTAAAATACAATTTAATTTGGTTAAAACCTAAAATCTCTTCAAAACAACAAATAAATATCCAAGAGATTTATCCTAGGTCGAACAAGGTCAAAGGACCTTAGACAAAAAATTTCATGATTTTTGAAAAGTCAGAAGTATTTTTAAACAATTAAAAATATGCATAAAAATATTTAATTCATAAAAAATATCAAAATCAATCCAAAAAATAATTTTAATTCAGAATATGAAATATAAAAATATTTAAAGATTTTTGGTGAAAGTCCCATATTTTTTGGATTAAAAATGAAATTATTATGAATTAAACAAAATAAAAGGATTAAACATAAAACTAGAAAATTAAATAAAAATAGAAAAAATAAGGGCCATCAGATCTCCCTCATTAATTGAGGTAGCAGATTTGATGGCACACGCGCGTGTTCCATGGTGGACTCTAGTCAACTCAATGTACGTGTGGTAATCAGATGCAACGGTCCAGATTATAACATTCAAACTTGATTAGATGACCAGGAAGTGTGACAACACACCACCGGAGCTAGGGCTCCGGTCATCTTTTCTAGTGATCTTCATCAGAATGGTCCAACTTCATCTCAATGGAAAATGAAAAACAAGGACAATATTTCAAAGAGAAAATGCTCAGGATCACGAATCTGGCCTCAAGTTTCTCCAATTCCAAGTATATAAAAAGATATAGGGATTTGAATTTTAAGGATCATGAACTGAGTTGCTTCGATTTGACCTAAAAGCAACTCAATCTTGTTGCCTACATTGGTAGGACTTCAGCCAACCAAAAATCATAAAGAATATTGAAGAATTGGGAGAGAATTGAAGAAATGAAAATTCTGGAAAATCGCCTTCGAGTGAGCTTCAAACTTGCTTGATCTTGCTTCTAATTGGCCTTAGCTTGACTTCAGAAGCTTGTAGGAGTTGAATTGGATCAAAGAAAGGCTTGGACTCTTGGAGTTTCAATCTCAAAACAGAAATAGATTTGAAGCTCGATTATCAAATGAAATCCTTCAAGATTATGCTTTAATGGTGAGAGTTTGGATTGCAGGTTCGAAGCTTGGGCCAGAGGTCCTTAATTCTGAGCCAAGAGGGTCTTATTTATAGGCTATGCATTAGATTTTCACACACTTCCAAAATTGGCCAAAAAAAGCAATTCCCTTACATGCTTGCATGGGCGTGTGATAGGCCCATCAAATGATGCTATCAGGTCCAAAATCACTCATGTGCAATGCTGAAGTCATGTCATGTGGTCATGCAAAGGAGATTGAAATGTGAATGTGAAATTCATCCAAATGAACCTTTGAAAAGAACCCATGCGCAAGTCCTCCAATTCTTGGCCAAATGAGACGATCTTGGACTTTTTGGAAAGTTGAGATCAAGGGGAACAACTTTCATATTGAACACGTTTCCATTTGAAGCTTGGTTCATGATGAATTTTGAGGTTGAAGTTTGGAAAATCAAACTTATTTGAAAATTTTCTAAGTACCAAGTCAAATGTTCACTTCTTCCATCTTGAATAACTTTTGTTATGGGCTTAAAATGGAAAAAGTTCCTTCATAAAAGTTGTATCTATTTCAAACCTATTCAATTTATTCACCAATTTGACCTCAGTTGGATTTGGCATGAAGGAGTTATGCATTTTAGAAGTTGAGGAAAATCACTTGTTCAATGGTAGTGGCCCAAAATAACCTATAATAATTCCTCTTGGAACATGCCTTTTAAATTTGAATTTGAATTTTTTCCAAGAATGAAAGTTGGAGACGACATCTTGGATTTGATTATGGAACTTGAATGGATTTTATATCATAAAAATTGAGCAAGTTTTGGTCCTTGGAAGTTTACCTCTTAACAAGGGTTTAGACAAAGTGACCTATAATCTTTCATCATAAAAAATGACTTTCCGAGCAAAACTAGCTCTTGATCTCAACATGAAAGTTGTTTAAAATGTCATAAGGAGTAACTTTGAATCATTTTCATATGACAAAAATTGTAGGAGATAGGGTCTAGGGAACCCTAGTTTTTACTAGTTGACTTTCTCTGGTCCACCACCATGAACCATCTTGCGAACTTGAAATTCTCTTGATATTTGGGACTCATGGAGGATCATATATGCATAAGATGATGTAATATGAAGTATCACTTGGAATTTTTGATCAAATATTGAAGAAACTTGCTGAAGAAGTCACATAAGATACACAAATGAATTAGGGCTTCCAAGGCAAACAAGTTTTAAACTCTTGATGAATTCTTGATCAAAATGATAAATGAAGATCATGGGGACCCATATATGATGTCTAGAGTCATTGTGAACCATCTCTTGATTAGTATCCTTGCATTTAGGGTCTCAAACCCTAGATATGAGCTTGATGGAGCACGGGTGAACACACACAGTACCGACAAAAGCAACAAACTACATATTGACATATTTTTCATTTGGTTAGTAAATAATGAAAAACAAAGTATGATACAATCAAATGTGCTTGGTGATCTCTCAAAATGCAAACCCAATGAATGAGAGGTAAGGAGGATGCCAAGGTGTGATCCCAAAAGCTAATGCATATGATGAGATAGCATGAGGGATCTTAGGGTCAAAATTGGGGTCTTACAGCTGCCCATGTTTAAGGACATTCTAACTGAGGATGTGAAGGTTAAAATCTTCGTATTAACTCAGTAGAATGGACTTAAATAACAACATCTAGAAATGAACTTTGGTCCCTAAGAGACCTCATGACGCATATGACATGGAATGTTAAAATAATCTTTGCGGGGAATATATTGCCACAAAGGAAAAGAATTTGGAGAGACTGAAAGTCCACAGGAGCATAATGCATTCCATAAGAAAAACTCATTGGGGAGACAGAGACTCTTGGGGGAATAAATAGTTATGCATAGGCTAGGCTACGACTTGAAAACTACTAGAGACACGAGTGGAATTTCGATGAAAATAAATCAATGGAAGGACCCGGTTGGGGATAAGGGAAAATCTGCAGGGGAAACGGGCAGACCAGAACAAAGCTAAAATACCTGAATCAAACTCAATTGGGGAAAAGTGATCTTCAACACAGGAGTACCAGAAATATATTATCTATTACCGGTTACTGGGTAGGAAGATAATATATCCTGACAGAGGGACATCCGTTACCGGTTAGGGTAAATATATCAAGGATGACTCGCTGATGAAAAAGGATGTGTATTCGTTACCGGTTACTGGGTAAGAATAGCCTGCTGGGGAATATATCAAATAGGATTTACAACTACCTGTTACTGGGCAGAAGACGAAAGAGAGAATATCCGTCACCGGTTAAAGTGAACATATCAAGGATAGACTCAAAGGAAGAATATTCGTCATTGGTTAGGATGAACATATCAAGATAGACTGTCGGGGAGAAAATAGGAATTATATATATCAGTTACTGGATAGAATACCAAAGAGAGAATATCCGTCACCAATTAGGATGAACATATCAAGGATAGACTTGGTAGGGGAAAGCAGGATTTACAACTACCGGTTACTGGGAAGAAGACCACAAAGAGAAGAAAATCCATCATCGATTAGGATGAACATATCAAGGATTAACTCTCTAGGGAATACAAGTAGGGATTATAACTACCTTTTTACTGGGTAGAAAACCACAAAGAAAGAATATTCGTTATCGGTTAGGATGAACATATCAAGGATAGACTACATGGGGAAACGTGAAAACGAATCCGCTGGGGAGAATAAAGGAAGTAAATTACTTTCATCGGGTATTGGGTAAAAGTAAAGTACTCAAAAGTCGAGAAGAATATTACCAGTTACTGGGTAACATACTCTCAAAGGGACCAAGAATATCTATCTAGGTAGTAACTAGAAATAAACGGTCAAACAAAGACTCAACCCAATGAGGATGTAACCCAAGGGGAGTGACTCCATCCAGATAATTAATTGGGGAGGAAACTGAAATAATAATCATCCACGAGGAAACAACTCGGTGGGGGAATGAGAAAGGTTAAATTATTTCTGCTTAAGGGGCTGACACTCTACAATTGAAGGAGGACAGACGCACCAGACCTGCCTGGGGAAATAATATCACTGACGAGAGGATCAGAACAAAGGAGTCAAATGCAATAAAAATGCATAATGAAATATTTGATGTATGAATATGTATGTATATGATTAATGATTATGCTGACAAAACAACACAAAGGATACAAATATCACAAATTTGAATCATCGCTGCAATACTCGGCTAATCTCGACAGGATGGAAGCACCATCTAGAGAAAAATGCTGGGGATGAACATAAATCATCCAGCTCTGAATAACTCAACTCTAGTTGGGGAGAGAGAAATGATGTACTGAGGATTCAAATTGTCAATGCTGCGGAGAATTTTAGGTCAACACCATATCCCTTTTGGTGCATGACTGCCACTCTAAAAACCTTGTGGGTTCATTTTCACTCCTAAATACCTTTTGGAGGACAAGCACTTGCGTCGAACTAGATGAACATAGGACTGGAGAACATCATGAAGAACGGGTGGGTTAGGATAGGTTTGAGCCTTAAATCCTTTCTTTCAGAAACCATGAACCAGGCCACGTTACAACCCTCAAAATACCTAATTGAAATAAGGTTTAGTTCGAAAGCGTACTATAGTCAGTACAATCGTGTTAAAACTGACTCCTTAATGATTTGCTTATCATTTGTGTTGGTATCGATATGATATTCTCATTAGTGATTCATTCACTATATGTCATGATTCCAGTGAACATAATGGAATTTCAAAACTAGCATAAACATGACATTAGCATTAGCATTTCCAAAATGAACTTGTTTTACTCGTGAGTAAGCATCTGACATCTAGAAATCTTCCACAATGAACATGAATTGAGGAATTTGATGATTCAAAAGTGCAGAACGCATAAGACCTCCGTTAAGCAGGGGCAAGCCACTTCTCTTGATCACACCAGAGCAGAATGTCTAAAGACTCTGTTGAGCAGAAAGACAAACCGCTTCAAGATCCAGTCGATCAGAGGTGGTCACGTTGAGAAATCTCTACAAGATTCAGTCGATCAGAGGCAGTTACACCGAGATTCAATAAATATCTCTAAAGAACAGTTAGTCGGGGGAATTCCCTCGAAGATAAGCCAACAGGGGAAAAGTTACTTCAAGGCTCGTACTGGGGCAGGCCACCCCAAGAGCACAAGAAATTAATCTCTCCGAGATGGTTAATCATAGGAATGCAGTTCCAAGACACTGGGGCATGCCAGATTTAGATGATCCACGTCAAGGTCGCTTCATAACTAGTGACTGGGGCAATCCGTGCAGATACCCAACATATTGGGGCAAGACTATCCAAAGAGAGGAATGTTCTCTCTCTTCCTGTGAGAGCTTTTCAGATCCATCCTGGGGAACCATAAGGTCCATGTCAAATTCTTTCTCCAGCAATATCAAGAAGTCAGATGTCGGGAAGTCATGCAAGACGCAACTCATACCCTATAAATCAGAAGCCTTGCAACCCAAGCTATTTTTTTGCAGCATTCATTACACTGTACCCAAGCTTGGGGCATCCGTAGACCTTCATATCATTGCATAAACCTGTCATGCATAATTCATATCATTCTATTCATGCATATCATCCGACATAGAATGAAGCTCTCTAACAAGAAAGAAGCAAGCCCAAAACTCTCGTGACACTATTCAACAGCCCATTTTCGTTGACATCTTTCCATAATCCACCCCGTTGGCATTACAAAACAAATGACCTTTTTGACCCTTGTAAAGCTCCTAGTTGGCAACCCCGATAGATTTTTTCAAAGTCATTCCTTTTTTGCTTACCTATCGTAAGCCTGTTGCCTCCTTCATGGAGATGATTTCATTGAGATAACTCTCCTTTTGTGAGTTTATTTCGTTGCTTGGTGCGCGAAATCACGTCTCCCCCCTCGTTGCCTTTTGCACAAGAAGGGTTATCTCTGTCAAGACTTTGCCTTTTGATATGTTTCTAAATACCCAATGTAGGTTTGGTAAGTCCCGGGAAGGGTAGCCATGTTTCGAAAACTTCATCCATGTCGTTGTGCTTGTGGGACCCCTTGAGGTTTTCGAGCCTACATCAAAGTGCCCAATTGACATAACCTGCCAAAGCCCGAACCTTGTTTGGAAAATCTCTTGCAAAGTCCAATCCACGTTGGCAAAACCCTTTTTAAACCCAGCTCATGTATGTGGTGATTCCTATCCATATCCGAAAAACCAGTTGAGCAGTCGTCAGTGCCGATCTTCTTTTTTTCAGTACCCGACGATATTGATATCCTTTTGCTCGCCAGTGTCAAGCACTTTTTTCAATACCCGTCGATGTTGATATCCCTTTTCTCCAACCACAGAGTTGTGGATAATCACCTTTTTTTTTCAGTTTCAAATGCTATGATGTTGTTACCTCTGACCCCAGAATTGAGAGGCTATTTTATACCCAATCTCAGAGTTGATATCAGTTCCTACTCCAACTTCAGAGTTGTTGTTCCTTCCTTATTTCCAACCTCAGAGTTGTTGTCTATTTTTCTTATTTCCAACCTTAGAGCTGTTGCCTTTCTCTTATGTATGACCTCAGAGTTGGATGTTTCTCATTCCCAACCCCAGAGTTGATGATAACCTTTCTCATTTGCAGCCTCAGAGTTGTTTCCCCTTTTCCAACCTCAGTGTTGTTGCCCCTTTTCCAACCCCAGAGTTGTTGCCCCTTTTTCAACCTCAGAGTTGTTGCCCTTTTTCTAACCTCAGAGTTGTTGCCCCTTTTCCAACCTCAGTGTTGTCGCCCCTTTTCTAACCTCAGAGTTGTCGCCCCTTTTCCAACCTCAATGTTGTTGCCCCTTTTCCAACCTCAGAGTTGTCTCCCCTTTTCCAACCTAAGTGTTGTCGCCCCTTTTCTAACCTCAATGGTGTCGCCCCTTTTCTAACCTCAGAGTTGTTGCCCCTTTTCCAACCTCAGAGTTGTTGTCCCTTTTCCAACCTTAGTGTTGTCGCCCCTTTTCCAATCTCAGTGTTGTCGCCCCTTGTCCAACCTCAGAGTTATCACCCCTTTTCCAACCTCAGTGTTATTTCCCCCTTTCCAGCCTCGGAGTTGTTGTTTTCCATTTAGCTTCCAACCTCAGAGTTGAGTATCTACTTGTTTCCAACTTCGGAGTTGATGTTTACCATTTTTTTGCTCCTAGCCTCAGAGTTGAGCAGCTACATTTTTTCAACTTCGGAGTTGATGTATCTCTTTTTCTAGCCTCAGAGCTGAATATCTACCTTTTTCCAACCTCAGAGTTGACGTTTATCCTTTTCTACCCCTAGCCTCAGAGCTGAAGGTCTATCTTTTTTCAGCCTCAAAGTTAAACGTCTACCTTTTTCCAACCGTGGAGTTAATGAACCTTCTATCCCCAACCTCAGAGTTGAACGTGTACCTTTTTCCCAACTTTCGAGTTGTTGAACCCCTTCTTGTCACCCGGCCTCAGAGCTGGTGTCTATAAATCCAACCTCAGAGTTCACGCCTACCTTTGTTCCCGACCTTAGAGTCTATGTTCACCCCATTGTACCTGACCTCAGAGTTGATGCTTATCCCTTTTCCAGCCTCAGAGCCGATGTTGATCATAATTTGTTTCCAACCGTAGAGTTGAGAATGTCCAGTTTTACCCCATTCACAGTATTGAGGTCAAAAAATTTCAATCCCCAGCAATCAGTGTTGATCATCTTTCTGTGCCCAACCTCAGAGTTGATGACCAACTATTTACTTTCTATTTCCCACACTATCTTCCCTAGTGAAGTTATCTATCACCCCGAAGTCCAGGTTTTGCCCAACGAACTATTTTTAAAAAAAAACCACAATATATCCCCCAACGGAAAAACTTATTTCTCAGTGCCTGCTAAAACTTGTTAGTAGGGATAAAACGAAAAAAAAAGAGATCAATCTCATTGGATTAGCATACTTTATACCTCATACATATCTAACTATCCATAGCTATCAATTTCACCAAAATAACATTTAAATTCCCAAGCAGCTGCCTTGCACAAAAGCTATCTTGTTCACCCTATATCTCAGTGGAGAATTGCTTTGCGACCTATCTTCACATTTCAATTGTTCTTGGTGGGAATTTTTTCGATATTTTAGTATTTAATCCTTTCCTACCTTTAATGTCTGAAAGCTGTTACTATCCATACATTCAGGTTTGAGAAGATTAAATATGGACAACTGTCATACCCCAAAATTCACCCTACCATTCACAAGTTCATCTAGGTCACTAACCCTAAGCATTTGCATATCCTGAAAAGCATTCATCTCATATACATGTCCATAATATCATAGCACATTCCACTTGCATTTGTAAAACATAAAAATCATGGATTCAAGGGGCTCGATCACTCGAGGCATGGAAGGAAGGTATGCATTCAAGATTTGAGATTCATCTGGTCATTCATGGAGCTTCATTGGTTTGTCCAATTCATCAGAGGTCTACTTATTCACGATCCTCATGCTTTGGTCAAGGGGCATTCATTCAAGGTGTTGCAATCATTTGGTTGGTTTTGTTTGGTTGAATTTCAAGTCTTGGAACTTGGCATATTTCATCTGGTCTGAAGGCACTGTGTTGTTCAGTCAAGTCCATTTTGATTCATTCTATCGAGTCATTATTCAAGTTCATTCCATACAAGTCATTACATATCATTTCATCCAAAAATACACATTTTTACCTAAGTTGACCTTTGGTCAACTGTTGACCAAAGTCAACCATCTAACCAAAATCCATTTTAATCATCTTCATAGTTTTTAATCCACTTTTAAGCATCTTCACATTTGAAAACCATTCTTAGTCATTTTCATAAACCCGTTTTAACCCAAAGTCATCTTTCACCTTTTAAATCATGTTCATGTTAACCGATTTAAACCATAAACCATTTTCCATTTTTTACCATTAACCATGTTTGTACTCCTTCCACATTTCAATAATATCTCAACCTTAACCATATATTCAATTCACATGCCATATACATTCAGATTCCATAGGCATTCACTTTTCCGTTCATATCAATACCATACATTCTAATTTCAAACCAAATTCTATACATAATTTTAGCAACCTGCACAAAAGAAACACCAAGAATTCAGCATCATACTATAGTTGAAAAACTCAATCCAAACGCACTTTAATCACCAACCGATCCAACCTTTTAAACTCTCCAATTCAGAACTGTCATAACAAATCATAACCACCAAAAACAGGATTTGATACTCTCAGGCTTTGCCAATAGTCTCAAAGAGAGGCTAACAATGATAATAATCTTTATTATCCAACATTGGAAGATCTCAAAACTGATGGCATTGGCATGTTTAGAATGCATTAGAAAACTGGTGAGCCCATTATCGTTAAGCAAGTATTTGATAGGCCATCAATTTCAAGATGAGACCCATCGGTCATATGGAGAGGCATTCTAGAGACTACATATGCAAATATGAAAGGGAAGAAGAAAAAATGAAACAAAACCTCCAATTCCAACTTCTTCAATCCCTACACAGAACCCTGCAAAACCAACATTCCAACTAACCTAACATCAACAAAACCATAACAGAAAATTCAAAACTTCAACGAAAACTTCAGCCGTTCTAACCGCCTAACCAACTCTCTAACTGTCATAACAGAAACCATTTCCAACCTCTCAAAACAACTTCCCTTCAACTACATAACAAAATCATCTCCCAAAAAACCTTGCTCTCGAAGAACCTTCAACAAAAATTCAAGAAACTCCCTCTTAACCGAACTCATTCAAAATGGAGCTTCACCATAACCAACTCAATAATTCCAACCACTTGTAACTGAACTCCTAACCTCCCTAACCGAATTAACAACCGACTCCAGCTGTCACAACCAACAAACCTGCTCACAATTCTTAATAACCTCTTCAACCCCTCATAATCAAAGGGAGAACCCTGCATCATCTTCTCCTCAACCATCCCCCTCCACCCTTTTCTTCACCCTCATAAAACCTACACCACCCTCCTCAAAAACAGAACCCTCTCTCATTTTTCCAAATGGCTTCAACCAACCACCCTTCATCATCCTCCATAACTCTCATTCTCACCCTCAATTTCCACAATAGAATTGTGTTTATAGCTTCACTCTCCAAAAACCTTCACAAGAACCACAAAAAGAATGCTAACCGAACCTCAAAAAACTCCATAACCAACTTCTTAAGCCAACCTGTAACGACCTCAAACACCTGAAAAAAACCTTCATTCCTCCATACATTCAACCACACTTCGATCCCAACTTCACGATAATCTTCAAACACAACAGAAACAGAAAATTGAAGAAAGAAAGAGATTATAGAAATAGAAGCATTGCAAGTCGAAGGAGGAGAACTCACTGAAACGATTCAAGGTGTTCACGATTCATCTTCAGCAAAAAAGGCAACTTGACTCTTCATCTCAACGCCACACGCGTAACATACGCGCAAGGCTTCGTTCTTCATCTTCATCACGAACGCAATAGCGTCTTCATACCAATACGCCACCACGAATATGAATAACTCTCTTCACCTTCGTGTCCAAGGAGCGCACGGACCCAAGTGAACCTCTTCATCCCAATTAACCGCGAGCAGAAGAGAGGATCAAACGACGAGGGGGAGTATCTCGGTTTCCTTTGTTCAAGGGTGAAGTTCGAAATCCTTGCGCCGTGTGTGGAAGTCCTACGTCTGACCTGTGATTTTCGATGTAAGGAATCGAACATCGCGTCGATTTCGTTTCTCGGCCGCACTATTCATATGCTTCACGGTGAGGAAGACGTCTGTTTGAGGTATGTTTCGGATCACATTTTTGGTAGAGGTGGAAAGCATTTTCCCATGGAGTCTTCATGAAACCGGGTTTAGGAGTTCTTCTCAAGATTTGGGCTTCAGGCCCAAGCGATCCTCTTTTCACAATCCACCACATACTCCCCAATTCATTCATACCCCCTGGCCCATTAATTCAACTCATGTCCATCCTAATCAATTAATCATTAAATTAATTGTTAATTAATTTTATTTTAATCCTATTTTTTTGCTAATCATAATTCTGTTTCGTTAATCCAGGTTAGAATTACAAAAATTCTTGATTTTAGGAATTAGAAATTAATTCACTCTTTTAGTGTGTAATTAGCCTTATTCAAGTTTAATTAGGATTAGATTAGGTTTAATCAAGTTCTTTAGATTAGATTTAATTTTTCTTCTTATTTTTTCATAATTAACTCATGATTGATCAACCTTGCCATGATTAGAATTTTAGTCATTAAGTCTTGATATTCATTTTTGGGGATTTTTGTTGAGATTAATATGGTTAATGTTGACTATATCATGTATTTTCCATTAGGTTAATTTTCCGTTCAATTGGACTTTTTGTATGGTGATTTGTATGATGATGTAGGTTAGATTTAATTCTTGAATTTAGATTGTTAATGTCACATTCAATTGATTTGATCCTAATTCATGTTTAGGTGGATTTTAATTTTTAGAATTAATAGTCACTTTAATTGTCCATTTAATCATTTCGTTGGCTAATGATCATTTTGAGTAAATTGAAAATCCCATTTCAATTTAAGTGATCAATGTTTTGTATGTCTAACTTCATTTTCCATGATAACATGATAGATCTTTAATTCTTTTGTCATTGATTATTCCATTACCATTCGAATTGATTTTAACCATTGAGTATGTTTACATATTGTTGTATCATTCTCATTCATTTGACTTAATCTCATGCTAACCCGTTTGTTGCTTTGTGTTTTCGCATGTGATTTTGAGATTTAAGCTCACTCCTAGCTAGCCATGCTCCTAACCATTCCATTCTCATTCAATAGCTTTGAATTTTTTGAAATACCATGCCACTTGTATGCTTTAGGCATGGTACATAGTTTAGTAGTTTATAACTTATATTTTCTTTCCATTCCCATGTATGTTGTATTGTGTGGATCCATCCCCCATTGTGGGTCAAATGTTCCCCCACACCATGATCATGTAATAGCTTAGATTTATTGCTTTCCAGTTAATTCACCATGCATGATAATAAAAAAATATAAATACAAAAGGGTAAATAAAGCATTTCAAAAGAAACAAAAGGTACTTGATTCAACGTCAAGTCGTTTTCCAAATAAAACTCACACCATTGAACGTGAATACTTAATCCAACGTCGAGTATTCCCCATCCATTCCATGATCTATTCACATCTTCTCCATTCTCTTCTCAATCTCAATCTATCTCTCACCTCCATTCTTCACACACTTTTTCATAATAAACTCAAACACTTGATCCAACGTCAGGTTCCTTTTTCAAAACCATTTTCATAACAAATTGGAATGGAAAATGGGGTATACGTGTTTGTACACAACATTCAAGTACTTGGGTTGTCAACCATACCTAGCCTAAGGACCCGACACTTGAATTTCCCCCTTAAAACATCTAATGATTTAAACAAGTTAAATCTAGGTGCTATGAGGGAGAAAAAGAGTAGTTAGGACTCCATGGTCCTCTCGATTCCCAAGTACTCTGATTGTTGACTGTACTTAGTCAAGGGTCGGATACTTGTCTCCCTCTAAGTTCCAATGATTAGATTTGTCAAACTCTTTTCATAATTCCAATCTCTTTTTGGATGAAAAAGAGTGGTTAGGACAACATTGTCCTCTCAACTCCCGAGTTCTTGGACTGTGGATTGTATCTAGCCAAGGGTCTGATGGTTGTCTCTGTACATAAAATCAACCCCAACAAATAAAATCATATTTTTCCTTAGGTATTTCTCCTCAAAACCTTTCAAAAAGAACGCGCTACTTCAGTTCTACCGTGAACGAAGCTTAAGCCTCCATATGTGAGCAAATAATGTTTAACTGCTAGAGTGCGAACCAATCGTATCCACTTTACTACAAATAAGCAAATACTTTCCGCTCCCATGATAGAGTATACAAGCAAGTGAACAGTAGCACGTGAACGTTAATACTGTTTAGTAAAAACAACCAAACAAATGTTCAGTTTGTGAGCCGAACTACGGAGCTCTGACTTTCTCATTGCACGTATGAGGATACGTAGGCACAAGGGCCCAAATCCTTGGAGAGCACACTAACTTAAAACTTATTCTCTCCCACCTTATTCTCTCATCTCACTCCCGATAGCGAGCAACTTACAGATAAACAATCATCCATGCACATTGATATGAGCAAGTGGTTCCCATGGAGTACCATGGATGTGAGGGGTGCTAATACCTTCCCCTTGTGTCACACCCTAATTTTGTCCGGGCATGATAAAAAGATTTTAGCATTTCACAACCAGAAAGCATGATGCATAAATTCCCGTAAAAGGATCTCCACTCGATCAAATGTCCATAAACCCTAGTCATGTTCCGTGCCTTCTTAAAGGCCCAAAAATTCCTTCCTTCACAACATTGTGACTTAGTGTTGGGACTTGGGAAGATGTCACTCAACCTATTGTACAAAAGTCCTTGTTTGTGGATTTTGTTGATATTAATTTTATAAACCTCATGCTACCACATGTGCACCATATGATTAGGTCCCTTCGATTGATTCCGAGTACATGTTGAACTAGTCAATTTGTTTTTAAGAGAAGGGGAGGGCATGATCCATTTTTTGCATGTTTTCATTTGGTTTAGGGTATTCAAGATTATTCGAATCTACTTCTTGCCATTGTTATTGCCATAGGTACTTGGTCCATAAAATGTCCATTTAGATTATGGTGGTGGTGCCCAAATTAAGAGATACCTTCACTCACACAAGACCCACAAGAGACTAAGGTCCATCAATGCATTTGAAACCAAGGCATTTCATTCATAAGAAATTCCACGCATTGTTCATTTCGCTCAAGACAAAAATGTTATGCACAAATGTCCACTCGCATGAAAGGTTAAGAAAAGGTTGAATCACAAAAAGCCCAAATCCATATAAATCCAAGAACCCCACACCCTGTTGTTATTCTTCCATAAGACCCTTGGCTTATTATGGTTTATGATTGAAACTACAAGTACAGTATGTTGGCAAAACATGTTCACACATTAAAATTACATTGTTTCATTTTTCAAACTAACATTACAGCATACAAATCAGACATGTTTAGGCATGGCCAAATGACTTGATAACGTAATCTAAGTCCCTACATGTTACAAACAAAGGCAGCAAGATAAGATTGAATACAGCCAGTAGGCATCAAAGCGCGAGATCTGCAGCGTCGTGAACAAGCCTTCAACCTCTAATAACCAACAAGCAATGCAGGAAGAATTTGATGCAGAACCACCTGGTTTTCATCAGAACCGCGCATGGAAAAAACCTACATATCACAAGCGCATCAAAAAGCAATTACGGGTCAGAATCCGTAGCGTGGTTAAAATGTCAAAGAAGTGAGTAGAGCCAAGGAAAACAACCAATACGCCTGGCTTATCGTGATTGAAGCGGCACAAGACGATGTTGTTGCAGGACCGCAATAATGGTTATTTATGCACGCATGAATAAGTCAAAATAGGTGCAAAATTTCACAAACCTGAAGTCCAACCTACATTACCGTCCAAGTCGAAAGTCCACAAGCCAAACAACATGCCCTACGATTTGTTTTGAGGAATCAGACCCTGCAAAATGACCAAGTTAGAAATCAAAGCAGTCATAAAATCCAATGGCCAGAAGAAATTGTATAGATGCCATTGCAGAAGTTTGAGCCATTGCAGGATGCAACACCTGTAGAACCTGCATCAAGAAAACCAAACTGCGTGAGCCAACTTGGCAAAGACATTATCATACGCAATACGCATCCAAGTACCACATACATCAGTAGAAAATACACAGCTACAAAGCAAGTTACCACAGCAGTAAAAAATGGTAAATCAAAGAAGAAATACATGGGATAAGGCTAACAAAAAATCCCACACATGGCCTTGTGGATTTGCTCGCTCACCACTCACGCTGAATTCCCACAAAATCAAGGATTTTCTTTCTAACGGATTGATTCGAGTGAGATACCCTAACCTCATTATCAAAAGAGATTTCCCCAATATAAAAGCAATACACATAAGAAGATTGAAAGAAGAGAAAACCCTAACGTAACACGACAAAAACGCTATCAGATCCAAAACTTCACAAAGAGCTCAAAATTGACAAATTATTCAGAGTTTCCCATTAAAACTCTGAGATAATTCGAGTTGAACCTAAAGCAAAAAAAGCAAAAGAAGAGGAAGAGGGAATTTAAAAGATAGGAAGCAGAAAATACTTATTTGTTTCATCAAATATTTCCCCAGATTGGCTCCATTTCGGTAAGTCCTTGTTCTTTTCTTCAATCCAGAGATGCTAGTCTTTTCACCTTACGATTTAGATGGAAACCCCCATGCTAGCCGCTTTGTTCCTCTATCATACGAAGCCTAATCTGAAAATTAGGGTTCGGCCTTTTTGAATTTCCCTTTGTTGAAACATTCTTGCTATATAGGGCGTTTGACGTTGCGTATTGGCAAGGGTTTGTTGTTTGTGTTTTGGTTTTCTTGTTTACTATGTGTAGATTTGGACGTTTAGGTTAAGAGTTTTTTGAAAACAAGAACGGATTTGGATTGTAGGAAGAAAATAGTAAGGGGTTAGGGCTCTTTTTTTTTTGGTTCTCGCATTTTTACGGTGGTGTTTTGACCGGAGAAGAAGGTGGCGTCGCCGCCTACGGTCGGCCACCACCGTCTTCACCGGTGGGTTTTGATCGGAGCGGGCGAACACTTGCAGAGCGAGAGGTAGCTCTGAAGTGAAGAGAGAGAATGAAGTTCTTCAAATGAACTTTCTCTCTCATTATCAAAGTTTTATATGACGCCCATCCATGAATGCATGAAGGCCAAGTGACCGTTCTGTGTGTGGCCACACGCAGGGTTGACCAGAAGTCAACCAGGGATCCCGTGCGGACTCCCCACCATATCGCATGGTACAACTTTCAATCACCCCGTCCATTTCATTTGAACAAGATCAATTATGTGGATCCAACGATCCCAGTCCGTTTTCCAGTCAATGAGTTGACTGAGGTCCATTGGACTCCCCATGGATTCGTGGGCCTATTGTCAACGAGCTTGAGGATCTTTTTCCTCTATGCACCTCCCTCATTTACCATGACATCACTTGTAATTTTTTTTGTTGGCCCAAAACCCTTATTTTTATTTATTTATTTTTGTTCTCCTTTATTTTCATTTATTTGTTTCTTTTGTAAAAAGAAAAAACATCATCATTATTAATACTTATAATTACCATTATTTAATTAATCAATTATACTATTTTACCATCATTTATTATTGGAGTATAACTTAGATATTTACTCATTGGTTGAAGTTTGTGTACACTATTATTGTGTGTTTACCTATTCATTCGTACAAATTCTTGAGTTCATATGTATGGTGTGACAAGTTATTTCAATTTCATCAACTTAAAACCATTTCACTCAATTTCAAGAATAAACCATAAAATTCTCGATTCAAACATCGAGCCCATTTTTTAAAACACCCTTTTAAGTCGATTGCTCTTCGCATCGCCATCAATCTCACATAGCTTACTCTTGGGCTTTCTTACAATGAGACCTATTCGGTTATTGATTAATCGAGTAGATGAACAATACACTAAATAAAATTCATTTCATTCATAAACACGAATTCAAACATTTTTCCAAACCATTCAATTTCAAAAGGATTTTGTCTCCTAACATAAATTTTGGGATGAAAAAGATATAGAAGGCGTTCGCTTTACTATTTCTCAATTACTCGAATAATTGGCGTACGCCATATTGCACGAGTTCTTGTCACCCGATTAAATCTTAAATCACACAAATTCAAATCACTTTTCAAAATTAAATATAATTTCCAAATTCAAATTATTCAAACCATAACACTTCAAATCATAATATTTCAAATCATTTCTACAAATTCCAAATCCTTTTAATTCCATATTTTAGATGAAAAGAGGATGGGAGGCGTTCGCCTCACTATCTTTCGATAGTTCGAATAATTGGCGAACGCCACATTGCTCGAATTTTTGTCATCCGATTAAACCTTAATCATGCACATTCAAATCATAATATTTCAAATCATTACTACAAATTCCAAAATCTTTTAATTCTAAATTTCCGATAATTAAGGATAGGAGGTGTACGCCTCACCACATTTTGATTATTCGACTAATTGGCGTACGCCACATTGCTCGAATCTTCGTCATCAATTTAAAACGCAATCGAATAAACTCAAACCACCTTTATATCAAACACAATTTTACAAAATAAACTATACAACTTCAATAGAGAATAGAAGGCGTACGCCTCACCATTCCTTGATTATTTGAATAATTGGCGTACGCCACATTTCTCAAATCGTCGACTTTTCAAAACCTACAAATTCAAAATTCAAACTATGTTCACAAATCAAATACGACATCTAAAGACATATCTTTTACAATTTAAACTTCGGATGATAAAAGATGGGAGGCATTTGCCTCGCCATCTCTCGATTATTTGAATAATTGGCGTACGCCATATTGCACAAATTATCGACTTCCGACTAAAACACGCTAAATAAACTTGGATAAAGGAATAGGTGGCGCTCGCCTCATTATTCTTTGAATAAGCAAGTAGGAGGCGTACGCCTCACTACCGTGCATATTCAACATCCACAAACAAACTATCAAAATAATTCGAACGAAAAAGGAGTAGAAGGCGGTCGCCTTATTATTCCTCGAAAGAATTGGACGATTGGTGTACACCACATTGCTCAATCTTTCGTCGTTCTTCAAAAAACATCTCAAACAAATCAAAACTAATTTCTCACCCCCGAGCGATCGAAACCAACCAAACCAAAACACCCCAAACACATCAATTCAACCTGTCACCCCCGCGTGACCAAAACCAAAACTCCTTTCAAAAGAATATTGTTAATCCTTTCTAATGCGCCTAACAAACCAGTGTTAGAGCCTCCACCGAGAGTAGACAAGCCATCGTTTAGCCGTTAGAACGCCGACCTACACAGTCGTTCATCAAAACAAAACACACCAAATATTCGTAGTAGCCCGAACTACGAATGCTCTGATTTCCTTATTGCACCATAAGGATACGTAGGCAGGAGATTGTTGTATCTTCGCGAGCACACTAATAAAAAACCTCCAATTTCCCCCTCCTGAGGTCTTCATCCATATCTATCATTAATTCTAATTACTCGAAGCAAGCAAATAACAGTCAACTAACAGTCAAATAGCAAAATCAGACTAAAAGGTTCCCGTTGAGTACAACGGACGTGAGGGGTGCTAATACCTTCCCCTTGCGTAATCGACTCCCGAACCCGAATATGGTTGCGACGACCATTATTCTATTTTCCTAAAGTTTTTCTCTATATTTTCCTATTCCTTCATTGGGATAAATAAAGTTCGGTGGCGACTCTGTTTCGAACAACATTTTTTCCGTGTTCCATCGCGAGGGATCGCATTATCATTTTTCGAGGTGCGACAGACTGGCGACTCTGCTGGGGAATCTGCTCTAAGCAAGAGAGAGTCTAGCCTAGCTTAGTCTGATTTTGCTATGACTGTTGGAAGATATTCTTTCTTTCCATGTTTATCTCTCTGTATTTTATATTGCTTGTGTTGTATGTAATATATTTTGATACTATAATATGGGACTTGGTGTATGCTGTGAGATAAGCTCCATACCCGAGCTTCGAGAAGAACTTAGAACCCGGAGTTGTGTAGTATTGAACTTAGGGGTGTACACCTCATTGGGACAATACGAAGACTCCACCTAAAGTAGATCTGTTTGGAGTTTCCGTTACAATATGGCTAGCCCATTATTGTGGGGTGGTTCTAGATACAATCCGTGACTCTAGGGACCTCGCCTTAAACCCAGGTTTTATTTTCATGATTGGCGATTATGTAGTATTCAACCAAAGGGTCTACACCCTGTTCGAACAATACGAGAATCCCACTTAGATTAGATCATTTCAGAACTCCCATCACGATGTGGCTAGCCCACCATTGCGAGGAAGTTTTGAACTTGATCCGTGAGTCTAAGTTCTTTCCTTGAAAACATGACTTTAGAACCTACCTTTGGGAATTTCTAGTAATCAGAGAAACCTTTGCTTCTTCTTGTTATCCTGACGTACCTGACATGTGAATGATCTTGAGTATCTGTATTCCTTGCAAAAAACATGGCGGAACTTCATGCATTTGCATATCATAAACATGCATTGCATATCATCTTCCAGAAACAAAAACTTACACCATATTCTACCCTTTGTCCAGTAACACTGACTACTCGACACCGGTACGAGACACGTCGCAACTACAAGACGACACTTGAACAGCTGGAAGCAAACCAAGTCTCGATGAGGACAGACATTGACTCCATGCAGGCAAAGATGGACCGTTTGCTCGAGACCATGTTACTCTTGGCCCAGAAGGAGAGGGATGCTGAGACTAACGCCGAAGCCAGGAAAGTTGCTGCTCAGTTTGGATCGCCATCACTTAGCATCCCTAGAGTAACTAACCTTGATGGTAATCCTGCCCATCCTGAAGCCTATTCCTGTTCCCATGGTCAACATGAACCCTCATGAGCATTCTACTACATCTGCTCGACATGGATCCATGATGGGTGATGAGGATTCATATGACGCCTTCTTCATGCCACAACCCACCAGACCTGTTGTTGGAGGTCTCCCAGACCCAGCTGTTGATAGACTTCATGCTTTGGAGGAAAAATTCAAGTCCTTGGAGGTTCACACTACTCCCGGTTTGGACGCTGTTGATATGTGCCTGGTGTCAGGACTCGTGATTCCACAAAAATTCAAAGTCCCAGACTTTGACAAATACAAAGGGATCAGCTGCCCAAGAACACACCTCAGAGCTTATTGCCGCAAAATGGCTGCCCACATCAGTAATGATCAACTCCTGATTCATTACTTCCAAGATAGTCTCAGTGGGGCATCCTTGAAGTGGTACATGCAACTAGAGAGAGGTCAGGTCCAGTCATGGAGAGATCTCGCTGAAGCATTCCTAAGGCATTATCAGTACAACACTCATCTAGCACCGCAAAAAACAACCGGGGGGGAAAATACAGAGCCGCCACCGATGTTATTCATCCTCTGATGGAAAGGGAGCGCGGGACTAACCTAAGAAAGGGAAAGGAACGGTCTTACGACCAGAGATTGCAAGTTACGGGAGTCGGTTATGCAAGGGGAAGGTATTAGCACCCCTCACGTCCGCCGTACTCGACGGGATCCACGCTCAAAAGAATAGGAAAAGGTTGCTAATAAACTGCTCAAAAAAACTGCACAAACTTGGAATGATGAAATAGGTGAAAGAGACGGAGGAAGTGGACTCGGCAGGATGTCGCATCCTGGGCCTACGTAGTTTGTCAGAAACAAACATCAGAGTCGACGTAGTTCGGGGAAATGGGGAACATGCTCGCTAGGACATCACATCCTATGCCTACGTATCTTCTCTATCCAGAGTAAAAATCAGAGCACTTGTAGCTCGGCTGACGCACGCCGAAACAAACACCAAAAAGAGACGCTGAGACGTCAAAAGAAACACTTAAAAGGAAACAGAATGCCAATACATGGACTTATATCTGACTCTTAATAGCAAACACACAAGGAAACAGAATGCCAATACATGGGCTCATATCTGACTCCTAACAAACAAACACTAACCGGCGCACACCAAAGAAAAAAGGTGGACAAACATAGACTAAAAAAAAAGGGTGCCCGAAGAGATCTCGCTCAATCTCCTGCCTACGTATCTCATCTGGTATGAGAATCAGGGCGACGTAGTTCCCCTTAACAGGGGTACAACTCTCTCCTAACCAGAGACCAGGGAAACAACAAACTAATAGGGAAACTGACTCGAGCCTAATAGTTGTCATGCAAACGATAATCCCTAAGTGGAAGTCTCTAATCAGAACCTAACTCGCACAGGAAGCAAGTCAATTCAAACAACAAATAAACATCACCACAAGTGAACAAGCATCACTCACTATATCCAAACAAGAGGCTCAGACAAATGGTTGGGCTTTAGTCAAGAGGGGTCATATCAACCTCGACAAACAAGCCAAAACTGTAGGGGTATGCTGAAGCTCTTAACCACTAACATTGAGAGTTAGGGTGAAGCTGATGAAAGGTGGTAATGAGGATGAGACCTCATGCTCTTAACCCTGGCCTGGGTGAGCTCAAATCAAAGAAAGCGTGGGGATCCAGAAAGAGGGACCCTATTCCACTTGACTGACTCTATACAAAGATCTTGGGTACATGTTCAAGAGCATCAGCACGTAGTGCGAGCATAATGAACGACTCACTGAATAACAGGGGATTGATTGCTAATCCCTTCTATCTGTCAATTGCCTCTTCACTTAGGAGGACTTATCAAGCAACATGCCTCACTTGTAGGTCTTTGGCACAAATGTAAACAATCACAATCAGAGCCTCTTAAGGAGGACTTCAGCCAAATGCCTGCCAAAAAGGTGACAGGACTTCCAGACTACATGTAGAAAGAGGTAATTACCTAAGTGGTGTATTAATCACACTCCAAAGCTTAATCAAAACCAAAGCTAGCAACTAATGTACCTGTACAAAAGTCAAACAGTTAATATTGTATTCAGAAAACCAACAGACAAACAGTGGAACTATTCAACAGTTTTACACAATGCAAGTCACAAGTGCAAGCACTCAAATGAGTTCATCACATCAATTGACCTACAAGACAACAAAAATTAGTATTCAAAAGTATTTGTATCTCAAATGATGAGACCACACCAATCATCAAAGCTAAATGCTCAAACCTAAAACACAAAGCACAATTAGTATGTATACAAATCACTAGTACAAAGACTAGATTCAAAAGCAAGTCAAATGACCAAAACAGAATTCAATCTTTCACATGAAGCACATTCAATCAATCAAGTAAAGGTCCTCAGAAGGACCAACATCAATTCATAAGGCAAATGCTTCAAACAATCCATGTTATGCAACGGCAAACAATGTGATCAAAGTTGGACATCCAAATTAGAAAATCCAAATCAAAACAGAAACACAAGCAATGACATTGAAATTTTTTATGCAAGATTATCATGTTAGGAATGATCATCATGCAAAAAATCAAATCCAGAAGAGCTCAAATGGCATATGAATGAAAATGCACAAATGCAACATCAAAAATGTGACACAAATTGTCACACTACATGTTCATGTGTCCAAAACAGTGATGGCATACGATAAAAATTCCAAACTAAAGCCAAAAAATCATATCACATGTGAAGATCAAGCATGCAAAATTTCAGATCAATTGGATTAACCATGAGCATTTCACAAAGCATTTATCATGACATATCAATTTGACACCATGTTCAATCAAAAATCACAAAGTAAAAATCCAGAAGCAAACAATTCATGAAATAAATCCTATAAAAAACTAGACATTAAAACAAGATCAGGGAAAAAAATTGGGATCAATTTGAAGCATTCTACTATTTTTTATGATTTTTTAAAGATGAACAAATAATATGAAATAAACATGAAAAGGAGGGAAATGTCAATACAAATGAAATCCAGCAAAGACATGAACCAGGACTCGAACACGCACCCTAAGGATCCATGAGAAAATCAAATAAAATTCTGAAAACGCACAGGCCAGGTATCGAACGCACGCCTGGAAGGTCCAGAAGCGCTCAAGCCAAAACGCAGCGCATCAATAATGCGTTGGCAACACAATCAGCGTGGTCAAACACGCGTGGCCTGGTCAAGCGTACGCAAGCCAATAGAAACGCCAAGCAAGCAGCAAATGTGGACGCGTACGTGGTAGAAACCCTAGGAATAGAACCAGACGCCGGAACAGTAGTTCCGGTCGTCTTCTCCGGCCGTCTCCGGCGGAGATTCATGCGAAATTTTCCAGAAATCATCGAGCCTTATACCAATCGAAAGCTCTCTCAACCAGGAGTTCAAATATCATGCTCATGTCATCTAATTCCTCATGTATCTCATGGATCGAAGCAAAACATTTTTGCAATCAAAACTTTAATTCAACATAGCATGTTCATTTCTCAACCAAATTCAAAAGTAAACATATCAGTGTTCTCAGCAATGCAAGATCTATACATTCATGGCAAGAAATTGGAGAAAGGAGATGGTCGAATTTCAACTTACTTGAGATGCAGTTCTCCAAATTCACGTTCTCAAGCTCTCATACGATCCAGATCAACTTCCTTTAACCTCTAATGAAGCTTTGCGCAAGAATTACCACTTGAAACAACCTGAATCAAGTTCAATTTCAGAAATCCATGGACATGCTCATGTGCTCGATCTGCTTGATTCTTAATAGAATTCTTAAAACCAAACGTGGATTCCTACTCAATGATGCTCCATGATCATGATTATGCCAAGAAACTGAAGGTTTGTGTGGAGAAATCAAGGATTCAAGGAGAGAGAAAAAATGGAGGGAATGTGAAATTTTGATCTGAATTTTCTGTTATCTCCTTGATTACAGTTATGATTTGGTATTTATACGACCTCTTAATGATGTTGTTAATCCAATTAGCCAATGGTTAATCAAAATTAAGGAAAAATAAGGTGTGGTGCAAAAATGGCAAGTGTGCTTAGCATGTGGTCATGTGCACGTGAACAGTGTCATGCAAGGGTACAAATTCACTTAAAACCAACTAATAAACAAAATGGGATTGGTATTTTGCTTGTATAATCCACCAAATTTGAATTATCAATTTTCCCTCCAAAATGCACATGTATGGACAAGTGATCATATGAGCCTCTTTTATGCATGGCAATGGTTGATTTGGAATCTCTTGGTCATGACAAGCATTTTGCAAAAAGAGTGGACCAATTTGGAGTTTTGTAGCAAAAGTTATGCCACTTTGAAATTCCATGCATACTTTGTGATCAAATGAGCATAACTCCTCAACCAATCATCATATGGACATGATCTATGACTTTTTGAAAAGGGGAGACAAAGATCTACAACTTTCATGTTCACTAAAAATCCATTTGAAGCTTCTTTGATGTTGGAAAATCAAGTTGAATATGGACCAAAAACATGCCATTTTTGGAAACTTTGAATTACAGGTCATTTTCCATTTTTAGTAACTTTTGTCAGGACCTCTGAATCTTCAAGATAGATGTTTGAAATGATGAATAGACCTCTTTTGAACATGAATTAAGTGTCTCAACTCATTTCCCCAACTCATAACCCTCAATTGACTGCACAGTTGACTTTTATGGTCCTCAGATGACCTGGAAATGTACTGATGAATTTCGGCCTCTACCACTTGGTAAAATTGCTTCAAAATGAAACCCTAGCTCATATAAGCTCTTTAGAATAATCATGTGGTCTCCTTTGCACAAAGGATTCTCTTGATGCCAATTCTGATTGCCATGATGGAATGCAATATGGAATGTGAAATGACCCAAAAAAAATGAATGCATGAATGGGGAGGGCAAATTTGAGGTGCTACAGCTGCCCCTATTCAATCAACTGAGAACCTGAATGGATGAAAGCAACGGATATCAGACTTTCAAGGTAAACAGGGATTGAATACCAAAAGAACCAGAGAATTTGCACTCTGTAGGTGACGAATCAAGGAAAGTGGGGCCATTTACCGATGGCGGCTTCAAAACAGAATTGATATTTACCGATATCAAGGAAAGCGAGGCTATTTACCGATGGCGGCTTCAAAACAAGTTTGATATTTACCGATATCAAAGAAAGCGAGGCCATTTACCGATGACGACTTCAAAATAAGAATTGATATTTACCGATATCAAAGAAAGCGAGGCTATTTACCGATGGCTGCTTTACTGGGGAGGAAAAAAGATGTTTACAACTGGAACAAGACCAGACGTTTACCGATGACTCTACTGAGGAATTGATATTTACCGATATAAAAGAAAGCGCTTCACGACCAGACATTTACCGATGACTGGGACGGAACTCGATGTTTACCGACATCGAACAAGGATGTTTATAAGTGAAACAAGACCAGACATTTAGCGATGACTGGGAAGGAACTCGATGTTTACCGACATCGAACAAAGATGTTTACCGACACCCTAGAAAGCATACGCTTATGAAACGAAACCATTTACCGATGGTCGATATTTACGGATAGTGAATCTGTTGGGGAATCTTAAACGACAAAACCATTTACCAATGGTTAACAAGCGACCGATGTTTACCGACATCGAACAATGATGTTTACCGACACCAAAAAAAATAGGACACACACGGGTGTTAACAGAACGATTTTTGTAGACACCATGAGAGGCATGCCATTTACTGATGGCCAACGATTGGAATTCAACGTTTACCGACATCGAAAGATGATGTTTACCGACACCAAAAAATAGACATTACGGGGATCAACACGACACTTACCGGTATCGCAAGGATGACATCTACATATGTCAAAACAAGGCAGACACTTGCCGGGGACTAAACTGGGGAGAGAATCAAGCTTTCCTTTCACGGACTGGTGAGGAAATAAATCTCTCTGGGGATTATCGACTCTGAATGCTGTCAAGAGCAACCGCTGCAAATGTGCCATACAGATGTTGAAAAATGATCCGCCTCTGCTGGGGATATGATCCAATCCGGTTTAACACATGTATGCATATGTTTGAGTTTTCTATGGCGTAATGCTCCATACTGAACGGAAATGCTACGCGATTCGAGAATGCGAATGCAAATGATGATTACTATATGCAAGATGCAAAGGGAGGAAAACTTCTGCTGGGGAAGCACATGATCACTTTGCTGAGCACACAATTCTGATTCGATCTTTCAACTCCGTGGGGACTCACAACAATTCTGCTGAGGATACTTACTGATCTGACATTCTCGGAACGGCAGAGAAACCAACTCAACTAGGGAGCCACTTGTTGGGAAAACACCAACCCCTCGACCATGCTAGGGAAACAAATTCTGAACTCGACTTAGACAACCCAACTTCTTACCTTACTGGACAATGTTGAAACAACAGGGTCTTCCTTCGAACAAACTTTGGCTCATCTGCTTTAGCCATCAATCAAAGATAGTAACCTGCAAAACGGCAAGACATACATGCCCCAGGGGATCGTATGGACAAGATATACTCAAGTGTACTCAACATTCAAAATGATTTTCAAATGTTTTATCTTTCCGCACCTCATTGTCTAGCCTTCATGTTTTTTAGATGCAATGTTTATCAAAAATTCGGACGTTTTTTTGCAAACAAAACAGTGAAAAAAAAACAAGAGAGCAATTTGACTGAATAACAACTTTTATTGATCAAAAATGGCCTATAAAGGCAAATACAACAGGAAGCAATTCCTAGGAAGAGGTAATTGCGCCAAAAGAGAAAATAAACTATCCTATTAGCAATGTGAACACGGCAGTCCACTATTTTCCAATTCTGTTATGACTCATATATCCTCAATTTCCCCCAAATTCTTTGCTTTCTGAGAAGAGTGATTGGACCGATCATATCCTTCAAGATGGTAGACACTGAAACGCGATGAAGTACAGATAACTCAGACTGTAGTCTTCGCTTTAATCCCTCTTTTTCCTGGACCGCCTTTTCAGGTTTTCAATCCACCGGGATACCCATTTTTGCCTAAGCCGCCTTTGCAGGTTTTCGACTTACCGAGTGTACACATTATTTTTATTCTTTATCCCTAACTTTTGCCCGAACCTTTTTCTTTTCTTTTTCTCTTGGTTCGCCGGGATGCCCTTTTTTTCCTGGACTTTCTCTTTTTTTTTTGTCCAGCGGGTCAGTTTATGCGAAGTATTTTTTGACTACATCTGAATTCACAGGGGACGGAAAATCTTCACCATCCATAGTTGTAAGCATCAAGGCTCCACCAGAAAAGACCTTTTTAACAATATATGGACCTTCATAATTCGGAGTCCACTTGCCCCTGTTATCTGTACCGGGAGGGAGGATCCTCTTCAAAACCAAATCACCTATCTGATAGCTTCGAGGACGCACTTTCTAATCAAAGGCCTTCTTCATCCTTCTCTGATATAGTTGTCTATGGCACACAGCTGCTAATCGCTTTTCCTCGATAAGACTCAACTCATTGAACCTTGTCCGAACCCATTCAGCTTCGTCTAACTTGACATCCAACAGGACTCTTAGAGAAGGAATCTCCACTTCAACAGGTAGGACTGCTTCCATACCATACACAAGGGAGTAAGGGGTTGCCCCGGTCGACGTACGTACTGAGGTACGATACCCATGCAAAGCAAAAGGCAACATCTCATGCCAATCCTTGTACGTCACAACCATCTTTTGCACAATCTGCTTAATATTCTTGTTTGCCGCCTCTATAGCACCATTCATCTTTGATCTGTAAGGGGAAGAATTGTGGTGTTCGATCTTAAAGTCTTTGCAAAGCTCTTTCATCATCTTGTTATTGAGATTCGAACCATTATCAGTGATGATTCTCTCAGGAACCCCATAACGACAAATAATTTCTTTCTTAATGAATCGAGCAACCACTTGTCTGGTAACATTGGCGTAGGAAACTGCTTCCACCCACTTGGTAAAGTAATCAATCGCGACTAGGATGAAGCGATGTCCATTAGAAGCGGTAGGTTTAATCTTTCCAATCATATCGATGCCCTACATCGCGAATGGCCAAGGAGAATTCATAATATTCATAGGGTTTGGTGGTACATGCACTTTATCTGCATAGATCTGACATTTGTGGCACTTCCGAGCGTATTTGAAACAATCAGATTCCATGGTTATCCAGTAATAACCGGCTCTTAACAACTTCTTGGCCATTGCATGACCACCAACATGGGTACCGAAAGATCCCTCGTGTACTTCCTGCATTAACATGTCTGCTTCGTGTCTATCCACGCATCTGAGCAGAACCATGTCAAAGTTCCTCTTATACAACACATCATCCTGGTTCAAGTAAAAGCTTCCAGCTAGCCTTCTCAATGTCTTCTTGTCATTCTTTGACGCTCCTTCAAGATACTCTTGGCTTTTGAGGAAATTCTTAATATCATAAAACCACGACTTCTAATCAATAACAGACTCGGCCGCAAACACATACGCAGGCCTCTCGAGTCGATTCACAGCAACGTGTGGCACATGATTCTGCCAATGGACTTTAATCATGGAAGACAATGTGGCTAAGGCATCAACCATTTGATTTTCATCTCGGGGTACATGATACAACTTTACTGTCTTGAAGAAAGTCAGGATCCTTCTGGTGTAGTCTCTATAAGGAATCAAATGCGGCTGATGAGTATTCCAGTCTCCATTTACTTGGTTAATCACTAGAGCGGAATCTCCATAGATGTCCAGAGTTTTGATCCTTAGGTCGATGGCTTCCTCAATCCCCATGATACAAGCCTCGTACTCAACTTCGTTGTTGGTTACTTCAAAAGTCAATCTGGCGGAAAAGGTATGTGTGCCCCTTTAGGATTGATGAGTACTGCCCTAACACCATTTCCATTCACATTTACCGCCCCATCAAACATCAGTGTCCACTTGTCATCGGGATCCGGTCCTTCCTCGACAAGAGGCTCTTCACAATCTTTCATCTTTAAGTACATGATATCTTCATCGGGGAATTCAAACATCATCGGCTGATAGTCATCAATTGGTTGCTCGGCAAGATAATTAGACAGAATACTACCCTTGATGGCCTTTTGCGACGTGTACTAGATATCATACTCCGTCAAAATCATCTGCCAACGAGCCACTCGTCTGGTAAGAGCCGGCTTTTCAAAGATATACTTTACTGGGTCCATCTTAGAAATCAACAAGGTAGTATGGTTCAACATATACTGTCTTAGTCGACGAGCAGCCCATGCCAAAGCGCAGCAAGTTTTCTCGAGCTGCGAATACCTTGTTTCACAGTCGATAAACTTTTTGTTAAGGTAGTATATTGCATTCTCTTTTCGACCAGACTCGTCATGCTGTCCCAATACACACCCCATCGAATTCTCTGTTACTGAAAGGTACATTATCATAGGCCTCCCAGGAAATGGAGGTATAAGAATTGGAGGTTTCTGCAAATATTCTTTTATCTTATCAAAAGCTTTTTGACAATCATTGTTCCACCTGATTGCTTGATCTTTTCTTAGCAATTTAAATATCGGTTCGCACGTAGCTGTTAGGTGAGATACGAACCGCGCAATGTAGTTCAGCCTCCCTAAAAACCCACGAACCTGCTTTTCCGTTCTTGGTTCAGGCATTTCTTGAATAGCTTTTACTTTCGCTGGATCGACCTCAATCCCTTTCTTACTGACAATGAAACCTAACAGCTTTCCAGATCTCACTCCAAACGTACACTTGTTCGGATTCAGCCTCAGTTTGAACTTTCTCAGTCTTTCAAACAACTTTTGCAAGTTTACCAAGTGCTCCTCTTCTGTCTGAGACTTCGCAATCATATCATCCACGTACACTTCAATTTCTTTGTGCATCATATCATGAAAGAGAGTCGTTATAGCTCTTTGGTAGGTAGCACCGGCGTTCTTCAACCCAAATGGCATTACCTTATAACAGAACGTGCCCTAAGGTGTAATGAATGTCATCTTCTCCATGTCTTCTGGCGCCATCTTGATTTGATTATAGCCAGAAAATCCGCCCATGAAAGAGAAAACCGAGGATTGAGCAGTGTTATCGACCAATACATCAATGTGAGGTAATGGGAAGTCATCTTTCGGACTGGCTCTGTTTAAATCTCAGTAATCGATACACATCCTGACTTTATCATCCTTCTTCAGCACGGGTACGATGTTGGCCACCCAAGGGGGATAATTGGTAACTACTAGAAAACCCGCATCCAACTATTTCTGAACTTCCTCTTTGATCTTGACAGCCATATCAGGACTAGTTCTGCGAAGCTTTTGCTTTACCGAAGGACAATCTTCTCTGAGAGGTAGCCTGTGCACCACAATATTTGTATCCAACCCAGGCATATCTTGATACGACCATGCGAATACCTCCACATATTCTCGCAGCATTTCAATCAGCCTTCTCTTGACCTTTTTCTCTAAAGCAGCCCCTATCTTGATCTCTTTCTTGGCGTCCTCAGTACCAAGGTTAATGACTTCCAACTCTTCCTGATGAGGTTGAATGACCCTTTCCTCCTGTTTCAATAGTCTGGCCAATTCTTTGGGGAGTTCACAATCTTCTTCACTCTCCTCTTCGGCTTGGTAAATGGGATTATCGAAGTCATACTGAGCCATAACAGAACTGTTGTTAATGGAGTCCGCAAGATCAATTCTGCACGAACGATGTTTAATGCTTTTTTAGAAAAGAGTTCAAGGAAGTCACAAAAACAAAAAAACATTGCCATTTTTATTGTTTTGAAAAATGAAAGTAAAAACAGAAAGACAGTGAGCACAAATTTGATTGCAAAACGTCCTTTATTGATGATAATCATTGAAAGTTCAAAACATGATGTGGCCCTACAATGAACCACTACGCCCCGGGCAGAGCGTAGGGTTTTTGTGCAAAATGAAAAACAAAAGAAAATTACTCTGCCTGAAGAGTAACTTGGACTATTTCTTCGGCAGTCCAGTTGTTGATCTTTTCCCCTGGAGCACACGGGCGCACCCAACTATCCATATCACAATCACTGTCACCGTCTTCATTTCCTGTTGCAAAGACATCCCCGTGATTCATCAATCCAGCACTGGTGAAGGTACACGACCCTTTCTGATTCTGGACACCCTGCTCTGATGATTGAAAAGGCTGATAACCAATGCCAAATTTGTCTTCCTTTACGGGCACATCAATCATCTTGCCCTAGCCTTCCGCGTTACCTGAATGAATGACCTCCAGAGCTTGCTTATATGATGCAATCGAGGTACCTGGTTTCTTCTGTTCAACAAAAGCCACCTTCTCAATATCGACAGTCTCAAAAGCTTGACATAGAGTCTCATGAATTTCGCCATCCATCTCCACATATTTGAAAGAGGATAAATGGCTCATAAGGATGTCCTCTTCGCCACACACGGTCACAACCTGACCATTCCACACATATTTTAGCTTTTGATGGAGAGTCGAAGAAACTGCTCCGGCCCCATGTATCCAGGGACGCCCCAACAGACAACTATATGCTGGTTGAATATCCATCACATATAAGACAATATTAAACACTTTCGGGCCGATCTTTACAGGCAACATGACTTCACCAAAAACCGATTGCTTGGATCCATCAAAAGCACGGACAACAAGATCACTCGGTGTGAGAGCAACCCCTTCGACATCAAGCTTACTCAGAACTTTCTTGGGCAACACATTCAAAGAAGAACCGGTATCAACCAAAACATGTGACAACACCGCGCCCTTGCATTCCATCGTGATATGCAAAGCTCTATTGTGATTGCGACCCTTAGGTGTCAAGTCTAGATCCGTGAATCCCAAACCATGTCTCGTGCTAACATTTGCAATAACACCTTCGAGCTGGTTAACAGAAATCTCTTGAGGCACATAATCCATATTCAACATTTTCAACAGGGCGTTACGATGTGCCTCAGAACACATTAATAGAGAGAGAATAGAGATTTTTGACGGTGTCTGGTTCAACTGATCCACGATCTTGTAATCACTCTTCTTGATAATTTTCATAAATTCCTCCACGTTTTTCTCAAAAGAACCCTCGGGCACTTCCTTTCGCACTGGTTCTTCCTCAACCACAACTTGTTTTCCTTTTGTTCTAGCAAGAGCCTCAGCATTGCTATCCTTCGGAATCTGTGGTGCAAACAAACGACCACTTCTCGTAAACCCTCCGGGTCCTCCCACATTACCCACAGCCGAACCAACTGTTACGGGAGTCTTATCTGACGAACCAATCGTCATTGGAGCATGATTTACTGATCTGGTCTGATTCTCTGGTCTTCTATTACTGCGAAAAGCATTGTCATATTTCCACGGAATTGCCCTACTATTCTCAAAAAGTCTTCCACTAGAAGCAGCAATGGTGGTAGGAGCACCAACAGTCACCGGAGCAGATATGGTCACGGGCGCAGCTACGGTCATAGGAGTACCAATAGCCACAGGCGCATTAATAGTTCTTGGAGCACGTACAGGACCTTCTGACGGTGTAAAGTAAATGGTAACAATTGATACCTCTCCACGGTCTTTCACTACTCGACCAAACTGTAAACAACCTTCATCCATCAATTCCTGGATACCTTTTTTCAATTTCCCACAGCCGTTTTCATGATTGCCACAATCTGAACAATTCTCGTCACATCCCGGGAATACTCCCCCTCTAAGCAGACGTTCCTTCACCACAAACAACGAAGTCTGAACGTCATTAACATCGACTACCAAGTCCAAAACTTCCTCATCTTCCACATTGTTTACTCTGGGCCCACCATGCTGAGGCATAGGATTATTCACCACATTCGGAACAGGAGCAAAGTTAATCGCCTTGGCATCAATCAAATCCTGAACTTTATGGTGAAAATCCCGACAATTCTCGATGTGATTCCCTGGTGCACCAGAATGAAAATCACAATGGACATTAGCATCATACCCAACGGGAATCCTCGTTAATGGAGCCATAGTGCGAAGTTCAACAAACTTTAACCTGAGCAGTTCAGGGAGTAATTCAGCATAAGTCATTGGCAACGGATCAAAATGACGTTCTGGCATTCTTTGTCTTGGTTGAAATTGGCGTTGTTGTTGTTGTTGTGGTTGTCCTCTTTGTTGTTGTTGAGGTTGAGTTGCTGGAATAGTCACGACAGCAACTTGACGGTATTGTTGTCCTCTGTTTCCATTTCTCCGATTATGTACAACATTTGTCTCACCCTCTCTCCTTCTGGGTGCCCCTGAAAATGGTTTCTTAGCACTTGAAGAACTTGAAGAACCAGGGTCTTGGATTTTTCCTGCTTTGATAAGACTTTCAGTTCTTTCTCCGCAGATCACGACATCCGAAAAACTACCAAACGGGCAACTTCCTATACGATCCATGAACACACCTTGCAGGGTCCCAATGAACATATCAGTCAATTCTCTCTCCAACATCGGAGGTTGTACTCTCGTAGCTAGTTCACTCCACCTCTGGGCGTATTCCTTGAAGCTCTCACCAGTCTTTTGAAACAAACTCTGCAATTGGGTTCTGCTCGGAGCCATGTCTATGTTGTGCTTGTACTGCCTCAGAAAAGCTTCACCTAACTCTCTCCAGCTTCTGACAGATTCTTTTTTCAAGTCCATGTACCAATCCAAAGAGGCTCCAGACAAGCTGTCTTGGAAAAAGTACATCCACATTTTTTCATCATCAGTATATGCGGATATCTTCCGGTAGTAAGCTTGCACATGAGTTCGGGGACAAGAAGTGCCATTGTATTTGTCGAAAGATGGCGCTTTGAACTTGTACGGGATCCTCAATCCATCAACTAAACCCATGTTAGTAACATCAAAGCCCAAAGAATTCTGGCACTCCATGGCGCGAATCTTTTCAACAAGGGCGTCAACCTTTCTATCTCTCTCTTCCACCTTTCCCAATTCATCATCATCACTGAGGATAGTGAACATATCTTCTTGCCTGTCAACCAAATGAGAAGGATGGAGAGCTGGAGCACGTGCCGCTCGAGCATTAGCAATCTCTGCAATGATGGGTTGTCCATTGATTCTAATACCACACAATTCATCACCAGCGGCATAGTTATTGACAGGGATGGTAGCAGCAGCGGTGTCATTGACAGGGGCTCCTTCTGGAGAATTCCGACTGACAGGGGGAATCACAGTTTCTTATCTCTGGGCCAAGGCTCGAAGTTCCTCTTGCCCTTGCACTACCCCTTGCATCATATTCATGAATTGGGCCATGTTGGCCCTCATCTCTACTAGTTCTGCCTGAACTTGATCCATGATCTTCTGTTGATTCAGCCTTGTTGCGTAACGGTGCGGACGATGTTCAACAATCCTGCCTAAGTCAGGAACCAGAATGAGAAATCTTCTTCAAGAATATCTGTAATGATGCAAGAATGATATGTGTATGATGCGTATGATGCGTATGCTATGTTTTATCATGAATGAACCTGAAAAAGGATATGCATATGCGGGTTAACTTTTCCTTTTTTATGCATTTCTTTTTTGAAAATAAACATGCTATGATGCAAAATGATGAAACCATGGTTGGTTGGTTGTGTATCACAAGGCATAGGATCAGAACTTCAGCATGAATTCGGAACCAAGAACCATAGAACATGGTCATCAACTTAGAACCCATACTTCAGAACCAACGGTCACCAACAGGACACAGTCACCAACAGAACAAGTCATCGTCTGAACAAGTACCCTCAAATTCAACCCGGGGATCCGAAATAAACGGAACCCGCTGATAAATACCATGGACAGACCTCCGGCGTCCCAGAAATAAATATCCATAAATCCGACAGAACCAAATTCACCATCACAGAATCACCAACAAAACTTGTATCTGTAAGAATCAAACCCTCCCCTCACAGGTGAATTCTAATAAGGTCATCCTAAGGAAGATAATGGACTCGAGAATCGGACAAGATACTCAACGGGTTTGCCCTTTCGGGTGTGCCGTGCAGCTCTCATAAGACCATCTAAACCAAAGATCCGGGAAAGAGCGGTCACCGAAGTCAACAACTCAAAAGAGGTAACCCAACCAAAGTGGAAGACTCCACCCGGAAGGACTCTCTAAAAAGAACCTCGTCCGGCTGTGGTATGTCACGTCTCCCCATCATGTTAATACCACATGTGAGGAAACATGAGACCACGCTAATCCTAGGTGTATACTCGGGCCTGGGTTTTAGCCTCACTCAGAACACCCACCCCAAATCATAGGAACCACACCTGTCCAGAATCCAACACAATGATAATATGATGCATGCAAACATATATGCAAATATATACAATCACAGTGTAATAATCATAAATGAAGGAGAATTGCGATCCAAAACGCAGCGGAAATTAAAATTTTCTCCTTTAGAGATCCTTACGAATGGTCATGATCAGTGATAGAATATTTACCTCTTGTGACGGTTGAAACCTTTGGTGCAGATCTCTTGCGACAATCAAAACCTTTGATGCAGATCCACGGAGCGATCACGAACGTTGAACGATGACAACATCTCTACTCAGTCCACACGAACGGGTTCCTTCAATCTCAGTGCTAGCTGGTACGAATGAAGGCTTTGAGTGAGAGAGAGAGAGTGAGAAAACGAAATTAATGCAACCCCAAAGAATGCTTCTGCACAAGGGTTCTATTTATAGAACCACTTGTGTGGGCTTCAAGCTAAAAGCCCACTTAAGTGTACTTTGGCCCATATCTTATAATATGCCCAAAATCACTTAAGTCCATGGTACCTTACCATATTTCGTATTCTACTCAAGTACACCGTACCTTACGATGTTCTATAATTCACTTAAGGGCACCGTACCTTACGGTATTCCTTAGTTACTCTATCTCTCATCAATCCGTCCTTTGTGTGTGACCCTGTAGGTTTTCGTGACGTTGGCAATTATATTAAATCACGCATTTAACATAATAAACAGTGAGCGGTATCTAGCAACACATCACTGCTACCCAAGACACGAAAATGTCAAGTGATCTGACAATTCCTTCTGTGATAATACTTATGTGTATAATTACCCCTTTGCCCTTATGTCTATATTGAACACAAGGCATAGACCGTGTCATCCTTGTCCAGTTCAATATTGGGCCCATAGACATTTATCCTGTTATGCAGGATGGGCAAATTCCATCTAGGTCACTCATGTCCCTCAGCATGCTTTGTGGAGTACCCATCAATTGTCTTTATGGTTATCCAGTTACGGACAACGTTGGATCAGCAATAAAGCACTCGACTCTACATCTAGGGTCCATAGTGGTTTCAGGTCGAAGAGTGGAATACACTATTATCACCATGAGAATAACTTATGACACCTTGCATAACTTTCTATATAGTATTCTCATAGCGGGTCAATCCGGTATAAATATTACTCCTAATATTCATACCTATGTTTAAGACTTGATAACTCTTTATCCATGATCCATGAGATGTGATCATCAGTTTACAAACATAATAGTCTTAATGCTTTAATGTTATCCCACTTCACACTAAAGCTCGACTACGGATACTTTAAGAATAGTGTCCTTATGCTTAATGTCTTCTCATGATTAAGTCACACTTAATACATTAAACGGACTATCTATTCCAGGGACTTTATTAATCAACCATAATAAAGAAAAAGCCTTTTATTAATTCGATACAAGTACCAAAAGTATTGGCCTCTAGGGCTTACACCAACAATAAATGCAATAAATAAAGCAGTAAAAGCAACCCAAACTACTCTAAGGAGCGCTAGGATTGACTCGCTTAGGGAAGATGGACCAGCAAGAGGTCAACTTATAGTCCCCAGTAGAGTCGCCAGCTGTCGCAATGCGAAAAACAACCGGCGGGAAAATTACAGAGCCGCCACCGACGCTATTCATCCTCTGACGGAAAGGGAGCGCAGGACTAACCTAAGAAAGGGAAAGGAACGGTCTTACGACCAGAGATTGCAAGGTACGGGAGTCGGTTACGCAAGGGGAAGGTATTAGCACCCCTCACGTCCACCGTACTCGACGGGATCCACGCTCAAAAGAATAGGAAAAGGTTGCTAATAAACTGCTCAAAAAAACTGCACAAACTTGGAATGATAAAATAGGTGAAAGAGACGGAGGAAGTGGACTCGGCAGGATGTCGCATCCTGGGCCTACGTAGTTTGTCAGAAACAAACATCAGAGTCGACATAGTTCGGGGAAATGGGGAACATGCTCGCTAGGACATCGCATCCTATGCCTACGTATCTTCTCTATCCAGAGTAAGAATCAGAGCACTCGTAGCTCGGCTGACGCACGCCGAAACAAACACCAAAAAGAGACGCTGAGACGTCAAAAGAAACACTTAAAAGGAAACAGAATGCCAATACATGGACTTATATCTGACTCCTAACAACAAACACACAAGGAAACAGAATGCCAATACATGGGCTTATATCCGACTCCTAACAAATAAACACTAACCGGCGCACACCAAAGAAAAAGGGTGGACAAACATAGACTCAAAAAAAAAGAAAAGGGTGCCCGGAGAGATCTCGCTCAATCTCCTGCCTACGTATCTCATCTGGTATGAGAATCAGGGCGACGTAGTTCCCCTTAACAGGGGTACAACTCTCTCCTAACCAGAGACCAGGGAAACAACAAACTAATAGGGAAACTGACTCGAGCCTAATAGTTGTCATGCAAACGATAATCCCTAAGTGGAACTCTCTAATCAGAACCTAACTCGCACAGGAAACAAGTCAATTCAAACAGCAAATAAACATCACCACAAGTGAACAAGCATCACTCACTATATCCAAACAAGAGGCTCAGACAAATGGTTGGGCTTTAGTCAAGAGGGGTCATATCAACCTCGACAAACAAGCCAAAACTGTAGGGGTATGCTGAAGCTCTTAACCACTAACATTTAGAGTTAGGGTGAAGCTGATGAAAGGTGGTAATGAGGATGAGACCTCATGCTCTTAACCCTGGCCTGGGTGAGCTCAAATCAAAGAAAGCGTGGGGATCCAGAAAGAGGGACCCTATTCCACTTGACTGACTCTATACAAAGATCTTGGGTACATGTTCAAGAGCATCAGCACGTAGTGCGAGCATAATGAACGACTCACTGAATAACAGGGGATTGACTGTTAATCCCTTCTATCTATCAATTGCCTTTTCACTTAGGAGGACTTATCAAGCAACATGCCTCACTTGGAGGTCTTTGGCACAAATGTAAACAATCACAATCAGAGCCTCTTAAGGAGGACTTCAGCCAAATGCCTGCCAAAAAGGTGACATGACTTCCAGACTACATGTAGAAAGAGGTAATTACCTAAGTGGTGTATTAACCACACTCCAAAGCTTAAGTAAAAGCAAAGCTAGCAACTAATGTACCTGTACAAAATCCAAACAATTAATATTGTATTCAGAAAACCATCAGACAGACAGTGGAACTATTCAACAATTTTACACAATGCAAGTCACAAGTGCAAGCACTCAAATGAGTTCATCACATCAATTGACCTACAAGACAACAAAAATTAGTATTCAAAAGTATTTGTATCTCAAATGATGAGACCACACCAATCATCAAAGCTAAATGCTCAAACCTGAAACACAAAGCACAATTAGTATGTATACAAATCACTAGTAGAAAGACTAGATTCAAAAGCAAGTCAAATGACCAAAACAGAATTCAATCTTTCACATGAAGCACATTCAATCAATCAAGAAAAGGTCCTCAGAAGTACCAGCATCAATTCATAAGGCAAATGCTTCAAACAATCCATGTTATGCAAAGGCAAACAATGTGATCAAAGTTGGACATCCAAATTAGAAAATCCAAATCAAAACAGAAACACAAGCAATGACATTGAAATTTTTTATGCAAGCTTATCATGTTAGGAATGATCAACATGCAAAAAATCAAATCCAAAAGAGCTCAAATGGTATATGAATGAAAATGCACAAATGTAACATCAAAAATGTGACACAAGTTGTCACACTACATGTTCATGTGTCTAAAACAGTGATGGCATATGATAAAAATTCCAAACCAAAGCCAAAAAATCATATCACATGTGAAGATCAAGCATGCAAAATTTCAGATCAATTGGATTAACCATGAGCATTTCACAAAGCATTTATCATGACATATCAATTTGACACCATGTTCAATCAAAAATCACAAAGTAAAAATCCAGAAGCAAACAATTCATGAAATAAATCCTATAAAAAACTAGACATTAAAACAAGATCAGGAAAAAAAATTGGGATCAATTTGAAGCATTCTACTATTTTTTTATGATTTTTTAAAGATGAACAAATAATATGAAATAAACATGAAAAGGAGGGAAATGTCAATTCAAATGAAATCCAGCAAAGACATGAACCAGGACTCGAACACGCACCCTAAGGATCCATGAGAAAATCAAATAAAATTCTGAAAACGCACAGGCCAGGTATCGAACGCACGCCTGGAAGGTCCAGAAGCGCTCAAGCCAAAACGCAGCGCATCAATAATGCGTTGGCAACACAATCAGCGTGGTCAAACACGCGTGGCCTGGTCAAGCGTATGCAAGCCAATAGAAACGCCAAGCAAGCAGCAAACGTGGACGCGTACATGGTAGAAACCCTAGGAATAGAACCAGACGCCGGAACAGTAGTTCCGGTCGTCTTCTCCAACCGTCTCCGGCGGAGATTCATGCGAAATTTTCCAGAAATCATCGAGCCTTATACCAATCGAAAGCTCTCTCAACCAGGAGTTCAAATATCATGCTCATGTCATCTAACTCCTCATGCATCTCATGGATCGAAGCAAAACATTTTTGCAATCAAAACTTTAATTCAACATAGCATGTTCATTTCTCAACCAAATTCAAAAGTAAACATATCAGTGTGCTCAGCAATGCAAGATCTATACATTCCTGGCAAGAAATTGGAGAAAGGAGATGGTCGAATTTCAACTTACTTGAGATGCAGTTCTCCAAATTCACGTTCTCAAGCTCTCATACGATCCAGATCAACTTCCTTTAACCTCTAATGAAGCTTTGCGCAAGAATTACCACTTGAAACAACCTGAATCAAGCTCAATTTCAGAAATCCATGGACATGCTCATGTGCTCGATCTGCTTGATTCTTAATAGAATTCTTCAAACCAAACGTGGATTCCTACTCAATGATGCTCCATGATCATGATTATGCCAAGAAACTGAAGGTTTGTGTGGAGAAATCAAGGATTCGAGGAGAGAGAAAAAATGGAGGGAATGTGAAATTTTGATCTGAATTTTCTGTTATCCCCTTGATTACAGTTATGCTTTGGTATTTATATGACCTCTTAATGATGCTGTTAATCCAATTAGCCAATGGTTAATCAAAATTAAGGAAAAATAAGGTGTGGTGCAAAAATGGCAAGTGTGCTTAGCATGTGGTCATGTGCACGTGAACAATGTCATGCAAGGGTACAAATTCACTTAAAACCAACTAATAAACAAGATGAGATTGGTATTTTGCTTGTATAATCCACCAAATTTGAATTATCAATTTTCCCTCCAAAATGCACATGTATGGACAAGTGATAATATGAGCCTTTTTTATGCATGGCAATGGTTGATTTGGAATCTCTTGGTCATGACAAGCATTTTGCAAAAAGAGTGGACCAATTTGGAGTTTTGTAGCAAAAGTTATGCCACTTTGAAATTCCATGCATACTTTGTGATCAAATGAGCATAACTCCTCAACCAATCATCATATGGACATGATCTAGGACTTTTTGAAAAGGGGAGACAAAGATCTACAACTTTCATGTTCACCAAAAATCCATTTGAAGCTTATTTGATGTTCTAAAATCAAGTTGAATATGGACCAAAAACTTGCCATTTTTGGAAACTTTGAATTACAGGTTATTTTCCATTTTTAGTAACTTTTGTCAGGACCTTTGAATCTTCAAGATAGATGTTTGAAATGATGAATAGACCTATTTTGAACATGAATGAAGTGTCTCAACTCGTTTCCCCAACTCATAGCCCTCAGTTGACTGCACAGTTGACTTTTATGGTCCTCAGATGACCTGGAAATGTACTGATGAATTTGGGCCTCTACCACTTGGTAAAATTGCTTCAAAATGAAACCCTAGCTCATATAAGCTCTTTAGAATAATCATGTGGTCTCCTTTGCACAAAGGATTCTCTTGATGCCAATTCTGATTGCCATGATGGAAAGCAATATGGAATGTGAAATTACCCAAAAAAAATGAATGCATGAATAAGGAGGGAAAATTTGAGGTGCTACACCTACGTATCTCATCTGGGATGAAAATCAGAGCAAAACATAGTTCGACCACCTATGGGGTAAGGGTTGTGTTTTAGGGTGAACGACGTTACTACGCAATCTACCGGATGCTCGAACTTTGGAGACTTACTCACCTGTAGTAGAAGGAGATAACGTGTTCTTAGGAGAAGAAAAATCAATGAGTTTGGGGTGTTTAGGGATGCTCATGCGAAAAGGCAGTCCTAGATGAAGGAACCGCGCTACCTTAAATGACATGCCACGAGAGGCTATACGAAACCTAAGAAATCGGTAACATGCGGGAAAAGTAAAGGGATCGAGAGATCTACCGTACGGATAAAGATCCGAAGTAACATCAATTAGAGAGATAAGAAACCCAGAGATCTCTCAAGCTAGCACTATCAAAGAAAGTGAGTCAGTACAGGTAATCGGAATAAACCTCCAGGTGGTATCCCACAAATAAAGTGGAACACCAGGCAAGCCATCTCTGCAAGTGTCATATGAGCCCTCACAAAACAAAACTCAACAAACAGGTTAGAGAAACAAGATAGGGTAATCAAGAGTTACCCCCAAATAAAAATGTAACCACATGAATCATGCCATTAAAATTCACAAAAAGCTCACAAAAAGCAACCAAGGGTAGGAGGCCTAAACCTCTTGTCAAACACATGCATCAAAAGGGTATCAAATTCACGCATAATACCTCATATATTCAGAGCATTTAAATTAAAAGCATAAAGTAATGGGAATAAGGCAAACCTGATTGGAGAGATCGAATGAAATTGAATTGCCCGGTTGGGTTTGCAAAGAAATCTGAGGGTTTATATGAGAGGGAATTGGTTCTTTGCCGATGAGTTCCCTTCAGTCTCTGGAGGTTGCTCTGAACTCTATTAGCTCTTCTCTCACTATCTTTTTCCTGCCATGGTAATAGGAATAGAATTTCCTTTTGTTTCACTGACATTCTGAATTTATAACCTGATTTTTGTGAACCTGTGGGCTCAAATGAGAGAGGCCCAAGTCCAAAATTTTTCTGTTATATTTTATTTATTTATTTAATTTTTTTCGTCTTTTTTTTAAACATGTGGGCTTCGCCTAGCGAGCATGACAGTTCAAGAAATTCCTCTGAGCGTAGGTGATTCTGGTGGCTTTTCTTGGGACTCGCTAGGCGACCCATTCTGCTCGCCTAGCGAGCATGACAGCTCATGAACAAACTTTTGCTCCTTCAAGATTAACGTTTTGACTGACGAATAAACCCCATTTGAACCTGTTGGAAGTATCTCAAGCCATTCCCTTGTGTTGACTGATCATGTAAATAGAACCCACAAAGTTTCTTGGATGATACTCAAACTTCAAACAAAAGATGTTAGTGACACATTTTTATGCTTTTGGTTAGTAAATAAAAGTAAGAGAAACAATGATGTATAATTCAAGCATGCTTGGTGATCTCAAACCAATCACAAGGAGTCCCACCCAAAGGCAAAGGGAACCAAGATGCTAAAGATCCTTGAGGCAATGCAAATGCAATGTTATGATGCCATGAGGGATCTTAGGGTCAAAATTGGGGTCTTACAGATGCCCCTATTTAAGGTCATTCTAGCCGGAGAAGTGAAGGTTAAAATCTTTGTCTCGACGATGTAGAATGGGCTTAAATAATAACAAAGAGACGAATTTTGGTCCCTAAGAGACCTCATGATGCAAATGTAGGTATGAAAAATGGTAGCACTCTGTGGAGATATGTGTCCACAAAAGCCAAAAAATCAGAAGCCACTGATAATCCATATGAGCAATTCACTCCATGGGACCAAGACCCTAGGGACTCTCCTGGGGATAGAAAAGGGATAAAAATGCGCGAGCAGGTCACGACTCAAAGCGTGGGGAACAGAATTCCAAAGGGAAAAGATCCAATGGAAAGACTCAAGCTGACTCGAAGATGCATGTATTGGGGAATATGCCAATACAGCAAAAAACTATCCACAGCGGATACTTCGGATAAAATCCGGATGAAAACAATCCACTAAGGGACTTTGCTGGGGATGTCCCCAAGGACACTCCTGGGGAAGCAGCGGGACGAGGTATTATCGGTTACTGGGTAATAAGCTCAAGGAGACATGTGATCTGAACGCCAGGTATGAGGGTGAGAGATACAACATGCTCAGGAAGAGATGAATATCCAAGACCGGTATAAGGGTGAGAGATATCAAAACTTCAAAACGTCTGAGGAAAACCTAAAAGGTATACTTCAACTCAGGGATTTTGACTCCACATGGGACAAAAAGTCATAATAGGGAGCAAAGAGGAAGGAACACCAGGGATACCGGTTACTGGGCATATAATAGGTGACCAACCAAGGCATGAATTGGGGAATATTCCCAAAACACTCATCATCCAAAAGAGGGCTAAAAGCAAACTCGATTACAGGATGGATATTCGACTCCACAAAGGGGATACGAATCTTACTCAACTGGGGAAGAACAAAAGGCTTCAGACCCGAGAGTGCATGAGATATACTATCTATTACCGTCAGAACGTAGATAATATACTCGCATGGAAGATTATCCACAATCGGTTACTGGGTTAATAAAGGATAAATCGACCGAAAAGAAAAGGCATCGGGATACCAAAACTAGGTATATAATGATGACCAATTCAGGGGAGAAACAATCGTTACCAACAACAACAAGGTAGACGAGAGATGACCCGCTGGGGATAAATTGCGTAATCAGGGCAATTATCCAAGCAGATGAGGGGATATCATCACCGAATATTGGATGAAGATAATTGTCACCAATTAAAGATGAGCAAAAATAGTTACTCTACAAAAAGGGAAGAAATAGGGTTTACAACTACCGGTATGAGGGTAGAGAAACACAGACTCCACCGGGGATAATAATTACTAATTATTGAGCCATTATTCATTTACCACGGGGAAACAGGAAAAGAGTCTCAAGAGACCGATCTAGGATCAAACTAGATAGGCACACCAAATCAAGACTTGTCCCGGTGAGGATAGGGAAAACCATCCCAGTATATGTGTTGGGAAGGAACAAAAACAATCGACATCCACGAGGATATAACCCGGTGGGGAATATGGAAGAAAGGATAGACGCTTTCTGCCTATGGAGTTGACTTTATATGGAGAGATCAGACACACACGTCTGCTTGGGGAAGTATATCACCAAATAGCAGGAGACAGCAAACAACGATATATGGCAAAGAATGCAACATGAATATCTGAATGTTATAATTATGCATGAATATGCGTGGTTTATGTATGATGTATGCTGACAAACAGATATATCTAACACAACCAGGTCCAGGAATCAACCACCCGGTACTACATCTCAAGAGAGAAAGCCAAGTTCACCGGAGAGTATCCAATCTGCTGGGGATCAGAGATACCAGGAAGCAAAGAACTCTGCAAGGGATGAGTCATCAATCATTCCAGCTGGGGACGAGAGTTATCATAGACAAGGTCCATCACACCAACAACTCTACTGGGGAATCTATCCGGGGAGATAAAGGATTTATCGGGATCAACCACCAAATACCGCTCTTGCCCAAAGAGATCCAAGTTGCTGAGGAAGAAAGATTGCTACTCTGCTGAAGGGAAGAGAGGTGTCTCTCAACAAGCAATCCACTTGGTAGGATAAACCACAAAGGGGTTCCGGAGGGAGGAGATACAGTCATGCCAGGAATATGGACAAAAATCTTACCATGTTGGGGATCGTACCACCCTTGGGAGAGCACTGAGGATCTCCTAAGTATCCTTTCGTCATTGTGAATGTTCACTTTGTTTAAAAACATATTATAAAAAATTTGATCGTTTAAAACAATGATATTTTCTTAATCAAAACATGCAAAACATTTGTTGAATAGAAACAGATAAGAGTGCCAATAATTGGATAAAAGGCTCAAATTTATTTGATAGAATGGTAGTCTGCGAATGGCAAGACTCCATAGATCTTTACAAATTTGAAATTGGTGATATATGTTGGAAAAGGGCTACATTGAACATAATGACCATTTCTCCACCAATTCTGAATCCGATGTATTTGAAGCTTTGGCTGATAATGAGCAAGGATCTCTAACGGACGACAGTTGTAGAACAAAGTCTTGTCAGGATGCAGTTACTTGCCAAATCCCTAATTTTTGCCTAGATTGCCCCAGGATGAGGTACTCAATCTAGCGGGATACCTATATTCATTTTTCATGTCTCTAACTTTTGCCTGGACCTCCCTTTCGGGTTTTCAATCCACCGAGACGCTCATTTTTGCCTAAGCCGCCCTTTCAGGTTTTCAACTTAGCGAGCTATTCTGTTTTTATTTTTAGGCGAAGTATTTCTTGACTGCATCTGAATTCACAGGACGAGTGAAATCCTCCCCATCCATAGTTGTAAGTATCAAAGCACCGCCTGAAAAGGCTCTCTTAACAACATACGGACCCTCATAGTTTGGGGTCCACTTGCCCCTGGAATCGGGCACGAAAGACAAGACTTTCTTTAGCACAAGGTCACCTTCTCGGAACATACGAGGCTTGACCTTCTTATCAAAAGCTTTCTTCATCCTTTGCTGATATAACTGACCGTGGCACATGACAGTCAATCTCTTCTCTTCAATCAAGTTTAACTGGTCATAACGACTCTGAACCCATTTAGCATCAGTCAACTTGGCCTCCATCAAGACTCTCATTAATGGGATCTCCACCTCTACTGGGAGTACAACCTCCATGCCATAAACAAGAGAGAAAGGGGTTGCCCCTGTTGAAGTGCGGACAGATGTACGATAGCCATGCAAAGCGAATGGAAACATCTCATGCCAATCTCTGTACGTAACAACCATCTTCTGGATAATTTTCTTAATGTTCTTATTAGCAGCTTCAACAACCCCATTCATCTTGGGTCTGTAAGGAGAAGAATTATGATGTGCAATCTTGAACTCGCTACACAGCTCTTTCATCATCTTGTTATTCAAGTTAGATCCATTATCAGTAATGATCTTATCTGGCACACCATATCGACATATGAGTTGATTCTTGATAAACTTCACGACCACCTGCCTGGTCACATTTGCATACGACGCCGCTTCAACCCACTTGGTGAAGTAATCAATTGCTACGAGAATAAATCTGTGTCCATTGGACGCTTTCGGTTCTATCATGCCAATCATGTCAATTCCCCACATGGAGAAAGGCCATGGTGATGAAATCACATTCAAAAGTGTCGGGGGAATATGAATCTTATCCGCGTAAATATGACACTTATGGCATTTCTTCACATACTTGCAGCAGTCAGACTCCATTGTCAGCCAATAGTAGCCTGCTCTCAACATCTTTCTGGCCATGGCATGTCCATTGGAATGAGTACCAAATGAACCCTCATGGACCTCAGTCATTAACAAGTCTGCTTCGTGTCTATCCACGCATCTGAGCAGAACCATGTCAAAATTTCTCTTATAAAGCACATCACCATTGAGGTAGAAACTGCCTGACAATCTCCTCAAAGTCTTCCTATCTTTTACAGATGCCCCAGGAGGGTAAATCTGGCTCTGAAGGAAACATTTGATATCATAATACCACGACTTATCATCTTTTACTTCTTCTACTGCAAATACATGAGCTGGTCTGTCCAAGCGCATCACGGTGATATTGGGGACTTCATTCCACAATTTAACCACAATCATTGAAGCAAGCGTAGCAAGAGCATCTGCCATCCGATTCTCATCTCGAGAAATATGATGGAAGTCAACCTCAGTAAAGAACGTTGAAATCCTCCTCACATAATCTCTGTATGGAATGAGGCCAGGCTGATTCGTTTCCCATTCACCCTTAATCTGATTAACAACGAGGGCCGAATCACCATATACATCAAGATGATTGATCCTTAGATCAATACATTCCTCCAATCCCATAATACAGGCCTCATACTCAGCCATATTATTCGTGCATTTGAAAGTTAGCCTTGCTGTAAAAGGAATATGCGCGCCCTGAAGAGTAATAATCACGGCCCCAATACCATTTCCATACTGATTTACAGCGCCATCAAACACCATACTCCATCTGGAACCAGGCTCTGGCCCTTCATCAAGTGTAGGCTCATCGCAATCTTTCACTTTCAAATACAGAATTTCCTCATCCGGGAAGTCATACTGAACTGACTGATAATCTTCAATAGGCTGATGTGCCAAATGGTCAGCCAAGATACTACCTTTAATAGCCTTCTGAGCTCGATACTCAATATCATACTCAGATAACAACATCTGCCAACGGACAATTCTCCCTGTTAAAGCAGGCTTCTCGAAGATGTACTTGATTGGATCCATTTTGGATATCAACCAAGTCGTATGATTTATCATATACTGGCGTAAGCGCTTAGCAGCCCAAGCCAAAGCACAACATGTCTTTTCAAGCATTGAGTATCGAGACTCACAATCAGTGAACTTCTTACTCAGGTAGTAAATAACATACTCCTTCTTCCCTGATTCGTCTTGCTGACCAAGGATACAACCCATCGAGTCTTCAAGAACAGTCAGATACATGATCAAAGGTCTTTCCTCTACAGGCGGAGACAGAATCGGAGGCTCAGACAAATATTCTTTAATACTGTCGAAAGCTTTCTGGCAATCCTCGGTCCAATCATGGGACTGATCTTTCTGGAGGAGCTTGAATATAGGCGCACATGTGGCAGTCATATGGGATATGAATCTGGAGATATAATTCAAGCGGCCAAGAAAACCTCGGACTTGCTTCTCAGTTTTAGGCGCAAGCATCTCTTGTATTGCTTTGACCTTTACATGATCAACCTCAATACCTCTTTCACTAACAATGAAGCCCAATAACTTGCCAGAACGGACTCCAAATGTACACTTGTTGGGATTCAGACGAAGCTTATATTTCCTCAAACGCTGGAAAAGCTTCAACAAACGCTCTACATGTTCAACTTCCGTTCTTGACTTAGCAATCATATCGTCAACATATACCTCAATCTCCTTGTGCATCATATCATGAAACAAGGTGGTCATAGCTCGTTGATACGTGGCTCCGACGTTCTTCAAACCGAAGGGCATCACTCGATAACAAAATGTTCCCTAAGGTGTGATGAATGTTGTCTTCTCCATATCCCCAGGTGCCATTTTAATCTGATTATATCCGGAAAATCCATCCATAAACGAGAAGACTTTGAATTTAGCTGTATTGTCTACCAACATATCAATATGTGGTAGAGGGAAATCATCTTTCAGACTAGCTTTATTCAAGTCTCTATAGTCCACACACATCCGGACTTTTCCATCTTTCTTAGGCACGGGCACAATATTGGCCACCCATTGAGGATATATAGAAGTCACCAAGAACCCCGCATCAATTTGCTTATGAACTTCCTCTTTGATCTTCACTGCCATATCAGGATGAGTTCTTTTGAGCTTCTACTTTACAGGCATGCACTCAGGCTTTAGAGGTAGGAAATGTTGCACAATATTAGTATCTAGACCAGGCATGTCTTCATATGACCAGGCGAAGACGTCAACATATTCTCGTAGCAACTTGATCAACCCCTTCTTAACAGATTCTTCCAGAAGTGCCCCAATCTTTACCTCTCGCACACAATCTTCAGACCCCAAGTTGACTGTTTCCAAATTCTCAAGATGCGGATGAATGATTTTCTCTTCATGCTCAAGTAGTCGGGTGATCTCATTAGGAATCTCTTCAACATCATCTTCCTCTACCTCAAATACAGGGAATTCAAAATTGGGAGATGGTGTTGGGTCATTATGTTCAATGGGTCTAGAAATCAACCTGCATAATGATTTTTGGATATGAAAAGCTTTAGAATTCAAACAAGGCAAATCATTATGCAGATGAGAAGATTGATTTTATTTTATTTTTTAGGGTTTTATGTGATCACCAATTTCATGCAAAAGCGAAAAGGGAAAATAAATGGAAAAACAAACATTTAACATGAATTTATTGAATGAAAATATCATTGTATTTATGCGCCATCAATGTCATCACTCCTCCTTTTGGCATGGGAGAGGGTTTTTTAAAAAAAGTGATCATTATGTTGACTTATGGACAACTGTTGGAATATCCACAGCGACCTAATTGTTGCAGACCCCACCAGGGATGATGAAGTTGCCAGAATCCTTTGCATCTTCTTCTAAAACGGCAGCAGCCTCCTCATCTAGACCAGTGTGGATGAAACCTCCAGTCTTGAATAACCCTTGCTTGTTGAAAGTACCAGAAGAAAAACCTATGCCAGCCCGGGACTCGTTGTCTTCTAGCTCAATCATTTTTCCCAAACCAGCAGTTGCACCACACTCGATGGCCAACTTTGCATCTTTGTAGGAAGCAAATGAAGGAGTTTTCTTCTCAATAGGCTCAGCAATAGATAAAGCTTGGAAAGGAGTTCCAACTTCAACCTCAACATCTATATGAGAGAAGGAAGACAAATGGCTAACCAGGAGAGCCCTTTCTCCCCTACCACCACCAGCTTCTTGTTTTTCACGAATTTCAATTTCTGGTGTAGGGTGGATGTCACGGCGCCTGCCTCGTGAATCCATGGTCTGCCTAAGAGACAACTATACGATGGGTGAATGTCCATAACCTGGAAGGTAATCTGAAAATCACTTGGTCCGATCTTGATTGGGAGATCAACTTCCCCAATCACAGTTTTGCAAGACCCATCAAAAGCCTTCACAACTACTCCACTCTGCCTCATGGGAGGCCCTTGATATGATAGCTTTGAGAGAGTGGACTTTGGCAATACGTTCAATGATGACCTAGTGTCCACCAGTACATTGGTCATGGCGTCGTCTTTGCAATTCATAGATATGTGTAATGCCAAGTTGTGGTCTCTTCCTTCCTCAGGGAGATCAGAGTCACAAAAACTCAGGTTGTTACAAGCAGTAATGTTTGCAACAATGCTATGGAATTGCTCCAAAGTGACATCGTGATCCACATATGCCACATCCAACACCTTCTGCATAGCCTCTCGGTGTGGTTCTGAATTTAAGAGTAAAGATAACACAAATATTTTGGATGGCGTTTGTAGAACTTGGTCTACAACATTGTACTCGCTCCTTTTGATGTGTCTCAGCATCTCATCACAGTCTTCTTTCAAATTTACACTCGGGCCAACAGAAGTAGGAGTTTTCAGTACGGAGGAGGGCTTAACAACAAGTGCTGGATTCAGAGAATTCACAACGTTCCCAATCGGGCGTTCAACAAAATCAGCATTAATTTGAGGCTTCGGCGGTGCTGAAAATACACGGCCACTACGAGTCAAACCGCTAACATCGGCAATATTGACAACAGAAGAAGAGGGCAAGGACACCTCTTTCCCATTCTCTACTGCTACGGCGTTGTAGCGATAGGGAACTGCCTTTTCAGAGGAGTAAGGCACAGGACCAGCAGGCTTAATGATCAGAGCGGGAGAAGCCTTCTGCTTGCTACCATTGTACTTGATGATAACAAGCTCGGGTATCCGGAACACTGAGGAGATCATATTGACCTCAGGCTCATTTTCATCAACATTCCTATTTTGAAGGATCTCAATGACTCCTTCGTCCAGCATTTCCTAAACATCCTTGCGCACCTGGCAACAACCCAATCGGTAAAAGAGCAGACTCGACATCTATCATGGTCATGCTCATAATGACTGTAGTCACACAACAAACGATGCATCTGGACCATAGACTGTTGAATATGACTGACATATTTGACCTTGTATTTTCCAGGGCAACCCTGGACCATGTTGACAAATTTCCCATGTTCGGGCAATGGGTTCTTCTTCACATTAGGGCCTACGTCCTCAAAACATAAAATACCACACCTCACAAGGTCTTGAACCTTGGTCTTCAAAGGGTAACAATTTTCCATGTCGTGGACGGGAGCACCAGAATGGTAAACACAATGTAACTCAGGCTTATACCACCACTGCGGGTTAGCAGGTATAGCCGGTGGGTCTCTCGGAGTAATCAGCTTCCTTTCTATCAAAGAGGAATATAACTCTGTGTACGTCATAGGAATAGGATCGAAGGTGACCCTTTTCCTCTCGTAACTCGTGCTGGTTTGATTACTGTTTCGAGGCTGGTAGGCCTGCTACTGCGGTCGGTGCTGTTGTTGCTGATATTGCGGATGTGGTTGCTGATTGTTACTATGTTACTGATACTGTTGATTGTCTCTGAAAACAGGTGCTATATGAGCCACCTGGTGCTGGTTACTGGCGGGACGCACAGTCTTCCTCCTCACAGAGGGTCTTCTTGGTTTCTCATGGGAGATCACAACATGTGCCTCTCCATCTTTCTTCTTTGCAAACGCCCTATAACGTTTGGCAGAAGATCCTTCTTCTCTGGTTAACCGTCCTTCACGGACCCCTTCTTCTAGACGCATCCCCATATTCACCATCTCGGTGAAGTCAGAAGGAGCGCTAGCAATCATCCGCTCATAATAAAAAGAACTTAAAGTCTTCAAAAAGATCTTAGTCATCTCTTTCTCTTCTAGCGGAGGCACGATCTGTGCTGCCACCTGTAACACCTCAAAATTTGCCCTCCTCTCTTGGGACTAGCTTAGCATATTGCATATCATTTTATAGGTCATTAGGCATTGCATATTTGCATATCATGTGGTTACATGGAACAAGTCATCCTCCTAAGTCTTGATCAGAAGATAAAGAGGTTAAGATGCAAGCTAAGGTTTCATGGACTGATCATTAATCATCTGAGGATGTGTGATTCAAATTAGGGTTTCTTGGTTGTCAAGGAGTTTGAGCTTCATCTTGGTTGAAATGATACATCATCATCATCATGGTTTTATCATCACCAAGAGATTCCTTGTGCTTGATCATATTCCTTGAGATTAGGGTTTTGACCACTGGTCAACCCTAATCAGTTGTATTGGGCCAATCAGGGCTTGGCAAGGAGATGGGGTTTTCAGTGGATATGGGGATCATCATATGGTTATATTGAGCTTATAGAAGCTAGGGTTTCATCATTGAGCCATTTCATCAGGAGTTTGAAGCTCAAGATCATCAATGCATGGCCAATTCATCTATCAGTCAGAAAAAGTCAACTGTGGTCAACTGTGCCTGAATTCATGGATTTGGAGGTGGGAGAGGGCTAGAGACACTTCATTCATGTCTAAACAAGTTTCGTTTGACATTTCAAACATCAAGAATGAAGAAAATAAAGTCAGATGGAAACTTTCCAAAAATAGAAAGTGACTTGTAATTGAAAATTGCCAAAAATGGAAAGTTTTTCTCCTCAAAATTACATGTTCAAAAATGCTTCAAATGAAATTTTGTTCAACATGAAAGTTGTAGATCTTGCTTTCACCTTTCCATAAAGTCCAAGAACATGAATTTCTTATTTGTGGTTGGCAAGTTATGGATTGATCATTGTCCAAAAAAGTTGAATTTCAAAGTGGCATAACTTTTGATTCACAAGGCCAAATGGAGTGAGGTTTCTTTGAGCAAAATTATTTTGATGTCCTCTATCCAAAACAAGCATTACCTGTCATGAAAACTCATCACACAAAAAGTCCATTTTTCAAGTGAACCAATTTTGAAAAAGGGAGGGAAAAAGGAGATTTTGAGAATTAAGCCTTATTTTCACATGATTCCACTTGCAACAGTTCACAAATGCCATTTGAAACTTGCTGCAACAAAAAAATTCTACTGTTACATTGGGTTTGCATAAGTGAGGTGGATTGGCTAATTACCATTTAGCATAAAAGTGCATTTTCACTAATCACTCACATTTGGCTAAACTTGATTAACAAAATAGATTAGTGCATCATATAAATGGTTAATCATAACAGAAAATCAGATTAACATTCATTCATCTCAGATCTAGATCCAAAATTGCACAATTCTCTCAACTTTTCATCTTCACTTTTTTGCAATTTCTTCACAAGCCTAGCCAAGATCTTCATTGTTTCATCATCTACAATCATTGTTGAAGCTAATTGAAGCAAGATTTCATCACTATCAAGCCAAATCGTGGACTGTTAAAGTGAGGTGCAACAATGGCAAATGGAGATTTCATCAAGATCGTGCGTAATTGAGCAATAAACCTTGTTCCATTCATCTATCCAAGCATCATAGAAGTTCTGTTTTCACATTTCAAGGCTTAAAACGCGCGATTCAACACCTGTGCTTCAAAGAAGGTCAGATTTCGACCTTAATAATTCATGAAATTGTTTGATGCTTTAGATAGATCTCTTAGAGTAGGTAAATCTGCACTTTGAACCACTGATTTTCATTAAGAATTGGTCAAGTTATGATGATTTGAATTTTGATGCATGAACATGTTTTGGATCGATCCGGTTAAATTAGGAAGAGTTAGGTCAAATGAATGTGATATTGTTGATGTACATTGTGAGACCTTTCTATTGATATAAAGTTTGTCGAATTTGGTGGAAAAATGTTCATAAGCATATGAAGGTGATGAACGCGTGATGAACACTTGAAACTTTTCCAGAAACTGTCCTTTGATCTTCATTTTCGCTACTGTACATGTTGTATGTGTTTGCGCGCGCTCAGAATTTCAAACAGCGCTTCCCTTCGATCCTTGCTGAAGACATTTCACATTTTTGCTTTGGCATTTATTTCCATATGTTTCATAAACTTCACATGCTATTCATTTCACTTTTTTATTTTTTTCATTACTTCCAAAAATCATATCTCCTAAACTATTGATCCAAATTGAATGAGATTTTTTCCACCATGATCCTTGTAACCTCTACTATTTTTTGGTGATTTTTTCAAAAATTGTGCACGTGTGTTTTTTGGAATGGCCTAGGGTTTGTATGAACATGTGTTTGCTTTCACCTTGCTAGATGTTTTGATCATGCAATGATGATGCTTAACTGGATGGAGCTGAAATTTTTCATGCTTATTCTAGACTCATTCCTGGTTATTTTGGTATATGGTTTTTGATTTTTTCATTCCTGGATTGAGAGATATGACATGATCATTAGAGGTGTGACAATTTGTGTCACACTATTTCTTGTCTGAATTCATGAATTTTGTTACCATGCCATATGAACTTAGATAGAGCTGAATTTTTGCATGATAATGCTTAGGGATGTTAGGTTCACATGTGAATATTTGTAGAATTTTTGAGTGCATTTCCAATTTGATTGAGAATTTCCTTTCTGTTTGACCAAATGTGGACCTTTTGTGAGTCATAATCTTAAATGTTTTGTGAAATTCTGGATATGCATTGGATGGACCTGAAATTTTGTGGAGTGATTATAGACACATTGAAGTTTGTCATGGTTTTGGTTTGGTGCATTTATCATGTTCCTACACTGTTTTGTGCTTGCTTGAAGTTGATGCATGATTTAATGCCTTGTTTGGACTTGTATGAGCATGCTTTAACTTGATGAATTTAATTGACTTGCTTCCCATTGTCCAATTGGCTTGAAATTTGGTGTGATTGACATGTAATGAATGCTGTTTAGCTGTGAATTGTTTGAGGATTTATTGAATTGTTTTGGATTGAGTTTGGATTGGATCTTTCTGTTTAGTCCTTTGAGGTTCTAAATTGCATGCTTTGTACTCTTTGCCTCATGAAATGATAATGGTTGATGATATGAACATGAGACCAACTGGATTTGATTATTATTTGATTGAGCTTGATTTTGGATAAGTTTCATGTTCTGTTTTGACTTATTGATCCTATTTTGACCCTAGTCTTGTACTAGTGGTTTGTGTTCTCACATTTGAGCTTTGTTTCAGGTCAAAGAGCACAATTGCTTATACTTGATGATGTGCACTCAATTGGGATTGGTTTATTGCTTGTTTATGACTAATTTGAGTTTGTTTTGTAGGCATTGAGACTTATGCTTAGGCCTTGTGGCTTGCACCTATGTGCATTGATGTTTGTTATCTGTTTGTGCTGTGGACTTGTAATTTTCTGTTTGACTTTTGCTTGTCTGGTATACTGATTATGTTGGATTGATTTCAGGTACCTTAGTTGCTATAGTTCATTTTGAACTTGCTTGTGCTGCTGCTTGGTTGTATAAACCAATTGAGGTAGAATTTCTTTTCTCCATGTAGTCTGGAAGACCTGGCCTGTTACTTGGCCAGGCACCTGTCTGAAGTCCTCCTTAAGAGGCAATGTTTGTGCTTGTTTATTTTCGTCCCCAAGCAGGAAAAGACCTTTGTTATGGCAATTGGCAGACACAAGAGGTGTGCAGTCCACCTCCTGCTAATCTGTTGAGTCATCCCTTGGCTCACATCACATGTTGATGCCTTGTGGATCCTAACCCAAGATCCATGTACAGTTGTACAGTTGAGTCAGTGTCATAAGTGTAGAAGGGTTCCCACTTTCTGGACCCACACTTCCTTTGTCTGAAGCTCTCCCTGGCCAGGGATAAGAGCTGTGAAGTCCAATCTTCACTCACCTTTCATCTGGCTTCATCCTGACTCTCAATGTCAGGGTTAAGAGCTAACATCACCCTGATACAGTTGACTTGCTTTGGCAGTCTAACCCTTGTTTGAGCCACCTCTGTTTGGATATAGTGTGTGCTATTTGTGATTGTTTACTTTGATTGCTTTGCCTGTTTAGGATTAGCTTGCTGCCTGTGCAAGTTAGGATAGAAACCATAACTTAGGGATGATATGCATGATAACATCTAGGCTCGAGTACAACTCCCTAGTAGTGTGTCTCCCTTTGTATCTGGTTAGAATTTCTTTCCCGTTCAGGGGAACTACGTCGCCCTGATCCTCATACCAGATGAGGTACGTAGGCAGGAGGCCGTGCGAGGTCTCTCCGGGCACCCTTTTTCTTTTTGTGTGTGTTTGCTTGACAGTTGCTAGGCTCGAGTTCCCGACTCCTTAGTAACTTGTTGTTTGTTTCTTCTTGTGTGTGTTAGGAGACGGATGTAAGCCCAGCCATTGGCATTCCGTATCCTCTTGTTGTGTGCTTGGAGTCCGGTATAAGTCCATCAAGTGGCATCTGGTTTCCAGTGTGGGTCTGTTTGGTTCGGAAGCTGATGTAAGTCCAGCGATTGGCGTTCGGGTTCCATGTTTGCCTTTTTGTGTTTTGTTTTGTTTGGCGTGCGTGAGCCGAACTACGACAGCTCTGATTCTCGTTCCAGACGAGATACGTAGGCATAGGATGCGATATCATAGCAAGCCCTCTTCCCCCTTCTCCCACCTGTGTGGTTCTCAGTGTGTGTGTGATGTTTGTTTTAGCAACCTTATTCTTTCTTTTAGAGCGTGGATCCCGTCGAGTACGACGGATGCGTAGGGGTGCTAATACCTTCCCTTCGCATAACCGACTCCCGATCCCGTTCTCTTTGGTCGCGAGACCATGCTTTTCCCAGGTTTACTTCGAGCGTTTCCTTTCCCTCTTTTGGGATAAATAACGCACGGTGGCGGCTTTGTGTTGTTTTGTTTTAGCCCGCCGGTTGTTTTTCGCGGATGCGACACCACCTCTCGCCACCTCTGGGCGTACTCCTTAAATGTTTCTTTATCCTTCTGGGACATGGTTCTCAATTGATCTCTATCGGGAGCCATATCCACGTTGTACTTGTACTGCTTGACGAAGGCTTCGCCGAGATCATTGAAGGATCGGATGTTCGCGCTGTCTAAACCCATGTACCAACGCAAAGCGGCACCAGACAGACTGTCCTAAAAGTAGTGGATGAGTAGTTGGTCATTATCGGTTTGAGTCGACATCTTCTTGGCATACATGACCAGGTGGCTGAGAGGACAAGTATTTCCTTTGTACTTTTCAAAATCAGGGACCTTGAATTTCACAGGGATCTTCACATTTGGAACCAAGCAAAGTTCGGCAGCAGACTTGCCGAAAAGATCCTTCCCTCTGAGAGTTTTCAATTCCTTGCGAAGCTCATAAACATCTGAACCCTCAGACGACTCAGAATGATAGATGGTGTCGTCTACCCTGGGCAAAGTATGCACGATAGGAGGAGGAACGGCAAGGACCGAGCTAGATGCCGGCAGAGAAGCAAAGGTAGGAACAGGACCCTCAGGCATGAAATTGGGAGGCATCCCCGACGGGAACCCGATTGGCATGGCTGTTGGAACAAAGTGTGCACTGGCAGCGGGCACAGTAGATGAGATAATCTCTGAGATAACTGTCCTCTGGGGAGGAGTTGAAGGTGTCGGAGAAGACTGGCTATGGGCAGCCATGAGTGACTCCATTAGGGCAGTCAATCTGGCCACTTCCTCTTTCAACTCGCGGTTCTCTTGCTCTAAGTGATCCATCAGTCTTGAAATGTTGGCTCTAGTGTAGTCCCGGTGAGTCAGCTTGTCTTCAAAATAAATGAAGGACATAGAGTTAGACCACAAGGCAAGGGACCGGAAACAAAACCTGCTTATGCATATGATGCATGCAATGTTTATGCATATGATTTGTTTTTTATTTCAAAGGAACTTTAGAGTTTTATTTGCAAATTCTGGAAATATTAAGCATTTTATCACATATGGAAATATCTCATCAAATAATATCAGGGAAAAGAAGTGCAGCATTGTCAATCATATACAAGAGAAAAGGAAAATAATCGTCTTATGGATCCCTAGAAACAATCATCTAAAGCTCGGGACACAGGAAGATAAGATGTGCGAAGCCTCTTCACCTCCCTCTCGTAGGCTGCCTCCATATCGGCCTTCTCTTTGGCGAGTCGATCATACCTCCTCTTCCAGAACTTAGAAGACTGAGGAAGTAGAGAAGTCCATATATCATCAAGGTCATCAATAACCTGATGCTCAAGAAACTCAATGAACGCATCCTTCTCCTTAATCTGCTGAAGCAACTCTTCACGTTCATGGATCCAGACACGTGAACGATCTTCGTCTCTCAACTCCTCTACTCCTTGATTAGGGAGGGTTGAAGGCCCATCCATAATCATAGGTGTAGGTCTCGGATACTCGTAAGGCATGAGATACTCAGACGCCCTCTTCCTAACCCAAACAGTGTAAGGCTCCAAAGCGATGCAATTCTTAGGACCCAACTCTTTCCTTCCTTTCCTATGAATCTTGCGCTAAGCGCGGACCATCCTAGCTTTCAAGCCTTGGGGATCTTTACCATCCTGAAAGAATACACCCTCTAACAGAATGTTATTGGGTTTATCCTTTAGGGGGAACCCAAGCTGACGACGTGCCAAAACAGGGTTGTAGTTAATCCCACCACATGTACCAAGAAGAGGCACATTGGAGAATTCACCACAAGAGTCGATAATCTGCACACCATCATACACACGGTTATACCAAGAGATATCATCATTAGTGAGAGACATGAGTCTCGTGGACTACCGTAGACATTCCTTGTTCTCCTTGAAAGCGACCGTCTGAGGTAAGTGAGAAATAAACCACTTATACAACAGAGGCAAACAACACACAATGGCGCCACCACCCTTTGCATTCCTCATATGCAAAGAGAAGTAGGTATCGCCTAACAGAGTCGGAACGGGATTAAGAGTAGAGAAGATCCTAATAGCGTTCACATCCACAAACTTGTCGATGTTGGGGAACAATACCAATCCATAGATGTGAAGTACAAATATGGCCTCAAAGGCGTCTTCACTCATGGCCTTCCCATATATAGTAGCTTGAGCAATGAGGAACTCAGAAGGGAGACCTTGAATTCCACCTTTGATAGTCATATGAGCACCAACCAGAGATTCATCTATGTGTAACATGTCAGCTATCTTTTGAGAAGTAGGAATACTCTCCAAGCCACTGAACGACAACCGGTCTAGAATAGGTATACCCGCAAGGTAAGCATACTCCTCAAGGGTAGGCAAAAGCTGGAAATCCGGAAACGTGAAGCAACGGTACAAAGGATCGTAAAACTGCACCAATACACTTATCAATCCTTCATCCACCTAAGTAGTCAGAAGAGGAAGAAGCTTCCCAAAACGAGCTTTGAAACCCAAAGGATCTAATACATAGGATGTCAGATTCCTTAACTCTTTCAAATCTGGTTGCCTGAAGCTGTACTTCTTTGTATTCCTTCTTTGTCTTTCCATGTCTGAAAATTTTGCAAATAAACCCCCTTAAGTTCCTTGAAATTTTTCTTATTTATTGATGATATGGATGCAAATGGGTGCCTGAATGCATGAATGCAACAATCACACTCAAGGATCAAGCAAAGCACACCAAATAAAGGTCATGGGATGGATCATGTTATCCTTAATATCAATCATCCATTTTGGTGGATTATGGTTTACACCTTATCAACACCCAAGTTCCATTGATATTAAGGATTCATGAACGGATCAACCATGAATCAAGGGTTTGTTGTAAGTCACGAGCATGGAGTTAGGTTAAGAACCACCCAAAAGGGAGTGTACTAGGGTTTAAACCTGCCAAACATGTTCTACAAAAGGTTCCCATAGTCATCATTCCATCTTTTGGATATTATCGGAGAAACGACTACTCGTATTCCAAAAATATTCTCAAGAGAGACTCTTATGAGTGTAGTATCGCGTAACAATCGTATCAAATCTTACACTTGAACGACTTTCGCACTAAATCCTACGAATAGGCCAAGATGGGTTTGGTAAACTAAGGTCCTTGGCTTCTAAGGTCTATATTGGAAAGAGTAATGTCTAACCACAACTTACTTGTGTGACATTATTGATCCCAACATAACCTCCACCAAGTGAATGGACTTGCAAGTCAACTTGCTAAGGAATAACTCCACACAAGTCAACAAGACTATGCCATTCTCGTATCCTAAGTGCACTCGAGTTCGGGTATAGAACTCATCTCACAAAGATCACCAAGCATACAAGGAATTAATATCAAGCAATTCAATCATTACATACAATACAGTAATCCCAAATTGCACAAAAATATGTCACACAAAGAAAAATATACAATACAACAAATATGAAAAGTAGGCAAAACTCACTAGGCAAATATAGATTCCCCAGCAGAGTCGCCACTTTTCTGTAGCGGGGTATTCGTTACCATTAGAGATATTAACTAAATCCAAGGTAAATCATACAAGTCGAGTCGCCACCGCACTTTTATTTATCCAAAGGAATGGTTAGAAAGCGAACAAAAACCTAAAAGTTTTATCGAATCAAAAACTAGTAAAAATGTCAGAGATCTGGGTAAGGGGGTTGGTTATGCAATGGGAAGGTATTAGGCACCCAAAGCATCCTAGGTACTCCTAGGGAGCCCTTTTCACATTTGTTGCAAAGGTTGTTGTTTTTTTTTTGAAAATTTATTTGTGCAAACATGATTGAAGGGATGAGAAAAGCGTGTATGTTTATCTAATGTACTACTTACTAAAAGAAGGGTAAAAAAAATGACTCGCCCGGACGTCGCATCCACTGCATACGTATCTCATCTAAATCTGAGAATCAGAGTCTTCGTAGCTCGGCTACCTATGGGTTACAGAGGAGTGTGCTCGCTAAGACATCACGTCTTATGCCTACGTATCTCATCTGGGATGAAAATCAGAGCAAAACGTAGTTCGACCATCTATGGGGTAAGGGTTGTGTTTTGGGGTGAACGACGTTACTACGCAATCTACCGGATGCTCAACCTTTGGAGACTTACTCGCCTGTAGTAGAAGGAGATAACGTGTTCTTAGGAGAAGAAAAATCAATGAGTTTGGGGTGTTTAGGGATGCTCATGCGAAAAGGAAGTCCTAGATGAAGGAACCGCGCTACCTTAAATGACATGCCACGAGAGGCTATACGAAACCTAAGAAATCGATAACATGCGAGAAAAGTAAAGGGATCGAGAGATTACCGTACGGATAAAGATCCGAAGTAACAACAATTAGAGAGATAAGAAACCCAGAGATCTCTCAAGCTAGCACTATCAAAGAAAGTGAGTCAGTACAGGTAATCGGAATAAACCTCCAGGTGGTATCCCACAAATAAAGTGGAACACCAGGCAAGCCATCTCTGCAAGAGTCATATGAGCCCTCACAAAACAAAACTCAACAAACAGGTTAGAGAAACAAGATAGGGTAATCAAGAGTTGCCCCCAAATCAAAATGTAACCACATGAATCATGCCATTAAAATTCACAAAAAGCTCACAAAAAGCAACCAAGGGTAGGAGGCCTAAACCTCTTGTCAAACACATGCATCAAAAGGGTATCAAATTCACCTATAATACCTCATACATTCAGATCATTTAAATTAAAAGCATAAAGTAATGGGAATAAGGCAAACCTGACTGGAGAGATCGAATGAAATTGAATTGCCCGGTTGGGTTTGCAAAGCAATCTGAGGGTTTATATGAGAGGGAATTGGTTCTTTGCCGATGAGTTCCCTTCAGTCTCTGGAGGTTGCTCTGAACTCTGTTAGCTCATCTCTCACTATCTTTTTCCTACCAGGGTAATAGGAATAGAATTTCCTTTTGTTTCACTGAAACTCTGAATTTATAACCTGATTTTTGTGGACCCGTGGACTCAAATGAGAGAGGCCCAAGTACAAAATTTTTCTGTTATATTTTATTTATTTATTTATTTATTTATTTTCGTTTTTTTTTCTTTTCGTTTTTCGTTCTTTTTTTTTCTTCGTTTTTCGTTCTTTTTTTGTTTTGTTTTTAAACACGTGGGCTTCGCCTAGCGAGCATGACAGTTCAAGAAATTCCTCTGAGCGTAGGTGATTCTGGTGGCTTTTCTTGGGACTTGCTAGGTGACCCATTCTGCTCGCCTAGCGAGCATGAAAGCTCATGAACAAACTTTTGCTCCTTCAAGATTAACGTTTTGACTGACGAATAGACCCCATTTGAACCTGTTGGAAGTATCTCAAGCCATTCCCTTGTGTTGACTGATCATCTAAATAGAACCCACAAAGTGCCTTGGATGATACTCAAGCTTCAAACAAAAGATGTTAGTGACACATTTTTGTGCTTTTGGTTAGTAAACAAAAGTAAGAGAAACAATGATGTATAATTCAAGCATGCTTGGTGATCTCAAACCAATCACAAGGAGTCCCACCCAAAGGCAAAGGGAACCAAGATGCTAAAGATCCTTGAGGCAATGCAAATGCAATGTTATGATGCCATGAGGGATCTTAGGGTCAAAATTGGGGTCTTACAACCAGACTGCCGTTGTCGTCCCAACGCCATATTAGCCACCATGTCAGCAACCGCATCAGCAACAATATCAACAGTCTTATCAACAGCCGGCTTACCAGCAGCCGCATCAAAATCAACAACAACGTGCTCCACAACCACGTCAACCTAATCAGCAGAGGGCAAGGAGGCCAGAAAGACATTTCGATCCTTTGCCAGTGCCATACAGCAAGATCCTCCCCTACTTGCTAAAGGATGGATCAATTGTTTTGAAGGAGCTAACACCTGCAACCCCACCTTACCCACCAGGCTACAACGCCAATGCTCACTATGAGTATCATATGGGTGCCCCAGGGCACACAATAGAGAACTGTAAGGCCTTCAAACACAAGGTTCAAGATTTGATTGACAGTAAAGCAGTTACATTCACGCTAGTGAGGCCAAATGTCACGACAAATCCCATGCCAGCGCATGCAGAGTCGAGTGAAGCTCGAAGGTAAAGCTTCCCACCTGCCTGAACAAGCAGAGCAATTCTGCCGAAAAATCCAAAGATGAAGGCCCGTTCATTTGAATGAAGGCGATCATTATGCCAGTTTTACCATTTTTGCATTCTTGTAATTTGTTCTTGATTGTTTAAGTACTGTATGCTTTAAACATTGTTATTTTTATTTGGTTTTATTAATGGGATGATTATGCATGCTTTGAATCAATCTTTCATATTCACTAATCTATCACATTTGCAAATTACAAGCACATACCTTTCCACTTCACCTCCGTTATCGCACTATTGTTAGTAAATGTTGGAAGGAGGATGACGAAAACAAAATACTCATAATTGCTTATCGTATGCTTTCGGATAAAATCCTGCTAATGATGTACAAGCATTGTTTCAAATCCCCAAACACTGGAGAGATAAGGAGTTAATCCCTAGTCAACCACTTCGAGCCTAGAAGTAGGAGTTTCTTTCGGATCTAAAAAAACCCTTATGCTTAACCTGGGGCAGGGCAGTGTTCAGTTAATCTGACTTCACATTCAAATTACAAGATGAAATATCCCATACAAGGATCAACCATATGACATTCTCCGCACACATCTTGAAGTGTCGAAGGAACCATACATATCCAAATTTTATGTCGGTTGTTCTTCAATGACCAATGACTTGGCAGTCACAATTTAAAAAAAAAGAGTCAAAGAAAGAGCCCGCTAAGTCCAGCACCCTGAAAGGAGACTTAGGAAAAAACAAGGGCAATCCCGATGGATTAAAGCTTCAAACAAAGCGGTCCATGCAAAAGTTAGGGATCAAAACAAAAATCGAAAGAGACAATGAAGGTCTCCAACAAAACAAAACAAGATTCAGTGACCACCATACCAAGATCAAAGGGTCACCGACATCCAAAAAACGAAATAAGGTGGCTGCCATTCCAAGAGACCTTGAATCACCATCTTTATCCTTACACCTGCAAAAGACGAATGTGTGTGAATTAACTGAACATAGGATTGGAGATCATCATGAAGAAGGGGTGGGTTAAAATAAACTTTGAGCCTTATATCCTTTTGTTTCAATAACCATGAACCAAGCCACGTTTCAACCTTCAAAAGACCTAATTGAAGTAAGGTTTGTTCTGAAGGCATACTATAGCAAGGTTGAGTAAATTGACTCCTAGAGATTTGCTAATATTCTCTTCTCACTATATCACTCACACGCTAGCTAAATCAAGCACCGCGATTGGACTCATGATCCACTCGCCACACACTACCACAACACTCCAAATGAATGATTATTTTTCAAAACTTGCATAACTGTTGCATTAAAATCACCATTTCTTGGATAACAATTCTTAATTGTCAGTCAGTACTTGACATCGAGTAAATTCCAACCAGGGGCAATTCAAGAGGCACTTGATCGTTGGTGCTGACACGAATCAAGACCATCATGTGAATCAGAGGCATGGCATCTTTTGATCATGTTGACATAAGAAGTAGTCAGTATAAGACAAATCTCCAAGCATCAGTTGATGATGGAGGAAAAAGCACTTCAATACTCAACCCATCCGGGGCAAGTCCTTCAGAGGCTAATCAGGGGCATACCATTGCAGAATCAGACATTGAAGGAATCAAACTCAGAACACGTCATGAGATAATCACTCCTGAGCTTTCCTTTCAAAAAAAATTCCTTAGAATACCTTACAGTCTGGGGGAAGACAAGTTGCAAGGGGCAAGTTCCCTTCATATCTTCAAGACAATCAAGTAGATTGTGTCAGACACTAGTGACTGCTTGAATTCACAACAAAAACGTCACAAGTTCATACCAGTACAACATCATACCTTGACAAGAATCCTTGGGGCACATCAAAAGCATAATCATCATGTGTTGATCACATCGCTATGCTCAGTCACAGGCTGGCCAAACACTTCAGAAGAAGAACTGAGATCTTCTCGAGGACAAATACACAACATATCAGCAAGAGATCAAACTTGGGGCACCAAGAGTATCCGCATCTATTGCGTGTTCATCACATCATCAACTACTGAGTATCAGGAAGTCAGATCCTTTCCACCAATCAATGGTCCAACCCACATTGACAATTACCAGAAAAACCAAAGCCCACCTCGCTGGCACCCACACAAAAACAAATACAACCAACGCTGGTTTCCAGAAAATACATCGCCTTTGAAAGGGGGGGCCGATCCCAAACAAACCAAGCATCCTTTGCATTCAAACATGCATCACATGCATCACCTCATACATAACGCATACATGACATTTATGCATATAGCACGAATCAAAATCCAAGGTTTAGTCGTAGGCATCCAGGCCAACCCTCAGTTGAGTCATGGTCACTTCCCCTGTGTGAGTTCCTACCCTACTATCGGGTGTTCCCCATAGAGTTACATCCTTCAACCTTTTGTTGATAAGATGTTATCCTCAGATAAGTCAAACATTGTTTCTTTAAACGCCTACTTTGCTTCGCGTTGAGCGTCCCTCAACAATTCATTTCCTGTATCCTTTTGTTAACAGAAACTACACCTCCCCAGAGAGTATTTGTTCTGCAACCTTTTGTTGATGGATACCCCAAGCAAGTCTTACCCAACAATGTTCCAACACTACCTAGCAAATCAGGTTTACTGAACTTTGAAAGTGGCCTTATTTTTCCATTATTTTTCTCACTATCATCCTTTTGGTGAAAATCTATTGAGGTATAATATCAATCATCACCCTGTTTACGATAACCGTTATCCTTTTGGTAATGGTAAATCCTTGACATTTGTGATCTTACTGTCATCCTTTTGGTGTCGAAGATCTTTGGAGTTTTGGTCCAACCTTCATCCTTTTGGTGAATGATGACCTCTGCAATTATTACATCCTACCGTCATCCTTTTGGTATCGGCGATCCTTATGGTGATAAGGATCCTTGTCATCTTGGTTCAATCATCATCCTTTTGGTGATGACGTCCAGTTCAATCTAAATATCATCCTGTTGGTGATAGAGGTTATGGAGTCTGGTTTAAGCTATCATCCTTTTGGTGATGGTGACATTTGGAAAGTCCAACCCCACTGTCATCCTTTTAGTGTCAGCAACATTTGAAGTTATTATAACTTATTATCATCCTTTTGGTGGTAACAAGTTTTGAAGTTATGATCTCACCTTCATCCTTTTGGTGATGGTGATTGTTGATTCATTATCATCCTTTTGGTGATAATGAGTCCTGTTGTTTGTAGTACCTTCATCCTTTTGGTGATGGTGGTTATTGACTTATTATCATCCTTTTGGTGGTAATAAGTTTTGTTGTTGATCTTACCTTTATCCTTTTGGTGATGGTGCTCGTTTGAGTTTATTTTGACTTATTATCGTCCTTTTGGTGATAACAAGTTTTTTCTGTTAATTATACCTTCATCCTTTTGGTGATGCTGATTGTTGACTTACTATCATCCTTTTGGTGATAACGAGTCCTCTCATTTGTAGTACCCTCATCCTTTTGGTGATGGTGACTGTCGACTTATTATCATCCTTTTGGTGATAACAAGTTTTGTTGTTCGATCCTACCTTCATCCTTTTGGTGACGGTGATTGGTAAAAGTTATTAACTTATTATCATCCTTTTGGTGGTAACAAGTTTTGTGGTTTAATCCTACCTTCATCCTTTTGGTGACAGTGACCATTTGAGTTATGGACTCATTATCATCCTTTTGGTGGTAACGAGTTTTGTTTTGATCTTACCCTCATCCTTTTGGTGATGGCGATCATTAAGTTTGTTTCGACTTATTATCATCCTTTTGGTGATAACAAGTTTTTGAAGTTCTATCTTTATTATCACCCTTTTGGTGATAACAAATTCTATTTGTTTGATCTTATTGTCATCCTTTTGGTGTCAGTGATAATTAAAGTTATTTTGACTTATTATCATCCTTTTGGTGATAATAGGTTTTGTTTTGATCTTACCTTCATCCTTTTGGTGATGGTGATCATTTGAGTTGTTGACTTATTGTCATCCTTTTGGTGGTAACAAGTTTTGTTTTGATCTTACCTTCATCCTTTTAGTGATGGTGATCATTTGACTTGTTGACTTATTATCATCCTTTTGGTGGTATCAAGTTTTGTCTTGTATCTTACCTTCATCCTTTTGGTGATGGTGATCAATTGAGTTGTGTGCTTATTATCATCCTTTTGGTGATAACAAGTTTTGTTGTTAAACTTACCTTCATCCTTTTGGTGACGGTGATCATTGAGTTTTGACTTATTATCATCCTTTTGGTGATAGCAAGTTTGTTGTGTGACTTTACCTTCATCCTTTTGGTGACGGTGATCATTGGTGATCGTTGACTTATTATCATCCTTTTGGTGGTAACAAGTTCTGTTGTTGATCTTACCTTCATCCTTTTGGTGATGGTGATCGTTTGAGTTTATTTTGACTCATTATCATCCTTTTGGTGATAACAAGTTTTGTCTTTTAATTATACCTTCATCCTTTTGGTGATGGTGATTGTTTTGACTTATTATCATCCTTTTGGTGGTAACAAGTTTTATCTTGTATCTTACCTTCATCCTTTTGGTGATGGTGATCATTGAGTTTCGACTTATTATCATCCTTTTGGTGATAACAAGTTGTTGTGTGACTATACCCTCATCCTTTTGGTGATGGTGATCATTGAAGTTATTTGACTTATTATCATCTTTTTGGTGATAACAAGTTTTGTTTTTTTTTAATCTTACCCTCATCCTTTTGGTGACGGAGATCTTTGAAGTTGATAAGTCAACTATCATCCTTTTGGTAATAGCCTTGATGTTATACTCTCGGTAATGGGAAACTTTATCAGAATAACCATCATCCTTTTGGTTATGGAAATCTTTGAATTGTGTCTAACTTTCATCCTTTTGGTGATAGTGAGATTTGTTGTTGATCTTACCATCATCCTTTTGGTGATGGCGATCTTTGTTACAACCACTATAGCCATCATCCTTTTGGTGGTGACCACTTTTGAAGCTCGATTTATCCATCATCCTTTTGGTGATGACGATCCTGGAAATTGTGTTGAATTATTATCATCCTTTTGCTGGTAGCAATTAATTCTACTGTCATCCTTTCGGTGCCAGAAAGCATGTTTAGTTTTTTGCCTTCACATCAATATGACTTTTGCAAGATTCGAGTGTCGACTCGAGGGTTGGCATTAATTTGGCATTCTACCCCTATTACCTTGGTGTTGTTAGAATTCATTGCATTTTCTTTCTGCATTTCTCCATTGCATTCCAAAGGACAAAATTTGGGTCTTTTCGTATTTAATTACCTTCCACCACGAATGTATGAAGACTGTCGTCATTCTTACTTTCTAGTTTAAGATGATTAAATAGGGGCAACTGTCACACCCCAATTTTGTCCGGACATGATAAAAAGATTTTAGCATTTCACAACCAGAAAGCATGATGCATAAATTCCCGTAAAAGGATCTCCACTCGATCAAATGTCCATAAACCCTAGTCATGTTCCGTGCCTTCTTAAAGGCCCAAAAATTCCTTCCTTCGCAACATTGTGACTTAGTGTTGTGACTTGGGAAGATGTCACTCAACCTATTGTACAAAAGTCCTTGTTTGTGGATTTTCTTGATATTAATTTTATAAACCTCATGCTACCACATGTGCACCATATGATTAGGTCCCTTCGATTGATTCCGAGTACATGTTAAACTAGTCCATTTGTTTTTAAGAGAAGGGGAGGGCATGATCCATGTTTTGCATGTTTTCATTTGGTTTACGGTATTCGAGATTATTCGAATCTACTTCTTGCCATTGTTATTACCATAGGTACTTGGTCCATAAAATGTCCATTTAGATTATGGTGGTGGTGCCCAAATTAAGAGATACCTTCACTCACACATGACCCACAAGAGACTAAGGTCCATCAATGCATTTGAAACCAAGGCATTTCATTCATAAGAAATTCCACGCATTGTTCATTTCGCTCAAGACACAAATGCTATGCACAAATGTCCACTCGCATGAAAGGTTAAGAAAAGGTTGAATCACAAAAAGCCCAAATCCATATAAATCCAAGAACCCCACATCCTGTTGTTATTCTTCCATAAGACCCTTGGCTTATTATGGTTTATGATTGAAACTGCAGGTACAGTATGTTGGCAAAACATGTTCACACATTAAAATTACATTGTTTCATTTTTCAAACTAACATTACAGCATACAAATCACACATGTTTAGGCATGGCCAAATGACTTGATAACGTAATCTAAGTCCCTACATGTTATAAACAAAGGAAGCAAGATAAGATTGAATACAGCCAGTAGGCGTCAAAGCGCGAGATCTGCAACGTCGTGAACAAGCCTTCAACCTCTAATAACCAACAAGTAATGCAGGAAGAATTTGATGTAGAACCACCTGGTTTTCATCAGAACCGCGCATGGAAAAAACCTGCATATCACAAGCGCATCAAAAAGCAATTACGGGTCAGAATCCGTAGCGTGGTTAAAATGTCAAAGAAGTGAGTAGAGCCAAGGAAAACAACCAATACGCCTGGCTTATCGTGATTGAAGCGGCACAAGACGATGTTGTTGCAGGACCGTAATAATGGTTATTTATGCAGGCATGACTAAGTCAAAATAGGTGCAAAGCGTCACAAACCTGAAGTCCAGCCTACATTACCGTCCAAGTCGAAAGTCCACAAGCCAAACAACATGCCCTACGATTTGTTTTGAGGAATCAGACCCTGCAAAATGACCAAGTTAGAAATCAAAGCAGTCATAAAATCCAATGGCCAGAAGAAATTATATAGATGCCATTGCAGAAGTTTGAGCCATTGCAGGACGCATCACCTGTAGAACCTGTATCAAGCAAAACCAAACTGCGTGAGCCAACTTGGCAAAGACATTATCATACGCAATACACATCCCAGTACCACATACATCAGTAGAAAATACACAGCTACAAAGCAAGTTACCGCAACAGTAAAAAATGGTAAATCAAAGAAGAAATACATGGGATAAGGCTAACAAAAAATCCCACACATGGCCTTGTGGATTTGCTCGCTCACCACTCACGCTGAATTCCCACAAAATCAGGGATTTTCTTTCTAACGGATTGATTCGAGTGAGATACCCTAACCTCATTATCAAAAGAGATTTCCCCAATATAAAAGCAATACACATAAGAAGATTGAAATAAGAGAAAACCCTAACGTAACACGACAAAAACGCTATCAGATCCAAAACTTCACAAAGAGCTCAAAATTGACAAATTATTCAGAGTTTCCCATTAAAACTCTGAGATAATTCGAGCTGAACCTAAAGCAAAAAAAGAAAAAGACGAGGAAGAGGGAATTTAAAAGATAGGAAGCGGAAAATACTTATCTGTTTCATCAAATATTTCCCCAGATTGGCTCCATTTCGGTAAGTCCTTGTTCTTTTCTTCAATCCAGAGATGCTAGTCTCTTCACCTTACGATTTAGATGGAAACCCCCATGCTAGCCGCTTTGTTCCTCTATCATACGAAGCCTAATCTGAAAATTAGGGTTCGGCCTTTTTGAATTTCCTTTTGTTGAAACATTCTTGCTATAGAGGCCGTTTGACGTTGCGTATTGGCAAGGGTTTGTTGTTTGTGTTTTGGTTTTCTTGTTTACTATGTGTAGATCTGGACGTTTAGGTTAAGAGTTTTTTGAAAACAAGAACGGATTTGGATTGTAGGAAGAAAATAGAAAGGGGTTAGGGCTCTTTTTTTTTTGTTCTCGCATTTTTACGGTGGTGTTTTGACCGGAGAAGAAGGTGGCGCCGACGCCTACGGTCGACCACCACCGTCTTCACCGATGGATTTTGATCGGAGCGGGCGAACACTTGCAGAGCGAGAGGTAGCTCTGAAGTGAAGAGAGAGAATGAAGTTCTTCAAATGAACTCTCTCTCTCATTAGCAAAGTTTTATATGACGCCCATCCATGAATGCATGAAGGCCAAGTGGCCGTTCTATGTGTGGCCACACGCAGGGTTGACCAGAAGTCAACCAGGGATCTCGTGCGGACTCCCCACCATATCGCATGGTACAACTTTCAATCACCCCGTCCATTTCATTTGAACAAGATCAATTCTGTGGATCCAATGATCCCAGTCTGTTTCCCAGTCAATGAGTTGACTGAGGTTCATTGGACTCCCCATGGATTCGTGGGCCTGCTGTCAACGGGCTTGAGGATCTTTTTCCTCTATGCACCTCCCTCATTTACCATGACATCACTTGTAATATTTTTTGTTGGCCCAAAGCCCTTATTTTTATTTATTTATTTTTATTCTCCTTTATTTTCATTTATTTGTTTCTCTTGTAAAAAGAAAAAACATCATCATTATTATTACTTATAATTACCATTATTTAATTAATCAATTATACTATTTTACCATCATTTATTATTGGAGTATAACTTAGATATTTACTCATTGGTTGAAGTTTGTGTACACTATTATTGTGTGTTTACCTATTCATTCGTACAAATTCTTGAGTTCATATGTATGGTGTGACAAGTTATTTCAATTTCATCAACTTAAAACCATTTCACTCAATTTCAAGAATAAACCATAAAATTCTCGATTCAAACATCGAGCCCATTTTTTAAAACACCCTTGTAAGTCGATTGCTCTTCGCATCGCCATCAACCTCACATAGCTTACTCTTGGGCTTTCTTACAATGAGACCTATTCGGTTATTGATTAATTGAGTAGATGAACAATACACTAAATAAAATTCATTTCATTCATAAACACGAATTCAAACATTTTTCCAAACCATTCAATTTCAAAAGGATTTTCTCTCCTAAAATAAATTTTGGGATGAAAAAGATCTAGGAGGCGTTCGCTTCACTATTTCTCAATTACTCGAATAATTGGCGTACATCATATTGCGCGAGTTCTTGTCACCCGATTAAATCTTAAATCACACAAATTCAAATCACTTTTCAAAATTAAATATAATTTCCAAATTCAAATTATTCAAACCATAACACTTCAAATCATAATATTTCAAATCATTTCTACAAATTCCAAATCCTTTTAATTCCATATTTTAGATGAAAAGAGGATGGGAGGCGTTCGCCTCACTATCTTTCGATAGTTCGAATAATTGGCGTACGCCACATTGCTCGAATTTTTGTCATCCGATTAAACCTTAATCATGCACATTCAAATCATAATATTTCAAATCATTACTACAAATTCCAAAATCTTTTAATTCTAAATTTCAGTTAATTAAGGATAGGAGGCATACGCCTCACTACCTTTCGATTATTCGACTAATTGGCGTACGCCACATTGCTCGAATCTTCGTTATCAATTTAAAACGCAATTGAATAAACTCAAACCACCTTTATATCAAACACAATTTTACAAAATAAACTATACAACTTCAATAGAGAATGGGAGGCGTACGACTCACCATTCCTTGATTATTTGAATAATTGGCGTACGCCACATTGCTCAAATCGTCGACTTTTCAAAACCTACAAATTCAAAATTCAAACTATGTTCACAAATCAAATACGACATCTAAAGACATATCTTTTACAATTTAAACTTCGGATGATAAAAGATGGGAGGCGTTCGCCTCGCCATCTCTCGATTATTTGAATAATTGGCGTACGCCATATTGCACAAATTATCGACTTCCGACTAAAACACGTTAAATAAACTTGGATAAGGAAATAGGTGGCGCTCGCCTCATTATTCTTTGAATAAGCAAGTAGGAGGCGTACGCCTTACTACCGTGCATATTCAACATCCACAAACAAACTTTCAAAATAATTCGAACGAAAAAGGAGTAGAAGGAAGTCGCCTTATTATTCCTCGAAAGAATTGGACGATTGGTGTACACCACATTGCTCAATCTTTCGTCGTTCTTCAAAAAACATCTCAAACAAATCAAAAGTAATTTCTCACCTCCGAGCGATCGAAACCAACCAAACCAAAACACCCCAAACACATCAATTCAACCTGTCACCCCCGCGTGACCAAAACCAAAACTCCTTTCAAAAGAACACTGTCAATCCTTTCTAATGCGCATAACAAACCAGTGCTAGAGCCTCCACCGAGAGTAGAAAAGCTAGCGTTTAGCTGTTAGAACGCCGACCTACACAGTCGTTCATCAAAACAAAACACACCAAATATTCGTAGTAGCCCGATCTACGAATGCTCTGATTTCCTTATTGCACCATAAGGATACGTAGGCAGGAGATTGTTGTATCTTCGCGAGCACACTAATAAAAAACCTCCCATTTACCCCTCCCGAGGTCTTCATCCATATCTATCATCAATTCTAATTACTCGAAGCAAGCAAATAACAGTCAACTAACAGTCAAATAGCAAAATCAGACTAAAAGGTTCCCGTTGAGTACAACGGACGTGAGGGGTGCTAATACCTTCTCCTTGCGTAATCGACTCCCGAACCCGAATATGGTTGCGACGACCATTATTCTATTTTCCTAAAGGTTTTCTCGATATTTTCCTATTCCTTCATTGGGATAAATAAAGTTCGGTGGCGACTCTGTTTCGAACAACATTTTTTCCGCGTTCCATCGCGAGGGATCGCATTATCATTTTTCGAGGTGCGACACCTTGCATAAGCGACTTCTGAATCCACTCTTGGTTGCGAGACCATTTCTCTCATTTGGGGTTTTGTCGCTATTTTCCCTTTCCTTTGGAATAAATAAAACCCGATGGCGACTTTATATTTTTCGCGGCGCTTCAACTAGGACTAACCGAATGCAGTTACTTGCCATAATCCCTAATTTTTCCTATATCTCCCCAGGGTGGGGTACTCAATCTATCAGGATAAATTTTTCTTTTTATGTCTCTAAATTTGGCTTGGATCGCCCTTTCGGGTTTTCAATCCACCGAGACGCTCATTTTTGCCTAAGCCGCCCTTTCGGGTTTTCAACTTAGCGAGTTGTTCTATTTCTTTTTTAGGCGAAGTATTTCTTGACTGCATCGGCATTCGCAGGACGACTGAACTCTTCACCATCCATAGTTGTAAGAATCAAAGCACCACTTGAAAAGGATCTCTTAACAACACATGGGCCTTCATAATTAGGAGTCCATTTGTCCCTGTCATCAGGTTTGAAAGATAGAATCTTCTTGAGCACGAGGTCACCTTCTCTAAACACATGACGTTTGACCTTCTTATCAAATGCATTCTTCATTCTCTGTTGATATAACTGACCATGACACATGGCAGTCAATATTTTCTCTTCAATCAAATTCAGCTGATCATATCTGGTTTGGCACCATTCAACTTCTGTCAACTTGGCTTCCATCAAGACACGCAATGATGGGATCTCAACCTCTACTGGGAACACGACTTCAATGCCATAAACAAGTGAGAAAGGAGTTTCCCCTGTTGAAGTGCGGATGGATGTACGGTACCCATGCAAAGCAAATGGGAGCATCTCATGCCAATCTATAAATGTTACAAACATTTTCTGAATGATCTTCTTGATGTTTTTGTTTGTAGCTTTAACAACCCCATTTATCTTGGGTCTGTAGGGAGAAGAATTATGATGTGCAATCTTGAAGTCTTTACAAAGAGCTTCCACCATATTATTTTTCAAGTTAGATCCATTATCAATAATGATCTTACTTGGCACACCATAACGATATATAATCTGATTCTTAATAAACCTCACAACAACTTGCTTGGTTACATTTGCATACGATGTCGCTTCAACCCACTTTGTGATGTAATCAATAGTCACCAGAATGAGATGATGTCCGTTCGAAGCTTTGGGTTTAATCATATCAATCATATCAATTCCCCACATGGAGAAGGGACATGGAGAGGAAATAACATTCAACAGTGTTGGAGGAACATGAATCTTTTCTGCATAAATTTGACACTTGTGGCATTTCTTCACAAACTTGCAATAGTCAGATTCCATTGTCAGCTAATAGTAATCGGCTCTCAACATCTTCTTTGCCATATCATGTCCATTGGAGTGAGTACCAAAGGAACCTTCATGGACTTCAGTCATCAATAGGTCTGCTTCGTGTCTATACACGCATCTGAGCAGAACCATATCGAAGTTTCTCTTATAAAGCACATCACAATTCAGGTAGAAGTTGCCAGCTAATCTTCTCAAAGGCTTCTTATTTTTCAAAGATGCCCCAAACGGGTAAATCTGACTTTGGAGGAAACATTTAATATCAAAATACCACGGATTTTCATCTCTGACCTCTTCAACAACAAACACATGAGTTGGCCTATCAAGACACATTACAATCAAATTGGGAACTTGATTCCCAAATTTCACCACAATCATGGAAGCCAACGTTACAAGAGCATCTGCCACCCGGTTTTCATCTCGAGGGATATGATGAAACTCAACCTTTGTAAAGAAAGTTGAAATCTTCTTCACATAATCTCTATACGGTATCAAACTGGGTTGATTCGTCTCTCATTCACCTTTGATCTGATTCACAACCAAAGCTGAATCTCCATAGACGTCAATATATTTTATTTTGAGATCAATGGTCTCTTCAAGCCCCATAATGAAAGCTTCATACTCAACCATGTTGTTTGTACATTTGAAAGTTAATATAGCTGTAAACGAAAAATGAGTTCCTTGAGGAGTAATAATCACTGCCTCAATGCCATTACCATACGAATTAACAACTCCATCAAATACCATGCCCCAATGGGAACCAGGTTTTGGCCCTTCTTCAAGCAATGGTTCATCATAATCTTTCATCTTCAAGTACAAAATCTCTTCGTCAAGAAAATCATACTGCACTGACTGATAGTCTTCAATCGGTTGGTGAGCCAATTGGTAAGCTAAGACACTACCTTTGATAGCTTTTTGAGATCGATATTCAATATCATACTTGGATAATAACATCTGCCAACGGGCAACCCTCCCAGTTAGAGCAGGCTTCTCAAATATGTACTTGATTAGATCCATTTTGGATATCAACCAAGTAGTATGATTCAAAATATACTGGCGTAGATGCTTAGCATCCCAAGCCAATGCGCCACATGTCTTTTCAAGCATAGAATACCGAGTCTGGAAGTCGGTGAGCTTCCTACTGAGGTAGTAAATTGCATATTCTTTCTTCCCATATTCATCTTATTGACCAAGAACACAACCCTTACTCTCATCAAGCACAATCATATACATGATCAAAGGTCTTACTTCAACAGGTGGAGACATTATCGGTGGCTCAAGCAGATACTCTTTGATACTATCAAAAGCTTTCTGGCAATCTTCGGTCCAATCACAAGACGGATCTTTCTGAAGAAGCTTGAATATAGGTGCACATGTGGCGGTCATACGTGATATAAATCTTGAGATATAATTCAAGCGGCCGAGAAATTCTCTGACTTGCTTCTCAGTTTTGGGTCCAGGCATTTCTTGTATTGCTTTGACCTTGGCAAGATCAACTTCAATACCCTTCTCACTGATAATAAAGCCCAACAACTTACCAGAACGTACACCAAACGTACATTTATTGGGATTCAAGCAGAGTTTGTACTTCCTTAAACGTTGGAATAACTTCAACAAATGCTCAACATGTTCTTCTTCATTACTTGATTTGGAAATCATATCATCAACATAAACTTCAATCTCTTTATGCATCATACCATGAAAAAGAGTGGTCATAGCTCTCTGGTATGTTGCACCAGCATTCTTTGAATCAAAAGGCATCACTTCATAACAGAATGTTCCCCAGGGTGTAATGAATATGGTCTTCTCCATGTCTTCAGGTGCCATCTTGATCTGATTATAACCGGAAAATCCGTTCATAAACGAAAAGACTTTGAATTTAGTCGTATTTTCTACCAACATATCAATGTGTGATAGAGGAAAATCATATTTCGGATTAGCTTTATTCAAAGTTCTGTAATTAACACACATGCGGACTTTTCCATCCTTCTTAGGAATAGGAACAATATTGGCCACCCACTGCGGATACTCGGAGGTAACAAGGAAACCATCATTAATCTGCTTCTTCACTTACTCTTTGATCTTAACTGCCATATCAGGATGAGTTTGTCTCAACTTCTGCTTGACCGACGCGCATTCTGGATTCAACAACAATCTATGCTCCAAAATCTTAGAATCCAAACCAGGCATGTCTTGATAAGACCAAGCAAACACATCAGAGTATTCTCGAAGAAGGTCAATCAACCCCTTCTTAGCTTCTGGACACAATTAAGACCCAATCTTGACTTCCTTCACATCATCTTTGGAACCCAACTTGACTATTTCAATCTGCTCCTCAAATGGCTGAATGGCTTTTTCCTCGTACTCAAGTAAACGAGATAACTCATCAGATACTTCTTCATCATCAATCTCTTCCTCAACATCAAACACATGGAAATCAAAGTTTGGAGAGGGAGTAGGATCATTGTATTCAATGGGTTTGAGAACCAACATGCATAATGATTTGATATTTTGATTTTAGAGAAGTGAATTGTGACCAAATATTATGCAGATGGAAGATTATTATTTATTTATGTTCTTTGTGATTACCATTTTCAGAAAAGAAAAAATTAAAAATAAAACATCATAGATGTGGATGAATAAAATTGTCTTTTATTGATGATAATAATAGAAATGCTCAACAATGTTCACTTCTCCCTTAGGCATAGGGGAAGGATTTTTCTTAAAAAATGAAAAACAAATTACTTAGAGCGATGAATAAAAGTAGGAACATCAACAGTAACCCAATTGTTGCAAATCTGGCCATGCGTCATAAAGTTGACCCAAGCTTCATCTTCATCATCATCGTCTTCGATCACAACAGTTGAGTGTTGATCATTCCCATGAATGAACCCTCAACTGCGGAAACTTGGTTGCATAACTTCAGCTTTGACATTGAATGACCCTGGTTGAAATCCCAATCCAACCCTATTCTTGTTCTCAGCAATCTCTATCATACGACCCCATTGATCAATGCTGCCAGCCTCAATAACCTTTTGTTCATCTTTTAAAGAAGACATGGGTGCCCCAGGTTTCTTCTCCTCTATTATAGACAAGGCTTGGAACGACGTTCTAACTTCCTCCTCAGCTTCAACATAAGTAAAATATGACAGAGGACTCACCAATAATGCTTTCTCTCCACCAAAAATGACAAACTTGCCATTCTTCACGAATTTCAACTTCTGGTGTAGAGTAAACATTACAGCTTCTGCTTCATGAATCCATGGCCTTCCCAACAGACAACTGTAGGCCGGGTAGATATCCATTACCTGGAAAGTAATTTGGAAGTCACTTAGACCTATCTTAACTGGAAGGTCCACTTCACCAATGACAGTTTTTCGAGAACCGTCGAACGCTTTAACAATTACACCATTGTACCTCATTGAGGCGCCTTGATAAGATAGTCTTGACAAAGTTGACTTCGGAAGCACATTCAAATATGACCCAGTGTCGACCAGCACATTGGACATAGCGTCCTCCTTATAATTCATTGATATATGCAGCGCCAAATTGTGATTTCTACCTTCCTCAGGAAGCTCTTCATCATAAAAGCTCAGATTATTGCAAGAAGTAATATTGGCAACAATGTGATCAAACTGATCCATAGTCACATCATGCTCAACGTAAGCCTGCTCGAGCACTTTCTGCAATGCCTCCCTATGTGTCTTAGAGTTCATTAATAGTGACAGTACGAAGATCTTTGATGGAGTCTGGAGCAGCTGCTCCACAACATTGAACTCGCTTCTTTTGATCAATTTCAACACTTCATCATCATCGTTATCCTCCAGTTTGCTGGATTCACCAGACTGACACACTGAAGTAGTAACTGGATTCGCTACTGGAATCTATGCCTTCTTACTTGGTGCAGCATCTTCTATCTCTTTCGGAAAAACCGGACCAAACACATGACCACTACGGGTCACCTTTGCAATATCAACATTGTTCACCATAGAGTCTGCAACCGGTAGAGGAATCTCTTGACCATTTTCAATTATTGTGGTGTTGTATTTACAAGTCACAACTTTATCAGATGCATATGGAATAGAGCCCGCTAATCGTATAACCAAGGATGATACCGATCTTTTGACATTCTTGTTGTTGCTGCTATCAAACTGGATAACTACCCACTCAGGGGTTTTGAATACTGGCACGATCACATTCACATCATTTATATCTCTTGACTGGAAAATCTAAATAAGTCCTTCATCCATCAACCTTTGAATATCCCTCTTAACAATAACACATCCTCGAGGGTTCACACTGCAAATCAGACAACCATCATGGTCATGCTCACATTCACTGACCAAAAAAATGTCTTTATGAATTACCACTAAAGATTGTTTAATATGGAGAACATCATAAACCTTGAACTCACCAGGACAACCATCTACCATATTGACCGAAGCATTACCACGAGCAGGCAATGGATTAACTTTCACATTAGGTGCTTTGTCCTCAAAGGACACCGACCCACTCTTTACAAGCTTTTGGACTTGATACTTCAATGGATATCATTTTTCTATGTCATGGCCAGGGGCTCCCTGGTGAAAAGCACAACGAAGTTCAGGTTTGAACCACCATGGAAGTGGATCAGGAATTTGCGGAGGATTTTTGGGTTGAATGAGGTTCTTGAGAACCAAGGATGGGTATAATTCTTCATAAGACATAGGAATAGGGTCAAAGGAGATCTTTTTCCTCTCAAAGCCTTGTTGATTATTATTGTTGTTATTGTAGTTGGTTTATTGTTGCGGTTGTTATTGACATTGTTGTTGCTGAATCGGAACTGATTGATTATTGGAATTGTTGGAAAATACATGAATCATTGATGAAACTTGATGTTGATGTTGTCGAGGTTGAGAACTCTTTCTGACATGAGGCCTCCTCTGCCTCCCCGTTGATACTGAATTAGTTTCTCCCTCCTTCCTCTTGGAGAAACTCCCACCATATTTCTTGCTAGACGATGCTTCTTCTTTAGACAGACGCCCTTCATGGCCTCCTTCTTCTAGCCTCATCCCAATATTTACCATTTTGGTAAAGTCATCGGGGGCACTCGCAATCATACGTTTGTAATAAAATTAAATCAACGTCTTTAAGAAGATCTTCGTCATCTCTTTCTCCTCTAATGGTGGACTAATCTGGGAATCCAACTCCCTCAATCTCTAAGCATACTCTTTGAACGTCTCCTTATCCTTCTGATACATAGACCTCAACTGGTCTTTATCGGGCGCCATATCCATGTTGTACTTGTACTTGTACTGCTTGATAAAGGCCTCACCTAATTCGTTGAAAGTACATACATTTGCACTGTCTAAATTCATATACCATCTGAAAGTGGCACCAGTTAAACTATCTCGGAAATAGTGAATCAACAACTGATCATTATCAGTTTGAGTAGACATCTTTCTGGCGTACATTACAAGGTGGACTAGTGGACAAGTGTTCCCTTTATACTTTTCAAAGTCGGGGACCTTGAACTTCATCGGGATTTTCACATTGGAGACCAAGCAGAGCTCAGCAACACTTTTCCCAAACAAGTCCTTTCCTCTTAAAGTCTTCAAATCTTTGTGCAACTCAAGGAACTTATCCTTCATTTTTTCCATTTTCTCATACACGTCTGGACCCTCAGATGGCTCAGAGTGGTAGATGGTGTCCTCAACACAAGGCAAAGTGTGAACAACTAGAGGTGGCACTGACATGACTGGGCTAGATGCCGGCAGAGAGACAAAGGTTGGCGCATACCCTTCAGGCATAAAGTTGGATGACATCCCCCAAGGGAATCCAATAGGCATAGAAGGACCAGATTGATTGTCAGCAACATGAACAATTGAGGTAGCAACCTCAGAAATGACAGTCCTCTAGGGAGGAGTTACAGGAGTTGGTGAAGATTTATTCTGTGCAGCAATGACAAATTCCATCAGCACCGTTAACCTAGAAATCTCATTCTTCAGATCTTTGTTCTCTTGCTCTAGATGCTCCATTATCCTCGGTTGATTAGCATGAGTGTTGTATCGATGAGTCAACTTGGCTGAAGCACAGAAGAATAACCGATAAGACATCTGGAGGAAGAAAACCTGTTATGAAAATGATGCATGAAATGCAATGTTTTTTATTGTTTTCAATTTCAAGGAACATATGAAGTGCTATTTGCAAATATATAATAATAATAACAATTTGATTAACCATAAAATATCTTTTTATTCATAAAATTTGGAAGGATTACACTGAGTACAATTTCAGAAACCAAAGTAAAAATACAAGAGAAAAGGAAACTAATCATCCTAAAGATCCCTTAGCAATGGTATCAAATGATCTGGCTGTGGGCGTGTACTTCCTTCGGATGCGTCGAATCTCGGACTCAAAGGACATCTTCATCTGAGCCTTCTCAAGGACAAGCTGATCAACAATCTTCTTCCAAGCACCGGAAGGATGAGGCATGCTAGAGGTGGATATGCCCTCTGGCTCTCTCTGTCTCTTCAGTTCCCGGTCTTCAAGAATCTCAATAAGCGCATCTTTGTCTTTCGACTTAAGCTGCAACCCTTCATGCTCTTGGCTCAAAGTATGGAACCACTTTTCCAACATCTCTCTCTCTCTTGCTTCATCTTGGTGAGTGCGTCTTCCAACTCCTCTAAATCTTGGTTAGGGAAAGTTGATGGCTCAGCACAACCAAAGACATAGGTCTTTCACAGGCATACAACATTTTTAGCTCCAAAGCTCTTTTCTTCACCCAAATAGTGTAAGCTTCCAAAGCTACACAGTTGCACGGGCCAAGCTCGGATCTTCCTTTCCTATGCACCTTATGCCAATCATGTACCATCCTCTACTTTAAATGTTGGGGATCTTTACCCTCTTGATAGAAAAGACCTTCTAACCTAGTGTTATTAGGTTTGTCTCTCAAGGGGAACCTAAGTTGACGACGAGCCAAAGCAGTGTTGAGGTTGATTCCTCCTTGTGTACCAATGAGAGGCACATTAGAGAATTCACCATAACTATCAATAATATCCACACGACTCAATACAGAATCATACCAAACAATATCATAATTAGTGAGAGACGTAAGTCTCAGGGACCATCGTAGACATTGTTTGTTCTCCAAGAAATTAGGTGTCTGAGGCAAGTGCAAAATAAACCACTTATACATAAGAGGAACACAACACACAATAGTCCCACCACATCTATAATTTCTCAAATGCAAAGAGAAATACATGTCATCCAATAGAGTAGGAACATGATTCCCAATGAAGAAAATTCTAATGGCGTAAACCCTTCATGCTCTTGGCTCAAAGCATATAACCACTCTTCCAACATCTCTCTCTCTTGCTTCATTTTGGTGAGTGCGTCTTCCAACTCCTCTAAATCTTGGTTAGGGAGAGTTGATGGCTCAGCACAACCAAAGACATAGGTCTTTCACAGGCGTACGACATTTTTAGCTCCAAAGCTCTTTTCTTCACCCAAATAGTGTAAGCTTCCAAAGCTACACAGTTGCACGGGCCAAGCTCGGATCTTCCTTTCCTATGCACCTTATGCCAATCATGTATCATCCTCTGCTTTAAATGTTGGGGATCTTTACCCTCTTGATAGAAAAGACCTTCTAACCTAATGTTATTAGGTTCGTCTCTCAAGGGGAACCCAAGTTGACGACGAGCCAAAGCAGGGTTGAAGTTGATTCCTTCTTGTGTACCAATGAGAGGCACATTAGAGAATTCACCACAACTATCAATAATATCCACATGACTCAATACAGAATCATACCAAACAATATCATAATTAGTGAGAGACGTAAGTCTCTGGGACCATCGTAGACATTGTTTGTTCTCCAAGAAAGTAGGTGACTGAGGCAAGTGCAAAATAAACCACTTGTACATAAGAGGAACACAACACACAATAGTCCCACCACATCTATAATTTCTCAAATGCAAAGAGAAATACATGTCATCCAACAGAGTAGGAACATGATTCCCAATCAAGAAAATTCTAATGGCGTAAACCCTTCATGCTCTTGGCTCAAAGCATAGAACCACTCTTCCAACATCTCTCTCTCTCGCTTCATCTTGGTGAGTGCGTCTTCCAACTCCTCTAAATCTTGGTTAGGGAGAGTTGATGGCTCAGCACAACCAAAGACATAGGTCTTTCACAGGCGTACGACATTTTTAGCTCCAAAGCTCTTTTCTCCACCCAAATAGTGTAAGCTTCCAAAGCTACACAGTTGCACGAGCCAAGCTCGGATCTTCCTTTCCTATGCACCTTATGCCAATCATGTATCATCCTCTTCTTTAAATGTTGGGGATCTTTACCCTCTTGCTAGAAAAGACCTTCTAACCTAGTGTTATTAGGTTTGTCTCTCAAGGGGAACCCAAGTTGACGATGAGCCAAAGCAGGGTTGAAGTTGATTCCTCCTTGTGTACCAATGAGAGGCACATTAGAGAATTCACCACAACTATCAATAATATCCACACGACTCAATACAGAATCATACCAAACAATATCATAATTAGTGAGAGACGTAAGTCTCTGGGACCATCGTAGACATTGTTTGTTCTCCAAGAAAGTAGGTGTCTGAGGCAAGTGCAAAATAAACCACTTGTACATAAGAGGAACACAACACACAATAGTCCCACCACATCTATAATTTCCCAAATGCAAATTGAAATACATGTCATCTAACAGAGTAGGAACATGATTCCAAATCAAGAAAATTCTAATGGCGTAAACATCAACAAAACCGTCAATGTTAGGGAAAAAAGCTAGACCATAGATGAGCAATACAAATATGACTTCAAAAGCATTCATACTACCGGGTTGAGCAAAGACAGTAACTTTACCAATGAGGAACTCAGAAGTCAACCCAAGAATACCTCCTTTCTTCACCAAATGAGCATCAATCTCATATTTCTTCAGATGAAGAGCTTCAGCTATGATATGAGATCTGGGAATCTCTTCCAATCCATCCCAAGAGATGGGCATACTCCTCTGCAGTAGGCACAAGCTGATAATCAGGGACAATGAAGCACCGGTAGAGAGGGTCATAAAACTGAACCAAAACACTCAGAAGTCCTTCAACCACATCAGTAGATAATACAAACAAGAGCTTCCCATGACGTTGCTTAAAATCCAAGGGATATAATACAAAGGATGACAACTTACTTAGCTCTTTCAAATCAGGACATCTGAAACCATACTTCTTAGTGTTCCTTCGTCCAGAATCCATGGTCTGCAAATATTTGTAAATAAGACCTCAGTTCCTTGAAATTTATTTTTCTGTGATGAATGTTATGATGCGCATGTATGCATGAATGCAACAATCACAAACAAGGGATCACACACAAGGAAACCACAAATAAAGGTTAAGGGATGGATCAAGTCATCATCAAGATCAATCATCCATTTTGGTGGATTATGGTTTTCACCTTATCAACACCCAAGTTCCATTGATATTGCCAAGACTTGATCGGTTCAACCGAGAATCAAAGGGTTTGTTGTGAGTCACGAGCATGAAGCCAGGTTAAGAACTATCCCAAATGAGTGTACTAAGGATAAAAACTTGTAGATCATGTTCTATCAAAGTTCCCAGAGTCTTAATCCCATCTATCAGATCTTACAGGTTAGGATGACTGACTCATCAACCCATAATATTCTTAAGAGAGACTCGTCTGAGTGTAGTATCGCGTAACAACTGTTATCAGGTCTACACCTGGACAGCCTACGCACTACGTCCTAAATAGGCCAAGTTGGGTTTAATTTTCTACGGTCCTCAGCTTCTCGGGCTCCAAATCAGATAAAGTAATGCCTAACCACAAATAACTCGTGTGACATTAGTAACTCCAAAAGGGTCTCCACTGAGTAGATGGGTCTTAAGCCAACTGGTTAAGGACTACTACACACAAGTTGAACATGACTATACCATCTTCCTATCTTAATTGCACTCAAGTCCGGGTTAGAACTTATCTCACCACTCAAAGATCACCAAGCACAATAGACAAATTATATCACACAAACAAATATACAAACATCAAATATACAAATATATACACATAAAAAAGTAGGCTAAACCCACTAAGGACTACTCCCTAGCAGAGTCGCCACTTAATTTCTGTAGCGATAAATTCATGACCATCAAGCTATGGATAAACTTAACGTCAATAAAACCAGAGTCGCCACCGTGATTTTATTGTTTCCAAAGGAAAAGGGAAAAGTACGAACAAAAGCCAAAGATAAGAAGTTTTTAAATTAAAACTAATAAAATGCCAGAGATTTCAGGTAAGGGGGTTGGTTACATAGAGGGAAGGTGTTAACACCCAAAGTGTCCTAGGTACTCCTAAGGAGCCCTTTTTATGTGTGTATGTGTTTTTGGTATAAATTATGTTTGAGAAAAATAGAGTGTGGGGATGAGAAAAGAATTCATTGAATATATTTTTGTGTTTGATAAGACCTTCAGACTTGTGCCTACGTACCAACATAAAAATGAGGGATCAAAACCTCGTAGTTTATGGTAAAAATTTCAAAGTTGGTGAATTTCTTTTAACAAAATTTAGATGAAAAGGGCACAAAGGGCCAAAACTTTGAATAAAGTTGTTAGTTCTTTTTGTCTTTTAAAACTTTAAGTCAGTATGATTAAGCTTATTTACAAGTTTGATTTAAGAAAGAGTTTGAAAATTCATTGGCATAAGGCCAAAGTTTCTATTTAAAATAAGGTCTAAGTTTGAAATCACAGGGTAGCAGATGAATTCAAACAGAGCTCAAGGCTTGCACTAGATGAAGGCTTAGTTCACAATAACTTGGTCTCAAAATGTTGCCATTGGCCAAGTCCTTTTTGCACAGGGAATGTTGCCTAATCCTAAGTCCAAGAGTTCAGATCAAGATCAACAGACCATCAAACATTTTTTAGGGTTTTTGTTGTTATTAAGTATTTTAAGGTCCTAAGACCATAAACAAAACCAAAATGCACAAACAATATATATATAATCACAAGATATGGCTCAAATGAGCAAAGTGAAAATGATATAAACATAAACAAGTTAAATGGAATGTAAATGGCAATGAATGACAAACGACTGAAATTTAAATTGCATAAAGTAAATAACTTGAAAGTAAAGCAATACTAACAAGAGTTAGTAAAAGGTTAGTCAAGTGTTAATGGTGTTTTTTTAATTGATTAAGTCATTCTTTGGAGAACACTCAACCATCCATTCACAAACATGGATCCTTAAAGCAAGACATCTTCCATGAAAAAGGCTCCAACTTGGATAATTCAACAAGTATGCCACACAATACCATTAAGAATGGGAGACTTACAATCTCACTTACTAGAATGTTATGCCTTTAGGGTCAAATTTAGCTCTATGTTAAGCAATCGTAATTGGACTTATGTAGAAGTCACAACTATCTGAGGTCGGGCAATAAAAATTTAGGTGTTAAAGCATGTTAGAGATTTGGTATGAAGAACCAAACTCCTAAAACATGCCACACACTAAAAGAAAATATCAAGAGGGATGGACCTATCTCAGTCATACTTGTATTGGTTCATTTAACACAAGGTCATTGATGAACCAATTAGCCTTAAGATATTAGAGATTTCATTGGTCAAATGAGGGAATGAGAAAGAATAGGGATGAAGATGAAGAGGGAGGGGAAGATAGAAACACAAATTGATCAAGGGAGGATTTTATCAAATTAAAATCATTCATTCATTTTGGGAGATGAAATGTACATTTCATCAATCCCCTAAATCCAATGGTTTTAATCCAACAAAAGTCAAATCAACCTTGACCAAGGCCCAAACAAATAGTCAAACATCACATAAAAATGACTCAACATAATTTTTACACATTTAATCAATTAAAAATCAATTTAAAAATGAATTAAAATACAATTTAATTTGGTCAAAACCTAAAATCTCTTCAAAATAACAAATAAATGGCCAAGAGATTTATCCTAGGTTAAACAAGGTCAAAGGACCTTAGACAAAAAATTTCATGATTTTTGAAAAGTCAGAAGTATTTTTAAATAATTAAAAATTAGCACAAAAACATTTAATTCATAAAAAATATCAAAATTAATCCAAAAATTAATTTTAATTCAGAATATGAAAGAGAAAAATATTGAAAGATTTTTGGTGAAAGTCCCATATTTTTTGGATTAAAAATGAAATTATTATGAATTAAACAAAATAAAAGGATTAAACATAAAATCAAAAAATTAAATAAAAACAGAAAAAACAAGGGCCATCAGATTTTCCTCATTAATTGAGGTGGTAAATCTGATGGCCACACGCGCGTGTTATTATGTGGACTCTAGTCAACTAAATGTATGCGTGGTAATCAGATGCAACAGTCCAGATTAGAACATTCAAACTTGATCAGATGGCCAGGAAGTGTGATTACACACCACCGGAGCTAAGGCTTCGGTCATCTTCTCCGGTGACATTCACCGGATTGGTCCAACTTCATCTCAATGGAAAACAAAAAACAAGGACACTATTTCAAAGAGAAAATGCTCAGGATCATGAATCTGGCCTCAATTTTCTCCAATTTCAAGTATATAAAAAGATACAGGGATTTGAATTTTGAGGATCATGAACTGAGTTGCTTCGATTTGACCTCAAAGCAACTCAATCTTGTTTCCTATATTGGTAGGACTTCAGCCAACCAAAAATCATAAAGAATAGTGAAGAATTGATAGAGAATCGAAGAGATGAAAATTCTGGAAAATCACCTTCGAGTGAGCTTCAAACTTGCTTGATCTTACTTCCAATTTGCCTTAGCTTGACTTCAAAAGCTTGTAGGAGTTGAATTGGATCAAGGAAAGGCTTGGACTCTTGGAGTTTCAATCTCAAAACAGAAAGAGATTTGAAACTCGATTTTCAAATGAAAACCTTCAATATTATCCTTTAATGGCGAGGGTCTGGATTGCAGGTTCAAAGCTTGGGCCAGAGGTCCTTAATTCTGAGTCAAGAGGGTCTTATTTCTAGGCTATGCATTTGATTTTTGCACACTTCCATAATTGGCCAAAAATAGAAATTCCCTTGCATGCTTGCATGGGCGTGTGACAGGCCCATCAAATGATGCTATCAGTTCCAAAATCACTCATGTGCAATGCTGAAATCATGTCATGTGGTCATGCAAAGGAGATTGAAATGTAAAATTCATACAAATGAACCTTTGACAAGAACCCATGCGCAAGTCCTTCAATTCTTTGCCAAATGAGATGATCTTGGACTTTTTGGAAGGGTGAATCAAGGGGAACAACTTTCATGTTGAACACGTTTCCATTTGAAGCTTGGATCATGATGAATTTTGAGGTGGAACTTTGGAAAATCAAACATATTTGAAAATTTTCTAAGTACCAAGTCAAATGTTCACTTCTTCCACCTTGAATAACTTTTGTTATGGGCTTAAAATTGAAAAAGTACCTTCATAAAAGTTGTATCTCTTTCAAACCTATTAAATGTGGTCACCAATTGGACCTTATTTGGATTTGGCGTGAAGGAGTTATGCATTTTAGAAGTTGAGGAAAATCACTTGTTCAATGGTAGTGGCCCAAAATAACCTATAATGTTTCCTCTTGCCACATTCCTTTGCAAGTTGAATTTTAATTTATTCCAAGAATAAAAGTTGGAGAAGGAATCCTGAATTTGATCATGGAACTTGAATGGATTTCATATCATAAAAATTGAGCAAGTTATGGTCCTTAGAAGTTGACCTTCTACCTAGGGTTCAAACAAAATGACCTATAATCTTTCATCATAAAAAATGACTTTCCAAGAAAAACTAGATCTTGATATCAACATGAAAGTTGTTTAGAATTTCACAAGGAGTAACTTTGAGCTTGGAATAATTTTCATATGACAAAAATTGTAGGAGATAGGGTCTAGGGAACCCTAGTTTTGACCAATTGACTTTCTCTTGTCAACTACCATGAACCATCTTGCAAACTTGAAATTATCTTGATTATTTGGGACCCATGGAGGATCATATATACATAATATGATGTAATATGAATTATCCATTTAAATGTTTGATCAAATGTTGAAGAAACTTGCTGAAGAAGTCACACAAGATACCTAGATGAATTAGGGCTTCCGAGGCAAACAAGCTTCAAACTCTTGATGAATTCTTGATCAAAATTAGAAATTAAGATCATGGGGACCCATATATGATGTCTAAAGTCATTGTGAACCATCCCTTGATTAGTCTCCTTGCATTGAGGGTCTCAAACCCTAGATATGAGCTTGATGGAGCATGTATGAACACACACACTACCTACAAAAGCAACAAACTATATATTGACATATTTTGAATTTTGGTTAGTAAATAATAAAAAGAAAAGTATGATACAATCAAATGTGCTTGGTGATCTATCCCAATGCAAACCCAATGAATTAGGGGTAAGGAGGATGCCAATGTGTGATCCCAAAAGCTAATGCATATGATGAGATATCATGAGGGATCTTAGGGTGAAAATTGGGGTCTTACAGCCTCCTCTTATGCTAATGTTACAAATCAAGTGGTCGCACGGTTCCTCAAGAAGGAGATTATTTGCCGCTATGGAGTTCCAAGCCGGATCATTACAGACAATGAGACGAATCTGAACAATAAGACAATGAAAGAGTTATGCGAAAATTCAAGATGGAGTACCATAACTCTTCACCATATCGTCTAAAGATTAATGATTTTGTTGAAGTCTCTAATAAAAACATCAAGAAGATCCTGCAGAAAATGGTGAAAACCTACAAGGATTGGCATGAAATGTTACCCTTCGTACTGCACGGATATCGGACCTCAGTCCGCACTTCAACATGGGAAACCCCTTTTTCTTTAGTATATGAGATGGAAGTTATTCATCCAATTTAAGTGGAGATACCTTCAATGAGAATATTGATAGATACCAAGATAAAAGAGGTTGAATGGATCCAAAACAGATTTGACCAGTTAAACCTCATAGATGAGAAACAAATGACCTCTTTGTGCCATGGACAGTTGTACCAGAAACGACCCAAGAAGGCTTTTCATAAGAAAGTACGTGTTCGGGAATTCAGAGAAGGAGACCTCGTGCTCAAGAAGATCTTTCCAGTACACAAGGACTCACGTGGGAAAAGGATTCCCAATTATGAAGGCCCATATGTTGAAAAGAAATTATTCTCTAGAGGTGCCTTGATTCTTATAACTATGGATGATGAAGAGCTCTCACACCCTGTGAACTCTGATGTAGTTAAAAAATACTATGCCTAATAAAAACCCGCTAAGTCGAAAATCTGAAAGGGAGACTTAGGCAAAAAAATGGGTATCCCGGTGGATCGAAAACCTAAAAGGGAGATCCAGGAAAAAGTTAGGGATAGTAAAAATGATAGCTCGCTAAGTTGAAAACCAGGAAGGGAGACTTAGGCAAAAAAAGAGTCCCAGTGGATTGAAAACCCGAAAGGGAGATCCAGGCAAAAATTAGGGACAAAAGGCGTAGCTGCATCAGTTGTTACTGATCAACACAGAAGAATCAGAGGTGGAAAATCAATCCTGTTACTCCCTCTAAAAGCAAGATTTTGGGGATTCATGTTATTAGGGATAATAGTTGTCATTGGGTTCAATGTAAACCTTTCCTCATTTCCATTTTCAAAATTGTAACATTCCATGGAGCTACACCATTTGTGTGCTACCATTCTTAAATTAAATACAAGTTTTGCTTATCAATCACTGTCAGTTGTGTTCTTCCTTATTTTTCTTTGTTATACAAAGTGTCATTTATTTGTTATATAATGAAATTTTGAGACATGAAAAGAATTAAAAAAAAAACGTATTAAAAACACAAAATTGCTTTGATATATGTGAAAATCAAGGGAAATTGTTTTCCCGAAAGTCTTAAGGCTGCAGAAGCACCCCTAGATCACAAACAAGAATCTCCATGGAGTACAACCTATTAATCCTCTGAAAGGATCCCATTGGCTAGTTGTATATGTCTCTTGATAGAGTTTCCCTTGAATGCGCATATTTTATTGCGTTTGGTTGAGTTATTGGTGTTGAGGAATCATGACCTCTGTAAGCAGTCCCTACAAACTCCCAGTTTGCCTAGCGTTAGCATTGCATATCATGATCATTCATATATCACGCATGGTTCAAAATTTACTTTGTACTCATTTGCGTTGCCCATTGGTCTCGTCGTTGATTTTTATCCCTTGACTCAAAGTCCAGTTGTCACTAGCACCTCGTCCAAAGTCCAATCATAATGGGAATCTTGAAGAATTTAGTTGTCACTGATGTTATTTCCAATCCGATTGTTAGTGGTATGTTTGATTCAGTTGTCACTGATATCTTCTTGGAAATCCAATTGTTATTTAATACCCTTCAAATCCGGTTGTCACTGTTATTATTTCAAGAGTTCAATTGTCATTGGCATCTCTAAAACTCAGTTGTTACTGGCATTATCATAAAAAATCCCATTGTTACTAGTATCTTTTCAAAATCCCATTGTCATTGGTATTTATTTGAAGTCCAGTAGTAACTGGCACTCTGTTCTTAAAATCCAATTGTTGTTGGCTTTCTCTAAAAGTCCAGTTATAACTGACACTCAGTTTGAAAATCCAATCCTAATTGGTACCTGAAGTTTGGTTGTCGCCAATATCATTTAAAAGTCCAGTTGTCGCTGGCACTCCATCTAAAGTCCAATTATTGTTGGCATATGCAGAGAGTTTAATTACCCTGTCTTTCCTGATGCTTCCTATAAAGTCATGTATGACTCGCCATTTTAAGGAATTCCCAGAAGCTTGGATGTTATTCTAGTTAGAAATAACTCCAAATAATGTTTACCTTGATTGATTTCTTCATAAAGAGTCATCTTAGCCTTTTAGATGGATAGTCTTCTCATAAGAAGACTCCTAATCTAGTTTGTGTGGATGATTTTCTAGTAGGAAAACTCCTATATGTTGTATGGATAATCTTCTCATAAGAATAATCCCATCTATTCTTGTTTTGGATAAAAAAATCATGTTAGAAACCTCCAAAGTCTTTGATTGAATATTTCTTATGATAAATCCCCAGAATTTTCAAAAGTATTCTAAAGTGTTAGGTCATGTCTGAACCTGTTTGATAAAACATACTTTTAATATTTCTTATGAGAAATCTCTAGAACTGTCAGATACATTCTAAGGTGTCAGGTCGTGTCTGAACCTATTGATAAATGATGCTTTGAATGTTCCCTGGTGTCTCTTCCCCAACAAATTGTCATCCCCAATGAGTCTTCACCCATTGCCTTTGACATTTCCTATGAATCACTGCTACAGTATTTCCATCATTCCCCACAGGTCTATTTATCATCCTTCATTCAAAAATCATGCTAGAATTCATCGTATTCCCGACAAACCAAAAATCCTTTAGCTTATGGCATAACATGTCATTGCATGTAGGGGCAAGATTCGAGTTTTATGTATTTAAATACCTTTCACTCTGATTTCATGAGGATTATCACCACTCATGCTATCTAGTAAAAGTATTTGAATAGGGGCAACTGTCACACCCTAAATTTTCCCCCACCTAATCAATATGCACGCATCCATTGGTATTCATTCGTCTGCAGCTATCCATTTGCGTTTCTTTCATCTGTATCTCATTATCTGAATTATTTCATTATGACCATTTCATAAAAGTTTCACTTTCTATGCATAAGTCAGAATAATTTTCACTGTGATTGATTTATTTGATTTGACCAGTCCATACATTCTTCCATTCACGCATTACATGTCCATACTCAGGCATGGTTCTGGTTTTCACTTAACCCTTGTTAGGTTTATTGTTTAGGATTTTCTTATTTTTGAGATTTTGTTATGTTTTTAATTGATCATTTAGAACCAAACCATTATACATTCATTAGCATCTCGTTTGCATCTCTGTATTGACCATTTCATTTGGTCATTGTTTAGTCTTAGATGTATAAAATCGACAATTTATAGTTTTTTGATCATTTGAATGTTTCAAATCATGCATCCCATTTTAAACATGTGTGGGTCACATTAGCATTTCATGGTATAATGCATCTCTTATTCATATTTTTGAGTCCACCTAGGGTGTTTGGTCTTTGAATCATAAGAATGGGCCTAATACTTTAGTGGTACGATATTTAGGACTCATGCATACATTAGTGGCATATTTTGTGATGCATCATCATAACAAGGTGTGATTTTAATTTTGAATTTTTCTTGAAGCAACACAAGTATAACATGTGTTTATTAATAAACAAAGTAAAGTCTCATAAAGTTGTAACAATTTTGGCAATTCACATTAGTTCACTTTTATTTACATATCGATTTATGGTTACAAAAGCAAAGTTTAAAGAAAATCCTAATTTTTTTTATTAATCTTCAAATCTCCAAGTAGCCCTATATTTTTCTTTAACTTCAATCCTTCCAAGCCATGCCATTTTGTATTCATCCATGTTAGTCTCTTTGCCAACATTCTACTTGCTTTTGACCTAAGAAACCAGAGAAAGAGGTGAGTTCCTAAGGATGGTGTAACCAAATGCAATAGGGTCAATTGAAAACAAACCAAAAAATGTATAAAAAAAATCAGAATTTCAAATTTAAAAAGTAGAGGGAAGAGTTCGCTACCAAACAAGATGAAAAGTAGTAAGTACAACAGCACTTGCACAATTTTAGCAAGACCATTTTAGTATCTTAGTGTCGCATCACGCGAAAAACCGGCGGGAAAAGAAAGAAACAACAGAGCCGCCACCGTGCGTTATTTATCCCAAAAGAGGGAAAGGAAACGCTCAGAGTAAACCTGGGAAAGAACATGGTCTCGCGACCAAAGAGTATGGGTTCGGGAGTCGGTTATGCGAAGGGAAGGTATTAGCACCCCTACGCATCCGTAGTACTCTACGGGATCCACGCACAAAAGGAAGGAATATTGGTTGCTAAACACTGCTCACACACACACACACTGGCTGAAAGAAACGAAAGAGACTGACTGAAACTGACTCGGCAGGATGTCGCATCCTGGGCCTACTTAGTCTATCAGGCATAGACATCAGAGTCGAAGTAGTTCGGACTGGGGAAACAACACATGCTCGCTAGGATGTCGCATCCTATGCATACGTATCTTCTCGGACGAGAGAAGAATCAGAGCATTCGTAGCTCGGCTGACACGCACACAAACAAACACAAACAAAGGCAAACGTGGAGCCCGAATGCCAATCACTGGACTTACATCAGCATCCGAACCAAAACACACACAAAGAGGCAAACGTGGAGCCTGAATGCCAATTGCTGGACTTATATCAGCATCCGAACCAAAACACACACAAAGAGGCAAACGTGGAGCCTGAATGCCAATTGCTGGACTTATATCAGCTTCCAAGCACACAACAAACACAACAAGTTAATAGGGAGTCGGGGACTCGAGCCTATAACTGTCAAACACACACTCAGACAACAAATTGCTAAGGAGTCAGGCACTCGAGCCTAGCAACTGTCAAACAACACACACAAAAAGAAAGAAAAGGCGCCCGGAGAGATCAGCTCAATCTCCTGCCTACATACTTCATCTGGTGTGAAGATCAGGGCGATGTAGTTCCCCTACGCAGGGATAAAGGACTAGCCTAACCAGATAACAGAGGGAGACACAACTAGGGAGACTACGACTCGAGCCTAGATGTTATCATGCAAATCATCCCTAAGTTAAGGTTTCTAGCTAAATGGCACAAGGGCCAACCTATCCTAAGCATGGCTCACACAGGAAGCAAGCCACACACACTTAACTTGCACAGGAAGCAAGCCAAGCAAAACCCAACTTGCACAGGAAGCAAGTCTAAACTAATCCTAACTTGCACAGGAAGCAAGTCAAACTATCCTAACTTGCACAGGAAGCAAGTCAAACTATCCTAACTTGCACAGGAAGCAAGTCAAACTATCCTAACTTGCACAGGAAGCAAGTCAAACTATCCTAACTTGCACAGGAAGCAAGTCAAACTATCCTACAAGCACAGATAGCACACGCTATACACAAACAAGTGGCTCAAACAAGGGTTAGGTTTTAGTCAAGGGGTCATATCAACCTCAACAAACAAACCTCTGGAACTGGGTGAATGTGCTCTTAACCTTGCCATTGAGAGACTAAGGTGAAGCAGATGAAAGGATGAAGTGAGGATGAGACCTCACAGCTCTTATCCCTGGCCTGGGAGAGCTCAAGACAAGAATGTGTGGGTTCAGAAAGTGGGAACCCTTCTACACATTTAAGACTGACTCAACTGTACAGTTGTACAAGATCTTGGGTTTGTATCTGCAATGCATCAACACAGTGGTGTGAGCAAAGCAGATGACACACTGAATAGTGGGGGATAGATTGCATATCCCTACCTTCCACCAATTGCCTCTTCACTTAGGAGGACTTTGACTCTATGCAAGGACAAAGGTAAACAATCACAAACATTGCCTCTTAAGGAGGACTTCAGACAGTTGCCTGGCCAAGTAACAGGCCAGGTCTTCCAGACTACATGAAGTAAAAGAGACATACCTCAATGCAAATTGCTTATACAAGCAAAGCAAAGCAAAAAGTTCACAAGGAACTAAGCAACTAAAGCACCTGAAACAGTCAAGCAGATGTTAGTATGCCACTTCAAACAAAACAAACAGAAACAGAAACCAACAGTCAATTGGAGGCACATGGATGTGCAAGGCACAAGGCCTATGGCATGTGAGTCAAGCCACCTACAAAACAAAGAGGTTAGGCAATGATACTTGAGTAAGCTCAATCAAAAGAATTGGTCTTAATGGCCATTTGATGGTCAACCTGAAAACACAAGCTCAAAGGTGAGTAACAGGATCACTAGGACAAGCCTAGGGTCAAAAGTGAATGAGAAAGTCAAGACAGCAAGGAGTAAGTATCCAAAATCATGTTCAAACAATTAGGAAACAAAACCAATTGGTCTCATACTCATATCAATCATCATCATCATTTCATGAACCATTTAGGTCAAAACATGGCAAACAGAAGCTCATAGAAATCAACAGAAAGACTTGCATCAAAAGCAATCTAAACATTTTCCAAAAATCATCAAATAAATCATGATCAAACCTAACATATAGCATGGTAAGCATGTCAAATTTCATCCCATTTGGACAAGTGGAAGGCAGTCAATGAAAATCAGAAAGTCAAAGCCAATTTGAACATGCTCAAAGAAGTCAACCAAACATGCATCAACTTAGAAAAATCATAAGTCAAGAATGGTGTATGATAAATGAATGGTACTAAAGCCATGGAAAAGATGAGGATGTCTAGTTATCTCATGTAAAATTTCATGTCCATCTAATAAAGTATGAGAATTTCCCAAATGATATGGCAATGTGTAGCATAAAAAATCAACAAATGACCAAGCATGGAAGAAAATTCACAATCAAATGGAAAACAGCAAGATTAATTCCAAGAAAATTCATACATCAATTAGACATACAAGGGATCATTCATGCAAAATTTGGAGTCATTTGGATGCAAGGAAGTATGTGAACAAAATTTGTGAAAATGCATGATCATGGTATAGAACCAAATGTAACACCTAACTTCAAAAATTCAAAGCTCACAATCCACAAATGATAAATGCACAAACTTTATATGGAAATGAAGGTCAATGTGTCTAGTTCCACCACAAAAAATTTCAAGCTCATTGGATGCATCATGACAATTTCACAAAAGGAATGGCTCAAGGTATCATTTTGGCATACATGTCAAGAAAATATTTATCATTTAAGATCCAGACCATGGAAAATTAATTAAAAATCATGATTAAATAAAGGACACATTCATGAACATGTGGAAAAAATTTCATAATTTTTTGATGAAAATTGAATGAGAAATAAATTGTGGAAATTGGATGAAATTATGATGCAAACATGAACAAAATGGTATGGCAATTGGTCAACATAAGTCAGCGGATGGCAATAGTGTAATTCTGGGCTCACTAAACCAAACTGTGCGTTTTGGGGGGGAGGAAATGAAATGTTCTGATTGGTCCTCACCAATAGAACAGTAACTTGGCCAATGAATGTTCATATTTCTGATTTTTAGAAACCCTTAGGGTTTACAACAGTCATGGCAAGCTTCATGCACATTTAAATCAACATCCAAGCAAGTTCAAACATCAACCACACAAAAGCATGGCAGTTGGGCAATGTTCACTCATCGAGCAATCAACAGCATACCACATGGTCTCATGGATTTTTAGGACAAATGATCAAAGAGTTTCAAAACTGCAGCAAGGTCTTAGCATGGCATCAGGTATTCATCAATCATTATCAATTGAAATTCCAACAAACAAGCAACCAATCAAACAGCATTCAAACATGATTCTCATGGATTCTCTAGGCATGGTTTCCTAATGTTTAATAGCAGGGCATTTGCTCATGTTCAACCATATCCAACAAAACATGATTCGACCAAACCTCACAACAGTATAGCAAGAACTTCATCATGCAGCACCAATCAAAAACAAACAGCAGCAACAACATGGCATTGTGTGTTCAACATTGTAAACAAACTTCAAGCAAAGTCACATAATAACATGGCATAATGAGCATCAAACAACATTAACCAACGACCACACCAACATTACTCATGGAAATTCTGGACAAGTCATAAATTTGCACAGCAGCAGCATAAAACTCAATGTCAGTCTACAGCATGACCAACAGCATAGCAACCAATACAGACAACAATAGCAGGCAACACTTAGCAATATGTGAGCAGGGCAGATTTGCTGGAACAAACACTAGGGTTTCAGCATGGCCATGGAATCTTCATGGTATTAACAACATGGCAATGGTACACATGTCATAGCATGGATAAGAGAAAATATAGGGTCGAAAAACTTACTTGGTTTGAAACTGAAACAGAAAGAAATGGTGCTTGGATGATGAAGGAATGAGGGTTTGCTCGAGTTTCTTCAAGGTCTTGTGCAAAAAATCAAATTGGTGAAAAATGATGGTTTGAGAGTAGAGGGAGTTCTGTGCTTGTGGCTGCTATGGATTTTCCTGCTGCAGACAGGTTTTTTGAGATGCTTGAGTTTGGACAGAGTGAAGGAGATGTAAAATAGCAAGGTCAGGGTTGGCTATGCTACTGGTTTGTCATGGCAGGGAAATGGTGAAGAATAATGTGCAAGGCAAGGTTGGGTTTGGTTTGGAGCTTTTGTTTTGGACAGAAGATCTCAAAGGCAAAATAGCAAGGTTCCTTTTGAATGGATCTGAGCAGAATCCATTTTGATCATGCCAAAGTGAGTGAGTTAGTTTTTTTGGATGAGCTTCTTTCTATCTTGGCCAACAATCTTGTGATGCCCCCTTGCTGTTACTGCTACCACCAGTGTTTCCTGTCTTAAAAATGAGAATCCCTCCTTTTGATTTGCTTTGGCCAAACCGTTTTTGTGTGATGCCAATTGCTGCTGCAGTGTTAGGTGCTGGTTGGTTGCAGAAGAAATGAGATGCCAAGGCCAAGTTATGTTTGGTTCATGGTGAGTCTTGCAAGTGGGTGGGTTTTTTCTTGGTCTGCTGCTGTAAGGTTTTGTTTTATGACAGAAAAGTGCAGTTTTTCTTATGTTGGTCATGTGTCGCCAAGGGCTTTCTTTTGCTTCCTGCAGGCTTTTACCAACCAACTTAATTTATTGGTTTTGGATAGAAGAAGTTTAGCAGGGCAAGGTTGGAAAAGAATGAAGGTTGGTTGTGAAATTGTTTTTGATGACAGGAAAAATCAATGGCCAAGAAATGAATTGTTTTTTTTGAAGATGGGAAGTCTGTTGGTCCTTTTGCCGCAGGGAGGTGGTTAGTTCATTTTGTGCTTAGACAGAAAATTGCAAATGGCCAAGGCCAGTTAGGTTTTGTTATGTTTGGACAGGAAAAGGGGAGTGCAAGGGCAGTTAGCAGGTTTTTTCCTTGAGGGATGGCTAAGGGTGTGTGTGTTGGTCCTGTTGGCTTGGCTGTTACTCATGACAGGAAGAGGGCATGGCTGCTATGTGCAGTACTAGGCATGGCCTCATGTTAGGTCCTAGCCAAGCTTTTGTTGACAGCCAGTTTTAAGAATGCCAAGGCCAAGTGGTTTTGTCCTGCAGCAACTGCTACTCTCCCATGACAGAAAAATAGCATGAGTTCTGCTGCTTTTGTACATGGCATGGTATGGTCCCTTTTTTAATTGCACAGCAGGGTTTGACAATGCTTTTTCAGATGAAGGTTGTTAGGCTACTGTTGTTGATTCAAAAATGCTGAATGAAAATGTGAGAATAGTTGGTTTTGCTATGTTGTTCCACAATGATGAATATGGATGTGTTATCAAAAAGGCCATGCTTTTTCCTTCTGCTGCAGTATGGTGGCAGGATTGTGAAGGCAAGGCAAGATGGTATGGTTCATGAATTGGACATGTCCTTTTGCCAAAACTCAAGTGAGCAAGCATGGCTATGTGTACTTGTTGGTTGTTTGGCTGCATAATGAGGTCTCAACATGACAGAAAAATGATCAAGAATGCTGCATAATTGCTGTCCTCTTGAGGTACAAGGCAAGGCATGGTGGAAGCATAGACAAGTATGGTGCATTTGTACCTTTCTTATAATTCAAGCAACCAAGCAAGATTCACATGTTCTGCATAATTTGGCTTTGCAAACACACTCAAAATGATATTTATGAGCTGTTCCAATTGGCCAAATGCTGAAAAAATGTTTGAGTCAAAAAGTCAACTCTTGGTCAAACTTTGAATTTAAGTGAAAAAGGTCCAAAAATGCCATTTTGATTGGTAAGGTTTTAGGTCATGAAATTTATATTTTTGGAAAGAGGATGAAAAATGTGGTTTGTAGGAAAAAACCCCACCAAATTTGGCCAAACGGTTTGGGAGATATGGCCCTTTGAAGTTCAAGATTTTCTAAAATCGATTCGATCATAACTTGCCAACCATACATGGGAATTGAGAGTTCTAGGACTTTTTGGAAATGGGAGAACAAGATCTTCAACTTTCATGTTGGGCAAAAATTCATTTGAGGCTTGTATCATGATGTAAGTTTGAGGATCAAAACTTTCCATTTATGGCAGTTTTCAGTTACAGGCCCAGTTTCCGTTTTGGGAAATTTCTGATCTGGCTTCAAATTCCTCCATGATGGTGTTTGGCATGATATATGATGACTATTTGGACATGAATGAACTCTCACAAACCAATTCCAATCATCCAATCACTGATTAAATGGACAGTTGACCAACAGTTGACTTTTAGGGTTTCCGTCTGATTATGCATTGACTGATGAATTCCAAACCCTAATTCCTTGAGAATTTGACTTCAAATGATGTCCCAAGTTGTATGAACTCTTGATTATTGACCATGGTGCCCAAATTCCACAAGAATGACCACCAACCATTGCCTTGACTGACAGTTGACTTTTCTAGGGTTTTTGACTGTCTGGGCATGAACTGCTGACCTCTGAGCCCTTAACCCTTGACCAAAATACTTCAAATAGACCTCCAAGCCATGTGAACTTGTTGGACAAACCCCAAGGCCTTGATTCAATGAGAAATTCCTTTGCTTGCTTGGTTGACCGATCAGGAGATTAGTTTGACCTAATTCTTGATTGCTTGCACTTGAGGCAACTGGGAACAATGCAAATGCTATGCAATGGATCATGATATGCTATGACCTAACATGAAAATGTATGCATAATGATAGGTGCAAATTTGAGGTGCTACAGCTGCCCCTATTCAATCAGCTGGGAACCCGAATGGATGAGAGCAACGGCTGTCAGACTTTCAGGGTAAACAGGGATTGAATACCAAAGAACCGTAGAATTTGCACTAACTGGATATAATACAAGAAGAACCACGTCATTTACCGATGACGACTGCAATTGACAACTTCAAAAAAGTGAAACCATTTGCCGATGGTTGAAGAACTGGAACTTTGATATTCACCGATATCAACTTCAGCTCGACCATTTACCGATGGCGGCTGGGGAAAACAACCTTCTGAAAAACAAAACCATTTACCGATGGTTAAGATTGGAAACTTTGATATTTACCGATATCAACTTCAGCACAACCATTTACCGATGGCTGCTGGGAAAACAGATTTGATGTTGAAAGGAAGCAAGACCATTTACCGATGGTGGCTTTAAGGAATCCTGACATTTACCGATGTCAACTCAGCAAGACCATTTACCGATGGCTACTGCAACTGGGAATTCGACATTTACCGATATCGAAGAAATACGGGGCCATTTACCGATGGCATCTCCACTTGGGGAGGAACAAAATCTTTGTGGTGATACCAGACAAGACGTTTACCGACGACTTCTGAGGATTTTGATTTTATTGACCAGACATTTACCGATGACTGGGATGAGACTCGATGTTTACCGACATCGAAAGATGATGTTTACCGACATCAAAAGAAATGACCAGACATTTACCGATGACTGGGATTGAGAAATTTATTGGGGAGATACAAATATTTGCAACAGGAAACCGGGTAGGACATTTACAGATGACTCTACTGGGGATTTCTAGCTGGGGATTATCAGACATTTACCGATGACTGAGGAAAAGACTCGATGTTTACCGACATCGAAAGATGATGTTTACCGACATCAAAAATGACCAGACATTTACCGATGACTGGAGAAAAGACTCGATGTTTACAGACACCGAAACAATGGTGTTTACTGACACCAAAAAATGATGACCAGACATTTACTGATGACTGGAGAGAAAACTCGATGTTTACAGACACCGAAACAATGGTGTTTACCGACACCAAAAGAAGAAACACACGCGGGTGCTGGCATGACACCTACTGGTATCACAAGAACGACATCTGAGATATGTCAAGGCAAGGTTAACCACTTGCTGGGGGTCTCACTGAGGAGAAACAAACTTTCTGTCACCATCGGGTGAGGAAATAAACCTCTGTCACCATCGGGCGAGGAAATAAACCTCTGTGGGGAATAAACATTTCTGAATGCTGTCAAGAGCAACTGTAGCAGACTTGCTGTGCTGATGTTGAATGAAATGATCCGCCTCTGCCGGGGATACGGTCTGGTGAAGTTAACACATGAATGCATATGTTTGAATTTTTCTATGGCGTAATGCTCCATTTATGAATGGAAATGCTACGCAATTTGAGGATGCAATGATTACTACATGCAAAATGCAAATGAACTCTGGCTAGGGAGCCAAAATGATCAGATACTCTGACTCTGTGGGGAGACTCCTCTTGGGGAAATAATCTGCGGGGAACTCTGCTTGAGGAATGGTAAAGCGACTTCACACTCATGTTGAAGAATAGCACTGCTGCTGGGGAAAGATAAACTCCGCCGGGGATATCCTTCAGTCCACAGGTAGGATAAATGTTGGAAATAAATTTCAGTGAGCCTGCCCCACTCGGGGAGGAAATGGCAAATACAGGCCTGCTGGGGATAGGCAATCCTTAGACCTGTTGGGGAATAGAAGGCACTATCCACAGACGTCTTCGTAGGGGAACATAGCTCTGGTAGCTTCCAAACTTGCTTGGGGAAAATATCTGCTGAGGGAACGTCCTCACAGATGCCAATCTGAAAAACAGCACAAAAAAATGCCCCCAGGGGATACATGGACAAGATACGCTCAAGTGTCCTCAACATTCAAAATGATTTTCAAATGTTTCATCTTTCTGCATATTGTTGTGTAGCCTTCATGTTTTTTATATGCAATGCTTATCAAAAATTCGGACATTTTGCAAACAAAACAGTAAAAATAAAGACAAGAGCTATTTATCTGAATAACGATTTTTTTTTTATTGATTGAAAATGTGCCTGGAGAGGCAAATACATTAGGAAGCAATTCCTAGAAAGAGGTAATTGCGCATAAAAAGAAAAATCTATCCTAATGGCAACGTGAACACGGCATCCACTATTTCCCAATTCTGTTATAACTCACAGATCATCAGTTTTCCTCCCAACTCCTTGCTTTCTGAGAAGAATGACTGGACGGATCACATCTTTCGAGATGGCGGATGACAAAGCTTGATGAAGTACAGACAACTCAGACTGTAGTCTTCGCTTTAATCCCTAACTTTTGCCTGGATCGCCCTTTCGGGTTTTCAATCCACCGGGATACCCATTTTTGCCTAAGCCGCCCTTGCGGGTTTTCGACTTACCGGGTGTACAAATTCTTTTCATTTTATCCCTAATTTTTGCCCGAACCTTTTCTTTCTGTTTTTTTTCGGTTCGCCGGGATGCCCATTTTTGCCTGGACTCTCTTTTTTCTTTTTGTCCAGCGGGTCAATTTATGCGAAGTATTTTTTGACTACATCTGAGTTGACAGGAGACGGAAAATCTTCACCATCCATAGTTGTAAGCATCAAGGCTCCACCGGAGAAGACCTTCTTCACAACATACGGACCTTCATAATTAGGAGTCCACTTGCCCCTGTTGTCTGCACCGGGAGGAAGGATCCTTTTCAAAACTAAATCACCGATCTGAAATGTCCGAGGACGCACTTTCTGATCAAAGGCTCGCTTCATCCTTCGCTGATACAACTGTCCATGACATACAGCTGCTAACCGTCTCTCCTCGATAAGGCTCAACTCGTTAAACCTTGTTCGAATCCACTCGGCTTCGTCCAGCTTGACATCCAATAAAACTCTCAGAGAGGGAATCTCCACTTCAACAGGTAGGACAGCTTCCATACCATACACAAGGGAGTAAGGGGTTGCCCCGGTCGACGTACGTACTGAGGTACGGTACCCATGCAAAGCGAAAGGCAGCATCTCATGCCAATCCTTGTACGTAACGACCATCTTCTGTACAATCTTCTTGATATTCTTGTTCGCCGCTTCTACAGCACCATTCATCTTCGGTCTGTAAGGAGAAGAATTGTGATGTTCGATCTTGAAATCTTTACAGAGCTCTTTCATCATCTTGTTGTTGAGATTCGAACCATTGTCAGTGATGATTCTCTCAGGAACTCCATAACGACAGATGATTTCTTTCTTGATGAACCGGGTAACCACTTGTTTGGTAACATTAGCATAGGAAGCTGCTTCCACCCACTTGGTGAAATAGTCAATCGCAACCAAGATGAAGCGATGTCCATTCGAAGCAGTAGGCTCAATCTTCCCAATCATATCAATGCCCCACATGGCAAACGGCCAAGGCGAATTCATGATATTCAGAGGGCTTGGTGGTACGTGCACCTTATCAGCATAGATTTGACACTTATGGCACTTCCGAGCATACTTGAAACAATCGGATTCCATAGTCATCCAGTAATAACCAGCTCTCAGCAATTTCTTCGACATTGCATGACCACCGGCATGAGTACCGAAGGAACCTTCATGAACTTCCTGCATTAACATGTCTGCCTCGGGTCTATCCACGCATCTGAGCAAGACCATGTCAAAGTTTCTCTTATACAGCACATCATCCTGATTCAAGTAAAAGCTTCCAGCTAGCCTTCTCAGGGTTTTCTTGTCATTCTTCGACGCACCTTCAGGATACTCTTGAGTCTTGAGGAAATTCTTGATGTCATAATACCACGGCTTCTCATCAATCACCACAGACTCGGCTGCAAACACATACGCAGGCCTCTCAAGTCGATTCACCGCAACATGTGGCACATGATTCCACCAATGAACTTTGATCATAGACGACAAAGTAGCCAAGGCATCAGCCATCTGATTCTCATCCCGGGGGACATGATACAACTTCACTTTCTTGAAGAACGTCAGTATTCTTCTGGTGTAATCTCTATACGGAATCAAATGCGGCTGATTCGTATTCCAATCTCCATTGACTTGGTTGATCACTAGAGCTGAATCTCCAAATATGTCAAGTGTTTTGATCCTCAGATCAATGGCTTCTTCTATCCCCATGATACAAGCCTCATACTCAGCTTCATTGTTGGTGACGTCGAACGTCAATCTGGCAGAGAAAGGTATATGAGCACCTTTAGGATTGATCAATACTGCCCCTACACCGTTACCGTTCATATTCACAGCCCCATCAAACATCAGTGTCCACTTGTCATCCGGGTCCGGTCCTTCCTCGACAAGAGGTTCTTCGCAGTCTTTCATCTTGAGATACATGATGTCCTCATCTGGGAATTCAAACATCATAGGCTGGTAATCTTCAATCGGTTGTTCGGCGAGGTAGTCTGACAGAATACTACCTTTGATGGCCTTCTGTGACGTGTACTGAATGTCATATTCTGTTAAGATCATCTGCCAACGGGCAACGCGTCCGGTGAGAGCTGGTTTCTCAAAGATGTACTTCACTGGATCCATCTTAGAAATCAACAAGGTAGTATGGTTCAACATATACTGTCTTAGTCGGCGAGCAGCCCAGGCCAAAGCACAGCAAGTTTTCTCGAGCAGTGAATATCTTGTTTCACAGTCGGTAAATTTTTTGCTAAGGTAGTATATGGCATGCTCTTTTCGACCAGACTCGTCATGCTGTCCCAATACACACCCCATTGAGTTCTCAGTCACCGACAGGTACATTATCAGAGGTCTCCCTGGAACTGGAGGTATAAGGATTGGAGGTTTCTGTAAATACTCCTTAATCTTGTCAAAAGCTTTCTGACAATCATCATTCCACTTGATCGCTTGATTCTTTCTGAGCAGTTTGAAAATTGGTTCACATGTAGCAGTTAGGTGAGATATGAACCTTGCAATGTAGTTCAACCTCCCTAAAAACCCACGGACTTGCTTTTCCGTTTTCGGTTCAGGCATCTCTTGAATAGCTTTGACTTTTGCTGGATCAACCTCAATCCCTTTCTCGCTGACAATGAAGCCTAAGAGCTTCCCGGATCTCACTCCAAACGTGCACTTGTTCGGATTCAACCTCAGTCTGAACTTTCTCAACCGGTCGAACAGCTTCTGCAAATTAACCAGGTGCTCCTCTTCTGTCTGCGACTTCGCAATCATATCGTCCACGTACACTTCAATTTCTTTGTGCATCATGTCATGGAAGAGAGTCGTCATTGCCCTCTGATAGGTAGCACCAGCATTCTTTAGCCCAAATGGCATCACCTTATAGCAGAACGTGCCCCAAGGTGTAATGAATGTCGTCTTTTCCATGTCCTCTGGCGCCATCTTGATCTGATTATATCCGGAGAAACCATCCATGAAAGAGAATACCGAGGATTGAGCCGTATTATCAACCAATACATCAATGTGAGGTAATGGGAAATCATCTTTTGGACTTGCTCTGTTCAAATCCCGGTAATCGACACACATTCTGACTTTACCATCCTTCTTCGGCACAGGAACGATGTTGGCAACCCAGGGTGGGTAACTTGTAACAGCCAGAAAACCTGCATCCCACTGCTTCTGAACCTCTTCCTTGATCTTAGTTGCCATGTCAGGACTCGTTCTACGAAGCTTCTGCTTGACCGAAGGACATCCTTCCCTAAGAGGTAATCGATGCATCACAATGTCTGTATCTAAACCAGGCATATCTTGATACGACCAGGCGAACACCTCCACATATTCTCTCAGCATCTCAATCAGCCTCCTCTTGACAGAGTCCTCTAAAGCAGCTCCAATCTTGATTTCTCTTTTGTCGTCCTCAGTACCCAGATTAACAGTTTCCAACTCCTCCTGATGAGGTTGGATGACCCTTTCCTCCTGCTTCAGTAGTCTGGCCAATTCTGCAGGGAGTTCACAGTCTTCCTCACTCTCCTCTTCAGCTTGGTAAATGGGATTATCGAAATCATACTGAGCCATAACAGAACTGTTCATAGTGAATGCCATAAGATCGCTTCTGCATGTTTGATGCTTTGTTTTAGAAAAAGAGTTCAATAAAGTCACAAAAACAAAAAACATTGCCATTTTTATTGTTTTTGAAAAAGAAAAATGAAAACAAAAAATAGAAAGACAAGGATCACAAAATTTGTTCAAAAAAATGTCCTTCATTAATGATAATCATTAAAACATGATGAGGCCCTACAAAAATGAATCACTACGCCTTGGGCAGAACGTAGGATTTTCATGCAAAATGACAAAACAACAGAAAATTACTCTGTCAGAAGAGTAACTTGAACCACTTCTTCAGCCGTCCAGTTGTTGATAGACCCCCCTGGTGCACACGGGCGAACCCAGTTGTCCAAATCACAATCGCTGTCACAGTCTTCACTACCGGTTGCAGAAACATCGCCATGATTCATCAGCCCAGCGCTGGTAAAGGTACTCGGACCCGCTTGACCATTCTGCTCTGCTTGGAGAGGCTCATAACCGACGCCAAATTTGTCTTCTTTAACAGGCAAGTCCACCATCTTGCCCCAGCCTTCAGCTTTGCCAGAATCAACAACCTCCTTAGCCTGCTTGTAAGAAGTAATCGAAGCACCTGGCTTCCTCTGCTCAGCGTACGCCACCTTCTCAAGAGCCACAGTCTCAAACGCCTGGAATAAGGTTTCGTGGATCTCGCCATCCACCTCAACATATTTGAACGAGGATAGATGACTCACCAGAATCTCTTCTTCACCGCACACAGTCACAATCTGACCGTTCCAGACATACTTGAGCTTTTGATGGAGAGTCGACGAGACTGTCCCTGCTGCATGAATCCATGGACGCCCCAACAAACAACTATAGGCAGGCTGGATGTCCATAACATAGAAGATGATATCAAAAACCTCAGGACCTATCTTCACAGGCAAGGTAACTTCCCCACACACAGAACGTTTGGATCCGTCGAAAGCACGAACGATCAGGTCACTGGGATTAAGCACAAACCCTTCCGCATCAATCTTCCTCAGAATCTGCTTAGGCAACACATTCAGCGACGACCCGGTGTCTACCAATACATGAGACAACACTGCCCCCTTGCACTCCATGGTGATGTGCAAGGCTTTGTTATGGTTTCGCCCTTCAGGCGGTAAGTCCAGGTTGGTGAATCCTACGCCATGCCTGGTGCTCACATTGGCCATCACACCTTCCAGTTGATTGACAGAAATCTCTTGAGGTACGTAAGCCAGATTCAACATCTTCAGCAAGGCATTACGGTGTGCCTCAGAGCACATCAACAGTGAAAGTATAGAAATCTTGGACGGAGTTTGATTCAACTGATCCACAATCTTGTAATCACTCTTCTTGATTATCTTCATAAACTCCTCCACATCTTTCTCAAATGATCCCTCAGGCGCTTCTTTCTGAACAGGCTCTTCCTCAACCACAGCTTGCTTACCCTTTGCTTTGGCGAGAGCTTCGGCATTATTGTCCCTCAAAGGCTGCGGTGCGAATAGACGACCGCTTCTGGTAAAACCTCCTGGACCCCCTACATTATCCACAGCCGGACCAACAGTTGCAGGAACTCTATTCGGTAAACCAATTGTCACTGGAGTTTGATTCACTGGTCTTGTCTGACTTTCAGCCCTTCTGTAATTGCGGTGAGCATTATCATATTTCCACGGCACGGCTTTGCTATTCTCAACAGCCCTTCTTTCAGACGCCACGGTAGTAGTTGGAACACTGATGGTTACAGGCACGGGGATGGTAACTGGGGTACCATTTGCCGCTGGTGTGCTAACAACCCTTTGTCCACGTTCTTCAGACGGTTTAAAGTAAATGGTGATAGTTGACGCTGTTCCACGATCCTTTACAGCCCTACTGAATTGCAAACAACCTTCATCCATCATACCCTGGATACCGGTCCTCAACTGGTCGCAACCATTCTCAGATTCTGCACAGCCCAAACAATCTTCATCACAGCCCGGGTAGACACCCCCATTCAGCAGACGGCACTTCACAACTAGCAGAGAAGTCTGAACATCATCAACATTAACAACCAGATCTTCAGCTTCTTTCCCTTCAATATTGTTCACTCTATGCCCACCATGCTGAGGCATAGGGTTGTTTACGACGTTAGGCACTGGAGCGAAGTTGATTGCCTTGGCATCGATCAAATCTTGAACCTTGTGCTGGAGAGCTCGACACTTCTCAGTATGGTGGCCTGGTGCCCCAGAATGAAAGTCACATCTAACATTAGCATCATAGCCAGGAGGCAGCACTGTAGGCGGAGCCATTGTACGCAACTCAATCATCCCCAACTTGAGTAGTTCGGGTAATAACTCTGTGTAAGACATGGGCAGAGGATCAAATCTTCTATCAGCCTGCAATTTCTGTCTGGGCTGATAAGGACGTTGCTGTTGTTGTTGTTGTTGTTGTTGTTGCGGTTGTTGAACTCTTGGTTGTTGTTGTTGACGAGGTTGAGGTGCCGGAATAGTCACTGCAGCTACTGGACGATATTGATCTCTGTTAGCATTTGTTCTGTACACGCCCCCTCTGTGCTGTACAGCATTGGTCTCTCCTTCTCTACGGCGAGGTGCCCCAGAGAAGGGTTTCTTTAATGAAGACGAGGAACCAGCATCATGGATCCTACCAGCTTTGATTAGACTCTCAGTCCTCTCTCCACAAATGACAACATCAGAAAAACTACCGAACGGGCAGCTCCCCATCCGGTCCATAAACACACCTTGAAGAGTACTAATAAACATATCTGTCAACTCCCTCTCCAGCATAGGGGGTTGAACTCTAGCAGCCAGTTCACGCCACCTCTGAGCGTACTCCTTGAAGCTTTCATTGGATTTCTGACATAGACTCTGCAGCTGAGTCCGGCTCGGTGCCATGTCCATGTTGTGTTTGTACTGCCTCAAAAAGGCCTCACCCAGATCCCTCCAGCATCGGATCGAATCTCTCTTCAATTCCATGTACCAGTCCAGAGAAGCCCCAGATAGACTATCTTGGAAGAAATACATCCACATCTTTTCATCATCGGTATACGCAGAGATCTTTCGATAATAAGCCTGCACATGGGTGCGAGGGCAAGAAGTACCGTTGTATTTGTCGAAGGACGGTGCTTTGAACTTGTGAGGGATTCTCAGACCTTCAACCAATCCCATATTGGTAACATCAAAACCAAGAGAATTCTGACTTTCCATAGCACGGATCTTCTCAGCAAGCGCCTCAACTTTGCGGTCTCTCTCATTGACCCTTCCCAGAACGTCTTCGTCTTCACTGAGCAGAGAGAACATATCCTCTTGTCTGTCAACAATCGTAGCAGGATTACGGGCCGGAGCACGGACTACTCTGGCATTAGCGGCATCTGGAACAATAGGTTGACCGTTGATTCGAATACCCCCCAATTCATCACCTACAGCATAGTTGTTGACGGGTACAGCAGCAGCGACATTGTTATCATTGACCGTGCCTCCCTCTGGCGGAGCATGGTTGATCGGTGGATTTGCAGCCTCTTGTCTCTGAACCATAGCTCGAAGCTCTTCTTGACCTTGCGCAACCCCTTGCATCATATTCATAAATTGGGCCATGCTAGCCTTCATCTCAGCCAATTCTGCTTGAAATTGATCCATACTTCTCTGTTGATTCAGTCTTGTTGAGTAGCGGTGCGGACGTTGATCAGCTATCCTGCCTAAACAGGAACCAAGAGTGAGAAGTCACGATCAAGAACACCTGTTATGCAAAATGATATGAGTATGATGCAAATGATGCGTATGATGCACATGATATGCTCATTTCTCAGGCATTCAAAGAGCCTGACCCATCCTGAAAAGATGGCAACCTGCAGCAAGAACAACATAGAAGCACAGAAACAACATACACAAGAGTGATGAGTACAAGGTGAAACCAACAACCTCATCTATATGAGTAACAGGATCATACAACAAAGTCGACAAAGAAAATCCAAACAATCGGAGTACAACAATGAATCCCATCCAACAAGCCTGGAGGTGATTCTCAACATACATATCAAAGATACAAGCTAAGACAAACGGCCTCCCGGAATGAGAGTCTTCAAGTACTGACACTGGTCTATCAACAGGTCACATTCTGAACATTCTGGCAAAAGAGTGATCTTCTCCTTCAGTTGTCGTCTAAGCTCTACCACTTCTCCTCCAAGGTGGTTCTCTGATTTCTGTCTCAACTCCATCTCCTTCTTCAACTGAGCGTCTTTGTCTCTGAGTTGCTTCTCTAGGTCTCTGATCTTCTTCTGATAGTTGGCTTCTGCTCTCTGCAGTCTCAAGCGCTCCCTATGCTCCTCATCCAACATAGACTCTATCTCCTCATATGATCTCTTCTTGCTCCTTGCTCTGCTAGCATCTTCTTCTCGCACTCCTCTGAGTTGATGGGCCAAGTTCAATCTATCAGCTTTGGCTTTGTACAGCTCCATATGGGTGTCTTGCTCCTTCTCCCTCAATCGACGACTCTCCATCAGAGCTTGCTTATAGTGCTCAGCAGGCACACTATCAGCAAGAATCAAAGGTGGTTGCTCTTGCAACGGTTCCATCCTATCGTAGGGTAGCAGCAAAGTTTCCACTCTCTTCTTTACCCAATCAGTGTAATCGGGCATTGCAATGGCAAACTTCTTCCCTAAGACGGATCCATCCTTCACACCAATAGACTTCCAAGCTCTCCCTACCTGCTCCAATCTAGCTGGGTCACTCTTCTTCTCAAAATACACACTTTCAGATACCTCAGCCTCAAGTGGTCTTCCCTTCATTACAAACCCTAACTGGCGAAGAGAAAGAACCGGGTTGTAATTGATGCAACCCTTAGTCCCTACGAGTGGCACATTACGGAATCCTCCACAGCTCATAATGACGTTACGCACATCCATCCGGTAAGATTGCCACCTGATATCATAGGAGGTGAGTGACATGACCCTCTGAGTCCACTTAAGAGTGCTCTGGGTATCCACAAACGGTCCACTAGCAGGCATGAGTGACATGAACCATCTAAACAGGAGAGGTAGACAGCACCTGATGGCCCCACCCTTACCATGCCTACTGTGAATAGCATAGTAAGTGTCAGCCAATAGAGTAGGAACTGGATTTCCTCCAATGAAAATACTGACTGCAGCATAGTCAACAAAATTCGGCATACTCGGAAACAAGACGATCCCATAGATCATGACGGCCAACTGAGCATGAAAGGCTTCCCAACTTCCCTTCTCCGCTTCTTCTCTAGCTACCCTCAACAAAAACTTCAAAGGCAATCCTACAACATCCCCACTAGACTTCCAACTATCACTGACTTCCTTGATACCTAAATGGAGAGCTCTGGCAACAACTCTGAAATCCACCTCCTTGGGCACATCCAAAAAAGGAACCTGATGCTGAATCGGGATGCTCAACAGTATAGAATACTCCTCGAGAGTAGGTGCTAACTGGTAATCTTGGAAAGTGAAGCATCTGAGCTCTGGATCGTAGAACTGAAGAAGCGTCTGCAGAGGCACCGGATCTACTACTGTCTTCAACACTGTCAGGATATCTCCATACTGTCCAACGAAACTCTTCAGACGATCATCTGTCACAAAGCTACCCAACTCAATCAGTGAAGTCAACGGCTCACGGTGGAAACTGTAGGAACAGGTCTTCCGCTTCGGCTCGGGAACCGTTGCCATCTCTATCAGTAGACAAGCTCTGGAATGTACCTGAGAAATGATATGCATGCAGAGATTAGTTTTTTTTTCTTTTTTTTTCTTCTTTTTTTTTTTCTTTTTTTTTTCTTTTTTTTTTTTTGCGTTTCTTTTGAAAAATAAATATGCTATGATGCAGATGATGCAGACTGGACTGGCTGGTTGTGCAAACTCTGATACTAGGTCAAAGCTTCAGTCAAAATCGGAACATAAATCCCACTTAAGGTTAACTGAACACTGTCTGAACACAAAGTCACCATCAGAACCAAGTCACCAACAGAACCGAGTCACCAACGGTACCTGTAATAATGATCATTCCCTCCCCACTCACGGGTGTAGTCTAGGCCAGGGTAAAGTCGAGAGAAACGCAGCATAAATAACCTTTCGCAGAATACCATCATATACACACCCGAAGTATGTAACGACAGTATCCCACCAGGGTCTGAACTGCTCGTGATATCAATGTTCCGCTAAGTGGCGCCATACCACCCGCTTCCCATGAATCACTCTATTCCTAGGTATCCTAGATTGCACTCATGGTCTGGGTATTGGACCTTTTACCTCAACTGACTCTTCCCCCCACACAGAGAGAAACAAACAACCAGCCAGGTGAACAGATGAATAAATGCAAACATTAATGCAAACATAAATGCAAACAAATAGATGTACATATATACAATGAATGCAATAGAATACAACAAGCAGAAAGCAACCAAAACCTTAACCTAGAGAGCGCTAGGAGAGACTCGCTCAGGGAAGATGGACCAGCATAGGTCAACTTCTCTACTTCCCCAGTGGAGTCGCCAGCTGTCGCATCACGCGAAAAACCGGCGGGAAAAGAAAGAAACAACAGAGCCGCCACCGTGCGTTATTTATCCCAAAAGAGGGAAAGGAAACGCTCAGAGTAAACCTGGGAAAGAACATGGTCTCGCGACCAAAGAGTATGGGTTCGGGAGTCGGTTATGCGAAGGGAAGGTATTAGCACCCCTACGCATCCGTAGTACTCTACGGGATCCACGCACAAAAGGAAGGAATATTGGTTGCTAAACACTGCTCACACACACACACACTGGCTGAAAGAAACGAAAGAGACTGACTGAAACTGACTCGGCAGGATGTCGCATCCTGGGCCTACTTAGTCTATCAGGCATAGACATCAGAGTCGAAGTAGTTCGGACTGGGGAAACAACACATGCTCGCTAGGATGTCGCATCCTATGCATACGTATCTTCTCGGACGAGAGAAGAATCAGAGCATTCGTAGCTCGGCTGACACGCACACAAACAAACACAAACAAAGGCAAACGTGGAGCCCGAATGCCAATCACTGGACTTACATCAGCATCCGAACCAAAACACACACAAAGAGGCAAACGTGGAGCCTGAATGCCAATTGCTGGACTTATATCAGCATCCGAACCAAAACACACACAAAGAGGCAAACGTGGAGCCTGAATGCCAATTGCTGGACTTATATCAGCTTCCAAGCACACAACAAACACAACAAGTTAATAGGGAGTCGGGGACTCGAGCCTATAACTGTCAAACACACACTCAGACAACAAATTGCTAAGGAGTCAGGCACTCGAGCCTAGCAACTGTCAAACAACACACACAAAAAGAAAGAAAAGGCGCCCGGAGAGATCAGCTCAATCTCCTGCCTACATACTTCATCTGGTGTGAAGATCAGGGCGATGTAGTTCCCCTACGCAGGGATAAAGGACTAGCCTAACCAGATAACAGAGGGAGACACAACTAGGGAGACTACGACTCGAGCCTAGATGTTATCATGCAAATCATCCCTAAGTTAAGGTTTCTAGCTAAATGGCACAAGGGCCAACCTATCCTAAGCATGGCTCACACAGGAAGCAAGCCACACACACTTAACTTGCACAGGAAGCAAGCCAAGCAAAACCCAACTTGCACAGGAAGCAAGTCTAAACTAATCCTAACTTGCACAGGAAGCAAGTCAAACTATCCTAACTTGCACAGGAAGCAAGTCAAACTATCCTAACTTGCACAGGAAGCAAGTCAAACTATCCTAACTTGCACAGGAAGCAAGTCAAACTATCCTAACTTGCACAGGAAGCAAGTCAAACTATCCTACAAGCACAGATAGCACACGCTATACACAAACAAGTGGCTCAAACAAGGGTTAGGTTTTAGTCAAGGGGTCATATCAACCTCAACAAACAAACCTCTGGAACTGGGTGAATGTGCTCTTAACCTTGCCATTGAGAGACTAAGGTGAAGCAGATGAAAGGATGAAGTGAGGATGAGACCTCACAGCTCTTATCCCTGGCCTGGGAGAGCTCAAGACAAGAATGTGTGGGTTCAGAAAGTGGGAACCCTTCTACACATTTAAGACTGACTCAACTGTACAGTTGTACAAGATCTTGGGTTTGTATCTGCAATGCATCAACACAGTGGTGTGAGCAAAGCAGATGACACACTGAATAGTGGGGGATAGATTGCATATCCCTACCTTCCACCAATTGCCTCTTCACTTAGGAGGACTTTGACTCTATGCAAGGACAAAGGTAAACAATCACAAACATTGCCTCTTAAGGAGGACTTCAGACAGTTGCCTGGCCAAGTAACAGGCCAGGTCTTCCAGACTACATGAAGTAAAAGAGACATACCTCAATGCAAATTGCTTATACAAGCAAAGCAAAGCAAAAAGTTCACAAGGAACTAAGCAACTAAAGCACCTGAAACAGTCAAGCAGATGTTAGTATGCCACTTCAAACAAAACAAACAGAAACAGAAACCAACAGTCAATTGGAGGCACATGGATGTGCAAGGCACAAGGCCTATGGCATGTGAGTCAAGCCACCTACAAAACAAAGAGGTTAGGCAATGATACTTGAGTAAGCTCAATCAAAAGAATTGGTCTTAATGGCCATTTGATGGTCAACCTGAAAACACAAGCTCAAAGGTGAGTAACAGGATCACTAGGACAAGCCTAGGGTCAAAAGTGAATGAGAAAGTCAAGACAGCAAGGAGTAAGTATCCAAAATCATGTTCAAACAATTAGGAAACAAAACCAATTGGTCTCATACTCATATCAATCATCATCATCATTTCATGAACCATTTAGGTCAAAACATGGCAAACAGAAGCTCATAGAAATCAACAGAAAGACTTGCATCAAAAGCAATCTAAACATTTTCCAAAAATCATCAAATAAATCATGATCAAACCTAACATATAGCATGGTAAGCATGTCAAATTTCATCCCATTTGGACAAGTGGAAGGCAGTCAATGAAAATCAGAAAGTCAAAGCCAATTTGAACATGCTCAAAGAAGTCAACCAAACATGCATCAACTTAGAAAAATCATAAGTCAATAATGGTGTATGATAAATGAATGGGACTAAAGCCATGGAAAAGATGAGGATGTCTAGTTATCTCATGTAAAATTTCATGTCCATCTAATAAAGTATGAGAATTTCCCAAATGATATGGCAATGTGTAGCATAAAAAATCAACAAATGACCAAGCATGGAAGAAAATTCACAATCAAATGGAAAACAGCAAGATTAATTCCAAGAAAATTCATACATCAATTAGACATACAAGGGATCATTCATGCAAAATTTGGAGTCATTTGGATGCAAGGAAGTATGTGAACAAAATTTGTGAAAATGCATGATCATGGTATAGAACCAAATGTAACACCTAACTTCAAAAATTCAAAGCTCACAATCCACAAATGATAAATGCACAAACTTTATATGGAAATGAAGGTCAATGTGTCTAGTTCCACCACAAAAAATTTCAAGCTCATTGGATGCATCATGACAATTTCACAAAAGGAATGGCTCAAGGTATCATTTTGGCATACATGTCAAGAAAATATTTATCATTTAAGATCCAGACCATGGAAAATTAATTAAAAATCATGATTAAATAAAGGACACATTCATGAACATGTGGAAAAAATTTCATAATTTTTTGATGAAAATTGAATGAGAAATAAATTGTGGAAATTGGATGAAATTATGATGCAAACATGAACAAAATGGTATGGCAATTGGTCAACATAAGTCAGCGGATGGCAATAGTGTAATTCTGGGCTCACTAAACCAAACTGTGCGTTTTGGGGGGGAGGAAATGAAATGTTCTGATTGGTCCTCACCAATAGAACAGTAACTTGGCCAATGAATGTTCATATTTCTGATTTTTAGAAACCCTTAGGGTTTACAACAGTCATGGCAAGCTTCATGCACATTTAAATCAACATCCAAGCAAGTTCAAACATCAACCACACAAAAGCATGGCAGTTGGGCAATGTTCACTCATCGAGCAATCAACAGCATACCACATGGTCTCATGGATTTTTAGGACAAATGATCAAAGAGTTTCAAAACTGCAGCAAGGTCTTAGCATGGCATCAGGTATTCATCAATCATTATCAATTGAAATTCCAACAAACAAGCAACCAATCAAACAGCATTCAAACATGATTCTCATGGATTCTCTAGGCATGGTTTCCTAATGTTTAATAGCAGGGCATTTGCTCATGTTCAACCATATCCAACAAAACATGATTCGACCAAACCTCACAACAGTATAGCAAGAACTTCATCATGCAGCACCAATCAAAAACAAACAGCAGCAACAACATGGCATTGTGTGTTCAACATTGTAAACAAACTTCAAGCAAAGTCACATAATAACATGGCATAATGAGCATCAAACAACATTAACCAACGACCACACCAACATTACTCATGGAAATTCTGGACAAGTCATAAATTTGCACAGCAGCAGCATAAAACTCAATGTCAGTCTACAGCATGACCAACAGCATAGCAACCAATACAGACAACAATAGCAGGCAACACTTAGCAATATGTGAGCAGGGCAGATTTGCTGGAACAAACACTAGGGTTTCAGCATGGCCATGGAATCTTCATGGTATTAACAACATGGCAATGGTACACATGTCATAGCATGGATAAGAGAAAATATAGGGTCGAAAAACTTACTTGGTTTGAAACTGAAACAGAAAGAAATGGTGCTTGGATGATGAAGGAATGAGGGTTTGCTCGAGTTTCTTCAAGGTCTTGTGCAAAAAATCAAATTGGTGAAAAATGATGGTTTGAGAGTAGAGGGAGTTCTGTGCTTGTGGCTGCTATGGATTTTCCTGCTGCAGACAAGTTTTTTGAGATGCTTGAGTTTGGACAGAGTGAAGGAGATGTAAAATAGCAAGGTCAGGGTTGGCTATGCTACTGGTTTGTCATGGCAGGGAAATGGTGAAGAATAATGTGCAAGGCAAGGTTGGGTTTGGTTTGGAGCTTTTGTTTTGGACAGAAGATCTCAAAGGCAAAATAGCAAGGTTCCTTTTGAATGGATCTGAGCAGAATCCATTTTGATCATGCCAAAGTGAGTGAGTTAGTTTTTTTGGATGAGCTTCTTTCTATCTTGGCCAACAATCTTGTGATGCCCCCTTGCTGTTACTGCTACCACCAGTGTTTCCTGTCTTAAAAATGAGAATCCCTCCTTTTGATTTGCTTTGGCCAAACCGTTTTTGTGTGATGCCAATTGCTGCTGCAGTGTTAGGTGCTGGTTGGTTGCAGAAGAAATGAGATGCCAAGGCCAAGTTATGTTTGGTTCATGGTGAGTCTTGCAAGTGGGTGGGGTTTTTTCTTGGTCTGCTGCTGTAAGGTTTTGTTTTATGACAGAAAAGTGCAGTTTTTCTTATGTTGGTCATGTGTCGCCAAGGGCTTTCTTTTGCTTCCTGCAGGCTTTTACCAACCAACTTAATTTATTGGTTTTGGATAGAAGAAGTTTAGCAGGGCAAGGTTGGAAAAGAATGAAGGTTGGTTGTGAAATTGTTTTTGATGACAGGAAAAATCAATGGCCAAGAAATGAATTGTTTTTTTTGAAGATGGGAAGTCTGTTGGTCCTTTTGCCGCAGGGAGGTGGTTAGTTCATTTTGTGCTTAGACAGAAAATTGCAAATGGCCAAGGCCAGTTAGGTTTTGTTATGTTTGGACAGGAAAAGGGGAGTGCAAGGGCAGTTAGCAGGTTTTTTCCTTGAGGGATGGCTAAGGGTGTGTGTGTTGGTCCTGTTGGCTTGGCTGTTACTCATGACAGGAAGAGGGCATGGCTGCTATGTGCAGTACTAGGCATGGCCTCATGTTAGGTCCTAGCCAAGCTTTTGTTGACAGCCAGTTTTAAGAATGCCAAGGCCAAGTGGTTTTGTCCTGCAGCAACTGCTACTCTCCCATGACAGAAAAATAGCATGAGTTCTGCTGCTTTTGTACATGGCATGGTATGGTCCCTTTTTTAATTGCACAGCAGGGTTTGACAATGCTTTTTCAGATGAAGGTTGTTAGGCTACTGTTGTTGATTCAAAAATGCTGAATGAAAATGTGAGAATAGTTGGTTTTGCTATGTTGTTCCACAATGATGAATATGGATGTGTTATCAAAAAGGCCATGCTTTTTCCTTCTGCTGCAGTATGGTGGCAGGATTGTGAAGGCAAGGCAAGATGGTATGGTTCATGAATTGGACATGTCCTTTTGCCAAAACTCAAGTGAGCAAGCATGGCTATGTGTACTTGTTGGTTGTTTGGCTGCATAATGAGGTCTCAACATGACAGAAAAATGATCAAGAATGCTGCATAATTGCTGTCCTCTTGAGGTACAAGGCAAGGCATGGTGGAAGCATAGACAAGTATGGTGCATTTGTACCTTTCTTATAATTCAAGCAACCAAGCAAGATTCACATGTTCTGCATAATTTGGCTTTGCAAACACACTCAAAATGATATTTATGAGCTGTTCCAATTGGCCAAATGCTGAAAAAATGTTTGAGTCAAAAAGTCAACTCTTGGTCAAACTTTGAATTTAAGTGAAAAAGGTCCAAAAATGCCATTTTGATTGGTAAGGTTTTAGGTCATGAAATTTATATTTTTGGAAAGAGGATGAAAAATGTGGTTTGTAGGAAAAAACCCCACCAAATTTGGCCAAACGGTTTGGGAGATATGGCCCTTTGAAGTTCAAGATTTTCTAAAATCGATTCGATCATAACTTGCCAACCATACATGGGAATTGAGAGTTCTAGGACTTTTTGGAAATGGGAGAACAAGATCTTCAACTTTCATGTTGGGCAAAAATTCATTTGAGGCTTGTATCATGATGTAAGTTTGAGGATCAAAACTTTCCATTTATGGCAGTTTTCAGTTACAGGCCCAGTTTCCGTTTTGGGAAATTTCTGATCTGGCTTCAAATTCCTCCATGATGGTGTTTGGCATGATATATGATGACTATTTGGACATGAATGAACTCTCACAAACCAATTCCAATCATCCAATCACTGATTAAATGGACAGTTGACCAACAGTTGACTTTTAGGGTTTCCGTCTGATTATGCATTGACTGATGAATTCCAAACCCTAATTCCTTGAGAATTTGACTTCAAATGATGTCCCAAGTTGTATGAACTCTTGATTATTGACCATGGTGCCCAAATTCCACAAGAATGACCACCAACCATTGCCTTGACTGACAGTTGACTTTTCTAGGGTTTTTGACTGTCTGGGCATGAACTGCTGACCTCTGAGCCCTTAACCCTTGACCAAAATACTTCAAATAGACCTCCAAGCCATGTGAACTTGTTGGACAAACCCCAAGGCCTTGATTCAATGAGAAATTCCTTTGCTTGCTTGGTTGACCGATCAGGAGATTAGTTTGACCTAATTCTTGATTGCTTGCACTTGAGGCAACTGGGAACAATGCAAATGCTATGCAATGGATCATGATATGCTATGACCTAACATGAAAATGTATGCATAATGATAGGTGCAAATTTGAGGTGCTACACTTAGAAAGCACAAAAAACTTTACCATGAATATAATCACAAACAGCAATACAACAAACACAACAAATCCCTAATGCACTCAATATAAAGGAATTAACAAAAACTAAGGAGACATTATTCAAGCACACAGAGAACAAAAAAAACCGAGTAACATCCTGGCCAACATCGAAAGACCACCACTTTCAAAAAAAAGCATTGAGAAATCAATAATATAACAAAAGAAAGAAACCTATCAAAAATTCTCCTTCATTAACCTAGCAGCTAACGTTTCATACCAATAGACATACTCCACACCGAAGCTAGTGGAAATATACCCGAACGTATCGCACACTCGAACATACAACAGAGTCGCCATCAAACTTTATTTATTACCGAAGGAAAGGGAAAACATCGATAAAACCCGGGGGAAAGAGATATGCTGGATAAGGAAGTCGGTTATGCAAGGGAAATGCATTAACACCCGTAACATCCATGGTACTCCATGGGAACCGTTTTGATTGTTCTCGCTCGAATAGGTGTGATATCTGAAGATTACTCACAAACGAATGGGAGAAAAAGAATGAAATAGATAAAGTGCTCGGTAAGGATTGGGGCCCTCATGCCTACGTATCCTCATAGTGTAATGAGAAATTCGGAGCTCCGTAGTTCAAAGAACTAATGGTAGAAGGTGAAAGGAATTGTGATCAAGGTATGGTCTAAACCAAAGAATTGTGTTTTGAACTCCAACAAGGGTGAAAAAATGAACCCAAGAGTAAGGTGGCTCTTACCAGTATGTGGGATAGCATGGCTGCCACTATAGGGTAATGCCAAAAAGACGAAGAAATAAGTGTTTGGGCACAGTCCCAAACATCTCTTGGTTCACAAGGTGATGCAAGAAGGAGCAAAAAATAGGTAGTGTATTTAGCTCAAAGATAACTCATATATCACATGGAGTGAATGAAGGTAGAATATGAATGCATCATGGAGATGAACTGAATGAAGTGACCAAAGTCACAGAAATGAAGGATTTGGTGACAAGTGACTGAAGAGTATTGTTTGAAACCGAAAATGAATATGTATTGGAATCCATAGGAGAAATGAGATTTGTACCATAAAGGGAAACAACGTTAAATGATACGTGGAACAACATGGTCGCCACTATATGATATTTAGCCAAAAAGAAGGAATTAAATATTTGGGTATAAGCCAAACAACTCTATGTAGAAATGTGGACTTCCCCTATATCGTCCTAAAAGGGTGTATATAGAATTCCAAAGAAAATTGTATTTCTGATGTCAAAGAAGTAGTATCTAACTAGGTGAACGATTTATAATCGAATGTAGATAATGGATCGTGAAATATATGAATGGTTCCCTAAGGCGGAGAGAGGAATAATTAGGAGTATGCTTTCTAAGGATTCGCATCCTCATGCCTACGTATTCTCATTGTGCAATGAGAAAGTACGAGAAATCGTAGTTCGTGGAACCACAAGAACAAAGAGAGAAAAGTGATGAAAAGTATAACTTGTACCAACAAAATAGTATCAAGGGAACTCACAAATGGATGGAACTTGGAATCAAAGAGTAAACATGCATTTACCAGTATGTTGGCTAGCATGGCTGCCGCTATAGGGTAAAGCCAAACACAAAGATTGAATTAAGTGTCTGGGTGTCAACCAACAACTCTTGATTCATAAGACGGACTGCTGCTATATCGTCCTAAAAGGGTATAGGCGGGGCCCAAGAGAAAGTATTGTTGTGCACCAGGAAAAGTATATCACTGGACGGGGAACAAACAGTTTGAGATTAAAGAAGAATAGTATCTTGGATCCAAGAAGAGATAGACTCTGAATCGAAGAGCAAGGTGGTGTCTAAACCTAAAAAGACTGAATTAAGTGTTTGGAGGAACTCCAAACAACTCTCGATTGATGAGGTGGAATGCCGCTATATCGTCCTAAAAGGATGTACAAGAAGTCCAAGGAGAAGTATAGTTGATCTCAAAAAGATGATATTGATTGAATGAATGAAGAATGATTGATTGATAAATAAGGTAGAAATATATAAGATAGCTTGCGAAGAAACTGGGTTCTCCTGCCTGCGTATCCTTATAGTGCAATAAGGAAGTCAGAGCTTTCGTAGTTCAGCCCACTAGGGCTGAAAACAAAATGATTAAGGAGGGAAGAAGGGATTGAAATGATTGAATGAGATAATGGAATAAACTTGATAGTTATTTGATAAGAATCACACTAAAGTCTATGAGTAAAGGTGGATACAATAAGAAACACACCAAACGTCTTGCACCCAAAGATATCCAGAATGAGTGTAGGAAAGCTCCAGTCTCATTCCTTCTTTACTACTTAAGGCTCGTGGCATGTAGTTATCATCTTAACTTCCAAGTTGCTGGAGGAGAAAGTTTGTTTTTTCTTGTGATGATGATGAAGACCTTAACAATCATTTGATTCGAGTTGTAATAAAGTCTATGAATGAAGGTGAATACAATTGAGAAACTGATTCATTCGTCTCGTACCCAAAGATATTTAGAATGGGGGTAGAAATTCTTCAGTCCCATTCCTTCTCCATTGCTTAAGGCTGGTGTCGTACAAATTGAATTATGATTGGTAAGTTATTGATGTAGTCCTTTGCTTATTCCATTGCTTTGTGAAGAGAGAGACTTGCCAATCGTATTATTAGAATTATGCTAAAGTCTATGAGTACAGGTGAATACGATGAATGCTGGGTCACTTGTCCCATACCCAAAGATATTCAAAATGGGGGTATGAATTCTCCAATCCCATTCCTTCTCCATTACTTAAGGCTTGTGCTACACGATTCTAATTTTGATTTAACAAGCTCTTGAAGTTGCCACCTTTGATGTTCCTTGTATTATCTGCTGCTTGGTATGACTAAGGATGCCTTGATTGATAATCTTGACTTAAGGCTTCAAGTTCCACAACTTAGAAGAAAAAGTCTCATTAAGTGACCAAGGGTCTTTTGGCCACTCAAAATTTGACTGTGGGATTATACAAGTTCAAAGGATTTAATCGATCAAAATCATTTTTGATCAATTCAAATCATGGGTTTGATTTGATTAGAAACCTAGGATTAAACCCTAATCTAATGGTTAGGATCGTATAGACTACCCTAAGGGAACATGTAATTGTTAAGACTTGATTTAACTAGATAATATTCTAAGTCAAATATTATTCCTATAGGAGCATGCATTTCTATCACTAAAATAACAAAATAAATCCCTAAGGGCAAAATAGTCGTTTTACATGGAGTATCAATTAGGAACCAAAAGATTAAATTCTAATCAAATTCTAACAAGAGCCTCACAAGATTAAGTCCTAAGATTGATTTCAACCTAAGGTTTAGAAATTAACTAAATTCTAAAATCAATTAAAATCTAAACATCCCTAATTTTCATGTAATTAACACTATATTAAAATCCATGAAAACTATACAAAATTCAATTAATCCATAAATTCTAATATGTCTAATTAAAACCTAAGGGACTAATCATGTTTTAAAACTCTCTAATCAATAGAAAACCTACTTATTTGGGAATTCATCTAAATTCTAAAAAACAATATAGTTCTTATTAATCCAAATTTCTATTATTAAAACCTAAATCTAGTTAATCACCCAAATTAAACCTAATTAATCTAAAAAAGATAGAACTAAGTTCAATTAACAAAAGGGTGTGTCAATATGGATTGGGTGTGCTGAAAGAAATAGATATGAGCTTCTTAAGAGGAACCCTGTAGGAATTATTTTTGGGAAACAAACAATTCGCTTGGCCACAAGGATGAGGCCTAAAACCAACTCCTTCGTATAGGGGGTGTAGGATGGAAAATGAGTGTGTGAAAAGCATGTGCCTAAAGCCCAGACCCCAACATGCACATGAAAATGATTCAAACTGATTGGCTTCAAAGTTGCGAGCGCTCAGTTCAAATACTGGTCGGCGGTAGCCTTCCACCGCACCGGTCATCGCCTCCGGCAGCGGCGGAGGCTCAAAACAAACAAATCAAGAACCAAAGGAATCGTCTCGTTCTACAAAACCCCAATCTAGACCAAGCCTAAGCTAATTTCTCACAAATCAAGAGAATTGAGGGGAGTTACAGACGAACCCTAAATCCTAGATCCCAAATTAAACGTCAAATTGTAACGAAACGGAGTCCAAAACATGGTGGTTTGGATCCTCACATCATGCTTTACATTGATGAAATCCAAGAAAATACCAGAGGAAGTGCAATTGTCCAGGTACTGCAATTCGAATCTCCTCTTTGTATTTATTCTCCCACTTCTTCTTCTTCTTAGAATTTCTTTTGAATTGATGTGTTATGCCGCGAGAGAGATTAAAGCTCGACTGATTAGAACTTCTGATGTTAAAGTTCTAGCAGCCACAAACGTGATAGCGTGTGGTGAGGGATTGGAAATTTGCAGAATGAGAGTGAGAATATGAATTTTGCAAGGGATCCAAAAGTGGTTGAATGATGATGATGTTTGATTTAAATAGGGATTAGGCTTGGGTTGGAATAGGTTTAGAGTTTGTTGCTTAGGTTTGGAAGTTTGTTGCTTAGGTTTGGAAGTTAGTTAGATTTAGGTTAGGGAGTTACTTTGGATTGGTTTATTGAGTTAGAATTTAACTCAGTTAGTTAGTAAGTCTAATTCCAATTTTCTTTTTTGACTGGCTACTGCAGGTTGCAGCTTTAAGTTCCTTTGTAGGCTTAGTTGCAAAGTAACACATGACTCTAGCATGACCTGCAAATGTAGGTGACAATTCTAGTGGTTATGTTTGGTTAAGTGTGAGTTTATATTTTGTTATCCTTTGGTTAGGTGGTTAGGAAAGTTAATCTATTAATTAGATGGGATGAGCTAGCTCAACTGTATTGAGTTGGAAACTCGAGTTAGCCTAATGTGATGGGTATTTGGAAAACTCTTTTGCTTGCAGCTAAGTCAATAACTGAGTTGTTATTATCTCTATTAGACATGTTATTTAGTGGATATGTTAAGTTGAATGGTGAGTTGAGAACTTGTTTATGTGCACTTCCATGTTAATGTGAATATGACAGTTGATGTGTGGCATGGTATGAATTATCCTCATGTTAGTTTGGATGAATGTAATTCAATGTCATGCTGCTTGTTATGCCAGGATGTATATGTACTGGAAGTGTGGCCATTTGCTTTGCTTGCTTCTATATGATACTGCTAACCTTGTTGTGCATTGTTGATGCAGAATGGTGTTAGGGAAATGCAGGTTCAGGACGGTCATGGCTACATTTGTGCACTTCCCACTAAAGTGAAAGTAATTGATGGTTGCTGTTGAATGAAGGTTAGGCCATGATCCTTTCTTGCATATTGTATTAATTGTGACTTTGAGTGCTACAATGATGAAATCATGTTGAAAACCTTTAATTGTCATTGCATTCAAAGTTGCCATTGTGTTAGAAGTGAGGCTTGAATTGGATTTTCATTGGCTTGACGGTTTTGTATGCTTGCTGGCCATTTATCATTTGCAGGGTTGGTGTTTAAATGGTGATGCAAAAATAGTTCATGTTTGTTGAACCTTGACCCATTGTTTCAGGTGATGCCTGGTTTTATTTGATGTGCTTGTTGGTGTAAGCCCTAGAGGCCAATACTTTTGGTACTTGTATCGAAATATTTATTAATAATAAAAGGCTTTTTCTTTATTATGTTTGTTTAATAAAGTCCCTAGAATAGCTAGTCTATTTAATGTATCAAGTGTGACTTAATCATGAGATCACATTAAACATAAGGACACTATTCTTAAAGTATCCATAGTCGAGCTTTATTGTGATGTGGGATAACATTAAAGCATTAAGACTGTTATGTATATAGATTGATGATCACATCTCATGGATCATGGATAAGGAGTTATCAAGTCTTAAACATAGGTATGAATATTAAGAGTAATATTTATATTGGATTGACCCGCTATGAGAATACTACATAGAATGTAATGCAAAGTGTCATAAGTTATTCTCATGGTGATAATGGTGTATACCACCCTTCGACCTGAAACTACTATGGACCCTAGATGTAGAGTCGAGTGTTTTATTGCTGATCAAACATTGTCCGTAATTGGATGACCATAAAGACAGTTGATGGGTACTCCACGAAGCATGCTAAGGGACATGAGTGACCTAGATGGAATTTGCCCATCCTGCGTAATAGGATAAATGTCTATGGGCCTAATATTGAACTGGACAAGGATGACACGGTCCATGCCTTGTGTTCAATATAGACATAAGGGAAAAAGGGTAATTATACACATAAGTATTATCACAGAAGGATTTGTCAGATCACATGACATTTTCGTGTCTTGGGTAGCAGTGATGTGTTGCTAGATATCGCTCACTATTTATCATGTTAAATACGTGATTTAATATAATTTCCAATGCCGCGAAAACCTACAGGGTCATACACAAAGGACGAATTGATGAGAGATAGAGTAACTAAGGAACACCGTAAGGTATAGTGCACTTAAGTGAATTGTAGAACATCGTAAGGTGCGGTGTACTTAAGTAGAATACGAAATATGGTAAGGTACCACGTGCTTAAGTGAATTTGGCATATTATAAGATATGGGCCACATACACTTAAGTGGGATTTTTAGCTTGAAGCCCACACAAGTGGTTCTATAAATAGAACCCTTGAGCAGAAGCATTAGTGCAGTTGCAATTTCGTTTTCTCTCTCTCTCTCTCTCTCTCTCTCTCTCTCTCTCTCTCTCTCTCTCTCTCTCTCTCACTCAAAGCCTTCATTCGTAGCAGCTAGCACTGAGATTGAAGGAATCCGTTCGTGTGGACTGAGTAGAGGCGTTGTCGTCGTTCAACGTTCGTGATCGCTCCATAGATCTGCATCAAAGGTTTCAATAGTCACAAGAGGTAACTATTCTATCACTGATCATTCCCATTCGTAAGGATCACTAAAGGAGACAATTTTAATTTCCGTTGCGTTTTGGATCACCCTTTCTCCTTCAGTGCTAATTGTCATTTTTGTGGCACTATCAAGGCAGTAGTCCTGCACTGATTGCTATTGCCTATCTACTGTAGGTTGTGTTCTTGTATCTTCCTGTAAGACCCTAATTTTGACCCTAAGATCCCTCATGGCATCATGTTATTGCACAAGTGCATTACCTTAAGGATCCTAGCATGATTGGCTCCTTAACCCTAGGGTTGGGAATTGTTTGAGTGTTTTGAGATCACCAAGCATGCTTGTATTGCATATTATTTCTTTTCTTATTTGATTACTAACCAAAAGCACACAAATATGTCACTAACTCTTTTTGTTTTGATGCTCAAGTGATCATGTGCTCCACAATGCTCCTAGGAGGCTCCCAAGCCCAATACAATGGCCAGATGAAAAAGAGAAAAAGCATGACAATGGTCCACAAAGCTCCTAATCATCATATATGTCTCCCAAGTATCTCAATTTTCCAATTTGACCAAGATAACCCAAAGGTCTTGAAGACTGTTTCCCAAGGAAACCCTAATTTCACTATGCTTTGACTGTGCCTTGCCCATGAAGCAATCTCAACCTTTGATCAAATTTAATCAAGGGAAGTTCTTTCATTTATCATTTTATGCATATGTGAGCCTATTTGAGGATCCTCAGTCATTTTTTCATCAAGATTGTAAGTTTGACCTTGAAAAGTTGACCAGTTAAGTCATCTGACTAAGCTGAGATTAAATGGGCTATAATGTTTGATGTGTTTGTTAAATGAAGATGAACCCAAAATAAAAAATGTTCCTAAGAACCATATTAACAACTTTCATGTTCATAAAAAGTCCATTTAAAGCTTGGAAGGTCATTATTCATTTCAAAACATTATAGGTCATTTTGACTGAAACCCTAATTTTGGGTCGACTTACCAAGGGCATAACTTCCTTAATATTTATGATTTTGAGTTGATACCAAAGGTATTAGAAATATAGAGATGTCTACTTAAAATGTTATGTTGGACAAAATTTCATAATCCTAAAATAAATACATGTGATAATGCAAAACATTATAGGTCATCTTGGACCTAATTCATTGAATTTGAAAAAGTACCCAACTTCAAATGCCCATAACTTTGTCATAGAAAATCCAAATGATGTAAATTATGAGTCAAAATTTACTACCTTGAAATTATATACAACTTTTATGTTGGAGAGTTTCTAATTTTAAGCTTGTATCATGAGGAAAGAGGGGCTTAACCAAGCTTACTTTTGGGGATCTTTTTCAAAATGATTTGAACATGTTTTGTACTTGAATTTTCCCAGCCAGTTTTGATCAATTTGCACATGCCAAATTATTTTTTGCCCAACACGACTTTTGTTCCTTATTTCAATAGCTTTCCAACCATTACTCACAATAGTCCTTGGGGTCTACCATTTGGAAGTTTCGAATTTATTTCCATTTAGGTGCATTCTTGATATTTTATGTTGAAACTTGGTATGCAAGCATTTCGCATTCAATGTGCACGACCAAATGCCTTTCATGTGACCTCAACAAGCTTCTGCATTCATTCATGGGCCTCTCACACGCCCACAAAGGCCCATGCATTGAAATTCTAATTTCCATGCACATGAGCAAAGTGTGATGATCTGATACTTTCAACTATAAATAAACACCTCATGAGCTTCATTTCACAACCTTTTGGAGATCCCATATGCTACTGCACTGAAACCATAGCCCTCACTAAAGGAATCAATCACTTTCTTCATTATTTTCGAGCTTGAAATTCAACAATATTAGCTGAGTTTTAAAGCCAGATTCCTTAGCCAATCATTTCCACTACATTCATAGATCAAGAAGGAGCAAAGATCTTGGAGAATTCGTGGCCAGAAACTCACCAATTTGAAGGTATCAACTCAAAATGTTTAGATCTGAAACTCCTAATTCAATGTAGCTTTCTTGTGTTTTGGTGGTTCTCTGAAGTTCTCATACTTGAGGCAAGTTGTTGATGCATTCAATTTTCCATTTCATGAACAATCCATATGGACACCATGATTTTCTCCTTCATCTTTCTCTCAATATAGGAAGATTGAAAGAAATCCATTGGTACAGTGATGATCTACATCACACGAGCTTCATTTCCATATCCTTGTTTCTTATTTTTGTTAAGATTTCTTTTCTGCAACTTTTGGCCGGAGCTTGTGTGTTTGGTCGGAGAAGACGGTGGTTTCCACCACCACCACCACCACGTGTGTTGCTCCCTGGCCCTTGGATCTCCATTCCACGATCTAATCGTGTGCATCTGTTTTAATTACTTCATTTAATTCTTTATGTGGCGCTGTTGACTCATGTGTACCGTGTATCCTCAGATCCAGGCCATGCATTAGTGCCACGTCAATTAATGAAGTTGATCATGTGGCTCAGGCTTTTTCGCTTATTTCTTTTTTATTTTTATTTTCTGTTAATTCATTTCATTTTCAAAAATTCATTAAAAATCCATTTGAAGTCAGACAAATATGAGACCAACTCCAAAAAATTTCTTGAAAAATCTAGTTTCATATTATGATTCTTAATTATTTTTGTGACTTAATTTGATATTTTTCATGAATTACTTGGTTTTTAATGATTTTAATTCATTTTAAAATACTTTATGACTTTTAAAAAATACAAAAATATTTTTTATAGCACCTATGGATCATGATAAGTCAATGAAAAATAGTCTCAATAATTTCTTGTTTGTTTTGAGATTATTTGAGATTTTAATTCATATTATGCTATTTTTGGTTATCTTTAATTGATTTTAATTACTTTCTGACTTTAAAAATTTGTGAGAAAATTAGTCAAAGTTTGTTTGACTATGTTGGACCTAGGAGAATTTAATTGGACTCATTGAAGTTGTTTTGAATTGAATTTGAGGTTCAACTTTGTTTGTTTATTTTTTATTTGTATTTTCTTTTAATTCAAAAAATACAAAAAAAAAAATTTATTGACTTCTTGACTTGTTATATTTATTTCTCTTCTGTTTGGTGTTGATTGAGGTTGATTTGACTCAACTTTGATCAAATTCATTGGATCTTGTGGTTTGAAAATCCTTAAGGATCATCACCTAGAAAGATGAATGAATTTGATCAAGGATGAGTTATCCCTTGATCAATTGGGTTTGGTTGTTGACTTCTTACCCCTTCCCTTTCATCTTCATCCCCCTCTTTCCCTCAATGGCCAATGAGTTAAAGTCTTAAGGTTGGTCTTGACAAATAGGAGTTTAATCTTCTTTGATCCAGACCAAACTCAACTTGATCCATGATCAAGTGAGTTATTTTATGTCAAAGATAGGTTACTTCTTGGTCAAGCAAATAACCAAAAGTCAATACAAGGCCCTTCCCCTTTTGTTTGGCATGACAAGTTTATGGAGCTTGGCTTACTAGTCATGACCTCTAACTTGTGTTCTTTGCCTATATTCTTATTGACCAGCCTCAGATAGGTGTGACTACTACATTAGTCCACTTACGATTGCTTAACATAGCGCTACATTATCTTATGACAAGCTAACATAACTTTACTAACTACTACGTTTAATTTGAGCTTTTAAGTTCTTGTCATTTACTTTCAATGTCATTTATTTCTTGCTCATTATTCATCTTGATTTTTATTTTGCTCACTTGAGCACATATTTTATGTTTATGTCATTTTTCATTTGCTCATTTGAGCCCATTATTGTGTAAATACATTGCTATTTTGTTTTGTTTGTGTTTGTTTTGATGTAAACCAAAATGCAAAAAGGAGAAAGGACTTAGAATTAGGATTTACCCATGCTTAAAGGAGTTCAAGAGCAACTAGGCCTCATGCCTTTAGAATGCAAAATATGTTGAAGAGCAACTAGGCCTCATGCCTTTAGAATGCAAAATATGTTGAAGAGCAACTAGGCCTCATGCCTTTAGAATGCTAAAATTTAGAGTTGACTTCAAAGGACTTCTCCTCAAACTTATTCTTTGTCCATTCCCTTTATTGTGTTGTGAGCTTTTTGATGTTTGCTTTTGTGTGATAGGGATCTCATCTTAAGATTGTGAAAAAATGACCATTGTCATGAGTAGCCAAGTTAAGAGCCAAGCCAAATGGAGATCCTAGGAACTTGAATTCAAATTATTGATTGATTGTTTGTGTGCTCAATCCAAAGGAAAGGAACATCTTGAGTCATCTGTATATGACTCCAAGAAAAGGAACTCCAAGGGTTTTTCTTTCCTCTCTTATCTTTGTATGCTTTAGGAATAGCCCTTCTCTCTTCTCCCCACTCTAACCAAGCCAAAAATCATTTTCAAAACTTTGACTTTATTTCAAATTAGAAACCTAGGCCTTAGGCCTTTGACTTTTCAAAACCATTTTCATAAATACTCATTATAAATAAACTTTAATCCCACTTTGACCTCATTTTATAAATAAATTTAACTTGTAAATATAACCCATTTCAAGTTGTTTTTGTGGTTCCAATGGCCACTTGTTAAAACCTTTTCAAAATATTAGTCATAGGTTTGAGTTATCATAGTGGTTGATGTAAATCTCACCTCATCCTTACTGTTTGATTATAAGCCTTCCATGCTTATTATAGGGTTAACCCTTCACTAGAATATTGAAGCCTTCCTCACATGGTGGATTGTTGGTTTATGTTGAGTTTTCTCCCTCTGATAACAAAAGACCTTAAGGATTTTGATTAAAATCAATTCACCAGTCTTTGAGATTTTTACCCCGAACTACGAGGTTTTGATCCTCCTTTGATATGGTACGTAGGCAATGGGTTCATCCATTCAACCAACAAAATTTGTAAATATAATCTATTCTCTTCTCATCCCTCAAATCTTTTGCACAAATATTTTCACAAATACCAACCTACAACACATATTTGCAAAAAGAGGTTCCCTTAGAGTACTAAGGATGTTTTGGGTGCGTAAAACCTTCCCATTTCATAACCAACCCCCTTACCTAGATCTCTGACATTTTTATTAGTTTTTGATTTGAAAAACTTCTTACTTGGCTTTTGTTCGCTTTTTAGCCATTCCTTTGGACAAATAAAAGTGTGGTGGCGACTCGAATTGTATATTGACTTTTGGTGTAGTCAATAAACCTAAAAGTAACAAAAACCCCGATACACTTCCCAAATGTTGCCTCATGTACCCAGCGTAATAGGCAGCGTGACAATGCTCTTGCAACTGCCATTCCTGCTATGAAAGCCTAATGATGCTGTGTGTGGATGATTGTGTTGCAATACTGCAAGACTTGATGTGCTTTAAGTCTTGTTTGTAGCATATGGTTTAAATGGTAGGCACTGCAGAGACTGTGTGTATTGCTCATGTTATATCCTTGTTCTGACTTGGCTCCATGGCATATTTTTTTGGTCTAAAGCAAGGTTTTTCTAGTGTGCATTGCAATGCTGACTTGGTTAGGTTCTTTGTTTGCATTGCATTTTGGTCACATGCATTATTTTGCTGTTGGAATAATTATGCTCTTGGCTTGATGCATGTTGGATTTGCTAGCAGGTCCATCCTGATTGTAGCTTGTGTTCAGTTTATTTTGTGACGCTTTTGTAGCTTGGTTCAGTTTTATTACACTGGTTTGTAGTTCATGCCTCTGCTACAACTTGAAATGACTTTTGTCTTATGCAGCATATGCATTCTTCATGGTTTGCTAGGTTTATAAAGCGTTCTAATGGACTGCAGTAGGCTAGGTGAATGGTCCTATTGGTTCTTCAATACACTACATGGTTTGCATCATGATTTAGCTTGGCTTGTGTTATTGATTCTGACCTTGAGCTTAGTTTAAGCAGCATGTATGTTCATTTGGCTTGTTGTTGGTTGGTTGAACAAAGGTTTGCAACATGATGGCCAAGGTTGGAATTTGAAGCATTATGCACACATGACAACGACTTAAGGATCAAGGATTGACATTTGACCTTAGCATTGGAATTAGAAATTGGACTTAAGGTTTTAGGATGAAAAGGGATTGAGTTGACTTTGGTCAAAGTTGACCAAAAAGTCAATTGTTGACCAAAGTCAACAATTGGTCAACATGTAACTTTTTTGCATTTTTGTATGTAGTGAAACATTTTATTATGCAACTTGACGTATATGAATGAGATTGACACCTTTTTTATGCTTGTAGTGATTTTGTATGAATATGATTTGAAATTGATTAAAATGAACTATGAAGATGACTTTGTATGAACATGAATGACTTGAATAACCATGAATCAATTTGATTTGAATGGAAAATAAACCCAAGATCCCTAGGTCAAACACTGAGCATTGAATGCCATGAAGTGGATTTGGATGGACTTAACCAGATGAAACCAAGCAAATCAAGGGCTAGGCACTTGAAATGTACAAAGGAAATGCTATGGGATATAGGCAAAGGATGGTGGTTTATAGGGCCAAACACTGGAGCTAAGACCAATGGCCTTAAGCATAAATGAATGGAACCAAACCAAGACTTCACATGAATGAACCAAGAACAAGAGGTTATTGGGGACTTGATAAAGTTAGGGTGTTAGACACACAATGGGTGAAGAATATGGTGAAACTTGGGTTTGAAGAACATCTAGATGAAAAGTCAAGCCATAAGGCACCTTAGGACCAAGTCCTTCTTGATTAGGGTTACATTAGGCATGCCCTTCAACCAAGGTCTTTGAATCAATCGTGATGGTTCACAAGCAAATCTTCAATGGATGAACCTTCCTAATTAGTGTTTTGGTAGCCAAGATAAAGCCCATAGAAAATCCCACTAAGCTTCAAGACCATGTCACCAAGAATTAGGGTTGGCAAGCCCTAAGGTTAAGCCATTAGGGTTTTACGTCCCCCATGATTAAATGAATAACCAAGTCCTACTTTTGGAGCTTGACCCATACCCAAACCCTAGCTTTGTAAGCCAAGAGCTTTGAAGCTAGAATGGTCAACCATTGGATGAATGATGAATATAAATGAAGCATGAATGTATACATATGATTCTCAAGTAAGGGGTTGAGTGAAAAGATGAAAAAGGGAGGGCAAATGTTTAGGGTACAACAGCCGCCCCTATTTAATCTTCTTGGACCTGAATAAGAGAATTGCGAAAGCTTTTCAGGTATTCAAGGTATAAGAGGATTAAATAGTAATGTATCAAAAAAAAATCTTGTTGGGGATGGTCATACATGTCTTTTGATATCATGGATGGAGAGCATGATATGCATGTTGCATGTTGCATATTTTGTTTTCATGATGCGAATGTTATTTACAGGGTACATGTCTTTGGTATGGAGGGAACTCCGACTCATCATCTATTGTCAAAAGGCTAATATTGTGAAGTCAAGGTGTTAACACTGTTGTCAAGGATCCATCTACCTGTTGAAGAATACCGGGAAACATGACCCAACAGGGAAGTCATTTAGATATCGTAGGTGTTCAAGCAAAACTTTCAAACTACCAGTCATCTTTTGAAGTTTATCGGGGTTTTATAGTAATGCAAAAAGTTTCCTTTAGTGTAGCTTTTATTATTTTCCGAGATTTTTAAAGCATTATATGAATAAGATAAATCAATTACTTTGCAAACAAAATGCAGAAGAAGAAGAAGAAGAATAACTGATAAAAGGAACTAAATTTTATTGATCATGAATAGAACTGTACATGTGGTGTGTACAAAGATGCGAACATCCTTAAGGAGGATGTCGTGGAAATTGAAAAAATAAATGAAATGGCAATGGGAAATATTTCTTGGTATTTTCCATTGATTACAACATTGGCTATTATCCACGGTAAAATCTGAATTCCGATACCTGACTTTGATTGACGATGATTTGATCGATCTTTGACCGCCTGATATCTAGCTTGTAGCGTAAGGTCCCCATAGGATCATAATCAATGCCTTTATCCCTAAATTTTTCCTGGACATTTTCCATTCTTTTCGCCCACCGGGATGTTCCTTTTTGCCTAAGCTGCCCTTCCTGGTTTTCGACTTAGCGAGCTTTATTTTTATGTGATCCCTAACTTTTGCATGGAAAATTCATTTTTTGGTCCATCGGGATAGCCATTTTTGCATAGATTAATTTTGTGAGGATTAATCTAGCGGCTTCTATTATCATTTCTTTTTAGGCATAATATTTTTTGACTATGTGTGTATTCACTGTTGATGGAAAATCTTCCTCATCCATTGTTATGAGGATTAGAGCTCCACCTAAGAAGGCCTTCTTAATGACAAAAGGCCCTTCGTAATTGGGAGTCCATTTGCCCCGAGAGTCTGAGTGAATAGCAAAATACCTTTTGAGCACGATTTCTCCTACGTGGTACTTATGAGGAATACATTTCTTGTCAAAAGCTCGTTTGAGGTGTCTTTGGTATAACTGACCATAGAAAACGACCGTCAAACGCTTTTCTTCGATCAGATTCAACTGGTCATACCGTGATTGAGCCCATTCAGCTTCGTCGAGGTCAGCCTCCATTATGACCCTGAGTGAAGGAATCTCAACTTCAATTGGTAGGATGGCCTTCATCCTATACACCAATGAGTATGAAGTACCCCAGTGGATGTGTGAACTGAGGTTCTGTAACCATGCAGGGCAAAGGGTAGTATCTCGTGCCAGTCTTTATATGTCTTGACCATTTTCGGGACGATTCTTTTGATGTTCGTATTAGATGCTTCCACGATGTTGTTCATCTTGGGCCGATATGGTGAGGAGTTGTGGTGCTCGATCTTAAATTCTTCGCACAACTCTTTCATCATGTTGTTGTTAAGATTACTGACATTGTTAGTGATGATCTTGCTAGGAATTCCGTAGCGGCATATTATCTCTTTCTTGGTAAACCGAGTAACCACCTGTCGAGTGACATTGGCGTATGAAGCAACTTCGACCCATTTCATGAAGTAATCAATGGAAACTAGGATGAATCGATGACCTTTGAAAGCTTTAGGCTCTATCATCCCAATTATATCGATACCCCATATAGAAAAAGTCCAAGGATAAGTCAAAACATTCAACGGAGTCGGAGGCACAAAGATCTTGTCACCATATATCTGACACTTGTGACATCTTCGAACAAAATTGTAACAATCAACCTCCATTGTCGTCCAATAATACCCATCCCAAAGGATTTTCTTGTCCATAGCAGGACCTTTCGCATGTACACCATCGTAGCCTTCATATATGGATTTTATGATCGTACTAGCTTTGTGTCTATCCACACATCTGAATAGTACGAGATCATGATTTCGCTTGTATAACACATCACCGCTTAGGAAAAACTTGGAAGAGATTCTTCCCAGAGCCTGCTTATCAGTAATGGATATACCCTCGGGATATTGCTGTTTCTCTAGGAATGTTTTTATGTCGTAGAACTAGGGCTTATCATCAGGATTAGCCTCAATTGCTAGACAATATGTTGGTTCATCTATGTGGTCAATATGGATAGTTGGCGCTTCATTCTTCCATTTGACTTTGAACATAGATGCCAATGTAGCTAGAGCATCTGCTAACTGATTTTCTTCCCTGGGAATATGATGAAAAGATATTTCATCAAAGTAGGGTACCGGTTTTCTAATATGCTCTTTATAGAGTATCAACTTGCTATCGTGAGTCTCCCAATCACCTTTTACCTGACTTATTACCAGAGATGAATCACCATACACATCAAGAATCTTGATCCTTAAGTCGATGGCCGCCTCAAAACCGTAGATACATGGTTCATATTCTGCCATATTGTTAGTGCAGTCAAAACATGATCTGGTGGTAAATGGAAGGTGGAAACCGGTTGGAGAAGTGATAACCGCACCTATGCCATGACTACGAGCATTGGAAGCACCGACGAACACGAGTGTCCATCGCGATCCTGGTTCGGGGCCTTCCTCAGGGATTATCTTAGATCTTGGCATAATGAAGTCTCTGATAAACATGATGTCTTCGTCTGGAAAGTCGAACCTCAATGGTTGATAACCTTCCACAGGTAGGTGGGAAAGGTAGTCCGACATAACACTCCCCTTTATTGCTTTCTGGGTCACATATTGGATATCATATTTGGTTAACAACATTTTCCACCATGTAATTCTACCAAAAATAGAAGGATTTTCGAATATATACTTTATAGGGTCCATTTTGGATATCAACAAAGTAGTATGGAAAACCATATATTGTCTTAGGCGTTGAGCAGCCCAAGCCAAGATACAACAAGTCTTCTCTAAAAGTGAGTACCTGGTCTCACATTCAGTGAATTTCTTGCTGAGGTGGTAAATGACATGTTCTTTCTTGCCCGTGTCGTCGTGCTGACCCAAAATGCAGCCCATAGATTCATCTAGTATCATGAGGTACACAATGAATGGCCTATCAGGAACCGGTGGTATGATGATTGGTGGTTCTTGCAAGTAATTTTTTATTTTTTCGAATGCCGCTTGGCAGTCATCGTTCCATACAATCGATTGATTCTTTCTCAAAAGTTTGAATATCGGTTCACAAGTAGCTGTTAAATGTGTATGCATCTGGAGATGTAATTGAGTCGACCAAGGAAACCTTATACTTCTTTTTCTGTTCGGGGAGATGGAGTTTCTGGGACGGCTCGAACTTTGTCGGGATCAACCTCAATACCTTTCTGACTGACTATAAAACCCAGGAGCTTACCAGAACGGACCCCAAAAGTGAACTTAGCTGGATTCAGACGCAACTTGAACTTTCAAAGTCTGGAAAATAATTTCCTTAGGTTCTCTAAGTGATCTTCCTCAATTCTGGATTTGGCAATCATGTCATCCACGTAAACCTCAATCTCTTCATGAATCATATCATGAAAGAGGGTTACCATGGCACGTCGATATGTTACCCCTGCATTCTTCAGACCGAACAACATTACTTTGTAGCAGTAAGTTCCTCAAGGTGTGATGAAATTCTTCTTCTCCATATCTTCTGGCGACATCTTTATCTGATTATACCCGGAGAACCCATCCATGAAGGAAAAGACGGAAAACTGAGTTGTATTATCAACTAAAACATCAATATAAGGTAAAGGGAAGTCATCCTTTGGGCTTTCTTTATTGAGGTCTCAGTAATATACACACATTATGACTTTGCCTTCCTTCTTCAAAACGGGAACGGTATTAGCAACCCACTGTGGATACTCAAAAATAGCCAAAAAGCCAGCATCAAACTGCATCTTAACCTCTTCTATGATCTTGAGTGCCATGTCGGGTCTGGTCCTTCTAAGATTTTGCTTGACGGGAGAACATTCAGGATTGAGTGGCAAGTGATGTTCAATGATGCTGGTGTCTAACCCTGGCATATTCTTGCAATAACTCAACCAACTCAACCAACTCGGAGTGTACATGCTTAGCAAGAGATGCCCCAACTTTTACTTCTTTTTTATCGGTTTCAGAACCAAAATTAATGACATCCACTGGTTCTTTGTATGACTGAATCTCTTTTTCTTCGTGCTCAAGGAGCCGTGCTAGTTCAGCTGGTAATTCACAATCTTCCTCAGTGTCATCTTAAACTTGGTTAATTGGAAGTCCAGATTTACAGTTGATTCTTGCCATATTATAATCAATCGTTTTGTTTTCTCTGCATGTGATGAGCTTATTTTTAGTATGCTTTTTAATAAAGTGGAAAAAAGAAAAAGAAATCTTTTGCCATTACGTATTTTTGGTGAAAAAGTAAAAATAACTGAAAGAAAGAGAACACAAGTTTTGCATGCAAAAAATACTTTCTTTCTTTATTCACATAATACTTTTAAACATGGAGGCCCTTACAAGCTATACTCTTGTCTCGGGCGGGGACAAAGGATTGAGAAAAAAATGCATTACGTTTTCTCCGAGTACACTATAGGAATCACGAAAGTTGTCTAGTTGGAGAGCTTGAACCCTGGAGGACATCTGCATATGAGGCTAGGAGTCCTCGATTTGCTGCCACTGGATTCTCCGATGATTGCCACAGTGTGATCATTTTGAAAGTCGGCGCTACTGAATTTGATCGGGTTGCACTGCTTCTTCTTTGGGCTTGCCTTGCATGCTGACGGACGATAACTGATACCAAATTTGTCACGCTTCTCTGCCACGTTAACAACTTTACCCCAACCGGCAAGTGGACCTTTCTCTAGAGTCTACTTGGCGTTTCTAACCGAAGATACGATGGTGGTGGATGACTGAACATGATTGGCGGTAGCAGAACTGACTTCTTCAAATTCTAAACAGTGGAGTGGAATCTCAAGACTTCCTTCATCTGTCTTGACATATCTGAATGACGAGAGTTCGCTAACCAACAAGTCTTCTTCACCATATACAATTACCAATTTATCATCAATAAAGAACTTCAACCTTTGGTGCAGCGTAGAGGTGACTGCCCCTACAGCATGAATCCACAGTCTACCCAGCAAACAACTGTAAGCTGGGTTGATGTCATAACTCAGAAGGTGATGCTGAATTGGTGAGGTCCAACAAAGATAGGCAGATCCACTTCCCCAATAACCTGTCTTCGAGAACCATCAAAAGCTCGAACAATCAGTGTGTTGGTCTTCATCTCGGGCCCTTTAAACTGCAATTGATTTAATGTAGCTTTTGGCATTATATTAAGCGAAGAACCATTGTCAACAAGGACTCGAGATAGAAGAGAGTTTGTGCACATGACTGAAATGTGTAGTGCTTTATTATGAGTGTTTCCCTTAGGAGGTAATTCTGCTTCATTAAATCCTAAATACCTACTGGTTGTGATATTCACAACCGCGTCGTCAAATTGATCAACCGTGATATCTTGCATCACATGAGCAGTATTTAGGACTTTCAGCAATTCTTTACGGTGAGCCTCAGAACTCAGCAATAAAGACAAAATGGAGATTTTGGAAGGAGTCTGGTTCAACTGATTGACGATCTTGAAATCATTCTTCTTGATCAATTTGAGGAATTCTTGGCCTTCCTAAAAAGTGATTCTCTTATTGTGATCTTCAACTTGCTCGTCTTTAACCATCATCCCTTTACCCTTAGATATTTCTGATTCTGCAATTTTGTTAACAATGACCTTCGTCGGCACTGGAATAGTTGTCACGTTCGGAGTGTCCAGTACAGTTTCCCCTGCCTACGGAGGAGGAGTAGGAAAAACCTTCTCTTTATGAGGGATAACTGTATATGATGGAGACACCCCATGAGTGTATTTTGAAGCAAATACATGGCCATTGCGAGTCATGCCTCCCGTCCCAGTTATATTGACGATCTCAGTGTCAGGAATGTGAATTTCTTTTCTGCCCACATACGTTGTTGTCTCATAATTCCAAGGCACCGCCTTGGTGTTCTGATACAGAAACGGACTAGGAACACATAAATGGATTGGCTGAATCCTCTTGGGAGGAGCTTTAACCTTCTTCTTCCTATACACAATAGTTACCAATTCAATTACTATGACTTCTTCTACTGCCTTGGACTTGGAGAACTGTATCAGCCCTTGATCCATCAGCTCTTGAACACAACCCCTTAACTCGTCACAATTGTTCGAATCACATTCACATAATGCGCAATCTTCATGTATACCTGCTAGAAACCCAAACTATTCAAGTCTCTTCAACACAACTGACAACGGAGTCTTCACATCGTCGGTTCGTAATACAGATTCTGTCGTTTCCTCTACAAAAATAGCATTGACTGTTGAAGCACCATGATTAGGCAGGGGGTTCGTTTTCACATTAGGCTTTTCCTCGGAGAAAGATAAAATCTCCTGATTAATCAAGTCTTGGATTTTGTATTTGAGGTTCCAACAGTCCTCTATAGAATGTCCTATATACCCGGCGTGGAAAGCGCACGAGGCATTAGGATTGTGCTTAGGATGAAAAGGAGGAGAGGCCGCAGGAATTTCTGTTGGTACAATAGCCTCTACGTGAATCAAATATGGTACCAGTTCAACATATGGCACCAGAACTTTATCAATTTGAGGGCGATTACCAAAGTTATTCCTATTATTTTAACCTTGTCCTTGACCCTTGTTGTCGTGGTTGTACTATTGATTCTGATTTTTCTAAGTAGGTGCTGGTTGTTGATTGCTTTTCTGCGGTTGATACTGACATGGCGGTTGTTGATACTGAGCAGCAACGACGTAAGGATATGGATAATACGGTATGGGAGCCATTGGAAACTTATACTAGAGCCGGACACTTGCCGTCACAACATTTTCCTCCCCCTCATTCTTTTTCGTGAAGCCCACATGTGACTTCTTACTCGTCACTTGCGGAGCAGTGGTATCTGTGATCTTCCCCGATTTCATCCCATTCTCTACACGCTCACCGATAGTTACCATATCCGCAAAATTTGTAGAACAACTCCCAATCATCCTCTCAAAATACAACCCTTGAAGCGTACCCATGAAGATATCAACAAGTTCGTTATATGACAAAGCTGGTCTGACCCTGGAAGCCATCTCACGCCAGCGCTGAGCATACTCCTTAAAGGTCTCATTAGATTTTTCTGCCTGATTCTGTAATTGCTGCCTTGTCGGTGCCATATCGAGGTTATACTTGTATTGTTTTAGAAACGCTTCGGATCAATCTCTCCAGGATCTTATCTTAGTACATTCTAAACCCATATACCAATCCAGAGAAGCTCCAGACAGACTGTCTTGGAAGCAGTGGATTAGAAAGTCGTCATTGTCAATATATGATGCCAAATTTCTACAGTACATCGTGATGTGACTCTGAGGACAATTGGGACCTTTGTACTTCGGTAGGTATGGTACCTTCAACTTCTGTGGGAGCACCATGTTCGGAACCAAGCAAAGATCTCGGGAATCAATACCGAAGGTCGAGAAACCCTCAATAGCCTTATTTTGTCGTCTAACAGTTGATAATCCGCCGGATGGGCCGAATTAGCAGTATGGATAGCAACCTGACTGGCTGGTCGAGAATTTTTTGGAGCTATTGCCTGAATAGGCACACTTTGAGCATCTGCAATGGGTAGGAGAAACTGGGAGGTACTGTTTGAGCAGCATGCACCATGTGAGGAAACTATCCTCCAGTCTGAGCATTAGGAGCTTGAGGTACCCCAATTTGCACATACTGGAGTGCAAGATTGTTAGGTGCATAAGTCAGCATAGGCACGGAAGTTTCCCTAAGGTAACCAAGTGGAGCAGCTTGAGGTTGGTTCGTGTTCGCAGGTTGAGCAGCCCGAGCAGGAACCTGAAAGTGGAGGCGCAAGCCTCAGCGTTCGTCTTCAACGTTAGGAGTTTCAGTGGGAACCTGACCTTGATTGTCCTCAGGGTTGGCAACATCAAACAGAGGAGTTTAAACTATGGGTACACCCCAAGGGAAAACAACATTCTCGGCAGCAGTAGGGGCGACAAGATTCTGATGAGGGAAGAAGGCACCCCCATTGGTAAAGTGAGCAGCAAAGTTCTTGGGCATTCCCTAGGGATAGGAAGTAGCAAGCCTGTTCAGATCGGTAGGAACCAATAGATGGTTCCCAATAGTTGGTGCCACGGTCTCCGCTGGAGTTTCGAAGGTAGCATCAACAACAGTAGTAGGATTGGTCACCCCAGTAGCATGGGTGACATTGGCAACAACAAGGTTAGCAGAGGTAGAGGCCCTCTGAGTTTGGAGGAGCTCCAAGATAGTCTCCATGTTTCCCTGAAAGAGATCCATTCTACCCTGGACTTGGGAGAGAGATTCCCTAACAGCAGCGTTATCAGATTTGTAATCAGCCATTATCCTTGATTTGTTTGCACGGGTGAAGTAGTAATGACAAGTCATCCTTTTTACTGTGGAAAGATGGAGATGGTAAGCGTTTTGTTTTCTGGAGGTTTCTGACAAATAAATGCGTGGATGCATTTATGTATTAAATTTTTTTTTACGTATGCATATTTATTTATTTTTACATTTACTTTCGTAAAGGAAAAATATCCAAGGAACCCCTGAGTTTATTCATCAACATAAACAAATATAAAGCATAACGAGAGAAACAATTTGTGAAGTCAATAACCAAGAAACTCTTTTATTAATATATCAAGAAAGTGGAGTACAAGTACACATCAATAATCTTCCCGCAGGGCTACAAGAATCTCAATATCGAACCTATGAGATACCATCCTAGTAACTAGAATGAAAAAGAAATAAAGCCCAAGGGACACTATGTAGAAACACTCTGACAAAAGCTTCTTGTAACAAATCTGAGAAGTTTTCTGTGGCTTGTTCAGTGAACGGGGTTAGGCGTGCACTCCTTTCCCTCTGATACCGTGCTTCCTTCGGGGAAGTTAGGCGGTAGAGTGTGATCAGGTCCATCTAGAATACTTCTCACAAATGCATCCTTTTGGTTGAGGAGCTCTTCAAGATGTCCATTGTGTTTTTCCAGGCGATCATTCTCTCGTTTGAGTAGGTTGGTATCTTCCAGGTCTTTGCACGATTGATCTTTTAGCTCATGGATCTCCTCAAGCCTCTGGTCTATCACATACTAGTTTTAGCGAAGAGTGACCTCTAACTGCTTGGTGCGGCTTTGTTCATCCTTCATCCATTTCTTGCAAGCTTCCAGCTGGTCTTGAAGTTTTTTAATCTTCTCTTTGTCATTAAGCTCCACTTTACAAGCCTGTTATTGAGTTTCAACTAGATGTTTCTTCTTTGCTGACAAGCTAGCACAAGTTCCTTTGAGTGCATCACCCACTTTTATTCTTTTGTACACCTCAGCTTGCACCTCATCATCTGCTCGGCGTACTCTGTCTCTCTTCTGGTTCAAGTTGAACTTCAAAGTTTCTTTCTCCAAGGAGATCTTACCAAGTCCAGACTTAAGATCGGTGTTCACTTTCTCTAGGGCCTTGATAATTCTTTTCAGCTCATCGACTTCAGAAGTTTGATTGATCCTGGATTCAAGAGGCTTGATGCTCATGGATGGTTCAGATGGAAATGATAACAATATCTCTTTGACTCTGTCTTTTACGCATTTGGTGTAAGCTTCCCTGGCAATGCAGTTCTTCTTACCCATTTCTGCTCTTCCTTGAGGACAAATTGCTCCGCAAGCCTTGACAATCTTCTTGATTAGTTCTGGATCATCAACCACTTCATATAAGACAAAACCTTATACACTCTTGGGATCATGCTTATCTACCATGGGGTATCGCAATTGTTGTAATGCCAACCTCAGATTGTAATTGATTCCCCCTTTTGTACCAAGAAGAGGTACATTAGGAAAATCACCGTAGTTGAGGATGTGACGCTATCGTAGATTTGAGAATACCAAGAAATGTCTTCGGTGTTCAAGGATATGATCCACTGGGACCACTTCAAATTGTATTTGTTTTCAATGAAAGGGCCTTTGCTGCGTAGATGCGAAATAAACCATCTATACAGCAAAGGGGTACAACAGACGATGTTTTCCTTCTTCTTCTGAGTCCTCTTGTGGATGGAGTAGTAAGTGTCAGCGAGAAGAGTAGGAACATGATTCTGAGTTAAAAAGATATGAATAGCAACCAGATCCACGAATTCTTCCATGTTCGGAAACAATATGATCCCATAGGTTAGTAGAGCTAGAATGGCGTTGAAAGTCATCCAACTCTCAGCTTCGACGATGGTAGTAGCTTTATCCATGAGAAACTTTGAGGTGAAGCCATGAATTCCACCCTTAGGTTTCAAGTTCAACTCCACTTCCTTCTTCCCTATGTGGAGGGCTTCAGCAAGGACTTGGTATTTGGGGAGTTCCTTAGTGCAAATATAAGGCACTCATTTCTTGATCCCAATACATAGAATATGTGAATACTCTTCCAATGTGGGTGCCAATTGGTAATCTTGGAATGTAAAATATCTCAATTGAGGATCCTAGAATTTCACCAGAGTGTGCACAACTATGGTATTGACTTCAGTGTTCAAGATTCCTAGAAGATTGCCATAAGATTTCTTGAAATTATATTTGTTTCCAAGAACTAGACATGCCTCTAATCCCCTCAAAACAGTCAACTGAGGCTCCACAAACTTGTAGCTGTGAGTGTTCCTTCTCTCGGAAGTCATGCTTCGTCTCGGATGATTAGTCAACAAACTGTGCTCTTGGATTCCTGGAAAATAAATGCATATGAAAAAAGATTTTTCATGATGAATGATAATGAATGATGGGATTGTTGGTGTAAACCCTAGAGGCCAATACTTTTGGTACTTGTATCGAATTATTTATTAATAATAAAAGGATTTTTTCTTTATTATGTTTGTTTAATAAAGTCCCTAGAATAGCTAGCCCGTTTAACATATCAAGTGTGACTTGATCATGAGATCTTATTAAACATAAGGACACTATTCTTAAAGTATCTGTAGTTGAGCTTTGTTGTGAAGTGGGGTAACATTTAAACATTAAGACTATTATGTATATGGATTGATGATCACATTTCATGGATCATGGATAAGGAGTTATCAAGTCTTAAACATATGTATGAATATTAGGAGTAATATTTATACTGGATTGACCCGCTATGGGAATACTATATAGAATGTTATACAAAGTGTCATAAGTTATTCTCGTGGTAATAATGGAGTATACCACCCTTCAGCCTGAAACTACTATGGACCCTAGATGTAGAGTCGAGTGCCTTATTGCTGATCAAACATTGTCCATAACTGGATGACCATAAAGACAATTGATGGGTACTCCATGAAGCATGCTGAGGGACATGAGTGACCTATATGGAATTTTCCCATCCTACATAACAAGATAAATGTCTATGGGGCCAATATGGATATGGATAAGGATGACACGGTATATGCCTTGTGTTCAATATAGACATAAGGGCAAAAGGGTAATTGTACACATAAGTATTATCACAAAAGGATTTGTCAGATCACATAACATTTTCGTGTCTTGGGTAGCAGTGTTGTGTTGGTAGATGCCACTCACTGTTTATTATATTAAATACGTGATTTAATGTAATTACAAATGTCGCGAGAACCTGCAGGGTCACACACAAAAGGACGGATTGATGAGAGATAGAGTAAATAAGGAACACCGTAAGGTACGTTCCACTTAAGTGAACTGTAGAACATCGTAAGGTATGGTGTACTTAAGTAGAATACGAAATATGGTAAGGTACCACACGCTTAAGTGATTTTAGTATATCATAAGATATGGGCCACATACACTTAAGTGGCCTTTTTAGCTTGTAGCCCACACAAGTGGTTCTATAAATAGAACCCTTGTGCATAAGCGCTGAATTAGATGAAATTTCGTTTCTCTCTCTCTCTCTCTCTCTCTCTCTCTCTCTCTCTCCCTCTCTCTCTCTCTCTCACTCACTCAAAGCCTTCATTTATAGCAGCTAGTACTGATACTGAAGGAATCCGTTCGTATGGACTGAGTAGAGGTGTTGTCACTATTCAATGACCGTGATCTCTCCTTAGATCTGCATCAAAGGTTTCAATCGCCACAAGAGGTAACGATTCTTTCACTCATCATGCCCATTCGTAAGGATCACTGAAAGGAGAAATTTTTAATTTCCGTTGCGTTTTGGATCGCTATTCTCCTTCAGGAATGATATAGATCACGCATATTCAAAACTCTGATACATTCTGAAGAATCTACATATGCCATTTGCTGTAGCTTTAAAAGTTCAACGCAATATGAGTATCAAGGTAGATAGAGTTTATGGCTTCCTGCAAGAAAAACCCATATCCCCTTCACAGGTATGGACTATGATCCAAGGTGGTCCCTAGAAAGCCTCCCAGAGTCATTGACTCGAAATGGAAATACCCTGCCATAGTGAATACTCACAAAACAAAAGTACTTCCAAGTGAATCTAGTCTGGGTGTGGTTCTCGTGACAACCCAATGCACGAAACACAAGTGTACACGATTATCCACACATATATCCTATGTGTATACTAAACTCGGCTATAGAGCTTCACTCATATAGTAATATATCCCAACCCAACAACAACATAACAGACAATATCCATAACAATATCTAGAGCAATAAAAAATGCGATAAATAAAGCGAGTAAATCTATAAATGCAAACACCTAAACTAATAGAGAAGCAATCAAAACTAGGCTCGACTCCTTTTAGCGACTAGGAAGTTCTCCAACCAACGAAGTGTCCCCAGAAGAGTCGCCAGCTGAAGCTAGCGGAAATATACCCGAATGCATCGCACGCTCGAACATACAACAGAGTCGCCATCGAACTTTATTTATTCCCGAAGGAAAGGGAAAACATCGATAAAACCCGGGTGAAAGAGATATGCTGGGTAAGGAAGTCAGTTATGTAAGGGGAAGGTATTAGCACCCCTAACATCCATGGTACTCCATGGGAACCGTTTTGATTGTTCTTACTCGAATAAGTGTGATATCTTAAGATTACTCGCAAAAGAATGGGAGAAAATGAATTAAATAGATAAAGTGCTCGGTGAGGATTGGGGCCCTCATGCCTACGTATCCTCATAGTGCAATGAGGAATTTAGAGCTCCGTAGTTCAAATAATTAATGGTAGGAGGTGAAAGGAATTGTGATCAAGGTATGGTCTAAACCAAAGAATTGTGTTTTGAACTCTAAAAAGGGTGAAAACATGAACCCAAGAGTAAGGTGGCTCTTACCAGTACGTGGGCTAGCATGGCTGCCGCTATAGGGTAATGCCGAAAAGACGAAGAAATAAGTGTTTGGGCATAGTCCCAAACATCTCTTGGTTCACAAGGTGACGCAATAAGGAGCATAAAGAGATGGTGTATTTGGCTCAAAGATAACTGATATATCACATGGAGTGAATGAAGGTAGAATAAGAATGCATCATAGAGATGAACTGAATGAAGTGACCAAAGTCACAATAACAAAGGATTTGGTGACGAGTGACTAAAGAGTATTGTTTGAAACCGAAAATGAAAGTGTATTGGAATCCATAGGAGAAATGAGATTGGTATTGTAAAGGGAAACAATGTTAAATGATATGTGAAACAACATGGTCGCCACTATATGATATTTAGCCAAAAGAAGGAATTAAATGTTTGGGCATAAGCCAAACAACTCTAGGTAGAAATTTGGACTACCGTTATATCGTCCTAAAAGGGTGTATATGGAATTCCAAAGAAAATTGTATTTCTAATGTCAAAGAAGTAGTATGTCACTGGGTGAACGATTTATGATCGAATGTAGATAATGAATCGTGAGAGATATGAATGATGCCCTAAGGAGGAGGGAGGAATAATTAGGAGTATGCTTGCCAAGGATTCACATCCTCGTGCTTACGTATTCTCATTATGCAATGAGAAAGTCAGAGCAATCGTAGTTCATGGAACCACGAGAACAAAGAGAGAAAAGTGATGGAAAGTATATCTTGTACCAACAGAATGGTATCAAGGGAACCCATGAATGGATGGAACTTGGAATCAAAGAGTAAACAGGAACTTACCAGTACGTGGGCTAGCATGGCTGCCGCTATAGTGTAAAGCCAAAAACAAAGACTGAATTAAGTGTCTGGATGCTAACCAAACAACTCTTGATTCACAAGACAGACTGCCGCTATATCGTCCTAAAAGGGTATAGACGGGGCCCAAGAGAAAGTATTATTATGTACCAGGAAAAGTATATCATTAGATGGGGAACAAACATTTCGAGATCAAAGAAAAATAGTATCTTGGATCCAAGAAGAGATAGACTCTGAATCGAAGAGCAAGGTGGTGTCTAAACCCAAAAAGACTAAATTAAGTGTTTGGAGGAACTCCAAACAACTCTCGATTGATGAGGTGGATTGCCACTATATCGTTCTAAAAGGATGTACAAGGAGTCCAAGGAGAAGTATAGTTGATCTCAAAAGGATGGTATTGATTGAATGAATGAAGAATGATTGATTGATAAATAAGGTATAAATAGATAAGGTAGCTCGCAAAGAAACTGGGTTCTCCTGCCTACGTATCCTTATAGTGCAATACGGAAGTCAGAGCTTTTATAGTTCAGCCCACTAGGGCTGAAAACAAAATGATTAAGGAGGCAAGAAGGGATTGAAATGATTGAATGAGAGAATGGAATAGACTTGATAGTTATTTGATAAGAATCACACTAAAGTCTATGAGTAAAGGTGGATACGATAAACAACAGGCTAAATGTCCCACACCCAAAGATATCCAAACTGAGTGTAGGAAAGCTCCAGTCTCATTCCTTCTTTACTACTTAAGGCTCGTGACATGTGGTTCTCATATTAACTTCCAAGTTGCTAGAGGAGAAAGTTTGTTGTTTCTTGTGATGATGATGAAGACCTTAACAATCGTTTGATTCGAGTTGTACTAAAGTCTATGAATGAAGGTGAATACATGAGCAACTTGGTCATTCGTCCCATATCCAAAGATATTTAGAATGGGGGTAGAAATTCTCTAGTCCCATTTCTTCTCCATTGCTTAAGGCTCATGTCATTCAACTTGAATTATCATTGGTAAGTTGTTGATGTAGTCCTTTGCTTATTTCATTGCTTTGTGAAGAGAGAGACTTGCCAATCGTATTATTAGAATTATGCCAAAGTCTATGAATAAAGGTGAATACGATGAGCACTGGGTCATCCGTCCCATACCCAAAGATATTCAGAATGGGGGTAGGAATTCTCTAGTACCATTCATTCTCCATTACTTAAGGCCCGTGCTACACGATACTAATTTTGATTTGACAAGCTCTTGAAGTTGCCACCTTTGATGTGCCTTGTGTTATCCACTGCTTGGTATGGCTGATGATGCCTTGATTGAGAATCTTGACTTGAGGCTTGAAGTTCCACAACTTAGAAGAAAAAGACTCATTAAGTGACCAAGGGTCTTTTGGTCACTCAAAATTTGACTGTGGGATAATACAAGTTTAAAGGATTTAATCGATCAAAATCACTTTTGATCAATTCAAATCATGGGTTTGATTTGATTAGAAGCCTAAGATTAGACCCTAATCTAATGGTTAGAATTGTATAGACTACCCTAAGGGAACATGTAATTGTTAAGACTTGATTTAACTAGATAATATTCTAAGTTAAATATTATTCCTAGAGGAGCATGCATTTCTATCACTAAAATAACAAAATAAACCCCTAAGGGCAACATAGTCGTTTTACATGGAGTATCAATTAGGAACCAAAAGATTAAATTCTAATAAAATTCTAATAAGATCCTCAAAATATTAAGTTCTAAGATTGATTTCAACCTAAGGTTTAGAAATTAACTAAATTCTAAAATCAATTAAAATCTCAACATCCCTAATTTTCATCTAATTAACACTATATTAAAATCCATGAAAACTATACAAAATTCAATCAATCCCTAAATTCTAATTACATCTAATTAACCCTAAATTCTAATATGTCTAATTAAAACCTAAGGGACTAATCAAGTTTTAAAACTCTCTAATCAATAAAAAACCTACTTATTTGGGAATTCATCTAAATTCTAAAAAACAACTATAGTTCTTATTAATCCAAATTTCTATTATTAAAACCTAAATCTGGTTAATCACCCAAATTAAACCTAATTAATCTAAAAAAATAGAACTAAGTGTAATTAACAAAAGGGGGTGTCAATCTGGATCGGGTGTGCTGAAAGAAACAGATATGGGCTTCATAATAGGAGCCCCGTAGGAATTTGTTTTGGGAAACAAACAATTCGCTGGGCCACAGGGATGAGGCCCAAAACCAACTCCTTCGTACAGGGGGTGTAGGATGGAAAATGAGTGTGTGAAAAGCGTGGGCCTAAAGCCTATACCCCAATGCGCGCATGAAAATGATTCAAACTGATTGTCTTTAAAGTTATGAGTGCTCAGTTCAAATACTGGCCGAAGGTAGCCTCCCACCGTGTCGGCCATAGTCTCCGGCGGCGGAGGAGGTTCAAAATGAACAAAAAAAGAACCAACAGAATCATGTCGCTCTGCAGAAGCCCAATCTAGACCAAGCCTAAGCTAATTTCTCACAAAGCTAGAGAATTGAGGGGAGTTACAGACGAACCTTAAATCCTAGATCCCAAATTAAACGTCAAATTGTAACGAAACGGAGTCCAAACCATGGGGGTTTGGCTCCTCACATCATGTTTTACATCGTAGTAACAAGAAATGAGAAAGAAGATAATTTTTACCAACCTTCGAAGCAGAGGTGTGCTTCGGCGTTTGTTGAACCGAGGAAGATGAAATCCAATAAAATACCAGAGGGAGTGCAATTGTCCAGGTACTGCAATTCGAATCTCTGCTTTGTCTTTCTTCTCCCACTTCTTCTTCTTCTTCTTCAAATTTCTTCTGAATTGATGTGTTATATCGTGAGAGAGGTTAAAGCTCAACTGATTAGAACTTCTGATGTTGAAGTTCTAGCAGCCACAAACGTGATGAACGTGTGGTGGGGGATTGAAAATTTGTAGAATGAGAGTGAGAATATGAATTTTGCAGGGGATCCAAAAGTGGTTGAATGATGATGATGATTGATTTAAATAGGGATTAGGCTTGGGTTGGAATAGGTTTGCAGTTTGTTGCTTAGGTTTGGGAGTTTGTTGCTTAGTTTGGGAGTTAGTTAGATTTAGGTTTGGAACTTAGTTTGGATTGGTTTACTCAGTTAGCAGTTAACTCAGTTAGTTAGTAAGTCTAATTCCAATTTTCCTTTTTGACTGACTACTGCAGGTTGCACCTTTAAGATCCTTTGTAGGCTTAGTTGAAAAGTAACACATGTCTCTAGCATGACCTGCAAATGAATTCTAGTGGTTATGTTTCGTTAAGTATGAGTTTATATTCTGTTATCCTTTGGTTAGGTGGTTAGGGAACTTAATCTGTTAGTTAGATGGGATGAGCTAACTTAACTGTATTGAGTTAGAAACTCGAGTTTGCCCAATGTGATGGGAATTTGGAAAACTCTTTTGCTTGCAGCTAAGTCAACAACTGAGTTGTTATTCTCTCTATTAGACATGCTTTTCAGTGGAGATGTTAAGTTGAATGGTGAGTTGAGAACTTGTTTATGTGAACTTACATGTTAATGTGAATATGACAGTTGATGTGTGGCCTGCTATGAATTAACCTCCTATCATTTTGGATGAATGCAATTCAATGCCCTGCTTCTTGTTATGCTAGAATGTATATGTATTGTAAGTGCGGCCATTTTCTTTGCTTGCTGCTATATGATACTGCTAACATTGTTGTGCATTGTTGATGCAGAATGGTGTTAGGGAAATGCAGGTTTAGGATGGTCATGGCTACAGTTGTGCAATTCCCACTAAAGTGAAAGTAATTGATTGCTACTGAATAAAGGTTAGGCCAGGATCCTTTCTTGCATATTGTATTAATTATGACTTTGAGTGCTACAATGATGAAATCATGTTGAAAACCTTTAATTATCATTGAATTTAAAGTTGCCATTATGTTAGAAGTGAGGCTTGAATTGGATTCGCATTGGCTTGATGGTTTTGTATGCTTGCTGCCATTTATCATTTGCAGGGTTGGTGTTTAAATGGTGATGCAAGAATAGTTCAGGTTTGTTGAACCTTGACCCAATGTTTCAGGTGATGCCTGGTTTTATTTGATGTGCTAACTGTCATTCTTATTGCATTGTCAAGGCAGTAGTCCTGCAATGAATGTCGGTTGCCTATTGTCGCATTACGTGAAAAACCGGCGGGAAAACGAAACAACAGAGCCGCCACCGTGCGTTATTTATCCCAAAGGCGGGAAAGGAAACGCTCGAAGTAAACCTGGAGAACACATGGTCTCGCGACCAGAGATGGATGGGATCAGGAGTCGGTTTTGCGAAGGGAAGGTATTAGCACCCCTACGCATCCGTCGTACTTGACGAGATCCACGCACAAAAGAATAGAAGAAAGGTTGCTAAAGACTGCTCAAACACTGCACACACGCTGGAATCAAACACAGAAAGACGGAAGAAACGGGACTCGGCAGGATATCGCATCCTGGGCCTACGTAGTCTGTCAAGCACAGACATCAGAGTCGACGTAGTTTGGGACAGGGGAAACGTGCTCGCTAGGATGTCGCATCCTATGCATACGTATCTTCTCTGACCAGAGAAGAATTAGAGCACTCGTAGCTCGGCTAACGCACGCCAAACAAAACCAACACAGGAAACCGACTGCCAATCGCTGGACTTACGTCAGACTCCACACAAATAGGAAAACATGGAAACCGAATGCCAATCGCTGGACTTACATCAGACTCCGAACCAACAACCACACACACAGGAAACCAACTGCCAATCGCTGGACTTATGTCAGACTCCAACAAGCAAATAAGACATAGGAAACCGACTGCCAATTGCTGGACTTACGTCAGACTCCAAACACACAAAGGGTTGAAAAAGAAAAAGGGCGCCCGGAAAGATCAGCTCATCTCCTGCCTACGTACCTCATCTGGTATGAGGATCAGGGCGACACAATTCCCCTAAACAGGGAAAGAAATTATATCCTAACCAGAGACAAAGGGGATAACAAGCTACTAGGGAGACTACGACTCGAGCCTAGAAGTTGTCATACATACGATCCCTATGTTGAGGTTTCTATCCTAACTTGCACCGGAAGCAAGCTATCCTAAACAGCACAATCAAACAAGAGCACAAGAGAGCAAGCACACACACTATATGCAAACAATTGGCTCACACAAGGCTAGGCTGCAGAAACAAGCGAATTGGAATGGGGTGTTTTTAGCTCTTAACCCTAACATTGAGAGTTAGGGTGAAGCAGATGAAATGGGAAGTGAGGGTAAGACCTCACAGCTCTTATCCCTGGCCTGGGAGAGCTTGAATCAAATAGAAAGTGTGGGAACTCAGAATGTAGGAACTCTTTTCCACAAGTGACTGACTCTATGGACTAGATTTTGGGTTCTTACTCACAATGCATCAACACATGGTGTGAGCAAAGTGAGTGACACAACTGAATAGCAGGGGATGGATTGCACATCCCTTTTATCTGCGAATTGCCTCTTAAGAGGACTTTACCTGCTTGGCACAAAATTAAACATTCACAAACATTGCCTCTTAAGGAGGGCTTCAGACAGGTGCCTACCAATAACAGTAGGTCTTCCAGACTACATGAAGATCAAGGGATTATACCTCAGTGGTATGCAAACCACAAGCAAGCACAACAAAGTTCAAATGAACTTAAAGCAACTTAGGTACCTGTGGAAACAGCTAAACCAATCAGTACACAGTTCAGACAAACAATCAACAGTCAGAATCAGACAGACAAATAAGTCATCATCAGACAACAATGAGTAAACCACAAGGTAAGCACAAATGAGTTATCCTCAACCTACAAAACACACAAAGGTTAGCAAATGATAACAAATGACCAAGCTTAAATGAAGGAGCAACATCAACCATGGAGATGTACACTTGAACCTGAAATTCATAACTCAAATGTAAGCAACAAACCACTAGGTCAAAGCCTAGGGTCAAAAGAGGATCAAAAATCCAAAACAGAACTTCAAACCCAACACAAAGCATGTTTATTCACTCAAGACCAAATCCTAAAAAGGACCAAATCATAATCAAATAGCAAGTCCATTTCATGTGCAAGATAAGTCAAAGACCAATTCCAGGCATCCAAATGGACAATGAGATTCAAAATTCCAAATCAAATCAGAAATGATTCAAATGATTCTGGAAAAAATCGTGATCATTAAACACATTCAAAACATCCATCATATAAAAAATCAGTAGCATTAGAGGTCATTTGGCATGAAAATCACATTGTACAAGTTAGACAACCAAATGTGTGACACAAATTGTCACACCATGTTAACACAAGTATAAAACAGAAATGGAGCATGGGAAAAATGTCAAACCAAAGCCAAAATGTCCATCAATGTGTCTAGAATCAGCATGCAAAATTTCAAGTTCATTGGATTAAAATCAAGCATTTCACAAAAGAAAGAGTAAGGCAAGGTCACAAATGCATATGTGTTCAATCATCCTAGAACAAATAAATTTTCCAGCCAGGCACAACTTGCGAATTCATGATCATAAATAACTATACATTCTAAGGAGCATTTTGTAAAAAATTGGGATTAATTTGGATGATTTTTCAATTTGATATGATTTTTCTAAGTTTGGAAAAAAAATTGAAATCAAAACATGAACAAGCATGGCAAAATATGTGAAAATGATGAAGCATTTTGAACAAACGCGCTCGGTGGGACTCGAACCTGGTCCAAATTCAAATATGCGCGCCTAAGTGAAACGGTGTCGTTTCACTGAAGAAACCCTAAGCCTGGCCAAATTCCAGAATTCGTAGCTAAATATGAAGATTTCGTAGCTAATCAAGAACAGTTCGTAGCTAATTCTGGAAAATCACATGAACTTCATCTTCTTCCTCTTGAAGACGATGAACTTCATGAGCGAATTTCCAGTTTTTTTCAGAAAACGTCCAGAAACCAAAAACAAATGCATCATTCGAATCCTCGTTTCATGCACATCAAAGATCAACAATCAAATCATGCTAAAACATCATAACAAGCTTGAATCGAAGAAAATCAAAATTGACATCAAACTTTCAAACACGCATAACTTCATGAATAATGCACCATTTCACTCAATTTTTATATCAGAGTCATCACCAAACCAAGATCTACACAAATATCATAATGAATTCAAGAATAATTGAGATCGAAACTTGACCTCTTGAAGAACAACAAGGGGAAACTCGTGCTACAAGGCTCAGCAATGGTCCAAAACTCTTCTACAATGCTTGTTGAGATGATTAATGGAGAGATTGAGGCTCAAACACGCACGAATCCAGTTGAATTTGAAAATTCCATTAATGCTTCAAGCTTCATGTATGGTCAAATATGGCACGAATTCCTCCAAATTCACGTCCCATCTTCCTAAAAAATGCTTCATGATCATGATTCCAACAAGAGAAATGGCTTTGATGTGAGAAAATTGAATGTTCTTGTTGAGAGAATTTTTTTATCAATCTTCAAAATATAGATCTGAAAGTGTTGTTAATGCCAAATGCAGTTGTGATTATCATTATATATCCCTTGCTAATGATTCTGAAAACATGTTTAAGTTCAAACTAATTGAGATTAGCAAGTTACAAGGTGTATGCACAAAATTTGTTTTCACCTCATGCATGAAATGCATGCGTGAACAGTGCATTATGCTGACCCAAAACCACTTAAAAAAGGCCCATGCACACTTTGGAATTGGTATTTCATGCATATGATCAACCAAATTGATTTTATTAATTTTCCTTCAAAAAATTCATGAATGAGCATATGATCATGCAAGTGAAATTCATACCATGTAATGAGATATTTGGAAAGTGCATTTCATGATGAACAAAATGCAAAAAGAACCACCAAAATTGGAGCCTTGGTTCAAAAGTTATGGCCATTTGAATTTTTAAGCACACTTTGCCATGATTGGATCATATCTCCTCAACAACACATCATAAATCCATGATCTTGGACTTTTTGGAAATGGGAGAGAAAGATCTTCAACTTTCATGTTGGATAAAATTTCATTTGTAGCTTTCTTGATGATGTAAAATTGAGTTGAAGTTGGTCCAAAACCTTTCCATTTTTGGAAATTTCAAATTATAGGTCACTTTCTATTTTGGGAAATTCTTGACTTGACTTCAAATTATTCAATGTGAGTGTTTGAAATGTCAAATGAGACTTGTTTGAACATGAATGAAGTATCTCTAACCACTTCCCACCTCCAAATCCACATTTGACTTTGCAGTTGACTTTTATGGGCCTCAGATGACTTGGACATGCACTGTGGACTCTGAGCCTTCAACACTTGGCCAAGCTGCTTCAAAGTGATCCTTGGGTCATGTAAGCTCATTATAATAACCATAGGGCTTTCATCTCATGGAAAATGCTCTTGCTCCCTTGCACAGTTGAATCTCCTGACCAGTCTTGACTGATGAGATGTAACATGCTATGCAATGCTAATGCAATCTTAATGACCTAAAAATGAAATGTATATACAAATGGGAGGTGCAAATTTGAGGTGCTACATCTGCCCCTATTCAATCACCTGGGAACCTGAACGGATGAGAGCAACGACTGTCAGACCTTCAAGGTAAACAGGGATTGAATACCAAAGAACCGTAGAAATTTGCACTCTGCGGGAGACGATACAAAGAAAGGCGAGGCCATTTACCGATGGCGGCTGCACAATAGTTTCAGGAAAGCGAGGCCATTTACCGATGGCTAATTTACTAGAAACTTGATATTTACCGATATCAACGTCAACGAGACCATTTACCGATGGCTGCTGGGAAACAACATCCGAAAGAAGCAGGACCATTTACCGATGGTGGCTTCAACTGGGAATTTGATATTAAAAGGAAGCAAGACCATTTACCGATGGTGGCTTCAAAGCAACTTGATATTTACCGATATCAACATCAGCGAGACCATTTACCGATGGCGGCTAAGCTGGGCATTCGATATTTACCGATATCGAAGAAAGCGAGGCCATTTACCGATGGCGGACAAGCTGGGGATTCGATATTTACCGATATCGAAGAAAGCGAGGCCATTTACCGATGGCGGCTTGGGAATAGTCGACTTGATATACAACTGATATCAAGGAAAACGGTACCATTTACCGATGGCAAACTCCAACTGGGGAGGAAAAAGATATTTACAACTGGAAACTGACAAAACACTTACCAACGACTCTACTGGGGATTTGATAGAGAAATACTCCACAACCAGGCATTTACCGATGACTGGAAAAAACTCGATGTTTATCGACATCGAAAGATGATGTTTATCGACACCAAAAAAAGGGCGACCAGACATTTACCGATGACTGGAAAAAATATATACAACCAGACATTTACCGATGACTGGGATGAGACTCGATGTTTACCGACATCGAAAGATGATGTTTAGAAATGAAACAAGACCAGACATTTACCGATGACTGGGATGAGACTCAATGTTTACCGACATCGAAAGATGATGTTTAGAAATGAAACAAGACCAGACATTTACCGATGACTGGGATGAGACTCGATGTTTACCAACATCGAAAGATGATGTTTAGAAATGAAACAAGACCAGACATTTACCGATGACTGGGATGAGACTCGATGTTTACCGACATCGAAAGATGATGTTTAGAAATGAAACAAGACCAGACATTTACCGATGACTGGGATGAGACTCGATGTTTACCGACATCGAAAGATGATGTTTAGAAATGAAACAAGACCAGACATTTACCGATGACTAGGATGAGACTCGATGTTTACCGACATCGAAAGATGATGTTTACCGACACCAAAGAAAGAACACACACGGGTGTTGATGCGACACTTACCGGTATCACAATGATGACATCTTCATCTGTCAAGACAGGGCAGACACCTGCCAGGGACTACGCTGGGGGAGTCAATCAAACTTTCCTTTCACGGACGAGTGAGGAAATAAACCTCTCTGGGGATTGCTGTCAGGAACAACTGTTGCAAATGTTCTATACAGATGTGGAAATATGATCCGCCTCTGCTGGGGATATGATCCAACTGGTGTAACATATGTATGCATATGTTTGAGTTTTTTTATGGCGTAATGCTCCATGTTGAATGGAAATGCTGCGCAATTTGAAGATGCAAATGATGATTACTACATGCAAAATGCAAATGGAGGAGAACTCCTGCTGGGAAAGCACACGACCGCTTCCGAGCGAACAACTCTGATTTGATCTTCCAACTCTATGGGGAGACGCACTGCTGGGAGTGCTTTGCTGATCTGACACTCTGAGAACGACAGAGAAACTAAACCAACTGGGGAGTCATCCATTGGGAAAACACCGCCTCTCAGTGGGGAACAACAGGGAATAGATGATCATCACTGGTGATGACCTCTACTGAAGCCAATCCACTTGGGGATTCCGCTGAGGAGATAAACAATCAATTCCTACCTCCGCTGGGGAAATAACACTGCAGACTTCCGTTGGGGAAACTGTCAACTCAACTCTGATGGGGATTACAACACTTCAAACCTGGCTGCTGAGGAACTATCCATGGATACCTCCGTTGGGGAACAAAAATCTTCCGGCTCGTTGGGGAACTACCAGTCCTCAGACCTGCTGGGGAAATACTCTTCACGACCTTACTAGGGATTTGCGATCAACTTCAGGCCTGCCTGCAGAGGCCACCCTGATCTTTGCTTCGCTGGGGATACAAACCCTAAACCTGCCTGGGACAACCCAACCTCTCACACTACTGGACAGTGCTGAAATTCCTTTTGAACAAACTGTGGCTCACCTGCTTTTGCCAGCAATCAAAAGATAGTGATCTGCAAAACAGCAAGACATACATGCCCCAGGGGATTGTACAGACAAAATACACCCAAGTATAATCAACATTCAAAATGATTTTCAAATGTTTATCTTTCTGCACATTATTGTCTAGCCTTCATGTTTTTATATGCAATATTTATCAAAAATTCGGACGTTTTTTGCAAACAAAACAGTAAAATAAAAACGAGAGAGCAATTTATCTGAATAACAACTTTTATTGATTGAAAATGAGCCTATTAAGGCAAATACATCAGGAAGCAATTCCTAGGAAGAGGTAATTGCGCACAAAAGGAAATAAACTATCCTATTGGCAATGTGAACACGGCATCCACTATTTCCCAATTCTGTTATGACTCACAGATCATCAATTTCTCCCCAAATTCCTTGCTTTCTGAGAAGAATGATTGGACCGATCATATCCTTCGAGATGGTAGACACTGAAGCGTGGTGAAGTACAGACAACTCAGACTGTAGTCTTCGCTTTAATCCCTCTTTTGCCTGGATCTTCCTTTTGGGTTTTCAATCCACCGGGATACCCATTTTTGCCTAAGCCGCCCTTGCGGGTTTTCGACTTACCGGGTGTACATATTTTTTCATTCTTTATCCCTAACTTTTGCCCGAACCTTTTTTCTCTTTTTTTCTTGGTTCGTCGGGATGCCCTTTTTTGCCTGGACTCTTTTATTCTTTTTGTCCAGCGGGTCAATTTATGCGAAGTATTTTTTGACTACATCTGAGTTAACAGGGGACGGAAAATCTTCACCATCCATAGTTGTAAGCATCAAGGCTCCACCGGAGAAAACCTTTTTAACAACATATGGACCTTCGTAATTCGGAGTCCACTTGCCCCCGTTGTCTGTACCGGGAGGAAGGATCCTCTTCAAAACTAAATCACCAGTCTGATAGCTTCGAGGACGCACTTTTTGATCAAAGGCTTTCTTCATCCTTCTCTGATACAACTGCCCATGGCACACAACTGCTAACCGTCTCTCTTCGATAAGGCTCAACTCATTAAACCTTGTTCGAATCCACTCAGCCTCGTCAAGCTTGACATCCAACAGGACTCTCAGAGAAGGAATCTCTACTTCAACAGGCAGGACTGCTTCCATACCATACACAAGGGAGTAAGGGGTTGCCCCGGTCGACGTACGTACTGAGGTACGGTACCCATTCAAAGCGAAAGGCAGCATCTCATGCCAATCCTTGTACGTCACGACCATCTTCTGCACAATCTTCTTGATATTCTTGTTTGCAGCCTCTACAGCACCATTCATCTTCGGTCTGTAAGGAGAAGAATTGTGATGTTCAATCTTGAAATCTTTACAAAGCTCTTTCATCATCTTATTATTGAGATTCGAACCATTGTCAGTAATGATTCTCTCAGGAACCCCATAACGACAGATAATTTCCTTCTTGATAAACCGGGCAACCACTTGCTTGGTAACGTTAGCATAAGAAACCACTTCCACCCACTTGGTGAAGTAATCAATCGCAACCAGGATGAAGCGATGTCCATTGGAAGCGGTTGGCTCAATCTTCCCAATCATATCGATGCCCCACATCGCGAATGGCCAAGGCGAATTCATGACATTCAGAGGGCTTGGTGGTACATGCACCTTATCTGCATAGATCAGACATTTATGGCACTTCCGAGCGTACTTGAAACAATCGGATTCCATAGTCATCCAGTAATAACCGGCTCTCAACAATTTCTTAGACATTGCATGACCACCAGCATGGGTACCGAACGAACCCTCGTGCACTTCTTGCATTAACATGTCTGCCTCGTGTCTATCCACGCATCTGAGCAGAACCATGTCGAAGTTCCTCTTGTACAACACATCATCCTGATTCAAATAAAAGCTTCCAGCTAGCCTTCTCAGGGTTTTCTTGTCATTCTTTGACACTCCTTCAGGATATTCCTGGCTCTTGAGGAAATTCTTGATATCATAGTACCACGGCTTCTCATCAACAACAGACTCGGCTGCAAACACATACGCAGGCCTCTCAAGTCGATTCACCGCAACATATGGCACATGATTCCACCAATGAACTTTGATCATAGAAGACAAAGTAGCCAAGGCATCAGCCATCTGATTTTCATCCCGGGGGACATGATACAACTTCACCTTCTTGAAGAAAGTCAGGATCCTTCTGGTATAATCTCTGTAAGGAATCAAATGCGGTTGGTGAGTATTCCAATCTCCATTGACCTGGTTAATCACTAGAGCGGAATCTCCATAGATGTCTAGAGTTTTGATTCTTAAATCGGTGGCTTCTTTTATCCCCATGATACAAGCCTCATACTCAGCCTCGTTGTTGGTCACGTCAAAAGTCAATCTGGCAGCAAAAGGTATATGAGCCCCTTTAGGATTAATAAGTACTGCCCCAACACCGTTGCCATTCATATTCACAGCCCCATCAAACATCAATGTCCACTTGTCATCAGGATCCGGTCCTTCCTCGACAAGAGGCTCTTCATAATCTTTCATCTTAAGATACATGATGTCTTCATCAGGGAATTCAAACATCATCGGCTGATAGTCATCAATAGGTTGCTCGGCAAGGTAGTTTGGCAGAATACTACCTTTGATGGCCTTCTGCGACGTGTACTGGATATCATACTCTGTTAAGATCATCTACCAACGAGCAACACGCCCGGTGAGAGACGACTTCTCAAAGATGTACTTTACTGGATCCATCTTAGAAATCAATAAGGTAGTATGGTTCAACATATACTGTCTCAGTCGGCGAGCAACCCAGGCCAAAGCACAGCAAGTTTTCTCGAGCTGCGAATATTTTATTTCACAGTCGGTAAACTTTTTGCTAAGGTAGTATATGGCATGCTCTTTTCGACCAGACTCGTCATGCTGTCCCAATACACACCCCATCGAGTTCTCAGTCACTGACAGGTACATTATCAGAGGCCTCCCAGGAACTGGAGGTATAAGGATTGGAGGTTTCTGTAAATACTCTTTTATCTTGTCAAAAGCATTTTGACAGTCACCATTCCACCTGATTGCTTGATTCTTTCTTAGCAATTTGAATATCGGTTCACACGTGGCAGTTAGGTGAGATACAAACCGTGCAATGTAGTTCAATCTCCCTAAAAACCCACAAACCTGCTTTTCAGTTTTCGATTCAGGCATTTCTTGAATAGCTTTGACTTTTGCTGGATCAACCTCAATCCCTTTCTCACTGACAATGAAGCCCAACAGCTTACCGGATCTCACACCAAACATACACTTGTTTGGATTCAGCCTCAGTTTGAACTTTCTCAGCCTTTCAAACAACTTCTGCAGGTTTACCAGGTGCTCCTCTTCTGTCTGCGACTGCGCAATCATATCATCCACGTACACTTCAATCTCTTTGTGCATCATGTCATGAAAGAGAGTCGTCATAGCCCTCTGATAGGTAGCACCGGCATTCTTCAGCCCAAACGGCATCACCTTATAGCAGAACGTGCCCCAAGGTGTAAGGAATGTCGTCTTTTCCATGTCTTCTGGCGCCATCTTGATCTGATTATAGCCAGAGAAACCATCCATGAAAGAGAAAACCGAGGATTGAGCCGTATTATCAACCAATACATCAATGTGAGGTAATGGGAAATCATCCTTCAGACTCGCTCTGTTTAAATCTCGGTAATCGACACACATCCTGACTTTACCGCCCTTCTTCGGCACGGGAACGATGTTGGCCACCCACGGGGGATAAGTAGTAACTGACAAAAAACCCGCATCCAACTGCTTTTGCACCTCTTCCTTGATCTTGACCGCCATATCAGGATTAGTTCTCCGAAGCTTCTGCTTGACTGAAGGAAAATCTTCTCTGAGAGGTAGCCTATGCACTACAATATCTGTATCCAACCCAGGCATATCTTGATACGACTAGGCGAATATCTCCACATATTCTCTCAGCATCTCAATCAGCCCTCTCTTGACATCTTCCTTCAAAGCAGCCCCGATCTTGATTTCTCTTCTGGCGACCTCAGTACCCAGGTTAATAATCTCCAACTCCTCCTGATGAGGTTGGATGACCCTTTCCTCCTGCTTCAATAATCTGACTAGTTCCTTGGGGAGTTCATAATCTTCCTCACTCTCCTCTTCAGCTTGGTAGATGGGATTATTGAAATCATACTGAGCCATAACAGAACCGTTTATAGTGGAGTCCGTAAGATCAATTCTGCATGTTTAATGATTTAGTTTAGAAAAAAGAGTTCAAGAAAGTCACAAAAACAAAAAACATTGCCATTTTTATTATTTTGAAAAATGAAAAACAAAAACAGAAAGACAGGGATCACAAAATTGTTTGCAAAACGTCCTTTATTAATGATATCATTGAAAAACATGATGAGGCCCTACAATGAACCACTACGCCTTGGGCAGAACGTAGGGTTTTGTGCAAAATGAAAAACAAAAGAAAATTACTCTGTTTGAAGAGTAACTTTGACCACTTCCTCAGCTGTCCAATTGTTGATCGACTCCCCTGGAGTGCACGGGCGAACCCAATTGTTCATATCACAATCACTGTCCCCGTCCTCACTACCGGCTGCAAAGACGTCACCATAATTCATCAGCCCAACGCTGGTGAAGGTACTCAGCCCATTCTGCACGCCCTGCTCTGCTTGCAGAGGTTGATAACCAATACCGAACTTGTCTTCTTTCACGGGAAGGTCAACCATCTTGCCCCATCCTTCTGTCTTGCCCGAGTTGATAACCTCCCTAGCCTGTTTGTAGGATGCAATTGAGGCACTTGGCTTCTTCTGCTCAGCGAAAGCCACCTTCTCAATAGCAACGGTCTCAAACGCCTGGCATAGAGTTTCGTGGATCTCGCCATCCACCTCCACATATTTGAAAGAGGATAAATGACTCACCAGAATTTCCTCCTCGCCGTACACAGTTACAATCTGACCGTTCCAAACATACTTCAGCTTCTGATGGAGAGTTGACGACACTGCCCCAGCCCCATGTATCCAGGGACGCCCCAAAAGACAACTATATGCTGGTTGGATATCCATCACATAGAAGACAATATTGAACACCTCCGGGCCAATCTTCACAGGAAATGTGACTTCACCAAAAACAGACCGTTTGGATCCATCAAAAGCACGAACAATAAGATCGCTTGGAGTGAGGACAACCCCTTCAACATCTATCTTGCTCAAAGTCTTCTTGGGCAACACATTCAAAGACGAGCCAGTATCCACCAACACATGTGACAATACTGCGCCTTTGCATTCCATGGTGATATGCAGGGCTTTGTTATGGTTGCGACCTTCCGACGTCAGATCCAAGTCTGTGAACCCCAAACCGTGCCTTGTGCTCACATTAGCAATAACACCCTCCAATTGGTTGACAGAAATCTCCTGAGGCACGTAATCCAAATTCAACATTTTTAACAAGGCATTACGGTGTGCCTCAGAGCACAACAACAATGAGAGTATAGAAATCTTGGACGGAGTTTGATTCAGCTGATCTACAATCTTGTAGTCACTCTTCTTAATAATCTTCATAAACTCCTCCACATCTTTCTCAAAAGACCCCTCGGGCGCTTCTTTCTGTACAGGTTCTTCTTCAACAACAACTTGTTTACCTTTTGCTTTGGCAAGAGCCTCAGCATTGTTGTCTCTCAAAGGCTGCGATGCGAACAGACGACCACTCCTTGTAAACCCTCCAGGACCCCCTACATTATCCACAACTGGACCAACAATCACAGGAGCTCTACTCGGCAAACCAATAGTTACAGGAGCTTGATTCACCGGTCTGATCTGACTTTCTGCCCTTCAGTTATTGCGGTAAGCATTATCATACTTCCACGGCACAACCCTACTATTCTCAACAGGCCTTCTACCAGACACAGCAACAGTAGTGGGAGCACTGACAGTTACTGGAGCAGATATGGTTACTGGAGCACTAACGGTTGTGGGTGCATTAACAGTTGTCTGGCCACGTCCCTCTGACGGTTTGAAATAAATGGTGACGGTTGACACCATCCCACGTTCTTTCACAGCCCTAGCAAACTACAAATAGCCCTCGTTAATCAAGCCCTGGATACCATTCCTCAACTGAATACAACCATTCTTGGAGTCTTCACAATCTGAACAACCCTTATCACAACCCGGGAACACTCCCCCATTCAACAGACGCTCTTTCACAACAAACAGCGACGTCTGGACATCTTCAACATCAACTACCAGGTCCACAACTTCTCCATCTTCCACACTATTCACCCTATGCGCACCATGCTGAGGCATAGGATTGTTCACAACATTAGGCACAGGAGCAAAATTGATTGTTTTGGCGTCAATCAAGTCCCGGAGCTTATGATGAAAAGCCCGACAGTTCTCAATATGGTGCCCCGATGCACCGGAATGGAAGTCACAACGAACGTTGGCATCATACCCAGCAGGTATCTTCGTCACCGGACCCATAGTGCGTAGCTCAACAAATCCCAACCTGAGCAATTCGGGAAGCAACTCAGCATATGTCATAGGTAACGGGTCGAAGAGACGATCCGGCATTCTCTGTCTCGGCTGAAACGGACGTTGTTGTTGTTGTGGTTGTTGTTGTTGTGGTGCTCTTTGTTGTTGCTGTTGTCGTGGTTAAGGTGCTGGAATGGTCACAACAGCAACCTGGCGATAATGTCCGCTATTCATATTTCTTCTGTGTTGCACAACATTGGTCTCTCCCTCTCTTCTGCGGGGTGCCCCAGAAAATGGCTTCTTTGAAGATGAAGAACCAGCATCCTGAATCTTTCCAGCTTTAATGAGACTCTCTGTCCTTTCTCCACAAATCACCACATCAGAAAAGCTACCAAACGGGCAACTTCCCATCCGGTCCATAAATACTCCTTGCGAAGTCCCAATAAACATATCGGTCAACTCCTTCTCCAGCATCGGAGGTTGCACCCTTGCAGCTAATTCACGCCATCTCTGGGCGTACTCTTTGAAACTCTCTCCTGATTTCTGACATAAGCTCTGTAACTGAGTTCGGCTCGGAGCCATGTCCATATTGTTCTTGTATTGCCTCAGAAAGGCTTCACCCAGATCTCTCTAGCTTCTGATAGATTCTCTTTTCAGCTCCATGTACCAATCCAAGGAAGCTCCAGACAAGCTATCCTAGAAAACGTACATCCACATCTTCTCATCGTCAGTGTATGCGGAGATCTTCCTGTAATAAGCCTGCACATGAGTGCGAGGACAAGAAGTGCCATTGTATTTGTCAAAAGAAGGTGCTTTGAACTTATAAGGGATTCTCAGCCCTTCAACCAATCCCATATTTGTAACATCAAACCCCAATGAGTTCTGACACTCCATGGCTCTGATCTTCTCAGCTAGGGCATCAACCCTCCTATCCCTTTCGTCATTTTTTCCCACAACTTCATCATCCTCACTGAGGAGAGTAAACATATCCTCTTGCCTATCAACCAATGGAGCAGGATTACGGACTGGAGCACGAGTCACTCTGGCATTAACTGTCTCTGGAGCAATAGGTTGACCGTTGATTCTGATACCCCTCAACTCATCACCCACGGCATAGTTATTGATGGGAACAACAGCAGTAGCAGGGTCATTGATTGGGCCTCCCTCTGGCAAAGCATGGTTGACCGGTGGAATTGCAGCTTCTTGTCGCTGGACTAGGGCTCGAAGTTCTTCTTGACCTTGCGTAACCCCTTGCATCATATGCATGAACTGGGCCATGTTAGCCCTCATCTCTGCTAACTCAACTTGCACCTGATCCATATTCCTCTGTTGATTCAACCTCGTAGAGTAGCGGTGCGGACGTTGATAAGCAATCCTGCCTGAAACAGGAACCAGAATGAGAAGTCTCGATCAAGAACACCTGTAATGCAAGAATGATATGTGTATGATGCTGATGATGCGTATGATGTACATGATATGTTCATTCCTCAGGCATTCAAAAGCTTAATTCATCTTCCAAAAGATGGCAACCTGCAACAATGAACAACACAGAAGCAGACTACACAGGATAATAAGCACAAGGTGAAACATCAACATCCTCATCTATAGATGTGAGCACAAGGATCATACAACAATATTCAAGCAAAAATTCAAAACATCAGAGTACAAGAAATCCCATCCAACAATCCTGGAGGTGATTCTCAAAATAAACAATAAGATAAACTACGGAAGTCGTCCTCCAGGAATGAGAGTCTTCAGATACTGGCACTGGTCTATCAACAGGTCACATTCTGAACACTCTGGCAGAGGAGTGAGCTTCTCCTTCAATTGTCTTCTGAGCTCTACAACTTCTTCTCCAAGCTGGTTCTCTGATGCAAGCCTCAGGTCTACCTCCTTGTTCAACTGAATATCCTTGTCTTTGAGCTGCCTTTCCAAGTCTCGTATCTTCTTCTGGTAATTGGCTTCCGCTCTTTGCAACCTTAGACGCTCACGGTGTTCTCCATCCAACATTGCTTCTACCTCCTCATAGGACCTCTTCTTGCTTCCCAATCTGCTAGCACTCTCACCTTGCACTCCTTTGAGTTTATGGGCCAAACTCAACTTATCAGCTTTGGCTTTGTAAAGCTCCAACTGGATCTCTTGTTCTTTTTCTTTCAACCGACGATTCTCCATCAAGGCTTGTTTGTAGTGCTCAGCAGGCACACTCTCAGAAAGGATCACAGGTGGTTGCTCTTGCAATGACCCACTCAATGTAGGCAGGTATAGTAATGGCAAACTTCTTCCCGAGCACATCTCCATCCTTGACACCAATGGTCTTCCAAGCTCTTCCTACTTGCTCCAATCTAGCAGGGTCACTCCGCTTCTCAAAATACACACTTTCCGCTATCTCAACATCTAGTGGTCTTCCATTCATAACAAACCCCAACTGGCGAAGAGAAAGAACCGGGTTGTAATTTATGCAACCCTTAGTCCCTATGAGTGGCACATTACAAAACTCTCCACAACTCATGATGACATTACGCACATCCATCCGGTAAGATTGCCACCTGATATCATAGGAGGTAAGAGACATAATCCTCTGAGTCCATTTACGAGTGCTCTGATTATCCACAAAAGGTCCACTGGTTGGCAGAAGAGACAAGAACCATCTAAGTAGCAATGGGAGACAACACCTGATCGCTCCACCCTTACCATGCCTGCTATGGATAGCATAATAAGTGTCAGCTAACAAGGTAGGAACCGGATTTCCTCTGATGAAGATAGTAATTGCTGCAAGATCCACAAAATTAGGCATGCTAGGAAACAACACAACTCCATAGATCATGATAGCTAACTGAGCATTGAAAGCTTCCCAATTCCCTTTCTTCGCTTTTTCCTTAGCCATGCTCACCAAGAACTTCAAAGACAAACCCACAACCTTACCACTTGGTCTCCAATTATCACTCACTTCCTTGATACTCAAATGAAGAGCTCTGGCAACAACCTTGAAATCAACCTCCTTTGGAACATCCAAGAAAGGAACCTGATATCTGATCGGGACATTCATCAGAATGGAGTACTCCTCAAGAGTGGGTGCTAACTGATAATCCTGGAAAGTGAAACAACGGAGCTCTGGATCATAAAATTGTAGGAGAGTCTGCAACGGCACTGGATCTACCACCATCTTCAACAGTGTCAACAAATCCCCATACTGATCAACAAACACCTTCTGATTACCGCCGGTCACAAAGTTGCTCAACTCCACCAAAGACGTCAATGGCTCACGGTGAAAACTGTACGTGCACATCTTCCTCTTCAACTCTGGAACGGATGCCATCTCTCACAGTGAATGGACTCCTGAATGAACCTGAGAAATGATATGCATGAGGAGATTAGCTTTTTTTCTTTTCTTTTTTATCTTTTCTTTATTGCATTATTTTTTGAAAATAAACATGCTATGATGCAAATGATGCAATGACTGGCTAGCTGCGTATCACGGATCACAGGATCAGAACTTCGGCATCGGAACCATAAAGTCATCTGGAACCCCAAAGTCATCTGAGACCCATTCTTCAGAACCAAGTCACCAACAGGAACCAAGAGTCACCAACAGAATACGGTCACCAACAGATCAAGTCACCAACTGTACCTGTAATGATTCAATTCCCTCCCCACTCACGGGTGTCATCTAGGCGAGTGTAAGGTCAAGAGAAACGCAGGATAAACAACCCTTTCAAGAATATCATCATATACACACCCGATGTATGCACCGATAATACCCCATCAGGATCTGAACTGCTCGTGATATCAAGTTCCGCTAAGTGGCGCAATACCACCCGCTTCCCAAGAATCACTCTATTCCTAGGTGTCCTAAAGTTCACTCATGGCCTGGGTATTGGGCCTTTTACCTCTTGTAACTCCCACCCCACAGAGAGACAAACACACAGCCAGCACAGATGAAAATATGATGCATGCAAACATAAATGCAAACATAATCATAAATGCAATAAATGAAACAGTAAAAGCAACCAAACCCTATCCTAAAGAGCGCTAGGAGTGACTCGCTTAGGGAAGATGGACCAGCAAGAGGTCAACTTCTCTAGAGTCCCCAGCAGAGTCGCCAGCTGTCGCATTACGCGAAAAACCGGCGGGAAAACGAAACAATAGAGTCGCCACCGTGCGTTATTTATCCCAAAGGCGGGAAAGGAAACGCTCGAAGTAAACTTGGAGAAGACATGGTCTCGCGACCAGAGATGGATGGGATCGGGAGTCGGTTATGCGAAGGGAAGGTATTAGCACCCCTACGCATCCGTCGTACTCGACGGGATCCACGCACAAAAGAATAGAATAAAGGTTGCTAAAGACTGCTCAAACAATGCACACACGCTGGAATCAAACACAGAAAGACGGAAGAAACGGGACTCGGCATGATATCGCATCCTGGGCCTACGTAGTCTGTCAAGCACAGACATCAGAGTCGACGTAGTTCGGGACAGGGGAACCGTGCTCGCTAGGATGTCGCATCCTATGCATACGTATCTTCTCTGACCAGAGAAGAATCAGAGCACTCGTAGCTCGGCTAATGCACGCCAAACAAAACCAACACAGGAAACCGATTGCCAATCGCTGAACTTACGTCAGACTCCACACAAACAGGCAAACATGGAAACCGAATGCCAATCGCTGGACTTACATCAGACTCCGAACCAACAACCACACACACAGGAAACCAACTGCCAATCGTTGGACTTATGTCAGACTCCAACAAGCAAACAAGACACAGGAAACCGACTGCCAATTGCTGGACTTACGTCAGACTCCAAACACACACAAAGGGTTGAAAAAGAAAAAGGGCGCCCGGAAAGATCAGCTCATCTCTTGCCTACGTACCTCATCTGGTATGAGGATCAGGGCGACGTAGTTCCCCTAAACAGGGAAAGAAATTCTATCCTAACCAGAGACAAAGGGGATAACAAGCTACTAGGGAGACTACGACTCGAGCCTAGAAGTTGTCATACATACGATCCCTATGTTGAGGTTTCTATCCTAACTTGCATCGGAAGCAAGCTATCCTAAACAACACAATCAAACAAGAGCACAAGAGATCAAGCACACACACTATATGCAAACAATTGGCTCACACAAGGCTAGGCTGCAGAAACAAGCAAACTAGAATGGGGTGTTTTTAGCTCTTAACCCTAACATTGAGAGTTAGGGTGAAGCAGATGAAATGGGAAGTGAGGGTAAGACCTAACAGCTCTTATCCCTGGCCTGGGAGAGCTTGAATCAAATAGAAAGTGTGGGAGCTCAGAATGTAGGAACTCTTTTCCACAAGTGACTGACTCTATGGACTAGATTTTGGGTTCTTACTCACAATGCATCAACACATGGTGTGAGCAAAGTGAGTGACACAACTGAATAGCAGGGGATGGATTGCACATCCCTTTTATCTGCCAATTTCCTCTTAAGAGGACTTTACCTGCTTGGCACAAAATTAAACATTCACAAACATTGCCTCTTAAGGAGGGCTTCAGACAGGTGCCTACCAATAACAGTAGGTCTTCCAGACTACATGAAGATCAAGGGATTATACCTCAGTGGTATGCAAACCACAAGCAAGCACAACAAAGTTCAAATGAACTTAAAGCAACTTAGGTACCTGTGGAAACAGCTAAACCAATCAGTACACGGTTCAGACAAACAATCAACAGTCAGAATCAGACAGACAAACAAGTCATCATCAGACAACAATGAGTAAACCACAAGGTAAGCACAAATGAGTTATCCTCAACCTACAAAACACACAAAGGTTAGCAAATGACAACAAATGACCAAGCTTAAATGAAGGAGCAACATCAACCATGGAGATGTACACTTGAACCTGAAATTCATAACTCAAATGTAAGCAACAAACCACTAGGTCAAAGCCTAGGGTCAAAAGAGGATCAAAAATCCAAAACAGAACTTCAAACCCAACACAAAGCATGTTTATTCACTCAAGACCAAATCCTAAAAAGGAAAAAATCATAATCAAATAGCAAGTCCATTTCATGTGCAAGATAAGTCAAAGACCAATTCCAGGCATCCAAATGGACACTGAGATTCAAAATTCCAAATCAAATCAGAAATGATTCAAATAATTCTGGAAAAAATCATGATCATTCAACAAATTCAAAACATCCATCATACAAAAAATCAGAAGCATTAGAGGTCATTTGGCATGAAAATCACATTGTACAAGTTAGACAACCAAATGTGTGACACAAATTGTCACACCATGTTAACACAAGCATAAAACATAAATGGAGCATGGGAAAAATGTCAAACCAAATCCAAAATGTCCATCAATGTGTCTTTAATCAGCATGCAAAATTTCAAGTTCATTGGATTAAAATCAAGCATTTCACAAAGGAAAGAGTAAGGCAAGGTCACAAATGCATATATGTTCAATCATCCTAGAACAAATAAATTTTCCAGCCAGGAACAACTTGCAAATTCATTATCATAAATAACTAGACATTCTAAGGAGCATTTTGCAAAAAATTGGGATTGATTTGGATGATTTTTCAATTTGATATGATTTTTCTAAGTTTGGAAAAAAAATTGAAATCAAAACATGAACAAGCATGACAAAATATGTGAAAATGATGAAGCATTTTGAACAAACGCGCTCGGTGGGACTCGAACCTGGTCCAAATTCAAATATGCGCGCCTAAGTGAAACGGTGTCGTTTCACTGAAGAAACCCTAAGCCTGGCCAAATTCCAGAATTCGTAGCTAAATATGAAGATTTCGTAGCTAATCAAGAACAGTTCGTAGCTAATTATGGAAAATCACATGATCTTCATCTTCTTCCTCTTGAAGACGATGAACTTCATGAGCGAATTTCCAGTTTTTTTCAGAAAACGTCCAGAAACCAAAAACAAATGCATCATTCGATATCTCGTTTCATGCACATCAAAGATCAACAATCAAATCATGCTAAAACATCATAACAAGCTTGAATCGAAGAAAATCAAAATTGACATCAAACTTTCAAACACGCATAACTTCATGAATAATGCACCATTTTACTCAATTTTTATATCAGAATCATCACCAAGCCAAGATCTACATAAATATCATAATGAATTCAAGAATAATTGAGATCGAAACTTGACCTCTTGAAGAACAGCAAGGGGAAACTCGTGCTACAAGGCTCAGCAATGGTCCAAAACTCTTCTACAATGCTTGTTGAGATGATTAATGGAGAGATTGAGGCTCAAACACGCACGAATCCAGTTGAATTTGAAAATTCCATTAATGCTTCAAGCTTCATATATGGTCAAATATGGCACGAATTCCTCCAAATTCACGTCCAACCTTCCTCAAAAATGCTTCATGATCATGATTCCAACAAGAGAAATGGCTTTGATGTGAGAAAATTGAAAGTTCTTGTTGAGAGAAATTTTTTATCAATCTTCAAAATCTAGATCTGAAAGTGTTGTTAATGCCAAATGCAGTTGTGATTATCATTATATATCCCTTGCTAATGATTCTGAAAACATGTTTAAGTCCAAACTAATTGAGATTAGCAAGTTACAAGGTGTATGCACAAATTGTGTTTTCACCTCATGCATGAAATGCATGCGTGAACAGTGCATTATGCTGACCCAAATCCACTTAAAAAAGGCCCATGCACACTTTGGAATTGGTATTTCATGCATATGATCAACCAAATTGATTTTATTAATTTTCCTTAAAAAAATTCATGAATGAGCATATGATCATGCAAGTGAAATTCATACCATGTAATGAGATATTTGGAAAGTCCATGTCATGATGAACAAAATGCAAAAATAACCACCAAAATTGGAGCCTTGGTTCAAAAGTTATGGCCATTTGAATTTTTAAGCACACTTTGCCATGATTGGATCATATCTCCTCAACCACACATCATAAATCCATGATCTTGGACTTTTTGGAAATGGGAGAGAAAGATATCCAACTTTCATGCTGGACAAAATTTCATTTGAAGCTTTCTTAATGATGTAAAATTGAGTTGAAGTTGGTCCAAAACCTTTCCATTTTTGGAAATTTCAAATTATAGGTCACTTTCTATTTTGGGAAATTCTTGACTTGACTTCAAATTCTTCAATGTCAGTGTTTGAAATGTCAAATTAGACTTGTTTGAACATGAATGAAGTATCTCTAACCACTTCCCACCTCCAAATCCACAGTTGACTTTGCAGTTGACTTTTATGGGCCTCAGATGACTTGGACATGCATTGTGGACTCTGAGCCTTCAACACTTGGCCAAGCTGCTTCAAAGTGATCCTTGGGTCATGTAAGCTCATTATAATAACCATAGGGCTTTCATCTCATGGAAAATGCTCTTGCTCCCTTGCACAGTTGAATCTCCTGACCAGTCTTGACTGATGAGATGTAACATGCTATGCAATGCTAATGCAATCTTAATGACCTAAAAATGAAATGTATATACAAATGGGAGGTGCAAATTTGAGGTGCTACACCTATCTACTGCATGTTGTGTTCTTGTATCTTCCCAAATGCTTCCTCATTTACCCAAGATAATACGCAATGTGACAATGCTATTTAAACTGCCATTCCTGCTATGAAAGCCCAATGCTGCTATGTGTGGATGATTGTGTTGCAATGCTGCAAGACTTGAAGTGCTTTAAATTTGGTTTGTAGCATATGGTTTAGTTGGTAGGCACTTTAGAGACTTTGTGTATTGCTCATGTTATATCCTTGTTTTGACTTGGCTCCATGGCATGTTTTTTTGGTCTACAAAAAGGTTTTGCTAGTGTGCATTACAATGTTGACTTGGTTAGGTTCTTTGTTTGCATTACATCTTGGTCACATGCATTATTTTGCTGTTGGATTAATTGTGCTCTTGGCTTGATGCAGGTTGGTTTTGCTAGCAAGTCCATGGCGATTGCAGCCTATGTTCAGTTTATGTTGTGATACTTTTGCAACTTGGTTCAGTTTTATTACCTGGTTTGTAGTTCATGACTCTGCTGCAACTTGTAATGGATTTTGTCTTATGCATCATATGCATTCTTCTGACCTTGTATTTCATTGTCTTGCTAGGTTTATAAAGTGTTCTAATGGACTGCTCTAAGCTAGATGAATGGTCTTATTGGTTCTGCAATGCACTACATGGTTTGCATCATGATGTAGCTTGGCTTGTGTTATCGATTATGACCTTGAGCTGAGTTTAAGCAGCATGTATGTTCATTTGGCTTGTGGTTGGTTGGTTGAACAAAGGTTTGCAACATGATGGCCAAGGTTGGAATTTGAAGCATTATGCACACATGACAAGGACTCAAGGATCAAGGATTGACATTTGACCTTAGCATTGGAATTACAAATTGGACTTAAGGTTTTATGATGAAAAGGGATTGAGTTGACTTTGGTCAAAGTTGACCAAAGTCAACAATTGGTCAACATGTAATTTTTTTGCATTTTTGTATGTAGTGAAACATTTTATTATGGAACTTGATGTATATGAATCAGATTGACACCTTTTTTATGCTTGTAGTGATTTTGTATGAATATGATTTAAAATTGATTAAAATGAACTATGAATATGACTTTGGATGCACATGAATGACTTGAATAACCATGAATCAATTTGACTTGAATGGACAATGAACCCAAGATCCCTAGGCCAAACGTTGAGCATTGAATATCATGAAGTGGATTTGGATGGACTTAACAAGATGGAACCAAGCAAATCAAGGGCTAGGCACTTGAAATGTACAAAGGAAATGCTATGGGATATAAGCAAAGGATGGTAGTTTATAGGGCCACAAACTGGAGATAGGACCAATGGCCTTAAGCACAAATGAATGGAACCAAACCAAGACTCCACATGAATAAACCAAGAACAAGAGGTTATTATGGACTTGATCAAGTTAGGGTGTCAGACACATAATGGGTGAAGAATATGGTGAAACTTGGGTTTGAAGACCATCTAGATGAAAAGTCAAGCCATAAGGAACCTTAGAAACAAGTCCTCCTTGATTAGGGTTACATTAGGCATGCCCTTCAACCAAGGTCTTTGAATCAATCATGATGCTTCACAAGCAAATCTTCAATGGATGAACCTTCCCAATTAGGGTTTTGGTAGCTAAGATGAAGCCCATAGAAAATCCCACAAAGCTTCAAGACCATGTCACCAAGAATTAGGGTTTGCAAGCCCTAAGGATTGTCTTGATGACACCTTGTTGAATCTACACCTCCAAGGTCAAGCCATTTGGGTTTTACATCCCCCATGATCATATGAATAACCAAGTCATACTTTTGGAGCTTGATCCATACCCAAACCCTAGCTTTGCAAGCCAAGAGATTTGGATCTAGAATGATACACCATTGGATAGATGATGCATATAAATGAAGCGTGAATGTATACATTAGATTCTCAAGTCAATGGCTGAGTGAAAAGATGAAAAAGGGAGTGTAAGACCTCAATTTTGACCCTAAGATCCCTCATGTTATCTCATCATATGCATTGGCTTTGAGATCACACCTTGGCATTCTCCTTAACCCTCATTCATTGGGTTTTCATTGGGAGAGGTCACCAAGCACATTTGATTGTATCATACTTTGTTTTTATTATTTACTAACCAAAATGCCAAAAATATGTCTATGTATAGTTTGTTGCTTTTGTAGGTAGTGTGTATGTTCACCCATGCTCCATGAAGCTTATATATAGGGTTTAAGACCCTCAACGAAAGAAGATCAATCAATAGATGGTTTAAATTGACTCTAGACATCATGTATGGATACCCATGGTCTTCACATATCATTTTGATCAAGAAATCATCAAGAGTTTGAAGCTTGTTTGCCTTGAAAGCCCTAATTCATCTGGGTATCTTGTGTGACTTCCTCAATAAGTTTCTTCATCATTTGATCAAATATTTCAAGGTATAATTAATTATACATCATATTACACATATATGATCCTCCATGAGTCCCAAATATCAAGAGAATGTCAAGTTTGCAAGATGGTTCATGGTAGTTGACCAGAGAAAGTCAACTGGTCAAAACTGAGGTTCCCTAGACCCTATCTCCTACAAGTTTTGTCATATGTAAATTATTCCAATAGAAATATTACTCCTTATGACATTAGAAACAACTTTTATGTTGAATTCAAGAGCTAGTTTTTCTTGGAATGTCATTTTTTATGGTGAAAGATTATAGGTCATTTTGTCAGAACCCTAGTTAGGAGGTCAACTTCCTATGTTCATAACTCGCTCAATTTTTATGAGATGAAATCCATTCAAGTTGAATGATCAAATTAAAGATGTCCTCTCCAATATTTATTTTTGGAATAAGTTCAAATTCAACTTGCAAATGCATGTTCCAAGAGGAAACATTATAGGTCATTTTGGGCCATTACCATTGAACAAGTGATTTTCCTCAACTTATAAAATGTATAACTCCTCCATGCCAAATCCAAATGAGGTCAAATTTGTGACCAAATTCAATAGGTTTGAAATAGCTACAACTTTTATGAAGGAAGTTTTTCCATTTGAAGTCCATAGCAAAAGTTTTTCAAGGTGGAATAAGTGAACATTTGGCTTAGTACTTAGAAAAGTTTCAAATATGTTCGATTTCCCAAACTTCCACCTCAAAATTCATCCTGATACAAGCTTCAAATGGAAAAGTCTTCAACATGAAAGTTATTCCCCCTGGTCTCACCTTTGTAAAAAGTCCATGATCATCTCTTTTAGATAAAAATTGAGGGACTTGCGCATGGCTCCATTGAGGGATTTGTTTTGGCACTTTTTGGATTCAAGTGATCATTCCTCTTTGCATGCTTCCACGTAATGACTTCAGCATCGATTGCACATGAATTGGAGATGGATTGCATCATTCCTTAGGCCCAAATCACTGCCCATGCATCCATGCACTATGGTTTCCAATTTTAGCAAATTTTCAAGTGATGCAAAAATGAATTGCCTTGCCTATTTAAACAAGCTCATGGCTTCAGAAATCACATCAACACCTTGCCCAAGCTTTTCAAGAGAACTTAGACCCTCACACCATAGAATTTCTTGAGGATTTCATTAAAATCGAGTTTGAATTTCACCTTCTATTTTAAAGTTTAAACTCCAAGAATTTATTGCCTTTCCATATCAATTGATCACTACAAGCAAGAGGAGGAAGAATCAAGCAAATCCAAATCAAGATCAAGCTAAATTGAAGCTACTCGATGGTGAAATTTTAGAAACTTCTTCTCTTCGATTCTCTATCAGTTCTTCACTATTCTTTGTGATTTTTGGTTGGCTGAAGTCCTACCAATTTACGCAATAAGATTGAGTTGCTTTGAGGTCAAATCGAAGCAACTTAGTTCATGATCCTCAAAATTCAAATCCCTGTATCTTTTTATATACTTGGAATAGGAGAAAATTAAGGCAAGATCCGAGCTCTTGAGTATTTTCTCTTCAAAATAGTGTCCTTGTTTTTCATTTTTCATGGAGTTGAGGTTGGACCAGTCCAGTGGTCATCACCAGAGAAGATGACCGGAGCTAGGGCTCCGGTGGTGAGCTGACTTCATCTCATCCATATGACCTTGGTCCAAGGATCTAATCTCAACCTATGGTTTGAATTACCACTTGTACATGCGCATTGACTGTGGATTATAATGGATGATACGTGCTTGGCCATCAGATTTGCCACCTCAATTAATGAGGGAGATCTGATGGCCCTTGTTTTTTTTGTATTTTCTGATTTTTCATTTAATCGCTTTATTTTGATTAACTCATAATAATCCCAAAAATATGGGACTTTCACCAAAAATCTTTAAATATTTTTCTCTTTCATTTTTTGAATTAAACTTATTTTTTGGATTAATTTTGATATTTTTTCATGAATTAATTGTTTTTGTGCATATTTTTAATTATTTAAAAATACTTCTGACGTTTCAAAAATCATGAATTTTTTTGTCTAAGGTCCTTTGACCATGTTTGACCTAGGATAAATCTCTTGGCCATTTATTTTGTGTTTTGAAGAGGTTTTAGGTTTTGACCAAACTAATTTGTATTTTAATGCCTTTTTAAATTGATTTTTTATTGATTAATTGTGTAAAAGTTATGTTTAGCCATTTTTATGGATTTGTGATGTTTGAGTATTTGTTTGGGCCTTGGTCAAGGTTGATTTGACTTTTGTTAGATTAAAATCATTGGATTTAGGGGATTAATGAAATGTACATTTCATCTCCCAAAATGAATGAATGATTTTAATTTGATGAATCTCCTCCCATGACCAATTTGTGTTTCTCTACCTCCCATCCCTCTTTATCTTCATCCCTATTCTTACCCATTCCTTTCATTGACCAATGAAATCTCAAATATCCTTAGGCTAATTGATTCATCAATGACCTTGTGTCAGATGAACCAATACAAGTATGGATGAGATAGGTCCATCCCTTTTGATATTTTCTTTTAGTGTGTGGTATGTTTCAGTAGTTTGGTTCATCATACCAAATCTCTAACATGCATTAACACCTAAATTTTTATTGCCCGACCTCATATAATTGTGACTTCTACATAAGTCCAATTACAATTGCTTAACATAAAACTAAATTTGACCCTAAAATCATAGCATTCTAGTAAGTGAGATTGTAAGTCTCCCATCTTTTATGGTATTGTATGGAAACTTGGCCTTTTTTCCTTCCTATGGATGACGTCTCGGTTCAAGGATCCATGCTTGTGAATAGATGGTTGAGTGTTCTCCGAAGAATGACTTAATCAATTAAAAAGCAAAAACACTACTAACATTCAATTAGCTTTGACTAACATTTGACTACCTCTTATTAATATTGCTTTACTTTCAAGTGATTTACTTTATGAAATTTAATTTTTAGTCATTTATCATTCATTGCCATTTACATCTCATTTAAATTGTTTATGCTTATGCCCTTTTCACTTTGCTCATTTGAGCCATATATTGTGATTGTATATATTTACCTGTGTACTTTTTCTTTTGTTTGTGGTCTTAGGACCTTAAAATACTTAATAAACAACAAAAACCCCTAAAAATGTTTGGTGGACTATTGATCTTGATCTGAACTTTTGGACTTAGAACTAGGCAACATTCCCTATGCAAAAAGGACTTGGTCAATGCCAACATTCTGAGATCAAATTATTGTGAACTAGGCCTTCATCTGATGCAAGTCTTAAGATTAATTTGAACTCATCTGCTATATTGTCTTGTGGAAATTGTTGTTTTGATATGGTGTCTAATGCTTTATTCTGAGTTGATCAAGGAGTATTTCATTTGATACATGAGAAGACAAAGAAGACTGCTAGCTATGGGATTTTCTTGCTTGGATGTGGCTATCTTTATTTGATTCGTTGATCTTCATGATGTCTGATGTTGCTAATTGCTTGATTCAAAGTCCAAAGGGAAAATGGGTTTTCTATATGACATTCTTATCTGTTGGATTATGTAATACCCCAAAATTTACCCTTCATTTTTCCTGGAAGCATGGGATTATGTTTTACACTTCATTAGCATCATATTAGGTCATACTCGTTGCATACTGCATTAGTGACATGGAGATCAGGTTTTGATCGATCACTCCTTAACAGAAGGAGCCCACACAAAGCAAGATTGAGAATTGGACTTCATTTTCTAAGTATACAAGTCTCAAGGGTCTCAGGGGGGTCCAAGTATCTTATTATGGTCCTCAGTTCATCAGTGAAGGATTCAAAGCTATCAGAGTGTTCATCTGGATTTAATAAGAAATTAGGGTTTCATGGCTACCTGCAATAGGCAATGTTTGGCTGTAAGTAGAGGGGCTCATCCATGTCATGATTAGAGAGGCATCTTGGCCTAAGAAGATTCACAATTATCTCAGAAAGATCCATTGGCAATCAGTGCAATCAGTTCCCGATCAATTTTTCCCTAAAACTAGGGTTTGGTGTAAAATCAGTTTATTTCTGATTCTTTGGGTAAAACTCTTTTCCATGGCCCTCCATATGTCCACAAGTGTCTACATACAAAAATTCAGCTTTTTATTTGAGCCAGGGGTGCTTCAATTGATCATTGGAATCAGGAATCAGACAGTTTGGGAAAAGTCAACTGTGGGGCCAGAAAAGTCAACTCCTAACTTTTTGAGAGTGGAATCTCAAAATTCATGCCTAGGGGATCCCACATGTGAAATTTGATCAAGGTTGGATCATGGATTCATTATTTAATCAGGAATTGGAAAAGTTATTTAATTTGGAAATGGTTGACTTTCCATTTAGGGCAAGTTTTCATGATCGTTGCACTCACTTTAAGCCTATTTTGCATCAAGATAGAAGCTCCATTTGAAAATTTCTCCAACATGAAAGTTGTTCCCCGTATTCCAAGCTTTCTAAAGATATAAATTTTGCTCCATTTGGATTAGAATTGAGAAAGTTATGCTTAGTCAAAATGAGACATTTTTTTAGGACACTTAGAAAAATTTCTAAGTCCAAAATCTTCAAAATTTGTCAAGACTTCTTGGCCAGTTTTTCTGCACTTCAAGGCATTATTTGAAAATACATTCTTCACAATAATTGTACCTTGCCATGTCCTATTTCACATCCTTTTGGAATCATCTCATTTGGATGCATGGTTTGAGAGATACATTCATTTAAAGTGGGCACCATGACTTGATTTTCTAGGCAGATTTTGGGCCTGACTAGCCCAATCAGATTTTCTAAGCATGCTGCACAAACCAGTCATGTTTTTTTTTATCTCTTTTGGCCATGCATTGGACATCCATTCACTTAAGTTTGGCCCAAAATAACAACATTTTACACCTCACTTCACACTTTTATTCTTATGGATAAATCACTTATTAAAAAGCCCATGAGAATACCTAATCCACCCTATTTCAGAAGCTGAAACCCTAATCCTAAAGGAGCATTGGAATTTCGTGGAAAGGAGGCAAAGCTTCATCACTTATCAGATTCCATTCCACTTCTATTTTCCATTAGGTAATCATCTCTTCCATGGCCATGTTTTGATATATCTACGCTTGCTTACCATGTTCATCACCATTAATCCTTCCATTTTCATATTTCTTTTTCTTATTTAAAATATTTTCTTCATCCATAAAATTACCCAAAAATATTTTTCACTTTTCTTAACGTTTTATTTAATTTTATATAATTTTTATTTTCGTATTTTTTTAATATTAGTATTTTATTTTAATTATTTATTCTAAATGGTCCATTTTAACACACTTTTTTTATGACTTAAAATTATTGTTAGCATTTGATTTTTGGGATTAAGGTTAACCACTGTCTCATGGTCAACCTGACCTTTTCTTGGAATTTTACTTTACATTTTTAATTTATTTTGGATTTATTTTTGACCTAGTTTGGTTGGTTGACTTTTAATTTGACTTCTGTTTTATTTTAATTAATTCACATGCCAATTTTCATTATTTTTAATATCTTTTTGGGGGATGATGATGTTTTGACCTCACCTTATTTAGTTTAATTTTTCATAATAATTTTCTTGATTAATTTACTATTTATTCTTGATTTATTTCTAACCTAGTCTTATTAATTGACTTTTGGTTTGACCTATGTTTTGTTTTAATTAATTCACGTGCCAATTTTCATTATTTTAAAAATATTTTTGGGGGATGATGATGTCCTGACCCCACCTTATTTAGTTTAATTTTTCATGATTTTCTTGATTAATTTGCTATTTATTTGTTATTTTTTAAGTTGATTTGAATTTTCAGTTGACTTCTTTATGATCGATGTTTGACTTAGGGATTGCTTATGGCAATTGAAGAGATCTTTTGATCCTCCCTTGCTCATCTCATATGCCATGTATTAGAGGCCTTTTACCTTAATTTTATTTGGTCCTTACATCATTTCCTGATTAAATTATTCAGTGGACCCTTCGTGTGTATATTTTCATCTGTTTGATTCATCTATTATCTTTTATACTTGTTTCTCTCATTCATGCTTTCTATTGCTTGATTATTTAACATGTTCATACTCCCATGCATTGTTTAAATGCTCCATTATTTGATTCTTTGGTTTGATTATATTATGTTTATTTATCCGATCTGATTGATAATTGTTGCCTACTTGTATTATGTATGAGGCATATATTCTTATTGTTTGTTTGCCATGAACAATCCCCATTCATAACAAATGTACCCCTCTCACATAAAGTGTATAATACTTATTTCTTTGTTTCTTTAGTCACCTGTTAATACAAGAATTAAAACGAATATCCGATAACCATTTCAAAATAAGATCTAAAGCTCGATCCAACGTCGAGTAATCATATCCAAAACTTAACAGAACCAACACGCATTCATCCATCCTCTTGTAAGTCGATTGCCTCAGGCATCGCCGTCTACCTGTAAGTCGATTGCCTTCGGCATCTCCATCTACCCTTATCCGTAACTCCTCTCCATGCTCCATCCGTCGACTCTTGTTCCGTTTAGGTAGCACCCATTAGGTAGAACCCTTTGTATGATAACATATGTAGAATTCCCTTATTCTTTGCATGCTAACATTAGGTAGATGTTCCCCTTTGTAAATCCTAACACACAGGTCCATATTGCATGACAACTCTAGAGGTAACTGCCTAAGACTCGATTCAGCGAGCTGCGACACCTACTGCTAGGACGTTGAACACACTGCCCACCCTCCTTTGACATAGCTGGTATCCTCTTTTGTAAGTCCATGTTCAGATGGCAATCCTTAACCCCTAGTTAGCCGAACTACGTTTTGCTCTGATTCTCATTCCAGATGAGATACGTAGGCATAAGACGCAACATCTTACCGAACACACTTCTCTTTAACCCATAGGTAGACGAGCTACAAAGACTCTGATTCTCATACTCATATGAGATACGTAGGCAGTGGATGCGACATCCTTGCGAGTCATTTTCTTTTAACCTTCCTTTTAGTAAATAGTACTTTAGATATGCCTACACCCTTTAGACTAGAACAACACTTATGAAAAGGGCTCCCTAGGAGTACCTAGGATGTTTTGGGTGCTTAAAACCTTCCCATTGCATAACCAACCCCCTTACCCAGATCTCTGACATTTTTACTAGTTTTTGATTCGATAAAACTTTTAGGTTTTTGTTCGCTTTCTAACCATTCCTTTGGATAAATAGAAGTGCGGTGGCGACTCGACTTGTATGGTTTACCTTGGATTTAGTTAATATCTCTAATGGTAACGAATACCCCGTTACAGAAAAGTGGCGACTCTGTTGGGGAATATCATTTTCCTAGTGGGTTTTGCCTACTTTTCATATTTGTTGTATTGTATGGTATATTGCTTTGTGACATATTTTTATGCAATTTGGGATTACTGTATTGTATGTAATGATTGAATTGTTTGAATATTAATTCCTTGTATGCTTGGTGATCTTCGTGAGATGAGTTCTATACCCGAACTCGAGTGCACTTAGGATAGGAGAATGTCATAGTCTTGTTGACTTGTGTGGAGTTATTCCTTAGCAAGTTGACTTGCAAGCCCATTCACTTGGTGGAGGTTATGTTGGGATCAATAATGTCACACGAGTAGTCGTGGTTAGGCATTACTCTTTCCAATATATGCCTTAGAAGCCAAAGACCTTAGTTTACCACGCCCATCTTGGCCTATTTCTAGGACGTAGTGCGAAGATCGTTCAAGTGTAAGATTTGATACAATTGTTACGCGATACTACACTCATAAGAGTCTCTCTTGAGAATATTTTTGGAATACGAGTAGTCGTTTATCCGATAATATCCGAAAGATGGGATGATGACTATGGGAACCTCTTGTAGAACATGATTGTCAGGTTTAACCATAGTACACTCCCTTTGGGTGGTTCTTAACCAAGACTCCATGCTCGCGACTCGCAACAAACCCTTGATTCGTGGTTGATCTGTTCTTGTGTATCCTTAATATCAATGGAACTTGGGTGTTGATAAGGTGTAAATCATAATCCACCAAAATGGATGATTGATATTAAGGATGACTTGATCCATCCCATGACCTTTGTATGGTGTGATTTTCTTGATCCTTGAGTGTGATTGTTGCATCCATGCACTCATGCATTCATACACATCCATATCATCAACAATGAGAGAATTTTCAAGGAACTTAAGAGGTCTATTTGCAAATTTTCAGACATGGATAAGCAAAGAAGGAATACGAAGAAGTACAGTTTCTGACAACCCGACTTGAAAGAGTTAAGGAGTTTGACATCCTATGTATTAGATCCTTTGGAATTCAAGGCTCGTCATGGGAAGCTTCTGTTTATTCTGGCTACTCAAGTGGATGAAGGTCTAATGAGTGTGTTGGTGCAGTTCTATGATCCCTTGTATCGTTGCTTCAGTTTTCCGAATTTCCAGCTTTTGCCCACGCTTGAGGAGTATGCCTATCTTATGGGCATACCTATCCTAGACCAGTTGTCGTTCAGTGGCTTGGAGAGAGTTCCTTCTTCTCAAGAGATTGCTGATCTGTTGCGTATAGATGAATCTATTATTGGTGCTCATATGACTACCAAAGGTGGAATTCAAGGTCTCCTGTCTGATTTCCTCATTGATCAAGCTACTATGTTTGGGAAGGCCATGAATGAGGACGCCTTTGAGGCCATATTTGTACTTCTCATCTATGGGCTAATGTTATTCCCCAACATCGACAAGTTTGTGGATGTGAATGCCATTAGGATTTTCTCTACTCTTAATCTCGTTCCTACTCTGTTGGGTGACTCTTATTTCTCTTTGCATATGAGGAATGCAAAGGGCGGTGGTACCATTATGTGCTGTTTGCCTCTATTGTACAAGTGGTTTATTTCGCACTTGCCTTAGACGCTCGCCTTCAAGGAGAACAAAGGATGTCTACGGTGCAGATTATCGACTCTTGTGGTGAATTCTCCAATGTACCTCTTCTTGGTACATGCAATGGAATTAACTACAACCCTATTTTGGCACGTCGTCAGCTTGGGTTCCCCCTAAAGGATAAACCCAATAACATTTTGTTAGAGGGTGTGTTCTTTCAGGAGGGTAAAGATCCCCAAGGCTTGAAGGGCAGGATGGTCCGCGCTTGGCGCAAGATCCATAAGTAAGGAAGGAAGGAGCTAGGTCCGAAGAACTGTATCGCTTTGGAACCCCATACCTCTTGGGTTAGGAGGAGAGCTTCCGAGTACCTCATGCCTTATGAGTATCCAAGACCCACACCTTTGGTTGTGGATGGGCCTTCAACCCTCCCTAGCCAATGAGTAGAGGAGTTGAGAGACGAAGACCGTTCGCGTGCTTGGATCCGTGAACGAGAGGAGTTGCTTCAACAGATCAGAGAGAAGGATGCTTTGATAGAGTTCCTTGAGCACCAGGTTATTGATGATCCTGATGACACATTGACTTCTCTACTTCCTTAGTCTTCCAAGTTTGGGAAGAGGAAGTATGATCGACTCGCCAAAGAGAAGGCAGATATGGAGGCAGCCTATGAGAGAGAGGTGAATAGGCTTCGTGCAGCTTATCTTCCGGTCTCGAGGGCTCTGGACGATTGCTTCTAGGGATCCATAGGATGTTCATTTTCCTTCTCTCTTGTATTGTATTTGGTTACCAAGATTGTACTTCTTTGTCGTAAAAACATTTCCAAATATTAATTGACGTGATATTTCTGTATGTGATAAATGTTTAATATTTCCAAAATTTGCAAATTAGACTCTAAAGTTCCTCTGATATAAAAATTAAATCATAAGCATTGCATGCATCATGTTTATCTATTCCTAGGGGTTTATATCTTCTTGTTGATTCTAGTCGGGGTTTTCTTACACTGTTTATCTAACGTGAGACTGGAATCAATGGGTAGAATACCCTTTGAAATTGATAAACATGTCATTGCATTTGCATATTCATTAACATGTCTTGCATAACAGGTACCGCCGCAGTGTTCTCATCTTGTTTGGTATTCCATTATTAGGATAGCTGACTCAGGCATTCACCGATACGGTACCCGAAGGAATCAACAGAGAGCAATGGAAGGTTTATAAGCAGAGCTCGCTGAGAAGAGGATTCACATGAATCAGTTCATGGAAGTGGTCCAAGGAGTGGCTCAGGGATAGCAGGAGATTAGATTGGTGGTACAGGGGAATCCCCCTACTACTCAACCGGAGGTTGTGGCTGATCCTCCCGCTGGAGAGGCTAACGGACCCAATGGACCGGGGCCTATCCCAATCCCACATGGCAACCTTGGTCAACAACCCATCCATGATGATCAGGAGGATCAATTTCCCCTGCTTGAGGAGGACTTTGGCATGGGCCATGGTATGGATCCTATGTTTCGGAGACTGGAAGAGAGGTTGAAAGTTGTGGAAGGGAAGAATGCTCTTGGTGTGGATGTTGTTGACTTGGGGCTGGTCCCAGGCGTGAGAGTTCCGCCAAAATTCAAAGTCCCCGTGTTTGATAAGTACAATGGCAACTTTTGCCCGAAGACTCATGTACAAGCTTACTTCCGCACATTCTGATGATGAGAAGCTGCTCATGTACTTCTTCTAGGACAACCTAGCTGGGGCATCCTTTGAGTGGTATATGAGGCTTGACAGAGCCCATATTCGCTGCTGGAGAGACTTGGTTGAGGCCTTTGTGAAGCAATATCAGTATAATACGGATATGGCACCTGACGGGACTCAGCTCCAGAATCTGTCTCTCAAGAGCAACGAGTGCTTCAAAGAGTATGCTCAACGCTGGAGAGAGTTGGCTTCCCGTGTTCAGCCTCCGATGTTGGAAAAAGAGATGGCCAACATGTTTATGAACACACTGCCTAGATCTTATTTGGAGCATCTGGTGGGTTACAATGCCTCGAATTTTGCTAATATGGTCTCTACCGGTGATAGGGTGGAGAACTACTTGAAGACATGTAAGATCCAAAATGGGGTTGGATCATCTTCGGGGTCAAAGAAGTCGTTCTTAGGAGGACAAAAGAGGAGAGAAGGGGATGCAAATGTTGTGTCTTCTCATCAGAGCAGGGGTAACCGGAGGAATAACTTTCAGAATTACCATCAACAACCTTATGTTGCAGCAGTGACCATTCCGACTACAGCACCAGTGCAACAACAACAACCTAAACATCAACAAAATCAATACCAACAACAACAGGGTAACATACCTGCTTATCAACAGAGACAGAGGATGATGGATAGGCGTTTCTACACTCTTCCGATGTCGTATGCCTAGTTGCTTCCCAACCTTCAACATTTGCAACTTGTGTAGTTACGCACTTTGGCTCCTCCCGTTGGCAGGCTTCCAGTGGGTTATGACGCCAATGCAAGGTGTAATTTCCACTCTGGGGCACCTGGCCATACTATTGAGAACTGTAAAGCTTTTAAGCACGTAGTTCAGGACCTTATTGATTCAAAGGCCATTAACTTTGCGTCGGCTCCTAATGTTGTCAACAATCCCATGCCGCAACATGGTGGAGCAAATGTTAACATGGTTGAAGGAGAAGCCAAACTAGTCAAGAAGGTGTTGAAGCTGAAGACTCCGCTGTTAGAAATCAAAGAATACTTGCTAAAGGCAGATGTTTTCCCCGGCTGTGGGAGCGGTTGTTTGGGTTGTGTTACACAGAGTGGAGGTTGTGTGAAGCTGCAGCAGGGTATCTAGGCCTTTCTTGACGATGGTATCCTCCAAGCTGAAGACTTATCTGCCCAAAGGTCTATTGAAGGCGTTGTTGAGAATGCAGATGTTGATCCTCTCTTTCCTGAAGATGCTGAAGAATTTACAAATGTTGTTCCTGCTGATTTTGTAATTCCCAATGATGTAATTAATTTTTCTGATGCTGTTGCTGATATTCCAAACATGGTGTTTGATTCTGATGTACTTGCTGAACTTGATTCCGATGTTTTAGATGTTTGTACTTCAATAAATAAGATTTCTGAGTATGACTGTGACGTTGCCACTATCACAATTTTCTACCCGACCGCTTAGATCAGTGCGCCAGTAGTGCAACCGGTGCCACCAGTGCGATCACATCAATCCACTATGACCATCACGACCCCTGGTCCTTTACCTTTCACCAGCGAAAGGGCCATTCCTTGGCATTACGGGGGGAGTGTGTACACGCATGATCATGGAGTGGAGCAGCCACCGAAAGTAGAAGAGGTGCAGGATCAGAAGTCTGAACCTGGAATTGAGATAAAAGATCCCGCAGTGGACAATGTTGGTGGAGTCGGGCGATTCACCAGAAGTGTAGACTATTCTCACCACCGGTTACCTAACTTGATAGTGTTGATGCCGCGGCGAAGGCCAAAGGCAAGCAAGTTGTGAATGAGGGTACCTCTGCACCACAGGTTGGCTCTGAGCCTGCTTTTCTGAAGGATGTGGACGAACTTCTGAGAATTATAAAGAAAAGCGATTACAAGGTAGTCGATCAGTTGATTCAGACGCCATCCAAAATATCTATTCTCTCACTCCTACTGTATTCAGAGGCACACAGGGAGGCACCCCTGAAGGTCCTTAATGCTGCATATGTGCCTCAGGAGATCTTAGTGAACCAACTATAAGGGATCGTTGCAAATGTTCATACAAGCAACGGGTTGGGTTTTACTGATTCTGACTTGACGCCAGCTGGACGCGATCATAACAAGGCTTTGCACATCTCGATGGAGTGTAAAGACACTGTGCTATCCCATGTTCTGGTGGATACAGGTTCCTCTCTCAATGTGCTTCCCAAGAGAGCCCTGTCAAGGTTAGATGTAGAAGGTATGATCTTGAAGCCTTCCGATCTTGTGGTAAGAGCCTTTGATGGTTTTAAGAGGTCGGTGTTCGGAGAGGTAGAATTGCCAATTCAGATTGGATCATAAAGCTTTAACACCGTATTCTATGTGATGGATATCAGTCCTTCGTATAACTGCTTGTTGGGTCATCCTTGGATCCACAATGCTGGGGCAGTCTCCTCGACCTTGCATCAGAAGATCAAGTTCCCGGTCAATGGAAGAATTATCACTGTCTGTGGTGAGGAGGATATTCTGGTCAGTAACCTGTCTACATTCAAGTATGTAGAGGTAGAAGGTGAGATTCATGAGACCCTGTGTCAGGCCTTTGAGGCAGTTCAAGTCAAGGATGCAGCTCTAGTGGAAGAGGTTGAAGCAGGTGCATCTTTATCGTCCTTCAAGCAGGCACAAGCCTTGGTAAATTCAGGTGTAGCTCCCGGTTGGGGACGTCTGGTGGATTTACCTTTAAAGGAAGACAAGTTTGGGATTGGGTATCAGCCGACATTGACTTCTACAACTTCAACGCCTCAGACTCGTCAGGGGCCGATTACTTTCTCCAGTGCTGGCATCATTCAGTACGGACAGGTCTCTGCAATCAACAAAGAAGATGGGGATAGTGATTGCGACATTGACAACTGGGTGCGTCCAAGGGTCCCGGGTGAAGTTCTCCGCAATTGGTCTTCTAAAGAGATTATCCAAGTCACTCTTCTTAAAGAGTAATTTTCTTTGTTTATTCATGCATATCCAAGTCTTACGTTCCGCCCAGGGCGTGATGACTCATTGTAGGGCTCATCTGTGTGGATACCTGCATTTTTTATCATAAATAAAGGACGTCTTTTTGCATTCAAATATTTTGTTCACTGTCTTTCTATTTTTGCAGTTTTCAAAAATCAAAAATATAAAAAAAAAATACATTTGGCAATGTTTTGTTTAGTTTCCACTTCTTGTTCACACTCATAAGCACATACCATCACTTATGCAGATGCACGTCACCGGATCCTATTGATAACAGTTCTGCTATGGCTCGCTTCGACTTTGAAAATCCAATCTTTCAAGCTGAAGAAGAGGGTGATGAAGACTGTGAACTCCCTGAAGAACTTGCCAGGTTGTTAAAACAGGAAGAAAGGGTCATTCAACCGCATCAAGAGTCTACTGAAGTGATTAATCTCGGCACCGAGGACGTCAAGAGAGAGATCAAGATAGGGGTTGCTTTAGAAGATAATATGAAGAAGGGGCTGATTGAATTACTGCAAGAGTATGTTGACATCTTTGCTTGGTCTTATCAGGACATGCCAGGGCTTGACACAGACATTATGGTACACCATTTGCCTCTCAAAGAGGATTGTCCTCCGGTCAAGCAGAAGCTCAGAAGAACAACACCAGAGATGGCTGTCAAGATAAAGGAAGAAGTGCAAAAACAGTTGGATGCAGGGTTTCTAGCGGTTACAAATTATCCACCATGGGTTGCAAATATCGTTCCAGTACCTAAAAAGGATGGAAAGGTACGGATGTGTGTTGACTACCGGGACATGAATAGTGCTAGTCCTAAAGATGATTTCCCATTACCTCACATCGACGTTTTGGTGGATAACACGGATCAGTTCTCGGTATTCTCCTTCATGGATGGATTTTCTGGCTATAATCAAATTAAGATGGCACCAGAAGACATGGAGAAGACAACTTTCATAACCCCATGGGGCACCTTCTGCTACAAGGAGATGTCGTTTGGTCTGAAAAATGCTGGGGTAATATATCAACGAGCTATGGTAACTCTTTTCCATGATATGATTCATCATGAAATCGAGGTTTATGTTGATGATACGATTGCCAAACCTCAGACGGAAGAAGAACATCTGGTGAATTTGCAGAAACTGTTTGAGCGTTTGAGGAAATTCAAGCTAAGGCTTAATCCGAACAAGTGTACTTTCGGGGTGAGATCTGGAAAACTACTGGGTTTTATTGTTAGTGAAAAAGGGATTGAGGTGGATCCGGCCAAAGTGAAAGTGATACAAGAAATGCCTGAGCCAAGAACAGAAAAACAAGTCCGTGGTTTCTTAGGAAGGTTGAACTACATTGCAAGGTTCATCTCTCACCTAACAGCCACGTGTGAGCCAATATTCAAATTGTTGAGAAAATATCAGGCCATCAGGTGGAATGATGATTGCCAAAGGGCTTTCAAGAAGATAAAAGAGTATTTGCAGAATCCTCCAATCCTTATGCCTCCAGTTCCAGGGAGACTGCTGATTATGTATTTTACAGTACTTGATAATTCCATGGGTTGTGTTCTCGGTCAACACGACAAGATAGGTAGGAAAGAGCATGCCATTTACTACCTGAGTAAAAAATTCACAGATTGCGAGTCGAGATACTCAATGCTTGAAAAGACATGTTATGCACTTGCATGGGCTGCTAAGCGATTGAGACAATACATGCTGACTCACACGACCTTACTGATCTCCAAAATGGATCCAGTCAAGTATATATTTGAGAAGCCAACTCTCACCGGAAGGGTTGCTCGTTGGCAAATGGTACTGACAGAGTATGACATCCAATATACATCCCAGAAAGCCATCAAAGGGAGTATTCTGTCAGACTATCTTGCTCAGCAGCCGATTGATGATTATGAGCCGATGAAGTTTGATTTTCCGGATAAAGACATCATGTTCCTCAAGATGAAAGACTGTGAAGAGCCAGTTGTTGAGGAGGGACCTGATCCAGATGAAAAGTGGACATTAATGTTTGATGGGGCCGTCAATACCAAAGGAAGTGGAATTGGTGCTGTCATTACCACTCTGAAAGGGGCCCACATGCCTTTCACCGCTCGTCTGACTTTTGAATGCACCAATAATGAAGCTGAGTATGAGGCCTGTATCTTGGGTATTGAGCAAGCCATTGATTTGAGAATCAAGACTCTGGACATCTTCAGAGATTCAGCTCTAGTGATCAATCAAGTGAATGGTGATTGGAATACTCTCTAGCCTAATCTGGTCCCCTATAGAGATTACACGAGAAGACTGTTGACTTTCTTCACAACAGTAAAGCTATATCATATACCTCGTGACGAGAACCAGATGGCAGATGCTCTCGCTACTCTATCCTCCATGATCAAGGTGATTCGGTGGAACCATGTTCCTAGGATTGATGTTATGCGCCTTGATAGGGCAGCATATGTGTTTGCTGCTGAACTGGTAGTTGATGACAAGCCCTGATACCACGACATCAAGTGCTTTCTGAAGAATCAAGAGTACCCTGCAGGGGCATCCAAAATGATAGAAAGACTTTGAGAAGATTGGTAAGAAGTTTCTTCTCGAACAAAGATGATGTGCTGTATAAGAGGAACTTCGACATGGTTTTGCTCAAATGCTTGGATAGACACGAAGCGGACATGTTAATGCAGGAAGTTCATGAAGGCTCCTTCGGTACTCATGCCGCCGAACATGCAATGGCTAAGAAATTGTTGAGAGCGGGTTATTACTGGATGACCATGGAATCTGATTGTTTCAAATATGCTCGGAAGTGTCATAAATGCCAGATTTATGCTGATAAGGTGCATGTGCCGCCAAATCCTCTGAATGTGATGTCTTCGCCGTGGCCGTTTGCTATGTGGGGCATTGATATGATTGGAAAGATTGAGCCGACTTCTTCCAATGGGCATCGTTTCATCCTTGTTGCCATCGACTATTTCACCAAGTGGGTCGAAGCAGCGTCATTTGCGAAGGTCACCAGACATGTGGTTACCCAATTCATTAAGAAAGAAATCATTTGTCGTTATGGGATTCCCGAAAGAATCATTACTGATAATGGTTCTAACCTCAATAACAAAATGATGAAGGAGTTGCGCAAGAACTTCAACATTCAACATCACAACTCTTTTATCGTCCTAAGATGAACGGTGCTGTTGAGACAGCAAATAAGAACATAAAGAAGATTGTGCAGAAGATGGTCGTTACGTACAACGATTGGCATGAGATGCTACCCTTCTCCTTGCATGGGTACCGTACTTCAGTACGTACATCGACCGGGGCAACCCCTTACTCCCTTGTGTATGGTATGGAAGCAGTCCTACCTGTTGAAGTGGAGATTCCTTCTCTAAGAGTCCTGCTGGATGTCAAGTTAGACGAAGCTGAATGGGTTCGGACAAGGTTCAATGAGTTGAGTCTTATCGAAGAGAAGCGATTGGCAGCCATTTGTCATGGGCAGTTGTATCAAAGTCGGATGAAGAGAGCCTTTGATCAGAAAGTGCGTCCTCGATGCTTCCAAGTCGGAGATTTGGTGTTGAAAAGGATCCTTCCTCCTCAGACAGATCACAGGGGCAAGTGGACTCCTAATTATGATGGACCGTATATTGTCACCAAGGTTTTTGATGGTGGAGCCTTAATGCTTGCAACTATGGATGGTGAAAACTTCACTTCCCCTGTGAACTTAGACGTAGTTAAAAAATACTTCGCATAAAATAGACCCGCTGGACGATAAAAAGAATAGTCCAGGCAAAAAAATGGGCATCCCGGCGAACCAAGAAAATGAAAAAGGTTCGGGCAAAAGTTAGGGATTAAAAAAATGAAAAGATTGAACACCCGGTAAGTTGAAAACCTGAAAGGGCAACTTAGGCAAAAATGGGTATCCCGGTGGATTGAAAACCCGAAAGGGCAATCCAGGCAAAAGTTAGGGATTAAGCGAATGGTTGCGTTCTGAGTAGTTCTGAATATCATCTCGTGTCGATAACCGGAAACTTCCGAAGGATAGGAAACAGTCCAATCACCTTTTTCGGAAAGCTGGTCATCTAGAGGATCTTGAAGACGAGCGAATCATAGCAAAATTGGAACCCGATAGAAATCCATTTCACATTGCCATTAGATTAATTTCTGTTTTTATCTGTTGTGCAATTACCTCTTTCCAGGGATTGCTTCCTGATGTAGATACCTATTCAGAGGCCACTCAATCAATAAAATCATGTTATTCAGTACATCTCTGTGTTCATTTTCATTTTACTGTTTTGTTTGCAAAAATGACGTCCGAATTTTTGATAAACATTGCATCATGAAACATAAGAGCTTTATAGGTACGTGCTTAATAAACATTGAAAATTGCTGTAAATTTTAAGTGCTTTGGATCGTCTAGTCAGAACAGGTACACTCGGGGAATTTCCTTAAGGTCCCCATCAAATGATCGCGGATGTTTTTCCTCAACAGTTGGAATTTTGTATCTTATCCCTGCAGAGCTGGTCCGAGCGTTGGATTCTTCAATCCCAAGCAGGCTCTCACTGCTGTACTTCCCTAAGCATTTGTTTCAGATTATACATTCACCAGTAGAGTCGACAGTGTCAGACTGTATATCCCCAACGGAGTTGACAGTGTCAGACTGTATATCCCCAGCGGAGTTGACAGTGCCAGACTGTATCTTCCCAGCAGAAGTGGCTGCTCCTCAGAGTTTGATGCCAAATCGATGATCTCGACGCTAGACCCATGGTCTCTTTCCTTGAAGCAGAATCTCGGTACCGTATCGGTGTTTGCTTCCCCTGCTGAGTCGTCTCTCTCGCAGATTATGGTTGCCAGAACCATTGTCGCTTTCCTCAGCAACAAGTTTTCAGTGCCATTCTCTCCCCAGTCAGAGCCTCGGTATTTTGTTAGTTGCCAGAACACCGTGTGGCGGGTCATTTCCCCACAGAGTTCTTTGTGTTGTGCATCTCCAATAGCCTTGCCAGGGTCCAGAAGATGGTGATCATTTCCCCAGCAGAATTCCTTGCCTCAGCTTGGCGTTCTCTCTAATCAAGCATTTCACATCCCTGCATGTAGAATCATATTGCATTGCAACCTCCCAAACTGCATAGCATTTCCATTTTCATGGAGCATTACGCCATTGAAAAATTCAAACATACGCATGTAAAGCATAAGGCATTCTCGGTATCACAAGTGATAAGCCAGAAGTTGTTTCCAGTACTCAGACTGAAGATTGTTCATTACTTATCTTTATTATTCCCAGCAGGGGTCGTTGGCTCATGTGCCGCCTCAATTATCATTTTCCCTATTTCTGCCGATGCTGACAGGCATGAAAGTTTCCGGTATTCAAACCGAAGTGGCATTCATGCCAGTTTCCCGATGTTCAGATCAAAGAAGTTTCCGACATTCAGGTCGACGCAACTTGTGGCATTCAGGCCAAGTTTCCGGTATTCAGACTGAAGTGGCATTCATACCAGTTTTCCGATGTTCAGATCGAAGAAGTTTCCGACATTCAGGTCGACGCAACTTGTGGCATTCAGGCCAAGTTTCCAGTATTCAGACTGAAGTGGCATTCATGCCAGTTTCCCGATGTTCAAATCGAAGAAGTTTCCGACATTCAGGTCGACGCAACTTGTGGTATTCAGGCCAAGTTTCCGGTATTCAGACTGAAGTGGCATTTAGACCAGTTTTTCGGTGTTCAAATCGAAGAAGTTTCCGACATGCAGGTCGATGCAACTTGTGGCATTCAGACCAAGTTTCCGGTATTCAGACCGAAGTGGCATTCAGGCCAGTTTTCCGATGTTCAAATCGAAGAAGTTTCCGACATTTAGGTCGATGCAACTTGTGGCATTCTGGCCAGTTTTCTGGTATTCAGACCGAAGTGGCACTCAGGCCAGTTTCCCGGTGTTCAGACTGATGTTTGATAATCTAATATCTTCCGATGTTCATATCGAAGAAGTTTCCGACATTCAGGTTGATGCAACTTGTGGCATTCAGGCCAGTTTTCCGGTATTCAGATCGAAGTGGCATTCAGGCCAGTTTCCCGGTGTTCAGACCGATGTTTGATAATCAAGTATCGTCTGATGCTCAGATCGAAGTCATTTCTAGTATTCAGATTGATGAGCGGCATTCAGGCCATGGTTATTTATGTGTTACCATTTATTTTGGTATTCAGGCTAACATTCCTTATTTCGGTGTTCAGCACCGACTCTCACCGTACCAGACGAATTCTTTTTCAAGACCACCTCTCGGCCGATTCTGACAGGCATTGTTACTTCATATTTTCACTTCAGTGTAAATTTTCGGGCTTTTATCATATTCAATCACTTGATACCTCGAAAGTGCGAAAGCCGTTGCTATCTTCCTTTCGGGTTTCCAGTTGATTGAATAGGGGCAGCTGTAATACCCCAAAATTTACCCTTCATTTTTCCTGGAAGCATGGGATTATGTTTTACACTTCATTAGCATCATATTAGGTCATACTCGTTGCATACTGCATTAGTGACATGGAGATCAGGTTTTGATCTATCACTCCTTAACAGAAGGAGCCCACACAAAGCAAGATTGAGAATTGGACTTCATTTTCTAAGTATACAAGTCTCAAGGGTCTCAGGGGGGTCCAAGTATCTTATTATGGTCCTCAGTTCATTAGTGAAGGATTCAAAGCTATCAGAGTGTTCATCTAGATTTAATAAGAAATTAGGGTTTCATGGCTACCTGCAACAGGCAATGTTTGGTTGGAAGTAGAGGGGCTCATCCATGTCATTATTAGAGAGGCATCTTGGCCTAGGAAGATTCACAATTATCTCAGAAAGATCCATTAGCAATCAATGCAATCAGTTCCCGATCAATTTTGCCCTAAAACTAGAGTTTGGTGTAAAATCAGTTTATTTCTGATTCTTTGGGTGAAACTCTTTTCCATGGCCCTCCATATGTCCACAAGGGTCTACACACAAAAAATCAGCTTTTTATTTGAGCCAGAGGTACTTCAATTGATCACTGGAATCAGGAATCAGATAGTTTGGGAAAAGTCAACTGTGGGGTCAGAAAAGTCAACTCCTGACTTTTTGAGAGTGGAATCTCAAAATTCGTGCCTAGGGGGTCCCACATGTAAAATTTTATCAAGGTTGGATCATGGATTCATCATTTAATCAGGAATTGGAAAAGTTACTTAATTTGGAAATGGTTGACTTTCCATTTAGGGCAAGTTTTCATGATCGTTGCACTCACTTTAAGCCCATTTTATATCAAGATAAAACCTCCATTTGAAAATTTCTCTAACATGAAAGTTGTTCCTCTTGTTCCAAGATTTCTAGAGATATAAAGTTTGCTCCATTTGAATTAGAATTAAGAAAGTTATGCTTAGTCAAAGTGAGACATTTTTTTAGGACACTTAGTCCAAAATCTTCAAAATTTGTCAAGACTTCTTGGCCAGTTTTCTTGCACTTCAAGGCATTATTTGAAAATACTTTCTTCACAAAAATTGTATCTTGCCATGTCCTCTTTCACATCCTTTTAGAATCATCTCATTTGGATCCATGGTTTAAGAGATACATTCATTTAAAGTGGGCATCATGACTTGATTTTTTAGGCAGATTTTGGGTTTGGCTTGCCCAATCAGATTTTCTAAGCATGCTGCACAAACCAGTCACGTTTTTTTTTACCAATTTTGGCCATTCATTGGATATCCATTCACTTAAGTTTGGCCCAAAATAACAATATTTTACACCTCACTTCACACTTTTATTCTTATGGATAAATCACTTATTAAAAAGCCCATGAGAATACCTAATCCACCCTATTTAAGAAGCTGAAACCCTAACCCTAAAGGAGCATTGGAATTTCGTGGAAAGGAGGCAATGCTTCATCACATATCAGATTCCATTCCACTTCTATTTTCCATTAGGTAATCATCTCTTCCATGACCATGTTTTGATATATCTACGCTTGCTTACCATGTTCATCACCATTAATCATTCCATTTTCATATTTCTTTTTCTTATTTAAAATATTTTCTTCGTCCATAAAATTACCCAAAAATATTTTTTACTTTTCTTAACGTTTTATTTAATTTTATATAATTTTTATTTTCGTATTTTTTTAATATTAATATTTTATTTTAATTATTTATTCTAAATGGTCCATTTTAACACACTTTCTTTTATTGATTTTATTTTTATGACTTAAAATTATTGTTAGCATTTGATTTTTGGGATGAAGGTTGACCACTATATCATAGTCAACCTGACCTTTTCTTGGAATTTTATTTCACATTTTCAATTTATTTTTGACCTAGTTTGGTTGGTTGACTTTTAATTCGACTTCTGTTTTATTTTAATTAATTCACGTACCAATTTTCATTTTTTTAAAAATCTTTTTGGGGGATGATGATGCACTGACCCCACTTTATATAGTTTAATTTTTCATAATTTTCTTGATTAATTTACTATTTATTCTTGATTTATTTCTAACCTAGTCTTATTAATTGACTTTTGGTTTGACCTATGTTTTGTTTTAATTAATTCACGTGCCAATTTTCATTATTTTAAAAATATTTTTGGGGGATGATGATGTCCTGACCCCACCTTATTTAGTTTAATTTTTCATAATTTTCTTGATTAATTTGCTATTTATTTGTTGTTTTTTAAGTTGACTTGAATTTTCAGTTGACTTCTTTATGATCAATGTTTGACGTAGGGATTGCTTATGGCAATTGAAGAGATCTTTTGATCCTCTCTTGTTCATCTCATATGCCATGTATTAGAGGCCTTTTACCTTGATTTTATTTGGTCCTTACCTTATTTCCTGATTAAATTATTCAGTGGACCCTTCGTGTGTATATTTTCATCTGTTTGATTCATCTATTATCTTTTATACTTGTTTCTCTCATTCATGCTTTCTATTGCTTGATTATTTAACATGTTCATACTCCCATGCATTGTTTAAATGCTCCATTATTTGATTCTTTAGTTTGATTATATATTGTTTATTTATCCGATCTGATTGATAATTGTTGCCTACTTGTATGATGTATGAGGCATATATTCTTATTGTTTGTTTGCCATGAACAATCCCCATTCATAAAAAATGTACCCTCTCTCATAAAGTGTATAATAATTATTTCTTTATTTCTTTAGTCACCTGTTAATACAAGAATTAAAATGAACATCCGATAACCATTTCAAAATAAGATCAAAAGCTCGATCCAACGTCGAGTAATCATTTCCAAAACTTAACAGAACCATCACGCATTCATCCATCCTCTTGTAAGTCGATTGCCTCATTCATCGCCATCTACCTGTGAGTCGATTGCCTCCGGCATCGCCATCTACCCTTATCCGTAACTCCTCTCCGCGTTCCATCCGTCAACTCTTGTTCCGTTTAGGTAGCACCCATTAGGTAAAACCCTTTGTATGATAACATAGGTAGAATTCCCTTATTATTTGCATGCTAACATTAGGTAGACGTTCCCCTTTGTAAATCCTAACACATAGGTCCATATTGCATGACAACTCTAGAGCAGAGCTTCCCCACTTTTAGACCTTCCGTGTGTCTCCGATCTTGTGGCATGTTAGTCCGTTCTATTGCAAAGAGGTAACTGCCTAAGACTCGATTCAGCGAGCTGCGACACCTACTGCTAGGACGTTGAACACACTGCCCACCCTCCTTTGACACAGTTGGTGTCCTCTTTTGTAAGTCCATGTTCAGATGGCAATCCTTAACCCCTAGTTAGCCGAACTACGTTTTGCTCTGATTCTCATTCCAGATGAGATACGTAGGCATAAGACGCAACGTCTTACCGAGCACACTTCTCTTTAACCCATAGGTAGCCGAGCTACGAAGACTCTAATTCTCATACTCAGATGAGATACGTAGGCAGTGGATGCGACATCCTTGTGAGTCATTTTCTTTTAACCTTCCTTTTAGTAAATAGTACTTTAGATATACCTACACCCTTTAGACTAGAACAACACTTATGAAAAGGGCTCCCTAGGAGTACCTAGGATGTTTTGGGTGCTTAAAACCTTCCCATTGCATAACCAACCCCCTTATCCAGATCTCTGTCATTCTACTAGTTTTTTATTCGATAAAACTTTTAGGTTTTTGTTCGCTTTCTAACCATTCCTTTGGATAAATAGAAGTGCGGTGGCGACTCGACTTGTATGGTTTACCTTGGATTTAGTCAATTTCTCTAATGGTAACGAATACCCCGCTACATATTGCATCCCCATTGGTCAGATCTTTTCAACTCTTAACTTTTAATTTTATGCTTAGGATAACCTCTTCATCTTCTCCCACTTAAATTTTAAAATCTCTCCCCCTTTTCAAAAACTTTCTTTGCTTGTGATTTCAAACTTAGACCTTTTTTTTTCAAATCAGAAACTTTGGCCTTATGCCATTGAATTTTCAAATTCTTTTTTAAATCAAACTTGTAAATAAATTTAATCGTATTGACTTAAAATTTCAAAAGGCAAAAGGAACTAACAACTTCATTCAACTTTTTGGCCATTTGTGCCCTTCTCAATTAAATTTTTGTTAAAAGTAACTCACCAGCTTTGAAATTTTTACCATGCACTATGAGTTTTTGATGCCTCATTTTTATGTTGGTATGTAGGCACAAATCCGAAGGTCTTGTCAAACACAAAAATATAATCAATAAATTCTTTTCTCATCCCCACACTCTATTTTTCTCAAACATCTTTTATACCAAAAATACATACACACATAAAAAAGGTCTCCCGAGGAGTACATAGGAAACTTTGGGTGCTAACACCTTCCCTCTGTGTAACCAACCACCTTACCTGTAATCTCTGACATTTTATTTGTTTTTATTTGAAAACATCTTATCTTTGGGTTTTTTTCATACTTTTCCCTTTTCCTTTGGTAACAATAAAAGTGTGATGGCAACTATGGTTTTATTGACGTTAAGCTTATCCATAACTTAGTGGTTATGAATTTACTGCTATAGAAATTAATTGGCGACTCTGTTAGGGAGTAGTCCTCAATGGGTTTAGCCTACTTTTATATGTGTATATATTTGTATATTTGATGTTTGTATATATTTGTTGTGTGATATAATCTGCTTGTTGTGCTTGGTGATCTCTGAGTGGTGAGATAGGTTCTAACCCGAACTTGAGTGCAATTGATATAGGAGGATGGTATATTCATGTTCAACTTGTGTGGAGTAGCTCTTAACAAGTTGGCTTGAGACCCATCTACTCAGTGGAGACCTTTTTGGAGTTACTAATGTCACACAAGTTATTTGTGGTTAGGCATTACTTTCTCTGATTTGGGGTCTGAGAAGCTGAGGACCGTAGAACATTTAACCCATCTTGGCCTATTTAGGACGTAGTGTGGAGACTGTTCAGGTGTAGACCTGATAATAGTTGTTACGCGATGCTACACTCAGAGGAGTTTCTCTTGAGAATATTATGGGTTGATAAGCCAGTCATCATAACCCTTAATATCCGGTAGATGAGATTAAGACTCTGGGAACTTTTTAGAACATGATCTACAGGTTTTTATACTTAGTACACTCCTTTGGGATGGTTCTTAACTTGGCTCCATGCTCGTGACTCACAACAAACCCTCTGATTCTTGGTTGATCCAATCAAGTCTTGTCAATATCAATGGAACTTGGGTGTTGATAAGGTGAAAACCATAATCCACCAAAATGGATGATTAATCTGATGATGACTTGATCCATCCCTTGACTTTTGTTTGTGCTTACCTTGTGTGTGATCCCTTGTTTGTGAATGTTGCATTCATGCATACATGCAGATCATAACATTCATCATAGAAAAATAAATTTCAAGGAACGGAGGTCTTATTTGCAAATATTTTCAGACCATGGATTATGGACGAAGGAACACTAAGAAGTACAATTTCAGATGTCGTGATTTGAAAGAGCTAAGGAAGTTGTCATCTTTTGTATTAGATCCCTTGGACTTCAAGCAACATCTTGGGAAGCTTTTGTCTGTGCTATCTGCTGATGTAGTTAAAGGACTTATGAGTGTTTTGGTTCAGTTCTATGACCCTCTTTACCGGTGCTTCACTTTTCCTGATTATCAGCTTATGCTTACGTTAGAGGAGTATACTCATCTCTTGGGAATACCCATATCTGACAAAGTAACCTTTAGTGGATTGGAGGAGATTCCCAGGTCCCATATCATAGTTGAAGCTCTTCATCTAAAGATGTATGAGATTGAAGCTCATTTGATGAAGAAAGGAGGTATTCTTGGTTTGACTTATGAGTTCGTCATTGGTAAAGCTATTATCTTTGATCAAGCCGGTGGTGTGGATGCTTTTAAATCTATCTTTGTATTGCTCATATATGGTTTAGCTTTGTTCCCTAACATTGACAGTTTTGTGGATGTTAACGACATTAGAATTTTTTTGATTGGAAATCTTGTTCCTACCCTGTTGGGTGACATGTATTTCTCTTTGCATTTGAGGAACTGTAAAGATGGTGGGACAATTGTGTGATGTGTTCCTCTTCTGTACAAGTGGTTTATTTCGCACTTGCCTCAGACGCCTGCTTTTTTTGGAGAACAAACAATGTCTAAGGTGGTCCCAGAGACTTATGTCTCTCACTAATGATGATATTGTTAAGTATGATTCTAAGTTGAGTAGTGTGGATATTATTTATAGTTGTGGTGAATTCTATAATGTTCCCCTCATTGGTACACAAGGAGGAATCAACTAAAACCCTGCTTTGGCTCATCATCAACTTGGGTTCCCCTTGAGAGACAAACCTAATAACACTCAGTTAGAAGGTCTTTTCTATCAAGAGGGTAAAGATCCCTAATATTTGAAGCAAAAGATGATACATGCTTGGCATAACGTGCATAGAAAAGGAAAATCCGAGCTTGGTCTGTGCATCTGTGTAGCTTTGGAAGCTTACACTATTTGGGTGAAGAAGAGAGCTTTAGAGTTGAAGATGTCGTATGCTTGTGAAAGACCTATGTCTTTGGTTATGGTTGAGCCATCAACTCTCCCTAACCAAGATGTATAGAAGTTGGAAGATGCACTCACCAAGATGAAACAAGAGAGAGACATGGGGAAAGAGCGGTTCCATGCTTTGAGCCGAAAGCATGAAGAGTTGTAACTTGAGTCGAAAGACAAGGATTCGCTTATTGAACTTCTTGAAGACCGAGCAGTGAAGAGACAGAGAGAGCCATAGGGTCCATATTCCCCTAGTATGCCTCAGCCTTCTGGTACTTGGAAGAAGATTATTGATCAGCTAGTCCTTGAGAAAACTCGAATGAAGACATCTTTTGAGTCTGAGATTCGACGCATCCGAAAGAAGTACACGTCCGTAGCCAGATCATCTGATATCGTTGCTAAGGGGTCCTTAGGATGATTAGTTTCCTTTTCTCTTGATTTGTATTTTGGTTTCTGAAATTGTACTCAGTGTAATCCTTCCAAATTTTATGAATAAAAAGAAATTTTATGGTCAATCAAATTGTTACTATTGTTATTGTTTAAATTTTTTGCAAATATAACTTCATATGTTCCTTGAAATTTAAACAAACAAAAACATTTCATTTCATGCATCATTTGCATAACAGGTTTTCTTCCGCCATATGTCTTATCGGTTATTCTCTTGTCCTCCAGCCAAGCTGACTCACTGATACAACACTCGCGCTAATCAACCGAAGATCATGGAACACTTAGAGCAAGAGAACATAGAACTGAAGGATGAAATTGCACGGTTGACTTATATGATGGAGTCTGTTCTTGCTGTGCATAATCAATCTTCACCAACTCCTGCAACTCCTCCCTAGAGGATTGTTATTTATGTGGTTTCTACCTCGACTGTGCCTATTGCTGCTGCCATCCAATTCGGTCCTTCCACCTGCTGGATTCCCTTGGGGAATGCCATCAAACTTTATACTTGAAGGGTATGCACCCACTTTTGTTTCTCTACTGACATCTAACCCGATCATGTCAGTACCTCCTCCAGTCATTTATACTCTGCCTCGTTTGAGGATACCATCTACCACTCTGAGCCATCTGAGGGTCCAGACGTGTACGAGAAAATGGATGAAATGAAGGATCAGTTCCTCGAGCTATGTAAAGAGTTGAAGACTCTGAGAGGGAAGGATTTGTTTGGAAAGAGTGTTGTTGAGCTCTGCCTAGTGCCTAATGTGAAAATCCTGATGAAGTTCAAGGTTCCTGACTTTGAGAAGTATAAGGGAAATACTTGTTCGCTAAGCCACCTTGTGATGTGCGCCAGAAAGATATCAACTCAAACTGATAGTGATCAATTGCTAATTCACTACTTCCAAGACAGTTTGGCTGGTGTTGCTTTGAGATGGTATATGGGGTTAGACAATGCAAGTATCCATACTTTCAACGACTTGGGTGAAGCCTTTGTTAAGTAGTACAAATACAATGTTGATATGGCGCCTGATAGAGACCAGCTGAGGTCTATGTCTCAGAAGGATAAGGAGACATTCAAGGAGTATGCCCAGAGGTGGAGAGAGCTTGCTTCCTAGATTAGTCCACCATTGGAAGAGAAAGAAATGACGAAGATTTTCTTGAAGACGCTGAGTTTGTTTTATTACGAACATATGATTGTTAGTGCCCCCAATGACTTTATCGAAATGGTAAACATGGGGATGAGGTTAGAAGAGGGAGTCCGTGAAGGACGTCTATCTAAAGAAGAAGCATCATCTAGCAAGAAGTATGGAGGTAGTTTCTCCAAGAGGAAGGAGGGGGAGACTAATTAAGTAACTATGGGGAGGCAGAGGAGGCCTCATGTCAAAAAGAGTTCTCAACCTCGTCAACATCAACATCAAGTTTCCTCAGTGATTCCAGTTTTCTCAAACAATTCCAACAATCAATCGGTCCCGATTCAATAATAACCACGTCAACAACAACCGCAACAAAGAACCAACTACAACAACAACAATAATAATCAGCAAAATTTTGAGAGGAATAAGGTCTACTTTGACCCTATTCCTATGTCATACGCAGAATTATATCCATCCTTGGTTCTCAAGAACCTCATTCAACCCAGAAATCCTCCGCGAATTCCTGAGCCACTTCCATGGTGGTTTAAACCCGAACTTCGTTGTGCCTTTCACCAGGGAGCCCCTGGCTACGACATAGAGAACTGCTATCCGTTGAAGTATGAGGTACAAAAGCTTATGAATAGTGGTATGGTGTCCTTTGAGGACAGAGAGCCAAATGTGAAAGCTAATCCTATGCCTTCTCATGGTAATGCTACTGTCAACATGGTGGATGGCTGTCCAGGGAATTTCCGAGTTTTTGATGTACGATGTATTCGTAGGTCGTTGGTGGAGATGCATAGAACCTTGTGTTTAATCAGTGACTGTGAACATGACCATGATGGTTGTATGATTTGCAGTGTGAACCCCCGTGGGTGTATGGTTGTCAAGAGAGATATCTAGAAGTTGATAGATGAGAATGTAATCTAGATTCAATAGTCGAGGGATATAGATGATGTAAATGTGATCGTTCTAGTGTTCAAGACCTCTGAGCGGGTAGTTATTCAGTTCAATAGTAGCAACATCAACAATATTAATAGATCGATATCGTTGTTGGTAATATGGTTAGCGGGCCCTATTCCATATGTATCCGATAAAGTTGTGCCTTATCAATACAATGCCATAATGATTGAAAATGGTCAAGAGGTTCCTTTACAAGTTGCAGATTCTGTGGTAAACATTGTTGATATTACAAAGGTGACCCGTAGTGGTCGTGTGTTCGGTCGAGTTTTCCCGAGAGAAATAGAAGATGCTGAAGCCAGTAAGAAGGCATAAATTCTAGTGGTGGATCCAATTAGTGCTCCAGTGTGTTAGTCTGGTGAATCCCGCAAAATGAAGACTAATGATGATGACGAAGTTTTGAAGCTGATAAAGAGAAGTGAGTTTAATGTGGTGGAGCGGTTGCTCCAAACCCCGTTAAATATCTTCGTGTTGTCCTTATTGATGAACTCTGAGGCACATAGGGAGGCGTTGCAAAAAGTGCTCGAGCAGGCTTACGTTGAGCATGATGTGACTGTGGATCCGTTTGACCACATTGTTGCCAACATCACTTCTTGCAATAATTTGAGTTTTTGTGATGAAGAGCTTCCTGAGGAAGGAAAAAATGACTATCTGGAACTACATATTTCTATGAACTGCAAGTAGGACGCTATGTCCAATGTGTTGGTTGATACTGGGTCATCTTTGAACGTGCTTCCAAAGTCAACTTTGTCCAGAATTTCTTATCAAGCCCCCCCCCCCCCCCCCCCCCCCCCCCCCCCCCCCCGCCCCCCGATGAGATACAGGTGCGTGATTGTCAAAGCGTTTGATGGTTCTCGCAAAACCGTCATTGGTGAAGTAGACCTTCCAGTTAAGATAGATCCGAGTGATTTCCAAATTACTTTCCAAGTGATGGGTATCCACCTGGCCTATAGCTTCTTGTTGGGAAGGTCATGGATTCATGAAGTTGGAGCAGTGATGTCTACTCTACACCAGAAGTTGAAATTTGTGAAGAACGACAAGCTTGTCGTTGTTGGTGAAGAAAAAGAACTGTTGGTGAGTCATTTATCATCCTTTTCTTATGTTGAAGCTGAGGAGAAGGTTGAAACAACATTCCAAGCCTTGTCTATTGTTGATGAAGAGAAGAAAATTGGGGCACCCATGTCTTCTTTGAAGGATGCTCAAAAGGCTATTGAGGCTGGCAACACTAATCAATGGGGTCGTATGGTAGAGATTGTTGAGAACAAGAATAGGGTTGGATTGGGATTTTAACCAGGGTCGTTCAATGTCAAAACTGAAGTTATGCAATCGAGTTTTTGCAGTGGAGTGTTCATTCATGGGGATGATCAACACTCATCTGTTGTGATTGAGGACAGTGACGACGATGACGAAGCTTACGCCAACTTTGTGACGTATGGCCAAATTTACAACAATTGGGTTGCTGTTGATGTTCCTACTATCATTGTTGGGCATTTCAATTATCATTAATAAAATACAATTTTATTCATCCACATCTATGATGTTTTATTTTTACTTTTTGCTTTTCTGAAAATGGTAATCACAAAAAAACATAAATAAATAATAATCTTCCATCTGCAAAAATTTTGGTCATAATTCTCTTCTCTAAAACCAAAATATCAAATCATTATGCAGGTTGGTTCTCAAACCCATTGAATACAATGATCCTACTCCCTCTCCAAACATTGATTTCCTAGTTTGAGGATGAGGAAGAAACTGATGAAGAAGTATCTGATGAATTATCTCGTTTACTTGAGCACGAGGAAAAAGCCATTTAGCCATTTGAAGAGCAGCTTGAGCTAGTCAACTTGGGTTCCGAGGATGATGTGAAGGAAGTTAAGATTGGGTCTCAATTGTGTCCAGAAGCTAAGAAGGGGTTGATTGACCTTCTTCGAGACTATTCTGATGTGTTTGCTTGGTCCTATCAATACATGCCTGGTTCATACTCTGAGATTGTGGAGCATAGATTGTCGTTGAAGCCAGAATGTCCGTCGGCCAAGCAGAAGTTGAAGAGAACTCATCCTGATATGGAAGTAAAGATCAAAGAGGAAGTGCATAAACAAATTGATGTTGGTTTTCTTGTAACCTCCGAATATCCGTAGTGGGTGGCCAATATTGTGCATGTTCCTAAGAAAGATGGAAAAGTCTTCATGTGTGTTGATTATAGAGATTTAAGTAAAGCTAGTCCGAAAGACGATTTTCCTCTGCCACACATTGATATGTTGGTAGACAATATAGCTAAATTCAAAGTCTTTTCGTTTATGGATGGATTTTTCCGGTTATAATCAGATCAAGATGGCACCTGAAGATATGGAAAAGACTACATTCATTACACCCTGGGGAACATTTTGTTATAGAGTGATGCCTTTCGGTTTAAAGAATGTTGGTGCAATGTACCAGAGAGTTATGACCACTCTTTTTCATGATATGATGCATAAAGAGATTGAATTTTATGTTGATGATATAATTGCCAAAGCAAGTGATGAAGAAGAACATGTTGAGCATTTGTTGAAGTTATTCCAGCGTTTGAGGAAGTATAAACTCCGCTTGAATCCCAATAATTGTACTTTTGGTGTTCGTTCTGGTAAGTTATTGGGCTTTATTATCAGTGAGAAGGGTATTGAAGTTGATCCTGCCAAGGTCAAAGCAATACAAGAAATGCCTGCGCCCAAAATTGAGAAGCAAGTCAGAGGTTTTCTCGGCCGCTTAAACTATATCTCAAGATTTATATCGCATATGACTGCCACATGTGCGCCTATATTCAAGCTTCTTTGGAAAGATCAGTCTTGTGATTGGACCGAAGATTTCTAGAAAGCTTTTGACAGTATCAAAGAGTATATGCTTGAGCCTCCCATTCTGTCTCCACCTGTTGAAGGAAGACCATTGATCATGTATTTGACTGTGCTTGAAGAGAGTATGGGTTGTGTTCTTGGTCAGCAAGATGAATCTAGAAAAAAGGAGTATGAAATTTACTACCTCAGTAAGAAGTTCACTGACTGTGAGACTCGGTATTCTATGCTTGAAAAGACTTATTGCGCATTGGCTTGGGCTGCTAAGCATCTACGCCAATATATGTTGAATCATACTACTTTGTTGATATCCAAAATGGACCCAATCAAGTACATTTTTGAGAAGCCTACTTTAACTGGGAGAATTGCCATTGGAAGATGTTATTATCCGAGTATGATATTTAATACCGATCTCAAAAAGCTATTAAAGATAGTGACTTGGCTGACCATTTGGCTCACCAACCGATTGAAGACTGTTAATCAGTGCAGTATGATTTTCCTGATAAAGAGATTTTGTACTTGAAAATGAAAGATTGTGATGAACCATTGCTTGAAGAAGGGCCAGAACCTGGTTCTCGTTGGGGCATGGTATTTGATGAAGCTGTTAATTCATATGGTAATGCCATTGGGGCAGTGACTATTACTCCTCAAGGCACTCATTTTTCGTTTACAACTAGATTGACTTTCAAGTGTACAAATAATATGGCTGAGTATGAAGCTTGCATTATGGGGCTTGAAGAAGCCATTGATCTCAAAATCAAATATCTAGACGTCTATGGAGATTCAGCTTTGATTGTGAATCAGATCAAAGGTGAATAAGAGACGAATCAACCCAGCTTAATACCATATAGAGATTATGCGAGGAGGACTTCAACTTTCTTTACAAAGGTTGATTTTCATCATATCCCTCGAGACGAAAACCAGATGGCAGATGCTCTTGCAACGTTGGCTTCAATGATTATGGTGAAGTTTTGGAATGAAGTTCCCAATTTGACTGTGATGCATCTTGATAGGCCGACTCATGTATTTGTTGTCGAAGAAGTTAAGGATGAAAAGCCATGGTATTTTGATATCAAGAGTTTCCTCCCAAAGTCAGATTTACCCGCCTGTGGCATCTTTGAAAGATAATAAGACTTTGAGAAGATTAACTGACAACTCCTACCTGAATGGTGATGTGCTTTACAAGAGAAACTTCGATATGGTTTTGCTCAGATGTGTGGATAGACACGAAGTAGACTTATTGATGACTGAAGTCCATGAAGGTTCCTTTGGTACTCATTCTAATGGACATGCTATGGCAAAGAAGATGTTGAGAGCAGGTTACTATTGGCTGACAATGGAATCTGATTGTTGCAAATTTGTGAAGAAATGCTATAAGTGTCAAATTTATGCAGATAAGATTCATGTTCCTCTGACACTGTTGAATTTCATTTCCTCCCTATGGCCCTTCTCCATGTGGGGAATTGATATGATTGGCATGATTGAGCCCAAAGCTTCGAACGAACATCGTTTCATTCTGGTGGCTATTGATTAATTCACAAAGTGGGTTGAAGCGACATCATATGTGAATGTAACTAAGCAAGTTATTGTAAGGTTTATCAAGAATCATATTATATGCCGGTATGGTGAGCCAAGCAAGATCATTACTGATAATGGATCAAACTTGAATAATAATATGGTGGAAGCTCTTTACAAAGAGTTCAAGATTTCACATTATAATTCTTCTCCTTACAGACCCAAGATGAATGGGGTTGTTGAAGCTGCGAATAAGAACATCAAGAAGATCATTCAGAAGATGGTTGTGACATATAATGATTGGCATGAGATGCTCCCATTTGCTTTGCATGGGTACCATACATCTTTCCGCACTTCAAAAGGAGAAACCCCTTTCTCACTTGTTTATGGCATGGAAGTTGTGCTCCCAGTAGAGGTTGAGATCCCATCATTATGTGTCTTGATGGAAGCCAAGTTAATTGAAGCTGAATGGTGCCAGATCAGATATGATCAGCTAAACTTAATTGAAGAGAAGAGATTGACTACCATGTGTCATGGTCAGTTATATCAGCAAAGAGTGAAGAAAACATTTGATAAGAAGGTCAGGCCTCGTGTGTTTAGAGAAGGTGACCTTGTGCTCAAGAAGATTCTATCTTTTAAACCTAATGCTAGGGGTAAACGGACTCCTAATTATGAAGGCCCATATGTTGTTAAGAGAGCCTTCTCAAGCGGTGCTTTGATTCTTACAACTATGGATGGTGAAGAGTTCACTCGTCCTGTGAATGCCGATGCAATCAAGAAATACTTCGCCTAAAATTAAAAGAACAACTTGCTAAGTTGAAAACCCGAAAGGGCGGCTTAGGCAAAAATGAGCGTCTTGGTGGATTGAAAAGCCGAAAGGGCGATCCAGGAAAAAGTTAGATACATAAAACAAAAATTTATCCTGGTAGATTGAGTACCCCGCCTTTGGGAAATCTAGGCAAAAATTAGGGATTATGACAAGTAACTACATTCGGTTGGAGCGGTTTTGAGAAAGTAATTTGATTCGTCATTCTCAACCAAAGGCAAGAGAACAACGGATATTGAAGTTTTGTAGGAAGAGTAGTGATCATTGTATTCAATGTAGCCCTTTTCCATGTAAATTACCATTTTCAACTTTGTAAAGATCCATGGAGTCTTGTCATTTACAGCTACCATTCTATTAAATAAAGTTGAGCTTTTTATCCAATTGTTTATACTCTTATTTATTTCATTTAAATAAAATTGAATTTTTATGATGATAATTTTGAAAAGAATTAATAAATTAAAATCGTTTTTTTCTTAAGAATATGAAAGCAATCACTTTAAAAACAATTGATTTCAGTAAGGAATGTCAACAGCAGTCTGAGAACAGGTAAGTCTTGAAACGCGGAGCCTTATTGGTCTCCCTCAAGCAGTTGCTTGGACGATAATTCCCAAACAATTCATCGTTTATCCCCAGTAGAGTTGAACTGGTGATCAATCCCTTTTGCAAATTTTCCCAGCTGAGTTGAAGGCTCACATCCTCAACAAATCGGCTCAGACCCCATGCGAAGTTTTATCTCTGGAATCCCAAGCTGAGTCCATCTTCAGATATTGAAGATCTCTGATTTCTGGTAGTGATTGATTTTGAGCGATATTTGATTTGGTCCCCTGCGAGGTTGTCCCCCATTTGATATAGTGTTGACCTAAAATTCCCCGCAGAGTTGACAACTTGTATCCTCAACAGATCTTTTTTCTCCTTTCCCTAGCTAGGGTTGAGTTATTCAGATCCAGATTATTGGTGTTCATCCCCAGCATTTTTTCTCCAGTTGGCATTCCCATCTTGTTGAGATTAGCCAAGTGTTGCAGTGGTGATTCAAATCTGTGATATTTGTATCCTTTGTGATAAGTTTTGTTAGCATAATCATCAAAAATATACATATTCATGTATAAAATACTACATCAGATATTTCATTATGCATTTGTTGTCACATTTGATTTTATTATTCTGATTCCCTGCTACGGTGACATTATTTCTCCATGCAGGTTTGGTGCATCTGTCCTTCTTCAATGGTAGAGTGTCAGCCCATTAAGGAGAAAGAATTTAACCTTTCTCTTTTCCCCACTGAGTTATTTCCTCGTGGATGATTATTGTTTAAGTTTCCTCCCTAGTTAATTATCTGGATGGAGCCACTCCCCTTGAGTTATATCCTCGTTTGGATTGAGTCCTTGTTTGACCGTTTCTTTCTTGCTCTTACCTAGATAGATACTTTTGGGTCTCTTGAGAATCTATTACCCAGTAACTGGTAATATTCTTCTCGATTTTTGAGTACATTACTTTTGCCCAATACCCGGTAAAATATAGTCTACTTCCTTTGCTTTCCCCAACGGATTCGTTTTCACGATTCCCCAGACAATCTATCCTTGATATGTTCATCCTAACTGATGACAGGTATTCTCCCTTTGTGGTCTTCTATCCAGCAAAAAGGTAGTTGTAATCCTTATTTCCTTCCCTAGAGGGTTAATCCTTGATATGTTCATCTTAACCGATGACAAATTTCTCCTCTTTGCGGTCTTGTACCCAGTAACAGGTAGTTGTAAATCTTGCTTTCCCCTGCTGAGTCTATCCTTGATATGTTCACTTTAACCAGTGACGAATATTCTCTCTTTGGTATTCTATCCAGTAACTGATAGATATAATTCCTATTTTTCCCCGGTAGTCTATCCTTGATATGTTCATCCTAACCGATGACAGATATTCTTCCTTTTAGAGTTTATCCTTGATATGATCACTATAACCAGTGACGTATATTCTCTCTCCGGCCTTCTGCCCAGTAACCGGTAGTTGTAAACCCTATTTGATATTTTTCCCCAACAGGCTATTCTTATCCAGTAACCGGTAACGAATGCACCTCCTGTTTCTCAGCGAGTCATCCTTGATATGTTTACCCTAATCGGTAACGGATGCCTCTCTATCAAAGTACATTATCTTCCTATCCAGTAACTGGTAATAGATAATATACTTCTGGTACTCCTACGTTGAAGTTCATTCTTCCCTAGTTGAGTTTGGATGTGTATTTCCTTAGTGAAGTCGCCAATCCCCTGTTTGTTTTAAGTATTTCAGTTTCGTTATGATTTACCCATTTATCCTATAGATTTTACCTTATCCCCAACCGAGTCCTTCCCTTGATTTATTTTCATGGAATTCTTCTCGTGTCTCCAGCAGTTTTTAAGTCGTAGTCTGGCCTACGAACAACACTTTTTTCCCCCAGAGTCTCTGTATCCCCAGTGAGTGTTCCTTACGGAATGCATTTTGCTCCTGTGGACTTCCAATGTCTCTGGATTCTTTTCCTTTGTGGCAATATGTTCCCCACAAAGATTATTATAAAATTCATGTCATATGCATCATGAGGTCTCTTAGGGACCAAAATTTATTTCTATATGTTGTTATTTAAGTCCATTCTACTGAGTTGATACGAAGATTTTAACCTTAACATCCTCAGTTAGAATGTCCTTAAATATGGGCAGCTGTAAGACCCCAATTTTGACCCTAAGATCCCTCATGCAATCTCATCATATGCATTGTCTTTGGGATCACACCTCGGCATTCTCCTTACCCCTCATTCATTGGGTTTACATTGGGAGAGGTCACCAAGCACATTTTATTGTATCATACTTTGTTTTTCATTACTTACTAACCAAAATGCCAAAAATATGTCTATGTATAGTTTGTTGCTTTTGTAGGTAGTGTGTGTGTTCAAACATGCTCCATGAAGCTCATATCTAGGGTTTAAGACTATCAATGCAAGGAGATCAATCAAGAGATGGTTTAAATTGAATCTAGACATTATGTATGGACCCCCATGGTCTTCACATATCATTTTGATCAAGAAATCATCAAGATTTTGAAGCTTGTTTGCCTTGGAAGCCCTAATTCATCTGGGTATCTTGTGTAACTTCCTCAACAAGTTTCAGCATCATTTAATCAAATATTTCAAGAGCTACTTCATTATACATCATCTTACACATATATGATTCTCCATGAGTCCAAAATATCAAGATAATGTCAAGTTTGCAAGATGGTCCATGGTGGTTGACCAAAAAAAGTCAACTGGTCAAAACTGGGGTTCCCTAGACCCTATATCCTACAATATTTGTAATATGAAAATTATTCCAAGAGAAACGTTACTCCTTATGAAATTCCAAACAAGTTTAATTTTGAAGTCAAGAGCTATGTTTTCTTGGAAAGTCATTTTTTATGGTGAAAGATTATAAGTCATTTTGTCTGAACCCTAGTTAGGAGGTCAACTTCCAAGTATCATAACTTGCTCAATTTTTATGAGATGAAATCCATTCAAGTTCCATGATCAAATTCATGATTTACTCTCCAAGTTTTATGTTTGTAAGAAGTTCAAATTCAACTTTCAAATGCATGTTCCAAGAGAAAACATTATAGGTCATTTTGTGCCATTACCATTGAACAAGTGATTTTCCTCAACTTCTAAAATGCATAACTCCTTCATGCCAAATCCAAATGAGGTCAAATTTTTGACCAAATTGAATATGCTTACAAGAGATACAACTTTTATGAAGGAATGTTTTCTATTTGAAGTCCATAGCAAAAGTTATTCAAGGTGGAAGAAGTGAACATTTGGCTTAATAATTAGAAAAGTTTCAAATATGTTTGATTTCCCAAACTTCCACCTCAAAACTCATCATGATCCAAGCATCAAACAGAAAAGTGTTCAACATGAAAGTTGTTCCCCTTGATCTCACCTTTCCAAAAAGTCCATTATCAACTCTTTTGGATCAAAATTTAGGGACTTGTGCATGGCTCCATTGTGGGATTTATTTTGGTAAGTTTTGGATTCAAGTGATCATTCCTCTTTGCATGCTTCCATGTAATGACTTCAGCATCAATTGCACACGAATTGGAGATGGATTGCATCATTCCTTAGGCCCAAATCATTGCCCATTCATCCATGCACTATGGTTTCCAATTTTAGAAAATTTTAAAGTGATGCAAAAATGAATTCCCTTTCCTATTTAAACAAGCTGATGGCTTCAGAAATCACATCAACACCTTGCCCAAGCTTTGCCAAGAAAACTTAGACCCTCACACCATAGAATTTCTTGAGGATTTCATTAAAATCGAGTTTGAATTTCACCTTCTGTTTTGAAGTTGAAACTCCAAGAATTCATTGCCTTTTCCATCTCAATTGATCACTGCAAGCAAGAGGAGGAAGAATTAAGCAAATCCAGATAAAGATCAAGCTGAATTGAAGCTACTCGAAGGTGAAATTTTAGAAACTTCATCTCTTCGATTCTCTCTCAATTCTTCACTATTCTTTGTGATTTTTGGTTGGTTGAAGTACTACCAATGTAGGCAACAAGATTGAGTTGCTTTGAGGTCAAATCGAAGCAACTCAGTTCATGATCCTCAAAATTCAAATGCATGTATCTTTTTATATACTTGGAATTGGAGAAAATTGAGGCCAAATTCGAGCTCTTGAGTATTTTATCTTCAAAATAGTGTCTTTGTTTTTCATTTTTCATGGAGTTGAGGTTGGACCAGTTCAGTGGTCATCACCGGAGAAGATGACCGGAGCTAGGGCTCTGGTTGTGAGTTAGCTTCATCTCATCCATCTGATATTGATCCTAGGATCTAATCTCAGTCTTTGGTTTGAATTACCACTTGTACATGCGCGTTGACTATGGACTATGGTGGATGATACGTGCTTGGCCATCAGATCTGCCACCTCAATTAATGAGGGAGATCTGATGGCCCTTGTTTTTTTTTATATTCTGATTTTTCATTTAATTGCTTTATTTTGATTAATTCATAATAACTTCATTTTTAATCCCAAAAATACGTGACTTTCACCAAAAATATTTAAATATTTTTCTCTTTCATTTTCTGAATTAAAATTATTTTATGGATTAATTTTGATATTTTTTCATGAATTATTTATTTTTGTGCAGATTTTTAATTGTTTAAAAATACTTCTGACTTTTCAAAAATCATGAAATTTTTTGTCTAAGGTCCTTTGACCTTGTTTGACCTAGGATAAATCTCTTGGCCATTTATTTTATGTTTTGAAGAGGTTTTAGGTTTTGGCCAAACTAGTTTGTATTTTAATGCATTTTTAAATTGATTTTTTATTGATTAATTGTGTAAAAGTTATGTTAAGTCATTTTTATGGATTAGTGATGTTTGACTATTTGTTTGGGCATTGGTCAAGGTTGATTTGACTTTTGTTGGATTAAAATCATTGGATTTGGGGGATTGATGAAATGTACATTTCATCTCCCAAAATGAATGAATGATTTTAATTTGATAAAGTTCCTCCCATGATCAACTTGTGCTCTACCTCCCCTCCCTCTTCATCTTCATCCCTCTTCTTGCCCATTCCTTTCATTGATCCATGAAATCTCAAATATACTAAGGCTACTTGGTTCATCAACGACCTTGTGTCAGATGAACCAATACAAGTATGGATGAGATAGGTGATCAGTCGCCAATTCTCCTTGTTTTCTGACACTCATTCGGCACCTTTGTAAGGAATCGGTAACACATTAGTCACTTATTTTTTGTTTTGTTGCGTTATCTATATGTTTGATATTGTTGTCTCTATTTATGAAGCACATATTATATGCATCATCATACTCCATTTTATGTCCTTTTGTGGTAGTTCTTTTGGTTTCAAGTATAAACAAGTGTACCGGAAAGATAGACAGGAAAAATAGGCATTCCGGACCCGACAGAAGAAGAAAAATGGACCTACAGTAGCCCTGACACGGCCACTCGTGTTGGCCAACACGGGCTGTGTCAGAAGAGAAGGTTGGGAAATGGAAAAACAGGGAGCTGACACGGTCGCCCGTGTCAGCTGACGCGGCCCGTGTCAGCCTCCCTGAATGGCGTGTCACAGCATAATTATGCCCAGAGGCCAACACGGCCAGGCGTGTTGCCTGACACGGCCAGTGTTGGCTTGGGCACTTGGATTTCCAAATTTTTGTTGTTTTTGGCACGGCTTATCCCGGAGGGCATTTTGGACTTTTACACAAGGAAATTTGTCATTAGGAAATATTTACAGTGGATTTGAATTGGAAAAAAAGGACTTTTCAGACGATAGAGAATTGAAAACGATCAAGATTGAAGAAGTGACAAGAAGCGAAGAACGGGGATCCTTCAAGAGTGGACGCTATTGAAGATCAACGGAATTCCGACCTTTTTGTAATGTCTCAATTTTACTTTGTATCTGATTTGAATAATATGATAGGCTAAATCCTCCAATGCTAGGGGTGTATCCCTGAATTGATCATGTAATGATTCCGATGTTTGATTTCCCTTAAATATGTTAATTGACTTCAATTTCACTGTATGATTTACGTAATGCTTTCTTTTTGGCAAAAATTAAGATTGATGTATGGTTAACGATTAGCAGGACTGCAATGGTTAAGGTTTTCATACAGTGAAACCATAGTAGAGATCACCTAGGACTAGGGATACACTATGGTCACCGGATTAATCTTGTTAATTTAAAATGCTTGGTTTCATCATAATCACCTAAGGACTTAGAGGTTAGATTGAATACCAAAGGTTTCCCTCCGAGGACTTAGGGAGAAATAATCTTAACCGGTAATTGAAATAATATTCAGTATTAAGGAGATATTCATTGAAAGGTGATAACATGAAATAATATCACATTTTTGGACTCGGTTTAATTAAACTATATTATTATTTGTTTCGATTTATTTCATTTTATTCGATATTACTTGGTATTTTTCCTTCTATTTGTCTCAGGTAACTTATTTGAAGCATAAGTGAAAAAGGAAGAAAAGGGGGTGCAAAAAGATAATGAGAAGCAAATTCCACTAAAGCCCAGCCCACAATCACAAGCCAGGAGCGTTGAAGCTGTGACGACCGCCACACAAAGTGTGACGAGCGTCACGCCCTGCTACCTTGTGTTACAAGCGTAACACATGGTGTGACGAACGTCACACCCCTCTCCTATATTTTTGGCTTTTAACGCGCAACAGAGGCACGTTGAAGCCTATTCTTCCGCTTGACTCTTGGAACGTGAAGACTACTTACGGAAGGCATTTTTGGAAACCGTTACAAAAAGTGGATTAATATAAATAGTTGCTTTTATCCAACCCTGAGGCCCCGTCTCTTTCCGCCGTGCAAGCATATTTTACAGCATTACTTTTCTACAGCTTTCTATTTTATTAGCAATTTTTATTTCTTTCTTTTCCAGTCAATCTTTCAAGCACTTAATTAATTTTTCACACAATAGTTTCTACACCGGAAACTATTGTGTATCTTTTACTGGATCTAACCTTACGTTAGATCATAGTATTTTATTCTTTCGCTTTTATTTTCCTGTCCGATTGAAGAGTTCAAGAACAAATCCAACCGGTCTGTGGTGGAGTGTTCAAGATTGCTATTAATTATTCAGGTTCTTTGATTTATTGTTTTAATTTATATATGCTCTGCATTGCTGTTTATTTATACTTTTTGCCTGAGATGGTTTTATTTAAGCATGATGATTGTTTAGACCCGTTTAGCATGTCCGGCTAAGTATTTTAGATATCGGTATGTAAAGTAAGCGGAATGAAGGAATCAAAACTAAGTTGGTTTAATTTCATTTAAAAATAAAGTCACTCTTTTTATGGTCTCAATTTACAGGGTTAATCCCAAAGTTTTTGTACGAGAGTAAAAGACATAAAGAAGTTAAAATCAATAGAACGAAAGTTTGAGTTTTTAACTGGACAGTGTAAATTGGACATTAATTCTAAATCAGGGCGAAAGCAATTTTTAGAGTTAATTAAATTCTAATCTTTTTCAAAAAGTATTTTTAAAGGTTAAATGTGAGGACGAGAGTTAAGCATTTAAGTTTAATTATATAATCTAAGTCAATAGAGCGAGAGTTTGAGACGAGGGTGTTTAAACGGTTAGTGTTTTCTTAAAAAAGGTTTCTATAGATTCTGTTGTTTTCAAAAAGTGATTTTGGACTTAACTAATAAGTGACAGCTACGTTAATATAAAGTCATGGTCTATTCAACAGAGCGAGAGTTTGAGAAAAGGCTTTTAATCAATAGTGTCTACTGAAAAGATTTATTTTAAAACCAAGAAACCAACGAAGATTTGATTCCCTAATTACGACGAACTACATACCGATATCCGCTTAATTTATATTTAATTTAGATCTAATTTTAATTTTACTTTTCCCCCAAACAATCAAAGTATCATCCGCCTTAGCTTTACGAAGTAACCTTAGAAAACGGTATATCGATTCATAAGTCCCTGTGGGATCGATATCTTTTAAAACTACGCGATAGAACTGTGCACTTGCAGTTAGTACCCCAAATCGACTCATAAAGTCGCGATCAAGTTTTTGGCGCCGTTGCCGGGGACTTTTATTTAGTCGATATCGTAACTCTTCTGTTACGCTGTAGAGACTAAGGCAATTTTTATTTTTCTTTTTTTTCTTTCGTTGATTTGTATGCCACACACTCGCTCACAAGGCGAGCCGTTTTACTTATGAATCAACGACGTTGAACTATATCTCCGAGTCTTACGACGAATTCGGGAATATCGTGATGCAAACAATCTCCCTCCTATCGAAGTGCCCGACCTCAAAAATCTTCTTCCTTCGCCGATACCCGAGATGGTAGAACCAGCTCGTGCTCTTCGAGATTACGCCGCTCCATCGCAAGATGAGCCGCATTCGAGTATTGCTCCACCCGTAATCGAAGCAAACAACTTCGAACTTAAACCTTCGTTGCTACAAGCAGTGCAACAGAATCAATTCTCTGGAAATCCTACCGAGGATCCAAACCTTCATTTATCCGTAGATCCAAACCTTGGTCGACTTCGTCTCTTTCCTTTCTCGTTAAGAGATAAAGCTAGAAGATGGCTTCAGTCTCTTCCTTCCAACTCAGTCACCACATGGAACGAGTTGAAGAAAGTCTTTCTTGCCCGATATTTTCCTCCAAGCAAAACAGCTATGTTGAGAGCCCAGATAAATGGATTTAAACAGAAAGATAACGAGTCTCTTTTCGAAGCATGGGAAAGATACAAAGACATGATGAGACTTTGTCCACACCATGGTTTAGAGGACTGGTTAGTACTTCATACCTTCTATAATGGTCTCTTGTACAACACAAGGTTAACAATAGACGCCGCCGCAGGTGGTGCGCATATGGATAAACTTTATGCCGATGCTTATCAACTTATCGAAAGCATGGCCCAAAATCATTATCAGTGGGGAAGCGATCGAACAATGGTAGAGAAACCTCAAACGAAAAGTGGCATGTACGAGATAAGTACCCTTGATCATGTTAATGCAAAAGTGGATGCTCTGGCCTAGAAAATTGAAAGTTTAAATGTATCACCTCCAGCCACCGTGGTTGCCGCAACTCAAAATTGCGAAGTCTGTGGAATCCAAGGTCACACTCTTGCAGACTGTCAACTCCTAACAGGAATCCAAGCAGAACAAGTGAATTATGCTCAAGGAAATCCCTACTCGCATACCTATAACTCTAACTGGAAGAACCACCCTAATTTTTCATATAAGAGTAATAATGCTTTATACGCACCAGGACAAGCTCCCAATCAAGCCTCAGCTATACCTCCAGGATATCAAAAGCCGATCCCATCTACACCTAACAATAACGTTCCTAGGAAATCCAACTTGGAAATCATGATGGAGAACTTCATAGTTTCTCAACAGCAAACCAATAAGGACTTCTTAAACCAGAATGTACACACTAGCGAACAAATTAAACAACTAGCAAGTAAACTAGATGCCCTGGCTACCCATAACAAAATGTTGGAAACACAAATCTCACAAGTAGCTCAACAACAAGCGTCTACTGCTTCCCCAACTGGTACATTTCCTGGACAGCCCCAACCTAACCCGAAAAGCCACGCTCATGCAATCATATTAAGAAGTGGAACGGAAGTAGAAGGACCGTCTGATCCAAGGATGGAAAACCAAAACTCTAAAAAGTCAACTGAGGAAGAAAATAAACCTAAGGAAAAGGAAGAGAGTAATAAGGAAACCATAGAAAAGAAAGAACCTTATGTACCTCCACCACCATATAAACCACTTATTCCTTACCCTCAAAGGCTTATTAAAACCAAAGATGCGGCCCAATTTAAAAAATTTGTTGACCTACTGAAACAATTAAACGTCACAATTCCGTTTACAGAAGCTATTACGCAGATGCCCTCATATGCTAAGTTCTTAAAAGAAATTCTTTCTAATAAAAGGAAACTTGAAGAGAGAGAAACTGTTACACTCACTGCTGAATGTAGCGCCATAATCCAGAATATGCCTCCAAAACTTAAGGATCCTGGTAGTTTCTCTATACCCTGTCACATAGGAAAATTTGTCATAGATAAAGCCTTATGCGATTTAGGAGCCGGTATCAGTGTTATGCCTTTATCCATATGCAAGAAACTGGAAATGGGAGAATTAAGACCAACTAAAATGTCTGTGCAACTAGCAGATCGTTCTGTTAGATATCCTGTAGGAATTCTTGAAAACGTTCCCGTGCGCATAGGACAATTCTACATTCCAACCGATTTTATAATTATGGACATTAGAGAAGATGAAGTTACACCCATTATATTGGGAAGACCATTTTTAGCAACCGTCGGTGCGATCATAGACGTAAAACGAGGACGACTCACTTTCGAAGTAGGAGAAGAGAAAATTGAGTTCATTCTTTCCAAATTTTTGAAAGCACCTGCAATAGAAGACATATGTTACTTCATGGATATCATCGATGAATGCATAAAAGAAACAGAGTTAGAGAATGACAAATTGTCTGACTATCGTGTAGAAGACAAACTTAACAAATGTTTAGCAATAACACCGGACCCTATGCAATGCCTTAAGAAACCAACCCTCGACCTGAAAACACTTCCCAAAAAAATGAGATATGAATTCCTAGACTTAGAACTTGAACGACCAGTGATAGTTAATGCAGACCTAGGAAAACTCGAAACTGAAAAACTCCTACATATCTTAAGAAAATATCCAACCGCACTAGGATACAACATCACTGATCTTAAAGGAATAAGTCCTTCTATTTGTATGCACCGCATCATGCTAGAAGAAGACTGTAAAACCTCTAAGGAACATCAGAGGAGACTAAACCCGATCCTGAGTGAGGTAGTGAAGAAGGAAGTAACAAAGTTATTAGAGGCAGGTATCATATATCCTATATCTGATAGCAAATGGGTTAGTCCTGTACACGTAGTACCAAAGAAAGGAGGTATAACAGTTATTGAAAATGAAAAAGGAGAAACTATAACCAAACGAATCGAATCGGGATGGAGAATGTGCATTGACTATAAGGAACTAAACAAAGCAACCCGAAAAGATCATTTCCCTTTACCATTCATAGACCAGATGTTAGAACGATTAGCAAAACATTCTCATTTCTGCTATCTAGACGGTTACTCAGGCTTCTTTCAAATACCAATTCATCCTGATGACCAAGAAAAGACAACATTCACATGTCCTTTTGGTACCTTCGCTTATCAACGAATGCCGTTTGGCTTGTGCAATGCTCCCGCAACCTTCCAAAGGTGCATGATGGCAATATTCGCCGATTTTCTCGAAAATATCATGGAAGTATTTATGGATGATTTTTCCGTATGCGGACAAAGCTTTGAAGAATGTCTTGAAAACCTAGAAAGAGTTCTAGAACGATGTGTAAAAGTAAACCTAGTACTTAATTGGGAAAAATGTCACTTTATGGTACAAGAAGGAATTGTTTTAGGACACATCATATCAAATAGAGGAATTGAAGTAGACAAAGCCAAAATAGAAGTAATCGAAAACCTTCAACCTCCGAAAACTGTGAGAGAAGTACGAAGCTTCTTAGGACACGCCGGTTTTTACCGACGATTCATTAAAGATTTCTCTAAAATAACTAAACCTTTGACCGGATTATTAATGAAAGATGCCGAATTCATCTTTGACAATAAATGTTTAGAAGAATTTCAAACGCTTAAACAAGCATTTATCTCCGCACCCATAATGCAGACCCCGGATTGGAATGAACCATTCGAAATAATGTGTGACGCAAGTGATTACACCGTGGGCGCTGTTTTAGGACAACGAAAGGATAAAAAGCTTCACGTCATATATTAAGCAAGTAGAACTCTAGATGAAGCACAAATGAATTACGCCACAACCGAGAAAGAACTTCTAGCAGTAGTGTTTGCACTAGATAAATTTCGTTCTTACTTGGTCAGAGCTAAAATAATCGTTTACACTGACCACGCCGCCATTAAGTACCTCTTAACAAAAAAGGACGCTAAACCTAGACTCCTAAGGTGGATCTTGTTGCTACAATAATTCGATCTGGAAATCAAAGATAAGAAAGGAACTGAAAACGTAGTAGCATATCACCTCTCTAGACTCGAAAACCTGGAACCGGAAAGAACATCGATCAATGATGATTTCTCGTATGATAAACTTATAGCTACTTTGGAAGAAAATAAAGCTGATAAACAGGTAGAGAAAAAAGAGTTATTAATATATTTATAATATATTTATTAATTTAATTAGATAATTGGATTATTATTATTATTATTATTATTTTGGAATTATTGAATTATTATTATTATTATTATTGGAATAATAATTATTTGAAAATATATATAAGCTGGAATAAGTAAAAAGAGTTCATTTTGGAAAATAAGGTTTTCACGTGAAACTCAGAGAAGCGGCTGAAAGAGGCAGAGCAAGAGGAAGAACCAGAGAGCAAAGGTTGGATAAGAGAAGAGCTTGGAGCTCAAAGATTTGCCGGATTAATCAGGTAAGGGGGGTTTATCGTCGTTTAATGGGGATTATGGGTTAGCATGTAATGGGTAGTGATAAACCGTTGAATTGACCCTAATTGGGATTTGTTGAATGCTGAATAATTGTGTTGGATAAGTTGTGTTGAAACTGAAATTGAATCCGTAATTGTGTGAGTCGTGTTTTCCCGAACGTATAGTTTTCTACGGAATTGGAATCGGAGGTCCGGAAGTCCTCTAACGGCGGAAAATGCGGAGAATTCTGCATTCTGCTTTGTGTTAGCGCAGGAACTGCTGTTTTGTCTGCGTTAACCGGTTAACCCAGGGTGTTAACCGGTTAACACTGTTACGAATTGAGAATTAGTGCTGTTTTGCCTGCGTTAACCGGTTAACCCAGGGCGTTAACCGGTTAACGCTGATAAGTTTTGGGCAGTAAGCGTGTTTTGCCTGCGTTAACCGGTTAACCCAGGGTGTTAACCGGTTAACACTGTTGCAGTATGGAAAAATTGTTAATTTAAATGTTGTGTGCCTAATTGGTGGTTGCCTATATCAGTGTGTGATATGGTAGGGATTATTTCCCGCTGTTTTGAGCAGTATAGGTATTAGTAGAGGGTGCTAATACTGTGTTCAATTATTTGAGATGATATGATGTTTTGACAAATGTATTGATGATGTATGATGATATGCATAATATTGTGAATGTATATATTATGCATGTATTTGTGAATGGGTTGTTGTATGGCTTAGAGTGTGAGCATGTGTCCATTGTGGATTGTTGTTGATGTTGCATTGCTAGATGATTAGCGTGCATAGCATAGCCTTTGGGGCTGTAGCTAATTCCCATGGTGAGGAATTAGTGAGTGAGTCACTAGGTCTCAAATGAGTGGGACTAGTGAGCTTAGTAGCCGTATCTGGATTTGATCGGTGAGCTTGAACTATATGTTCAAGAATAGTCGGTACCGCATGTGTGGAGTCTCATTGCATAATGTATGTATGGCGTATAATATGAATGGATGTATTCCAATATTATACGTGTGGTTGTGTTGACATTGAATATGAGTATGATTGAGTTGATATTGCCGTTGTTGAATGTGTAATCTGATTTGGGTGATGAAATGTGTTATTTACTTAACATGACATGATAATTTATAATGCTTATTATATCGATTGAGGAACTCACCCTTACAACTATTTTTCAGGTAACGAGCAATGAGTTGAGTAGAAGCTAATGCTTGGAGTCTAGTGTAGTCTCCTTAGTGGGTCGTGCTCTGATAGATGTAACATCGGGATGGGATGTTTTAACTTGTTTTAAATGTTTTATTGTTGGTTATGAACCATTTTACATGTAATGTTTTACATGATTGATGAGATTTCTATCCGCTGCGTTTTATGCAAATGCTTATGTTTTGAATTAATAAAAGAGCATGACCGTTATATTGGTGAATGGTGTGAAGTAACTGTGTGACACCCTTGATTGCATATTACTCTGATTGACACATTGTTATTTTAATTAAATAATTGGGGTATTTAGAAGGGTGTTACATTAGTGGTATCAGAGCATAGTCGGTCGAGTCGAGTCGTAATTATTCTGTTTCCCCTGTACGGGATAGGTGTTGTGTAACCCTATCAGTACTTATTGTTTTAGCTTGTTGGGTTTTCAGAATAGAGATGGCTGGAAGAGGTAGAGATGATGCTGCGATTGCTGAGGCTCTGGGTATGCTAGCTGGAGTACTTGGAGGGAATCTGAATGTGGTGGGAATGGGAGTTGCTCGTCAACTGAGTGAGTTCCAGAAGAACAATCCTCCAATGTTCAAGGGAGCATACGATCCAGATGGCGCTCAGAAGTGGTTGAAGGAGATAGAGAGAATCTTCCGAGTGACTGAGTGTGCCGATAACCAGAAGGTCAGGTTCGGTACGCATATGCTGTCAGAAGAAGCTGATGATTGGTGGGTTGCTACCCGCACTGAGTTGGAAACTGCTGGGAATGCTGAAATCACTTGGGTTGTGTTCAGAGAGAGATTCCTGAGGAAGTACTTTCCAGAAGATGTCAGAGGAAAGAAAGAGATAGAGTTCTTAGAGTTGAAGCAGGGTAACAAGTCTGTTACGGAGTATGCTGCTAAGTTCACAGAGCTGTCGAAGTATTACACTCCCTATAATGAGGCTGCTGGAGAATTTTCGAAATGTGTGAAGTTTGAGAACGGGTTACGTCCCGAGATCAAGCAGGCTATTGGATACCAACGGATCAGAGTGTTTTCTGACTTGGTTGACTGTTGCAGGATTTTTGAACAGGATTCCAAAGCCAGAGCAGAGAGCTATCAGCAAAGGGTTGATAGGAAAGGCAAGAATCAGAATGATCGTGGAAAACCGTATGCAGCTGGCAAAGGTTTTCAGAGACAGAGTGGGATGAAGAGGCCTAGTGGGGGAGACTCTAGTGCCCCTGCTAAGTGTTATAGATGTGGTCGGGCTGGACATCGTGTCCATGAGTGTACCAGTGCTGAGATGAAGTGTTTCAAGTGTGGCAAAGGTGGTCATTTGGCTGCAGAGTGCCGGTTGAAGACCGTAACTTGTTTCAACTGTGGAGAGGTGGGTCATATCAGTCCACAGTGTCCTAAGCCGAAGAAGGAGAATCAGTCAGGAGGCAAGGTCTTTGCCTTATCGGGTTCTGAGACTTCTGCAGATGATCGTTTGATCAGAGGTACGTGTTATATAAATGGTTTTCCTCTTGTAGCTATTATTGACACCGGTGCTACTCATTCCTTTATATCTTTGGATTGTGCTGTGAAACTTAAGTTAGAGATATCTGAGATGTATGGTAGTATGGTGATTGATACTCCTGCAAAGGGTTCAGTGACTACTACTTCAGTTTGCTTGAGTTGTCCTTTGAGTAATTTTGGTAGAGATTTTGGGATAGACCTTGTGTGTCTTCCACTAGTGCAGATTGACGTTATCTTGGGTATGAACTGGTTGGTGTTTAACCGGGTTTCCATCAACTGTTTTGATAAGACTGTAATATTTCCTGAGGTTGAGGTAGGAGAGAGTGTGGTTCTATCAGCGAGGCAGGTGAATGAGGCAGTAGCGGATGGGGCAGAGTTGTTTATGCTGTTAGCGACTTTAGAGGCTAAAGATAAACTGGCGATTTGTGATCTAGCCGTGGTGTGTGATTTTCCTGATGTGTTTCCAGAAGAAGTGAATGAATTACCGCCAGAGCGTGAAGTTGAGTTCTCGATTGATTTGGTACCTGGTACTAGACCGATATCGATGGCTCCGTATCGTATGTCTGCTGTTGAGTTAGCTGAATTGAAGAGTCAGCTGGAAGATCTGTTGGATAAGAAGTTTATTCGTCCGAGTGTGTCACCGTGGGGTGCACCAGTGTTATTGGTTAAGAAGAAAGAAGGTACTATGAGGTTATGTGTGGACTACAGGCAACTGAATAAAGTGACGATCAAGAATCGGTATCCTTTGCCGAGGATCGATGATTTGAAGGACCAGTTGGTTGGTGCGAGTGTGTTCAGCAAAATAGATTTGAGATCGGGATATCATCAGATACGTGTGAAAGCTGAGGATATTCAGAAGACTGCTTTCAGAACGAGGTATGGACATTATGAGTATTCTGTAATGCCTTTTGGTGTGACTAATGCGCCTGGAGTATTTATGGAGTACATGAATAGGATTTTCCATCCGTTCCTAGATAAGTTTGTTGTGGTGTTTATTGATGACATTTTGGTGTATTCAAAATCTGAAGAAGAGCATGCTGAGCATTTGAGAGTGGTTTTAGAAGTTCTACGAGAAAAGAAGTTATTTGCTAAACTATCCAAGTGTGAATTTTGGTTAGAAGAGGTTAGTTTTCTTGGTCATGTGATTTCAAGAGGTGGTGTTGCTGTTGATCCTTCTAAGATAGAAGCGGTGTCTAAGTGGGAAGCTCCGAAGTCTGTTGCTGAGATTCGCAGTTTCCTGGGATTGGCTGGTTACTATAGGAAATTCATTGAGGGATTTTCTAAGTTGGCGTTACCGTTGACGATGTTGACTAGAAAGGGGCAAGCATTTGTTTGGGACTCAAAATGTGAAGAAGGTTTCCAAGAGTTAAAGAGAAGGTTGACTACTGCTCCTATTCTGATATTACCGAGTCCGTCGGAACCATTTGAGGTTTACTGTGATGCTTCATTGTTGGGTTTGGGTGGTGTGTTGATGCAGAATAAGCAGGTTATAGCTTATGCTTCGAGACAACTGAGGGTTCATGAGAGGAACTATCCGACACATGATTTAGAGTTGGCAGCTGTGGTATTTGTTCTGAAATTATGGAGGCATTACTTGTATGGGTCAAGATTTGAGGTTTTCAGTGACCATAAAAGTTTAAAGTATTTGTTTGATCAGAAAGAGCTGAATATGAGACAGAGGAGATGGTTAGAATTTCTGAAGGATTATGACTTTGGTTTGAATTACCATCCGGGTAAAGCAAACGTAGTGGCTGATGCATTGAGTCGGAAATCATTGCATATGTCTATGTTAATGGTTAGAGAATTGGATTTAATTGAGCAGTTTAGAGACTTGAGTTTGGTGTGTGAGAGTACTCATAATAGTGTTAAATTGGGAATGTTGAAGTTAACGAGTGGTATTCTGGATGAGATTAGAGAGGGTCAGAAATCCGATGTGCTTTTGGTTGATAAGTTGACTCTAGTGAATCAAGGTCAAGGTGGTGAATTCAGAGTTGATGAGAATGATGTTTTGAAATTTGGTAATCGGGTGTGTATTCCGGATGTTATCGAACTTAAGAAGAGTATTCTTGAAGAAGGACATCGTAGTGGCCTGAGTATTCATCCTGGAGCTACGAAGATGTATCATGATTTGAAAAAGTTATTTTGGTGGCCGGGAATGAAGAAAGAAATTGCGAGTTTTGTTTATTCCTGTTTGACTTGTCAGAAGTCAAAGATTGAGCATCAGAAGCCGTCTGGGCTAATGCAACCGTTGGCTATTCCAGAGTGGAAGTGGGATAGTATCAGTATGGATTTTGTTTCTGGTTTACCGAGGACAAGTAAGAATTGTGAAGCTATTTGGGTGATTGTTGACAGATTGACAAAGTCGGCTCATTTCATTCCGATCAGAATGGATTATCCGTTAGAGAGATTAGCCGAGTTGTATATTGAGAAGATTGTAAGTTTGCATGGTATTCCGTCGAGTATTGTTTCAGACAGAGATCCTAGATTTACATCGAAGTTCTGGGAAGGTTTGCAGAGGGCTTTGGGAACTAAGCTGAGATTGAGTTCTGCATATCATCCGCAGACTGATGGTCAGACTGAGAGGACGATTCAGTCACTGGAGGATCTTTTGAGGGCTTGTGTTTTGGAAAAGGGTGGTGCTTGGGATTCTTATTTGCCTTTGATTGAGTTTACCTACAACAATAGTTTTCATTCGAGCATTGGTATGGCACCGTTTGAAGCTTTGTATGGTAGGAGATGTCGGACACCTTTATGTTGGTATGAGTCCGGTGAGAGTGCTGTGGTTGGACCGGAGATTGTTCAACAAACTACGGAAAAGATTAAGATGATTCAGGAGAAGATGAGAATTGCTCAGAGTCGTCAGAAGAGTTATCATGATAAGAGGAGGAAGTCACTTGAGTTTCAAGAGGGAGATCATGTGTTTCTTCGTGTTACTCCGATAACTGGTGTTGGGCGAGCTTTGAAGTCGAAAAAGTTGACACCTCGATTTATTGGTCCTTATCAGATTTTGGAGAGGATAGGGGAGGTAGCCTATCGTATCGCTTTACCGCCGTCGCTTGCGAATTTGCATGAGGTTTTTCATGTGTCTCAGCTGAGGAGGTACATTCATGATCCGTCGCATGTAGTCCAAATAGATGATGTACAGGTGAGAGATAACCTGACTGTTGAAACATCACCTATGAGGATTGAGGATCGAGAGTTGAAGCAGTTGCGGGGTAAAGAGATTGCCTTGGTGAAGGTAGCTTGGGGAGGACCAGCAGGTGGCAATGTGACTTGGGAACTGGAGAGTAAGATGAAGGAGTCTTACCCAGAGTTGTTCGCTTGAGGTATGTTTTCGAGGACGAAAACTCTTTTAGTGGGGGAGAGTTGTAACACCCCGATAATAATATGGTAATTATTTAAATTAAGTTAATAATATATTTATTAATTTAATTAGATAATTGGATTATTATTATTATTATTTTGGAATTATTGAATTATTATTATTATTGGAATAATAATTATTTGAAAATATATATAAGCTGGAATAAGTAAAAAGAGTTCATTTTGGAAAATAAGGTTTTCACGTGAAACTCAGAGAAGCGGCTGAAAGAGGCAGAGCAAGAGGAAGAACCAGAGAGCAAAGGTTGGAGAAGAGAAGAGCTTGGAGCTCAAAGATTTGCCGGATTAATCAGGTAAGGGGGGTTTATCGTCGTTTAATGGGGATTATGGGTTAGCATGTAATGGGTAGTGATAAACCGTTGAATTGACCCTAATTGGGATTTGTTGAATGCTGAATAATTGTGTTGGATAAGTTGTGTTGAAACTGAAATTGAATCCGTAATTGTGTGAGTCGTGTTTTCCCGAACGTATAGTTTTCTACGGAATTGGAATCGGAGGTCCGGAAGTCCTCTAACGGCGGAAAATGCGGAGAATTCTGCATTCTGCTTTGTGTTAGCGCAGGAACTGCTGTTTTGTCTGCGTTAACCGGTTAACCCAGGGTGTTAACCGGTTAACACTGTTACGAATTGAGAATTAGTGTTGTTTTGCCTGCGTTAACCGGTTAACCCAGGGCGTTAACCGGTTAACGCTGATAAGTTTTGGGCAGTAAGTGTGTTTTGCCTGCGTTAACCGGTTAACCCAGGGTGTTAACCGGTTAACACTATTGTAGTATGGAAAAATTGTTAATTTAAATGTTGTGTGCCTAATTGGTGGTTGCCTATATCAGTGTGTGATATGGTAGGGATTATTTCCCGCTGTTTTGAGCAGTATAGGTATTAGTAGAGGGTGCTAATACTGTGTTCAATTATTTGAGATGATATGATGTTTTGACAAATGTATTGATGATGTATGATGATATGCATAATATTGTGAATGTATATATTATGCATGTATTTGTGAATGGGTTGTTGTATGGCTTAGAGTGTGAGCATGTGTCCATTGTGGATTGTTGTTGATGTTGCATTGCTAGATGATTAGCGTGCATAGCATAGCCTTTGGGGCTGTAGCTAATTCCCATGGTGAGGAATTAGTGAGTGAGTCACTAGGTCTCAAATGAGTGGGACTAGTGAGCTTAGTAGCCGTATCTGGATTTGATCGGTGAGCTTGAACTATATGTTCAAGAATAGTCGGTACCGCATGTGTGGAGTCTCATTGCATAATGTATGTATGGCGTATAATATGAATGGATGTATTCCAATATTATATGTGTGGTTGTGTTGACATTGAATATGAGTATGATTGAGTTGATATTGCCGTTGCTGAATGTGTAATCTGATTTGGGTGATGAAATGTGTTATTTACTTAACATGACATGATAATTTATAATGCTTATTATATCGATTGAGGAACTCACCCTTACAACTATTTTTCAGGTAACGAGCAATGAGTTGAGTAGAAGCTAATGCTTGGAGTCTAGTGTAGTCTCCTTAGTGGGTCGTGCTCTGATAGATGTAACATCGGGATGGGATGTTTTAACTTGTTTTAAATGTTTTATTGTTGGTTATGAACCATTTTACATGTAATGTTTTACATGATTGATGAGATTTCTATCCGCTGCGTTTTATGCAAATGCTTATGTTTTGAATTAATAAAAGAGCATGACCGTTATATTGGTGAATGGTGTGAAGTAACTGTGTGACACCCTTGATTGCATATTACTCTGATTGACACATTGTTATTTTAATTAAATAATTGGGGTATTTAGAAGGGTGTTACAGAGACCACCTTAGCTATATGTGTTACACCATGGTACGCTGACTTCGTCAATTATTTAGCTGCCGGAATAGTTCCACCTAATTTATCTTACCAACAAAAGAAACGATTCTTCCATGACATAGAACATTATTACTGGGATGACCCTTTACTTTTCAAAAGAGGCCCCGATGGTATTTTCCGTCGGTGTATACCTGAAGAAGAGATAGAAAATATAATCCAACACTGTCACTCCGCTCCTTATGGTGGACATGCAAGTACATCCAAGACCTGCTCCAAAATCCTACAAGTCGGTCTTTATTGGCCAAACATATGGAAGGATGTGCATGCGACTATCAAGAAATGTGATAGATGTCAACGCACAGGAAACATATCTAGACGTGACGAGATGCCACAAAAGAGCATTTTGGAAGTAGAGATTTTCGACGTGTGGGGAATAGATTTCATGGGACCTTTTCCACCTTCTTTCGGTAACAAGTACATACTCGTAGCGGTTGACTACGTATCAAAATGGATTGAAGCTATAGCTTCTCCAACAAACGACACACGAGTAGTAACTAGACTCTTTAAGAATATAATATTTCCGAGATTTGGTGTCCCAAGAATAGTAGTCAGTGATGGTGGATCGCATTTCATATCTAAGATACTCGAAAAACTATTGTTTAAGTATGGTGTAAGACATAGAGTAGCGACACCTTACCATCCTCAAACCAGTGGACAAGTGGAGGTGTCTAACAGAGAAATCAAACAAATATTGGAAAAAAAAATCGCCACCTCAAGGAAAGACTGGTCATCGAAACTACCGGAAGCTTTATGGGCATATCGAACCGCTTACAAAACTTCCATAGGGACAACCCCATTTAAGCTTATTTATGGAAAATCTTGCCACCTCCCGGTAGAATTAGAACATAAGGCCTACTGGGCTATTAAAAATATAAATTTAAACTATAAGTCCGCTGGTGAAAAGCGAATTCTTGACATAAACGAACTAGAGGAACTTCGACAAGACGCCTACGAAAATGCCAGAATCTACAAAGAAAGAACGAAAAAATGGCATGATAAACGTATATCAAGAAAAATCTTAAAACAAGGCGATATAGTCCTTTTGTTCAACTCTAGGCTTAAGTTATTCCCGGGAAAACTACGATCTAGATGGTCAGGCCCTTTCCAAGTTACTAATGTTTTCCCTAGTGGAGCTGTGGAAATTAAAGGCAAATCTATGGAACCATTTATCGTAAACGGGCAGCGTCTAAAACATTATCACTATGCAGAGAACAATGAAGATTCACAAGTCCTGCACTTAGACGTAATGCCTCCAGAATTTATAGATTATATTTGATAGTTTTTATGTCGAGCTTGCGACATTAAACAAAGCGCTTCGTGGGAGACAACCCACAAATATTTTTATTTTTATTTCTTCTTTAATTATTCTTTTAAATTTTATTTAGTATTCATTCTTAATTTATTTTAACTTATAAAAATTTTCTTCTTTTCTTCTTTCGGCATTTGGCCAAATCCTGACTAAAACTCTTATTTTTCTTTTCTCTAGCTAACACTAACCTGATGGGACAAATTGATCGTATGGGTATCAAATTCAGAGGGAAAGCTCAGAAACAAAAGTTTGAGGAACTAGCAGAGAGAGAGATCCTACCTAGTTTGTATGCTGATGATTGGGCAATGACTGCCCTTGGACTAAGAGAGAGTGTCATGTATTTGCTGAGTCAAATAGGGTGGGAAACCACTCTTATCCGAAGACAATTCGTCACTTACCAGAGACTAACGCTAGAATTCCTTAGCTCCCTGATCTATCTACCCAGCCATGGAAAAGGAATAAGCAGAGGTTTCATTCAGTTCAGAATGTTCAACATGGAGTATCAATTTAACATTCAAGATTTTACCAACCTTTTAGGTTTCCCTACCTCTTTTGATACATTCACAGTGAGCCAAGAAAACCTTTTTGAATATAGAGAACTTGAACATTTTTGGGGAAGCTTGACTGAAAATGACGACTCCATGGAACATGAGTTTCTCTCTGGAAACATACATAACCCGGCCTTTCGTTATTTCCATAAGATCCTGGCCCACACCCTTTTTGGGAAAAAGTCAAATATTACTACAGTATCACGTGATGAACTCTTCATCATGTTTTGTGCTTCCCAGAACCGTCCTGTGAATGGTGCCACTTTTATGTTGGCAAACTTTGACCGCCTTATCCAAGATGAACGAGCACCAATTCAAATAGGCGGATTGATAACCATGATTGGTAATGCTATCGGATTACGTCAACCTATGCTTGACCTAAGCCCTTTTTGTGGCATTGCGACTATGAGTATACCCTTCCTCTTCAACATTATGTTTATAGCAAACCTCGGGCCTGAAGAGTTTGAGCTTATAATTAAAAACCAAGTTCTTTGCCTATTCACCTTGCCTAGTTCGAGGAGTAGTGTTCATAACCGCAATAACTGGCTCTACAATCTGAACGGAATACCCTCTCCTGCTAGATCTACTGAATCCATCCAGGACTATGAGATTTGTGATGACCAGATTCCTTATGCTGAGTCTGACCCTCAGACACAATCTGGTTATTATGATATTGACCCTCCTCCTCAACCCATCCCGACCGAAGAGTCGGCAATACCCGATCCTAGACATCATATGCCTGGAGATAATTATAACACCATCATTCAAGCCTTGATGTCAGAACAAGACGTCCTCAGAGAAGAGTTAGCTAACATGGGACAAGAATTTCTGGGATACATGAGCAGTATGACAAATCAATCCCATGAGTTGCTAAACCGTGTTAACTCCTTTGCTCCTCCAGCCAGAGATCATGCAAGTGGCTAGAAGTTGTTTTTCTTAGTTACTTAGTTTTAGTTTAGGCTATTTATTAATTTTGTTTCACATTATTTTTAATATTAGTATTTGTTTTTCTTTCGCATGTTTGCTTTTGGTATTCCAATGTTACATTATGATTATTTTATGAAGATATTGCATTATTGGTTTATTTTATTTTGATCTATGCAATTTCTATAATTACAAATAATGATATCCACTATATGTTAATAATTACTATGCCTGTTAAAGAAATACACATATTATGGTAGTAGAATAGCATGCAAGGAAATTTAAAAGTATCACAATAGCAAAATAAAATAAACAGAAGCAAAACAAAATAACAAAAAATAAAATATAATAGTAAAAAACAAATTATGAAGAACGCAAGCAGTGACCGTTGCAAACTTACTGTGTGACGAGCGTCACACACGCCATCACGGTCGTCACACCAAGTCCCTGTGACGTCCGTAACACCTCTGTCACGAGCGTGACACCTTCAGACTAGGTGAACGTTAGTAACCGTTGGAGACACGACCGTTACACCACCCCACATTTTACCTTCCCCATTCATTCACCCATTTACTCACATTTACCCACATCTATTTATTTTTCACCCACTCCCTTTCCAACTTCCAAATTTTTCCTATAAATACCCACCATACCTTTCTTCATACACCACACACCATTCCATAAAATACATTTCATTTTCTTTCCTTTTACTTCTTTCAACCCACTTATCAGTATGGCGGGAAACCAAGAATTCGGAAATATCATCTTCCGATCCGAAGATGATAATTATCAAAGGGAGCAGTTCGAGCGGTTCCAACAGCGAGGTTTCGTATCCACCAGGTATCCTGATTCAACTTGTTTACAAGAATTAGGATTACTTCAAGGTATACAATGGATGCTCCGCCTTGCTGATTTAACCTTTCTATGCACACACAATCAACCTACCTACCCATCTCTCACCTTAGAATTTTTAAGTTCTTATTCGTACAACACTCCTACCGGTGAAGACGAGTACTTAGCCGGTACCGCAACCTTCCGCATGTTCAACACCGAGTACTCACTGTCCCAGAACCAATTGAGTACCATGCTACAATTCCCTGTAGAAGGTCAAGTCCACCCAAGAATACCTCTGAACTCCCAGTGGCACATAAACGCCTTCGACCTCTTTAGAAAAATATCCGGTGTGGAAACCAACAACTGGGATGTACTGCTTGCTTCGCATATACATAACCCAACCATCCGATACTTTATCCGCATACTGCAAAACACTATTTTTGGTCGACCCAACAACAGCAAAGTCAACGCGAAGGAATTATTCTTCCTCCACTGCGTCTTTGCAAGGGATACAAAGGTAAACGCTGCTTCTTTCTTATTTCATCATATCCGCACCCTATGTGCTAGAGGCCTCCAACCTTTTGTTATTGGAGGATTAATAACCACAATAGCACTTGGCTTAAATCTAGGGGACCGACTCTAAAATTTAGAATCTTTGCCACCCCTATTTATGGATACCAGTTACTGTCGCTCCAGCCGCCTAATCAAAAACAGGGTAGGCGGAGGGTACTATCTTATGGTAAACAACCAAGAAGTCCCAAGCGTTGTTCTGCCCAACATTGCCCTCACAGATGTCACCAACCCCAACCGCTTCATCTACGATCTGACTGCTCCCGAAGCTACCGAGCCTTCACACGCAAACCCGCCTCCAGACGAGTTTGAAGAAATGGAGCAAGGTGATCAGGTTCCTGCACAACAATCAGTCCCGCTCAACCCTTCCGATAACGCAGCTGGTCCATCCTCACGACGTCGTCGACGAAGAAGGCCAGCAACCAACGACGACATCATGGATGTTATTGATGGTATGCAAGCGCAGAATCTCGAAGTGATGCAAATGATGCGCCAGATGCAACAACAACAGGAAGCGAGACATGCCATAACCGACCAGCGGTTCACTGAGTTGCTCAGCAGGTTTGACGACTTAGAAGTACGTCAACGATCACCAGGTCCAAGAACAAGAGGCGGCAGGCAGCATTGACTTTAGTTTCTTTTTCTTTTTTCTATTTCTTTTGTTTTCTTTGAAACATTGGGGACAATGTTTCAGTTAAGTGTGGGGGGGGAAAACCTTGTTCTTTCAACCTTCCCTTTTCAAGTATGTTATTTTCCCTTTCATTGTTATTTCCTTTTCTTATAATAAAATAAAAAAATAAAAAAATAAAAAAATTTCTTATTATCTATTCCCCTTAATTTTCTTGAGCCATAACAAAAATTTAATACACTCAATAAGTATAAAAGTTGCTTATTTTATAAAACTTGAGTAAAATTAAGACAAAAATTATTACCGCCCCAACGCTCTAAACAAATCTCAACATGTTAGATCAGGAAAAGTACCTATTATACCAATCCCTTGAACTTTTAGTTTTATTGTAACCCCGAGTAGTTTATACAAGAAGTCAGCACCATCTTAATAGCAAACTACTTGGAGAGCCGATGAATATAAGTGAATGATTCCCAAAACAAAAAAAAAATATATATATATATATATATCAGGAAATGCACTAATTAAGTTAGGTGATCCTTACCAGATCATTTAATCTAAAGGTTGCAGATCATACAAAAGCATGATACGAAAGATCCATTATGAGTTGGTTCAGCAGGTATCTGGTGCTGAACTTGGTAGGGCGGACTACGGTCTGATCCCCCGCAATTTGCAATGGACTAAATAATGAAGTTATCCAACTTATGTACCAGAACTTCAAGCTAAAAAGGGGATCAGAATCACTAACCGGTCACTCCACTATGTGCGCGAAACGATAAAGGGCTTAATGTGATTTCGCTAGAATGAAAACGGGTGACATAAGAGTAAAGGAACTAGGCTAGTTATAATAGCATGACTCGAACTGGTTTGCATAAGGTGAGGTTATCTGAGGTTGTAACGGTAGTTGTTGATGTCAAGATTAAACCCAGGTTACTTCTAAACAAGGTTTACTTGCAACCTAGTACGAATTGATGTGTGTTTTGAAATTTCATCTGGCTAAATTTTTAAACGATTTCTATACTGTATCTTGCTTGAGGACAAGCAAAGGTCTAAGTATGGGGGAGTTTGATAACATGAAATAATATCACATTTTTGGACTCGATTTAATTAAACTATATTATTATTTGTTTCGTTTATTTCATTTTATTCGATATTACTTGGTATTTTTCCTTCTATTTGTCTCATGTAACTTATTTGAAGCATAAGTGAAAAACGAAGAAAAGGGGTGCAAAAAGATAATGAGAAGCAAATTCCACTAAAGCCCAGCCCACAATCACAAGCCAGGAGCACTGAAGCTGTGACGACCGCCACACAAGGTGTGACGAGCGTCACGCCCTACTACCTTGTGTTACGAGCATAACACATGGTGTGACGAACGTCACACCCCTCTCCTATATTTTTGGCTTTTAACACGCAACAGAGGCACGTTGAAGCCTATTCTTCCGCTTGACTCTTGGAACGTGAAGACTACTTACGGAAGGCATTTTTGGAAACCGTTACAAAAAGTGGATTAATATAAATAGTTGCTTTTATCCAACCCTGAGGCCCCGTCTCTTTCCGCCGTGCAAGCATATTTTACAGCATTACTTTTCTACAGCTTTCTATTTTATTAGCAATTTTTATTTCTTTCTTTTCCAGTCATTCTTTCAAGCACTTAATTAATTTTTCACACAATAGTTTCTACACTGGAAACTATTGTGTATCTTTTACTGGATCTAACCTTACGTTAGATCATAGTATTTTATTCCTTCGCTTTTATTTTCCTGTCCGATTGAAGAGTTCAAGAATAAATCCAACCGGTCTGTGGTGGAGTGTTCAAGATTGCTATTAATTATTCAGGTTCTTTAATTTATTGTTTTAATTTATATATGCTCTGCATTGCTGTTTATTTATACTATTTGCCTGAGATGGTTTTGTTTAAGCATGATGATTGTTTAGACCCGTTTAGCATGTACGGCTAAGTATTTTAGATATCGGTATGTAAAGTAAGCGGAATGAAGGAATCAAAACTAAGTTTGTTTAATTTCATTTAAAAATAAAGTCACTATTTTTATGGTCTCAATTTACAGGGTAAATCCCAAAGTTTTTGTACGAGAGTAAAAGACATAAAGAAGTTAAAATCAATAGAACGAAAATTTGAGTTTTTAACTGGACAGTGTAAATTGGACATTAATTCTAAATCAGGGCGAAAGCAATTTTTAGAGTTAATTAAATTCTAATCTTTTTCAAAAAGTATTTTTAAAGGTTAAATGCGAGGACGAGAGTTAAGCATTTAAGTTTAATTATATAATCTAAGTCAATAGAGCGAGAGTTTGAGACGAGGGTGTTTAAACGGTTAGTGTTTTCTTAAAAAAGGTTTCTATAGATTATGTTGTTTTCAAAAAGTGATTTTGGACTTAACTAATAAGTGACAACTACGTTAATATAAAGTCATGGTCTATTCAATAGAGCGAGAGTTTGAGAAAAGGCTTTTAATCAATAGTGTCTACTGAAAAGATTTATTTTAAAACCAAGAAACCAACGAAGATTTGATTCCCTAATTACGACGAACTACATACCGATATCCGCTTAATTGATATTTAATTTAGATCTAATTTTAGTTTTACTTTCCCCCCAAACAATCAAAGTATCATCCGCCTTAGCTTTACGAAGTAACCTTAGAAAACGGTATATCGATTCATAAGTCCCTGTGGGATCGATATCTTTTAAAAGTACGCGATAGAACTGTGCACTTGCAGTTAGTACCCCAAATCGACTCATAAAGTCGTGATCAAAAGGGTCATTACAGGAGATGTTTACACACCTTCCTTGGCATATCATATTAACTTGTGAGAATATTTGTTTGTTATACTTTTCCTTACAGTGAATTCTTCAAAACCATAACTATAGCTTTTGCTCAGTTGAGTGACTGTTTACATTTATATTGCTGCGCAATCCTCGAGATCGATCTTTGGGAAACTTCCCTCTTATTACTACATCAGCGAAAATAGTACACTTGCTATTTTTCTGGTCAAGTTTTTGGCGCCGTTGCCGGGGATTGCCAAATATAAGTTTAAAATTATCTCAATTGAAATTTTGTTGCTCTGCAACTAAAATTTATTTTCCGTATTTTGAATATTTTATTTCGATTATATCAACTAATTTGTGTCTAATATTTGTATGCGAGCTAAGGCCTCAGCTGATTTTCCTTTTGATGCAGAAATAGAGAGAACCTTGAGGGCAAGACTCCGACAAGCTCGATTAGCCAGATTGGAATCAGACGAAGAACAACTTCCTATCCATTCAAGCTCAGATTCAGGTTCCGATAGAGAGATCGAAACTATGGCTGATGTTCCACCGCCAGCCGAAAGACTGTTGGAGAGTACGGGGGGGGGGGGGGGGGGCTAATGCTCAAACCGGCAGATTAACTATTGTCAACCAACTAGTGAATGTGGCTAATTTCCAGATGCACCAGAGTACCATTAATCAGCTTGAAAGGAAGCATTTTACTGGAAAAGTGAATGAAGATGCAAACAAGCATTTGCAGAGGTTTCTGACCATGAGCAACACTCTAAAAATTGATGGTCACACTGAAGAAGCCAAGAAGTTGAGAATGTTCCTGTTTACCTTAGCGGAAGAAGCTGAGGAATGTTTTATTCTTTACCTGCCGGGAGCATCACAACTTTGGAAGAAATGGAAAAGGCATTCCTGAATGAGTACTTTCCAGTGTCAGTATTTCTGCGGAAGAGGTATGAAATTCTGAATTTTAAGCAAAAGGATAGGGAAACTTTGGGAGATGCCTATAAGAGATTCAAGAGAGTCCTGGTAGCCTGCCCAACTCATAATATGGATGCTACCGAATAAATGCAGATGTTTGTGAATGGTCTAAAAATAAAGACCAAACAACTAATTGATACCGCAGCCGGTGGTTCCACAAATTTTTCAACAACCACAGGTATCAAGAAGATCATTGAAGTTATTGCTGCTAATAAGCACATGGAGTTGTATGATAGGTGTCAAAGCAAACTAGAAGGGGTGATAGATTTAAAGCTGGAAACTAATAAAATTCGTATTGAAGACACTATACCTGCTGAAGTTGATAAGAAATTGAAGGCAATGAATATAGGCACCCACCCGGTAGCACAGATCCAACTGGGCCCTACTGTATGCTGTGAGATTTGCAGTGGTCCTCACCAAACATGTTATTGTTTTGCAACTCCTCAATAGGTGGAAGAAATCAAATTCTTGAAGAAAAATAATCCTTACTCCAACAAATATAACCCGGGGTGGAAAAATCATCCCAATTTCTCATGGAAAGATCAAAAAGCGATCGCCCCTCAACATGGTCAGTACCAAACTCAATATCAGCAACATCAACAGCAACAGATACCTAAGAAAGCTGAGTGGGAGATTGCCATTGAAAGAATGGCAACTTATCATGTTCAATTTCAAGCACAAGGTGTTCTACCTAGTGCAATTGTGCCCAATCCTAGAGAGCATCATAACGTGAGCGCTGTGACAACACGAAATGGTGAATCCGAGGAAGTTGTTGAGGAAGTGGATGAAGAGGAAGACCAATTGATCGAAGTGGACCTTGAGATCAAAGAAAATGAAGTTGTTAGAGAAGAAGTTGTAGCACTGAAACCGGTTGTGAAAGAAACAACAACTGAGCCCAAGCCAGTTGTTAAGCTCCCATTCCCCACGAGAAATAAGAAAAAAGGACAACATGAGATTTTTTTTTGAAAAATTCTTAGAGTTGTTCAAGAAGCTGGAGATTAACATTCCTTTGTTGGAGGCACTTGAACAAATGCCTACTTATGCCAAGTTCATGAAGGACATCATTTGAAGAAGCGTACCACCAACACAAACCCGATCATTCTAACCGAAACTTGTAGTGCTATTTTGTAGGGTATGAAGATTCCGATAAAGGAGGAAGATCGAGGAGCTGTTACCATCTCGTGTACTATTGGAGATAGGTCGTTCAACAAAGCTCTTATTGATCTGGGAGCTAGTGTGAGTCTCATGCCATTATCCATTTACAAGAAGCTTGGTATAGAGGTGGTGCAAGATACCAGGATGACACTCCAATTCGCAGATTATTCGGTCAAGAAACCGTATGGTATTGTTAAAGATGTCCTGGTGAAAATTGACAAATTTGTATTTCCGGTCGATTTTTTAATTCTAGAGATGCCGGAAGATGAAGAGATCACTCTCATTCTTGGTAGACCCTTTTTGGAGACGGGAAGATGTGTAATCAACATAGAAGCAGGAACCATGACGTTGAAGGTTTATGATGAGGAAGTGAAAATCAATGTTTGAAACAGCATGAAAGACAAAGAAGATATTTGCACCAGTCACACTATAGAGGTTATGAATCAGGTGACGACATATGATGGCCCTTTGAATACACCACCGTCACCTTTGAAAAGAGTGTTGAGCTTGTCCAAGTCCGACAATGATAAAGAAAAGGACAACGGGGACCCCTAAGTGCTAGCCTTGCTGGATACGCAAACCCTGTGGAAAGGATCTCAAACAAACCGGTGGGGGAATATACACTCACCTCACTCTAATAAGGAGGGTGAAGATCCAAAGAAAGGAAAGGAATTGAAACAACTTCCGGAAAAACCTCAAAGATGTGTTTTTAGATTCTAAAGGAAAATGTCATACTACTGCAAAGGCGGTGAAGTTGTTGGACACAGGTCTTATATATCATATTCCTGACAATACCATGCCACCGAGAAAAGAGTTTGTCGAGGGACAGCTGGTGCTCTATTTCAACTCTAGATTAAAGCTTTTTCTAGGAAAGTTGAAATCTAGGTGGTCTGGCCCGTTTTTGGTGCATAAAGTGTTTCCCCATGGAGCAATCGAACTGAAAAATCCAAATAATGGGGACACTTTCAAAGTAAATAGACAACGGTTGAAGCACTACTATTAGGGACAGGAAAGTGGTATGATTGATAATGTTCGTCTCCAAGGATGAGGGTGACAACCGTCGAGCCATCCGAAGTTAAACACATCACTTCGTGGGAGGCAACCCACGCGGTTTATCTAACTATTTTCTTGTTTGGTTTGTCTACAGGTTCACTCACAGGTTCGCGGTTGCATCGCACACTTAGAAGAGAAAGGTTGATTTATATGGTCGAACACCGGAAGAATAGGTAAAAAAGCTGAAAACGAAAAAAAGTCAGAAAATTTTGAAAAAATAGGGCCCTAACACGGGCGCCCGTGTCAGGAAAGGACAAAAATCAAATTTTTACAGTAGGCTGACACGGCCGCCCGTGTCAGCTGACACGGCCCGTGTCAGCCCTACTAAACCAAGCCTCAAATTACAGTGGCCTGACACGACCGCCCGTGTCAGCTAACACGGCCCGTGTCAGGCCCAACGACCATTTTTTTTCAAATTTCTTATTTGCGTTTTGTGGGCCCCAACCGAACTTTTCACCAATTAAACACTTTTTACCCACTATCCACCAATAAATTATGATTTTTCTTAATCTTCTTCCTTCATTACTTCATTATCTTTCTCCTTCCTCACACTTTCTCCACATTCCTCCATAACCTAACTCACAAAAAGCTCCAAACTTTATCGCCATTTCTTGTCCAAAGTGCCAGCAACCTTCACGAAAGTTGTTCCACTCGCCATCCTCTACAATGCTACGATAATATTTTTTCGTTTTCCTTAAAAAAATTGGGTGATAATTTGTATTTCAGGAAGCAAGAATGCCGCCCAAAAGAGTCTCCAAAGAGAAGCAAGCGTACGTGGAATCATCCCGTCCAAGGAAACGGACATAACTTTTGATAACCCGGAGCATGAACGGAGGTACGCATCGCATGTCAAATGGAAAATCACTCCGACCAGGTACCTTTGCTCCAACATTCTTTTTCAATTAGGCATGTCTGAAGAACTGGATAGGATGTTTCATGTGCTTGGACTGCTCGAGTTTGTCCATTGTGAAGCGCCAACCTTTGAGCGCATCACATTAGAAATTCTGAGCATAATTGAGTTCAAGCTCAAAAATGGTTGGACGGGTACAACTATGTACTTTGGAGGAACTATGTCTTTCAGGTTGTACAATGTCGACCATGAGTTGACAGTGGAGCAGTTGGGTGAAATTCTTCGCCTACCCCTTTATGGCCCCGGATCCGTACGAGACAGCTTCGATGCTAAGTCATTCTGGTTGGCCATTACGGGATGTTCCGACTACCAGGCTAAAGGAGCAAAGGCATCGGGCATTCAAAACCCCTGCTTCAGGTATGCCCAAAAGGTGCTAGCCTTCACACTATTTGGAAGGGGTGATAGTACAGGTGTAGCCACCCAGAGAGAGTTGTTCTTTTTGTTTGCCATGGCAAACCGGGTAGTTGTGAGTGTTCTAGCATTTGCTGCAGATTATCTGGGTCGTGTAGGGAGAGCAGCCCAAGGAGGAATCTCGTTAGGAGGCATCATCACCCAGATTGCCCAATATTTTGGATATGACCCGGTTGCACTTAATGAGACAAAGCTAGCAGGTAAGAGCAAACTGGACATGAACGCATTGGTCCAGCAAGGTATGATTTCACAAGTTTCTGATTATTATGCCTTAATGAGTTCGGGTCAGTTTATTATGGCTCTACCTGACCCGGGACATATTAGCATCTCAAACACGGCCAATTGGCTTTATGATAGTGTCGTCTAAGATGATATGGACGAGCACAATGCTGATACATTTGCTGCAGGTAACCCACAGGAGGAAGAAGTGCAGGAAGAGATGCAGGATCAGGAGCAATTTGCTGTCCCACCAGAGGAATCTATGCACTCCGATGTCGGTTCGTCATATGTGATGCCGGACCAATGGTCATGGATGCAATCAGAAATTGGCGATCTCCGAGCGGAGCAAGCACACCAAGGTGTAAAGCAGGCCCGTCAAGGGACTCTGATGGATGGGATGCACGCGATGATGCAACTTTTGATGTTGCAATTTCCACCGCCACATTGAGCCGGTTTGAGCACCCCTCTATCTTAGATACAAACATTGCGGATAATATTTAGTTCATGTGTGGTTTTTTTTATATTATTTATTATTGTTTTTGTTTGTTTGGTTTGTTGTTTGTTTTATTCTTAATATTTTTGTTTGAATTAAGTTGTGTGTACTCTATGTGTTACAGATAAAGGACATTCCTGCTGGATGAACGATGAAGCTTGGAATGATTGGATGGAAGATACACCCCTCTACTTGCTCTTCTGGAAACCCTCGAAGATTGATGTTGCCGACTCAAAAAATCGGACACGGCTCTTTGTCACTGGATTTTGTAGTGATACTCCGCAACTAAAGAGAAGACGAAGCTACACCACACTAAGAAACATCTTGGAAGCTTGAAAGCGAGACAAAACATGGTGAGAACTACAAAAAGCCAAACACTTATCATCATGAGAGCTGTTCAGGTATGTCTTTGTCTCTCTGGGTTTGCATTAGAGATACTGAAATTACATAGCACACGATACACACTGAGGCATTGTTTTTGTATTTTAACCCTGAGCCTTTCAAGCCAACCCGTCATAATTACCCGTCGTTCACCAATTTTGAGCCATATTTCCTTTTGTTTTTATTTTTACCATTATATATATCCATAAGTCCATACACTACCACACCATGCTTAGACAAGTGTTGTTTACCCTGAAGCTATCGAAAATCTTAAGTTTGGGGTTTCATCAAAATTTAGGGACACCGACAAACCTTAGATAAGTGCAAAAAGATGAAGAAAAATGCAGAGAAAAAGAAAAGAAAGAAATAAAAAAAAGAGAAGTCTTGAAGCACTTATCTAGGAAGTCTATGGTTGGCAAAAAGCTTGCATCAAGAGAGCAATAAAAGAAAATATATGCACCAATGAACCTCAACAAAGAAAAACGGTGTCTAAAAGAAATACCCCCGAGTTTGAAATTTGAACAAATGACACAAGGGTAACAACACGAAATCTGAGCCTAAACCCCTAGTATTCCTTTTTTTGTTTCTATTACCCACCTTACACCTTAGCCCCGTTACAACCGAAAAAGTCCTCAAATAGTGTGTGTTGAAATACCCCAAATTATTATAATTAAAATACACATATATTCATCAGAGTAATTATGCCCCGAAGGGTGTCACACAATCATTTCACTACATTCATCAAATATCCTGTCATACTCATTTATTTAAATCAAAATAAGGTCTTTTGCATAATTCGCAGCGGAATCAAATTCAACATCAATGTAAAACATGTAACACTATACATGTAAATCATCCAACAACCAATATCAAATTAATTAAAACATTCCCTCCCGATGTTACATCTATCAGAGCATGACCCATAAGAAACTACTCTAGACTCCAAGCATAAGCTTCTACTCAACTCATTTCTCGTTACCTGAAAAATAGGTGTAAGGGTGAGTTCCTCAATCAATATAATAAGCATTATAGAACAACATGTAATGCTAAGTAATTAACACATTAATTCACCCTAACCAGACTACACACTCGGCAACGGCAGTATCCGTTCAAACATCATATTCAACAATAACATATAGCATATATATAATCTCAACCATACTCAACATCAACAACACAACACACAACACACATATAATACTGGAATACATCCATTCATATTATATGCCATACATTTATTATGCAATGAGACTCTATGCATGCGGTACCGACTATTTGTGAACATATAGTTCAACCTCACCGTCCAAATCCAGGCACGGCTACCAAGCTCACTAGTCCCACTCATTTGAGACATAGTGACTCACTCACTAATTCCTCACCATGGGAATTAGCTACCACCCCAAATGGGCCAGGAAATGCACGCTAATCACCTAGCATGCAAACATCAACAACAACAATCAAATGATATACTCACTAATTCCTCACCATGGGAATTAGCTACCACCCCAAATGGGCCACAACATGCATGCTAATCACCTAGCAATGCAACATCAACAACAATCAAGAATAGACACATGCTCACACTCTAAGCCATAATACAGTCTATTCACAAACGTATACATTCACATCATCATGTATACCATCACACATTATCAACATAATTAATCACAAAAGCATATCATATCATGCCACATAATCAACCACAGTATTAGCCCGCTCTACTAATACCTATACCACTCAAAACAACGGGAAATGATCCCTACAACATCATATCTCAGCTAAGCACATCACTCAGCCTAAACAACCAAAAACTGCACAACAACAGTTCAGGAAAATCCCAACTCTGCCCATACGCGTACTGCCCATGCCATACGCGTATTGCCCAAACCTGGCCAACTCCATACGCGTAATGCCTACTCTCTTACGCGTATTGCGCATTTCCTCGCCCAACTCATACGCGTACCACCTATCCCATACGCGTACGCTACGCGTAACAATCTCCCTTTACGCGTACCAACAGAGACCAATTCACGTTCAAAATGCCATCTTTTCCACCCATACGCGTAAGGCTTCCCCCCATACGCGTACCAACATCTCATACGCGTATTGCCTATTGCCATACGCGTATGACCAGAGACCAGAGCTCTCAGATCTGCAATGGCTTTCTCTGCTACGAGACCTATCCAATTCAACCTTCTACAGTCCAAATTTCACACACAATTCATTCATATCATCTAACACGAATCATACACTTTCGATTTCACAAATTTCTAACCTTTCTACCTCTAATTCCTACGAATTTCGTCAATTATAATCCAAATTTTCGTTCATCTCAAAAGTTCACAAATTCAACATATATCATCCAATCATAGGTAAAACAATGGTCTATCACTACCCAGTACATATCCTCCCATAATACCCGTTAATTGATGATAACCCCCCTTACCTGAGTTAATCCGGCAAATTCCGCAGCTTCAAGCTCCTCCTCTTCTCTTGCTCTGCCTTTTGCCCTTTCAGCCTCTTTTCCCTTTTCACGTGAAAACCTTTTTCCAAAAATTGGGACTTTTTATTATTCCAACTTATATACTCCAATAATATTATTCCACTAAATATTTATCCCAATAATTATTATTCCAAAATAATAATAATAATAATTCAAATATTCTAATTAAATTAATAAACATATTATTAATTTAATTTAAATAAATACATATTATTATCGGGGTGTTACAACTCTCCCCCACTAAAAGAGTTTTCGTCCTCGAAAACATACCTCAAGCGAACAACTCCGGATAAGACTCCTTCATCTGACTCTCAAGTTCCCAAGTCACATTGCCACCTGCTGGTCCTCCCCAAGCTACCTTCACCAAGGCAATCTCTTTACCCCGCAACTGCTTCAACTCTCGATCCTCGATCCTCATAGGTGATGTCTCAACAGTCAGGTTATCTCTCACCTGTACATCATCTATTTGGACTACATGCGACGGATCATGAATGTATCTCCTCAACTGAGACACATGAAAAACATCATGCAAATTCGCAAGCGACGGCGGTAAAGCGATACGATAGGCTACCTCTCCTATCCTTTCTAAAATCTGATAGGGACCAATAAATCGAGGTGTCAACTTCTTTGACTTCAAAGCTCGACCAACACCAGTTATCGGAGTAACACGAAGAAACACATGATCTCCCTCTTGGAACTCAAGTGCCTTCCTCCTCTTATCATGATAACTCTTTTGTCGACTCTGAGCAATTCTCATCTTCTCCTGAATCATCTTAATCTTGTCTGTAGTTTGTTGAACAATCTCCGGTCCAACCACAACACTCTCACCGGACTCATACCAACATAAAGGTGTCCGACATCTCCTACCATACAAAGCTTCAAACGGTGCCATACCAATACTCGAATGAAAACTATTGTTGTAGGTAAACTCAATCAACGGTAAATAACAATCCCACGCACCTCTCTTTTCTAAAACACAAGCTCTCAAAAGATCCTCTAGTGACTGAATCGTCCTCTCAGTCTGACCATCAGTCTGCGGATGATATGCAGAACTCAATCTCAGCTTAGTTCCCAAAGCCTTCTGCAAACCTTCCCAAAACTTCGATGTAAATCTAGGATCTCTGTCCGAAACAATACTCGACGGAATACCATGCAAACTTACAATCTTCTCAATATACAACTCGGCTAATCTCTCTAACGGATAATCCATTCTAATCGGAATGAAATGAGCCGATTTTGTCAATCTATCAACAATCACCCAAATAGCCTCAAAATTCTTATTTATCCTCGGCAAACCAGAAACAAAATCCATACTGATACTATCCCACTTCCACTCTGGAATAGCCAACGGTTGCATTAGCCTAGACGGCTTCTGATGCTCAATCTTCGACTTCTGACAAGTCAAACAAGAATAAACAAAACTCGCGATTTCTCTTTTCATTCTCGGCCACCAAAATAACCTTTTCAAATCATGATACATCTTCGTAGCTCCAGGATGAATACTCAGGCCACTACGATGTCCTTCCTCAAGAATACTCTTCTTAAATTCGATAACATCCGGGATACACACCCGATTACTAAATTTCAAAACACCATTCTCATCAATTCTGAATTCACCACCTTGACCTTGATTCACTAGAGTCAACTTATCAACCAAAAGCACATCGGATTTCTGACCCTTTCTAATCTCATCCAGAATACCACTCGTTAACTTCAACATTCCCAATTTAACACTATTGTGAGTACTCTCACACACCAAACTCAAGTCTCTAAACTGCTCAATTAAATCCAATTCCTTAACCATTAACATAGACATATTCAATGATTTCCGACTCAACGCATCAGCCACTACGTCTGCTTTACCCGGATGGTAATTCAAACCAAAATCATAATCCTTCAGAAATTCTAACCATCTCCTCTGTCTCATATTCAGCTCTTTCTGATCAAACAAATACTTTAAACTTTTATGGTCACTGAAAACCTCAAATCTTGATCCATACAAATAATGCCTCCATAACTTCAGAACAAATACCACAGCTGCCAACTCTAAATCATGTGTCGGATAGTTCCTTTCATGAACCCTCAGCTGTCTCGAAGCATAAGCTATAACCTGCTTATTATGCATCAACACGCCCCCCAAACCCAACAATGAAGCATCACAGTAAACCTCAAATGGTTCCGACGAACTCGGTAATATCAGAATAGGAGCAGTAGTTAACCTTCTCTTTAACTCTTGGAAACCTTCTTCACACTTTGAGTCCCAAACAAACGCTTGCCCCTTTCTAGTCAACATCGTCAACGGTAACGCCAACTTAGAAAATCCCTCAATGAATTTCCTATAATAACCAGCCAAACCAAGAAAACTTCGAATCTCAGCAACAGACTTCGGAGCTTCCCACTTAGATACCGCTTCTATCTTAGAAGGATCAACAGCAACGCCACCTCTTGAAATCACATGACCAAGAAAACTAACCTCTTCTAACCAAAATTCACACTTAGAGAGTTTAGCAAATAACTTCTTTTCTCGTAGAACTCCTAAAACCACTCTCAAATGTTCAGCATGCTCTTCTTCGGATTTCGAATACACCAAAATATCGTCAATAAACACCACAACAAACTGATCTAGGTACGGATGGAAAATCCTATTCATATACTCCATAAACACTCCAGGCGCATTAGTCACACCAAAAGGCATTACAGAATACTCATAATGTCCATACCTCGTTCTGAAAGCAGTCTTCTGAATATCTTCAGTTTTCACACGTATCTGATGATACCCAGATCTCAAGTCTATCTTGCTGAACACACTTGCACCAACCAACTGATCCATCAAATCATCAATCCTCGGTAAAGGATACCGATTCTTGATCGTCACTTTATTTAGTTGCCTGTAGTCCACACACAACCTCATAGTACCTTCTTTTTTCTTAACCAACAACACTGGTGCACCCCACGGTGACACACTCGGACGAATAAATTTCTTATCCAACAAATCTTCCAACTGACTCTTCAATTCAGCTAGTTCAACAGCAGACATACGATAAGGAGCCATCGATATCGGTCTAGTACCAGGTACCAAATCAATCGAGAACTCAACTTCACGCTCTGGCGGTAATTCATTCACTTCTTCCGGAAACACATCAGGAAAATCACACACCACAGCTAGATCGCAAATCACCAGTTTATCTTTAGCCTCCAAAGTTGCTAACAGCATAAACAACTCTGCCCCATCAGCTACTTCCTCATTCACTTGCCTTGCTGATAGAAACAAACTCTTTCCTTCCTCAATCTCAGGGAATATCACAGTCTTATCAAAACAGTTGATAGAAACCCGGTTAAACACCAACCAGTTCATACCCAAGATAACATCAATCTGCACTAATGGAAGACACACAAGGTCCATTCTAAAGTCTCTACCGAAAATACTCAAAGGACAACCCAAACAAACCGAAGTAGTAGTCACTGAACCCTTCGCAGGAGTATCAATCACCATACTTCCACGCATCTCAGATATCTCTAACTTAAGCTTCACAGCACAATCCAACGATATAAAAGAATGAGTAGCACCTGTGTCAATAATAGCTACAAGAGGAAAGCCATTAATATAACACGTACCTCGGATCAAACGATCATCTGCAGAAGTCTCAGAACCTGATAAAGCAAAAACCTTGCCTCCTGACTGATTCTCCTTCTTCGGCTTAGGACACTGTGGACTGATATGACCCAACTCTCCACAGTTGAAACAAGTCACAGTCTTCAACCGGCAATCTGCAGCTAAATGACCATCTTTTCCACACTTGAAACATTTCTTCTCATTACTGGTACACTCATGGATACGATGTCCAGCCTGACCACATCTGTAACACTTAGCAGGAGCACTAGAGTCTCCCCCACTAGGCCTCTTCATCCCACTCTGTCTCTGAAAACCTTTGCCAGCAGCATACGGTTTTCCACGATCAATCTGATTCTTGCCCTTCCTATCAACCCTCTGCTGATAACTCTCAGCTCTAGCCTTGGAATCCTGCTCAAAAATCCTGCAACAGTCAACCAAATCAGAAAACACTCTAATCCTCTGATATCCAATCGCTTGCTTGATCTCGGGACGCAACCCGTTCTCAAACTTCACACACTTTGAAAATTCCCCAGCAGCCTCAGCATAGGGAGTATAATACTTAGACAACTCTATGAACTTAGCAGCATACTCAGTAACAGACCTGTTACCCTGCTTCAATTCCAAGAACTCAATTTCTTTCTTTCCTCTGACATCCTCGGGAAAATACTTCCTCAGAAATCTCTCTCTGAACACAGTCCAAGTAATCTCAGCATCTCCAGCAGCTTCCAACTCAGTGCGAGTAGCAACCCACCAATCATCAGCTTCTTCTGACAGCATATGTGTACCGAACCTGACCTTCTGGTTATCAGCACACTCAGTTACTCTGAAGATCCTCTCTATCTCCTTCAACCACTTCTGAGCACCATCTGGATCGTATGCTCCCTTAAACATTGGAGGATTGTTCTTCTGGAACTCACTCAACTGACGAGCAGCTCCCATTCCCATAACATTCGGATTTCCTCCAAGTACTCCAGCTAGCATACCCAGAGCCTCAGCAATTGCAGCATCATCTCTACCTCTTCCAGCCATCTCTATTCTGAAAACCCAAACAAGCTAAATAAATAAGTACTGATAGGGTTACACAACACCTATCCCGTACAGGGGAAACAGAATAATTATGACTCGACTCGACCGACGATGCTCTGATACCACTAATGTAACACCCTTCTAAATACCCCAAATTATTATAATTAAAATACACATATATTCATCAGAGTAATTATGCCCCGAAGGGTGTCACACAATCATTTCACTACATTCATCAAATATCCTGTCATACTCATTTATTTAAATCAAAATAAGGTCTTTTGCATAATTCGCAGCGGAATCAAATTCAACATCAATGTAAAACATGTAACACTATACATGTAAATCATCCAACAACCAATATCAAATTAATTAAAACATTCCCTCCCGATGTTACATCTATCAGAGCATGACCCATAAGAAACTACTCTAGACTCCAAGCATAAGCTTCTACTCAACTCATTTCTCGTTACCTGAAAAATAGGTGTAAGGGTGAGTTCCTCAATCAATATAATAAGCATTATAGAACAACATGTAATGCTAAGTAATTAACACATTAATTCACCCTAACCAGACTACACACTCGGCAACGGCAGTATCCGTTCAAACATCATATTCAACAATAACATATAGCATATATATAATCTCAACCATACTCAACATCAACAACACAACACACAACACACATATAATACTGGAATACATCCATTCATATTATATGCCATACATTTATTATGCAATGAGACTCTATGCATGCGGTACCGACTATTTGTGAACATATAGTTCAACCTCACCGTCCAAATCCAGGCACGGCTACCAAGCTCACTAGTCCCACTCATTTGAGACATAGTGACTCACTCACTAATTCCTCACCATGGGAATTAGCTACCACCCCAAATGGGCCAGGAAATGCACGCTAATCACCTAGCATGCAAACATCAACAACAACAATCAAATGATATACTCACTAATTCCTCACCATGGGAATTAGCTACCACCCCAAATGGGCCACAACATGCATGCTAATCACCTAGCAATGCAACATCAACAACAATCAAGAATAGACACATGCTCACACTCTAAGCCATAATACAGTCTATTCACAAACGTATACATTCACATCATCATGTATACCATCACACATTATCAACATAATTAATCACAAAAGCATATCATATCATGCCACATAATCAACCACAGTATTAGCCCGCTCTACTAATACCTATACCACTCAAAACAACGGGAAATGATCCCTACAACATCATATCTCAGCTAAGCACATCACTCAGCCTAAACAACCAAAAACTGCACAACAACAGTTCAGGAAAATCCCAACTCTGCCCATACGCGTACTGCCCATGCCATACGCGTATTGCCCAAACCTGGCCAACTCCATACGCGTAATGCCTACTCTCTTACGCGTATTGCGCATTTCCTCGCCCAACTCATACGCGTACCACCTATCCCATACGCGTACGCTACGCGTAACAATCTCCCTTTACGCGTACCAACAGAGACCAATTCACGTTCAAAATGCCATCTTTTCCACCCATACGCGTAAGGCTTCCCCCCATACGCGTACCAACATCTCATACGCGTATTGCCTATTGCCATACGCGTATGACCAGAGACCAGAGCTCTCAGATCTGCAATGGCTTTCTCTGCTACGAGACCTATCCAATTCAACCTTCTACAGTCCAAATTTCACACACAATTCATTCATATCATCTAACACGAATCATACACTTTCGATTTCACAAATTTCTAACCTTTCTACCTCTAATTCCTACGAATTTCGTCAATTATAATCCAAATTTTCGTTCATCTCAAAAGTTCACAAATTCAACATATATCATCCAATCATAGGTAAAACAATGGTCTATCACTACCCAGTACATATCCTCCCATAATACCCGTTAATTGATGATAACCCCCCTTACCTGAGTTAATCCGGCAAATTCCGCAGCTTCAAGCTCCTCCTCTTCTCTTGCTCTGCCTTTTGCCCTTTCAGCCTCTTTTCCCTTTTCACGTGAAAACCTTTTTCCAAAAATTGGGACTTTTTATTATTCCAACTTATATACTCCAATAATATTATTCCACTAAATATTTATCCCAATAATTATTATTCCAAAATAATAATAATAATAATTCAAATATTCTAATTAAATTAATAAACATATTATTAATTTAATTTAAATAAATACATATTATTATCGGGGTGTTACATGTTGTGTGTTGCTTGTTATGAAGGTATCTGTATTTCAAACCTAAGAGCTGATTTTGCATACTCTGTTTTCTTGAGTGTAAACACTTCGACCCCGAGAGATTTTGTGAGAGTGTGAAAAGCTACACACCAAAAGATGTGTCAAAGTTAAAGTGTGGCTAAAGTCGGAAATCGGGAAAGAGTAAAACTATGATTGTAAGTGAACAGGAGAACTCGAAAGATCGCGGTAGCATTGTGGATTCATTCATTTCGGGACAACCGTCCTAATGTCTCGAGCATCACTTGAGGACAAGCAATGAGATAAGTTTGGGGTTGTGATCAGTCGCCAATTCTCCTTGTTTTCTGACACTCATTCGACACCTTTATAAGGAATCGGTAATACATCAGTTACTTACTTTATTGTTTTTTTGTGTTATCTATATGTTTGATATTGTTGTCTCTATTTATGGAGCACATATTATGTGCATCATCATACTCCACTTTATGTCCTTTTGTGGTAGTTCTTTTAGTTTCAGGTATAAACAAGTGCACTAGAAAGATAGATAGGCAAAACAGGCATTCCGGACCCGACAGAAGAAGAAAAATGGAACAACGGTAGCCCTGACACGGCCACTCGTGTTGGCCAACACGGGGCTTGTCAGGAGAGAAGGTTGGGAAATGGAAAAAACAGGGAGCTGACACGGCCGTCCGTGTCAGCTGACACGGCCCGTGTCAGCCTTCCTAAAGGGCGTGTCATAGCATAATTGTGCCCAGAGGCCAACACAGTTAGGCGTGTTGCCTGACACGGCCAATGTTGGCTTGGGCACTTGAATTTCCAAATTTTTACTGTTTTTGGCACGGCTTATCCCGGAGGGAATTTTGGACTTTTACGCAAGGAAATTTGTCATCAGGAACTATTTACAGTGGAATTGAATTGGAAAAAAAGGGACTTTTCAGATGATAGAGAATTGGAAACGATCAAGATTGAAGAAGTGACAAGAAGAGAAGAACGGGGATCCTTCAAGAGCGGACGCTATTGAAGATCAACGGATTTCCGACCTTTTTGTAATGTCTCAATTTTACTTTGTATCTAATTTGAATAATATGATAGGCTAAACCCCCCAATGCCAAGGGGGTCCCTGAATTTATCATGTAATGACTCCGATGTTTGATTTCCCTTAATATATGTTAATTGACTTCAATTTCACTGTATGATTTGCGTAATGCTTTCTTTTTGGAAAAAATTAAGATTGATGTATGGTTAACGATTAGCAGGATTGCAATGGTTAAGGTTTTCATACAGTGAAACCATAATAGAGATCACCTAGGACTAGGGATACCCTATGGTCACCGGATTAATCTTGTTAATTTAAAATGCTTGGTTTCATCATAATCACCTAAGGACTTAGAGGTTAGATTGAATACCAAAGGTTTCCCTCCGAGGACTTAGGGGGAAATAATCCTAAGATCCGGTAATTGAAATAATATTCAGTATTAAGGAGATATTCACTCAAAGGGTCATTACAGGAGATGTTTACACACCTTCCTTGGCATATCATATTAACTTGTGAGAATATTTATTTGTTATACTTTTCCTTACAATGAAGTCTTCAAAACCATAAATATAGCTTTTGCTTAATTGAGTGACTGTTTACGTTTATATTGCTGCACAATCCTCGAGATCGATCTTGGGGAAACTTCCCTCTTATTACTACATCGGCGAAAATAGTACGCTTGCTATTTTTCCGATCAATAGGTCCATCCCTTTTGATCTTTTCTTTAAGTGTGTGATATGTTTTAGGAGTTTGGTTCATCATACCAAATCTCTAACATGCATTAACACCTAAGTTCTTATTGCCCGACCTCAGATAGTTGTGACTTCTACATAAGTTCAATTACGATTGCTTAACATAGAGCTAAATTTGACCCTAAAGGCATAGCATTCTAGTAAGTGAGATTGTAAGTCTCCTATATTTCATGGTATTTTGTGAAAAAAATTCCTTTTTCCTTCCTATGGAAGATGTCTTGGTTCAAGGATCCATGCTTGTGAATAAATGGTTGAGTATTCTCCAAAGAATGACTTAATCAATTAAAAAGAAAAAACACTATTAACATTCAATTACCTTTGAGTAACATTTGACTAACTCTTATTAATATTTCTTTACTTTCAAGTCATTTACTTTATGCAATTTAATTTTTAATCATTTATCATTCGTTGTCATTTACATCTCATTTAAATTGTTTATGTTTATGCCATTTTCACTTTGCTCATTTGAGCCATATATTGTGATTGTATATATTTGTCTGTGTATTTTGACTTTTGTTTGTGGTCTTAGGACCTTAAAATACTTAATAAACAACAAAAACCCCTAAAAACTGTTTGGTGGACTATTGATCTTGATATGAACTTTTGGACTTAGAACTAGGCAACATTCCCTATGCAAAAAGGACTTGGCCAATGCCAACATTATGCGATCAAATTATTGTGAACTGCGCCTTCATATGATGCAAATCTTGGGATTCATTTGAACTCATCTTCTACATTGTCTTGATGCAAATTGTTGTTTTGATCTGGTGCTTTATTCTGAGTTGATCAAGGAGTATTTCATCTGATACATGAGAAGACAAAGAAGACTGCTAGCTATGGGATTTGCTTGCTTGGATGTGGCTATCTTTATTTGATGCCTTGATCTTCATGATGTCTGACTTTGCTAATTGCTTGATTGGTTATTTATTGATTCAAAGTCCAAAGGGAAAGTGGGTTTTCTATATGTCATTCTTGTCTGTTGGGTTGCATCCCATTGGTCAGATCTTTTCAACTCTTAACTTTAAATTTTATGCTTAAGATAACCTCTTCATCTTCTCTGACTTCTTAAATTTTAAAATCTCTCCCCCTTTTCAAAAACTTTCTTTGCTTGTGTTTTCAAACTTAGACCTTTTTTTCTTTTCAAATTAGAAACTTTGGCCTTATGCCAATGAATGTTCAAATTCTTTCTTAAATCAAACTTGTAAATAAATCTAATCATATTGACTTAAATTTTCAATAGACAAAAAGAAATAACAACTTCATTCAAATTTTTGGGCCTTTGTTCCCTTATCAATTAAATTTTTGTTAAAAGCAATTCACCAACTTTGAAATTTTTACCACGAACTACGAGGTTTTGATCCCTCATTTTTATGTTGGTACGAAGGCACAAGTCTGAAGGTCTTGTCAAACACAAAAATATAATCAATGAATTCTTTTCTCATCCCCACACTCAATTTTTCTCAAACATCTTTTATACCAAAAATACATACACACATAAAAAAGGGATCCCTAGGATTACCTAAGACACTTTGGGTGCTAACACCTTCCCTCTATGTAACCAACCCCCTTACCTGTAATCCCTGGGATTTTATTAGTTTTGATTTGAAAACTTCTTATTTTTGGGTTTTGTTCGTACTTTTCCATTTTCCTTTGGAAACAATAAAAGCGTCGTGGCGACTCTGGTTTTATTGACGTTAAGCTTATCCATAGCTTAGTGGTCATGAATTTACCACTACAGGGAGGGCAAATTTTTAGGGTACAACACACACACACAAAAAAAATCCAGCCATCGACCAGAAAATATACCTCAATAAAACCACATACGACTATCCCTCACACACCAAAACGAGCAAAAGAAAATGGAGAAGAGAAAGGAAAAACAACGATAAGGAGAAAGGAGGAAAGTTAATGATACACGTGGACTTTGTTTTTTTCGTGTACATAGAACCCATTTTCCCTTTGCGTTGCTGACTTTTTGTTTGACTTCATTGCTTTCACTCAACTTTTTTCCATTTCCTCTGTATTTCGTAACTTACCAACATCATGAGATCAGTGAGGGCTTAGGATCGTCTGAGAGAAAGGCCATTTGTTACTGCGATCAGATTTGTTTATTTGCTTTGGTCCATGTTTCAATTCGCTTGTTTATCCGTATCATTTCCTCGCCGTTGAGGTTCTTTTTTTATGGCTTATCGTCGTTATTATTTTTCTTCTCTGAGATGTCAACTTAGGATTCATTGGGTTATAATTATATAAGAGGGCTATGTTTGTTCATGAATGTTTTGCCATAAGTTTTGGTTAGGGTCGATTTCGAATGAGAAGGGTGAGGAGGTCGTGTTTCTGCAGACAAGGAAACGACAAAAACTTTGGTCTTTTAGGGTTTTCCCTCTCCCATTTGTTAAGAAACCGGTTCGGATCATTCCGACCCGATCCGTCCAACCCAACGCTTTGCCTCCCCCTAATGGGCCCTTAGTCCCTTCCATGGCCCATTTTTTTTTTTAATTTTCGCTGGGCTTCATGTTGTATATTATTGGACACACTAGTCTTCCAACTAGTCACCCATGGCCGAGTTGTTGAGGCATTCGCTTCTTCCCACCAGGCCATGGGTTCGATCCTTGGTGACAACAAATGTTTTTTCACTTGTTTTTATTTTTTTAATTGCCATTTTATTGAATTTTTTTTATAACTTCTTACAATTTATTTTACCGTTTTTGTACCCTTTTATCTAGTCCCATTTTTTTTAAATACTTGTTGATTTTATTTTTTCCGTTTTAATTTTTAAGTGTGTTGTAAATAATTTTTTTTATTTATTCATATATTTTACTTGACTTATTTTTGGGGTCTTTTTACATCGGGTTTTTTTAAGCATATCCATTCATTTTTCATGAATTTCAAAATTTCGTGCATTGATCATTTTAATTTAATTTGAAACCTTTGCATTAATCTCATTTTTAATTTATTTTCTTAACTAAAACCGGAAGAAAAAGATTACCTAGGTGAAAGGTCCAGTCGTAATCCCGAATGCTAGACCCAAGTTGTAAGAGCTTGCAAGCCATAAGTGTCGGTCTTCCCTCTAAAACACTTATTCAAACCATTTTCTTAATAAACTTGAAAGAAAAAGATTACCTGGGTGAAAGTTCCAGATGTAATCCCGAGTATTATACCCAAGTTGTAAGAGCTTGCAAGTCATAAATACTCGTCTTTCGAGTCCAAAAATACATTCAACCAATCAAACTCTTTTTTCTCCGTCGTGCGATTAATCTCAAAACCTTTTCATAAACGAAAGACATCTTGTCTTAAGATGATACAAAGCAATGCTTCATCCATAATTGTTGAGTTTATATAAGTGACGTTTTTCCGAATGTTGATTTGTAAATACGTTCGATGTGATGCATACTTTCGCTCCTCATCTGTTTTTGGTAAAACAATGTTTCTCGTCGATTAATACAAGACAACTTTCGCTAAAATCGATCAACAAACAAACATTTTCTACCCAGAACTACATGTTCCTTGAGTTCTCTATTGAGATACGTAGGAGCAGGATTCCGAAATCTTGTCAGACCCATTAATAAAAAAACATATGTTTAGTCCCCTTCGTTGCAACAAATCCAAAAACATTTCCTCCTTTCTTTTGATAATATTCTTCTTTCCCTCTTAATAACTCAAAACGCCTAACATTTCTAAGCTAACACTAACGCGCACAACTAACCTAATGGTTTCCGTTGAGTACAACAAATGTGAGAGGTGATAATACATTCCCCTTGCATAATCGACTCCCGAACCCTGATTCGATTGCGACGACCAATATCATTGTCGTTATTTTCTTGGGTTTTATCGATATTTCCACTTTCCTTTTTCAGAAATAAATAAAGTTCAGTGGCGACTTTGTCCAGTCCATCATTGCGAGTGTGCGATTGCGCTTCGCTAGGTCGTGTTCTCATTTTTTTGAGGTGCGACAAACGGTCTACGCTTTTCCAAGCTAGATCTCCATGGTTGTCCTTCTTTGATACTGTATTCTTCTTTTCTTCATTATATTACATTACATCAAACAATACTCCTTTTACATATGAGGGAGGGAGTGAGATGGGAAAAGAAGTTACATAAAGAAAGTAAAGAGAAATGCACAACATGCATGTCATATTGAAAATTCTCAAAACAAAATAAAAGAAGACTATGGTCATAATCTGTCACCATAAAACAAGAATAATAAACACATTTTATTATTATTATTATTATTATTATTATTATTATTATTATTATTATTAGTTTAAATTCTATTAATTGAATATATTAAATTAAAATTTGGCAATTGATCACATTATATAATGTTATCTAAGGTTTCGTTGTCCGGTTATAAATGGTAGACCAAATTTTTTAAGTAAATAATATTAATATATTATTATTATAATATAAATTAAAAGTTAATATCATAAACCATTATTAGAATCATTGTCGTACCTCAAAAAAAGCACAACCCCGCGAAGCGCACTCACATGCTTGCGGAAACGATGAACTAAACAGAATCGTCACCAAACTTTATTTATTCCTAAAAAGGAAATGAGAAATATAGTTAAAATCCAAAAAGAACTACAATGATTATGGTCGTCGCAACCAAATCATGGTTCGGGAGTCGGTTACGCAAGGGGAAGATGTTAGCACCCCTCGATTTCGTTGTACTCAACGGGAACCATTTAGTTAGTGTTGAACGAAATGTTAGCGTGATGTTAGTTTGTGATCTTCTACTTATTTGAGCGAGAAAAAATAAAAGAGAAAATGTTTTTGAATTTTTTATTAATGTGCCTGACGAGACTTTGAATCTCGCTCTTACGTATCTTCGGGTGCGATGGAGAACTCAAGGCTATGTAGTTCTAGGTAGAAACTTTTTATTTGTTGATTGATTTTGGTGAAAGCTATTTTGTCTCAATTGACAGAAAAACAATTTTTTCTACCCAAAATAGGTGAGGAGCGGACATTTGCATCACATTGAATGGATTTCTACATATCATCATTCATGGGAAAACGTCACTTATCTCAACTCACACGATTGTGAATGAAACATTATTTTGTATCGTCTCGATACGAAATATCTTTCGTTTGAAAAAAAAGTTTTTGAAGATCACACATTTACGAGAAAAGATCTTTGCGGAAGATGAGTAAACATTTGAGCATACGTGTGCACCAAGCGCATATTTACTCGAAATTCACGTGGATGTGTTTCTATTGTCCTTTTATTTCAAGTTTGGTTAATATGTTTTTGATTTGAAAGACTAATAATCATTTTGAGCTTGGTGTGCCCGAACGCTCGACTATTAAGGGGTGTAAGGAGATGTGCATCTCTCGGTCCCTTGTCTTTCAATTTTTATTATGAAAAAAAGGTTTGAATGAATGGTCGATGGTGAAATGGATTTGAAATTGGAATGGTTGAAGCTTGGTGTTGACCAAGTGTTTTATTATTTTGAAATATTGCTTTTATTTTTGTGGTCGATTATTTATTTAGTTGTTTAACGCACTATCTAAGGAAAAATAAAAAAGCACGAAAATAAAATACAAATTACAAACAAGGGGAAAGGGGTACATTTATTATTTAGAGAATAAGATAAATAAAGAAAGTAATACTAAAACAAAATTAAATAATCAAGATAAATAAATATGGTAGAACAAAACAAAAATATTAAACATGATAAAGAAAAGAATTTATAAAAAAATAAATTAAAAGTAAGTTTTTATTTTTATTTTTATATTTGATGATTAATTTTTATATTTTGTTGATAAAATAAATAAATCTAAACACCCATTTAAATAAATATAAATATAAAGATAAAGAAAATAAATATCAAGTGATTTTTTTTTATATTTTAGATAAACCTTAGTCTTTTTATTTATTTATTTATTATTAAGTATTATATTATTTTCTCATTTTTTATATTTTTTTTATAAAACTAACAAACAAAACAAAAATACAATAAGGATAAACCCAAAAAAAGATATGGGCTCAAACAGTGGGAGGTGTGCGCCCAGATGGGAGTGTTGGGCAAGGCACTACATTGGGGGAATCAAGGCTCAACTGTTTAAAAAAGGAAACCCTAATTCTTGCTGAAAAAGTAGAAAAAAACTAAAGGGGCAAATGCCTCGTTATATTCATAAAGTATAAACTAAAACGACCAATCAGACCAGTACACATGGCATTTACACGATGGTTATTATTAAAAGAAAACATAAATTAAAAAAAGGAATAAAATACAGTCAAAGAGGGAGAGAACTCAATTCTCTTCTTCCTCCTTCCACCGCTTCTTTCAAAACCTCTTTATGCCTCCATCTCTCATGAACAATCAATCAAGAAGGAAGAAAAAATCAAATCCAATTTTTTTCAAGCAACACCCACTCGAAAATGTCCGTTGAACTTGATTTCAAACTTCACACTCACAAACAATTACTCAATAAACCAGACCGGCCAACTCAGCAAACAGGAAAAAAAAGAAACTAAATGACTCTCTTTCGAAGATAATCATGCAAGCTCTAAACAAATGATACATGGCAAAGTAAATTGTAACAAATAAAAGCGATATGAATTATAACAGAATGGAAAACAAAGATTCCCAGGATGATGGATTAATTTCCAATATGATTATGATTCTACTCTCTCCCCTCTATTTATGTGTATGAGCGTTGTTGCTATGTCATTGTTGTCTTCCTCTCAGTGCTAAGTCTCTCTATTTTTTTAGTGAATTTTTTTTATACAGTTTATGTTGTTGTATGTTCTTTGGGTAACTAGGATTTTTTAGTTAATCAAAGTAATATATTTTTGGAGGCTAGGTTTTTTCTCTGTCATGTTCTTGTGATGATCAATGTTATTTTTATATTAGGAATGAGGGGAAATTTTCTTTTGGATAAGATCAAAGATGTTGGTACAACAATGAGTTGTAAATTAGTCGTTATGGGAGAGTGAGGAGGTAGTGGACTCGAGAGAGTGGAATGAGAAAATTCAGTTGTACTATTCTTTGAGTGTTTGGTATTTTTTTTATAATTCTGTCTATACTATTTAGTGCAATAATGTTGATGAAGTTTGAAATTTTCTTTTGTTGTGTTAACCTTGTTTCACTGTAGTAAGTAACACCTGAAAATTTTGAATTGATTTTCCTCTTGTTCCTTGTAAAAAAATCTATTGCCACGTAGGTTATCCTTGAATACATGCTTCCTTTGCAATGTTTTTTTGCCTTGCTATTGTACTAAACGTTTGGTTTGATGTCAAATTGCATTGCCCAATATCTTAACACAACTTGATTTTAAGTTTTGATATTCACTTAGAAGTTTTGAATCAAGGTCTTATATTTGACAATTTTTTCTCTTGGTGCTAGGTTTCAATGATGACTTACAAATGGTGGATTCAAGTGTAAAAATGATTGGAGTATGGCTTACTGGGAAATTACTTGAAGATGAAGCAAAGATGGAAAATGCAGGAAGAGAAAGGTCTTGTCAATTTTAGGATTTTAATAGATGTGAGTTTATGGTTTAGGTCTAGGTATTGGTCATGTAAAAGGTTTATGTTCATGATGTAACTCAACATTTATGTAGAAACTTTCTCTTTGGAATTTGATTGATTTTTTTTAAATACAAATGTTATTTGAAAAAACGAAAAAATGTAATTTGGAAACTCTTTGCAAACAAAATTTGAAAAAAAAATGAAATGAAAAAAAAAAGACAATTATTTCCAACCTTGCCTAAAATTCAAATTCCAAATCAAACTTCGACATTTTTTCATTTTTACTTTTTTTTCGCAAAACTTGAAATTGGCATGTGATGATGACAAAACATGTGTTAATAAAGAAACATTCTCAAATTTATTTTTCTTATTTTAGGTAATACTTATTCATCCAAAATGACCCTAATCTCAATACATCCTAAAATGAATTTGAGAAAAGTTCAAGATAATGACAACAATGGTATGGCATTTAATCATAGTCTGTGAGAGTGAATGGTATAGAATTAGAAAAAAATAATAAAATGAATGACATGGTTTATGAATGCTTGAACATGATGGATGTATGCATGAAAAAATTGTACAATGGTTCAAACTTGCTAAAGATATTTAAAAAAAACTTAACAAAGGCACTAATAATTGCCTTGTAAGGAAAACTAAACACTTACTCAACCAAAAGTGATGTCCAAATAAACTAAGAACTATCCAAATAGTTATTTCAATGAGCTTAATGATTCATCATATGAATGTATGAAATGGTATTAAAAATTCAAAAAAATTAAAAACTCGCAAATGAAAACACTTACCTCCTAATTTTGACTCATGCATAAAAAAAAGGTTTTATGACTGTTTCCCCTATTTAAATAACTCTATCGGATGACATGAGTGATGGTAATCCTCATAGAATCTAGGTGAAATGTATTTAAATACATAAAAGGGTATGATTTATTTTGGTTTTAATCTAGGTGAAATGTATTTAAATACATAAAAGGGTATGATTTATTTTGGTTTTAATGTAAATTAATATGACCATTTAATTGGGTGGTAATGAGCTTTAATGACTTTAAATTCTTGATGGTAGAATCAAGCCTATAAATAGTCTTTGGTCCCCAAAGCTTTCTCTCATCATAAAAGAAAGAACCCAGGTCCTGATCCATGGCATTCATGAATGTTACCATTGGGCTACTTTGTTAAACATGTATTTTGATTCTGTTCATATCCATATGATTTCATTTTTACTGATTTTTATGTCTTACTATTTAATCTTTGAATTAAATTTGTGCAAAAAAATAAAATTGATTTATAATATTATTATTTTATTAAGCAATTGTATAAGAGATCTTATTTACTTGTTTATTTTTGTTCTCTCATATAATTGAGTTACTATGTCTAGTGATCGTTATAATTTTGATTAATTTGGATTAGCCACATCATCCTTAAATTAATTGAGATTTTTTTTTAAAGTTTTGAGATCACATAAATTATTAGACATAAAATTGTAATTAATTATACGTGGTATAATGAATTTTATCCTACAGGAATTTTTATTATATTTGTATGATTAATTGGGATAAAATGTCAAAATATTTTCATAACTTGCCCACAAGAATTATGAATTGGTACATAATTTTATAGTTTTATCATAAAGTATTAATTTTGGATAAAAAAACAAAATTATATCATGCACGTAAAGTGTGAGGTTTGAAAAATCTATCGCAATTTTTTTATATAAATCTTATTACATTAAAATTTAGCCCACAGGTAATTTTTATGTTGCAAGATTTATTTTATGGTATGTTTATATTGATAATACATACAATTTGGATAATATTTATGCCTCAAATTTTGATATCAATTTTGTTTATGTTTTTAGCTTCTCAACCTGCTAATTTTTCTGATATCCGATGTGATATTCCCAAGCTCAGAGGAGATAACTATATAAGGTGTGGAAGGAAAGAATTCTCCTCCATATAGGATGGATGGACATAGATTATGATATTAGGAAAGAAGAACCACCTGCAATTACAGATGAAAGTACTCCAGCTGCGATTGCACTATATGAGCGGTGGGAGAGATCCAACCAACTCAGCGTGATGTTCTTTAAGACTAAGCTCATGGGTGGAATACGTGGTTCTGTCGATCAACATTAGAATGTATGTGATTTGCTAAAAGCCATTGACGATAAGTTCGTCACTTTTGAAAAGGCTTTGGCAAGCACATTAATTATGAAATTTTCCTCCTACAGACTCACTAGTTGGAAAGGTGTGCGTGAGCACATAATGAAAATGCGTGACATTTCAGCTCAACTTAAGAAACTTGAGGTTTATATGTCTGACTCCTTCCTAGTGCAGTATATTCTGAACTCTCTTCCGTCTGAGTATGGGCCTTTCAAGATCTCCCATAATACACATAAAGACAAATGGTCAATCAATGAATTAATAACCATGTGTGTTCAGGAAGAAGAAAGGTTTGTAATGGAACAGAGTGAGAGTGCATTGCTGACAAGGACTCGCGGGAAGAACAAAGCTTTCAAAACTGACAAGTCACAAGCCAATCAGAAAGGGAAATTCAAAATACCACCACAAGGTGATATCAAGAAATAAGCAAAGTGTTACTTCTGTAAAAAGGGAGGACACATGAAGAAGGAATGCCTTGGATTCAAAGAATGGCTTGAGAAGAAATGTAATTTATTCTCATTTATTTGTTATGAATCTAATATGACAGATGTTAATATTAACACCTGGTGGATTGATTCTGGATCAACAATCCATATAACAAATTCCTTATAGGGTATGCAAAACCTAAGGAAGCCAGTGGGAAGTGAGCAGATTGTCCTATCAGGAAGCAGAATGGGCTCACATGAGGAAGCTATTGGAACTTGTAATTTAATTTTGAATAATGGTTTTGTTTTGAAATTAGAAAGGACCTTTTATGTACCAAGTTTCTCACGAAACTTAATTTCAGTTTCTAGACTTGTACCTTTTGGATTTTCCTTTAATTTTAAAGACACGTTGTTTGAATTATTTTATAATTCGGAATATTTTGGGAATGGTATATTGTCTGATGATCTTTATTGTATTAATTTACAAATTGAATCCATTTATAGTTCAATGCATGTTCAAACTAGAACTAAGCGGTGTAATATTAACGAGAATTATTTTATGTTATGGCATCAAAGATTAGGACATATCTCCATGGAGAGAATTAAAAGGTTAGTAAAAGATGGGGTACTTAATACTCTAGATTTTGTTGACTTTGAAACTTGTGGTGACTGCATTAAGGGAAAGCAGACCAACATGTCTAAGAAAGGTGCCAATAGAAGTTCAAGTATATTAGAAATAATTCATACTGACATATGCTGTCCTGATATGGATGCACATGGTCAGAAATATTTCATCACTTTCATAGATGATTACTCACGATATATGAATATTTATTTGCTTAACAATAAATATGAAGCATTGGATGCCTTCAAAGTCTTTAAGGTTGAAGTTGAGAACCAGTGTGGAAAACAAATAAAGATAGTGAGATCAGATCGGGGTGGTGAATACTATGGTAGATACACTGAGAGTGGACAAGCACCTGGTCCATTTTCTAAGTTTCTTCAAGAACATGGGATTGTTGCCCAATACACCATGCCCGGTTCTCCAAACCAAAATGGTGTGTTAGAAAGAAGAAACCGAACATTATTGAACATGGTGCGAAGTATGCTTGGCAACTCTAATATTCCTAAATCATTGTGGAGTGAAGCACTAAAGACGGTTGTGTATATTCTAAATCAGGTTCCATCCAAGGTTGTCCCAAAGACACCATTTGAGTTATTTAAAGGATGGAAGCCGAGTTTACGACATATGCGCGTTTGGGGATGTCCGTCTGAGGTGAGGATTTATAACCCACAAGAAAAGAAACTAGATCCGAGGACCATTAGTGGGTATTTAATTGGATATTCCGAAAGGTCTAAAGGTTATAGATTTTATTGTCCATCTCATACAACTAGGATTGTGGAGTCAAGAAATGCAAAGTTTCTTGAAAATCATTTGACTAGTGGGAGCGATCAAATCAAAAATTCAATTTTTGTGCATGATCATATAGACTATGAACCTTCCACTTCAAGTAATAGATTGGTTACTATTTACAACATCCCTCAAGTTCAAATGGATGTTGATCAACCAATCATCAACACTCCACAAGCTACTAATGATCCAGTAAATCAAGTTGGTCATCAAGATGATGAGCAATTAGTTGAACAACAAGATCCACAAGAAAATGTTGATCAAACATTAAGAAGATCTACTAGGATAAGAAAATAAGTTATTCTTAATGATTACATTGTGTATCTACAAGAATCTGGCTATAATGTTGGAGTTGAGAATGATCCTGAGAGCTTTAGACAAGCCATGAGTTGCAAAGAGTCAAATTTGTGGTATGATGCCATGAATGATGAAATGAATTCCATGAAAAACAACGATATATGGGATCTTGTAGAGTTACCTAATTGGGAAAAGGACATTGGTTGTAAATGGGTCTTTAAAACCAAGAAAGATTCATTAGGCAACATTGAGAGATACAAGGCTAAACTCGTTGCTAAGGGATTTACTCAAAAGGAGGGAATCAATTACACTGATACTTTTTCTCCTGTATCTAAGAAAGATTCTCTTCGTTGTCATCTTGGTATTAGTTGCACATTTTGACCTTGAGTTGCATCAAATGGATGTGAAAACAGCCTTTCTTAATGGTGATTTATAGGAGGAGGTTTATATGAAACAACCTGAAGGTTTCTCTTCTAATAGTGGTGAGCATTTGGTTTGCAAGCTAAAGAGATCCATATATGGTTTAAAACAAGCCTCTCGACAATGGTATCTTAAATTCCATGAAACGATATCTTCATTTGGGTTTACTGAAAACCCCATGGATCAATGTATATACCAGAAAGCTTAACAAAGGCACTAGTAATTCGCTTGTAAGGAGAACTAAACACTTACTCCACCAAAAGTGATGTCCAAATAAACTAAGAACTATCCAAATAGTTATTTCAATGACCTTAATGATGCATGATATGAATGTATGAAATGGTATTAAAAATTCAAAAAAATTAAAACTCGCAAATGAAAACACTTACCTCCTAATTTTGACTCATGCATAAAAAAAGATTTTATGACTATTTCCCCTATTTAAATAACTCTATCGGATGACATGAGTGATGGTAATCCTCATAGAATCTAGGTGAAATGTATTTAAATACATAAGACCCAAACTTTTCCCTTAGATGCAATGATATGCTATGCTATGAGCTGAAGGACTTCTTTTTTGTTGTTGTCAAGGATATGATGTGAGATGAACCTGAGTAAGACGTTTTATAATGGATAAAGAAAAGAATGGTGGACTTATGAGGAATAATAGGAAGATAACATTGGTGATCCACAGGAAAATGACAAAGACAACGAGGGTCAAGACTCACTGGGGATAACAAATTGCTTGAGAAAAGACACAGGGGAAAATGCCAGACGGTGCTGGACTTTAAATGACAAAATGCCAAATGACGCTGGACTTTAAAAGAAATAATCCCAGACGACACTGGAATTTAAAATGAAATGCCAGATGAGACTATAATTTTACCTATAGGCATCAATAACATATATACTGACTTCAAACGGAGTTTGCAAAACGAAGTTGGACTTTGTCCGAAGGAATTAGTAAAATATATATCGGCTTCAAACGGAGCTTGATAGACGAGGTTGGACTTTGACCGAAGGCCTTAGTAAAATATATACCGGCTTCAAATGGAGTTATCAAGACAAGGTTAGGCTTTGACTGAAGGCATTAGTAAAATATATACCAGCTTCAAAGGGAGTTTTCAAGATGAGGCTGGAATTTTGTGTCTGCGAAATCCAAACTATGGTTTAAGGGTGCCAAATCAAAATTGGACTTTGAGGTTAATGGATATAGGAACAACCAAAGAGACCGGGGTCAGTGAAAAATGAGCACGAATTACACTTCAAATATGTATGTAGGCATGACAACATAACCCGTACCCGCGGGTACCCACCAGAATCTGCCCCGAAGTTAACGGGAAAAACCCGTTTTGACGGGGTTTGGGTTTGGGGCGGGAAACGAAGATTGTTTGGGGATTCCGATTATAAAATATGGGGACGAGTCGGATAATGGGGACACTAGTACCCACCCCGTTTATTTTATTATGTATATTATTATTATTTTTTGATAATTTAGAATATTAAATATGTGGTTAATATTTTGATATTTGAATTTGAATTTATTATTTAAAATATTTGAAATGTATGTATGAAATTTTTTTAGATTGTTTTATTTTATTATTTGTAATGTAATTTCATTTTGAAAAAAATAAATCTTTCTATTAAAAAAATTGATTTTACTAAATGAATGGTGGCGGAGCGGGGATACCCGAACCCATTTGGGACAGGTTTAGGTTTTGATTCTCCATCCCCGTTTGGGTTTGGGGCGGGAAACGAAATTGTTTGAGGATTCGGGTTTGGGTTTGGGTTTGGGGGAGGTAAAACCCGTCCCCGACCCACCCTGTTGCCATGCCTATATGTATGATTTGAATTTACTTTTATGCATGATATATGAATGATCATAATATGAAAATGTCGACGTTATACAAACTAGGAGTTTATAGAGGCAATTTACGGAGGTTCTGATTCCTCAACATCGATAACTCAACCAAGTATGTGTGATAAATGTTTTCAGAGGAGAATCCACCAAGCTTCACAATTATAATTGACCAAGGGGTCATTCCAGAGGATTGATAGGTTATGCTCCATGGAGATTCCTATTGTGGTGATCCATGAGTGCTTTTACAACCTTCAAACTTTTGGGAAAACAAATTATTTCCTTTTAATGCTCACATATGTCAAAGAAAATTTGTGTTTTTTCTATATGTTTTTTTGATAAAAAAAATCTTTTTAAATTCAAAATTTAATTATTAACAAATAAATGATATTTTGCATAACAAAGAAAAACAGAGAAAAACACGAGTGATAGCAATTGATAAGCAAAATTTGTATTTTTTCAAGTAATGGTAACACACAAATGGTGTAGCCCCATGGAATGTTACAAATTTGAAAGTGGCAATAGAAAGGGGTTTACATTGAATCACAATAACTACTATTTTCTCTAATAACCATGACTCCACAAAACCTTGCGTCTGAAGGGAACAACTAGATTGATTTTCCTGCTTTTGACTCTTCCTGTGTCTATCAATCTTGTATGATATCGTCTTTGCCTTTTGTCCCTAACTTTTGCCTGGACCACTCTTTCGGGTTTTCAGTCCACCAGGATGCTTTTTTTGTGTGCCTAAATCTCCCTTTAGAGTTTTCAACTTAGCGAGCTATTATTAGATTTTATTTTATCCCAAACTTTTTCCTAGACTCCCTTTTGGGTTTTCAGTCCATCGGGAAACCCATTTTTGCATAAGTCTCCTTTTCAGATTTTCAACTTGGTTTTTTTTTGTTAGGCATAGTATTTTTTGAGTGCATCGGAGTTCACGAGGTGTGAGAGCTCTTCACCATCCATAGTTGTAAGAATCAAGGCACCTCCGGAGGAGGCTTTCTTTACAACATATGAGCCTTCATAATTAGGGGTCCACTTCCCACGTTAATCCTTGTGTACGAGCAAGATCTTCTTGAATACAAGATCTCCTTCTTTGAATTCCCAAAGGAGGACTTTCTTGTCAAACGCCCTCTTGAGCCGTTTTTGGTATAACTATCCATGGCACAAAGTGGTCATACACTTTTGATCGATGAGGTTTAGTTGGTTAAATTCGTTATGGATCCATTCAGCTTTTTCTAGCTTGGTCTTCATCAAGGTTCTCGTCTAGGATATTTGTACTTCGATTGGGAGAAATGCTTCCATCCAATATACCAAGGAGAATCCGGTTTCCCTTGTTGAAGTATGGACTGAGGTCTGGTATCCATGCAGTGCGAATGGTAGAATTTCGTGCTAATCCTTATAGGTTTTCACCATCTTCTTTAGGATCTTCTTGATGTTTTTATTGGAGGCTTCAATATCGCCATTCATCTTTGGACGATATGGGGAAGAGTTATAGTGCTCAATATTGAAACTCTCACATAGCTCTTTCATTATTTTGTTGTTCAAGTTCATCCCATTATAGGTGATGATCTCTCTTGGATATCCATAGTTGTAGATAATCTCCTTCTTGAGAAAATAGGTAACCTCTTGCCTCGTCACGTTGGTGCAGGAAGCAGATACTACCGAATTGGTGAAGTATCAATGGCAACAAGGATGAAGAGGTGACCATTGGACTCTTTAGTCTCTATGGCGCCAATCATATTGATGCCCCACATTAATAAAGGCCAAGACGGTGTCAAAACATTCAGTAGTGTCGGTGGCACATTTATTTTGTCAGCATAAATTTGGCATTTATGGAAGTTTCTATCATAGCTGAAACAATCAGATTCCATAGTTAATTAGTAATAACCAACTCTAAATATCTTTTTTGCCATGACATGCCGATTAACATAGGTTCCAAAGGATTCCTCATGAATATCTTTGACTAACATGTCTGCCTCATGTTTATCCATGCATTTGAGCAGAACCATGTTGTGATTTCTACTGTAAAGCACATCATTGCTCAGGAAGAATTTGGATGCTAACTTCCTAAAAGTTTTCTTATCCATGGATGTAGCATTAGCTGGATATTCCTAATTTTGCAGATATCATTTGATGTAATGAAACCAGAGTTTAGCATCGACTTATTCTTCAACTGATTGGCAATGCACCGACTTATCTCTTTTCTATATTTGGATGACCGGAGCTTTGTTATGGAACATAACCTAGTATATTGAGGCTAACATTTCCAGAGTGTCAACTACTTAATTTATGCTCTCGGGATATGATGGAAAGTGATATCACCAAAGTACTCCATCAATTCTACAACATAAGCCCGATACAGGATCAACTTCGCATCACAAGTTTTCCATACGCCTTTGACTTGGTCGATTACTAAGGTTGAGTCTTCATATACCTAGAGGATTTTGATTGAAACTTCAATACCCAGGATGCATGCCTCATACTTTGCTATATTGTTTGTGCAATCAAAGAAAAATCTCACTGTGAAAGGAGTATAGCCACCTTTTGGGTTCATCAGAATAACTCCAACACCATACCCCATGGAGTTTAAGGCACCATCAATATCCTGGCTTAGGCCCTTCCTCGGGACCTGAGATTTTGTAATCTTTTATGGCCAAAATATCCTCGTCTTGGAAGTCAAATTTCAACAGCTGGTAGTCTTCGTCTAGCTGGTGTGCAAGGTAGTCATACATTACACATACTTTGATAGCTTTTTGGGTTACGTACTAGATGTCGTACTCAGACAATAACATCTTCCAACGGGGAAGTATTCAGTTTAGGTCTAGCCTTTCAAAGATGTACTTTATTGGATTCATTTTGGAGATCAACAAAGTACTGTGACAAATCATATATTGTCTCAGACAACGAGCATCCCATGCTAGAACGCAACAAGTTTTCTCTAAAACTGAATACTTGGTTTCACAATCAGTAAACCTTTTTTGCTCAAGTAATAAATATCATGCTCTTTTCTGTAGGTTTCTTCGTATTGTCCCAACACGCATCCCATTGAATCTTCAAGCACAATCAAATACATGAAGAATGGCTTTCGCTGAACAGGTAGAATTAGAATATAAGCCTCTTGCAAGTAGTCTCTGATTTTGTCAAAAGCTTTTTGATAGTCAATGTTCCATTCAATTGGTTGATCTTTTCAAAGAAACTTAAAGATGGGCTCACACATAGCAATCATATGGGAGATAAACCTGGAGATGTAGTCCAATCGTCCGAGGAAACCTCTAACGAGGTCTACCTCAACTCCTCGCTGACTAACAATGAAGCCAAGCAACTTTCCTGATCGAACACCAAAAAACATTTAGCAGGGTTTAATCGTAGAAGGAATTTTCTAAGGCGCTCAAACAACTTTTACAAGTGATCCATATGGTCCTCTTCACTTTGAGATCTGGCAATCATGTCATCGACATAAACCTCAATCTCTTTGTGCATCATATCATGGAAGATGGTGACCATCACTCTCTGGTAGGTTAACCATGCGTTCTTGAGACCGAAAGGCATAACCTTATAGAAAAATGTTCCCAAAGGGGTAATGGACATGGTCTTTCCATATCTTATGGTGTCATCTTGATATGGCTATAGCCTGAGAATCCATCCATGAAAGAGAAGACAACAAATTTAGTAGTTTTTCTTACCAGAGTGTCAATATGTGGCTGAGGGAAGTCGTCCATCGGATTGACTTTGCTCAAATCCCTATAGTCAACACACATCATGACTTTACCGTCCTTTTTAGGCACAAACATGATGCTGGCTACCCATTGAGGGTACTTCACAACTGCTAGGAAACCATCATCGAATTTACGTTTGACTTCTTCAAAAATATTTAGAGCCATGCTGATCGGGAAAATAGCAAGTGTACTATTTTGCCTTTTATAGTAATAATGGGGAAAATTCCCCGAATGTCGATCTCAAGGACTGCAAGTTAATATTGAGTTTAAATTATCATTCAATTAAACAAAAAGTATTAATTTAGTTTTTAGGTGTAAAAATATAATAATTAAAGTAAAGGGAAAAAAGGATGAAAATAAGGGTTTATAGAGAAAAAAGGAACAATGCCAGGGAAGGTGTATGATTTATCCCCGTAACAACTCTAAGTCGCTATTGCATCAATAAATATCAATTACTACCAGTTCTTAAGGGTATTTTCTCCCAAGTCCTTGGTGAGAAAACCTTTAATCAATCTACCCTAATTTCCATGTCCATGGCCAATTAGGGTGAAGTTAAGTTGTATAATATCAAACATACTTTGTTTCATACAGGGTATCCCTAGTCCTAGGTGATATCTACTGTAGAGTAACCTTATGAAAACCTTATCAATGGCGGTTCAGCCTAATTGATAACCACAAATCAATCTCATTTGGTCCGAAAGAGAAAGCAATAAACACATCAAAAGGTTATCGTAGAAAACAATATTATAAATGCAAATGTAAACTCAAATTTGTTACAATTCTAAATCAGGGACACCCCCCTAGCATTGGAGAGTTTAGCTACTCATATTGTTTAAAACAAATTCAAGATGAAAATTACACATTATAAGTAATATGATGACTTTGATCTTCAATCACTCCCGCTCATGAATATCTTCAACTCTCCGAATGCCTTGATCTCTGTAATCCTTGGTTGCTTCACAATACTGTGTTTTGCCGTATTCCAAGATGATTTTTCCTTTGGCCGAAGACCTTATTTTATAGTGAAAATTCCCAGCAGCAGTTGGACAGGTCCAAAAATATCTCTAAAAAGCCCGACGAACCAAATCACGAGAAAAACAGAATTTTTGGGCTTGGGCTGACAAGGCTCGTGTCAGCTGACACAGGTGGCCGTGTCAGCCTACTGTTCTAGCTGACACGTCCCTGGTAGGGGTGACACGATTGGGGATGATGCCTGACACGGCCCGTGTCAGCTGACACGGGTGGCCGTGTCAGGCTACTATTTTCTTCAACATGTCCTCCCTTGCCTGGCACGGCCCGTGTCAGCTGACACGGGTGGTCGTGTCAGGCCTTCTGTACCGGGGTTTTCTGCTCCTCTGCTTGCCAGAATCTCGCATTGTCTCGTTCTGAGTTCCCTGGTTCTTCTACCTGGACCTGTCGGACAAAAACACAGCTATCCCACGCATAAAATCATAAAAATAAAAGTAAAACATAACAATGATTAAAATGGCTTAAATAAAATGACTGAAGTAAGACTAACTCGAAATGTACCATAAATGCTTGCACAGTGTGTCAAAAGCCTCTGTTTCGTGTCGGATCAGTAACGAAAACTCAATGCAAATCGTGATTGATCGCAACCTCAAACTTAGCTCATTGCTTGTCCTAAATAATGTCTCAGACACATTGTCACTCCTCAGAATTCTTTATGTTTTCTACCACTGCTGAGATCATTCGCTAACGTCTTCCCTTTTCCTTCCACAAGTCCTGCTTTTCTTTGTAAGTCTTCCTTCGCACTTCCACTTCAAAGCACCGTTTCACCTGTCAGCTTATATCACATTCTCACCAATTCTCTCGGGGTAAACTGTTTACACTCATAATTCAAAGTATGCAATATCACTCACAAGTTTGAATAGTCTCTCTTTTCCTATCACCTACACACAACACACACACTTTTGAGGTCTTTCGGGTTGTAACTTGGCTTGGGTTAGGGTATGAATTATTAAAAAGGAAAACAAGGGGCTTTTGGTTCAGAGTCGATGTTACATCCTGTGTTTGTTTCTTTTATCTCCTTGGTTTTCTTTTCTTATTATTTTTTTCTTCACCGAATGCCCTTTTCCGTGCTTCTTTTTGAATCTTCGAGTTATCATTTTTCTCTTTTTATTTTTCTTTCTCTCTCTCGATTCATCAATTTTTTCTTTTTCTTTTGTTCTTGCACTTTCTTGGGCTTTGGGAGCTTTTGGGGTTTTTTACCCCAAACTTAGCTTTTCAACACAGTTTGAATATATTATCATGACTCTGAACAGGGTGAGGAAGTGTTTTTGGCCAAGGGGTACATTTATGGGGTTTAAACAAAAAAATTGGATATAGGCTCAAATGGGGTTAACGAGGGATATAATTATTCGGGATGGCTAGAAAGGCTCAGGGTTAATTTCAAACAACGTGCCTCAGTGTGTGTATCATGCAGTGACAGTCCTAGAGAGTCTACGCAAATTTAGAGTGATAAAGACAAACCTGAATGTCGCTCATGATGATCAATGTGTTTGGCTTTTTATGACTCAATTTATTTAGTTAAGCTTTGACAGGATCCACAGTACTCATTAGTTTGGTGCGATTTCTTCCTTACTTCGGAATGTACAGGATACTCATGTTGGTTAAGCTGTATACGCTGCGTCCAATCTTTACTTTCAGCAGTGTCAACTTCCTGGGGAGATCCTTCACAACAAGCCATGGTGAGTGGCGTGATCCATTCATCCACTCTCAATCGTGATCATTACTATTTCCAACCTATCAACACAGACTTGACACACTCGCAGCATAATGTACCTTCAACTAGAAAAATCAAATCTAGAATGCACAAAAGTAAAATAACACAATAACAAAATACTGAGACAAAATACTAATAAAAGACATAAAATCTCCCCCACACTTGAACTCAACATTGTCCAAAATGTTTTCGAACAAGAGCGAAGGAGGGCACTCACAGTATCCTACTGAGGAGGTGGTTGCGGGAAATGCAACATCAACTGTTGCATCATGCTGCCCATCTCATCCAACATCTCCCCCTGACAGGCTTGCTCGATGCCTTACCGTTGTTGCTCCGTCCTCAAGTCACCTATCTCGGTTTGTACCCAGCTCCATTGGTCAGTTGACCAAGATGATGAACCCTCCGCCTGTTGGGTGGGTTCCTGATGCGGTGGTACAAACTGCTCAGGAGGTGCTTGAGGATCTTCTTCTTCTACTTCCGTTCCTTCCACCTGGTCACCCATAAATTTCTCACCTGCAGTAAAATGGTCAGTTTCGTGGCCTTCATCCGCATCGGGGTCAGCGCTCACATACAACCAATTAGCACAGTCAGTAATAACAACTCTGTCCGGATCCGGCAGAGCGATGATAAACCTCTTATGGATAAGTACGGAATAGTAAGTAGGGGAAACAACAATCATACCTTGTGAAATTAGAGCAGACATGCCAATTTTGGTGTTACCTACAATTGGCGTGTCTTCGAGTAAAACAGCTTGATACTCGAAATGCTCAGTGATTTGGGTGATCATTCCCCCTACGGATATGCCTCTGGAGTTTGCTTGGTCGACTCTGCCCAGATAGTCTGCTACAAAGGTAGCTACATTGATGGTTTTATTTTGAGCCATCGAGTACATAAAGAATAGCTCTCTTTGAGTAGCTACACCTGTGCTATCGCCTCTTCCAAACAAGGTATAGGCTAAACCCTTTTGAGGAGTAATTCGTCCTCCCGGTGATGGCAATCCAGAAATCCATAGGTGAGAACCCGTCTGGGACCGCTCCTGGTTCGTTCAGAGGGAGTCGAAGTATTGCGGATAACTCCTTAACAGACAACTCATGATAATTATTAAACAACCGGAAACGCAAGATGCCGAAATAATACCTGGTCGTGTCTATCCACCATTTTTCCAACTAGAATTCCAACGTACTGAGGAATTCGAGAGTAATGCGCTCGTATGTTGGCGCTTCCAAACTCATGAACTCGAGCATTCCTAAAACATGGAACATCCGGTATACCAGATCTTCATCCCCAAAGCGTTCAGAGTATGCTCACACATATACCTTGTCGACGTGAGTTTGCGTTTCCGGTGAATTTGGTATCTCCGTTCTTGTTCCGAATTGTCAAACACGATGTTGTATGGATTTGGATTCCGACTCGGGCGCTTCTGTGACTTTGCCATTTTCGCGAGTTGTTGCTTTCCGGTGAGGATTCTCCGCATGGGCATTTTGGACCTGCAAAAATAGAAATTATTTGAACTTTTGAGTTAGGAAATTCTGAAATCGTGGTTAGGACCGGGACGATGAGTGGAGTAATATTAGTGAAGGGTGTTTTGGCGATAGGTGAGTGGAAATGGGGGTTATGGAAGGTTTTAGGTAGTGAGGTTTATGAGTTTTAATGGAAGTTGAAAGGTTTTGAGAGAAAGAGATGAAAAATGATGAGAGAATAATGAGTTGTAAGGGAAAAATCTGATAATGATAAGGTTAATGGGGAAAAGGTATGGTTAATGGTGGATTAAGTGGGTGGGTCCCACGAAAATTCAAATTTTTCAAAAAAAATTCAAAAAATTCGCCTGCCTGACACGGGTGGCCGTGTCAGGCTACTGGTTTCCACATGGTTTGGAATTTATCTTCAGTGTTCCTGACACGGCCCGTGTCAGCTGACACGGGTGGCAGTGTCAGGCCTCCTGTACTAGGGTTTTTTTGCCTCTCTGCTTGCCGGAATCTCGCATTGTCTCGTTATGAGTTCCCTGGTTCTTCTACCTGGACCTATCGGACAAAAACACAGTTATCCCACGCATAAAACCATAAAAATAAAAGTAAAATATAACAATGATTAAAATGGCTTAAATAAAATGACGGAAGTAAAACTAACTCGAAATGTACCATAAATGCTTGCACAGTGTGTCAGAAGCCTCTATTTCGTGTCGGATCAGTAACGAAAACTCAATGCAAATGGTGATTGATCACATGCCCAATCTTGTTCTTCGGAGCTTCTATTTTACTGGCGGGTAGTCTGGCTGAAGCGAAAGCTTGTGCACAATATTATCCGTGTCTAGACCAGGCATATACTAGTACGACCATGCGAACACATCCACATACTCTTGTAGCAGCTTGATCAATATTTTCTTGATGCTTGCCCCAAGTTTGGTCCCGACCTTGACCTCTTTCTTCTCTTCCTTTGTACCAAGGTTGATTGTTTCCACCGGCTCTTCATGTGGCTGAAGGGATTTGGACTTGTGCTCGAGCATCCTTAACAATTCATCAGGGATATCACAATCTTCCTCACTCTCTTCTTTCACTTGGTAGATAGGGAGCTCAAAGTTATAGGAAGTAGTACGGTTATTAGGTTCAAATGGTTTATTAATTATCCTGCAAGTTTTGAATGATTGCTTTTAGAAAAAGTGGAAATTAAAAATGAAAAAAAAGGAAAGTATTTAGTTTTTTTATAAAAGATTTCCATTTTATGAAAATAAATATAATAAATGAACAAAAATAGTTTAACAAAATGCCTTTTATTTATCGTAATAATATTTGAAAATAAAAGTGGCCCTACAACATGATCCATTAGCCTCGGACAGAGTTAAGGATTTGAAAAAAAAGGAAAACACATTTACTTTGACATGGGAAAAATTTTAGGGATCTCGAATTCCGTCCCAATTAGTCAAAATTGCTTCACGCCGGTATACCAGATTTGGCATTTATTCCTCCGATGTGTTGTCTTCAATTGAACTTACTTGATCTCCATGAATGTAGTCTCTGCAGAGAAAAACCTCTTGGATGCTTCACGTGCAGTCCTTTGTAAGAACTAGGGCTTCTCTCCTACCAGGAGGCGAGTACCCCAAATTGAAACGATCATTCTTCTCACAAATATCAATGATTTTCCCCCAACCTTCAGTGCTCGAATTTTGATTGTTGATTTTGCACTCTTCAAAGAGGAAAAAGATGAACCGGCCTTCTCAACAGGGTCTTTTGTTTCTGTTGATTCCTTAGGATTGACATTAATTTTAGCTAAAACAAATAATGTAATCATCTCTGTTGTTTTAATATGTTGGGTTGAAGAAATTCAACATCTGGACCAACATGTCATGTACGATGTCACGACATCAGGTCTGTGACATCGCACATGTGTAGAAAACTGAATTAATTAATTCAGTATATATTCTGGGATCAGCAAAGATATCTGGTGAATATCCTAACTCCCATGTGGAGGTCTCGAAGACTCAATCAGAAGATATATAGGCTCAAAATATGGAGATATATATGGAGAGATTTTAGGATTGAAGACCTTGTTTGTAGCAGAATTTTTCTGCTGAAGTTGTAACAGCAAAGAACAAGTCTGCTGCGATTTCTGAAGGCCCAAATCCAGTTGGGTGATTAGGTTATAAATAGCTGATTGTAATCTAGTCTTTGTAAGCCTCTTAGAATGAATTTTTAGGGGTGTGTGTAAGGTAAACCTCCCAATCTGTGGGAAGGTTACCATGTGTATCTCAGTGGTAAATCCTGAGAGTTTTTGTGACTCAAAGCCTGTAGGCAAGAGTGATTTTGTTCTTGAATGAAGCTGTGAAGCAAGTTCAAGGTGTGTTAACATTACATTGTATTTGTAGTGATAGGAATGGAAACTGGAGGTTTCTATCTAGGAGTTCCTAGGTATAGATTGCATTGGGTAGGGATTAAGTGATGAGTTGTAAACGGGTGAGTTTAACTCTGAATTGATACTACTAATAGTGGATCTTCTTCCTGGCTTGGTAGCCCCCAGATGTAGGTCATGTTGGACTGAACTGGGTTAACAATTTCCTGTGTTTGTTTTCCTTCTGCATGTGTTCATTACTGTCATAACTCAGCAGGTATTCCAGTCAGCTTATCAAGATGATAACTGACCTGGCATATAGCCTTCAGTTTGAATGTCAATCAGAAAGTTGTAACATTCATCAGGGACAGTTCATATTGAATGATAAGTAGGTTAACTGTAGTTCAATATTTAATTAAGTCTGTTCTTCTCAAGGATAACAGACATGGCTGAAGGATCATAGTGAAACTGTCAAACTGGATGTTTTGACAGTTGATACTGAAGGATGATACTGAAGTAGAGACTAGGTGGTCTTTTCCAGTATTGCAAACTTAGCACAGCAAGTTTCCAGGAACATAACAGAATCAGCATATGTTCTGGATGTCGAACTGAATGTTGTGACATTCATTCCCAACAGCAGGTGCTAAAGTGTAGGATGATTGGTTTCTCTGGTTCAGTATTTTTCTCAGGGATTCAATTGCTTAGAGAAAAACCAGGAAACCAACTACTAACCTACAATTAATGAACCTAACAAATAGCCAAATTGTTAGCAATCTAATAAGTGGAAATTAGATTAACATGTTCAGCCTTTAATTCAGGAAATACAAGTAAAAGATACACACACTGGAACAATGTAACAGATGATGTCCACAAACAACAGTAAGACATCATGCTGATAACTATGGAAGAAAACAACAGAAGTGAGTGCTAGGTTTGATTTCTGCTAAGTCCTTCTTCCTGATGCACAGAACCAGATGTTCATACATTCTAGGGTGACATAGAATGAGATGTCGTGACATCTGTGAACCTGTGCATATTAGTACAGAGGTTAATAACTTTCTTGCTGTATTAGTTACAATGTTAGATCAGATGTCATGACGTGGTGTATAACATCTGAATTCTGACTACGCCAGAATTTCAATTGGTATCAGAGCAGGCATCCTGTTCTGCTTCTGGATGAGATCCATGGGTGATACTTTCTGGTATCTTGCAAGGAGTTATGTTAGTACTGATGCTGGAACCTGTGAAAGGTTCTGTAATCTCCTTGAATGGTCCCTTGAAGTAGGTGGATGGACTGTTCATGACAGGAATATTGTGTACCTGTCTCTGGAGGGTGGCAATTGGCCTGTATGTGGGACAGCTGTGCCAGTATTGAATCACATTCAAACTTGGTATGGTCTTGGAGGCTGATCTGGTGAAGTGTGTGTTCATAGGTTGAGTTGTATTATGATTTCCGCTGCATAATACCTGGCAAAACTCAAACTCTGATGTTGTTTCCCCTCATGTGGATGAAAGGCTGCTGTATTCAAGATCTCATCATAATCTACTGAAGATGTCAAAGATACTTGAGTCTCCTCAAGTCCACTCATCATGAAGTTCTCACTTCAGGATAGTAAGAATCACTTAATCACTGATTCTTTTACTCACTTGAGTAGGGGGTATGAAGATCTTGAAGGCCTTCAAGGAAGGTTTGTTCCAAGGAGGTGGAACTAATGTTCTATGCGATGTTAGAACATGTTATTCAACAAGTATGCAGCTACTGGTTGAAGAGCAGATGTTTTTAGGTGTCAAACAAAGGGATACTTGTTTGGAACCTACTCCTGACCTGGAAGAGGAGACATCTGTATGTGCTAAGTTGACAAGGGTAGGGTCAACTGTGTGTATGCTCAAGAAGGTCACATGTAGAGGTCTGGTCTCTAGAAGTGGAGCTGGGTGAGATGTGACATTGAGCAATTTCCTGCTGCTTGTCCTACTCCTGTAGATTGATCAGGGATGAATGGCTGTTCTCTGGAGTACTATGGAGTGTTGTAAGACAAGTCCTCTAGAGGCTAGCAGTCAACAATGGAGTAACCTGACTGCTACTTCATTTCAGAGGATTGGGACCATGAATCTTGTTATTCAAGCACCATGATCAGAAGTGGCAGTTCTTTCAAGGAGTGAGAATATGAAGATTCATAGGTTGGTTGATGAAGTATGCTCTGGCAATGCGTATCTGCTATTGACTGGTGTTCCTCTAGTACTTATGGTCAGCTAAAGTCTGATTGGTGTGGTAGAAGTTTGCGTAGGTATAACTCATAGAAGTAGTTACCACTGGTAGGGATGAAGTATGTCAGGTAGAGACATTTTTATACAATGCATGGTTATTGGTGTGGAGTTTCCATGATTGTTAGGTTGAGGGGGAGTCTTGGTTAACCTCCTCAAGTCTGGTCAGCCTAGGGTCTGGTTGGCTGTTAACCTGTGTCACATGGGTTCTGGTGGTTGTGTGACACATTTGCAAGGAAGAATTCATCTCTCTCATTCCTAAGGGTGAATTCAATCTGGGAAGACTTTCAAAATTGTCTAGGTGCTTGCAAGCAGAAGATGTTGACACAAGAAGAGTACTTTCAAAGTATTCTTATGGTGGAAATATCTGAAAGGAAAATTGGGAAAGGATTTAAGATCAATGTCTACTTGTGCCAAGTACAAGTGTGTAATTGATTATCCTTGGAGCTCAAGATAACGGATGTTCTTAAAGATGTTGGAACATCACTTCTTCAAGACCCTGTGCAGAATCACAGGAAGGATAGTACATTGGCTTATGATCTATCTCTTTGGTGGCAGCAAAAGCATATGATCTCTGAAAAGGTTTCCTGGCAAGAAACTTGATTCAGCCTTGGTATGTACAAGAAGAAGAAGACATCATAGTCTTGATGGTGGTTACTTGGATCAGTTTATTTCTGATCTAGGTTAGGAAGTGCATTAGCTTATGCACACTGTGGAGTCAAGAACAGTGGCAGCAGTCTTGACATCATGGAAACAGCCTTGCCTTAGGATATGGAATCCTTGGTAGAGCTGAAGGATTAGTTTCTAACTGGTCCTTCTGAAGACTCATACATCAGAGTGTTTGATGTCTTTGGAGAAGAAGCAGGGATTCATCAAGGTGTGAGCTTGGATGACTTAACTGCAAACCTGCAGGATGGAGGTTGTTTACTCAAACTTGGTTTCACAATCAAGTCTCTGAGAACATTGAACTCTTGTTCTGTGAAGGGAGGAAGTTCTTTCAAGTGGCAGAAGAGGGAGCTGAATTGAACAGCTAGATGTCAAAACACAATGTTGTGACATTTGGTTCAACATCAGACTCTTAGTTGGTGAAGTGGCACATCAACTTGAGATAGAAAGGTCTACAGGGTTGTAGATTGGATACTTCAAAAAGCTTGAAGTTCTAGTCTCACTTGAAAGGTCAGAATATCTTTGGGAGAAGTCTGATAAACTTGGGGAGGTCAAAAAAAAAAAGCAGCATTTGACCTTTTCATATGAGGATTCATGAAGGAGGTAATCAACCAGTGGCAATTGGTTTACCTCAGAAGTGAGTTCGAAGAATCAAGATAATCAACATATGGCAGCTGATTATTCTTGAGGAAAGTCTGAGACAAATTACTCCTGAGTAGAAAAGTAGTAAGTTGAAGACTAAAGGAGGTGCTTTCTATTCATCCCTTGGAGCTTGTGGTAGGAGTTCTGAGCCATCTATGGAAGATTATCTCTTGTAATGGGATGAAAATGTATATGTCCCAATTTAGGTCTGGGGTCTTCTTAATCAAGCTGATGACTCAGTGATATCTGAAGACTATCAGATGGTGCTCCTCGTTGTGAAGGATGTCCCAGCTGATGTTAGAACATCTTGTGAAGTGGTCTTCTGTTCTAGTTAGAAGAGAGATTGACACAGAGTGTGAATGTGTTCAGCTAAGAGGGTTGAACAGAGGGTGTGCTCTTGAAGACATGAAGATGCGTCTTATGTTTTCCATTCATCAAGTGGTCTGGATTCTCTTTGAATCAGGAAGTATGTGAAGATCCAACTTTGGGGTGTTGGATATGCTCATGTGTGATCTCCAAGTTTCAAGAGGAGAGTAGGGCGTCCATGACAGGGGGAGTTTTGTCCTTGAAGCTGCAAGTAATCATCAAGCTTGTGGTCTATGTGTACTCAGATAACTAGGTATGGCACCTTGTCAGTTATCAGGATACTGTGATGTATGTCAAGGCTGAGTGAGCTGAAGAATGTCTGACTGGATGTCATGACATTGCCCTGGACAATGCTGCTAATTCCTTCTGAAACTAAAAGTCAGTAGGGATTATGAAGGTGATGTGTCAAATTCTGACAAATCAGAATAAGCCAGATGGCTACAGCTGTGTGGTACAGGGGGAGTAACCATCTGATGAAGTGTGGGAATTTGACTGTATCAGTTCCAGATGTCAAGTCTCTACTGGAGGTATGACAGGAACCTTGGAAAATGTTGAATACTAGCAGAATGCAGGAAAAAGCCGCGTGAAATGTTAAGACATCGCGTGCAACGTGTCTGACTGCATATATGGAATAGTCTCCATGCACTGGAATGGTTGTTTTGGAAAAGAAACAGTCAGGAGCTATAAAAGGTATTCAAAGATAATCTGAGATTTTGTTGGTGATTCTCTGACTGTTTCTCAGCAAAAAATAAATGCATCTTGACCAAGCATTTATTTCTACCGGAAATTCCTAGGCACGGGCTGGACTATTTAAAGGATGCAATAGCCCTCTTCCTCTCACAAGAAAAACACTCCATTCTCAGAATCATGGGGTATGTTAAGGTTTGGGCAAGCTGCGCCTGGATCTGGTTTTGTGAAGGGTGCCTTTACAAATGTTTAGCTAAAAAGGGGGAGAGAAATATAGTCCTGGGGTTGAGGATGTACCAGAAGCAAACCAACTGTGGATGTGGCAGCAAACAGAAGTTGGCATCAGGCACAAAATCCACCAACTGGGTTTACCACTTGTGTCTTGTGATCTGAGTTAAGAAGACAGTTGTGCCGTGTGATCTGAGTTACATTGTCTATGTACTCAGCATTACATACTCTTCAGAAAGCTCTCCGGTTGAGGGGAAGGGTTCTGGTACAACTGAGTCTTGTCCCTCTTCTTCCCCATGTACACCAACTTTGGTGTTTGTGGTGGTGGAGCCAATAACGGAGATGAAGAGCATTCCCAAATTGGGATGTTTTGTCCAGTGTATTGTTTATTTGTTTTAGCTAAAATTTGCCAAAGGGGGAGATTGTTGATTCCTTAGGATTGGCATTAATTTTAGCTAAAACAAATAATGTAATCATCTCTGTTGTTTTAATATGTTGGGTTGAAGAAATTCAACATCTGGACCAACATGTCATGTACGATGTCACGACATCAGGTCTGTGACATCGCACATGTGTAGAAAACTGAATTAATTAATTCAGTATATATTCTGGGATCAGCAAGGATATCTGGTGAATATCTTAACTCCCATGTGGAGGTCTTGAAGTCTCAATCAGAAGATATATAGGCTCAAAATATGGAGATATATATGGAGAGATTTTAGGATTGAAGACCTTGTTTGTAGCAGAATTTTTCTGCTGAAGTTGTAACAGTAAAGAACAAGTCTGATGCGATTTCTGAAGGCCCAAATCCAGTTGGGTGATTAGGTTATAAATAGCTGATTGTAATCTAGTCTTTGTAAGCCTCTTAGAATGAATTTTTAGGGGTGTGTGTAAGGTAAACCTCCCAATCTGTGGGAAGGTTACCATGTGTATCTCAGTGGTAAATCCTGAGAGTTTTTGTGACTCAAAGTCTGTAGGCAAGAGTGATTTTGTTCTTGAATGAAGCTGTGAAGCAAGTTCAAGGTGTGTTAACATTACATTGTATTTGTAGTGATAGGAATGGAAACTGGAGGTTTCTATCTAGGAGTTCCTAGGTATAGATTGCATTGGGTAGGGATTAAGTGATGAGTTGTAAACGGGTGAGTTTAACTCTGAATTGATACTACTAATAGTGGATCTTCTTCCTGGCTTGGTAGCCCCCAGATGTAGGTCATGTTGGACTGAACTGGGTTAACAATTTCCTGTGTTTGTTTTCCTTCTGCATGTGTTCATTACTGTCATAACTCAGCAGGTATTCCAGTCAGCTTATCAAGATGATAACTGACCTGGCATATAGCCTTCAGTTTGAATGTCAATCAGAAAGTTGTAACATTCATCAGGGACAGTTCATACTGAATGATAAGTAGGTTAACTGTAGTTCAGTATTTAATTAAGTCTGTTCTTCTCAAGGATAACAGACATGGCTGAAGGATCATAGTGAAACTGTCAAACTGGATGTTTTGACAGTTGATACTGAAGGATGATACTGAAGTAGAGACTAGGTGGTCTTTTCCAGTATTGCAAACTTAGCACAGCAAGTTTCCAGGAACATAACAGAATCAGCATATGTTCTGGATGTCGAACTGAATGTTGTGACATTCATTCCCAACAGCAGGTGCTAAAGTGTAGGATGATTGGTTTCTCTGGTTCAGTATTTTTCTCAGGGATTCAATTGCTTAGAGAAAAACCAGGAAACCAACTACTAACCTACAATTAATGAACCTAACAAATAGCCAAATTGTTAGCAATCTAATAAGTGGAAATTAGATTAACATGTTCAGCCTTTAATTCAGGAAATACAAGTAAAAGATACACACACTGGAACAATGTAACAGATGATGTCCACAAACAACAGTAAGACATCATGCTGATAACTATGGAAGAAAACAACAGAAGTGAGTGCTAGGTTTGATTTCTGCTAAGTCCTTCTTCCTGATGCACAGAACCAGATGTTCATACATTCTAGGGTGACATAGAATGAGATGTCGTGACATCTGTGAACCTGTGCATATTAGTACAGAGGTTAATAACTTTCTTGCTGTATTAGTTACAATGTTAGATCAGATGTCATGACGTGGTGTATAACATCTGAATTCTGACTACGCCAGAATTTCAGTTTCCATAAATATGGAATTGGCTATATCGAGAGGCTAGAAAGAAGTTTCTAAGGCATCTTCATGAGCCTCAATGCATCTAAAGGAGGAGAGTTGACTAACAATGAAATCCTCTTTAATTGAGATGGTTATGAGCTTGTTGTCGATGATAAACTTCATTTTCTGGTACAAAGTGTGGCGGTAAATTTTTTGAGATTAAACTATTGATTAACTTAACTCATAAACCAAGAGTCGCCACCGCGCTTTTATTGTTTTCAAAGAAAAGGGAAAGAGTATGAACAAAACCCAAAGAAGTTTTAAAACAAAACTAATAAGAGAAGATAAGGGTCCGGAGGTTAGTTATGCAAAGGGAAGGTATTAAAATCCTAAACATCTATTACTCTATAAGAACCTCTTTAAAATATGTGCATTTTGGCTTTAAAATGGTGTTGTTTGCAAAAGATTGGGGGAGATGAGAGGAGAAATGTTTTTCACAATTTTTGTGTTTTCCAAGACTTCTTGAATCTCATGCCTACATACTAACAAAGTGCAATCGGGGATCAAAACCTCGTAGTTCGTGGAAAAAATAACAAATTTGTTTGTTTAATTCATTTTTAATGAAAAGACATTTTGTGATTTTAAGGAGAATACTCAACTAGTGACCCACATGTATGAGAACTTTGCATCACCACAAAGAAGGGCTTTGTTAGCTCATATTTCGACGCCCATTTTAGAGTTACAAAATGGAAATCCCATGTGAAAAGGTTTTTGACCGAATCTGATATTAGGGAGATCTAGTCGAAAGTCCCTGGATGAGAAGGGCCAGTGTGCAGTTAGGACTTAAAAATATTCTCTAGTGTTTTGAAGACGGTTTTGACCGGAGATTCAAAATTCAAATAAAGAAGGGAAATTTGTTCTTATATGAAACTGCTGAAGGTACACATGGAGCATAGTGGATGGTTGCATCCATGCAAAGTTCCATTTGTCTCGACGTGATTAAGGGGCCGTTGGAAACGGTTATTTCGATTAGTATAAATAGAAGGTCTTAGTGTTAGGATCAGTGTGTGTCAAAGTATGTACAAAGTCTGTAAAATTTACCAATTACCCGTGTGAAGAGGAACCACAAATTAAGAAATGTACGTTTATTTTACACCATTGTCAGTTACTTTGAAGTAATACAATTTATCTTTATTTTTTTCCATAAATACTTCTTTATTCCAAATATTCTTCTTTGTTGTTAGTTGTTGTCATTTCATTTATAATATTTCTCTTTAAGTTGTGTTAGTCTTTTATTGGCTAAGTAGTTTCACTCATTATTATCTTCACAATACTGTCGAACTATTCGTTTTCACTAGAATTCACTTTAAACAATTAAAACATGTCCTAGGATCAATCAGATTGATCCTGTAAGTGACAAAATTTAGTAATTTGGAAGATCAATGGTTGTTTACCAATTTTCACGGTAAACAAATTGGCATACCCAGAGGGACAGTGCTAACGTTTTTAGAAAATTGAAATTGTTTTTATTATGGTTATTCATTCATTTTCTCCTTTTTCGAAAGAATTCGTTGTATGTTATTAACGAGTGGTAAAGTAGCCACAACCAACGAACATAGACCAAGGGGAAAATCCACTACGAGAATGGAGAATTTAAATGCGCCAGATAACCAAAATTCTCAAAATCCATCAACCAACAATATACCACCCCCTTCTTCTTCGATAGGGGCGAACACGACCACAATGCACTGAAACGGTTCCATCTAAGGAAAGTTTGATGCCAACATATTCGATTCCCCATACTGAACCAATTTTAACTTACATTGGGCCTAGGGGGCTTCCTCACACCCCCACCGATTGGAAATGTTCTAAATAGTCCTTTGGTACCCCTTGGTTTCTCTATACCATTGGGTGGTCGAGAACAACCATATGGAATGCCAACTTCAGTGATGACAAGTTTGCATAACGCTGCTTCGTCCTTCTCAGAACCATTTGTTAACATAAACTCCCTAGTACAAGGGTCTGGGGATAACATGGGTCAAAACAACCAATCTTCAGGTTTGAGACACCAAACACAAATACCTAGCCTTACTAATAATTCCACAGTAGAGTGGAGATAACAAATGGACGAAAGCAACCATGAGATGGTCGAAATGCTTACCCAAACATTGACCACCGTATTGAATCCTTTGATTCAAAATACAGCTCAGTCGAATCAACAAATGACAACATAGGTGGCGCGAATGTCTGAATTCCTGGGTGTACCACAACCTCATCGACACCCTCTGAGGGATTGGGTAAGGGAAAACCAGGGGGAAACCTTCGAAGAAGACCCTAGTGCACGCAGCACAACAATCATCACACCCCGAGAAGACCCCATTCCTCAACAATTGTCTCTTGACCTCAGCCAATGGAGTCTTTAACCGGTTCACATCCGTCACCCAGATTCTGCCCTTATCCTCAGAAATTGAATTCACCCCCATTTGACCATGCGCGGGCATGGGATTAACATTAACGTTTGGGGATGGAGCAAAATTGATTGCCTTAGAATCCACCAGGTCCTGGACAACATGCTTAAAAGCTTTACAATTTTCCACGTTGTGTCCAGGGGCACCAGAGTGAAATTCACATTTAGCATTCTCATCAAAACTGGCCGGCCTCTGGTCAGGTCTCAACGGAGCCAACGTTCTCAGCTGGACCAACCCCAAATCTTTCAGCTTCTTCAGCAAGAATGAGTAGGTCACAGGTGGTCTATCAAATTGACGATCATTCATTCGCCCTCTTACTTGATACCCGACCCTCTGCGGTCTCTGTTGAAATGGTTGTCGTTGTTGTGGCGGTTGTTGTTGTTGCTGTTGTTGTTGCTGTGAATTATCAGCAGGAATTGTTACCGCAGCAGTGTGCTGGTAGTAACGATCCCTACCTTGTCCTCTTTGGGCATACACAGCGCTGATGTCACCCTCCTTCTTTCTCTGACCATTACCAAAGGGCTTCTTTGATCCAGACGACGAAGCGTTACCCTGTATCTTTCCCATCTTTAGCCAACTCTCAATTCTTTCACCGGCCACTACAATATCAGCAAAATTGGTAACCGGGCATCTCACCATCCTTTCTGCAAACGTCCCCTAAAGGGTACCCATAAACAGATCAGACATCTCCCGGTCTACCAACGGAGGTTGGACTCTGGCAGCCAACTCCCTCCATCTCTGCGCGTATTCTTTAAACCCTTCATTTGGCTTCTGAGACATACCCTGCAACTGGGTACGGCTAGGAGCCATGTCAGCATTAAATTGATATTGTTTAAAGAACGCATCACCAAGATCCTGCCAGCTCTTGATATCCGCAGATTTCAACTTGGTATACCATTCCAGAGACCCACCAGACAGACTGTCCTGGAAGAAGTACATCCAAAGCTTCTGGTCCATTGTATAAGCAGAAATCTTTCAGACAAAAGCCTGGAGATGAGTTTTCGGGCAAGAACTCCCATTATACTTGTCAAACGCAGGCGCTTTAAACTTTTGCGGGATCACAATCCCCTCAACCAGCCCCATGTTCGACATATTGACAACCCCCGGAGTAGCATAACTTTCCAGAGCCCTGATTTTCTCCGCCAGCACCTGAATCTCTTTGTTTGGTGGTTGGACACCGTATTGACCGAATTTCTCATTCAGCATGGAGAACTGATCTGCTTCTTTGTCTTCCTCTCTATCCTCCTCAGCCCCAAAGAAAGGAGGAAACAAACTATCCTTCAGATTATTATTCACCGGACCCGGTCCACCGCCTGTAGCAGCACCAAAACCATCACCATTATTAATCACCACCCCAGCAACAGTCTTCTTTCTGAGATCTCCCCCATCCCTTGATCCACCGAGACCATTGTTGGAAACACCCTCTTGATTATTACCACCGTTGGCAGCCGAAGTCCGCTCGAGCTTTTCCACCTTATCAGCAAGTGCTTTCTGTCCCAAGGCCAACCCTTGCATGACGTTTATCAACTCACCCATTTTCTCCTTCAACTCGAGAATATCTGTGTTGGGTAGATCCATCAGCTTGGATTTGTTGCGCCTGGTAGGGTATCTGCGCGGACGTGCTACGTGCAAGGGAATGATTCTACGTGCGCGAGCAATGATTCCTGAAACAATCAAGCACGTTAGAAACTGACACCTGCAAAATAGAAGACAAGTTATTATGATTCATGCATGAATGCAATGTCTATCCATATGAGGAACACTCTGTCTTTCGATCCTGGCTTCATCGAGACAGATAATAATCCGGCAGCAATATTCTGATATCAATCATCTGATTTTGCCATACAAAGCAGAGAATTATGATTTAGCAAAGATATCACCCAACCATGTGTGTCCTGTGTGAGTGCATACAGTCAAACAAATAAAGCTTGAAGATCAATCACTGAATGATAATAACCACTGTATATCAAGAGTGCACAATACGTGCGAAAATCATACATCAAGTCTGATACAGATCGAATACAATTCTCCAGAATCAGAAAGAAAATATAAGCAAGTGAATTCTGTCAACATGCCTGACGGTAATCCAACACAAATAAGAAAGGTCTAATCTGACGAAGGTCCCACAGAAGGCCCTACATCATCAACCATCCTGGTAAACTTCACGGCGAACCTGAGCTCGGTGTTCTCCTGTTGCAATCTCCCCACCTCCTTCTGGTGAATCTTCATTTGTCGGAAGTAATGATCCCTCTCAGCAAGATAATGATCTCTCTCGGCAATATAATGATCTCTCTCAATAATAATCTTCACGTTCTCTACTTCCTTAATCTTCAGCTTTGCTTCCCATTTTGCGATAAGGACTTTGACTCTGGCTTCCCTCTGATTCTTCACAAGGATCTGCCTCCCCTTCTCATCCTCAATGACCCTCAAAGCTCTAGCCAACTTCTCCTTGGTAATGTCGTGCTCCTTTGTAGATGACTCCAAAGCTTGGCTGACCTTGCCATAATAAGCGGTGTCTATCTCAAAGCGCTTCACCACAAGAGCATGTCTCTTATCCTGGTCTTCTATTTTCCCTTTGATTTCCTGATTAGCCATTTGGATTCTAGCAACACTCATCTCCAATTCAGTCTTCTCTACATGAAGCTGATCTCTCTCCCTCTTCATCTCCAGGAACTCTTCCATACTGACAGAAGAATGGGATTCCTCAATCAACGGATGCCAAGGATCACCCACAGGAAATGGTAGACGAGTGAGCTCCACTCTCCTGCTGAGCCAATCATCAAACGGAGGAAAAGACCTGTTATTAGCTCTACCCCAAGAAAACTTACCTTTCCTTTGAATGCGGCGCCATGCATCAGACACTTACCTTAACGATGACTGGTTACCCTCAACCGGGAAGTAGAAAGTTTCCTGAATCTCACTCTTAAGAGGAGGAACCTCCATAGCGAATCCCATTTGTCTCTTAAGAAGCGTCGGGTTATAATTAATGCAACCCTTAACTCCTATAAGAGGCACATTGGGAAAACTCCCACAACTGCAAATGAAATCCTGTCCAACCCCACTACTATGAGTCCAAGCTATGTCTTTGGCTCGCAAACCCATCAACTTGGTTGCCCAATTTACAGTATGGTCAAGAAGAACAAAAGCACCCCCTGGAAGGCAGATATCCCATGAACCACTTGTATAGTAGCTGAGCGCAACACCTAATCAATCCCCCACGCCGCTTCTCGTTCCGATTATGGACCGAGTAATAAACATCCCCAACCAGAGTAGGAATAGGATTCCTCTAAGCAAACAAACGGATGGCATTAATATCCACAAAGTTCTTCTAGTTAGGGAACAAGATGATTTCATAAACGCTCACAGCAATCAAAGCACAGACAGCCTTCCAATCTCCCAAAACAGCATGCTCCTTGGCTTTAGCCTCGAGGAAACTCAGATGAAAACCAGGCAACTTTCCCTTCTCCTTCAACCCTCCTTTAGTCACCTCGGAGCTCAAATAAAGAGCATGGGAGATCCCACCAACATCAGGTTCTTCCTTAGTAGCATAGAAAGGAACCCGATTTCTGATATGAATACCCAAGATACCAGCATAGTCCTCCATCAAAGGCCCTAACAAGTAATCCGGGAAGACAAAGCATCTCAAACCAGGATCATAAAACTGGAGAAAAGTATGGATGACACTCATATCCCTGTCAGTGAGCCTGAAAACAATCTTCAGAATACCACCATAAGTCTCACGGAACATCCCCACATGGTCGGGAGTAATCAATGTTATCATCTCTTTTAGCACACCGATCTCTGGATCAAAGAAACTGTAGACAACATCGTCCTTCAAACCGGGCCTCATATCTGAGTAGAGGAGTCTCTCGACCAGGATCTCAATCAAGAATGTCCCCTTCATATGAATAAACATGAGTTAGATGCGGATAAATACAAAATGAGAATGATGTTGATGTATGAATGCAATGCACTGTGCCATCCTCCAAGTCATCTGAACATCCACTGCACTGAGTTCCGGTCTCTGAACTGATCACAACCATCTGAGGTACTGAGTAATCACAAATCCGACTCAGGGTTCCGAAATAAATGGAACAGAAGGATATATCACCATCACCACTAGAAAGTCACTGATCTGATAACCACAAAAATCATCTGTACCAGCCCAGGGAATCCTGAAATAAACGGATCCCCACTGATAAATAGCACGGACAGAACTCCGGCGTCTCAGAAATAAATATCCATAAATCCGACTTAAAAATAGGACCCAGATCAATAACTGAACCATTAGTCACCATCAAAGTCATCATCAGAACATTCATCTGTAAGAATCAAACCCTCCCCTCACAGGTGAATTCTAATCAGGTCATCCTAAGGCGGATAATGGTCTCGACAATCGGACAAGATACTCAATGGGTTTGCCCTTTCAGGTGTGCCACTGCAGCTCTCATAAGACCATCTAACCCAAAGATCCGGGAAAGAACGGTCACCGAAGTCAACAACTCAAAAGAGATAACCCAACCAAAGTGGAATACTCCACAATGGAAGAGATCTCTCAGAAGAACCTCGTCCGGCTCGTGGTGTGTCACGTCGCAACAACATGCCCAACCAACATGTGAGGAACGTGAGACCACACTAATCCTAGGTGTATACTCGGGCCTGGGTTTTAGCCCCACTCAGAACACCCACCCCAAATCAGAGGAACCAACCTGTACAAAATCCGACATAATGATAACATGATGCATGCAAATATTTATGCAAATATATACACAACATAATAATTATAAATGCAATAAATAAAGCAGCACAAGCAACCAAAACTATCCTAGAGAACGCTAGGAATGACTCGCTTAGGGAAGATGGACCAACAAGAGGTCAACTTCTATAGTCCCCAGCAGAGTCGCCAACTGTCGCAACGCGAAAAACAACCGGCGGGAAAAGACAAACAAACAGAGCCGCCACCGTGCGTTATTTATCCCAAAGGAGGGAAAGGAAACGCTCGAAGTAAACCTGGAAAGGAAATGGTCTTACGGCCGGAGATTACAAGGTACGGGAGTCGGTTACGCAAGGGGAAGGTATTAACACCCCTCACGTCCGTCGTACTCGACGGGATCCACGCTCAAAAGAATAGAATAAGGTTTCTAAATAACTGCTCAAAAAGAATGCACACACACTGGATTAAAACACAGATAGAAGAAGACGGAAGCGGACTCGGCAGGATGTCGGATCCTGGGCCTACGTAGTTTGTCAGAAACAAACATCAGAGTCGACGTAGTTCGGGGAAATGGGAACGGGCTCGCTAGGATATCGCATCCTATGCCTACTTATCTCATCTGGAATGAGAATCAGAGCTACCGTAGTTCGGCTAACGCACGCCGAAACAAAACACAACACCAAGACGCTGAGACGTCAAAAGAAACTCGCAAATGGAAACAGACTGCCAATGGCTGGTCTTACGTCCAACTCCGAACAAAAGAATCACAAACAGGAAACCGAATGCCAATCGCTGGGCTTACATCAGACTCCAAGCAAACAAATAACAACAGACGGGAAACCGAATGCCAATCGCTGGTCTTACATCAGATTCCAAGCAAACAAACAACAACAGACGGGAAACCGAATGCCAATCGCTGGGCTTACATCAGACTCCACAAATAGACAACAACACAAAAGGGTATCAAATTGACAAGCTAACAGGGAGTCTGGAACTCGAGCCTAGTAGATGTCAAGCAAACACACAAAAAAAAAGAAAAGGTTGCCTGGAGAGATCTCGCACGATCTCCTGCCTACGTACCTCATCTGGTATGAGGATCAGGGCGACGTAGTTCCCCTTAACAGGAAAGAAACTTTCTCCTAAACCAGAGACCGGGAAATAACAACTAAAAGGGAGACTTACTCGAGCCTAAAAGTTGTCATGTAATCCACAATAGTCCTAGGTTGAGGTATTTGAACATAACCCAACTCGCACAGGAAGCAAGCTAGCCTAAACATCAAGTAAGCAAACACAAGCACAGGAGAGCAAACACACACACTATATGCAAACAAGCGGCTCATACAAGGCTGGGCTTTAGTCAAGGGGTCATATCGACCTCGACAAACAAGCCAACTGGAAAGGTGTCTGAGGCTCTTAACCACTGATATTGACCGTCAGGGTGAGCAGATGAAATGGGAGATGAGGGTAGACCTCATAGCTCTTAACCCGGGCCTGGGTGAGCTTGAATCGATGAAAATATGGGGGTCCAGAATGTGGGACTCTACTCCACTTGACCGACTCTATATACAAGGATCTTGGGTGTTTATTCAAAATGCATCAGCACGTAGTGCGAGCAAGATGAAAGACTCAACTGAATAGCAGGGGATGGATTGCACATCCCTTCTATCTGCCAATGCCTCTTCACTTAGGAGGTCTTTTCATGTACAAGGCACAAAGATAAACAAGCACAAACATTGCCTCTTAAGGAGGGCTTCAGACAGGTGCCTGCCAAAAACAGCAGGTCTTCCAGACTACATGGAGAAAAGAAGTTACCTAAGTGGTATGCCAACCACAAGCAAAGCAAAGCAACTCAAGCAATGAGTTAAAGCGGCTAAAGTACCTGTAAGAAAAGCTAAACAATCAGTACTATGTTCAGACAAACAATCAACAGTTAACAATAGTGGTTCCCAACATACACAACAAACAAGCTTTATGTGCAAGCATTCAAATTGTTTCATCATCTCAAATGACCTACAAACAGCAAGGGTTAGTGGACAAAGTAAAGGCATCTCAAATCATGAGATCAACATCATCCCTTAGGACTATAAGCTTGAACCTGAAATGCACAACTCAAAAGATAAGTACAAACCCCTAGGGCAAAGCCTAGGGTCACAGGTGAGGAAAAAAAATCAAAACAGCAACCACTATTCAACATAAATCTCATTTAAACAAGCAAGAAGATGTCCTAAAAAGGACCAAGTCAAAATCATTAAGCAAAGTCATTTCATGAGCCTGAGAAGGCAAAGGCAATTTCAAAGCATACAATTGATCATCAAGAATCAAAATTCCATATTAAAACAGAAATGAATCAAACAATTCTGGAAATTTTTATGTGCATACAATATGTTAAACACAATCATCATGCCAAAAATCATAATCAGAGGAGTTCAATTGGCAAGGTAATGAAAATGAATAAGATCGACATCAAATTGTGTAACATACATTGTCACACCATACAATCACGTGCCTAAAACAGAAATAAAAAATGAGAAAAATACACAACCAAGCCTAAAAAATCCATCAACATGTTACAAATCAGTGTACTAAATTTCAAGTCAATTGGCCAATGTATGAGCATTTCACAATAGTTTGAATGAGGCATGGCATAATTGTCTACATGTTCAATCAATTCAACATAATTAAAAATCCAGACATGGTAAAATCATAAAATCAACACCATAAAATACTAGACAAACACATGATCATGCAGAAAAAAATCTGGAATTAATTGGATCATTTTTCAATTTGTTATGATTTTTGGAAGTTGGATAAAAAAATTTGGAATAATGTGAATCATGTACATGATGAAATTGGAGGGAAACAAGGAAAGGTTGATTAATTTGAAAATGTGAAATAGGCTGGAATCGAACCGTGCATGGCCAAAACGCAGCGCTCAAGGCGCCATGCTAAACGCACCATATCACTAATCTGATGTGGCTAGCCACATCAGAGTCAATGCTAGCGTGGATGAGTCAAAGGTACAAAGGCCAATGAAAGTGACAAACATGATGCCATGCAAGCGCCAGCGAAACAAATTAAAACAAATAAAACGAAACCAGAAGGAATCGAACTCGCATGGCCTTGGTGAAAGTCTCTTCTACAGTGCAAATACAGAGTTTGAACCAGCAAACCCTAGGCCTGTACAGGCACGGTGGCGTGCGGTGGAAACCACCGTCTTCTTCATGAAGACGGTGGAGGAACATTATGCATCCACAATTTTTTTTCCAGAATCGGCCAAAAATCATATCAACAGAAAGCTCTTGCTACGCACGTTACAGATCAATCAACATTTCATCAAAACAAGCCATGGATTAAGAGAATCGAGCAAGAACATTTTGACATTCAAACTTTCGATCTCACATATCTCAGCCAATAATCCACCAAATCGCATGAAATTTCCATCAGCATGATCAGCAAGCAAGGATCTACACTATCATGGCAAAAGATTGGAGAATTAAGAGGTTCAAAAGACCTACCTCTTGAAGAACAGTATGAGTAAACGCACGATTCAAGGCCTGACAAGCTGCAGATCCAATCCTATATTGATGTTATGAAGCTTGATGTGTGAATTGAAGCTTGAAGATGCTTGGATCTAGCTCAGATGTAAGCTTCCATGTTCATTGTTCTTGAGCTTGCACAACACGATTCTGGTCCAAATTCTCCAATCAAGAGCTTGATCTACACTCAATCATCATCAGGAAACAAGAATATGCAATAAAATCACAGTGTTATATGGAAGAAATTTGAATTTTAATGGAGAGAGAAAATTGGAGGGAAGAAGAATTTAGATCTAGAAATGGTGAAAGATCAGAAATTCTGTTAGGATTTAGTATTTATATGCTGCACTAATCACATCCTAATCAAAATTAAGCATGGTTTAGTTGAGATTAAGCAAGATAAGGTGTATGGCAAAAATTTGAAAATCGGTGGTGCATGGAGCATTCTCACGTGAACAGTGTTATATGGATGATCAAATTCACTTAAAATCTTCCAATGAACACAATGGCAATGGTATTTTGTCCATACAATGCACCAATTTCAAATTTGCCATTTTCCCTCCAAAATGGGCATGAAAGAACAAATGATCATATAATGAAATTTTATGCAATGTGATGATGGATTTGGAAAGTTCATGTCATGAGAAGAAAAATGCAAAAAGGAGCACTCAATTTGGAGTTATGAGTCAAAAGTTATGGCCTTTTGAAATTTCAAGCACACTTGACAATGATTTGATCATATCTCCTCAACCATTCATCATAAACTCATGATCTTGGACTTTTTGGAAATGGGAGAGGAGGATCTTCAACTTTAATGTTGGACAAAATTTCATTTGAGGCTTCTTTAATGATGTAAGATCAAGTTGAATTTGGATCAAAATCTTTCCATTTTTTGGAAACTTTCAATTACAGGTCACTTTCCATTTTTGGAAACTTTTGATCTGACCTCAAATTCTTCAAGACATGTATTTGTAATGATAAATGAACCTCTATTGAACATGAATGAGATATTGAAACTCATTTCTCCACCTCCTAGCCCTCAGTTGACTTTCTGTTGACTTTTATGGGCCCCTAATGACATGGCAATGCACTGATGGCTTTGAGCCTCTAACACTTGAGGAAATGGCTCCAAAATGAAACCCTAGCTTATATAAGCTCAATAGAATGATCATATGATCTTCACCCCAAGAAATAACCTTATCTCTTTGAAAATCACTGATTGGAAGAATGCAATTGATTAGGGTTGACCAGAGGTCAAAACCCTAATCCCAAGGAACATGAGCATGAATTCTGAAACCTTGAGGATGAAAAAACCATGATGATGGTGATATATCCTCTGCAATCAAGATAATACTCAACCTCCTTGAGGAACCAATAAAACCCTAATTGAAGCACAAACCCTCATATGGCTAGTGATCAATTTATGAGACCCTCAGACTTGAACCACACAACTTCTCCATCTCTGACAAGACCTTAGAGGATGACTTGTTTATTTCCACATGATATGCAATATGCAATGACTAATGCCCTAAATATGAAATGCAATATGCTAAGCTAGTCCCAAGAAGAGGAGGGCAAATTTTGAGGTGTTACAGGGTGAGATTGTTAGGTCTGACATATTGTGATTGACTGCATTTTGGAAAAACAAGTATTTTTGACAGATGTTAAACAAGATGTCCTGACATATTATTTCAACATTACAACGTGACCGAGCTTAAACACCCTGTGAGATTTAGTCTCTTTAATGATTTATCTAAAGATTCAGATCACATATATTATTGAGCTTTTTCCTTGTACCTGAAGAATATTATGTCTTGACTTATTTACGAAGTAACAATGTCAAGACATTTTAGGAAACATCTGATTTGATTGAGATCATATCTTCAAAAGATTGTGCAGAGATCTTGGATTTGTTGCAAATCAAGATCGAAGCCCATGCCTCTTCATTTCTATTTATAGAGGAGTTATAAACCTAAGGATGTATCGAAGCAGTGTAATATTTTGTTATCATTAGGGTTTTGTGTGTGTGCTTTGTGTGAGCCATTCGAGTATCTCCTCGATACTTGAATTGGACCTGGTGTATTGAGTTGTAACTAACAATCCCTTAAAAGCTTTTAAGCAATGGTGGATTGTATTTTTTAGTTGTTAGTTGTTGTGTGGTTGAGGGAGGTGAGAGGGGTCTCATATCTAGGAGTGTCCTAAATAGAAACATCCACGAGTAAAGATTAGGTGAGAAGCCTGTAAAACCAGAGGTTATTCAAGACTTTAAACTAATTATGTGATATTGGATTTCCTTCCTGGCTTGGTAGCCCCTATATGTAGGTGACGTTGCACTGAACTGAATTAACAACTGATTGTGTTATTTACTGTCATATTGTTATTTTAATCCTGTTATTGTTTGTGGTGTGATAATGTGTAGACCCCCGAGGTCGTGATATCGTGTACGAAATCAGGGATCTGCTTGCCAGAATTTCATCTACCAACTTAAGATCGATTGGATGATAAAAGTGTTAAGGTTTAAGAGTAATGTTGTGGTGTAACGAAGGTCGGGAAACAACGAAACATATTTTATTGTTTTACAATCAAATATGCAAAACCTAGATCAATTTAAATTTGTGACAATTTATAAATTCAACCCACCATTGTAATGAGATTAATGGAAACCATGTATTCAACTTATGCACATTTAACAAACCTACAAAATTTATGGTGGAGATAAACTACAATAATTATAGAAAAGTTGGATGAAAGAGTGTTGTTTGAAGTTGCGTAAGTAAGTATACACAATCACTCTAGTATCAAGCGATAAAAAAGTAACAATCCCGTGAGGATTGAGATTAAACATTTAAATAAATCATTAGAAATATGTAAAGTAAGTCATGACATAAAAAAGAATAATATTTGTTCCCATGTAAGAAAGATACAAAACAACAATGATTAATAATGAGTTGAACTTAGAATTTATAAAGATATTGGACAATGATTCATTCCATGGTTTCATCTAATTAGTTGAAATCAAAGTTTGCAAATATATTAAACAATGATCCATTCCATGGTTTCTTCTAATGACTGCGGTGTCATGTAATATCGTGTTAAATGGGGCCAAAGCTAAACCTCATGATGTTTGTCAACAATGTAAAAATATACAATAGTTCATTAAGACTCCTTATGCCTAACCTGTAATTAGCACCACTACACTTTAAGTAAAACTTTATTTGTTATCATATTAGTTATTGAAATTCATTTACTAAACACAACATAATAGATTTTAATTGACTTAAATAGTCTTATGGTCCTGGTAAAGTCCCTGAGGTTAGAATTATGTTTAAAAAAAGCTGACTTGGCTAACAACATAAATGCTTTATATTTTTCCGTGGTTAATATGTGACTTATTAAATTATTTTTTATTGGTCCACGTGGCAATGACATATTTAACAAAATGAACTTTTGCAACTTTTAGGATTCGAGAAATTAAAAAATAATTGTATAAGCCACGTATTTATCAAAATAAATAAATTATTTCCACGTCAAGTCAGCTTTTTTAAACAAAATTCTAATCCCAAGAACTAACGCCAATACAAAAGTGAGATATAGGGACTCAAATAAAAATAAAATAAAAATACAAGGACCAAAATAAAAAACTTGCTAACTTACCGGACCAGAAGACTATTTAAGTCATTTTAATTTAACCCTGAAATGATCCAACTCATAATTAAACATATGATAATAAAACACAAAAATTAAACAAGACATAAGCCACATTTATTCACAACAAGCCATAAACCATATTTTTTCACAATCAAAAGATTATTGATTTTACTTTATCCAACAAAATAAAATTAGCTCATTGTGAGCAAAACAACTACGACCTATCAGGATATTAAATTACACATTCTTAAACAAGTATGAATAAAAATGATAAACCTAAAAAAACAACAATAATTCCTTGCAATTTTCTAATTGCAGATGATCTTTGGTCATTGAATGCAACTATGATTCGTCCATTTTTTTTCTAGTTAGAAAAATTTCCTAATTTCTTCCTATATAGATTTGTTTGTTTTACCATTGAACAACTTCATTTTATTTAATAACCTTGAAACAAGAATAAAGTATATTCACCTTTTAAAGGTACACTACATATGAATGACATAGATTTTATCCTTATCAATTTAACATATTTTTAGAATATTATTTAATTCAGTTATTGTTTAGATGTCACGACATCAACTAATATCTTCCGATACTTGAATTATTGGAAATTAATAGTTGAACATTATCGTAATACCATTTATTATTAAGAACTGATCTTGCATTCTCAATCAACAAAACACCGAATGTCCTTATCTAAAAAACATCAGTAAATATCTAAAATTACGTAAAACTAACACTAAACATCTAAAATTACATAAAACAAATACTATTTACCTAAGATGAAATGATGAACACGCCTATTTTATTTTAAACACAATGAACGCACCTATTTGAAATTATAATAATTCACATAAATGAGTTATCATTGAGATTATTTACCATAGTTAATTCACTAAGACGAGTTGCTCGCCAATGATCGTGTAGGATGGTATGAGACAACGGTTGGCTACCGAAAAAACGAGTTTATTGATTTTAATTAACTATAAAAATATTTTTATCATATTTTTACTATAACTCTTAGTGTCGAATTTTCTATAGATAATTCTTTCATTTTTAATTTGACATATATTAATTGTGTCAATAAATAAATGGAAAATTAACAAAACAGAGTGGACCAGATACGAGGAAATTATGAAAATAAAAAAAACTTAAGGGGCTGAAAAATCAGAGTGCCAAGAGCTAAACCCCAAATTCTCCAGGTCTCTCATTCTCGAATATTTTCATTTCATGGAGTTCAGACCTCGTGATTACAAAACTGAGCATGAATCTCACGCGCTTCCTCGAACACGCGCCGATGCTCATCCTCTCTCCCCTCCACTTCCGCCTCTCACACAGGTCCTTGAATCGTAAACTATCTGCTATATGCTATCATGTATTATCGGTGTTGCGTGGTGTTGTGATTAAGTGGAATTTTAGGGAAATAAACCATCAATTTCCGTTTCTTCAATTTAGTCACTAAATTCTGTATAAGTATATTAAGTAACTCCTGATTTACTCCACGTTGTTAAGATTTTTGGGGATTAAACTCACGGATTTCATATAGTTTAGGAATTACTTGTTATATTTTTATAGTTTAGGGATTAAATTGGAGAGTGATAGTTTAGTGACTAAAATGTTGGTTTATTCAATTTCAATGCATGTTTGAACGTGACTGGAATGAAATGGAATGGTATGGAATGAACTTCCATTGTTTGGATAAATTAAAATAGAAAGGAGCTGATAAAAATGAATTTATATGGATTCCATTCCATCACTTACCACCATATTTCTCCGTCTTAAAATATTCAAACAATAGAATGAAATCTCCATTTTGCTCCACTTCATTCTCCATTCCGCTCTGCTCCATTTTGATCGGTTCATTTCATGATATCTAAACATAATCTTATTTTTATGTTCTAAATTAAGGAATCTATACAATATTTCTAAAAATAAAAGTAGTGACATTGAAATGATTCATTATCATCCTTATGTTAGTACTTTGGCTAAATTACAGCTAAATTACATATTTGGTCCTCCAATTTTACTTATTCATGAAATTAGTTCCCCTATTTTAAATTCAAACAATTTTGATCTCCCTCTCACGTTTTTTCATAGGAAATCGATGAGATGTTCATTTTTAACTTATATTTTTATCTATAAAGTTTCACAATAAGTTTATATACGATGATTTGTCATGTTTCATAAAAAATTTATTATTTAAAAAATAGAAACATTGTTAATTTTAAGTCTAAAGTATTAGAGGAGGGCCAAAACTATTTAAATTTAAAATAAGAGGGACCAATTTCGTGAATCAGTTAATATAGGGGGCCAAAACTGTAATTAAACCTATTACTTGTTATCTTTAAAAAGATTAAATCTATCATGTTATTATGTCAACTTTTTAAAAATCTTTAACATATACCAAATTATAGATTTAGCCCTCCAAAATCTTATATTGAAGCATATCTGTTGTCATTATTTTTACTATTGTGAGTAGTGATTTGTATTCGTCTTTTAGTCTATTAGTCAGGCACATTAGATTAGAACAACCTACATAAAGAGATTTGTGCTTGTACATTATTCACACTGAAAATATAATATTCAGTTTTCACATTATCCTTACAAACATTACAATTGTAGTTGTGACAAACTGACAATATTCAGTTATCTGTTGATATACTCTATTTAGGTTAACGATGCTGTGGTTGGTGGGAATGCTGATTTCTATGATCCACTGAGAGGAGGAATTGATAATGATGCAAAATCCACCCCTCCAGATCCCGACAATTTGAGTGAAACTTCTGCTGATCAGCCAATAAAGGAGTGGACCTCTTTCAGGAGACTACTTATGCAGAGGTTTCCTGTTTCAAAAATGGTCTCCCTTTCTTCAGTAAGTTTTACTGTATTTCCTTTTTTTGGTTACTATAAAATTTTAAAGAAGGTGCTATGTATAAATATATGGTGGTATCTGAGGATGGCTGAGGGTAAAGTAAATGTAGTGTTTGTCATGCAAGGGGAGCATGTTTTGTAATGACACAACACTACTACAGACACTTCATATTGAATTTGAACATTCTTAATTGCCCGTAGTGATTGATCGACGTATGAATTTTGATACTGCCCTGAGTTAGGATCAACCGCTGTGGATTTGGGCAATACCCTTCTGCTAGGGTTATTCTATCTTTCAATGTCTTTTTCGGGGCTGGATATTTTTCCGTTTCACAAATATAGAGCTTTCTATTGTTCACTGGTTTCCATGTGAGAAAACACTGATTCATAGGCCACTTTAGTGGATTATTAACTATCAAATATTTTTAAGAGGTTTACCTATCATTTGTAGACTTGCAGATGCGATGATTACTGGCTGTGCAAAAGGAAAACCTGACTAAAATCACTTCAATTCTTATTAAGCACACTTTATGTAGCACCTTAGAGATATTTTTGAATTTTTATTTTAATTATCTAATTATTTATTTTTCAAATTACAGATGCCCGATGTTTTAATGAGAAGTGGAAAATGTATGCCAAACTGCCAATATCTTTTACATCGATTTTTAATGTTTTGTCCTTTATTTAACCTCATTTACTTATATGGTGTCCCAATTTTCAGCACATGACAAATCTTCAACAAGTATGCACTTGGAAGAACTAGATGATCCTAAAAAATTTGCAGACGAGGGTGTCAAGGTGATTACTTGGCAGGAGTATGTTTCTCGACTACACGAGCTCAAAGATGAAATTACCCGTTCTTGGCTTGCTGATAACCGTGTAACATCCTTAAAGTTATCTATAAAGGTGACCTTCAATGTATTTAATAAGTTATTTTTGCAATGTTATTGTTGTACAAGTTAAATCACCGTTTTTGTTTTTCGAAATCAAGAAGAAAGATAAACATATTTGTTTTTTAGTTGTTCCATTTAGCTAGAATATATTATATGAATGATGCTTATTTAACTGATTGACTTGAAGGTTTAATCTAGTAGGTTGTCAGCTATTTGATCCTTTAATATGATATTTTACATTTTTTAGATGCTCTGATAGAAGTTAGGAAAATCTGAGATACTTCTTTTACTGTTAATAAGCATTGGACAAGTCATGTCATCTAGAAATATGACATTATAAAAATGGCTTAGGTATTCTTCACCTTATAAACCGATTTTGTGAGGTTGAGTTAAATTCTAAGCCCAAATTTTAAGACCGCGTTGAAGTAATATAAAATAAGTTCGTTGTAGGCACCCATGTTTGTCCTTGCTCTAGGCCCAAGGCGGTGTGTTGGAAAAGTCTCACCGCCTAGAGGTATGACTTAAGTAGTGTCTGTCACCCTTAAGTCAACTTCCTAGTCAATTGAAATCAAGTCCCAAAGGGTTGACTCATAAATCCATATTATGAATAAATTCATGAAATCTAATAAAACTCATTATTATCGAATGTATAATATTCTGGTCTATAGACATTGTACAGTGTTATTTTTTATATGTTTATACATATTAGTATTTTTTTCATTTTGTTTAATATACCTCAGCGTACCTGTGTCCTAAAGTTTACAAAGTACGTAGTGCCCTGCTTTTGGTTGTATATTATAAGAGACGGACAATCTCCATTTTAGTGTCTATGCAACACAATCTTCTTTTTCTTTATGTCATATACATGTATCTAGTCGTTTGACCTTATCTAGAAATCCTAGGTTAGAGATCCTTCCTTGTGTAACCTTTCAGCTTAGCACAGTTCTTGTTGCTTGTTTATGTGTTTCTGTGCTTGGTTTCCCATTTCTCAGATGATATAGGGACGGAAGTGCCCTTGTAAACTGTAATAACATTTTTATATTTTCTTTTCCTTCGTGCTTTATTCACTCTCGGTAATGTTTTTGTTTTAAAAATATATTGATTAAATAGAAGTAAGTGGCTTCCCAGTTTACTAACTCATATTCTACTATCTTGAGAGTGCGTGGTTGAGATAATGATTTCTTTTTGTTTCTGATCTTAATTGTGTTGCTAATGGTAGACTATGCACATCTGAAAATGATTATTTATTTGCAGGTTGCTAAGCTTATGGTGGATACATCAGTATTTGAGTTTTATCCTACTCTATTTGTCCTTGTCACAGATATCATGGACATGCTTGGGGACCTGGTTTGGAAACGCATAAAACAGAAAGCAGAATTTACTGAAGACGGAGCTTTACTCTGCAACTTGGCAGGTACTTTCTCAATTTGAATTGCTTACATACGTAGTTTGTACCTATGATGCATAGATACGGGTACTGTTACGGGATACTGCTTTTATAAAAATCAAGGTACGTGTACGTCAATTAAAAAAAAAAGAGTATCTATATAAAATGTATCATTAGTGAACTAAATTGTTTAATTCAAAACAAAACATCACAATAAAAGTTTAAAATATTAAAAAACTGTTAAATTATAATACAAAGAAACTAAAATACATAATATATTATATTAATACATGAGAAAACCACAAATTTGACTCGAAACCGACTAATGAGAAAAAAATGAAGTACCACAAATACGGTGCGGGTACTTCACCATTTTACAAGTACCCATGCTTCAGAGGCTTGTAGTAATGTGATTCAGTCAGAACTATCTAGTCATTGATCAAAATCTGGAAGTTGACAGCTGGCCGTCTATTAAATCTCTCAATTGAACATGTCATGGAGAACTCAGAAGAAAATCAAACAATTGTGGGCAAATGGATTTATAATAGTTTTAGTTTGAGGGATTCTGACCCAAGGCTGCAAAGGCAATATGTCTTTGTAATTATGATAGTTTAAATTTAAAAAAGAAATTGGTTAAATTTGGAATATAACTTGTGGTTTATGATTTGTCCATGTATTTGCTTTAGGAGAGCTAGAAACGTAGAAAGGAAACATGAGAAGTTTCTACTTGTTATGAACCAAATAGCACGAACTTGTGAGAATCATCTGATACGGAACTCTAGTTTTGCTTATTAGGATTTATTATTTTATTTATTAGTATTTTTATTTTGAATTTCAATATTATAAGGATTACTATCATTTAAATTTGAATGATAGTAATTATAGGGAAAGATAGTTACTAACCTAATTTAATTAGGACTTTTCTTTTACTGTAAGCCTATTTAAAGGCATTTAGATTGGCAATAAAATTCATCAATGATTATTATCAAACAATATTTCTGAAACCAAGAAGAGACTCAGTCAAGGAGGAGTTTGCTTCTGTCTTCACCATAGGTCGAAGCAGAGCTTCTACCGCGTCTAGGACTGTGTCAACACGATCCAAGACAAGGGACCATAACATCATCCTACACAATTTGTTTTACATTTTTTCAAAATCACAATGGTACAAAAGCAAATCATTGGTTCAGTGGTTGAAAATATGAGATCAATTGTTTGATTGGTGAAAATCAATATGCGAAGTTTTATTTGAATTTTATTTGTACTATTTATCATTATCTGGAAAACTTATCTATAATAATTCTTCTAAATGTTTTTTTCCCCATCTGGTTCAACAAGACTGATGTCAGCATGGTGCTTAGCCCAACTAACTAGAATGAAATTAGTAATACCAGTTTGGACCATCTCTAACTTTATTGTTTTCAAAATATTACTATGATTTATGGAGTTTCTTTTGATAAAATGCATGTAGTAGTTATTTGTTTGTTGTTTTTAAAATGCCACTAACTAAAGGGGCATCATTATGATAAACAAATGCAGTAGTTTCTTATTATTAATACACAAATATGAAAATGTATATGAAGTAAAAAATGCATATGAAAGTATGTATATTTGTATGAGGTTAATTTCTATGCTGCGATGCTGTAAAGCTTTTTTACACATGCATCAAATCAAATCACACCTAGGGATATTTTAGTAACTAACCTAAGCAAGTGGAATCATGAGATGGTTTGATTGAATGTATGTGTAAAAAGTTAATTATCGGTATATACAAATTAAATCCTATTTGTATATATTAAAAACTAAAATAAAATTGATCTGTGACTGACTGTTCCCCTCTCCCACGTCCCTATGTAATTATTATCGTTGGCAAGTACTTTGACAGTAGGGATCATAAACAAAACGATATACCAAAAATACGAATGCATTGGTGTCAGATACAAATGTTAGCAGGATAAGCCACCATTTTGGATATACATGCATTATAGAGGAGTGCATATATGATGTATGATTTGTAGAAATACAGTTTGGGATATTTCTTATTTGGGATGAATTAACCAATTGAAAATATGCCCTAACTTCAATAAAGGCCCTCACTATCTCAAACATAAGAAGTCGCCAAATATGTTTGAATGTTTCCATCTGTATCACATTTATTGAGATAACTTTATACACCATTCAAGCTTTATGCGCCATTTAAGCTGATGATCTGTGACATTCTTTTTTCTAAAGTATTTTATTTGAATTTTGTAGAAAACTTTGATGCAAGTGATATCTGCGCCGATGCCAAAGAAACTTGCTATAACTGGTTCAGCAAAATTGGTGCTGTGCAAGATCTTCTTCCACGCATGTGAATTCCTTATCCCTCCCTCTATTTAACTTATTTGTGATATGCTTTTTTTGACGAAGTCAAGTTTCTTCTGTTTATGTTGGTTTGAGACTTTATGATGCCATTGTTCACCTCTATTTTCTTCATATACTCACAATTAGAATTTCTATCAATTCAGTTTTAAAAGACTGTTCATAGCTACGCCCTTACAAAAATCACATCCATTTAAATTTCTGCAATCTTAACGCTAAACCCAAACACAATAAATAGCCATTTTTCTCTTTGTTGGTGAAGCACAGCTTTGTTATATATAAAAACAATTTGTGGGTCAGTGCAAACTGCTTATGCTTTTGGGATAATCTGGTTCCTGATATGTTAGGAAAGCCTCCTTGACCTAGTTCTTTGACTATTGCTCTATTGTTTACGTGTGTTAAGAGTCCAATACTAGGTGAGATGAGATAAACTTTAAAAAGTGTTTATTAGTGGGAGCATCCCTCAACCTTACAAGGATGAGTTATATCCAATCCGAATTTTAAGTAGGGATTAGAGTCCATCTAACACGGTGCGCTTGCAGGAACTAGAGCTTTAAGTGGAAGGAAGTGTGAGACAATAGAGAAATGTATCCAAATTGACTGCTGGAATTGTGCAGGAATCATGATTGGAGATGGGGAGAGGGAAGAAAAGTGGTAAGAGTCTCACGTCAGACAATATATGGTCTGAGCATGTTCTTATAAGTGGGGGCAATCCTCATCCTACAAGTCGGTTTTGTAAGGTTGAGTTAGGCCCAACCACATTTCTTTAACATGGTATCAAGAATCTGGTTTAAGATCTGGTGGACCACCTGCTATCAGGTTTCCGCTATCGGGCCACCCACCATTTATTTCCACGCTCCAGATGTCCAGTTTTGGGAGTGAGGGTGTGTGTTAAGAGTCCCACATCGGGCAATATATGACCTGAACATGTCATTCTAAGTGGGGGCAATCCTCACCCTACAAACCGGTTTTGTAAGGTTGAGTTAGACCCAACCACGTTTCTTTAGCAAAAAAGAGTACATTGAGTGAGGAGTGTCGGAATGACATAGGAAAGAATTTAAAGAAGTGTTGCCTTGTGCAGGGATTACGATTGGAGACAGGGAGAGAGATGAAAAGGAATATATGGAGTGAGTACATTGAGTGAGGAGTGTCGGAATGACATAGGAAAGAATTTAAAGAAATAGGAAAGAATTTAAAGAAGTGTTGCCTTGTGCAGGGATTACGATTGGAGACAGGGAGAGAGATGAAAAGGAATATATGGAGTCAGGAATAACAGAATGACGTAGGGAATAATTTAAAGAAGTGTTGGATATGGTAGAGCTGAGATTTGGGGTCTCAGTCTCTAGGTATATTCATTTTCCTTTTGTTATTCAAACTGCCAGAAATTTTGCATCTAATTGGTCTTACATTGCACCATTGATGCAATCATCAATCACTTTGTTTCATCAGGGTTACTTCCTTAAATCTGTTTAGTAGCTTAAAGTAGGTTGTTTTTTCCTAACAAATCAATTATTGCATCTACATCAAGAAGCTTAAGCTTTTGTGTTATTTTGGATTTAGTTAGAAATTGGACCTACGCGGCTAATAGTTCTAAAATACATGAACTTCGATAAAAAAATGTTGGGCTGGCTGTATTCAATAGGATTTTTTTTTGGGCAGTGGTATAGGGCTGTTATTTGCAGATATGTACTTTGTTGTGGAGTGTCGTCTTCTTATAATTAACTTCAAAATTATTTTTGAACCTCTGATAGAGTGTTGAAACAGAAGATTGTAAGCAATGCGACAAACAATGTTTTCTGTCAATATTGCTTAAAACATGGCTATATAATAGATCTACTTTCAGAAAACTATTTGAAGAGTTTGTTAAAAACATTTGAAAAATTGCTGCACTGAAGATTGCTTCTTACTGAATGAATGGCATGTGCTGACTGTTTATATGAAATTGTATCATAGTTACTTGGAGCTTGCAATATTGCCTTGCCGGCGTTTTCTTCTCGACCAGCCTACAGACAGTCTCAAACGCTTAGTGATGATGACAAGAGGATTAGGAGATCCAGTGGCATCTGCATATTGCCGTCTATATATGGCTCATTGTGCTCAGAAGTTGCCATCACATGAAATAGGTATTTTGGTTTATACTGTATGTCAAGATGTATAAAACATGTGAACCAGATGGATCATTTTAATTGCTAAAATAAATCTGTATGTATCCAAAGCTTTTTTTCTGGTCTTGCTTATGTAATTGTGTGTCAAAATGCTAGTTCCTAGCAAACTGCAATTCAAGACCTCATATGAGATGTTATACATGCTCTTTATTGTCAATACACAAATACTTTGTTTTGAAATTCTTGTATTTCTTCTCTAAATTTGTGAAAAATAGAAATAAGAAATTTTCTGAATCTGCTTGAGTGTATAAAGCTCTCAGCAACCATGATATTTATACACACTATATAATTAAAAGGCCGGAATAAGACTTAAATGCTCATTTTTAATATAAAACATACAATCTAAATATACATGAACCCTAATACACTAGAGGGTAATCGATTAATAAGATATGTGCTAGTGAGAACGGCCTCCCCCCAAATGTTTTGGAACATTTTGATGAAACAACAGTGCTCGGGTATGGTCTAATAGATGCCTATTTTTTCTTATGCCATTCCATTTTGTTGTGGTGTTTTAACACAAGAAGACTCATGGACAAATTCCCTCTTTTTTACAAAAGGAAGTAAGAACATGATTGAAGTACTCTTTTCCATTATCAAATCTGAGTCTTTTGATGTTTACTTTAAATTGATTTTTAATCAGGTAGAAAAACTTTGGGAAAACAAAATTGACGCTAGACTTGTTTTGGAGTAAAACCATCCAAGTAGCCGGGGTACAATCGTCTATAAAAGTCACAAACCACCTAACACGTGTTACCCCAAACATCTGAATGAATAAGATAGAAGGGGGAAAGGCTTCTTTTGTTGTTTAATGAAAAAAGTAAACGCACGCTTATGTTTAGCAAACTCACACATCACAATGAAGACTTTCAATATCTACCTTATTAAATAAAGATGAAAACAAAACTGTAACGACTCCAAAAGAAGGATGACCTAATCGACAATGAAAAAGATAATTTTTTTCCTTTTTAGAGAGTACTGACTATCACATAAGTGAGTGGGACCAGTGGACTTCTGTACACCGACCTGGTTCTTCAAGATAGTAAAGATCATTCCTTTCTCTAGCACATCCAATCGTCTTTTCCGACTCCTTATTCTGAAATATACAATAATCATTATGAAAAGTCACACTAGATGATAAATTGTTTGTAAGTTTTTGTATGGAGACAAGGTTCATGGATAGTTTTGGAACATGGAAGACCCTTTTTAGGGTTATAGAATGATTTATTTCAATATCTCCAATGCCAGCTACAATTACAAGAGTACCATCTGCCGTAGAATTTTTTTTATTACTGGGATAAGGGGAATATGTAGAGAACTGTTTCGAAGAGGGTGTCATGTGGTATGTGGTTCTTGAATCTAATATCCAAAAATACGTAAGGTAATCCAAATAAGAGTGAAAGCTTATTAGAATACGCTACATTTTTCCATACTATTGGTCATAAAAGAAACAAAAGCAACCACCAAATATTTATGCATAAGATATCAAAGAAAACAAGATTCGATGAAGTAATCACCACAAAAAATGTAGGGACAACGTGTGGTACTGTGCAGACGGCTGCTGAAAAATGTGCAGAGCTGTACCGGCGGTGGCAGAAAAACTGTACGAATGACTTTCGGAAAGTGTACAGACAGCGGCTGGACAGACAACTACCGGAAGAAGTACGGAATTATGCAAATGACTGCCGGAAAGAACAAACAGTGTTTAATTGAAAAAACATGACAATGTTGTCCAATCAAAATTTAAGGGTTTTGACAGCATAGAAATGCCTAGTCAGATTTCTAAATAATTAATAATGGAAGTAGAGTCCCCTAGATTAGGAGCTCTGATACCATGTGAAAAATAATAATAAGAAATTTTCTAACTGCTTGAGTGTATAAAGCACTGAACAAGTATGATATTTATACACACTATAGAATTAATTACATATTATATTTACAAGGAGAAATAAATAAGGGTCTTGCTAACGAGTGTCTCAGGAGCACTCTTTAAGGATTCCAAATAAAAAAATATTCTACAGAAAAGTTAACCATTTCAATTTCTAAAGTATTAAAAACATACCTTTCCAAAAAAACTTGTTATTTTAAGGGCTTAAAGAGTGCCCCTGGGGTTGCCCCTTAGGCACTCGTTAGTATTTCCCAATAAATAATAGTCCAACTCTTTAAATGCATGAATCTAAATATACACGATCCTAAGACTTAAATGCTCATTTTAATGGAAAATATACAATGTATTTTTTCTATTTCCAACAAAATTACCAAGTTTTACCGGCCATTGAGAATGTGATCCTTCTGCAGGTTAATACCTTATTTTATTTACTATTTCAGATAAATTAGAATAACAAATCTGGGTTATTGCTATATACTCTTTTCTGGTGATGTTTTGTGCTCTTGTTTTGTATTCTGTGGTCTTATTTTGTATTCTGTGCTCTACAGTTGTGCTTGGTTGCCCTATGAATGCTTAAGGTCCTCTTTGATTTCTATTTCCATTGTTTTGATTTTCCGTTTTCACATTTAATTACTAAATGTTATATTATTTCACTTTCTTTGATGTTTTCACAGTTATATATAGAAAACAATGAAAAGAAGGTTTAGTTGTTTTCACCGTTTTATGTACAAATCCTTGTAACCAAGAAACACAATGAAACAGGTGGCATTTTTTGTAATTAAAAGTGTAAACTCTAAATGTATATAGAAATGGAAAGGAAACAGAAACGAAACAAGCCCTAATTTTCTCTCTTATCCTTTTTTCTCAATGGAATGCAAAGGTCATTGACTTGACCTCATTCTGTTTTTCTGCATTTTAATGTATTTCCTCGTGTTCATTTTCATAAAGCTCATTTCATGAATTGTGCAATTGTAACAGGCTATCTTGTTACTTGTGTTAATGATCTCAGAGTTATTTTGACACAAACCTTAGCTACCAATGAAAGTAATCTTGGAAATTTCCAAAATAACAAAAAATTGCAAATCAGTCTGATGGAACCAGCCATTGAGTACATTATGAAGTGTATATTTATTGGGTTATCCCAGGTATGTGATGAAGTTCATTTTAACGTGTTTACTTGTTTTGGACAATATTATGTGTTCCTAGTCCCACACATCTGTTTTTTTGAAGACCCCATACTTCCATTTTATTTGAAGATCCCATACACTTTTTTTTGAGGGGGAAGACCCGATACATCTTTGTTTTATGAAGCATATAACTGAAGTTTCATTGGTTGGTATCGTTGATCTCCCATTTTGAATTTTGCTTGAGCGATTCAAAAGAAAATGCTGGTTGAAACTTCGCGAAATATGCACATAGCTACATGCTTAGGGCACCTATTATTATAATGGAAAATCAAGTCCATGTCTTAATCTTCAATTAGAATTCTTGCTTATCATTACAGTAACTGGACAAAAAGTGTGAAAAAGAAAAATCAGTTTGCTAATTTTACCGTGTTTCTCTCCCCTCTTTATCCTTTGCATTATGATGATATATGTATATTTTCTATGCTCAAGAGACGAGTCAATGAAGTTCTATCAGAGCTTGGATTAATGAAGAATCAACAAAATTTTGGGACTGTTTCATGTGTTTCGCTTGTTCTTCATCATTTACTGAAGGAACTTCCTATTGAAGTAGTCAGTTCAAATGTTGTGCATATCCTTCATCTCATTGAATTTAACAATGATGATTCCTTTCATCAGGTTTGCATTTGCAATTTCTATCATGCATTGAATACTTCTAGTACACATTATGAAGTTATTTACTATATTCTAGCTAACCTTCTTTGTGTCTGTTTTTCCTATATGCACTTTTAATGTCTTTTTGGTAATACAGCACCTGAATTACAGATTGCTTGGGTTCAGGCTGTATGAAGGGAAATGCCCAGTTGACATTGTCAATGCTGTGTTAGATAAAGTTATGCAGGTGCTTATATATTTCTAGTCCATCTCGAGCTACATCATTACTTTCTTTACAATTTGATACAGTCTTTGTAGATCTACTATATCTTTAGGGAAATGATGTATTTTCTTTGTTGTTTCCTCTAGTGGCGGGCAAGCATGCTGTCAGGGGCATGTATTCTGTTTATTTTTTGTTTGAAATTAGAATGTAGGGAAGAGGTTTTATTAATAGAGGAAGGAAAAAGACTGGGCAATCTTAATTGATGTCATTTTTTTTTTTGGTTATTCTAGGAGGATATATATTTATCCAGTCTTGCGGTTCTTTCATTAAAAAGTATGTATTGATTGTTGGTTGAGACATACTAAGTTGGGTTTATGCTTGTATAGACTGTAAAAATTTTAAGTTGTTTTTAATTCTCTCACGTGCACCTCATTACTATGTATAAACTTAAGGTAAAGGCTATTTTGCATGTATTAGCATCCCTTTCCCAACTTCTGTAATACGGTGAATTCGATTTTTGCAATTGTTTTTGCTTTTTAGTGATTTTATTCCGGGCTTCATTCCTAAGCATGTTTTTGACAGTCATTTTTCCTCCTGGTATTTGATATATTCTCTAATTTGGCTGCAATTTCAGGTTATTGGGACGTACAAAAGTCTTGATGAGTACCTGAAAGTCATAGATGCTTATGCCGATCTTATACATCAGAATCACATGGTATGTTTGAGTGAGTGGGTACAACCAGATCTGTTGCTCCTATAAACCGTGTGAATAAAAAAGGTGTTTATTTTTGTTTAGTAAGGCTGATATGCATTTGTACTAATCACCTTTTTTATTCCATTGCTGTGAAAATAGTATTTGTTGGAGGTTCAGATCTTTTGTTTTGAAATTATATTAACATTAGTAATGATGCCATTGGTTATCCTTGAAAAGCAGTGACAAGCAGGTAGTAAATGTCAAAATGGATTGGAGTTTGTAACTGCTTGAGACATTGATTTTATGACATACTTTTGATTAATTTAGACAAGCTTGAGTCCAATAACTCCCAAACCAGAGCAGATTTATGATAGAAACTGATTTAAATAATAAAATATAATAGTAATTATAATGAGTTTCCAAGAAGTTCGAGAGTCTTTGATCTCTCCCTTCCCAAATGTTCGAGAGTTGGGTCTCTCCCAATAACCACTCACTAATTCCCTGATAATAAACTCTCCCTATCTTCCCATATATATATTCTAAACATAAGCACAAAAATAACTCTGCACTAATCACTCTTAATAGTATCATAACTCTCCATTGACCACTCTTAATAATATAATAATTGCTATTTAAAAAGATAATTGCTAAGTCATATAAAAAGTCTAACAATACTCCACCCCTAAAGATTCACCTTGTCCTCAAGGTGAAAGAAATACACAGTAGAAAGATGTATCCTCCTGGATCCCAAAATTTGAAACAGAAAAATTGATTTGTACATGAAATACGAAAGTTTTCCTTAGGGTCAAATTTGCTTGCTAATGGCAGTCCTCTCGTGACCAGTTGTTGGTGTGATGGCGATACCGGCCGTGGAATTTTCTCGTTACCTGACTTTATCTTAGGAATATCAGTAAACACTACCGTGCCTATGTCGGATGGTTTTGACAATGGAGGTTGTTGGCCTAAGTCTAACCATTCCGGTAGTGTCCTCTCATTTGGTTCTTCGTTCTCTATTGAATCAATTTCAGACCTATATTTCTTGAGAATTGCATCTTTAAAATTTTCCCATGTGGAATTTGGATTGACCGAAATCCATAATTGGTACCATGTGAGGACTTTACCACTCATCCACTGTGCAATTTTTTGTATTTGATCTTCTTCTTTACATACACCTCCTGCATCGAAATATTTTTCAACCTTGATTGGTATTTCTAATCGTAACTGTTTGAGTTCTCTTCTCCAATCTCTAATTTCATTCAACACTTCATCAACAAGGTCAAACATTCCTTTCGTTCTTGATGACAACTCCATTCCTTAAATAATAAAATATAATAGTAATTACAATGAGTTTCCAAGAAAGAGAGTCTTGGATCTCTTCCTTCCCAAAAATGTTCGAGAGTTGGGTCTCTCCCAATAGAGTCTCTCCTAATAACCACTCACTAATTCCCTGATAATAAACTCTTCCCTATCTTCCCATATATATTCTAAACATAAGCACATAAATAACTCTGCACTAATTACTCTTAATAGTATCATAACTCTCCACTGACCACTCTTAATAATATAATAATTGCTATTTAAAAAGATAATTGCTAAGTCATATAAAAAGTCTAACAATTTACTTCTAAAACAGTCAGAATTTTCTCCCAATCGACTAACAACTTTTTTGAATGAATTACTCAACGAAGCACGGAGACGATATGGGTATCAGATACGATACCCGATATGGAGATACGGTAGTCATTGAAAAATTTAGGATACATTACGTTTAAAATGCGTATTTACAAAAATTAAAATTAAACATTAATTAAATGATTCTCTAACAAAATCCAATTGAGTTTGTAAAATTTGATAATAATTGATCAAGGAATTATATGAGAAAAAGAAAAAATTATTAAAGTTAAGAGAAAAGTAATTAAAGGAAAAGTTTGATTCTTGTTGTTGATATTTGTAAATATACTATTAAAAATATTTGTATATCGAATAGTCCCACATCGACTATATCATGTAATTAGTTATAATCTCTCTATATATAATAAAGTCTCCGTAGTGCTTTCAAAAACACACGGTTTATTCAAATGTCTCTTATTCTCTTGCATTTCAACATGATATCTAGAGCCGGCTAAGAGGCAATTCTTTCTTCGTCGTGCTTTACCCGGTTAGCCCACTAAGAGGTAATTCTTTCTTCGTCGTGCTTTACTCGGTTGATCCACTGTCTTCCGGTGAGAATTTTTTTTTTACAAACCGTGTCATCACTCCGGTTTGCCTCTCACTTTTCAAAATTCTTCGACGTCTGATCCCGACAATTTTTCTACCGCTCCGCTCTCCATATGACAATTGTTTCAGATCCGATGCTCATGGCTACTCCTCATAATTTTATGCCAAACTACGATGATTTCCTCAGGTGGTATCGGAATTATCAAAACTTAGATTCTACTGCTTCGGTAGCACACACTGGTAATTCATCTGCTTGTCTCTCTCAATCATCTTCTCTTGGATCTTGGGTCCTTGATTCTGGTACGTCTGATCATGTTATCGGTAATAAAAATATTTTTTCTTCCCTCTCTACATCCGGTTTCTTACCTACTATAACTTCTGCCAATGGTTCTCAAACCCGATCCGAAGGGATTGATACTGTTCGAATTCTACCTTCTCTCTCAGTTATTTCTGTCCTCTATGTATCTAATTGTCCATTTAATTTACTTTTAGTCAGTCGTTTAACTCGTTCTCTTGATTGTAGTGTCACCTTCACTAAGAATAATGTTACCCTGCAGGATCAGAGTTTGGGACGGACGATTGGGGTCGGATGTGAGTCTCAAGGCCTTTATTACCTCTTAGTGTCATCTCAGACATTCTCAGCCAAAGATTCTCCACTCACTATCCATGTTCAGTTAGGTCATCCCAGTCTTTCCAAACTACATAAGTTGGTGCCAAATTTATCGAAGGTATCTAATTTACATTGTGAGTCGTGTTAGCTAGGGAAACACACTCGTGGTCAGTTTCCCAATCGAGTCAATAAACAAGATTCGTCCCCTTTTGCTTTAGTTCACACCGATGTTTGGGGTCCCTCGCGTACTGTCTCTACTCTTGAGTCTAGATATTTTGTCACCTTTATTGATGATTTTTCACGTTGCACGTGGTTATTTTTAATGCAGAATAGATCTGAATTATTTTCTATTTTTGAACAATTCTATCAAGAAATAAGAACTCAATTCGGTGTGTCTATCCGTACCTTAAGAAGTGACAATGCCCGTGAGTATTTATCCCAACAATTTCAAAATTTTATGTCAAACAATGGTATTCTTTATCAAACATCTTGCCCTCACACACCTCAACAAAACGGGGTGGCCGAACGCAAAAGTCGGCATCTTGTAGAAACCACTCGGACCCTACTTCTCCATGGTAATGTTCCGCTTCGGTTTTAGGGGGATGCTATGCTAACGGCATGTTACCTTATAAATCGCATGCCCTCATCTGTCCTTAACAATAAAATCCCTCACTCAATCCTTTTTCCCAATTGCCCACTTCACCCAATTCCCCCCCGAGTCTTCGGGTCCACATGTTTTGTACACAATCTCTCTCCTGGTCTTGATAAACTCTCAGCTCGATCACTAAAGTGTGTCTTTCTTGATTATCATCGATCCCAAAAAGGTTATCGTTGTTATTCACATACTCTACAACGATACCTAGTATCGCCGATGTTACCTTCTTCGAGTCGGTTCCATATTTCGAGTCCAGTCACGTAACTCCAGAACCCATTCAAAAAAGTACTCTCACACCTTTTCCGGCAGTTATTAATGTCCCGCCTACCATTATCCCCCATCAGTCTAGGGTTCCTGACCCACCCACTTCTCGACCACTTCAAACATATCAGCGTCGTCACCCAACGCCTGTCGTCCCTGTCCCTGAGGTCATACCTGTCCCTGAGGTCATTGCAGACTCTCCTCCGACGCCTCCGCCATCACCGGATCTGATCCTTCACCCTGAGTCCGATCTTCCGATTGCCCTTCGAAAAGGTATACGTCAAACACGAAATCCTTCTCCACATTATATTGATTTATGTTATCATCGTCCTTCCCCTTTGCAGTATACTTGTTTGTCTTCTTTGTCTTTTGATTCTATTCCTAAAACTCCAGGTGAAGCATTATCTCACCCTGAGTGGAGGCAAACAATGATTGATGAAATGCGTGCTCTTCAAAGCAGTGGTACCTGGGAACTGGTTCCTTTACCCCATGTGAAATCTTTAGTAGGTTGTCGTTGACTTTATACAGTGAAGGTTGGTCCAGATGGTAAGATTGATCGATTTAAAGCTCGCTTGGTAGCCAAAGGATACACTCAGATTTTTGGATTGGATTATAGTGATACCTTCTCGCCTGTAGCCAAGATGACATCTGTTAGACTTTTTCTAGCCATTGTAACCATTCGACATTGGCCTTTTCATCAACTTGACATCAAAAATGTTTTTTTACATGGTGATCTTGAAGAGGAAGTATATATGGAGCAACCACGTGGATTTGTTGCTCAGGGGGAGTCATCGAATATGGTGTGTAGGTTACACAGGTCTCTTTATGGTCTTAAGCAATCTTCGAGAGTTTGGTTCGGCAAATTCAACACTGTAGTACAACAGTTTGGTATGGTCCTTAGTGAAGCTGACCATTCTGTTTTTTATCGTCACTCAGTCCAAGGGTGTATTTATCTTATTGTGTATGTAGATGATATTGTCATAACTGGTAGTGATCAACAGGGTATACTCCAGTTAAAGCAACATCTCTCAAATCAATTTCAGACAAAAGATCTTGGTAAACTTCGCTATTTCTTGGGTATTGAGGTAGGTCAATCTAAAGATGGTTTGGTGATTTCTCAACGGAAATATGCTATGGATATTTTGGAAGAAACAAATTAGTTGAATGTTAAACCAGCTGATACTCCTATGGATCCAGGTGTCGAACTACTACTCAATCAGGGGGAGCCTCTTTCTGACTCAGGAAGGTATAGAAGATTGGTTGGAAAGTTGAATTATCTCACAGTCACTCGTCCAGACATTTATTTTGCAGTTAGTGTGGTAAGTCAGTTCTTAAACTCCCCTTGTCAGGAACACATGGATGTTGTTATCCGGATTTTGAGATACATCAAATGTGCTCCAGGAAAAGGTCTAGTGTATGAAAATAAAGGACATACTCAAATAGTTGGATACTCCGATGTTGATTGGGCAGGGTCACCCATTGATAGACAATCCACCTCTGGATATCGTGTACTTGTTGGAGGTAACCTCATATCCTGGAAAAGTAAGAAACAAAACGTAGTTGCAAGATCAAGCGCCGAGGCAGAGTATAGGGCCATGGCAATGGCAACATGTGAACTTATTTGGTTAAAACAGTTGCTCAAGGAACTTCATATTGAAGAAGCAAGACCAATGACACTTATTTGTGATAATCAAGCCGCATTGCACATTGCTTCAAATCCAGTCTTCCATGAGAGGACCAAACATGTTAAGATAGACTGTCACTTTGTCAGAGAGAAACTCGAATCAGGTGACATCGTCACAAACTTTGTCAACTCTAATGATCAATTGGCAGACGTGTTTACAAAATCTCTGCGAAGCCCCAAAACTAATTATATATGTTGACTTATATGCTCAAGCTTGAGGGGGAGTGTTGATATTTGTAAATATAGTATTAAGAATATTTGTATATCGAATAGTCCCACATCGACTATATCATGTAATTAGTTATAATCTCTCTCTATATAATAAAGTCTCCGTAGTGCTTTTCAAAACACACAGTTTATTCAAATGTCTATTAGTCTCTTGCATTTCAACACTTGTAATAGAAAAAATGAAAGTGATAGGTAATTAAAGTTGAGAAAAGAAGAATTAAGGATGAGGAAGATTGATTCATATTCTAGAAATATGAATACACATGAGATTGACAAGCCATATCCATAGATATCTGAGACCTGTCCCCAGCGTATCGCCGCCGTATCGGAATGTATCGGAATTTTTATATTTTTTAAAATAAAAGAAATCGGATACTCCTTCGATACGTATCGGCGGTGTATCGGATACGTTACGGCATAGAATTTAGAGTATCAGTGCTTCATTGGAATTACTCATTGCCTTTCCCTCTCTTTTATAACAGAAAAGTCCCTAAAATTCAGGGAATATCCCAACTAACTTTAATTCCCACAGCTTCAACAACTTTCTAGAAGCTGTGCTTGTGTGAAATGGGCCCAATGACCGGCTCATCACTTGTGCTAGACCTTAGTGTCCTATCACAATTAATCTTCCTGCCACTCTCAAAGAACGTTTAAAACATTCTTTTGTAATCTTTCTTTTAAATACTCTCATCTATGCCAGGATAATCATTTGGACATTATTTTGAGAGGCATTTTAGAGCGTGCTTCAAATGGAGGAGTTACAATAGATGAAATGTCAAGCTTGCAATCTCTCTTAGTGAAGTTTCTGTCTCATTTTGAGTGTTTGGAAGATGTGTTTTGTCTGGTACATTCCTATAATATACTTTTGCACACTATCATCTTTCTATCATTTTTGTTATTCATAAACTTCAAAACATGAGCTGTAAATGAATGCTATTAGTGATTTTCTTTTATTGTTGTCATTTTGCAGAATCATTTTCCTGAAATCTTGGATATATTGCATGGGAAATCACAGGATGTTGTCTTTTTGCACATCCTTAATATGGCGACAAGGTACTACTTATAGCAAACAATTTGCTTTACTGTCCTTCCACTCAATGTTGGCATTCATATGACTCCTCTTGATTTTCTAGTACGTACATGATAAGCATATTCTTTCAGCTTTTGATGTAAAATAAATTTCAGCTTTTTTCATTTGGTGGCCACTCTCTAGTACATATATGATTCACATATTTTAAGGAACAATGGATTATTATTTGTTGAGCAGGAATGGTCGTATTAGGGATCCGACAAGGATACAGTTGCTTTTTGAAATTTCTCGGACTCTACATGATAATATGGAATTTCTAAATGCAAAGAATGATGATAGCCAAGTGGCACATTCAGTGTCCCGCTTTGTGCACATGGTAACTTTTGACTTTGCTAACATTCTTTGGCTGTGATAGGTTTTTGCCACGATTATGGTTTGTTGAGAACTGCCTCTAAATGCTAGGTAGATTATGGAGCAGAGATGGAACACCATTTAGCATTTCTGGTTGATTGCCGAGCATCTTTTGGCAGATTCAATGAGCTTAAGGTTTGTCATTCCTTTGTTTTAGTTGATTTTTGATAAAGTATACTTCTCTGAAACTACTACATATGACATCCGAATATCACAATGTTCTACAACTAGCGCATATTCCCATTCATTGTACGGGTAAGTAAGTTATGGGTATAGTAGTTCTTATTTAGGGAGTCATTCTATTCCTGATGTAACCAAGCAGTGGAATATGAACGGTCATTCAATCCAACCCACTATGCCATTCCATTTTTGACACAACCAAACACCACAATACAAATGGCCCCCTCGTTCCTATCCACCCCAATTTCATTTCAATTTCCTTAAAACAATTCGGTGTACCAGACATGCTCTTCTAAGTATAAAGTGTAAAGGCCAAAAATTGTTTGTAGAGTTTTGGAAGAAAGAAGTAACTTTGTTTGCAAATAGCACTGGTAAAATATATTGTGATATATAATCATGCTTTCTCGCAGGAAACTCTTGTTCACTCCAGCAATTCTTTAGCAATTCAATCTTTGCAATGTGCTAAGAAAGATCTGAGTTTTTTCAAGTCATGTGTCACATTTAGCGAAGTCACAATACCTTCTATCTCTAGTCAGAGACAATTTGATCTTTTTTTAGAGACTGCAGAGGTTGGTATGGGTGCTTTTAGCACATTAAAGTTCTATGTACTTTTCCTACATTTATTCACGGATTCATCGTTTGAATTTTCAGGTAGCATTCTTAGGGGGCTTGGTTTCTCATGTAGATGGATTAATTGATTCAGGAATCATCTGTTTGCATATCTTGGACAGAGTTGATGGTAAGTTTATATGTAAAATATGTAAAGGAGTCACCGAACCGTTGTTTAAGTACTAAGAACCAATATTTGAAAATGAATGCTATTCATTTATTACTAATGGTATGTTTGGGAATTTAATTGATGATAAATTCTTATATTCTATTATTCAATGATTTGAAAGGTAGCATAGAATTACTGCTAGGAATTGGAGATCCTAATTTCTCCCAACCAACCAATAACAATATAGCCGATCCCTTAACCCTTCTTCTAACCTCCCTATTATAGTTTTACAACTGCTTCCCTGGGCCAACTTGTATTTATAGAATAAGTCTTCACTATTGGAGGTCTATTGATAATAGATTCCATCTATTCTTTTCCAATAGGTGTTTTTATTTAACTCCTATATTATATTTTGGTTGCTTGTATCGGCATATTTTTGTTTTTCAGTTGTGATTAAAGTGCACTGGTTGTGCCAACATGGCTTCTTTCTAAAAGAATGCTTATTATAGTAAATCTAAATTGCATTCTTGCATCCAAAAATAGTTGACTGTTGTTTTGCTCGATTTTGTAGGCTTTCGAACTTCAGCTGATGTTGAAGGACTAGTTTCATCTATTAGAAAGCTGTGCGGCTTCTTAATTATGGTCCCAGGTTAATATTATTTCAACTTTTTACATTGATTTTCATTAAAATGTAAAAACCTCTTTTTTAAGTGAGGTCTCTACTATTATTATCTGCAATATAAAGATATGTGTGCTAGGTATTGAGATCTATATCTGTGTACTTACAATGATTTTCTTTAACCTCTTTGAAGGTAATATTAGTCTACCGGTTACCTATTTCCCAAATAACTTATTTTCATTGATCAGCTCCCAATCATGGTCAGTTTTCTTTTGGCATATATCTATAATTGAAACATATTCTCTCTTTCCTTTCCAAATCTTATTTGATGGATGAGTTGGAAACCCCTGCAGGTTTGATCCAAAAATAAAGACACAGATTTTTTCTGCTATCCTATTATTATTGACAACTTTATCGCAAAAGACTCTGCCATATCATGCAAATACACAGGTACAGCCTCGCCCCGGCCTATTTTGTATTTCTAAACTGCGATTAAGAGCAACTTATAAGTTATAACTCATATGATTACATAATGGAATAAAAATAATATATCATCCCCTCTGTCATTCCAAAATGAACAAAACAAGTGTTGATTTTCGTTACGAAGAATTGAGAAAAGACATGCCGGTTTCTTGTGCGTTGAAACTCCAGAATAACTGGTATAATTTATTTGAGTTGTTGTAGTTATAGGGTTTTAGATAATGAAGGAGGGAACAACAGTATGAAGGAGAAATGAATAGCATTTTCTCTTCTCAGAATTTGGGTTGGGCCTAACTCAACCCTACAAAACCGGCTCGTAGGATGAGGATTGCCCCCACTTATAAACACACAACACAGGTCATATCTCTTAGCAATGTGAGAGTAAATCCACCCCTTCAAACCCAACACAATGAAGGTGTTGGGGACTGCAACGAAGGCAAGCCAAATGCCGCAATTAAGGCGACTAGGGGCAAGCCGCAATTAAGGCAGAAATTCCAACATCTCTCAATCCTTCCGTTCCTCATATCTTCAGTAATATTGCTAATGCTTGATCATCAATCAACCATCTCTAGTAAACTCAATCAATCACTCCTTGCCCGATAAGTCGTTTCCTTTCCTTTGGCAACAACCTGCAGGGACAGAGAGGTAGGGAGGTAACACTGTTTTCTTCAGATCATTTATATTCTATCATCTTTGAGAAGTTTACTAATGGTTTAGATTCTAGAGTAGCCATAATCCCTCATTCCTCTGTAAATGCTATGTAAGATCTTGCTCGTCATTAGTAGTTTCTAACCAAGGTTCTGCTCTTGTGATGCCAGTTTTTTCTCATTTGCAGTGGCTATATAGTATGCACAATGGTTTATTGTTTTGTAAATCCCAGTTTTCCTGACCAATTATGGTTTGTAGTTTTTATAATCTATGTATCTTAATTTCCACTGCAATGTATATTTTTTGCCTTTCCAGATACCTGGCAACGACATGTTATATTATGGGGATTCATCTTACAAGCAAGAACTTGATTCTTTGTCTAAGGTCGTTCTTGAGAACCTAGTTTGTGCCGTTCAACAAGAACCTTCCCAGGTATATTCAGCATGGTTTAGTTAACATTGTTTGATTTATTTTACAAGTTTTAATTTGGTACTAATTTTATTATGTTAAATTGAAGCCTGCTCGAGGAAATATGGCACTCGAAGCTTGCAATTGCATTGCGTCATCTTTCATGGTAAGGTGTCATAGAATTGTTTGAATTCAGCTTTCCATTATTTATCACAAATTCAATATGAACAAAAAAATGTTAGACTGCCATGTTTCTTCGGTTGCAGCAAAGCAATGCATTGTCCTCAATTTGCCACACACTGATTGGAACAGCAAAGTCATGTTTGAGTGGCCAAGACAGATGCCTCCAATCAACTATTCAACTTGTAAACAAGCAATCGCCAACTTTGGCAGGGGCCATGGTGTCTACTTCTGTGTGATTTGTGTTTGTCTAGTTAGTTTGAGTCATTATTTTGTCTTTCCCTCTTTATTTGTTGGAGGGGTTTATTAATTTCAAATTTACTATTTGCCAAAATATCATCATTAGTATTTTGGTTTTTGATTTGGTGTTGTTCATGAACTTCTAGTTTAGAAGTAATGGGAGTTACCTTACAACAAAGTGGCATTATAGTGTAGCTTTGTGTACAAACCTCAGTTGGTTAAACATTTCAACTCAATTTATGTTCAAAATTATTTAAATGAGATTGGATAAAATTAAAGTTTTTTTTTTGTATCAATCCTTATAATTTTATATATATAAAATATCTAAAAATATATATCAATAACCAGACGGTTAATTGATTTATCTATATTCAACTGGTTCTTATTCCATCAAAAAATAATAATCCAGTGAACTGTCTTTCAAAACTTATTAAAATATCAAAATTCTCAAAGTTCGGATTCTCATACACACGCGTTTTGTTTGAACTTTAGTTAGATCATGTGTATGAATTAAACCTTCTTTTTTATATCCAATGCTTTTTACAAATTCATATTTTTCTAACTTTGTTAATTTTTTTTAGGTTAGTTACGCATCAAATTATTGTTGTATAACTTGTAAATTGAGTTTTTAGGTTTTAAAATGTGTATTTATGTCGTATAAATGTCAAATTTAACTCTAAAGTATAGTTTCATAAACAAAAATTTGTTTCAATATTTGGAATTACCGAATAAGTAGAATTAGAGTCCTAATTATTCTGACACCATTTAAGAAAATTATAATACGTTGGCAAAGAGCTCTAATAGAAATGTGAGATTTAAAAAAAAAATTCAAGGTTTGATATTTTTTGAAGTCCCATATGCTAATTTCATAATTTCTTAACTCTTAAAATTATTATATTAGTCATTTTCGTATTATTAGTGATAAAAAATACTTAAAAATCGATTGTTAAATTTGTTAGAATTAGAGGAAAAAGATTAACACAATACTTTTTAAAAAGTTAATGTATAATACGTTTTAAAGAGTTAAAGAGTTAAATGATTCATACGAATATTTTTTCAATTAAAAAATTAAAAATCAAAATGAATTTCGAAATTAATATATAAAACCAATGGAGTATTGAACTAAATTTAAATGATAAACTTCAGTAGCATTCACCTGGGGGTGGAGGTCTTCATGCTACTTTCCACAGTAGTTGTCAGTAATATACCCAAGTTAATTACAATGCTCACTGAGGTTTGAAGTTGGATGATCCTTCTTAAACATTATTCTAATCGTTGTCAAATGTCGTAAGGGTAACAATATCACCTGATTAAGGGAAAATAAGAGGCTTAAATAAATGCTTTGCAGGTACTCGAAGAAGGATAATAGAGGTAATAAAAATATTCCAAACAATGAAAGAATCTAAAAATTTGATAATGAATACTAGAGTACTTATGAGGCAAGCCATAAAGAACAATGTGAAAGAGTTGTTAGCTGTGTGGAATTAGTCTTAGAGTTTGTTTAAGTAAATTAATAAATTCTTAATTTGTAGGAGACAGAATAGGTCTTTTGATTCAGTCTTGTTATGGTTTCTGTTATGCCATGTTATGCCAAGTATTTCGTTCCTTTCTGTTATTACTAAAGGCTATATATGTGCCTTAGTAGTTTTAATAATAAACAAGTTGATTTAGCCTTCATTTTCTACATCTGGTATCTAGAGCTATTCAACTGGGATCTGTGAGAGTAAGGCAGCAGTCTTTGAGAGATCAAACACAATGAGTGAAGATAAAACACTCACAAAGATTCCTCACTTCGACGGTCACTACGATCATTGGAGTGAGTTGATGGAGAATTTACTAAAGGCAAAGAGTCTATGGAGCTTGGTAGAAGATGGCTTTACAGAACTAAAAGAAGGAACCACGTTGACCGACGCAGAGAAGACAAAACTGGAGGATCAAAGAGTCAAAGACCACCAAGTGAAGCACTACCTTTACCAAGCCTTAGACAGAAGTGTGTTTGAGCAAATCCTGGATAGGCGCACATCCAAGATTGTTTGGGATTCGATGAAAAAGAAGTTTGGCGGAAACGAGAAGGTAAAAAAGTCCCTATGCAACACTTTAAGGAGAGAATTTGAGGTGTTGGAGATGAAGAAAGGAGAAACCATCACCGATTACTTTGCAAGAGTAATGGTGGTTTCCAACAAGTTGCGAAGCAACGACGAAGACATGCCAGACTCAAAAATTGTGGAGAAGATCTTGCGAACCTTGACAGAACGGTTCACATATGTGGTGGTCTCGATCGAGGAATCCAAGGACACTGATGAAATCTCAATTGACGAACTGCAAAGCTCTTTAGTGATGCATGAACAGAAGTTCAATAGAGTCAACAAGGAAGGGGATGACCATGTCCTTAAAGTGGAGGAAAGATCAAGCAGAGGAAGAGGAAGAGGATCACCGTGGGGACGTGGTGGACGAGGCCGAGGAAGGAACTACTTCAACAAAACTACAGTCGAGTGCTACAAATGCCATGGCTTAGGACACTTTCAATATGAGTGTCCTAAATGGAACAAGGAGGCAAATTATGCTGAGGCAGACGAAGAAGATGAGATGCTCCTGATGGCCTATGTTGGTGTTCATAAAAGAAGTGACACCTGGTTCATTGATTCTGGTTGTTCTAACCATATGTGCAACAATAAAGACATGTTCTCTAGTTTGGACATGAGATTCTCCCACTCTGTCAAACTAGGGAATGATACTCGCATGGAGGTGGCTGGAATAGGAGTAGTAAAATTGGTAATCGAAGGCACCACTTATTCAATAAATGGTGTCTATCTTGTACCTGGGCTTCACAATAATCTCCTGAGTGTGGGTCAACTACAAGAGAAAGGATTGGTTGTACTGTTTGAAGGAGGAATGTGCAATGTGTATCATCCTAAAAAGGGATTGATTATACAGTCAATCATGAGTACAAATAGGTTGTTCACCATTATATCTGAAAAGCAGGAGGAGAAGTGCCTTCATACAACCATCACTGACGCGTCGAGGCTCTGGCATCAACGATATGGCCATCTTAGCTACAAAGGCTTGCGCACTTTGCAGTACAAAGACATGGTATATGGGCTCCCAAAATTCCCTGCATCGACCATTGCTTGTGTGGACTGTTTGAATGGCAAGCAGACTCGAAGTCCAATTCCTAAGCAAGTTTTATGGAGGACAAATCAACCATTAGAGCTTATTTACTCAGACATCTGTGGACCCATCACACCCACCTCAAACAGCGGTAAAAGGTATTTTTTGAGTTTCATTGATGATTATAGTAGAAAAGCATGGGTCTATTTATTATCTGAAAAATCAGAAGCTCTAGAGTCCTTCAAAATCTTCAAGAAGATGGTCGAGGCAGAAGCAAATCTGAGCATAAAGTGCTTAAGAACAGACATGGGAGGAGAGTATACTTCCACTGACTTCAACAACTTCTGCAGAGAAAGTGGAATTAGAAAACAGCTAACTAACGCATATACGCCCCAGCAAAACGGCGTTGCCGAGAGGAAGAATAGAACGGTGATGAATATGGTGAGATCCATGTTATCAGCTAAGAAGATCCCAAAATGTTTTTGGCCAGAAGCAATAAATTGGACATTTCATGTCCTAAATCGATCTCCGACTCTAGCAGTAAAAGATGTTACACCGCAGGAAGCATGGAGTGGAATCAAACCTTCAGTGAAGCATTTCAAAATCTGGGGATGCCTCGCGCACGCCCACATACCAACTCAAAAGCGAGGTAAATTAGACAACAAAAGCTCCACTTGTATTTTCTTGGTGTCATACGGTGAACTGACTTGGGGTATTTTGCTTTTTATCGCAATGTCGCGGATAGCAAGAGTCGCCACCGACTTTTCTTTTATCCAATAAGGAAAGGTGGAAAAGAACAGGAAAGACCTCAATAGATTTTGGGTTCGGGAGGTACATTACACAAAGGGAAGGTATTAGCACCCTTTGTATCCATGGTTATCCATGGGCTCTTAATTGCTGGATCACTTATATTTTTGTCTGAAAAGTGTTGGTGGATTGTTTAAAAATGTTTGAAAGAGAGTTTAACTTTGTAATGATTCTCGTATGAATGTATACAAAGTATTTATCTCGTTTAATTTTGAAAATGGTTTAGAAAAATATAACTCGGTAATGATTCTAGTATGAATGTATACCAAGTGGTGATTTTCTAGGATTCGTAAAGTGTAAAGTGTGAGGGGTGGAAAATGTTTTAGGTTATGATCCAGTAATTGAGAGTTATCCCGTCCTGAGGTCGTTATGGGCATTTCCTATCCTTATGAGGGTAAAACTGTCCTTACTATTGAGAAGTAAGTAATTTTAGCCTTTTGGATGTAAAAGGGTCATCGTAGGGTCATCGATAGGTCATTGAAGGCAACAGTTGTAAGGATACCTTAGCATTCGAAAGGGACGATCATCATTTAACCGTAGGCTACACCGAAGGGTCATCGAGGGACGAAATCATATATTCGAAGGCAACATCCGAGGGACTATGATTTATTTTATGATGACATGATGATTTAATCGAAGGGTCTTTGCTAAGTGTATCCCTACATTCGCGGGACATGACCGTTATACCGTAATATCGTAAGGCAAAAGAGAGGTCCAAGATCACATATTTAAAGGCCATATTTTAAAGTCAATTAGGTGATTAGGATGAATCTCCACATTAAAATCAATACATTAAAATTAATACATTAAAATTAATACATTAAAATTAATTAAGCAATTTAGGGTGGATCTTCATAAGGGTATCCCACAAATAAAGTGGAAGGCCTAAACAACACTCTTTTCCTGGGATATGTGAACCTTTACAAAATTCAGCAAACGGGTTAGAATACCAATCAGGGTGCAATCGAGGATTACACCGCAAAAGAAAACACAGCAGCATGAATGTCAGGCAAAACAGTGCATAATTAACATAGAATAGATCAGGTTACGCATAGGACATAACAAATATCAACGGCTGTCCCGTTCGCCTCTGCCTCGCCTAGCGAGGGCCTAGCGAATGCTCGCTACATGCTCGCTTAGCGATGTGCTAGCGAGCGGCTGCGGGTTTTGAATTTCAGAACAGTATGATCTCAGCATGCTGCATGCCTTATTGCATTCAATTACAGAAATAATATGGTCAAACACTCAGGATATTCAGGCGTACTGGAATTCACATGCAAAGTCTAATTACATATCCAAAAATTAAATCATGATGCATTATGTATTTAGAGATTTACAAATTGGAAGCATAAAACAATAATGATACACAAACCTGTTTGCAATGGAGTGGTAATGCTGAATTGGCAAGTCACTTTTGGTATCGGGTTGAGTTGGGCGGCGGTAACTTCGGTGCGGATGAGCGGCCGTCAGGGTTTCTTCACTCCGACTTCTCTGAGCTAGGGTTTCTATGCCAGGGTTTCCGTCCTTTTTCGTCCCTCTTTTCATTACTGAAGTGCTGGTATTTATAATGCTCTTTTTTGTGACCTAACGGGCTCAGAGTGAAGCCCAGAATTTTCTGTTATCTGTCAGCTTCGCTAGGCGAGCGTGTAGCGAACGTGTAGCGAACGTTCGCTAGGCGAGCGTGTAGCGAACAGGCCAGTTTGGGCCATTTTCTGGATTTGGCCATTCATGAGCTGAGCCTTTGTTCCTTTAAGATCAGTGTCATAAAAATGAGTTGGAATGCCCTGAAAAATGTCTTAAAATATTAATGGGCAAATTTTGGGGTATGACAGCTGCCCCTATTCAATATTCTTGAACCGAGAGAGTCAGAATGGTATGTACGCCATTCGTGGTCTGGAGGTGGAAGATTATTGAACACTTAGAACGCCCCAAAAATTTGCACTTGTCAATTAGTTAGTCTGGATGGAGATGGGCTTAAAGATGCCATCTAGGAAGTTTGATGATGAGAGCTTCAGAGTGCGTCGTACGTTAGAAGATATCTGAAGTCATGGGTGTCACTGGGTCATACGCTAGACCGTATAGTGGGTCATTCATTAGGCCGTCGACTTCCCTGGGGATTTAGAATGGGTCATACGCCGCTGGGGATAACAGACCAGAATGGATCATGCGCTAGATCGTATCTGAGTTGCAGAATGGGCCGTCTGTTAGGCTGTATCTGACGAAAAGTAGTCGTACGCTAGACTACACCTCGGGATGTACCGTACGCTAGGTAGTATCTGAGGAATGAAGATCCGAATGGGTCGTACGCTAGACCGTATCGTACTTGTTGGGGAGTAATATGTTGTGCCGAATCAAAATGAGATAAGAATCCGAATGAGTCATACACTGCTGGGGATAAAGGATCAGAATGGATCGTACGCTAGATCGTATCTGAGTTGCGGAACGAGCCGTCCGTTAGGCTGTATCGTTACTGGAGGTGAAGGATCAGAATGGATCGTATGCTAGATCGTATCGGAGTTGTAGACTGAGCCGTCCGTTAGGCTATACCTGATGATGAAGGGGGTAGTCATACGCCAGACTACACTTCAGAATGTACCGTATGCTAGGTAGCATTTGAGGCCTTGAAGGTCCAAATGGGTCGCATGCTAGACCGTATTGGAGTTGTTGAAGGTCGGAATGGATCGTACGTTAGATCGCATCTGAGTTGAAAGAGTCATATGTTGAGCTGAATCAGAATGAACCGTACGCTAGGCTATATCTGATAGTATTTGTATATGTTGTATTTGCAATAAATGTCTGGGATGGGCTTATAGATGCCATCGTTAGGAGGATGTCAGAATGAATGTTGACATGGAGTATATCTGAAAGATGTAGTTGAATCCTGAACGTAATTGATACAGATGTCCGTCTGAATGGACCTTTGTGTTGATTGTATCAAGAGGATAATTAACCTGAAAAATAAAGTTAGCTTCATGCCATGTCATGATGCATGAGATGCAAATGTTGTATGCATGCGTGTGCTGTGAAATGATGTGATGAGTGAATTATGCGTCCGGAATAAATGCGAGCATTGTATTCATGTATATGTTATGAAATGATGTAATGTATATGATGCGGAATAAAAATTGTATGTAGGTATGTAATGTGAAATGATGTAATGAATGCACTATGCGTATGAAACGTTCTTCCAGGGGACTCTACTGGGGAAATAAATCTCAGTCTTCTGGTTGGAAGATATTGGTATCGATGACCCTTTCTTAGCCGAGGATGCTTGATTTCTGTCTGATGGTAGAAATGTTCAACAGAAGCCCGGCTGGGGGTGGAAGAGATGACCCATTTGTCTAGTAATGCCACTCTCTTCTGGGAATGACTGGCTTTGCTGGGGAATAGGATTAGCAACGGATTCATTGGAAAGCATGATTAGACCTTCTCCTCGATCCTGAAGCCTAGTAGTAATCGCTATTTCTATTTTATGCACGCATTTTTGGTAAACATCGATCATATCCAAATGCATATATTAATTCGAATTAAATCAATGGACGTTTATGCAAACAAAACAGAGAAAGTAAAACAAGAGCATTTTTTTTGAAACTAAAATTATATTGATTTCGAAAGAGGGCCTATAAACAGGCAATTTGTGTACAAGGAGACAAAAATCCTAGTAAGAGGAAATTGTCAAGAAAATAAAGAGAAAGCTATGCCGAAAACGTCCTATTGACTTTAATTCCACTACTGCCATTATGTCTTCAAGCCTCTCATCTCCTGCTGTCGGATAGAAGTGATTAGCTTGTTCAGTCCTTTGAACTTGGATGAAGCTGTCTGAGAACGGGACATAGTCATACGCTTTGATCCCTAATTTTTGCCTGGACCGCCTTTTCAGGTTTTCAATCCACCAGGATACCCCTTTTTGCCCAAGCCGCCTTTTCAGGTTTTCGACTTGCCGGGTGTACATTTTTTTATGTTTATCCCTAAATTTTGCCCGAACCCTTTTGGTTCGCCGGGATGCCCTTACTTTTGCCTAGATACGTCGACCTAGCGGGTCTCTTTTATGCGTAGTATTTTTTGACTATGTCTGCGTTCACGGGATGCGGGGATTTTTCGTCATCCATTGTAGCAAGTATCATGGCTCCACCAGAGAATACCTTCTTAACTACAAATGGCCTTTCGTATGTGGGAGTCCATTTGCCTCTAGAATCACCTTGTGGTAGAATGATATGCTTTATTACCAAGTCGCCACTTCGGAATTATGGTGTTTTATTCTGAACTGCGTGCAGAGTTCAGTAATCATCTTGTTGTTCAGATTAGCACCATTATCAGTGATAGCTCTTTCAGGAGACAGCAGGTTTCTCAAATGTATATTTGATAAGACCCATCTGAGAAATCAATAAAGTGGTATGATTCAACATATACTGTCTTAGTCGGCGAGCAGCCTAAGCCAAAGCACAACAAGCTTTCTCGAGCTGTGAGTATCTTGTTTCACAGTCGGTACCTTTTGCTAAGGCAGTGTATGACATGCTCTTTTCGACCAGACTCGTCATGTTGCCCCAGCACACCCTATTGAATTTTCTAACACGGTCAAATACATAGTTAGAGGTCCTCCTTCAATTGGTGGCATCAGAATTGGAGGTTCTTGGAGATACTTCTTGATTTTGTCTCAGTAATTTGAAGATGGATTTGCAAGTAGCGGTCAAATGGGAGCTAAATCGGGCGATGTGGTCCATATCTACGATTTCGATCGATGCCCCATGCGGCTGAATAGTCTTTTCTTCTTGCAGTAGTCTGGCAAGTTCTCCAGGTACTTAACAATCTTCCTCACTTCCATCCTCGGCTTGGTAGATCGGATTTTCAAAGTCATAATGAACAGTAGCAGAATTACTATCAACAGGATCCAGAGTGGACAGGGATCTGCGATTTGTTACGTGAGTGTGTGTAAGAAAACATAGCTTATTTGAAAGATGACAGGAAAGATAAAGAGCGCAATATTTGAATGCAAAAGGTCCATTGATTCATTGAATGTGAATATGCTTATGAAAATGACAAAACCCTTGAAAAATTAGCTATTGTGCCCCGGGCTTAGACACAATGCTTTGAAACACTAAAATAGCAATAACAATTACTCTTGACTAAAGGAAATCGGGATAGTGTCTTCAGCCTTCCAATTGTCGAGTCCGTCATCAATTGTTGGGAAAATCCAGCTATCCAAGTCATAACCGTTATCAGCATCTTCCACAGCATTGACAGTCTCGTCATGATTAGGCAGAGGGGCAGTAATGTCATTAGGAGTCTCCGAAGGATCAAAGGTAGTCGCCCGTATCTTCCCACTTCGAATGCCACTTTCAACATGTTCACCTGTTAATATAAGTTCAGTGAAACCCAATGAGGAACTCCTCAATAGATGGCTGTAGAATGGGCCAGTCAGTGTGCTCATGAACATGTCCACTAATTCTCGATCAGTCATAGGGGGTTTGACTCTGCCAGCCAAATCTCTCCATTTCTGAGCATATTCTTTGAAGCTTTCTTTAGATCCCATAGTCATATTCTGTAACTGTAGCCGAGTAGGTGCTAGTTCAGAGTTATACTGGTAGTGCTTGTAGAAAGTTGTTGCTAAATCAGTCCAGGTGCGGATGTCAGAGCTCTCGAGCTGATAGTACCACTCCAACTGTGTGCCAGACAGACTCTCTTGGAAGAAATGGATCCATAGTTTCCTATCAGTGGTGTGCGGCTGAATCTTTCTCACGTAAGCTCTCAGATGCATCTGAGGACAAGATGCCCCATCATACTTAGTGAAGGCGGGGACCTTGAATTTGCGGGGAATGACCACGTCGGAGATCAGACCCAAACTTTTGAAATCCAGACCGGGCGCCTTCTGACCCTCCATAGCTAGCATGCGTTCTTCCAACAACTTGTACTTGTCATCTTTTGGAGAGTACTGTTCATTCTCGTAATCTTCATCGTCATCCTCAGGGTTGAAAGGATCAGCATTCTCATCTTCCGAATCCGTCTCTGTTTCCTCTTCTTGATCCTTCGGAATTCGAATCTCGACTCTTGTGGCCTGTCGTTTGAGCCTTCTTCCCGGGTTAATGTAACTCACCGGTTTCTTGTCTTCCTTTTACTCGAGCAAGAGAGCTTTCAGTTCCTCCTGCCCCTTGGATAATTTCAAGATCATCTCCTGGAGTTGAGCATTCTGAGCCTGGAGATCTTTGACAATTTGTTCGAGGTCCATTTTTCTGTTTGGAGGAAAACCGTGAGAACATTGATCCCTTTAGAGTACCTGTTATGCAATGTTATGTCATGCTATGCAATGTATGAAATGTTTTCAAGGCCTTTTGGAATTTAACTTTGTATAGACTACCAAAAAAAGGAGACTTTTTATTTTTATTTTTTATTTTTTATACAAAACAGAGCAAAGTTAAATCCCTAAGTCTTTGAAATGGTTAGTACAATGTTATGATGTCATGATGTTATGATGTTAAGATGTTATGATGTTATGAGGTTAAATAAATAACAAGCAAGTCACACAACCATCATTCCTAGGTTTTAAGGCTTGCATGAGTTCCACAGGTAAGTACCCTCCCCACTGAAGTTTGGTTGGTTCAACCTGTCCTAGAATAGTAACCGGGTTCTAGAAGGATCTCAAATCATTGACCTTCCTTTAAGTCCACTTCAGTGCAACACCAAGTGGTTGACCGAAGCTTCCCTAAAGTCCAATCTCAAAGAGTGTAGTATCGAGTCTCAACCAACCCCAGTCGGAACCGAAGTCAGTTATCTCACTACTTTCTAATGGCCAGGATGAGTCAATTAGGGTTCTAAAGGTCTGGTTAATGCTTTGATGACACCACGCGGAAGCCAAATTTTTCCTCAAGTAAACATGAGGAACATCAGGACATCCAAAGCGTCACATTAACCGTAGCCATCATTTTGACCATTCCGGTATACGCCGGATAGTCGCGATGATCTATTGCTACTTACCTAAGGTACACTAGATCCGGGTGTAGGATCTTTCACTCAAGAATACCCAAGCAATCCCTTAAAAGTAAATCAGACAATTTGAATAAGTGATCTTGTTTTTAAGGTAACCTCTCTTTAATATTTATGTCCCCAGCAGAGTCGCCAGTTATGTCATACGGTGAACTGACTTGGGGTATTTTGCTTTTTATCGCAATGTCGCGGATAGCAAGAGTCGCCACCGACTTTTCTTTTATCCAATAAGGAAAGGTGGAAAAGAACAGGAAAAACCTCAATAGATTTTGGGTTCGGGAGGTACATTACACAAAGGGAAGGTATTAGCATCCTTTGTATCCATGGTTATCCATGGGCTCTTAATTGCTGGATCACTTATATTTTTGTCTGAAAAGTGTTGGTGGATTGTTTAAAAATGTTTGAAAGAGAGTTTAACTTTGTAATGATTCTCGTATGAATGTATACAAAGTATTTATCTCGTTTAATTTTGAAAATGGTTTAGAAAAATATAACTCGGTAATGATTCTAGTATGAATGTATACCAAGTGGTGATTTTCTAGGATTCGTAAAGTGTAAAGTGTGAGGGGTGGAAAATGTTTTAGGTTATGATCCAGTAATTGAGAGTTATCCCGTCCTGAGGTTGTTATGGGCATTTCCTATCCTTATGAGGGTAAAACTGTCCTTACTATTGAGAAGTAAATAATTTTAGCCTTTTGGATGTAAAAGGGTCATCGTAGGGTCATCGATAGGTCATTGAAGGCAACAGTTGTAAGGATACCTTAGCATTCGAAAGGGACGATCATCATTTAACCGTAGGCTACACCGAAGGGTCATCGAGGGACGAAATCATATATTCGAAGGCAACATCCGAGGGACTATGATTTATTTTATGATGACATGATGATTTAATCGAAGGGTCTTTGCTAAGTGTATCCCTACATTCGCGGGACATGACCGTTATACCGTAATATCGTAAGGCAAAAGAGAGGTCCAAGATCACATATTTAAAGGCCATATTTTAAAGTCAATTAGGTGATTAGGATGAATCTCCACATTAAAATCAATACATTAAAATTAATACATTAAAATTAATACATTAAAATTAATTAAGCAATTTAGGGTGGATCTTCATAAGGGTATCCCACAAATAAAGTGGAAGGCCTAAACAACACTCTTTTCCTGGGATATGTGAACCTTTACAAAATTCAGCAAACGGGTTAGAATACCAATCAGGGTGCAATCGAGGATTACACCGCAAAAGAAAACACAGCAGCATGAATGTCAGGCAAAACAGTGCATAATTAACATAGAATAGATCAGGTTACGCATAGGACATAACAAATATCAACGGCTGTCCCGTTCGCCTCTGCCTCGCCTAGCGAGGGCCTAGCGAATGCTCGCTACATGCTCACTTAGCGATGTGCTAGCGAGCGGCTGCGGGTTTTGAATTTCAGAACAGTATGATCTCAGCATGCTGCATGCCTTATTGCATTCAATTACAGAAATAATATGGTCAAACACTCAGGATATTCAGGCGTACTGGAATTCACATGCAAAGTCTAATTACATATCCAAAAATTAAATCATGATGCATTATGTATTTAGAGATTTACAAATTGGAAGCATAAAACAATAATGATACACAAACCTGTTTGCAATAGAGTGGTAATGCTGAATTGGCAAGTCACTTTTGGTATCGGGTTGAGTTGGACGGCGGTAACTTCGGTGCGGATGAGCGGCCGTCAGGGTTTCTTCACTCCGACTTCTCTGAGCTAGGGTTTCTATGCCAGGGTTTCCGTCCTTTTTCGTCCCTCTTTTCATTACTGAAGTGCTGGTATTTATAATGCTCTTTTTTGTGACCTAACGGGCTCAGAGTGAAGCCCAGAATTTTCTGTTATCTGTCAGCTTCGCTAGGCGAGCGTGTAGCGAACATGCCAGTTTGGGCCATTTTCTGGATTTGGCCATTCATGAGCTGAGCCTTTGTTCCTTTAAGATCAGTGTCATAAAAATGAGTTGGAATGCCCTGAAAAATGTCTTAAAATATTAATGGGCAAATTTTGGGGTATGACACTTGGGGATTAGTGAGAACACAAAAGGTTATAGATTGTTTAATGTTGAAACAAATAAAGTAATTGTGAGCCGTGATGTAGTGTTTGAAGAAAATAAGCAGTGGGAATGGGGAAAAGATTATGAGGGACAGTTAAATAGTGAATTAGAGTGGGAAGAACAGAAAACAAATAAGAGAGTTGAAGAAATTGTGCAGAAAATTGGGGAAGAAAAGGAAACACCGGAATCAGAAGGTGAAGTCGAATGTGAGAAAACACAGGAAACACGGGATCAGGAGGATGCAGAGCCACCTGTGAATCAGAGAGAAAGAGGAAAAAGTTCAGTGCAAGGGAGAGATCGAAGGATGCCTCATTGGATGAATGACTATGTCAGTGGGGAAAATCCCTCAGATGATGAAGCACACATGGTGAAGGATGCTGAAGCAGGGGATCCTATTTGGTTCGAAGATGCCGTAAAGGAAGAAAAATGGCGACAAGCTATGGATAGTGAGATAGAATCCATAGAAAATAATAACACATGGACCCTCACTGAATTACCAGAGGATGCTAAAAGGATTGGCGTCAAATGGGTTTTCAAGACAAAGAAAGATGAAGCTGGCAAGGTTATAAAATGCAAAGCACGCTTAGTGGCAAAGGGGTACTCTCAAAAGCATGGAATTGATTACTCTGAAGTTTTTTCTCCTGTAGCACGACTTGATACAGTTAGAATGGTAATTGCATCAGCTGCACAAAAGGGGTAGAAAATATTTCAACTTGACGTCAAGTCTGCCTTTTTACATGGGAAACTGATAGAAGAAGTTTTTGTTGATCAACCTAAAGGCTACTAGAAGAAAGGGAAGGAGCACTTAGTGCATAAGCTGCACAAAGCACTGTACGGACTGAAACAAGCGCCACGGGCCTGGTTCAGTCGCATTAAAACTCACTTCATCAAGGAGGGATTTCAAAATTGTGACAGTGAACAAACACTTTTCATCAAGAGGAGAAATGAGGGCAAGATTATCATCGTAAGTGTTTACGTTGATGATTTAATTTTTACAGGTGACGATGAAAAGTTAATGAGGGAATTCAAAGATTCCATGATGAGAGAATTCGACATGTCAGACTTAGGGAGGATGAGCTATTTCTTAGGAATTGAAGTTGTGCAACAAAAGGAGGGGATTTTCATCTGTCAAAGGCGGTATGCAGGGGAAGTCCTACGAAGATTCAACATGTTTGAGAGCAATTCAGTCAGCAACCCAATTGTGCCTGGAGTAAAGATCAGTAGCGATGCAGATGGAGTACTGGGTGATGAGACTTATTACAAGCAGATTGTGGGCAGCCTCATGTACCTTACTTCAACCCGACCAGACTTAATGTTTGCAACAAGCTTAATTAGCAGGTATATGTCGAAACCTACTAAGCTTCACTTACAAATTGCAAAGAGAATCCTTAGATATTTGAAAGGAACTATGGGCTTTGGAATCTTTTACAAGAAAGATGGTCAAAATCTTGAAGCTTATACAGATAGCGACTACGCCGGTGATATAGAAGACAGGAAAAGTACTAGTGGATATACCTTCCTACTCAGTTCAGGAGCTGTGGCATGGAGCTCAAGGAAACAGCCTATAGTCACACTGTCTACAACAGAAGCCGAGTTTGTTGCAGCTGCGGTTTGTGCCTGTCAAGCCGTATGGATGAGAAGAATTCTCAAAGAGCTATGCTATGAAGGAGAAAAATGCACCAGCTATCAAACTGTCCAAAAACCCGGTAATGCACGGACGCAGCAAGCATATAGACATTCGCTATCATTTTTTAAGAAATCTATCAGAAGAAGGAACTATTGCTTTGATGTACTGTACTAGTGCTGATCAAGTAGCCGACATCATGACCAAGCCATTAAAAGCAGATGTTTTTCAAAAACTTCGGAGATCATTGGGAATGTGTGATATTACAGAGATAAGCTAAGTATTAGTTTAAAGGTACTTAGCTTAAGGGAGAGATTGAAAGAGCTGTTAGCTGTTTGGAATTAGTCTTAGAGTTTGTTTAAGTAAATTAATAAATTCCTAGTTTGTAGGAGACAGAATAGGTCTTTTGATTCAGTCTTGTTATGGCTTCTGTTATGCCAAGTATTTCGTTCCTTTCTGTTATTACTAAAGGCTATATATGTGCCTTAGTAGTTTTAATAATAAACAAGTTGATTTAGCCTTCATTTTCTACACAATGGGCATGAAGAAGTTGTTGCCCTGTGCATATGCCTTATATTATTTAACGAATGTGCTTCAATTATGAGGTACCAACTAATTACCATCATGAATGATAAAACAAACTTGACTAATATGTGTTAAAATTGACCCCTCTCTCTTTTTCGGAGTAAATGATATTGACTAACTCCATAAAAACGTTAAGTGTAATTAGTGTATAGTTGTTTAGCATGCGTTTAATCCGATTCACACATGATATAAGGATATAACATCAATTTGATATTAGGATAAATTGAACACTTAATAAAATTGATAAATCGAAAATCAACCCATTTTTGTTTCTCAACTTGAGACATCATGTCGAACGTTGTAATGAGATGATCCTTGTAACCTCGACCAAAAACCTATAATCTGATGTCATAGGCCCAACTGTCGTAATTGGTTCCCGTCAACCTCCTCTTTGTAGAGAGTGAACATGTAAGGTAATTGGTGAAGATACTCTTCGAATTCATGAGCTATATCATAGGAGAGGGAAAGAACATGCAGACAAATGGAAATAGAAGATGTTTGAACACAAACACATATTTTCATGGAAGAAGACAAACAATTAAGGATAGATATGGAACAAAGCAAGGAGGCGATTTCAATAGTGAAAACAACAACCGGATGTGCAGTCCCACATGAGAGAAAATGAAGAGGTTTTGAGGACACGTCAGATCGTAGGAGGAAATTAAAAAGGTGTGGGTGACTCGTCGGAAAATCGTCAGAATTGACTGATGCGGCACAGGCAAGGGTGATGTTGATAAAAAAAATTGAAAATAGAATGCCATAATAAATTACGACACTGAAGTAAACCAGAGTTCTAACAAAATTTTTCATTTTTTTTAATAAAAAAATTGTCATTTTTTTATCACTAAAGAAAAGTGGATCAACAGAATAAAAAACAATAAAATATGCATATCATATTAAAATAAAAATTTAAATTCACTTTTGGTTTTTAGTTTGGACGTTTTAAACAATTGACCAATCTATTACAAAATCAACTATTTTAATCCCTTAATTTTGATTGTGTCTGGATTTGCATGATCCCCTATCCAATTTTGCTTATGTGTCAATTCATTAGTAGCGTGGCAGATACTATTTGGATCCATGTCAACAATCCATTATATTTTAATATCCACATGGATATTTTAATTTAGAAAATATTAAAAACTTTTTTTAAAATAATATTTTTTTATTATAGAATCAGGAATCAGGATTCGTCTTCTTCTTCTCTCCATTCGTACTTCTTCTTTTCTCATCCATCCAGAAATTCGTCTCATTCTTCTCTCCATCGTGTTCAAATCCCAAAAATTCATTCATTCATCATCTTCTTCTCTCATCCATATTGAAGATGTCGCAGCAGTCTGTCTTTAGCCATAAAATCAGATCCTCAAATCGTTCGAGGTGCGTATGCAAGTGTGGTATGGATGCTCCATTGATGATGACATGGACATATGCTAATCCAAGTTGCTGCTTCTATGGATGTGGGATGTATAAGGTATGTATTAGTTGCTCCATGATGTTTACAAATTCAATGTTAATTCTCTGGTATTGGATGAGATTTATTCAACTTCATATCCATTGATGCTTACGGATTCAAAGTTACAAGAAATGCAGTCACTTTGTTTGGTTGGATGAGGAGATGAATCTTAGGGTAAAAAAGTTAATCTCTGCATTATTAAAGAACATACATGAAGAGAAAATGACGGTTAAATCATACAAAGCAAAAGAGGAAGAATTAAAGATGAAAATGAAAATGTTGAAGAAATAGTTGAAGATAAACTGAATGTTGTTATTTTTTATGTTGTTTGCATTTGTTGGGACAACATTGATGAAATAAGTTGTAGGTTGATTAGGTTCTAGGTTATGTTCTTATGTTGTCTAATATAATATTGTAAGATGGATTGTAATAGAATTTGAATGAAAGTACTGATTATGTTCTTATGTTGTTTGATATAATGATGTACTGATTTTGCTCATAATTTATAATACATTTTGAATGAAAATACCAGTTATGTTGTTATGTTATATGATATAATGGTGTACTGGTATTGCTCATAATTTGGATATGTAATTTTTAATGCATACTGCTATTTCTGGTTTTGTCACTCTGTTATAGGCTGGACCTGTAATTATTACTACGTTTTAAGTTGTTTATAATTTGGACATGTAATTGGACTATCATTTTAAATGCATAATGCTATGCATAAATTGTACCTATAATTTGGACTGCAATTTGTAACCCATAATTTGGACATGTAATTGGACTATCATTTTTAATGCATACTGCTATGCATAGATTGTACCTATAATTTGGACTGTAATTTGTAACTCAAAATACAACCAATATACTTAACATTGACTTTGTTTGAACATTAATATTTGAACATCCAAAATAAAACCCAAGATAATACTTGAGTCGAAATAAAACTACTTAAGTCATAAACTACTTAAGTCATAAATACAATCATATAATACAACCAAAATAAGTCATAAACTACTAAAGTCATAATGAAACTATTCTTAAATAGGTTGAGGAGCTTGTGAACTTTGAACAATTTCTGTTTGCTTTTCTTTGGACTTTTTTATTCTCTTTCCACCTTTCACTTTCTTAATCTTCTTTGACTTATTACCACCCTTTAGAATTGCTTGTCAGCTGCCCTTTTGCCTACAACTCCTCTTATTATGTTCCATAGCACCATATTTTGCACATGTGACAGTTGAAAATTTCCTTGGTAGTATGTGGGGACTTCTAGGTTCATCATTTGTCTTGTTCCTTTGTTTTTTTGCCCTACCTGTGACCTCTCCTTATCACTGGTGGTGCCACTGTATTCAGATCATCTATAGGCCACAATGTGGTCCATTAGTTGGATACACAATGTTTGAGTAAGTGTCCATAAATTTAGATTTCTTAAACAAAACAAAGCAAATGTCCATAAACAAAATAAATCAAGTATACATAAACAAAACAAACTAAGTATACATAAACAAAACAGAGAAAGTTTACCTACAATTCATTCATACCTATAACATGAAGCAACATAATCCTCAAATTGTTTTTTGATGTTCCATATGCAGGAAATTACATGACAGCAAGGTATACTAGACAAGTCCCACTTGCAAGTCTCTAAGCATACATAATTTTTTTCATATAAATTTAATTCTAAATTCTAATTTCAAAAATCAACTATTTGATTCTAAATTCTAATTTCATATAAAAAATTGTAAATGTAGTTTCAATTGCAAAAGAAAAACAAATTACGAAAACAAGAGAGTTCAGATCCATTTTTTTATCCTACTAAAGGATATTTAATGTTACTAAAGTTTCAATTGCAAAAGAAAAACAAATTACAAAAACAAGAGAGCTCCGATCCATTTTCTTATCCTACTAAAGAAAATTTGATGTTACCAAACACGGCAGGGTACTATCCTATCACTTGACCACTATCCTATCACTTGACCACTAGTGCTTCATGATGTTGTCAATTACAAAAACCTATTTTCTCATGCAATAAACTGTTTGTCATTGAGTTTTTTTTAAGGGAATTCCTATTTGTTCCATCTTTTGGACCATGTTTACACTTCAAAATTTTTACACTCTTTTGAATCTCAATACAAAATGTAAACATTGGACATAATCTGATGAGTTTGATAGTTCTATTATAATCATCAACAGAAAATAGACAAAATGGACCAAAATCTCTATACATTAGTAGCAACAAGTTGGAACCATTGGCTCATAGGATCATCAAGACAAAGAGAATCATCATGAATGCAAATGCATTTCGAACTCACAACAACAGATGAATTAGAATCCTTATGCAAGCAAAGTTCTTTCCCATTTTTATCAACAGTAGCCAAATGAAGTTTTGAAAGGGATGCTGTTTTCCATGAGCTGTTCTTGCTTTCACAATCATCAGAAACAGAAACTGGAAGCCCTTCACCAGAAGCAGATAAGCACTTTTTAGAGTCACTCAAAATTATTTGAGAGCCATTATAGCTCCATCTCTTTTGATTCTCACAGTTACCAATTTCAATTTCATTGTTTTCATTAACTTGTGCACATTGACCTGTTAAAGGATGGTACATCATGTATTCATTGCAGTGTTTGGACGTAGGATCTGCATTTAGAAACACAAGAAAAATTCAATTCAAAGCAATATTATCGGTTACCATACTATTGCCCTATGAAGCACGGGCACAGACACAGTCACAACATGATACAAACACTACAGATATTCGGACACTCCGACATTGATAATGTCAAAAATATAGGATACCGACACTACTACACATATTATAGTGTTTGAAAATACTTGTATAAATTGTTCGACATGTACGGTAAGAGTGTCATACGGGTGTCAGATACCAATTTAAAAAATATCGAATCAAAGAAGATAAATCTTTTATTTGGGGACACTTGTCTAACTTTGTTGATATTTGTCCGACTTTTCGGACATTTATCGTACGGACATAAGTCGGGCTGCAACACGCCTAATCTTAGATCGAGAAATAACTTATAACCGCAAATTAAAACCCTGAATGCAATATAGATAATTAAACTATAGTAAAAATGCTCACCTTGATTCTTTCTTTGCAAAAGTTGAAATTTGTCTGTAAAATTAGGGTATCTAAGTTTATGCCAAGTAGAATCTACAACACCAAATGACTCATCAAGATGAATTTTATCTTCTCTAAGATAATATCCGCCATGAAAAGCCCATAAACCCCAATCCAAGTCTCTTCCAACAAGGTATGTTTGAAGACATGTCAAAAACCTATTATCTTCCGTCGTAGAACCAGTTTGATCAAATCCAAACTCAGTAAAAATCAAAGGAACTGCATTCTCACCGGTCGTAAGAAATCCAGCTCTTTCATCTAACCCTTCAATACTATTTTCACATATTCTATTCAATGGTTGCTTTGTCCAAATCTCTTTCAATTTCAATGTTCCAATCCCAGACCATGAGTACAAATGTGTCTCATACACCATTTTCTTACCTAAGTCTATGTTCATTGGTTTCTTCCTTAAAAACTGTAACTCAGTGTCATAGTTTAAACCTGAGATTACAACAAGCACATTAGGGTTTGTTTTATGGATTGCTAATGCTCCTTTACTCATATACTTGTACCAATCTCTTTGATTTTGCCGCGGACCGTGTAATTCATTCCTCAAACTCATTGCCACAATCTGTTTATGGATTAAAAACCAGTCAAAGTTAGGTTGCAGTTAAATTATACAGAAATAGAAGACAAACAGACACAAACTGCACTGTCATGCATGAAACTTTAGACTCTCTCTAAAAGATCCGTCATGTAAAATTAAAACTAAGCTAAGAGTAAAAAGGAGGTAAAATATACATACAGCATGATGTTCATGAAAGTGTTTTGCTGCCAAAGTAAGTCCATGAATCCATTCTGGAGGATCGAAATGTCTATCATGAAAGAAGCCATTCTCATCATCATCATCACAACACCATTTAGCTTCACTAACATGATTATCAAGCAAAACATTAACATTCTGCGAACCAATCTCATCCACAACAGCATCAAAAGCTTCAATATGAGTCATTTTCAAAACAGAAGGATTATACTTAGAAATACCCTCCACAACCTCAGGTAGATCTAGATCATTCAAAGTATCATTAACAATGCGATTTCCATGTCTCGTCCACATGTAAATCGCGTAGGTTAATCTCACACAATTGAAATTGTTTTTCACAATCTCGCCAACGAGTTCTTTTATCGGTCTTCTATCAAGACCTTCGGGGATCATTGGTTGAAGGTGACCAGCCCAGTTCCCGCAAACCAGTTTCACACGAGAATTTGTTGAATCATCTACGATCCATCTTGATTGTGTTGATAAAGGAAAAGCGTTTGCATGTTTTGATGATGAGTGTAATGAAGATATGAAAACAAGGAGAAGAAGAGACAATGGCTGAAAAGCTTTTGTCATCATCTTCTGAGATTTTGAGTGAAAGAGAACTGATTTGTTTATTTTATTTCATTTGAAAGTGATAATATGACTGTTATTTTATATATATATATAAAACAAAATATGTAAAATTCTTTTATATTATCGATATATTTCAATTAAATTTATTCTTTATTCTGTGTCTTATTTATAAAATTTAACTTTAATATTACATTATTGTACTCTTATAGGAAAAATTGTACAAATTAAAGTCATTAATATTTCATATTAAAGATTGAAATTATTTAACATACATATAATAATTTCTTTTTTCTTCCAAATAAACTATCAAAATTTAGATTATAATCTTAAAAATTAAGATGAGTAGTGTGATTGAATATCTTTGATTAGATGTGTTTTTGTGTGTTAATGTTTTCTTACATCATTGTTTTCTATATTTGCCAATGCAATTTAATGATAAGTTAAATTACTTGAATATGGTTTGTGATTGTTATAAATTTTAGATTTTTTCTATTGTTTTTTTATGGTAACCAAAACTGAATCCAACCAATCTGGTCGAACTTGAAATCGAAATTCTAACTAATCTATTTAGATTTGAAAATCAGCATGCAGGAGAGCTGAGATTTAAACAAGAAAATTGGGCGAAAATCTATAAAAAATTTTAAAAAAAAAAATTTAGACAACTTTTAAAGTTATACCAAATTTTGATTTTGATTTATAAAAATACGATAAAGGGTTCTTTTGAAATATTTTGATTAATTTTATTAATCATTCTCCAATCACTCAAAGTAGAGTAGAGAAATCAAATAAAAAAATCAAATAAAATTACTCTTTGTTTCTGGGTTTATTCATATGATGAATGAAATACACAATAAATTATTAATATTATTAAATGAAAGTTTTCGGCATGCTTAACATATTATCCCATTACTTTATCTTGTGAAAAACTAAAATCAATTACTAGTGTATTTTTTTTAAAAGGAGGTTTGAGACATTTTAAATACTTTTGTCTAATTTTGTTTTTTTATAATTTTTTTTAAATATTTCAAATAATTAAATATAAAATTTTAAAAATATAGAAGGCTATAAAAAATAAAATAACCCATTAGCTATTGATTATTATGAAATTATCAATAATTTAATTTATATCATTTCAAAAATATAATTATTCTTGTGTATTATTATTATTATTCTAATATATAGATCGTCGGAATTCGAATCATATATCCATACAATCAGATGCAATGAGATATCTATGCATAACGACTAACTAAACTAATTTAAAATCAATTTGTTCTAGCTTTAAAAAAATAAATTTTTTATATTGTTAAAAATGTTTTTATTAAATTCATTCTAAAATACTGAAAGTTGTTTTAAACTTATTATAAATTAACATACTAATTTTGATATCTACTAACATAAATATATTCTAGCATTGTCTAAATCATACTCAAAATCACATAAATATTTCAAACAAATATATCTCAATAATAATTTTTATAAAAAGTTATTCAAAATAGTTTTAAATTTAAGTAATTATTTAAAATTTAAATATTAAAAAATTATAATAATAAGATGAAAATTAATATTTTAAAAAAGTTATTTAAACCAAATTTTTATTTGAACTTAAAAAGACTATTTTCAAAATTTTTAACAAAAATATTTAAAACTATAAAAATTATTTTTCAAAAATTTGAAACAAATGGATCATTAATAGAACCATATCCACACAAAATATTTTAGTCGAATAAAATTTAATTTTTTGATCACACTTTTTTTATTGAGTTTAATGAATATGCAATGTCAGTCCATTTTCTCTTTTTTATCTTGATCAATTTTGACCTCTCTATTTTACTTCATTCCCGAATTCAGTCATCCTGTTTTATTTTTAACAAGTTTTAGTATCTTTATTTTCATTATTTTTAATTAAAAAAATAATAATATGTCATTTTTTTAAATAGGTGGTACAATTGGCATGACATGTGAATTCCACCTAATTAATCACATTTTTTTATGTCATTTAAATATATTTGTTTAATATAAATTTATTAATCATAGAATATATTATTTAAATATGTTTAAGAAAATTCATTTGTTTCTTCTTAAAACTTAAATAATTATAATACATTGAGATTGAAGAAGAAAGAGATAGAAGAAGAATGATAAAAAAGGAATAAACATATTGAAGAAGAAATAAATCTAATGAGTGTCGAAGATGAATTGATTTTTATTTTATTTTAAATTTTTATGTTTTTTTTTTTAATTTTAATTTCTATGTTTTTTTATATTTTATATTTTATAATTTATTAAGTATTAATAATAAGTTATTTTAAATACATTAAATTTTGGGCTAAATTGTTAAAAAAATTACATATCATCATTTTTTAATAAAAAACAATAAAGAGGGTCCAAAACTGTTTTAAAAAAAATAGAAAAATTAATTCTTATATATATATATATATATATATATATATATATATATATATATATTAAGATTATAAGGATATGCACTGAAAGAATTTTAATTAGTTGATTGAAGATTGTCTTTCACATTTCACTTAATTTTTTTATTGAAATTAAAAATATATTAATAATAAAATATCAATGTGCACCAACATTACTTTAAAATAAACTTTTGAAAGCGAGTTGTGCTTTCGATTTATATCTATAATAATATATAAATGGAAAACTTGATTTTGGTGTAGCGTATTTTTCTATCAATTTTATCTTTAGGTATCTTACATAATAACTTATAATAACTTCTCTTGAAACTACTATTATTATCTTTCACATAATTTCCTATTATAGTTGTTGCAACTAAAATTAGCATTAAATAAAATAAAATAATATCATATATATTTTCACGTGTGTTTATTAAAAAAACGGACAAACGGGCACTCAGCGCGCCCGTCTGAACGCTAGTATATCTATTATGTGAATGAATTATTAAGATTTTTTCTTTATAATAAAATGTTAATTTATAATCGAGAACTTGTTTACGATAGTTTTTCGAAATACTATAAAAATTATTATTATTATGTTATTATTATTATTATTATCATCTATGGGTTGAACTTTAGATAATTCATACTAATTTAGTCTATTTAACAAATTTTAGTTGAACTAGAACATTAATGCAAAAAAAACTTATTAAAAATCGTTTTTTTTAAACAAACCATGTTAAAATTAAATTAAATAATTACTTGTATTCCTAAATTATTTCTACTTCTTTACTTATATATCTGAACTTTCTATTAAAAAATAGCATAACAATTAATTCTACCAAAATATGAAATATCTACCCCATATATGATCAAATCATTAAAGTAATTCATATTGATATTAAAAAAGAATAGAAAATCTTAAAAGTATTGAAACAATTTATGTTAAAATTAAAATATCCACTAATTATTTATATAAAAATATAATTATAAATGAATTAAAATTTAAATGAAAATAATTAGTGTATATGATCTATTTCGTTCAGGAATCAGAAATTGAAACTCTACCTCTCGAAGGAACCAAAAATGATGAGAGTTGAATATATGTTGATTTTAGACGGTGGCTCCGATCTCATTTACGAAGACACAAGATGAGCCTACATGGTTAACACTCCAATGCTCAAGTCAGTTAAAGATTCAAGACGAGTAAAATGAAATTGATGATCAGATATTGTGTACCTTCTCATAGCATTGGAATTGCTTTATATGTTAGGTTGAGTAGAGTAAGCTTGAGACTGATTGGACTTTGATTCACCAAGCCTTTGGTCGGTTCAGAAAAATTACCCAAGATTTTGTTGGGTACTGAAGGAGTCAGGGTAAGCCTTAAGTATCGTTTGACCGACCTCCACGTCGTAGTTCAGTGTGGAGTATAACTAAATCATTTGGGATCAAATTTTGAAACTTGATGAGAAACATGCGCATTTAATGCGGTTCCATCATGGAGACGCTTCATCACTTATTCCTGACACGTGTGTTGACATGATCACCTAGGGTGTGGCGTAGTTAATAGAGTGCTTAAGTGCACTTGAGTGAGCTTGCATCCATCGGGGAAAATCTGTCTGTTGATCTAGTGATCCTTGTTTGTAGTTTATCTTGATCTTTCAGTTGCCACTACTTATAAATACGGGGAGTTGAATAGTTGGAAGTTTCCGCAACCTTTCAACTTTCAAATTTTCAATTACCTTCCGAAAAACATCTTCATTCTTCTCTTTGTTGAGAACATTACTAAAAGTGATTCAAAACATTTGTTTAAAGCTTTCTTCTTTTACATTTTTCTTGCTTCATCAACCTTCTTGAGCAAGTCACCTTTCTCACGCAATCTTTTCTGCATCTTGTTTTGTTTTGCAAAAGTGAGCAACAGTGGTGTCGAATTAGTGAAAGATTATGAAGTGATGCTTCATATGAGTCATCCTCTAATTCTCTTCACTCCTCTTTTAATAGTGATATTGTAGAACCAGATGTAATAACCATCACTGATGATTCTAGGTCATGAGGGGTAGTTGAGACTTCATTAGAGGGAGAAACTTCTTCTCTTATGTATACAAAAGATTCCCTTGGTTAATTTACTATTCTACCCTTTCCAGAATTACAATTATATCCTCACTTACAAAATGACTTTTCTCATAAAAGCACTTAGGCTAAAATATTAGTTGGAGAAAGTTAAAGAAACGTTTAGAGAGAGAGAGAGAGAGAGAGAGAGAGAGAGAGAGAGAGAGAGAGAGAGAGAGAGAGAGAGAGAGAGAGAGAGAGAGAGAGAGAGAGAGAGAGAGAGAGTTGAAAGTGTCAAAACACGATTCTGGATGAAATGAGAAAAAGAATCTCTATTTATAGGCTATAGGTTGGCTCAAAAAAGAATTTCTAAAAAATGCATTTTATCATTTTCCAATCGATTGACACATTTTTACAACCGATTGGAAGCTTGAAATACATTCGATTGTAAGTTCAAAATTGGAAGGAAAAGATATCTAGCCGTTGTAGATTATGAAGGTGCTTTCCTAATCGCTTGCGGTTCAATTTTGAACTGATCCAATGGATTGGGAAAATGCTCCAAAGTTTCGCCTATAACTATTTTCACAACTCCTAATTTATCTGGCACAACATGAAGATATTTTCTTTGGTAAAAACTATTTTGAATTTTTTTTTTGTGTGTGTGTGTGTGTGTGCGTTTTTAGCCATGTGCTTTTATAATAAATCCCTTTTGCTTTACAATTCATTCACTCACTACTAAAATAAAAGGTACCATACTACTTCAAGACTTTGCCAAATGCTTTTTCTTATGATGAACACTTGCATGAGTAATTTGAGATGAGACTCTTGCTTATATTCCATTTATATTTCCATCATCGGATAGTCAGTTCCATCAAACCTTAGGTTTTCATCTTTATCCGTTTATCCATTCATGCTTAACTTATCATATTAGTTGTCATCATCAAAATTACATGCAAAACAAGGTTCCACAACGATGAGGTTCCAATTCCCCTCCCGTATTATCTGAAGAGGAAATACAATCCATCTTACAAATGAGGGAACATGTTAGATATTTTATTCAAGTCCGTCTAAGGTAGCGAGTACCTCATAATATTTGAGCACTGAGGTTTCCCTATGAGATTCTAACATTGTGGTTGGAGATCCATCATAGTGGTTACCCCTTCTAGTTCCAGGGGAGAAGAGGATGTGCAACTCATTGGATGATTGCATGGTCCTGTTCTATGAGTGTCTTTTTTAAAGAGTTGGGATTTGTCTGCATTTTTTGAATTTTAGATGGTCATCTTGAAATATTTGAATATTTTCCCTTTCTAGCTTCATCCGAGGTCCTGGGCGTATATAAGGGTCTTCCAACTTTATGCAAAATACAAGTCTTGGAAACAGGTAATCCCCTTAAGGAAATGGATATTTGGAAAGGGAAGGCTGAGGCTTTGGAGCTGAAATGAAATAGTCTTAAAATAGAGCTCGTTACACCGCATGAGGAGGTTAAAGATGCTCACTCTTTGCAAGAGACAACAAAAGTACATGGCTCCCCTTCTACCCTAGCGACTCGTGTGATTGAACTTGAGGGATACATAGGAGCGATACAGGACTACATCCCAATACTGGATGGAATACCAATGCAACTTCACAATAATACCGATGTAGATATCTGCTAACTTCTCTAACGGAAAATGACCTTAATCAGAATAAAATGAGTCGGCTTAGTCAGTCTATCCACAACCACCCAAATCGCATCCTTCCTCCTCGGGGTCTTCGGTAAACTTATCACAAAATCCATATAAATGTTATCCCACTTCCATTCAAGAATACTTAACGGCTGTATAAGCCCAAATGACTTTTGATGACCAATCTTTGACTCTTGACAAGTCAAACAAGCGTAAACAAACTTTGTGACCTCCTTCTCCATACATGACCACCAAAATATTTTCTTCAGATCTTGGTACATCTTAGTGGCTCCAGAATGAATACTCAGATTGCTTATGTGGCTCTCTTCCAGAATCATTTTCTTAAGTTCCGGCACGCAAAATTTGTCTCGAAACTTCAAGATCCTATTCTTTTCAACCCTAAAGTCCATTTTTTTTACCTTGGTTAACTATAATACTTGATGATCAACCAATTCCATGTCTAACTTCTACCCTATCTGATTTCATTAAGAAAATTGCTGGTCAATTTCAGCATTCCCAACTTCACACTAACACGAGTTACCTCACATACCAAGCTAAGAACTCGTAACTGCTCCATCAAATCAAATTTTCTAACCAACAATGCCGACATATGTAGGGACTTCCTGCTCAATGCATCTGCTACCACATTGACCTTGTCGGGATGATAACTAAACTCGAAATCATAGTCCTTCAAGAATTTCAGCCACATTCTCTCCTCATATTTAATTCTTTCTGAACAAACAAGTATTTTAAACTATTATGGTTGTTGAACACCAAAACCTCGAATCAAAAAGATAATGCCTCATCGCATTCAACATAAAACCATAGCTGGAAACTATAAGTCATGGGCATGATAATCCCTCTCCTGAATTCAAAGTTTCCTTGAAGCATATGCCATAACCTTTAGATTCTGCATAAGCACACTCCCTAAACCCTTTTTTGAAGCATCACAATACACAACAAAGGATTCGTTTGGATCCGGTAAGATCAACACTATCATTGTCATTAACCTTTTCTTTAGCTCTTGAAAACTCTCCTCACACTAGACACCTAACACGTAAGCTCGACGCCTTCGAGCCAACTGAGTAAAAGGAAACACTAACTTTAAAAAGCCTTCGATAAATATCTGTAGTAACTAGCTAAACCCATAAAATGTCTGATCACTGTAACAGATTTAGGAGCCTCCCACTGCAACATCATGTCTACTTTGGATAGGTCAACTACTATACCACCACTGAAAATCACATGGCTAAGAAAACTCACATCTCACAATCAAAACTCCCACTTAGACAACTTGGCGTACAACTGCTTCTCTCGTAAAACCTGTAACATAACTCATAGATGTCCTGCATGATCTTCATCTGATTTAGAATACATCAGGATGTCATATATGAACACCACAACAAATTGGTCCAATTAAGGATGGAAATCATGCATTTAAAATAAACACACCTGAAGCATTAAACATACCAAATGAAATAATTGAATACTCATACTGACCGTATCGATTCCTAAATGTTGTCTTCGGAATATCTTCAGCCTTCACCCAAATCTGATGATAGCTTGACCTCAAATCGATCTTGCAAATAACACAAGTTCCAACCAACTGATCCATAAGATCGTCAATTCTAAGAAGAGGATATTTATTATTGATCGTAACCTTATTCAATTATCGATAATCAACACATAACCTCATACCACCATCTTTCTTTTTTACCAACAACACTGTAGCTCCCCATGACGATACAGATGGGCTGACAAGCTTCTTTTCAAGCTGATCTTATAATTATTTCTTCATTTCACCCAACTCTAACACATACATAGTCTATGGTGCCATCGGCAGAGGTCTAGTACCAGGTACTAAATCTATGGCGAACTTAACTTCCCTCTCTGGAGGTAGATCACTAATGTCGTCTTGAAATACATCTAGAAAGTCGCACACTACAAGAAGATCAACCATCACCGCTTTAATTTCAACCTTCAAAGATGAAAACATCACAAATAATTAGGCTTCATCTTTCAATAATTCTTTCACTTGAGTAACAGATATAAACCTCAAATCTTCCTCTTCAACAAACTCAGGAAACATCACCGCCTCATCCAAAAACATGCACACTTGCAATCAGCGACACGATGAACCAACCATTCACACCTGAAACATATCAGAAAAGAAGAAGCTCCCCTCACTTGATTCAATCCCTCTCCTGGTGGCAAGCAGTTAGGAAAGAAAAATGAGCATCGATAATGTTCACACACATGTCAAATGCAAGGGAAATAAACAAAATTTCACAAAACTAGGCCGAATGGACCGACCTGCTCTGATACCAACTATGTAACACCCTAAAACCCACGAATCTTATTTAATTAAATTCATTAAAATAAAAAAATTTAAACACCAAGGGTGTGACACATCTCTTTAACATAAACATACTTCTGAATTTTTTCAAAAATACGCAATAGATAATCTCAAACAGGTTCAACTAAATAAATCCAAACAAATAGTTCAACACTCAAGCATGAGGGAAACAACCCCATAAATCTCCGTAAAACAAAAAATGAATCAAAATAAATCTTGTCCCAGTGTAACATCTCAGAGTGACACCACAAAACTAAATGAAACTCGAAAATGTAAATAAACAAGAAGGCAATATACGCCATTCTCCAACTCATAGCTATTGCTCGCTACTTGTATATGCAACATAGGAATAACAAGCCACACAACAACAGAAAAAGGGTGAAAAATAACTTTATAGAAGTTATTGGTGTATTGGTCAACAAGGATATCATACATAGACATAACACAATCATACTCATATGACAACAACGATTCACAATGCAAGTGTGTTAATGCAATGTGCTTCTCCTCCAAAAATGCATATGGTACCAAAAGTTTGGATGTCCGAGTTATTTTACAGAATATCCATGTCTGTAATTCCTCATGGAAAATGTTCTCCCTGAATAATGAGATTGTCACTGGCTCTCTGAGCACTGGACCTTGTCACTGACTCTCTTTGAGCACTGAACCTTGTCGGACCAAAGTCCTACCTATCTCCGGTATACATGAATGCATGAGACTCAACTATAATTATCAAAACACATAAGCAACAATTCAACTCAAAAATCAAAGAACAACATTCACGTCCTATACTCAATAAATCTTCTCTCTGAAAAAAAGTCCTCTCTAGACAAGGTTCTCTATGAACCATAATTTGTCAATGCAAGGCCAACACAGTAGTTCTCTTTGAATTTCACAACTCAAAAATGTGTTATACAATTATAACTCAATCATATAAACATATCATATTCACATGCACTCATCAATAATACAAAATATTAACATATTATCACACTACTTATTACCAACATAGTAATTCACATTATTACTTATGTCATACCACCAACAGGGTAAGGCAACAAATATTCAAGGCAACTCTGGCCTTATCAAAACAACTCTAAAGAGTCAAATTACTAAAATATCAACTCAACTCAATAATATTATATAAATTACTCAACAAACCAATTTAACTCTTTTAGCTTGACATCCTTAAACAAATAAAAATATTATTAAAAAAACAACCTTATAATGTCAAACGGCTTCAAACTCAACTCAAGTGTATCTTATATTCTGATCTCTAACTATAAACAACTAAAAAATAACTCTGAAAACTCTATAAAAACTCTAACCAAATAAATTATAACTCTTAAACTCATCAAAAAATTAATAAGAGGACACCAAAATTACCAACTACTCAAAACTCAACCTTCTTGATTCAACTCGATCAATCACACAACTGAAACTCTAAAACATAATGCATGGCTTCAAAATAGCACCCAAAATGACTTGCTTATGATAAAATTATGAAACTCCAGTTTTAAAGATCATTAAACTCTCTTTTCAATGCAACCAACAACACCCCAAACATACTTAAGAAACTCAAGTTACGCGTGAAACATGATGACCAACGCATGACTGAAATTGACTATGCCTCTAGTATAAAAACCAATGAATTGCTACTGTTGTAATTTCTCTTAGACCCAATTTACCCACTTTAAAAGAAATTTTATTGCATTATTTTTCTAACACAACTGAATGCATCTCAAACAGACTTACAAAACTCAAGTTATGCATGAAGTAAAATGATCAATCCCCTTCTATGTCTACCTGCGATTTTCTGAGTTTTTCTCCCTATTAAAAAGATTCAAAACTCTCTTGTTTCTTCTATTTGAGTTTTAACCGCCCCAAAAACATACAGATAAACAACCATAAACAAAAGAATACAACTATTCCAATTTTATATTTCCTTCTTAAGGCGTCACCACAACTCATCAATCAACACCATACAACCAACGCAGAAAGGTCACCAAATAAAAAATACACATTTATTTAAAATACACCTTCTACAATGCATATGACATCTTCAAGTAGTTAAGTAAAACAATAGAATATTTCTCAAGAATCAATCAAAAAGGTATTAGACGATAGTACCGATCTAAAAGGGGGGGGGGGGGGTTTGAATAGATCAGGTATTTAAAAATTTAGCGCTTTTAAAAATTGTTTTTAAAGGTTGCGATAGCTCCCTAGACCATGATCGTCTAAACGATCCGTTACTGGAAAGATCAGATATGCGTGAAACCTAATGGAATGACTAAGATAAAGCTAATCAATAACAATCTTAATCAATCGATCAAATATACAAATCCTGGATATAGCTACCTCTAATGATGAATTAAAACAATGAGAAAACAAGCAAAATATTGATAGACTTGTGTGAGGTTAATTTTAGCAAACACTTGGTGTGCACACTACACCAAGTCTTAGTTTCACTTGAATTGATTGTGCAAAAATTTCCTTAGTTACAACCAAAGTGATTGCAACAATTTATCAAACAACTGTAATGCACAACAATTAAGCGAGATGAAGTTACCAATTAATTTCACACAAGATTCAATTTATGCAGAAATTAAAGAGTTAGAGAGAGAGAACAACACAAAATTTGTTTAGGTAGCTCCCCTTTCATCCTCGCTTCGGGTATGTATGCCCCCAATTCTAAAACTAGAATTGAGATATTTATTATCAATTGCAAAGTTTATACAAGATAATACATGATCACCACCAAGAAAACCTAAGTGTTGTTGTAGATCCTATTCACTTCTCTCCCCTTGGTTTAGGTTTAACCAAGTGCTTCAAACGTTCCAAACAAACCTCCGATTGTAGCTACCTTATTGCAAGAACTCCAAGATCTCTAAAACTCTAGCTCAACTGATTTCGATCGCGACACGCTTGAACCCAAACCTTTCTTCACAACCCTCCGGTTACCGTTACTCGTTTGATTGAACGCACCGTTCTTCAAACCTTTCACTCGGCTGAATCTATGAAGCAAATATTTGTGCAAAAACCCCCAAATCTTGGAGGACAAAATCCAAAGATTTTATTCAAGAAAAATCCACTAAAAACCTCTACCCAAACCAAGATACACAATCCTATTTGGATGTTATCACCATAACAGTGCACTATGATCAACAAAAATTGTTATGTGTAGTTGTTGAAACATGCAATGAAGAATGAAGACGAAGAGGAACTCTAGTGTATATCTTTCACTTTTCTTGTTATTTTGAAAATGAGACTCAAGAATATATATATATATATATATATATATATATATATATATATATATATATATATATATATATATATATATATATATATATATATATATATATATATATATATATATATATATATATATATATATATATATATATATATATATATATATATATATATATATATATATATATATATATATATATATATATATATATGATGTATGTACCAAGTGAAGACCACATCAATTTTTTTAGCAAAAGTACACAGTATAAAAATGAGTGAAATCAGCGAGCACTCAACCTGTTTAAATTGGGGACTCAACCTGTTCAAACCCGCAGCAGCACAATTCAAATATAACAGGTTATGAGTCGACTCAAAAGGGAGATGAGTCGACTCATCTTGTTTTTCCAAAAACGTGTCGACCTATGACTCGACCTGTTTAGACCTGTAGCAACATAATTCAAATTAAACAGGTTATGAGTCGACCACATCAGGGATATGAGTCGACCACATCAGGGAGATGAGTCGACTCATCTTATTTTTCCAGAAATAAGTCGACCTATGACTCAACCTGAACAGACCCGCAAGTTACACAGAAAATGACATCCATAAATGAGTTGACCGCTCCAAAGCATGAGTCGACTTAAAGATTTTAAATGGTTAAAATGAGTTTTTAAGATGTATTTTGGTCAATTCAAACCATTCTCTTATGGACCTAAGGTACCAACAATGATCAAGTGCAATATTAACATATATGTGATACTCCTATATGCATAGACACATTAAATTGATACTTTGAGCATGTTAAAGAATGAATGCACTATATGATATGATGACACCGTCCAAAGTACACAGTATGAGATACTAAAAGGTTTGGCATCATTAAAACAAGGACTAAGAACATTTTCCCTCACATATTCCCCCTTTTTGATGATGGAAAACCATGGCACAATCTTTCATATATCACGTACTTTGACAGACATCCTCCCCCTGATTTTATGCATTCCTTTAAAAAATCTGCTATCATAATCATAAGCTGTGTTTCCTCCATTGCTTCTCCCCCTTTGAAAACATCAAAAAGAGACAAGGACAAGGTCAACCGGAAACAAAATATATTCATAAGCACGTAATCAACCATTTTGCAACAAATTAACATCAACAACCATTCACATAAAATGAAGTTAATGTAATAAATATAATCATAAATAAGACACGAAACTAGAAAAATAAATTTAGTACACTACTTAGCCAAATTAGTTCAACATAAGTTCCAAGACAAAGAAACTAAACACAATAACATGCAAACATGAAGAAGATGAAATGCACTACATGGAATAAATCTAAATGAATCAATCTTCTAAGGTCTTATCTCCCATGACGTGTCATTTCTGCTTCTATAAACATAAGGGTGACGTGGAGGTCTGTCTTGTTCATAGAGGTCAGTGAATTCAATGAAGTTCCGGTTAAGAGTATTGAAAGATCCGGTGAGAGAGCGATGATTGGAACCCATAGCATCAATCCATTGCGTGATTGTGGAGGCAAATGAATTAAAATTGTCACTTTGGGTTTGAATTTTACCCCTTAAGGCTAAGCGTAAGACCCTAATTTTGTCCCTAAGATCCCTCATGGCATCATAACATTGCATTTGCATTGCCTCAAGGATCACTAGCATCTTGGTTCCCTTTACCCTTGGGGTGAGACTCCTTGTGAGTGGTTTGAGATCACCAAGTATGCTTGAATTCTATATCATTGCTTTTCTTATTTTGTTCACTAACCAAAAGCACAAAAATATGTCACTAACATTTTTTGTTTGTAGCTTGAGCAATCACAAGGTCAAGAGATTCAAAGAGATCACTTATGCAATGGTAAGGTCAAGAGGAGATGATAGCAAGCATGGTAATGGTTCCCAAAGCTCTCATCCATAAAATATGCCTCCCTAGCATCTCAATTCATCATTTTGATCAAAGCAAGTCAAAGGGGTTGAGGTTGGTTCCCCAAAGAAACCCTAATTCATCTGTGCACCACAATGCCTTGCTCTTGAAGCAACCTCATCCCATGATCAAATACAATCAAGGGAAGTTCTTTAATTCATCATTTCATGCATATTTGAACTTATTTGAGTGTCCTCTATCATCAATTCATCAAGATATGAGTCATGGACTTGAGAAGTTGATCAGTCAATTCATCTGACTATTATGAAATGCACTGAGACCTAACTTTTTATGTGTTGGTCAAATGGAGATGGTTACGAAAGAAAAAATGTTCTTAAGGACAATATGAACAACTTTCATGTTCATCAAAAATTGATTTGAAGCTTGGAAGTCCATCTCCCATTCCAATACATTATAGGTCATTTTGACTGAAACCCTAATTTTGGGTCAACTTCCCAAGGACATAACTCATTTATTTTTTATGATTTTTGAGGTGGGATCAAATGAATTGGAAAGCTTAATATGTCTACTTCAATTGTTATGTTGAAAAGATTAATATGTCTAATCCAAATGATGCAAAATTTAAGTCCATTTTGATTGTCTTGAAAAGATATACAACTTTGATGTTGGAGGTTTTTCCATTTGAGGCTTGCATCATCAAAACAGAAGGGCTTGAACATTGGCCAAATTTAGAAACCTTGCCTTCACATGTCATGCACCTTGCACTTTAAACTCAAAATTCATAAATTTCCACACTTCAAATGGATTTTTGTCAAACACAATAATTGTTCCTTACATCAAGACCTATCCAACCATTACTCACATGATCATATTTGGATTTGGCAAATGGTACTTTCGAAGAGTTGAACATTTAGGCATAATTATGGAATTCACATGAAATCTTGATGCATAAGCCAATACAGCTCTAATTACACGTCTAAACCTTTGGCATTTGAGTTCAGCTTGCAATTGGCATTGTTTTTGGGCCTTGTGCATGATCATACAAGCCCATGCAAGGATTGTCCATGTTCATGCACATGGATCAATTCATCATTTCCTTGCCACTCCCTCTATAAATAGAGACCCTATTCCATTCAAAATGCACGCCTGATTCAAACTGTTATGCTGCACAAATCTCTCCATAACCATTACCAAAGAAGCTAGTTCATTTTTCTCTAAATTTTTCAGATCCAAAATTCAACTACATCTGGTTGAATCCTTGGATCTAAAGCTTCTAAACCTTCATCATTCATCTCACTGATCTTCTATTTTGGTAAAGAAAGCAAAGAATCGAGCTCAAGTTTCCAGAATTCAAGCTTACTCTTCAACTGGTATTTTCTTCGAATCTCATCATCCATTGACCTATTTGCTTGGATCTTGTGTTGGCCGAAGTCCTCTCAATAGAGGCATCATGATTATGCATTTAATTTTTGAAATCCATTGAGTTCATGATGAACACCAGATTTTTCAACCTCTGATTTCTCACACCATGGAAATCTAGAGTGAAAATGGATGGTACAGGGATGATGTATACATCATCCCAGCTTTCCAACGATGTATAGATCGCGTGATTTGGTTAAGCTTTGATTGTCTGCTATGGTGGCCGGAAAATGCAAGCTCCCCGGAGAAGAAGGTGGCTCCGTTGGCTGCTTCATTGCCAGATCAAATCTGGACCGTGTGATTGCATTTCCAGATCTAATCCATGCCATTCATTGTTATGACTTTTATTTAATCCATGTGTGGTTGCATTGACCAGGGTCTACCGTGTGCGCGCGTCTCCCAGCCTTGTGATCAGACACGTCAATTAATGAAGTGGGATCCAAGCCATCTGGATTTTTCTTATTTTTAATTTCTGATTTAATTTCCTTTTATTTCATTTTATTTCAAAAAATCATAACTCTTTCATTTTTAATCCAAAAATTATGGGACCAATTGCATTAGTCTCCAAATAAATTCTAGTTTCTATTTCTGATTTTTAATATTTTTATTTTATCATTTGATATTTTTTATGAATTTTCTCTTTTCTGGTTGTTTTTAATTCATTTTAAATAGTTTTTGATATTCAAAAAATACAAAAATATTTTCCTAACCTATTTGAATGATAATGGATCTATGAAAAATATTCTCATCAATTTTTTAATTGATTTGAGATTTATTTGAGATTTTAGTTCAATTAGGTTATTTTTATTCATTTTTAATTGATTAAAAATAGTTTCTGACTTTTAAAAATGCTGAAATTTTTTGTCAAACTTTGTTTGACCTTGTTGAACTTGGGATAAATTACTTGGACCTTTCAAGGTTGATTTGAAGTAAGTTTGAAGTTTGACCTTTCTTTTATTTTTTAATTCAAGTTTATTTTTAATATTAAAAAATGCCAAAAATATTTTGTTCATTTCTTGACTTCCAATCTTCATCTCACTTCTGTTTTTGATTGTTTGACCTTGACTTTCAATGCCATTGGTCAACATATGAGGATTGGTACATGTTACTTCATTTAATGCACTTTAATTTTGCCATTTCCATTTCTCTTTTTCCTCTTCTTCTTCTTCTTCTTTTTCTTTTTGATCAATGAGTTGAAGGTTGATAAGTTAGCATTGATTAGGGAGACTTAGTCTTCCTTGATCCAAAACTAATTCATCTTGATCAATTGATCAAGTGAATGGCTTTGCATTAAGGATAGGTTGTTTCCTAAATCATGCAAAAGACTTAAACCAATACAAGATCAATTTTCTTTTTCTTTTTGGCATGGCAAGTTGTTGGGACTTAGTTCACTAATCAAGACTCCTAACTTGTGTTTGTTGCCTACATTATTATTGACCGGCCTCAGATAGTTGTGACTTCTACATAAGTCCAATTACGATTGCTTAACATAGCGCTAAATTTGCCTTATGGCACACTAATTACTAACACTAACCATTAACAACTAACATTTACTTTTTGCTCTTTACTTTTATGCAATTTACTATTCTTGCCCATATTATCCATTTGCTTTTCTCTTTGCTCACTTGAGCACATGTTTATGTTAATTCCATTTGCCTTTTGCTCACTTGAGCACATAATTGTGTATATACTATTGTGCTTGTGTTTTTGTTTTGATTGTTGTGAACCAAAATGCAAAGAAATGGACTTAGTTTCTAGGACTCCCCCTATGCAAAGAATGGAGAATTGGACTTAGATTCTAGGACCTTCCTTATGCAAAATTGGAGTAAATGGACCTTAATGATGAAGATGGATTAGAGGGACCAAATCTCTAAACTCACTCTTGTCCATTCTTGATTTACTTCATGGAACTTTTGATGTGTGTGCTTTTGTGCTAGGGAATTCTACTTGAGCTTAATCAGAGGACCATTGCCATGTTCACCCAAAGTGAAAGATACAAGATACATTGAGGATCTCTTAGGAGGCTTGTTTGATGATTGCTTATGCTTTATTGTGATTGCTTATTCCAAAGGATGGGAGATACATGGATCATTTATATGATCTCAAGAGAGGAACTCCATTGTGGTTTTGTTTCTTCATCCTTCTCTTTTTGCTTTACTTAGGACTTAGCCATTCTTCTTCTTCTCTCCACTCTAACCCAAGCCAAAACTTTTTGTGCAAACATTTAACTATTGTTTTCAAACATTAGAAACCTAAGCCTTATGCTTTTGATTTTCAAAGCTTTCTTTTCATAACACTTATTTGGAATTGAATCTTTAAGTTAACTTTGACCACTTTTGTATATACTTCTAATTGATAAGTATAACCCATTCAAATTTCTTTTTGTGGTTCCAATGGCCACTTTCTTAATCAAATTTTCCATAACCTTTAGCTATTAGGTTTGAGTTATCCTTGTGGTAGATGTAATGCTCACCTATATCCTTAGTGATGGACAATGAGTCTTCCATGCTTATTATAGGGTTAACCCCTCACTAGCATGTTGAAGCTATCCTCACATGGTGGATTTGTGGTTTGGTTGAGTTTTCTCCCTTTGATAACAAAAGACCTTAAGGCTTTTGGACCAATCAATTCACCAACTCATTTTGAGATTTTTACCCCGAACTACGAGGTTTTGATCCTAATCTTTTTATAAGATGGTACGTAGGCAATGGGTTTATCCATCCAAACATAAAATGTAAATAAACTTGTATATTCTTTCCTCATCTCTTCAATCATGTTTGCACAAACAAAATTTTCCATAAAACAACAACCTTACAACAAGTGTGAAAAGGGCTCCCTAGGAGTACCTAGGATGTTTTGGGTGCCTAACACCTTCCCATTACATAACCAACCCCCTTACCCAGATCTCTGTTTTTTTTACTAGTTTTTGTTAAAACTATTAGGTTTTTGTTCGCTTTCTAACCATTCCTTTGGATAAATAGAAGTGCGATGGCGACTCGACTTGTATGATATACCTTGGATTTAGTCAATATCTCTAATGGTAACGAATACCCCGCTACAGAAAAGTGGCGACTCTGCTGGGGATCGCATTTGCCTAGTGGGTTTTGCCAACTTTTCATACTTGTTGTATTGTATTGTTTTGTGACATATTTTTGTGCAATTTGGGATTACTGTATTGTATGTAATGATTGATTTGCTTGATATTAATTCCTTATATGCTTGGTGATCTTTGTGAGATGAGTTCTATACCCGGACTCGAGTGCACTTAGGATAGGAGAATGACGTAGTCTTGTTGACTTGTGTGGAGTTATTCCTTAGCAAGTTGACTTGCAAGTCCATTCACTTGGTGGAGGTCATGTTGGGATCAATAATGTCACACAAGTAAGTTGTGGTTAGACATTACTCTTTCCAATATAGACCTTAGAAGCCAAGGACCTTAGTTTACCAAGCCCATCTTGGCCTATTCTTAGGATGTAGTGCGAAAGTCGTTCAAGTGTAAGATTTGATACGATTGTTACGCGATACTACACTCATAAGAGTCTCTCTTGAGAATATTTTTGGAATACGAGTAGTCGTTTCTCCGATAATATCCGAAAGATGGGATGATGACTATGGGAACCTCTTGTAGAACATCTTTGGCAGGTTTAAACCCTAGTACACTCCCTTTGGGTGGTTCTTAACCGAAACTCCATGCTCGTGACTTGCAACAAACCCTTGATTCATGGTTGATCCATTCATGTATCCTTAATATCAATGGAACTTGGGTGTTGATAAGGTGTAAACCATAATCCACCAAAATGGATGATTGATATTAAGGATGATATGATCCATCCCATGACCTTTGTTTGGTGTGCTTTGCTTGATCCTTGAGTGTGATTGTTGCATTCATGCATTCATGCGTCCATTGGCATCCATATCATCAATAATGAAGAAAATTTTCAAGGAACTTAAAGGGGTTTATTTGTAAATTTTCAGACATGGAAAGACAAAGAAGAAATATAAAGAAGTACAGCTTCAGACAACCAGATTTGAAAGAGTTAAGGAATCTGACATCCTATGTATTAGATCCTTTGGGTTTCAAGGCTCGCTTTGGGAAGCTTCTGCCTCTTCTGACTACTCAGGTGGATGAAGGGTTGATGAGTGTATTGGTGCAGTTTTATGATCCCTTGTGCCGTTGTTTCACGTTTCCGGATTTCCAGCTTTTACCTACACTTGAGGAGTATGCATACCTTGTGGGTATACCGATTCTAGACCAGTTGCCGTTCAGTGGCTTAGAGAGTATTCCTACTTCTCAAGAGATAGCAGACGTGTTACACATAGATGAATCTCTGGTTGGTGCTCATATGACTACCAAAGGTGGAATTCGAGGTCTCCCTTCTGAGTTCCTCATTGCTCAAGCTACTGTGTATGGGAAGGCCATGAGTGAGGATGCCTTTGAGGCCATATTTGTACTTCTCATCTATGGATTAGTATTGTTCCCCAACATCGACAAGTTTGTGGATGTGAATGCTATTAGGATTTTCTCTACTCTTAATCCCGTTTCGACTCTGTTGGGTGACACTTATTTTTCTTTGAATATGAGGAATGCAAAGGGTGGTGGTGCCATTGTGTGTTGTTTGCCTCTGTTGTATAAGTGGTTTATTTCTCACTTACCGCAGACGGTCGCCTTCAAGGAGAACAAAGGATGTCTACGGTGGTCCACGAGACTCATGTCTCTCACTAATGATGATATCTCTTGGTACAACCGTGTGTATGATGGCGTGCAAATTGTTGATTCTTGTGGTGAATTCTCCAATGTACCTCTTCTTGGTACATGTGGTGGGATTAACTACAACCCCGTTTTGGCACGTCGTTATCTTGGGTTCCCCCTAAAGGATAAACCCAATAACATTCTGTTAGAGGGTGTGTTTTTTCAGGAGGGTAAAGATCCCCAAGGCTTGAAGGGCAGAATGGTCCGCGCTTGGCGCAAGATTCATAGGAAAGGAAGGAAAGAGTTGGGTCCTAAGCATTGTGTTGCTATGGAACCTTACACTGCTTGGGTTAGGAAGAGAGCGTCTGAGTATCTCATGCCTTACGAGTATCCGAGACCTACACCTTTGGTTATGGCTGGGACTTCAACCCTCTCTAGCCAACGAGTAGATGAGTTGAGAGACGAAGACCGATCACATGCTTGGATCCGTGAAAGGGAAGAGTTACTTCAGCAGATCAAGGAGAAGGACGCTTTGATAGAGTTCCTCGAACACCAGGTTATTGATGATCCTGATGATGCATGGACTTCTCTACTTCCTCAGTCTTCCAAGTTTTGGAAGAGGAAGTATGACCGACTCGCTAAAGAGAAGGCAGATATGGAGGCAGCCTACGAGAGGGAGGTGAGGAGACTTCGTGCATCCTATCTTCCTGTGTCCCAAGCTTTAGATGATTGTTTCTAGGGATCCATAGGATGATTATTTTCCTTTTCTCTTGTATATGATTGACAATGCTGTACTTCTTTTCCCAATATTATTTGTTGAAATATTTCCACATGTGATAAATGTTTAATATTTCCAAATTTGCAAATAAAACCCTAAAAGTTCCTTTGAAAATAAACAACAAATCATATACACGAGCATTACATGCATCATGTGCATAAGTAGGTTTTGTTCCCGGCTTCTTGTCCTGTGGTCTAATTCTGTGTTCTTCATTTATTTTAAAGACAAGCTGACTCACCGGTACTACACCAGAGCCAACATTTCAAGACTGATGGATCATCTAGAACAAGAGAACCGCGAGCTGAAAGAGGAAGTGGCCAAATTGAGTGCCTTGATGGAATCATTCTTGGTTGCCCAGAGCCAGTCTTCTCGGACACCTTCAACTCCTCCCCAGAGGACAGTCATCTCTGAGATTGTCTCCTCAACTGTGCCTGCAGCCAGTGCACACTTTGCTCCAACGGCCATGCCAGCCGGATTCCCGTGGGGGATGCCTCCCAATTTCATGCCCGAGGGTCCTGCTCCTACCTTTGCTTCTATGCCGACATCTAGCCCGGTCCTTACTGTTCCTCCTCCTGTCGTGCATACCATGCCCAGGGTAGACGACACCATCTATCATTCTGAGCCGTCTGAGGGCCCAGATGTCTATGAGAAGATGGACGCTATGAACGATCAATTTCTTGAGCTCTGCAAGGAATTGAAAACTCTCAGAGGAAAGGATCTTTTCGGCAAGTCTGCTGCCGAACTCTGCTTGGTTCCCAATGTGAAGATCCAGGTGAAATTCAAGGTCCCTAACTTTGAAAAATATAAGGGAAATACTTGTCCTCTCAGCCACCTGGTCATGTATGCCAGGAAGATGTCGACTCAGACCGACAACGACCAATTGCTCATCCACTACTTTCAGGACAGTCTGTCCAGTGCCGCTCTGCGTTGGTACATGGGTTTAGACAGTGCGAACATCCGATCCTTCAACGATCTTGGCGAAGCCTTCGTCAAGCAGTACAAGTACAATATGGATATGGCTCCCGATAGGGATCAATTGAGGACCATGTCCCAGAAGGACAAGGAAACGTTTAAAGAGTACGCCCGTTAACCTCTCCAGCTGGAGGATCAGTCAACGTCTCTGGTTGAGTAGTGGCGGGATTCCTCTGCATCATCTGCCTGAGCTCTTGCTGTCCCTGAGCCACCCCTTAAACCACATCCATGAACTGATTCATGCGAATCTTCATCTCAGCGAACTCTGCTTGTAGGCTTTCCATTGCTCTCTGGTGGTTTCTGCGGGTACCGTACCGGTGAATGCCTGAGTCAACTATCAGCTAGTGGAACACCAAACAACTGAGAACACTGCGGCAGTACGTGTTATGCAAGACATGCTAATGAATATGAAAATGCAATAACATGTTTATCAATTCCAAAGGTATTCTACCCCCTTGATTCCAGTCTCTCATCAGATAAAATATCCCTTTTAAAAAGTACCAGAAAAACCTCGACTAGAATCAAGAAGAAGATATAAACCCCACAGAAATGGATAAACATGTGTTAAATGATATGAATGCAAATGGTGTGATGCAATTCAGTGACATGCAAATCAAGGTTGCTGTATCTGCTTGAATATCTGTTGGGTTGCATTGTCTGAAGAGAAACCCACTGAAGAATGTAATACGAGATCAAAACTCTGCTCCAGAAAACTGGGTTGGTTGTATATCACGAGGCACAGGATCAGAACTTCAGCATGAATTCGGAACCGGGGACCATAGAACACAGTCATCGACTTAGAACCCACACTTCAGAACCAACGGTCACCAACAAGGACCAAACAAAAGTCACCATCAGGACACGGTCACCATCAGTACCTGTAAATGAACATTCCCGCCCCACTCACGGGTGTAATCTAGGCCAGGGTAAGGTCAAGAGAAACGCAGGATAAACAATCCTTTCAAGAATATCATCACATGCACACCAGGTGTATGCAACGATAATACCCCATCAGAATCTGAACTGCTCGTGATACCATGTTCCGTTAAGTGGCGCCATACCACCCGCTTCCCATGAATCACTCTATTCCTAGATGTCCTAAAGTTCACTCATAGCCTGTGTATTGGGCCTTTTACCTCTTGTGACTCCCACCCAACAACAAAACAGATACACAGCCAGCACAGTATGCATGAGACAGTAAAGCGCACATAGGATGTAATGCAAGCAGATAAGTATGCAAAGCAATAAATAAATAACACACAATAGACAATAAACAGACAAACGCTAGGAAAGGCCCACTAGGGAAAAGAAGTCCCCAGCAGAGTCACCACCTGTCGCAACCTAAAAAATATAGTATGCGAAAAAACACCCGGCGAGAAAGAAATGACAGAAGAGTCGCCACCGTGCGTTATTTATCCCAAAGGGGGGAAAGGAAACGCTCGAAGTAAACCTGGGAGAAAGGAAAGGAAAAGACAAGGTCTCACAACCAAATCTTGGGTTCGGGAGCCGATTATGCAAAGGGAAGGTATTAGCACCCCTACGCATCCGTAGTACTCTATGGGGTCCACTTTTGTTGTTCTTGTCTAAAGGGTGCGTGTATATCTAATGTACTACTTACTAAAAGGGGGGTCAAAAGAAAATGACTCGCACGGATGTCGCATCCACTGCATACGTATCTCATATGAATACGAGAATCAGCGTCTTCGTAGCTCGACTACCTATGGGTTAAAGAGGAGTGTGCTCGCTAAGACATCGCATCTTATGCCTACGTATCTCATCTGGAATGAGAATCAGAGCAAGCCGTAGTTCGGCTAACTACGGGTTAAGGGTTGTGTTTTGGGGTGAACGACGTTACTACGTTATCTACCGGATGCTCGACCTTTGGAGACTTACTCGCCTGTAGTAGAAGGAGTTAATGTGTTCTTAGGAGAAGAAAAATCAATGAGTTGGTTTGTGTTTTAGGAATGCTCATGCAAAAAAGGAAGTCCTAGACGAAGGAACAATGCAACCTTAATTGACATGCAAACGAGACACTGTACGAAGCCTAGCAATCTTATGGGGAAACGATCACACCACACAAAACATGTATCTTAAAGTAAACGCGCCAACAGGGGGGCTCAAACATACATGGGTAGGGCTTTAGTCAAGAGGGGTCATATCAACCTCGACAAACAAGCCATGGAAAGGTAATCAAATGGGCTCTTAACAACTGACATTGACCGTCAGGGTGAGCAGATCAAAAGGGTAATGAGGATAAGACCTCATAGCTCTTAACCCTAGATAGGGTGAGCTCATGACAAAAAGTGGGGATTCAGAAAGGTGGAACCCTCTCCACTGAGTGATCGGACAAAAGATCTTGGGCTTTTGTTCTGAAGCATCAACACGTAGTGCGAGCATAAAGAACGACATACTGAATAACGGGGGATTGACTACTAATCCCTTTTATCCGTCAATTGTCTCTTTATGGAGGTCTTTGGGCACAAAAGTAAACAAACAAAAGAAAACATTGCCTCCTATTGAGGTCTTCCAGCTAAGAAAGCGGTAAAATGCGGGAAAGATGTAAAAGTACCACACGGATAAAGATTCGAAGTAATAGCAACTAACGACACAAGAAACCCGGAGATCCCTCGAACTAGCATCATCAAAGAAAGCAAGTCAACACAGGTAATCGGAATAAATCTCCAGGTGGTATCCCACAAATAAAGTGGAATGCCAAGCAAGCTATCCTTTCAGGAGTCATGTGAGCCCTCACAAAAAACTCAACAAACAGGTTAGAGTGACAAGATGGGGCGCAATCAAGAGGTGCCCCAAATCAAAATGTAACCACATGAATCATGCCATAAAAATTCACAAAAAGAGCTCACAAAAAGCAACCAAGTGTAGAAGGCCTAAACCTCTTGTCAAACACATGCATCAAAAAGGGTATCAAAATTCAAAGTCAGGGGCAAGGGCCCACACATCAAGACATAACATACATACTAAAACATGTGCCCACATGCAAAACCTAACGATGCCCACTCTTCCAAATTCACCCATAATACCTCATACATTCAGAGCATTCAAATTGAAAGCATAGAGTAATGGAAATAGGGAAAACCTGATTGGAGAGATCGAATGAAATTGAATTGCCCGGTTGGGTTTGTAGAGCAATCTGAGGGTTTATATGAGATGGAATTGGCTCTTTGCAGATGAGTTCCTTTCAGTCTCTGGAGGTTGCTCTGAACTCTGTTAGCTCTTCTCTCACTATCTTTTTCCCCAGGGTTTTTTGGGAGATGGAAGTCTAGAATTTATAACCTGATTTTTGTGACTTTGTGGGCTCAAAAGAGAGAGGTCCAAGTCCAAGATTTTTCTGTTATATTTTATTTATTTATTTATTATTATTATTATTATTATTATTATTTTTTTGTTTTTTTGTTTTTTTTTGTTTTTTTGTTTTTTGTTTTTTTTTTTTCATTTTTTTTTCATTTTTTATTTATTTTCAAAACGCGTGGGCTTCGCCTAGCGAGCATGACAGTTCAAGGAATTCCTTTGAGCGTAGGTGGTTCTGGTGGCCTTTTCTTGGGACTCGCTAGGCGACCCATTCTGCTCGCCTAGCGAGCATGACAACTCATGAACAAAATTTTGCTCCTTTAAGATTAACGTTTTGACTGATGAATAGACCCCATTTGAACATGTTGGAAGTATCTCAAGCCATTCCCTTGTGTTGACTGATCACCCAGATAGGACCCACAAAGTGTCTTGGATGACATTCAAGCTTTTTGGATCTGATTCTGATTGATATGATGCAATGTAATATGAAATGTTAAATGACCTAAAAATGAATCCATGAATGAGGGGGCAAATTTTGGGGTATTACAGCTGCCCCTATTCAATCAACTGGAGACCTGAAAAGAAGATAGCAGTGGCTTTCTCACTTTCGGGGTATCAAGGGATTGAATACAATAAAAGCCCGAAAATTTGCACTGAAGTGAAGCGAAGTAACAATGCATGTCAAAATCGGCAAAGAGGTGGTCTTGAAAGAAGAATGCGTCTGGTACGGTGAGAGTCAGTCTGAATATCGAAAAAGAATGTTAACCTGGATACCAAAAGAAATGGTAACACAGAGATAACCATGGCCTGAATGCCGCTCATCAGTCTGAATATTGGAAATGACTTCGATCTGAACATCGGAAGATATGAGATTATTAATATCGGTCTGAACACCGAGAGGCTGGCCTGAATGCCACAAGTTGCGTCGACCTGAATGTCGGAAACTTCTTCGATCTGAACATCGGAAAACTGGCCTGAATGCCATTTCGATTTGAATATCAGAAAATTGGCGTGAATGCCACTTCGATCTGAATATCGGAAAATTGGCCTGAATGTCACTTCGGTCTGAATACCGGAAACTTGGCCTGAATGCCACAAGTTGCATCGACCTGAATGTCGGAAACTTCTTCGATCTGAACATCGGAAAACTGGCCTGAATGCCTCAAGTTGCATCGGCCTGAATGTCAGAAACTTCTTCGATCTGAACATCGGAAAACTGGCCTGAACGCCACTTCGGTCTGAATACCAGAAACCGGCCTGAATGCCACAAGTTACATCGACCTGAATGTCGGAAACTTCTTCGATCTGAACATCGGAAAACTGGCCTGAACACCACTTCGGTCTGAATACCGGAAAAACTTCATGCCTGTCAGCATCGGCAGAAATAGGGAAAATGATAATTGAGGCGGCGCGTGGGCCAACGACCTATGATGGGGATAATAAGTTATGAACAATCTTCAGTCTGAGTACTAGAAACAACTACTGGCTTATCACTCGGGATACCGAGAATGTTTTATGTTTACATGCGTATGTTTGAATTTTTCAATGGCGTAATGCTCCATGAAAATGGAAATGCTATGCGATTTGGGAGGATGTAATGCAATATGATTCTATATGCAGGGATGCGAAATGATGGGTAGAATGCCAAGCCGAGGCAAGGGAATCTGCTGGGGAAATGATCACCATCTTCTAGACCCTGGCAATGCTGTTGGAGATGCACAACATAAAAAACTCTGTGGGGAAATGACCCGCCACACAGCGTTTTGGCAAATAACAAAATACCGAGGCTCTGACTGAGGAGCGAATGATACTGAAAACTTGCCGTTGAGGAAAGCGATAGTGGTTCTGGAAACCACAATCTGCGAGAGAGATGACTCAGCAGGGGAAGCAAACACCGATACGGTACCGAGATTCTGCTTCAAGGAAAGAGACCATGAATCTATCGTCGAGATCATCGATCTGGCATCGAACTCTGAGGAGCAGCCGCTTCTGCTGGGAAGATACAGTCTGGCACTGTCAACTCCGCTGGGGATATATAGTCTGGCACTGTCAACTCTACTAGGGAGTGTATAATCTGAAACAAATGCTTGGGGACGCACAACAGCGAGGGCCTGTTGGGGATTGAAGAATCCAATGCTCTGATCAGCTCTGCAGGGATAAGATACCAACTTCGACTATTGGGGGAAAACATTCGCGATCATCGGCTGTGAACCTTAAGGAAATGCCCCAAAGGTACCTGTTCTAAAGCACTTAACATTTACAACAATTTTAAATGTTTATTAAGCATGTACCTGTAAAGCTCTTATGTTTCATGATGCAATGTTTATCAAAAATTCGGACGTCATTTTTGCAAACAAAACAGTAAAATGAAAGTGAAAACAGAGATATACTGAATAACATGATTTTATTGATTGAATGGCCTCTGAATAGGCACTTACATCAGGAAGTAATCCCTGGAAAGAGGTAATCGCACAAAAGATAAAAACAGAAATTAATCTAATGGCAATGTGAAATGGATTTCTATTGGGTTCCAATTCTGCTATGACTTGCTCGTCTTCAAGATCCTCCAGATGATCAGCTTTCTAAAAAGAGTGATTGGACTGTTTCCTATCCTTCAAAAGTTTCCAGTCATTGACAAGAGATGAGATTCAGAACTACTCAGAACGCAGTCATTCGTTTAATCCCTAACTTTTGCTTGGATCGCCCTTTTCGGGTTTTCAATCCACCGGGATACCCATTTTTGCCTAAGTTGCCTTTTCAGGTTTTCAACTTACCGGGTGTACAATCTTTTCATTTTTAATCCCTAATTTTTTCCCGAGCCTTTTCATTTTCTTGGTTCGTCGGGATGCCCATTTTTTGCCTGGACTATTCTTTTTACTGTTCAGCAGGTCTATTTTATGCGAAGTATTTTTTAACTGCGTCTGAGTTCACAGGGGAAGTGAAGTTTTCACCGTCAATAGTTGCAAGCATTAAAGCCCCACCATCAGAAACCTTGGTGACAATATACGGTCCATCATAGTTAGGAGTCCACTTGCCCCTGTGATCTGTCTGAGGAGGAAGGATCCTTTTCAACACCAAATATCTGACCTGGAAGCATCGAGGACGCACTTTCTGATCAAAGGCTCTCTTCATCCGACTCTGATACAACTGCCCATGACAAATGGCTGCCATTCGCTTCTCTTTGATAAGACTCAACTCATTGAACCTTGTCCGAATCCATTCAGCTTCGTCTAACTTGACATCCAACAGGACTCTTAGAGAAGGAATCTCTACTCCAACAGGTATGACTGCTTCCGTACCATACACAAGGGAGTAAGGGGTTGCCCCGGTCGATGTACGTACTGAAGTACGGTACCCATGCAAGGTGAAGGGTAGCGTCTCATGCCAATCTCTGTACGTAACGACCATCTTCTGCACAATCTTCTTTATGTTCTTATTTGCCGCCTCAACAACACCGTTCATCTTAGGGCGGTAAGGGGAAGAATTGTGATGCTGAATGTTGAAGTTCTGGCATAACTCCTTCATCATTTTGTTATTGAGATTAGAACCATTATCAGTAATGATTCTTTCGGGAATCCCATAACGACAAATGATTTCTTTCTTGATGAAACGGGCAACCACATGTCTGGTGACATTCGCAAACGACGCTGCTTCGACCCACTTGGTGAAATAGTCGATGGCAACAAGGATGAAGCGATGCCCATTGGAGGCGGTCGACTCAATCTTTCCAATCATATCAATGCCCCACATAGCAAAAGGCCATGGAGAAGACATCACATTCAAAGGATTCGGCGGCACATGTACCTTGTCAGCATAAATCTGGCATTTATGACACTTCCGAGCATATTTCAAACAATCAGATTCCATGGTCATCCAGTAATAACCCGCTCTCAACAATTTCTTAGCCATTGCATGTCCACCGGCATGAGTATCGAAGGAGCCTTCATGAACTTCCTGCATTAACATGTCTGCTTCGTGTCTATCCATGCATCTGAGCAAAACCATGTCGAAGTTCCTCTTATACAACACATCGTCTTTGTTCAAGAAGAAACTGCCTGCCAATCTTCTCAAAGTCTTTCTATCATTGTTGGATGCCCCTGCAGGGTACTCTTGCTTCTTTAGAAAACGTTTGATGTCGTGATACTAGGGCTTGTCGTCAACTACCAGTTCAGCAGCAAACACATACGCGGCCCTATCGAGGCGCATCACATCGATCCTGGGAGCGTGGTTCCACCGAATCACGTTGATCATGGAGGATAGAGTGGCAAGAGCATCTGCCATCTGGTTCTCATCACGAGGTATATGATACAACTTTACTATTGTGAAGAAAGTCAATAGTCTTCTCGTGTAATCTCTGCAAGGGACCAGATTGGGCTGGAGGGTGTTCCAATCACCATTCACTTGATTGATCACTAGAGCTGAATCTCCGAAGATGTCCAAAGTCTTGATTCTCAAATCAATGGCTTGCTCAATACCCAAGATACAAGCTTCATACTCAGCTTCATTATTTGTGCACTCAAAAGTCAGACGAGCGGTGAAAGGCATGTGGGCACCTTTCGGAGTAGTAATGACAGCACCAATTCCACTTCCTCTAGCATTGACAGCCCCATCAAACAACAAAGTCCACTTTTCGTCTGGATCAGGTCCTTCCTCAACAACTGGCTCTTCGCAGTCTTTCATCTTGAGGAACATGATGTCTTCATCTGGAAAATCAAACTTCATCGGCTCGTAATCTTCAACCGGCTATTGAGTAAGATAGTCTGACAGAATACTCCCTTTGACGGCTTTCTGGGATGTATACTGGATGTCATACTCTGTCAGAACCATTTGCCAACGAGCAACCCTTCCGGTGAGAGCTGGCTTCTCGAGTATATACTTGACTAGATCCATCTTGGAGATCAGTAAGGTTGTGTGAGACAGCATGTATTGTCTCAAACGCTTAGCAGCCCATGCAAGTGCACAACATGTCTTTTCAAGCATCGAGTATCTCGACTCGCAATATGTGAATTTCTTACTCAGATAGTAGATGGCATGCTCTTTCCTACCTGTCTCGTCGTGTTGACCGAGAACACAACCCATGGAATTGTCTAGTATTGTCATATACATAATCAGCGGTCTCCCTGGGACCGGAGGCACAAGGATAGGAGGATTCTGCAAATACTCTTTTATCTTCTCAAAAGCCCTTTGGCAATCATCATTCCACCTGATAGCCTGATCTTTTCTCAGTAATCTGAATATTGGCTCGCACGTGGCTGTTAGGTGAGAGATGAACCTTGCAATGTAGTTCAACCTCGCTAAGAAACCATGAACTTGTTTCTCTGTTCTTGGCTCAGGCATTTCCTGTATCGCTTTCACTTTGGCCGGATCCACCTCAATCCCTTTTCCTCTAACAATGAAACCCAACAGTTTTCCAGATCTCACCCCGAAAGTACACTTGTTCGGATTAAGCCTCAGCTTGAATTTTCTCAAACGCTCAAACAGTTTCTGCAAATTCACCAAATGTTCTTCTTCTGTCTGAGATTTGGCAATCATATCATCAACATAAACCTCAATTTCATGATGAATCATATCATGGAAAAGAGTCACCATCGCTCGTTGATATGTTGCTTCGACATTTTTCAGACCAAACAGCATCACCTTGTAGCAGAAGGTGCCCCATGGGGTTATGAAAGTTGTCTTCTCCATGTCTTCTGGTGCCATCTTAATTTGGTTATAGCCAGAAAAGCCATCCATGAAGGAGAATACCAAGAATTGGGCCGTGTTATCCACCAAAACATCGATGTGAGGTAATGGGAAATCATCTTTAGGACTAACTCTGTTCAGATCCCGGTAGTCGATAGACATCCGTACCTTTCCATCCTTCTTAGGTACTGGAACGATATTTGCAACCCATGGAGGATAATTTGTGACTGCTAGAAACCCTGCATCCAACTGTTTTTGCACTTCTTCCTTTATCTTGACAGCCATCTCTGGTCTTGTTCTTCTGAGCTTCTGCTTGACCGGAGGACAACCTTCTTTGAGAGGCAAACGGTGTACCACAATATCTGCGTCAAGACCTGGCATGTCCTGATAAGACCAAGCAAAGATGTCAACATACTCTTGCAGCAATTCAATCAACCCCTTCTTCACATTATCTTCCAAAGCAACCCCTATCTTGATTTCTCTCTTGGCGTCCTCGGTGCCGAGATTAATCACTTCAATAAACTCTTGATGCGGTTGAATGACCCTTTCCTCTTGTTTTAATAACCTGGTAAGTTCTTCAGGGAGTTCACAGTCTTCATCACCCTCTTCTTCAGCTTGAAAGATTGGATTTTCAAAGTCGAAGCGAGCCATAGCAGAACCGTTATCAATAGGATCCGGTGACGTGCATATGCATGAGTGATGGTATGTGCTTATGAGTGTGAATAAGGAATGAAAACTAAACAAAAGATTGCCAAATATTTTTTTGATTTTTGAAAACTGCAAAAATAGAAAGACAGGGAGCAAAATATTTGAATGCAAAAAGACGTCCTTTATTTATGATAAAAAATGTATGCATCCACATAGATGAGCCGTACAATGAGTCATTACGCCCTGGGCAGAACGTAAGACTTGGACATGCATGAATAAACAAAGAAAATTACTCCTCCAAAAAAGTGACTTGGACAATCTCCTCAGAAGACCAATTGTTGATGACTTCACCCGGGATCCTCGGACGCACCCAGTTATCGATGTCGCAATCATTATCCCCATCTTCGTCGTTGATTGCAGAGATCAATTTGACTTCTCCTTCAACCATGTTAACATTTTCTCCACCATGTTGCGGCCTAGGATTATTGACAACATTAGGAGCCGGTGCAAGGTCAATGGCCTTTGAATCTATGAGGTCCTGAACTACATGCTTAAAAGCTTTGCAGTTCTTAATATTGTGGCCAGGTGCCCCAGAGTGGAAGCTACACCTAGCGTTGGCATCGTAACCCATCGGAAGTCTACCAACAGGAGGAGCCAGAGTGCGTAACTGCACAAGCTGTAGTTGTTGAAGACTAGAAAGTAGCTGAGCGTACGACATTGGAAGAGTGTCGAAACGCCGGTCTATCGTCCTTGGCCTCTGTTGATAAGCGGGTCTGTTACCCGGTTGTTGTGGTTGGTACTGAGCTGGTTGACGCTGTGGTTGTTGTTGTTGTAGCGGTGCTGCAGCTGGAATGGTCACGGCCGCAACATACAGTTGCTGATGATAGTTCTGAAAGTTATTCCTCCGGTTATCCCTGTTCTGATAAGAAGATATGGCACTTGCATCCCCTTCTCTCCTCTTCTGTCCCTGAATGAACGGCTTCTTCACCCCTGATGAAAATCCACCTCCACTCTGGGTCTTGTATGTCTTCAGGTAATTCTCCATCCTCTCTCCGGTGGAGACTACATCAGCAAAGTTGGAGGCATTGCAACCCACCAGGCGCTCCAAGTAAGGTCCGGGCAGAGTGTTCATGAACATGTTAGCCATTTCCTTTTCCAACATAGGAGGTTGAACACGGGAAGCTGTCTCCCTCCAGCGTTGAGCGTATTCCCTGAAGCACTCATTGCTTTTAAGAGACAGATTCTGAAGTTAAGTTCTGTCCGGAGCCATGTCTGCATTATACTGATACTGCTTCACGAAAGCCTCAACCATATCCCTCCAACAGCGGATGTGGGCTCTGTCCAGCCTCATATACCATTCCAGGGATGCCCCAGCTAGGCTATCCTGGAAAAAGTACATAAGTAACTTTTCATCATCGGAGTATGTAACCATCTTTCGAAAGTAGGCTTGCACATGGGTCTTCGGGCAAGAGTTGCCGCTGTATTTGTCGAATATCGGGACCTTGAATTTCGGTGGCACCCTCACGCCTGGGACCAATCCCAAGTCAGCAACGTCTACTCCCAGAGGATTCTGTCCTTCCACTGCCTTCAACCTCTCTTCCAGTCTCCGAAACATAGGGTCCATACCATGACCCATACCAAAGTCCTCCTGAAGCAAGGGGAACTGATCCTCCTAGTCATCATGGACGGGTTGTTGACCGGAGGTGACATGTAGGATCGGGGTAGGCCCCGGTCCACTGGGTCCGTTAACCTTTCCAGCTGGAGGATCAGTCAACGTTTCTAGTTGAGTAGTGGCGGGATTCCTCTGCATCATCTGCCTGAGCTCTTGCTGTCCCTGAGCCACCCCTTAAACCACATCCATGAACTGATTCATGCGAATCTTCATCTCGGCAAACTCTGCTTGTAGGCTTTCCATTGCTCTCTGGTGGTTTCTGCGGGTACCGTACCGGTGAATGCCTGAGTCAGCTATCAGCTAGTGGAACACCAAACAACTGAGAACATTGTGGCAGTACCTGTTATGCAAGACATGCTAATGAATATGCAAATGCAATGACATGTTTATCAATTCCAAAGGTATTCTACCCCCTTGATTCCAGTCTCTCATCAGATAAAATATCCCTTTTAAAAAGTACCAGAAAAACCCCGACTAGAATCAAGAAGAAGATATAAACCCCACAGAAATGGATAAACATGTGTTAAATGATATGAATGCAAATGATGTGATGCAATGCAGTGACATGCAAATCAAGGTTGCTGTATCTGCTTGAATATCTGTTGGGTTGCACTGTCTGAAGAGAAACCCACTGAAGAATGTAATACGAGATCAAAACTCTGCTCCAGAAAACCGGGTTGGTTGTATATCACGAGGCACAGGATCAGAACTTCAGCATGAATTCAGAACCAGGGACCATAGAACACAATCATCGACTTAGAACCCACACTTCAGAACCAACGGTCACCAACAAGGACAAAACAAAAGTCACCATCAGGACACGGTCACCATCCGTACCTGTAAATGAACATTCCCGCCCCACTCACGGGTGTAATCTAGGCCAGGGTAAGGTCAAGAGAAACGCAGGATAAATAATCCTTTCAAGAATATCATCATATGCACACCAGGTGTATGCAATGATAATACCCCATCAGAATCTGAACTGCTCGTGATACCATGTTCCGCTAAGTGGCGCCATACCACCCGCTTCCCATGAATCATTCTATTCCTAGGTGTTCTAAAGTTCGCTCATAGCCTGTGTATTGGGCCTTTTACCTCTTGTGACTCCCACCCAACAACGAAACAGATACACAACCAGCACAGTATGCATGAGACAGTAAAGCGCACATAGGATACAATGCAAGCAGATAAGTATGCAAAGCAATAAATAAATAACACACAATAGACAATAAACAGACAAACGCTAGGAAAGGCCCACTAGGGAAAAGAAGTCCCCAGCTGTCGCAACCTAAAAAATATAGTATGCGAAAAAACACCCGGCGAGAAAGAAATGACAGAAGAGTTGCCACCGTGCGTTATTTATCCCAAAGGGGGGAAAGGAAACGCTCGAAGTAAACCTGGGAGAAAGGAAAGGAAAAGACAAGGTCTCGCAACCAAATCTTGGGTTCGGGAGCCGATTATGCGAAGGGAAGGTATTAGCACCCCTACGCATCCGTAGTACTCTACAGGATCCACTTTTGTTGTTCTTGTCTAAAGGGTGCGTGTATATCTAATGTACTACTTACTAAAACGGGGGTCAAAAGAAAATGACTCGCACGAATGTCGCATCCACTGCATACGTATCTCATCTGAATATGAGAATCAGAGTCTTCGTAGCTCGGCTACGTATGGGTTAAAGAGGAGTGTGCTCGCTAAGACATCGCGTCTTATGCCTACGTATCTCATCTGGAATGAGAATCAGAGCAAGCTGTAGTTCGGTTAACTACGGGTTAAGGGTTGTGTTTTGGGGTGAATGACGTTACTACGCAATCTACCGGATGCTCGACCTTTGGAGACTTACTCGCCTGTAGTAGAAGGAGTTAACGTGTTCTTAGGAGAAGAAAAATCAATGAGTTGGTTTGTGTTTTAGGAATGCTCATGCAAAAAAGGAAGTCCTAGACGAAGGAACAATGCTACCTTAATTGACATGCAAACGAGAGACTGTACGAAGCCTAGCAATCTTATGGGGAAACGATCACACCATACAAAACATGTATCTTAAAGTAAACGCGCCAACAGGGGGGCTCAAACATACATGGGTAGGGCTTTAGTCAAGAGGGGTCATATCAACCTCGACAAACAAGCCATGGAAAGGTAATCAAATGGGCTCTTAACCACTGACATTGACCGTCAGGGTGAGCAGATCAAGATGGTAATGAGGATAAGACCTCATAGCTCTTAACCATGGATAGGGTGAGATCATGACAAAAAGTGGGGATTCAGAAAGGTGGAACCCTCTCCACTGACTGACCGGACAAAAGATCTTGGGCTTTTGTTCTGAAGCATCAACACGTAGTGCGAGCATAAAGAACGACATACTGAATAATGGGGGATTGACTACTAATCCCTTTTATCCGTCAATTGCCTCTTTATGGAGGTCTTTGGGCACAAAAGTAAACAAACAAAAGAAAACATTGCCTCCTATTGAGGTCTTCCAGCTAAGAAAGCGGTAAAATGCGGGAAAGATGTAAAAGTACCACACGGATAAAGATCCGAAGTAATAGCAACTAACGACATAAGAAACCCGGAGATCCCTCGAACTAGCATCATCAAAGAAAGCAAGTCAGCACAGGTAATCGGAATAAACCTCCAGGTGGTATCCCACAAATAAAGTGGAATGCCAAGCAAGCTATCCTTTCAGGAGTCATGTGAGCCCTCACAAAAAACTCAACAAACAGGTTAGAGTGACAAGATGGGGCGCAATCAAGAGTTGCCCCAAATCAAAATGTAACCACATGAATCATGCCATTAAAATTCACAAAAAGAGCTCACAAAAAGCAACCAAGTGTAGGAGGCCTAAACCTCTTGTCAAACACATGCATCAAAAAGGGTATCAAAATTCAAAGTCAGGGGCAAGGACCCACACATCAAGACATGACATACATACTAAAACATGTGCCCACATGCAAAACCTAACGATACCCACTCTTCCAAATTCACCCATAATACCTCATACATTCAGAGCATTCAAATTGAAAGCATAGAGTAATGGAAATAGGGAAAACCTGATTGGAGAGATCGAATGAAATTGAATTGCCCGGTTGGGTTTGCAGAGCAATCTGAGGGTTTATATGAGATGGAATTGGCTCTTTGCAGATGAGTTCCTTTCAGTCTCTGGAGGTTGCTCTGAACTCTGTTAGCTCTTCTCTCACTATCTTTTTCCCCAGGGTTTTTTGGGAGATGGAAGTCTAGAATTTATAACCTGATTTTTGTGACTTTGTGGGCTCAAAAGAGAGAGGTCCAAGTCCAAGATTTTTCTGTTATATTTTATTTATTATTATTATTATTATTATTATTATTATTATTATTTTTTTTTTCATTTTTTTTCAAAACGCGTGGGCTTCGCCTAGCGAGCATGACAGTTCAAGGAATTCCTTTGAGCGTAGGTGGTTCTGGTGGCCTTTTCTTGGGACTCGCTAGGTGACCCATTCTGCTCGCCTAGTGAGCATGGCAGCTCATGAACATTATTTTTCTCCTTCAAGATTAACGTTTTGACTGATGAATAGACCCCATTTGAACATGTTGGAAGTATCTCAAGCCATTCCCTTGTGTTGACTGATCACCCAGATAGGACCCACAAAGTGTCTTGGATGACATTCAAACTTCTTGGACCTGATTCTGATTGATATGATGCAATGCAATATGAAATGTTAAATGACCTAAAAATGAATGCATGAATGAGGGGGCAAATTTTGGGGTATTACACCACCCTACACCAAAAACTGAAATTCGTGAAGAATAAGAAACTGGTGGTGGTAGGGGGAGAAAAGGCTCTCCTGGTTAGCCACTTGTCTTCCTTCTCATACATAGATGCTGAGGATGAAGTTGGAACTCCTTTCCAAGCTTTGTCTATTGCTGAGCCTATTGAGAAGAGAACTCATTCATTTGCTTCCTATAAATATGCAAAGTTAGCCATTGAGCGTGGTGCAACTGCTGGTTTAGGGAAGATGATTGAGCTAGAAGACAACAGATATCGGGCTGGCGTAGGCTTTTCTTCTGGGGTGTCCAACACGCAAGGGCTGTTCAAGAATGGAGGATTCATCCACACCAGTCAAGATGAGGAAGCTGCTGCCATTCTGGAAGAGGACGAAGAGGATTCTGGCAACTTCGTCATCCCTGGGGGAATCTGCAATAATTGGGTCGCTGTGGGTATTCCAACAGTAATCCATAAGTCAAAGTAAAGTTCATTGTGTTTAAAAACCCTCCTCCCATGCCAAAAGGAGGAGTGATGACATTGTTGGCGCATTAATACAATGATATTTTCATTCAATAAATTCATGATAAATGTTTTTTTTTCCAATTATTTTCCCTTTTTGCTTTTTGCATGAAATTGGTGATCACATAAAACCTTAAAAATAGAATAAAATCAATCTTTTCATCTGCATAATGATTGCCTTGTTTGAATTCTAAAGCTTTTCATATCCAAAATCGTTATGCAGGTTGATCAAACCCATTGAACATAATGACCCAACACCATCTCCCAATTTTGAGTTCCCTGTATTTGAGGCAGAAGAAGATGATGTTGAAGAGATTCCTGATGAGATTACCCGTTTACTTGAGCATGAAGAGAAAATCGTTCAGCCGCATCTCGAGAATCTGGAAATGGTCAACCTGGGGTCTAAAGATTGTGTGGGAGAAGTGAAGATTGGGGCACTCCTGGAAGAGTATGTTAAGAAGGGGTTGATTGGATTGCTACGAGAATATGTTGACGTCTTTGCTTGGTCGTATGAAGACATGCCAGGTCTAGATGCAGATATTGTGCAACATTTCCTACCCTTGAAGCCTGAGTGTGTGCCTGTGAAGCAGAAGCTCAGAAGAACTCATCCTGACATGGCAGTGAAGATCAAAGAGGAGGTTCAGAAGCAAATTGATGCAGGGTTTCTGGTGACTTCTACATATCCTCAATGGGTGGCCAATATTGTGCCCGTGCCTAAGAAAGATGGAAAAGTTCGGATGTGTGTGGACTATAGAGACTAGAATAAAGCTAGTCTGAAAGATGATTTCCCTCTACCACACATTGATATGTTGGTAGACAATACAACTAAATTCAATATCTTTTCATTTATGGATGGATTTTCCGGATATAATCAGATCAAGATGGCACCCGAGGATATGGAGAACACAACATTCATCACACCTTGGGGAACATTCTGTTATCGAGTGATGCCCTTCGGTTTGAAGAACGCCGGAGCCACGTATCAAAGAGCTATGACCACCTTGTTTCATGATATGATGCACAAGGAGATCGAGGTATATGTTGATGATATGATTGCCAAGTCAAGAACGAAAGTTGAACATGTAGAGCACCTGTTGAAGCTTTTTCAGTGTTTGAGGAAGTACAAACTTCGTCTGAATCCCAACAAGTGTACATTAGGAGTCCATTCCAGCAAGTTATTAGGCTTTATTGTCAGTGAAAGAGGTATTGAGGTTGATCCTGCAAAGGTCAAAGCAATACGAGAGATGCCTGCGCCCAAAATTGAGAAGCAAGTATGAGGTTTTCTTGGCCGCTTGAATTACATTTCCAGATTCATATCCCACATGACTGCCACATGTGCGCCGATATTCAAGCTCCTCCGGAAAGATCAGTCCCACGATTGGACCGAGGATTTCCAGAAAGATTTCGACAGTATTAAAGAGTATTTGTCCGAACCTCCGATTCTGTCTCCGCCTGTGGAAGGGAGACCTTTGATTATGTACCTGACTGTTCTGAAAGACTCGATGGGTTGTGTCCTTGGGCAGCAAGACGAATCAGGAAAGAAAGAATATGCTATTTACTAACTGAGCAAGAAGTTCACTGATTGTAAGTCTCGATACTCGATGCTTGAGAAGACATGCTGTGCTTTGGCTTGGGCTGCTAAGCGCTTACGCCAGTATATGATAAATCATACGACTTGGTTGATATCCAGAATGGATCCAATTAAGTATATCTTCGAGAAGCCTGCTTTAACAGGGAGAATTTCCCATTGGCAAATGTTGTTATCTGAGTATAATATTGAGTATCGAGCTCAGAAGGCTATTAAAGGTAGTATCTTGGCTGACCACTTGGCACATCAACCGATTGAGGATTATCAGTCAGTTCAGTATGATTTTCCGGATGAGGAGATTCTGTATTTGAAAATGAAAGATTGTGATGAGCCTACACTCGATGAAGGGCCAGAGCCTGGTTCCAGATGGAGTATGGTGTTTGATGGCGCTGTAAATCAGTATGGAAATGGTATTGGGGCAGTGATTATTACTCCTCAGGGCACACATATTCCTTTTACAGCAAGGCTAACTTTCAAATGCACGAATAATATGGCTGAGTATGAGGCCTGTATTATGGGTTTGGAGGAATGCATTGATCTAAGGATCAAGTATCTTGATGTTTATGGTGATTCGGCCCTCCTTGTCAATCAGATTAAGGGTGAATGGGAAACGAATCAGCCTGGTCTCATTCCATATAGGGATTATGCGAGGAGGATTTCAACGTTCTTTACTGAGGTTGACTTCCATCATATTCCGCGAGATGAGAATCGGATGGCGGACGCTCTTTCTACTCTTGCTTCGATGATTGTGGTAAAACTTTGGAATGAAGTTCCCAATATCACTGTCATGCGCTTGGACAAACCAACTCATGTATTTGCAGTTGAAGAAGTGAAGGATGATAAGCCATGGTATCATGATATCAAGTGCTTTCTTCAGGACCGGGTTTATCCGCCTGGGGCATCTGTGAAAGATAGGAAGACTCTAAGGAGATTATCGAGAAGTTTCTACCTCAATAGTGATGTGCTTTACAAGAGAAATTTTGACATGGTGCTGCTCAGATGCATGGATAGACATGAAGCAGACCTGTTGATGGCTGAGGTCCATGAAGGTTCATTTGGTACTCATTCCAATGGACATGCCATGGCTAGAAAGATGTTAAGAGCAGGCTACTATTGGCTGACAATGGAGTCCGACTGCTGCAAATATGTGAAGAAATTCCATAAGTGTCAAATCTATGCGGATAAGATCCATATTCCCCCTACACTTCTGAATATGATCTCATCACCTTGGCCTTTCTCCATGTGGGGAATTGACATGATTGGCATGATAGAGCCAAAAGCGTCCAACGGACACAGATTTATTCTCGTAGCAATTGATTACTTCACCAAGTGGGTTGAAGCGGCATCATATGCAAATGTGACCAGGCAGGTGGTCGTGAAGTTTATCAAGAATCAGCTTATATACCGTTATGGTGTGCCAGATAAGATCATTACTGATAATGGATCTAACTTGAATAACAAAATGATGAAAGAGCTGTGTAGTGAGTTCAAGATTGCGCATCATAATTCTTCTCCTTACAGACCCAAGATGAATGGGGTTGTTGAAGCTGCTAATAAGAATATCAAGAAAATTATCCAAAAGATGGTTGTCACGTACAAAGATTGGCATGAGATGTTGCCATTTGTTTTGCATGGATATCGTACGTCTGTCCGCACTTCAACAGGGGCAACCCCTTTCTCTCTTGTTTATGGCATGGAGGCTGTGCTCCCAGTAGAGGTGGAGATCCCATCAATGAGATTCTTGATGGAGGCCAAGTTGACTGACGTTGAATGGGTTCAAAGTCGTTATGACCAACTGAATTTCATTGAAGAGAAAAGATTGACTGCCATGTGCCATGGTCAGTTATATCAGCAGAGAATGAAGAAAGCTTTTGATAAGAAGGTCAAGCCTCGTGTGTTCCGAGAAGGTGACCTTGTGCTCAAGAAAGTCTTGTCTTTCGCGCCCGATTCCAGGGGCAAGTGGACTCCAAACTATGAAGGTCCATATGTTGTTAAGAGAGCCTTTTCAGGCGGTTCTTTGATACTTACAACTATGGATGGGGAGGATTTCACTCGTCCTGTGAATTCAAATGCAGTCAAGAAATACTTTGCCTAGAAATAAAAACAGAATAGCTCGCTAAGTTGAAAACCCGAAAGGGCGGCTTAGGCAAAAATGAGCGTCTTGGTGGATTGAAAACCCGAAAGGGCGGTCCAGGAAAAAGTTAGAGACATAAAAAATGATGAATATATGTATCCCGCTAGATTGAATACCTCATCCTAGGGCAATCTAGGCAAAAATTAGGGATTTGGCAAGTAACTGCATCCTGACAAGACCTTTGTTCTACAACTGTCACCCGTCAGAGATTCTTCCTCATCCATCATCAACTGAAGCTTCAAATACATCGAATTCAGAATTGGTGGAGAAATGGTCATTATGTTCAATGTAGCCCTTTTCCAATATATATCACCAATTTCAAACTTGTATAGATCTATGGAGTCTCGCCATTTGCAGACTACCATTCCATCAAATAAATTTAAGCCTTTTATCCAATTGTTTACACTCTTATTTGTTCCCATTCAACAAATGTTTTGCATACTTTAATTGAGAAAATATCATTGTTTTGAATAATCAAATTTTTCATAACTTGTTTTAAACAAAGTGAACATTCACAATGACAAAAGGATACTTAGGAGATCCTCAGTGCTCTCCCAAGAATGGTATGATCTCCAACAGGGTAAGACAGTTGTTCATATTCCTGGCTTGACTGTGTCTTCTTCCTCCGGAGCCTTTTGTGGTTTATCCTGCTGAGTGAAACGCTTGTTGAGATATTCACCACTCTCCCCTTTAGCGGAGTAGCAATCTTTTCTCTTCAGCAGATGTGATCTCCTTGGTGGGTACGATACTTGGTGGTTGATCCCCAGAATCCCTTTATCCCTTGGATAGATTCCCCAATAGAGTTGCTTATGCGGCAAATTTTATCTGTGCAACAAACTCCTGTCCCTAGCTGAATTGACTGATGATTCATTCCATGCAGAGTTCTTTGCTTTCTGGTATTTCTGATCCCCGGCAGATTGGATACTCTCCGGTGAATCTGGCTTTCTCTCTTGAGATGTAGTACCGGATGTTTGTACTCCTTGAAACTGTTTGTGTTAGATGTCTGTCTGTCAGCATTTATCATACATAAATCATGCATGTGTGCATATGATTTTCAAATATTCAGATATTCATATTACATTTTTGCCATATATCTTTGTTTGTTATTCCTCTGCTAGTTGGTAATACGTTCCCCAAGCAGATGTTGGTGTCTGATCCCTCAATATAGAGTCAGCCCATTAAGCAGAAAGTGTTTATCTTTCCTTCCGTATTCCCCACCGAGTTATATCCTCGTGGACGACAGTTTGTTTTCGCTTCCCCCCAACACATATATTGGGATGGGTTCCCCTATTGAGTTATATCCTCACTAGGGCAAGTCTTGATTCAGTTTGCCTCTTTGGTTTGATCCTAAATTGGCTTCTTGTGACTGTTTCCTGTGTTTCCCCGTGGTATAAATGAATGATTGCTCAGTAATCGGCAATTATTCATCTTATCCTCGACGGAGTATGTGGTTCTCTACCCTTATACCGGTAGCTGTAAACCCTATTTTCTCCCCTTTGCAGAGTTAACCTTTTTGTTCATCCTAGTTGATGACGGTTACTTTTCCGTGGTTTCCTACCCAGTATCCGATAGGTGTATTCCCCTCTTTGACGGTTATCTTCATCCAATATTCGGTGTTGATATCCCCCCATTTGCTTAGATAATTGCTCTGATTACGCAATTTATCCCCAGCAAGTCATCTTTCATGTACCGGTTGCCGGTAATGTTTGTTGCTCTCCTTGTTTGGACATCATTATATACCTAGTTTCGGTATCCCGATGCCTTTCTCTTTGTCGGTCAATTTATCCTTTATTAACCCAGTACCCGGTTGTGGATAATCTTCCATGCGAGTATATTATCTACATTCTGACGGTAATAGATAATATATCTCATGCACTCTTTGGTCGAAGTTTTTTTGTTCTTCCCCAGTTGAGTAAGATTCGCATCCCTGTTTTGGAATCGAATGTCCATCCCCTAATTGAGTTTGCTCTTTGTCCTCTTTTTGGATGATAAGTGTTTTGGGAATATTCCCCAATTCACGCTTTGGTTGGTCACCTATTATATGCCCAGTAATCAACATCCCTGGTGTTCCTTCCTTCTGCTCCCTATTATGACTTTTTGTCCCCTGTGGAGTCAGATTTTCCTGAGTTGAAATATACCTTTTAGGTCTTCCTCAGATGATTTGGTTGATTGATATCTCTCACCCTTATACCGGTCTTAGATATTCATTCTTCCCGAGCATGTTGTTCTCTCACCCTTATACCGGTGATCAGATCACACGTCTCTTTTGAGCTTATTACCCAGTAACCGGTAATACCTCACCCCGTTGCTTCCCCAGGAGGTTTCTGTTGGGATTTCCCCACCTGAGTCCGGACTTTTTCTCCGAAGTATCCATTACGGATAAGTTTTCGGCTGTATTGGTATATTCCCCAATACATGCATCTTCGAGTCAACTCGAGTTCTTCCATTGATTTATTTCATGGATTCTCTCTGTGTCTCTCAGAAAGTCTCAAGTCGTGACCTGCTCACGCATTTTTACCCTTTGTTCCCCCAGAGTCTCTGTCTCCCTAGTGAGTGTATTACTCCTTCGGATTTCTAGTTTCTCCGGATTTCTTTTTCTTTTGTGGACGCATATCCCCACAGAGTTTTACCATCTTTTGCATGCATACATCTGCATCGTGAGGTCTCTTAGGGACCAAAATCCGTTTCTTTGTTATTATTTAAGCCCATTCTACCCCGTCGAGACAAAGACTTTAACCTTCACTTCTCCGGCTAGAATGACCTTAAATAGGGGCATCTTTAAGACCCTAATTTTGTCCCTAAGATCCCTCATGGCATCATAACATTGCATTTGCATTGCCTCAAGGATCACTAGCATCTTGGTTTCCTTTACCCTTGGGGTGGGACTCCTTGTGAGTGGTTTGAGATCACCAAGTATGATTGAATTGTATATCATTGCTTTTCTTATTTTGTTCACTAACCAAAAGCACAAAAATATGTCACTAACATTTTTTGTTTGTAGCTTGAGCAATCACAAGGTCAAGAGCTTCAAAGAGATCACTTATGCAATGGTAAGGTCAAGAGGAGATGATAGCAAGCATGGTAATGGTTCCCAAAGCTCTCATCCATAAAATATGCCTCCCTAGCATCTCAATTCATCATTTTGATCAAATCAAGTCAAAGGGTTTGAGGTTGGTTCCCCAAAGAAACCCTAATTCATCTGTGCACCACAATGCCTTGCTCTTGAAGCAACCTCAACCCATGATCAAATACAATCAAGGGAAGTTCTTTAATTCATAATTTCATGCATATTTGAACTTATTTGAGTGTCCTCAATCATCAATTCATCAAGATATGAGTCATGGACTTGAGAAGTTGATCAGTCAATTCATTTGACTATTTTGAAATGCACTGAGACCTAACTTTTTATGTGTTAGTCAAATGGAGATGGTTCCAAAATTAAAAATCTTCTTAAGGACAATATGAACAACTTTCATGTTCATCAAAAATTTATTTGAATCTTGGAAGGCCATCTCCCATTCCAATACATTATAGGTCATTTTGACTGAAACCCTAATTTTGGGTCAACTTCCCAAGGACATAACTCATTCATTTTTTTATGATTTTTGAGGTGGGATCAAATGCATTGGAAAGCTCAAGATGTCTACTTCAATTGTTATGTTGAACAAAATTTCAAAATCTCAAAGGAAATACATGTGATAATGCAAGACATTATAGGTCCTTTTGGGCCAAATGCATTAAAAGGCAAAAAAGTCCAACTTCAAGTGCCCATAACTTCTTTATCAAAAATCCAAATTATGCAAACTTTAAGTCCATTTTGATTTTCTTGAAAATATATACATCTTTAATGTTGGAGGTTTTTCCATTTGAGGCTTGCAGCATCAAAACAGAAGGGCTTGAACATTGGCCAAATTTAGAAACCTTGCCTTCACATGTCATGCACCTTGCACTTTAAACTAAAAATTCATAAATTTCCACACTTCAAATGGATTTTTGTCCAACACAACAATTGTTCCTTACATCAAGACCTTTCCAACCATTACTCATATGATCATATTTGGATTTGGCAAATGGTATTTTCGAAGAGTTGAACATTTAGGCATAATTATGGAATTCACATGAAATCTTGATGCACAAGCCAATACAACTCTAATTACACGTCTAAACCTTTGGCATTTGAGTTCAGCTTGCAATTGGAATTGTTTTTGGGCCTTGTGCATGATCATGCAAGCCCATGCAAGGATTGTTTATGTTCATGCACACGGATCAATTCATCATTTCCTTGCCACTCCCTCTATAAATAGAGACCCTATTCCAATCAAAATGCATGCCTGATTCAACCTGTTATGCTGCACAAATCTCTCCATAACCATTACCAAAGAAGCTAGTTCATTTTTCTCTAAATTTTTCAGATCCAAAATTCAACTACATCTGGTTGAATCCTTGAATCTAAAGCTTCTAAACCTTCATCATTCATCTCACTGATCTTCTATTTTGGTAAAGAAAGCAAAGAATCTAGCTCAAGTTTCCAGAATTCAAGCTTACTCTTCAACTGGTATTTTCTTCGAATCTCATCATCCATTGACCTATTTGCTTGGATCTTGTGTTGGCTGAAGTCCTCTCAATATAGGCATCATGATTATGCATTTAATTTTTGAAATCCATTGAGTTCATGATGAACACCAGATTTTTCAACCTCTGATTTCTCACACCATGGAAATCTAGAGTGAAAATGGATGGTACAGGGATGATGTACATCATCCCAGCTTTCCAATGATGTATAAATCGCGTGATTTGGTTAAGCTTTGATTGTCTGCTATGGTGGCCGGAAAATGCAAGCTCACCGGAGAAGAAGGTGGCTCCGTTGGCTGCTTCATTGCCAGATCAAATCTGGACCGTGTGATTGCATTTCCAGATCTAATCCATGCCATTCATTGTTATGACTTTTATTTAATCCATGTGTGGTTGCATTGACCAGGGTCTACCGTGCGCGTGCGTCTCCCAACCTTGTGATCAGCCACGTCAATTAATGAAGTGGGATCCAAGCGCTGTGGATTTTTCTTATTTTTAATTTCTGATTTAATTTCCTTTTATTTCATTTTATTTCAAAAAATCATAACTCTTTCATTTTTAATCCAAAAATTATGGAACCAATTGCATTAGTCTCCAAATAAATTCTAGTTTCTATTTCTAATTTTTAATATTTTTTATTTTATCATTTGATATTTTTTATGAATTTTCTCTTTTCTGGTTGTTTTTAATTCATTTTAAATAGTTTTTGATATTCAAAAAATACAAAAATATTTTCCTAACCTATTTGAATGATGATGGATCTATGAAAAATATTCTCATCAATTTTTTAATTGATTTGAGATTTATTTGAGATTTTAGTTCAATTAGGTTATTTTTATTCATTTTTAATTGATTAAACATAGTTTCTGACTTTTAAAAATGCTGAAATTTTTTGTCAAACTTTGTTTGACCTTGTTGAAATTGGGATAAATTACTTGGACCTTTCAAGGTTGATTTGAAGTAATTTTGAAGTTTGACCTTTCCTTTATTTTTTAATTCAAGTTTATTTTTAATATTTAAAAATGCCAAAAATATTTTGTTCATTTCTTGACTTCCAATCTTCATCTCACTTCTGTTTTTGATTGTTTGACCTTAACTTTCAATGCCATTGGTCAACATATGAGGATTGAAACATGTTACTTCATTTAATGCACTTTAATTTTGCCATTTCCATTTCTCTTTTTCCTCTCCTTCTTCTTCTTCTTTTTTTTCTTTTTGATCAATGAGTTAAAGGTTGATAAGTTAGCATTGATTAGGGAGACTTAATCTTCCTTGATCCAAACCTAATTCATCTTGATCAATTGATCAAGTGAATGGCTTTGCATTAAGGATAGGTTATTTCCTAAATCATGCAAAAGACTTAAACCAATACAAGATCAATTTTCTTCTTCTTTTTGGCATGGCAAGTTGTTGGGACTTGGTTCACTAATCAAGACTCCTAACTTGTGTTTGTTGCCTACATTATTATTGACCGACCTCAGATAGTTGTGACTTCTACATAAGTCCAATTACGATTGCTTAACATAACGCAAAATTTGCCTTATGGCACACTAACTACTAACACTAACCATTAACAACTAACATTTACTTTTTCTCTTTACTTTTATGCAATTTACTATTCTTGCCCATATTATCCATTTGCTTTTCTCTTTGCTCACTTGAGCACATGTTTATGTTAATGCCATTTGCCTTTTGCTCACTTGAGCACATAATTGTGTATATACTATTATGCTTGTGTTTTTATTTTGATTGTTGTAGACCAAAATGCAAAGAAATGGACTTAATTTCTAGGACTCCCCCTATGCAAAGAATGGAGAATTGGACTTAGATTCTAGGACCTTCCTTATGCAAAATCGGAGTAAATGGACCTTAATGATGAAGATGGATTAGAGGGACCAAATCTCTAAACTCACTCTTGTCCATTCTTGATTTACTTCATGGAACTTTTGATGTGTGTGCTTTTATGCTAGGGAATTCTACTTGAGCTTAATTGGAGGACCATTGCCATGTTCATCCAAAGTGAAAGATACAAGATACAAGATACATTGAGGATCTCTTAGGAGGTTTGTTTGATGATTTCTTATGCTTTATTGTGATTGCTTATTCCAAAGGATGGGAGCTACTTGGATCATCTATATGATCTCAAGAGAGGAACTCCATTGTGGTTTTGTTTCTTCATCTTTTCTCTTTTTGCTTTACTTAGAACTTAGCCATTCTTCTTCTTCTCTCCACTCTAACCCAAGCCAAAACTTTTTGTGCAAACATTTAACTATTGTTTTCAAACATTAGAAACCTAAGCCTTATGCTTTTGATTTTCAAAACTTTCTTTTCATAACACTTATTTGGAATTGAATCTTTAAGTTAACTTTGATCACTTTTGTATATACTTCTAATTGATAAATATAACCCATTCAAATTTCTTTTTGTGGTTCTAATGGCCATTTTCTTAATCAAATTTTCCATAACCTTTAGCTATTAGGTTTGAGTTATCCTTGTGGTAGATGTAATGCTCACCTATATCCTTAGTGATGGACAATGAGTCTTCCATGCTTATTATAGGGTTAACCCCTCACTAGCATGTTGAAGCTATCCTCACATGGTGGATTTGTGGTTTGGTTGAGTTTTCTCCCTTTGATAACAAAAGACCTTAAGGCTTTTGGACCAATCAATTCACCAACTCATTTTGAGATTTTTACCCCGAACTACGAGGTTTTGATCCTAATCTTTTTATAAGATGGTACGTAGGCAATGGGTTTATCCATCCAAACACAAAATGTAAATAAACTTGTATATTCTTTCCTCATCTCTTCAATCATGTCTGCACAAATAAAATTTTCCACAAAACAACAACCTTACAACAAGTGTGAAAAGGGCTCCCTAGGAGTACCTAGGATGTTTTGGGTGCCTAATACCTTCCCATTACATAACCAACCCCCTTACCCAGATCTCTGTTTCTTTTACTAGTTTTTGTTAAAACTATTAGGATTTTGTTCGCTTTCTAACCATTCCTTTGGATAAATAGAAGTGCGGCGGCGACTCGACTTGTATGATTTACCTTGGATTTAGTCAATATCTCTAATGGTAACGAATACCCCGTGACACTAAGTACCGTTCCTCTTGGAGAGTTGCAAAAGAGGAAAAATTGTCACTTTGAATCTGAAGCTGATCCTGCAAAGCTGTAAATCTCTCCTCTTAAAGTGCGGAAAAATTTTTGCTGATGAATTTGCATATTTCTCAACAGTTTTGTTACTTCAGAATTATCAGATTGAGAAGGAGGTGGAGGCATATAGGAAGATCATTGGCTGGTCCAACTGGTGTGTTGCCACACTCCTCAGCCTTGGTTATCAGATGGATTTTGTGCATGTGTAGCACCTAGCCAATCTCCATGGTCATCAACTTGTTGATCATCCTCCATCATTCTCTTCTTCATTTTCATCTGCTTCATCATCATCATCATCTTGTAAATGCTGAATTCTAGAACTTGAAGCTTGAGTACGAACCTTGTATACTCGCGCTATAGGATCCCAAATAAAGCCCATTAAACTTGGTGATTTTTGACAGAATTCTTGATTAGTAGACACAGAGGTGTATTGAATTCCTGCAGCAAAAACATCAGCCCGATTGAGAATACTTTGAATAAAAGAAGGATAGCAAAGAGCGGTGCCTCGACCTGACTCCTTTAGGGCACAAGTCTTGCTTGCAATGTAGTGTGGCTAGTTAACCTCCAGCTTATGTTTCAACACATAAATCAAGTGTACTTCTGCCTTGTCAACTCTGGAGTAACCTCCCTTCTTAGGACGGATAACATGCGTAATAACCCAATGTATGATCCTGTCGACATGATTTAAAAGTCCAGTAGTCACACTAGTAGGGAACAAGTTACTTGCGACAACATTGTCAGAATAAGGTCTCTTCAGCATTGATTTTAAGGCAGACTTGAACTCATAGTTTGGAGCAAATACAATATCGATTATCTTAAGATTATTAGGAGATGACAATGGAGAAATTATAAACAGAGATTTCCAAACATCATCGTTAACCTCAAGAACCCTATTACCGATATTATATTTAAACTCATAACACTCGAATTTTCCAACAACACCTGTATAAAATTGTTTGACCAAATATTCATTATACCTAGTAGTACACTCTAAGAATAAATCAATTCTTTGAACATTTAACCGCTCAACAACATCTGGAATGCGCACACGTTCGACCACTAATGGAGAGTATACATACTGCTTAACAATTATTCTCTTTTTGAACTTCTTTTCAAAAGATTCAGTAAGACCATCCAAGAGTAAAGAGATAGAAGTTACCGGTATATTTGAGCAAGGTTGTGCATTACCATTTGAGTTTTATTTTGAAGAGATTTGAGGTAATGGGTTTTTAGGGTTAGTGTGAGGAAGTAGAGAGAGAGATAAGAGAAGAACTAGGAGATTGATTATGCAAGTGAAGAGAAATGAATTTGAAATGAGACAACCTAAAGAAAAAATAATTGAGGGGAACAACTCACAAGGCGAAGATTCTGGAATTCGCAGCGAAGAGTCGACTCAAACAGGTAATGAGTCGACACCCTACTTGTTTAGAATGCAAATGAGTGAACTCTGAGTAGCAAAGAGTCGACTCATGGGTTGACCTGTTGGTACCCGAAGTTAGTGATTCGCAAACATGAAATGCAACAATGGTCCTAATGATGAATGCATGTTAAATATGATTCCTAAGCAAGTTTACACATATTTCAAACATAGAAATGGATTAAGCTTAGACCAAACCATAAAATAAACATCAAGAAATTGCATTATATAGAACAAGTACATACATATATAAATGATCAAGATAGTTCAAATAGATAGGAACGATATTACCTCCAATGACGATAAACGATGAATGCCCTCACATAGCTCGCACTTATCAATGTGATTAATCAAAGAATAAACAAGCATAGATATAGAGAAAGCATCATATATAAATTTAAAAGCGATCCGAGATATCGAGAAAACCAAGTTCCATACGGATGTGGAAGAAAGGTTCTATCGCAAGTGGTTTTGTGAAAATATCGACAAGTTGATTTTTGCTATAAACGTGCTCGAAAACGACATCACCTTTCTCAACATGATCCCTAAGGAAGTGATGCCAAATTTTAATATGTTTAGTGCGTGAATGCAGTATAGGATTTTTTGTTAGATTAATGGCGCTCTATTGTACGCCCCTTTAGGATTGTTATCCATTTTACAAAAAGTTATATGTGAAACACTAGATGAACCGGTGCTCTTGATACCACTTGTTAGACGATAGTACCGATCTAGAAGGGGGAGGGGGGTTGAATATATCAGGTACTTAAAAAATTAGCGCTTTTTAAAATTGTTTTTAAAGGTTGTGAAAGCTCCCTAGACCATGATCGTCTAAACGATCCGTTACTGGAAAGATCAGATATGCATGAAACCTAATGGAATGACTAAGATAAAGCTAATCAACAACAATCTTAATCAATCAATCAAATATAAAAATCCTTGATATAGCTACCTCCAATGATGAATTAAAACAATGAGAAAACAATCAAAATATTGATAGACTTGTGTGAGGTTAATTTTAGCAAACACTTGGTGTGCACACTACACCAAGTCTTTAATTTCACTTGAATTAATTGTGCAAAATTTTCCTTAGTTACAACCAAAGTGATTGCAATAATTTATCACACAACTTTAATGCACAACAATTAAGCGACATGAAGTTACTAATTAATTTCACACAAGATTCAATTTATGCAGAAATTAAAGAGTTAGAGAGAGAGAGAGAACAATACCAAATTTGTTTAGGTAGTTCCCCTTTCGTCCTTGTCGCATTCGCGAAAAACAACCGGCGGGCTAAAACAAAACAACACAGAGCCGCCACCGTGCGTTATTTATCCCAAAAGAGAGAAAGGAAACGCTCAGAGTAAACCTAGGAAAAAACATGGTCTCGCGACCAAAGAGAAAGGGTACGGGAGTCGGTTACGCAAGGGGAAGGTATTAGCACCCCTCACGTTCGTCGTACTCGACGGGATCCACGCTCTAAAAGAAAGAAAAGGTTGCTAAACAAACATCACACACACACACTGAAGACCACACAGGTGGGGTAAAAGAGGAGAGGGCTCGCTAGGATATCGCATCCTATGCCTACGTATCTCGTCTGGAACGAGAATCAGAGCTGCCGTAGTTCGGCTCACGCACGCCAAACACGACACACACAAACACAGGCAAACCTGGAACCCGAATGCCAATCGCTGGACTTACATCGGCTTCCGAACCAAACAAACACACTCAGGATACGGACAGCCAATCGCTGGTCTTACATCCATATCCTGACACACAAAAAGAAACAAGCAAACACACACAAAAAGGAAAAAAAGTGCCCGGAGAGACCTCGCACGGTCTCCTGCCTACGTACCTCATCTGGTATGAGGATCAGGGCGACGTAGTTCCCCTGAACGGGAAAGAAATTCTAACCAGATACAAAGGGAGACACACTACCAGGGAGCTGGACTCGAGCCTAGTGTTATCATGCATCATTGCCCTATGTTATGGTTTCTATCCTACTTGCACAACAGCAAGCTAATCCTAACCAGGAAAAACAAGCATGCAAGCATCAATCAAAATAAAACAAACATTCACATAGCACACACTATACCCAGTCAAGTGAGGCTCACACAAGGGTGGACTGCCGAGGCAAGTCATCTGTACAAGGTAGTGTTCGCTCTTAACCCTGACATTGAGAGTCAGGGTGAAGCAGATGAAAGGTGAGTGAAGATGAGACTTCACAGCTCTTATCCCTGTCCAGGGAGAGCTTCAGACAAAGGAGCGTGGGTCCAGAATGGAGGGACCCTTCTACACTCAAGACTCTGACTCGACTGTACAAATGTACAAGATCTTGGGTTAATGTCCCAATGCATCAACACAGTGGTGTGAGCAGAGGGACGACTCAATAGAATAGCGGGGGATAGATTGCATATCCCTTGGGTTCCGCCAATTGCCTCATAGAGGTCTTTACCTGCTTGGGGACAAAAGTAAACAATCACAAACATCGCCTCTTATGGAGGACTTCAGACAGTTGCCTGGCTAAATAACAAGCCAGGTCTTCCAGACTACATGGAGACAAGAGAGTCTACCTCAACTGGTTTAATAACCAAGCAACAGAAAGCAAGTTCTCAAGGAATTGTTAGCGACTAATGTACCTGAAATCAATCAAGCACAGTCAGTATACCAGACAAACCCAAAAGTAAACAGCAAATGTTAATCTGTACAGTCAAACACAAGTTAATGCACACAAGTGCAAGCCATGAGCTCAAACTCAAGCACCAAACCCTACAATACAAAAAAAGTTAGTTCACAACATCAAACAAACTCAATTTAATCAACTTGCATTTTTCTCCTTAAGGCCTTTGCATCTCAACCTGAAAATCCAAACCAAACATGAGAAACAAGACCACTAGGCCAAGCCTAGGGTCCAAAGGAGATGAAAAAATCAAAACAGCAAGTGAAAATTATCCAAAACCACATTCAAACAATTTAAAAGCAAGACCAATTGGTCCCATGCTCATATCAATCACCATTATCATTTTATGCACAAAAAGGTATCACACATGCAATTTGCAACTTCAAATGACCAAACAGAATGATCAACATCAAATCCATACCAAAACAATTCAATTAATTCCACAAAAATTCAAGTCTAAACAGAACACATTCAATGGATAGCATGTAAAATTTCAGCTCAATTGGACAGAAGGAAGTAGGTCAATGAAAATCAAGAAGTTCAGACAAGTTCAAGCAAGCCAACACATGGTATCCAAACAAGTATCAACTTCCATAAATCATAAAACAGTGACACAACAAGATAAATGAATGGGATCAAAACCATAATGACCTATAATGTGTCTACAATCCACATGTCAAATTTCACACTCATACAATCAATGATCAGAATTTCACAAATCAAATGGTAACATGTGTCAAAAACAATCAACAAAATGACCAAACAGAGGGAAAAATTCCAATCAAATAGGAAATGCCATCAATAAATCCAGAAAAATTCACATGTCATCTCAACATACATATGTTTATTCATGCAAAAAATTAGCTCAATCCAACATCCCTAGGCAAGGAAAATAAAATCATGAAATTCATCAAGCTTGGTGTGACACAAATTGTCACACCTCTAATCAAAAATTCATATCTCCTCAACCAGGTATCCAAAAATTACAAACTCTACATCAGAATCACCATCAAAGTATCCAGAATATGCTCAAAAAATTTCATCCATTTCTTTGAAAGCATCATCATTTTATGAAAGATATGGCAAAGCATGTACAAATGTGACACATTCAAACAATCCTTAAGCATTTTAATTTTTTACGCGTGCACAAAAATCACAAAAATCATGATTAAATTCTACACATTACAAGGAGCATTATGGAAAAAACCTCACAAAATTTGGACTATTTTTGAGTGATCTATGAATTTTCTAAGTTGATGTATGAAAATGAAATAACAAAATGAAAAAAAGAAATGAGAAATAATACAATTAAATTGGAAAATGGCAAAAGCGTAATATCCAGCCACACGACCAAAACGAGGTCGTTTCATTAAAAGCCATGGCGCGTTTCTATTGGCTCTGAGATGGCGGCAAACAGAATTTAAAAAAACCCAAGCGCAATTGAAGATCAAACGCGTGTTTGCTCATGTTCTTCATCAAGAGCAATTCCAAATTTCCAGAAATCGAAGAACATCAAATCTCAACCAAAATTGACAAACCATATATCACTAGAACCGTCTCAACATGTACATCATGAATATGTAATCAATTTAACCTAACTCTAAGCATAGCAACGGGATCGAACGATTTAAGTTTGCACACCAAAACTTCAAAGCACGATTTCTCACACTACACTCAACCAAATCACAAACCACAAGCATCATGTTACTCTACGTTGAAAGATCTTCACAAGCCATATGATAGTTTACTCAGTAAAGGTATTCGAAAAAATACCTTATGGATGAAGCAACTGTTGATCTTGATGTTTCCACGCGTGCAAAGGTGAAACAGATGGAGATTGTTGATGAGGAAGGTGAATGGAGAAGCTAGCTTAACTCGATGATGCTCCAAATGCTTGAATCTTCACTTTGCCATTGATGACCTTGCTTTGGACAGTCGTGATTCTTGAAGTTTTTCCAAGATTTCGATCCAAACAGTTCTTCCTCAAGGTTTATGGAGAGTGAATCCAACAAGAATCATCCAAATTGATGAAGAATTGGTGAAGAAATGTTGAAAAATGTGTGTGTAGATTTTGGAGAATTTGAGAGAATTTGATGAAAAAGTTTGTTGCAATCTTGGAGAATGTGATTGTGATTATGATTCTGTTATGATTAGCAACTTATACTCACTCCTTAATCCACTTTGTTAATCACAATTATCAAAATTGGCTTGATTAGTGAAAATGAGTTTCTTAATGCAATGTCCAAAATGACCTTCTCCAATTAACCAATGTGACAGCAAAATGACAGTTCACACAACTTCTATTTGGCATTTGTGAAGTGTTGGAAGTGGTTTCATGTGCATAGGCCTTGTATTTCTCAATTTCACTATCTCACACCAAAAATTCAAAAGAATCCACTTGAAAAATGACTTTTTGCCTTGAGTACTTTTGATGAATTTTGACCATGCATCATGAAAGTACATGTGAAATGGGGTTTGCTCAAAGAAAGATCACCCAAATTGGACATTCCATGTGAAAGTTATGCCACTTTGATTTTGGGCATTTTTGGAAAATGATTGGACCATAACTTATCAACCATACATGAGAAATTCAAGTTCTAGGACTTTTTAGAAAGGTGAGAGAAAGATCTACAACTTTCATGTTGAACAAAATTTCATTTGAAGCATTTTTGAACATGTAATTTTGTGGTGAAAAACTTTCCATTTTTGGAAACTTCCATTACAAGTCACTTTCCATTTTTGGCAACTTTTTGTCTGACTTTATTTTCTTCATTCTTGATGTATGAAATGTCAAATGAAACTTGTTTCAACATGAATGAAGTGTATCCAACTCTCTCCCACCTCCAAATCCATAAAATCAAGCACAGTTGACCACAGTTGACTTTTTCAACTGATAGATGAATTTGGCAATGCACTGATCAAGTTAAGCCTCAAACTTCTGATGAAACGGCTCAATGATGAAACCCTAGCTTCCATAAGCTCAATATAATCACATGATGATCCCCATATCCATTGTAGACCCCATCTCCTTGTCATGCCCTGATTGGCCCTATGCAGATGATTAGGGTTGACCAGTGGTCAAAACCCTAATCTCAAGGTATATGATCAATCTCTTGAACCTCTTGGATGATATCAAGACCATGATGATGATGATGTATCGTTGCAACCAAGATCAAGACCAATCTCTTTGAGAATCATAAAACCCTAATTTGTAGCCCAATCCTCAGATGGTTAGTGATCAGTCCATAAACCCTCAGGCTTGAATTTCAACCTCTTATCTTCTGATCAAGACTTAGGAGGATGACTTGCTTAATATAGCCACATGATATGCAATATGCTATGTCTAATGACCTAAAAAATGCAATGCAATATGTTAAGCTAGTCCCAAGAGAGGAGGGCAAATTTTGAGGTGTTACAGCTGCCCCTATTCAATCCACTGTGAACCTGTCGATATGAATAGCCTCGGCTTTCAGATGATCAGGATGAAGAGTGATTGAATACCAAGAACAGATGAACAATTTGCACTCTGATGGGAAAATAATTAACAATGCCTGTCAGAATCGGCAAAGAACAAACTTGAAAGAAGAATCCGTCTGGTACGGAGAAAGTCGGCCTGATCACCGAAACAAACACGTCGACCTGGATACCAAAATAAATGGTAACACAGGGATAACTATGGCCTGAACACCACATCCGCTGGGGATTATTATTTTTTTTGCTTTTTCTTGAATCCCGAAATTTCTTTTCTAACTGATAATCTTTTCCATTTTCTTGAACCCCAAAATTTTCTTTCGCTCAGATGATCCCAGATCACTGCATTTGAACCCCAACATCTTATTTGCCATCATAATGAACCCCATTCTCCATTTGAACCCCAGTCGCCTGACGATAACTTGTGATCGCCATTGTGAACCCCGTTCTCCAGAAAATGCCACAACATCTCCCTTTCTCCATTTGAACCCCGCTCTCCAGAAAATGTCTCAACATTTCCCTTTCTCCATTTGAACCCTGTTCTCCCATCTCTCGTGATAATTCCGCTGGCAATATCGGAAATAACACCAAACACCGCTCTGAAGGCGACATATCAGAGGGTACACCTTCACAAAAGGAAGGTAACATGTGCATCTCTTCCTCAGAAGACACCCATAACGACCTCCATTGGCCTCAGCCAAAGCCTAGGGTGACACATGAACAGAAGATAATCCTGAGGACCTCATCCCGGATATAATCTTCATCTCCAATATCTATTTGGACCCCGATCTCCAGAAAATGTCTCAACATTTCCTTTTCTCCGATTGAACCCCGCTCTCCAGAAAATGTCCCAACACTTCCTTTTCTCCGTTTGAACCACGATCGTCGCGCTAATCGCGTAGCGTCCTTTGATTTTATTTCCATCTCCGTCCGACGGAAAAAACTCCTCCAGTATCGCACTACTGGGGAACCTCGCTGATCTGACATCATGATGCTAAACTCCTTAGTGTAACACCTTCCAACTTCTGTCTCGCACGACAGGAATCTCCTCCAGTATCGCACTACTGGGGAATATTGTTGAACCAACACCACCATATTGAACTCCTCAGAGTAACATCTCCACCATCCGGCGAAACTACATCTCAAACGGTAACCACGGCTTGAGACTAGCTCATGCTTGCAATATGACGCATGATTGATTTTTCTGCGTAATGCTCCATAATTATGGAAATGCTACGCGATATATTATGCAATATGCTATGCCATTTTTTCATGATGCATGTATAAAAAGGCATCCCCCTCAAGGGACTCTTCTGAGGAGCTCGAGACACTCTGCTGAGGAACTCGTCAACACTCCAATTCCGCCCTGCTGGGGAATAGCACTGCTGCTGGGAAAAAGGCAACCCTTGCTGGGGAAGAACCTCCTTTGTACACAATCCGCTTGGGAAACTGCTGGGGATAGAACCACCCATGCACTCTGTGGGGATACAACTGTCTTTGACTTGCTGGGGATATCAATCCCGACTCTGCTCGGGAAACCACCGTACACAGATACTTCAGCTGGGGAAATTGTCACCTTCAGGCCTGGCGACTGGGGAAGCATCAATCTCGAACCTGCTGGGGATAACCATCCTGACCCTGCTAGGGAGCCCACAGACCTTGAATCTGCTGGGGGGTTAGTCGTTCCGACTCTGCTTGGGGATATACATCCTGACTCTTCTGGACCTTTTCTGCTCCATCATCTTGTATTCCAAACCGCTCCGCGCTCGACGGAGAGCGAACCCCTGGGATTTAGACAGACTTTTCAATCTTCCGACTTTGAAGAGTCTTCTTGATTAATTCCAAGGATCGTCGTACATCTCGTCGTCGTCTTTTCACCGTTCTTCCATTCATTCGTCCCTGACTGGACTCCATGGGGATTGTTTTGTCAAAAGCTTCCACATCACAACCTGCAAGTGAAAGAAAATACCTAACAACACCTGCAAAAGAGATCGTTAGATAAAACCGTGCCCCAGGCGTGTCAAGATTTCAACACTTGGGTCACTCAACCTTCCGAATAAGATCTCAAGATTTCAATCTTATAAACATGCATTGGAAGGGACCTGTATGTCTTAAAATGCAAGATTCCTTATCAAAATAATCGGATGTTTTTGCAATCAAAGCGGTAATGAAAAACAAAAACAAAATTATTTGACTGAATATGCATTTTATTGATTGAAAAAGTATGGCTCAAATTGAGCAATACAAAGGAAGCAATTCCTGAAAAGAGGTAATTGCGCACAAAAGGAAAAATCTATCCTAATGGCAATGTGAAACCCGTGATCTCATCGAGTTCCAACTCGGTTACACCCCATATGTCCTCAGACTCTCCGTACTTTCTGCCTTCTGAACAAGACGATTTCAATTGATCCCTACCGGGTATTATCCATGATGCTTTAACCAAAGCGTAAACGATCATGCTAAACGCAGTTGTTCGTTTCAATCCCTCTTTTGCCTGGACCGCCCTTTCGGGTTTTCAGTCCACCGGGATACCCTCTTTTGCCCAAGTCGCCTTTTCAGGTTTTCGACTTGCCGGGTGTACATTTTTCATTTTATCCCTAATTTTTGCCCGAACCTTTTCTTTCCTTTTTTGGTTCGCCGGGATGCCCATTTTTGCTTGGACTATTTTATTCTTTTCGTCCAGCGGGTCTCTTTACACGAAGTATTTTTTAACTGCGTCCGCATTCACAGGGGATGGAAAATCCTCGCCATCCATGGTCGTCAACAACAAGGCTCCGCCAGAGAAAACCTTCTTGACCACGAATGGACCTTCATAATTAGGTGTCCATTTGCCCCTTCGATCGTTTTGAGGAGGAAGGATCCTTTTCAGCACCATATCACCCACGTGATATACCCGAGGTCGTACTTTTCTGTCGAAAGCACGCTTCATCCTCTGTTGGTACAACTGCCCATGACAGATGGCTGCCAACCTCTTTTCCTCTATTAGGCTCAACTCTTCATACCGGGTCCTCACCCATTCAGCCTCTTGCAACTTCACGTCCATCAGGACTCTCAAAGAGGGAATCTGAACCTCAACCGGTAACACAACTTCCATTCCATATACCAATGAGAAAGGAGTTGCCCCAGTAGATGTACGCACCGATGTTCGATACCCATGCAATGCAAACGGCAACATCTCATGCCAGTCTTTATAGGTTACCACCATTTTCTGCACAATCTTCTTTATATTCTTATTGGCTGCCTCAACCGCCCCATTCATCTTCGGACGATAGGGAGAAGAATTGTGATGCTCAATTTTGAATTCCCGGCACAGCTCTGCCATCATCTTATTGTTCAGATTAGAACCATTATCAGTAATGATTCTCTCGGGAACCCCATATCTGCAGATGATGTCTCTCTTGAGAAACCTGGCAACGACCTGCTTCGTCACGTTCGTATAAGAGGCTGCTTCTACCCACTTGGTGAAGTAATCAATAGCCACCAATATGAACCGATGCCCATTCGAAGCTGTAGGCTCAATCTTCCCAATCATATCAATACCCCACATAGCAAACGGCCATGGAGACGACATTAAACTCAACGGATTTGGAGGCACGTGCACCTTATCAGCATAAATCTGGCATTTATGACACTTCCGCACGAAATTGAAACATTGGGCCTCCATCGTCATCCAATAATAGCCTGCCCTCAGCAGCTTCTTTACCATCGCATTCCCACTGGCATGGGTACCGAACGATCCTTCATGAACCTCTTTCATCAATTGGCTTGCTTCTTTGTCATCAACACATCTGAGCAAGACCCAATCAAAATTTCTCTTATACAAAACCCCATCCTTATTCAGATAAAACACCATGGCTAACCTACACAGAGTCTTTCGGTCCTTCTTCGATGCTCCCTCAGGATACTCTTGAGTCTCTAGATAGCGCTTGATATCGTAATACCACGGCTTCTCATCATCAGACGCTGTATCAACAGCAAACACATAAGCCGGTCTATCCAGACGACCTACTTCCACACTGGGGAACTGATTCCACCACTGCACCTTAATCAAGGCGGCCAAAGTAGCCAAAGCATCTGCCAAAGGATTCTCCTCTCTAGGCACATGATGCAGCTTCACCTTGGTGAAAAACGTCAACAATCTCCTTGTATAATCCCCGTATGGAACTAAATGAGATTGATGCGTATACCATTTCCCGTTAACCTGATTTATCACCAGAGCTGAATCTCCATATATGACAAGGTTCTTGATCCTCAAATCAATCGCCTCTTCAATCCCCAATATACAAGCTTCATATTCAGCCACGTTGTTGGTGCACTCAAATGTTAGCCGGGCAACAAAAGGAATGTGGGATCCTTTCGGCGTAACCAAAACAGCACCAACACCGCTACCATTCACGTTAACGGCCCCATCAAACATCAGAATCCATTCGGATTCAGGGTCAGGCCCCTCCTCCGGGATCGGTTCCTCGCAATCTTCGATTTGAGAAAGATGATGTCCTCATCAGGGAATTCAAACTTCATCGGTTGATAATCATCAATGGGTTGCTGGGCGAGGTAATCAGACAATACACTCCCCTTGATCGCCTTCTGAGAAGTATACTGTATATCATATTCTGTCAAAATCATTTGCCACCTCGCAACCCGTCCGGTCAATGCTGGCTTCTCAAAAATGTACTTGATTGGATCCATCTTGGAAATCAACAAAGTGGTATGAACCAGCATATACTGCCTTAGTCGGCGAGCAGCCCAGACCAAAGCACAGCAAGTTTTCTCGAGCAGTGAATATCTTATTTCACAGTCGGTAAACTTTTTGCTAAGGTAGTATATGGCATGCTCTTTTCGACCAGACTCGTCATGCTGCCCCAATACACACCCCATAGACCCCTCGAGGACCGTCAGGTACAGAATTAACGGTCTTCCCTCCACAGGAGGCATCAGAATCGGAGGCTCCTGCAAATACTCTTTTATTTTTTCAAATGCCACTTGGCAATCATTATTCCACCTGACCGTTTGATCTTTTCTCAACAATTTGAATATTGGTTCACAAGTGGCTGTTAGGTGAGATATGAACCGTGAAATGTAGTTCAATCTACCTAAGAAACCACGAACCTCCTTCTCCGTTCTCGATTCAGGCATTTCTCTTATTGCTTTTACTTTAGCAGGATCAACCTCGATTCCTTTTTCGCTTACAATGAACCCCAGCAATTTACCGGACCGCACTCCGAATGTGCACTTGTTCGGATTCAACCTCAGTCTGAACTGTCTCAGCCGGTCGAACAACTTGGCCAGATCTACCAAATGCCCCTCTTCTGTCTGGGACTTTGCTATCATGTCATCAACATAGCATTCAATTTCATGATGAATCATATCATGAAACAAAGTCACTATGGCCCTCTGATAAGTAGCACCGGCGTTCTTGAGACCGAATGGCATCACCTTGTAACAGAAGGTACCCCACGGTGTAATGAACGTTGTTTTCTCCATATCATCTGGCGACATTTTGATTTGATTATAGCCAGAAAAGCCATCCATGAAGGAAAACACCGAGAACTGAGCCGTATTATCTACCAACACATCAATGTGAGGTAGTGGAAAATCATCTTTCGGACTAGCTCTGTTCAAATCTCGATAGTCCACACACATTCTCACCTTCCCATCTTTCTTCGGGACTGGCACGATATTCGCAACCCATGGCGGATAATTAGTGACAGCAAGGAAACCAGCATCCCACTGCTTCTGCACTTCTTCTTTAATTTTCATTGCCATGTCAGGTCGAGTTCTGCGCAACTTCTGCTTCACTGGAGGACAATCTGCTCGCAACGGTAGCTTGTGCACAACGATATCGGTATCCAACCCTGGCATGTCTTGATAAGACCAGGCAAAGATATCGACATACTCTTTCAACAATACTACCAATCTACTCTTGACACTTTCCTCCAAAGCAGCCCCGATTTTCACTTCTTTCTTGACCTCGTCGGTACCCAGATTCACCATTTCAATCTGCTCTTCATGCGGCTGAATCACCTTTTCCTCTTGTTTCAATAACCTGGCTAATTCCCCTGGCAGTTCACAATCTTCTTCGTCTTCTTCTTCAGCAAGATAGATTGGATTGTCGAAGTCATACGAGGGTGTAACAGGATTGTTATCAATGAGATCCGGAGAGATATCGCATCTTCATGAATGTTGATTCATGCATTGCTTTAGAACCGGAACGAGACAAATCAAAAAGGAAAATGAAAACATTGCCATTTTTATTTTGTTTTTATATTTAAACTGCAAAAATAAATGAAAAACAGGGAACACCACTTTTAACTGAAAAACATCCTTTTATTGATGATGCAAATTTGCAAATTTTAAACATGAGGTGGCCCTTACAATGAACCATTACATGTCGGGCAACACGTATGGCTTTCATGCATATAAAATCGAAAACAGGAAAAATATTACTCTTCCAGCAGAGTGACCCGGATGATCTTTTCAGCCTTCCAGTTCTGGACTCCCATCCCTGGTGCGCACGGCTTTATCCACCGGTCAATGTCACAGTCGCTATCAGCTTCGTCACTCATCATGCAGATGTGATCCGGATCCAGCATTCCGGCACTAGTGAAAGTGACTGACGTACGACGTCCTCTGCCTTGTCCTGAGCCTCGGCTCGGCTGATACCCCACCCCGAAGCGATCCTTCTTTGCAGAGATATCCATCATCCTGCCCCAACCAGGAGCCTCTCCATTCTTTACCACCTCAGCGGCCTGCTTGTATGAAGATATGGACGGTTTCTCCTCTTCTTTTGCAAAAAGAGCATTCTCCACCTTAACGGTTTTGAATGCTTGACTCGGCGTCTTCCATATCTCGCCGTCCATCTCAACGTATTTGAATGAGGACAGGTGGCTGACAAAGATGTCCTCTTCCCCGCACACAGTGACAACCTGTCCTTCCCAGATATATTTCAGCTTTTGGTGCAAAGTCGATGTTACAGCCCCAGCAGCATGGATCCATGGGCGACCCAACAGGCAACTGTATGCCGGCTGGATATCCATGACATAGAAAGTCGACTTGAACACCTCCGGGCCTATCTTCACAGGAAGCTCAACCTCTCCAAATACGGCCCGCTTCGACCCATCGAACGCCCTTACTATCAGATTGGTGGGAGTCAAGATCAGCCCATCACAATTCAGCTTTGCCAGAGCCTTCTTCGGCAACACATTTAATGAGGAGCCGGTATCAACCAGCACATGCGAAAGCACGACCCCTTTACATTCCATTGCTATGTGTAACGCCCTGTTGTGATTTCTCCCATCCACAGTCAGGTCCATGTCTATAAAACCCAACCCATGGCTGGCATGCACATTAGACATGACCGTCTCCAACTGATTAATGGTAATCTCTTAGGGAACATAGGCTTTCTTCAAGATTTTCGTCAAAGCCTCTCTATGCCCCTCAGAGCTTAACAACAATGATAGAATGGATATTTTAGAAGGAGTCTGCTGCAGATGGTCTACCAACTTGTACTCAGACTTCTTGATGATCCTTAAGAATTCCTCGGCATCATCATCAAGTTTCTCTTCCGACCCCGCAGGCGCCGGTGTCACCACTGGAGTACCGTCGTTCACCACTGCTTTCCCTTTTGCCCTGGCTAAAGCCTCGGCCTTTTCTTTTTTCTCTTTCTCTCCTTCATCCCTCCTCAACGCGTCCGGAGCGAACAATCTTCCACTGCGAGTGAAACCGCTGGGACCGGCATTATCCACCTTTGACACGGTGGTTTCACTTGCAGCTTGGTCTTCCACTTTCTCACCGTTACAGTAGACCTCTCCCCCATAATGCCATGGCACGGCATCATCTTTGTCATATGGAATTGGTCCAGGTACCGTGATGGTAACTGGAGCCGCTTCAGCAAGAGTAGACAAATCCACCGGAATAAAGTATATTGTTATGGTGGAGACCTCTTCTTTCCCCTTATCAGCTTTCTCAATCAAAATACTCCCCTCGTCCATCAAACCCTGGACAGACCTCCTCAATAATTCACACCCATTGATAGAAATAGTGCACTCAGCACAGTCATCATTACAACCCGGATGTACCCCATTCAACAACAACTGCCGTTTAACCTCAGCCAACGGAGTCTTCAACTGATCAACAGTAGATAGCCCAACCCTACTCTCTTCAGAGATAGCATTCACTCCCCTCTGACCATGCGCGGGCATGGGATTAGCATTGACGTTGGGAGATGGTGCGAAGTTGATGGCTTTCGAATCCACCAGGTCTTGAACCGTGTGCTTAAAAGCTTTACAGTTCTCTATATTATGTCCGGGCGCACCTGAGTGGAATTCGCATTTTGCGTTCTCATCATAATTGGCTGGCCTCTGATCAGGTCTCAAAGGTGCCAGAGTTCTTAGCTGTACCAATCCCAAGTCCATCAACTTTTTAAACAAAAAAGAATAAGTCACAGGCGGCCTGTCGAACTGCCTGTCATTCATTCTCCCCTTGACTTGATATCCGGCCCTCTGAGGCCTCTGTTGAAATGGTTGTCTTTGTTGTTGAAGTTGCTGCTGTTGTTGTTGCTGATTATCAGCAGGAATAGTTACCGCAGCAGTGTGCTGGAAGTAACGAACCCTACTGGGTCCCCTCTGAGCGTACACAGCGCTGGTATCACCTTCCTTCTTCCTTTGGCCATTACTGAAGGGCTTCTTCGACCCTGAAGAAGAAGCGTTACCCTGAATCTTCCCGAGCTTCAACCAGCTCTCAATTCTTTCCCCGGCCACGACTATATCCGAAAAGTTGGTCACCGGACAACCAACCATTCTCTCGGCATATGCCCCCTGCAGGGTCCCCATAAAGAGATCAGACATCTCTCTATCAACTAGTGGAGGTTGCACTCTGGCAGCCAACTCCCTCCATCTCTGGGCGTATTCTTTAAACCCTTCATTGTTTTTCTGAGACATACCCTGCAGCTGGGTACGACTCGGAGCCATATCAGCATTGAACTGATATTGTTTAAAGAATGCGTCCCCCAGATCCTGCCAGTTCTTGATATCTGAGGACTTGAGCTTGGTGTACCACTTCAGTCAGCCTCCGGACAGGCTGTCCTGGAAAAAATACATCCACAGCTTTTGATCCATGGTGTAAGCTGAGATCTTACGGACAAACGCTTGCAGATGAGTCTCGGGGCAGGAACTCCCATTGTACCGATCAAACGTGGGCGCTTTAAATTTCTGTGGGATCACAATCCCCTCCACCAGCCCCATATTTGACATGTTGACCACCCCAGGAGTGGCATAGCTCTCCAAAGCTCGGATTTTCTCAGCCAGCAGCTGAATCTCTTTGTTCTGTGGCGGGGCACCGTACTGACCAAACAGTTCGTTGTGCATCGAGAACTGATCAGCCTCTCTGTCTTCCTCTCTGTCGTCATCAACACCGAAGAAAGGCGGGAACAGACTGTCCTTCATGTTCTGACCCGGTTGACCACCAGCAACACCAAAACCAGCGGCATTGTTCACTATTCCCACAGTTGTCCTCTTACCACCGTCTCGAGAACCACCTAGCCCCTGGTTGGAGACACCATCCAGGTTCACACCACTGTTTGCCGCTGAAGCCTGCTCGAGCTTCTCAACCTTATCAGCTAGAGCTTTCTGACCAACTGCAAAGCCTTGCATGATGTTGATCAGCTCGTTCATCTTGTCTTTCAGCTCGAGGATATCTGTGTTCGGGAGATCCATTAGTCTGGGAGTGTTGTGTCGCGTGAAATATCTGTGCGGGCGTGTTGAGTGCAAAGGTACAACTCTACGAGCACGAGCAATGATTCCTGAAACAATTAAGCACGTTAGCTACAGATACCTGCAAAATAAAACACAAGTTATTATGATCATGCATGAATGCAGTGTTTATCCACATGAGGAACACTTTATCTCTCGATCCTGGCTTCATCGAGACAAATAATAATCCGGTATCAATATTCTGACATTCATCATTTGATTTCATCATACAGATCATCGATATATGATTTAGCAAAAATACCCCCAACCGTGTGTGTGTTTGTGTGAGTGCATACGGTAAAGCGACTAAAGCTTGAAGATTAATCACTGAATGAAAATAACCATCACATAGCAAAATGCACAATAAGTGCCATAGTCATACATCAAATCAGATACAAATCTCCAGAATCAGCAAGAAATACAAGCAAATGAATTCCGTCAACAATCCTGACGGTAATCCACACAAATGATAAAGCTAGCCTGATGAGGGTCCCACAGATGGCCCTATCTCATCAACCATCTTCGTGAACTCTGCGGCAAACCTGAGCTCGGTGTTCTCCTGCTGTAATCTCCCCACCTCTTTCTGGTGAATCTTCATCTGCCTGAAGTAATGATCCCTCTCAGCAAGGTAATGATCTCTCTCGGCGATGATCTTTGCTTTCTCCGCTTCCCACTCTGCAGCAAGGATTCTGATTCTGTCGTCTCGTTGGTCCCTCACGAGGATTTGCCTCCTCTTCTCATCTTCAATGACCTTTGAAGCTCTGGCTAACTTCTCTTTAGTGATGTCGTGCTCCCTTGTGGACGATGCTAAGGCTTGATTGATCTTCCCATAGTAGGCAGTATCCATCTCAAAGCGCTTTGCTTCCAGGGCATGTCGCTTGTCCTGATCCTCCATCTTCACTCTGATCTCCTGGTTGGCCGTCTGAATTCGAGCAACACTCATCTCCAATTCCGTTTTCTCCGCAAGCAACTGATCTCTCTCCCGCTTCATCTCTAGGAACTCATCCATACCAACAGAAGAAGGAGATTCCTCAATCAACGGATACCACGGATCGACCATAGGAAATGGTAGACAAGTAAGCTCCACTCTCTTACTAAGCCAGTCATCGAACGGAGGAAAAGATCTGTTATTAGCTCTACCCCAAGAAACCTTGCCTTTCCTTTGAATGCTGCGCCATGCCTCAGATACCTGCTTCAACTTGGCCTGATTGCCCTCAAATGGGAAGTACACAGATTCCTGGACCTCACTCTTGAACAGAGGAAGCTCCATAGCGAATCCCATCTGTCTCTTAAGAAGTGTCGGGTTATAATTAATGCAACCCTGAACTCCTATAAGTGGCACATTGGGAAAACCCCTACAACTGCAGATGAAATCTTGTCCAACCCCACTACTATGAGTCCAAGCTATGTCTTTGGCCCTCAAACCCATCAGCTTGGTTGCCCAATTAACATTTTGGCCAAGCAGAACAAAAGCACCCTTGGAAGGCAAGTATCCCATAAACCACTTGAATAGCAACTGAGCACAACATCGGATCAGTCCCCCACGCCTCTTCTCGTTCCTGTTATGGACCGAGTAATAGACATCTCCGATCAAAGTAGGGATAGGATTCCTCTGAACAAACAAGCGGATGGCATTAATGTCCACGAAGCTCTTCTGATTAGGAAACAGAACGATCCCATAAATGCCCACAGCAATCAAAGCACAGACTGTGTTCCAATTACCCAACTCCGCCTGCTCCTTAGCCTTAGCTTCTAGGAAACTCAGATGAAAACCAGGCAACTTCCCCTTCTCTTTCAGACTTCCCTTCACCACCTCCGGACTCAAATAAAGAGCACGGGAAATTCCTCTAATATCGGGCTCTTCCTTTGTAGCATAGAAAGGAACCTAATTTCTGATCTGGATGCCCAACATATCAGCATAATCCTCCATCAAAGGCCCGAGTAAGTAATCTGGGAAGACAAAACACCTCAAACCAGGATCATAGAACTGGAGAAGAGTATGAATGGCGCTCCTGTCTCTGTCAGTGAGTCTGAAAACCATCTTCAGAATACCCCCATACATCTCACGAAACAATCCCACATGGTCGGGTGCAATCAATGATATCATATCCTTCAGCCCACCGATCTCTGGGTCAAAGAAACTGTAAGCGACATCATCCTTCAAACCGGGCCTCCTCATGTCTGAGCAGAAAGTCTCTCAACCAGGATCTCGATCAAAAATGTCCCTGCATATGGATAAACACGTGTTAGATGCAGGTAAATGCAAGATGTAATGATGCTGATGAATGAATGCAATGCATAGTGCCATCCTCCAAGTCATCTGATCATCTGTTGCTCTGAGTCACAGCCCTGATCTCTGAACTGATCACAACCATCTGAGGGAATATGTAACCACAAATCCAACTCAAGGGTTCCGAAATAAACGGAACCGAAAGATACACCATCATCATCACCAGACAATCTCTGAACAGATACCCACAATCCTCTGAATCGGCCCGGGGAATCCTGAAATAAACGGATCCCCACTTGATAAATAACTCGGACAGCACTTCGGCGTCTCAGCAATATATGACCATAAATCCGACTTATAAATATGACTCTGATCAACGGAACCAATAGTCACCATCAAAGTCACCATCTGAACATGCATCTGAAAGAATCACCCTCCCCTCACAGGTAAATTCTAATCAGGTTATCCTAAGGCGGACGATAGTCTCGACAATCGGGCAGAGATACTCAATGGGTTTGCCCTTTCGGGTGTGCCATTGTAGCTCTCCTGAGATCGTCTAAACCAAAGATCCGAGAAATGATCGGTCACCGAAGTCAATAGCCCAAAAGAGGTAACCCAACCAAAGTGGAAAACCCCACTGAGGAAGAGCACTCTCAGATGAACCTCGTCCGGCTTATGGTATGTCACGTCGCAACAGCATGCCCAACCGACATGTGAGGAACGTGAGACCACACTAATCCTAGGTGTATACTCGGGCCTGGGTTTTAGCCCCACTCAGAACACCCACCCCAACAGAGGAACCACCTGCACAGAGGATACCAGAATGATAGTATGATGCATGCAAGTATTTATGCAAATATATACACAGTCAGAATAATAAATGCAATAAATAAACAACACAAGCAACCTAAACTATCCTAGAACGCTAGGAGAGACTCGCTTAGGGAAGATGGACCAACACAGGTCAACATCTCTGAATGTCCCCAGCAGAGTCGCCAGCTGTCGCATCCGCGAAAAACAACCGGCGGGCTAAAACAAAACAACACAGAGCCGCCACCATGCGTTATTTATCTCAAAAGAGGGAAAGGAAACGCTCAGAGTAAACCTAGGAAAAAGCATGGTCTCGCGACCAAAGAGAAAGGGTACGGGAGTCGGTTACGCAAGGGATTTGATGAAGCCATTTGAGTTTTATTTTGAAGAGATTTGAGGTAATGGGTTTTTAGGGTTAGTGTGAGGAAGTAGAGAGAGAGAGATAAGAGAAGAACTAGGAGATTGATTATGCAAGTGAAGAGAAATGAATTTGAAATGAGACAACCTAAAGAAAAAATAATTGAGGGGAACAACTCACAAGGCGAAGATTCTGGAATTCGCAGCGAAGAGTCGACTCAAACAGGTAATGAGTCGACACCCTACTTGTTTAGAATGCAAATGAGTGAACTCTGAGTAGCAAAGAGTCGACTCATGGGTCGACCTGTTGGTACCCGAAGTTAGTGATTCGCAAACATGAAATGCAACAATGGTCCTAATGATGAATGCATGTTAAATATGATTCCTAAGCAAGTTTACACATATTTCAAACATAGAAATGGATTAAGCTTAGACCAAACCATAAAATAAACATCAAGAAATTGCATTATATAGAACAAGTACATACATATATAAATGATCAAGATAGTTCAAATAGATAGGAACGATATTACCTCCAATGACGATAAACGATGAATGCCCTCACATAGCTCGCACTTATCAATGTGATTAATCAAAGAATAAACAAGCATAGATATAGAGAAAGCATCATATATAAATTTAAAAGCGATCCGAGATATCGAGAAAACCAAGTTCCATACGGATGTGGAAGAAAGGTTCTATCGCAAGTGGTTTTGTGAAAATATCGACAAGTTGATTTTTGCTATAAACGTGCTCGAAAACGACATCACCTTTCTCAACATGATCCCTAAGGAAGTGATGCCAAATTTTAATATGTTTAGTGCGTGAATGCAGTATAGGATTTTTTGTTAGATTAATGGCGCTCTATTGTACGCCCCTTTAGGATTGTTATCCATTTTACAAAAAGTTATATGTGAAACACTAGATGAACCGGTGCTCTTGATACCACTTGTTAGACGATAGTACCGATCTAGAAGGGGGAGGGGGGTTGAATATATCAAGTACTTAAAAAATTAGCGCTTTTTAAAATTGTTTTTAAAGGTTGTGAAAGCTCCCTAGACCATGATTGTCTAAACGATCCGTTACTGGAAAGATCAGATATGCATGAAACCTAATGGAATGACTAAGATAAAGCTAATCAACAACAATCTTAATCAATCAATCAAATATAAAAATCCTTGATATAGCTACCTCCAATGATGAATTAAAACAATGAGAAAACAATCAAAATATTGATAGACTTGTGTGAGGTTAATTTTAGCAAACACTTGGTGTGCACACTACACCAAGTCTTTAATTTCACTTGAATTAATTGTGCAAAATTTTCCTTAGTTACAACCAAAGTGATTGCAATAATTTATCAAATAACTTTAATGCACAACAATTAAGCGACATGAAGTTACCAATTAATTTCACACAAGATTCAATTTTTGCAGAAATTAAAGAGTTAGAGAGAGAGAGAGAACAATACCAAATTTGTTTAGGTAGTTCCCCTTTCGTCCTTGTCGCATCCGCGAAAAACAACCGGCGGGCTAAAACAAAACAACATAGAGCCGCCACCGTGCGTTATTTATCCCAAAAGAGGGAAAGGAAACGCTCAGAGTAAACCTAGGAAAAAGCATGGTCTCGCGACCAAAGAGAAAGGGTACGGGAGTCGGTTATGCAAGGGGAAGGTATTAGCACCCCTCACGTTCGTCGTACTCGACGGTATCCACGCTCTAAAAGAAAGAAAAGGTTGCTAAACAAACATCACACACACACACTGAAGACCACACAGGTGGGGTAAAAGAGGAGAGGGCTCGCTAGGATATCGCATCCTATGCCTACGTATCTCGTCTGGAACGAGAATCAGAGCTGCCGTAGTTCGGCTCACGCACGTCAAACACGACACACACAAACACAGGCAAACCTGGAACCCGAATGCCAATCGCTGGACTTACATCGGCTTCCGAACCAAACAAACACACTCAGGATACGGACAGCCAATCGCTGGTCTTACATCCATATCCTGACACACAAAAAGAAACAAGCAAACACACACAAAAAGGAAAAAAAGTGCTCGGAGAGACCTCGCACGGTCTCCTGCCTACGTACCTCATCTGGTATGAGGATCAGGGCGACGTAGTTCCCCTGAACGGGAAAGAAATTCTAACCAGATACAAAGGGAGACACACTACCAGGGAGCTGGACTCGAGCCTAGTGTTATCATGCATCATTGCCCTATGTTATGGTTTCTATCCTACTTGCACAACAACAAGCTAATCCTAACCAGGAAAAACAAGCATGCAAGCATCAATCAAAATAAAACAAACATTCACATAGCACACACTATACCCAGTCAAGTGAGGCTCACACAAGGGTGGACTGCCGAGGCAAGTCATCTGTACAAGGTAGTGTTCGCTCTTAACCCTGACATTGAGAGTCAGGGTGAAGCAGATGAAAGGTGAGTGAAGATGAGACTTCACAGCTCTTATCCCTGTCCAGGGAGAGCTTCAGACAAAGGAGCGTGGGTCCAGAATGGAGGGACCCTTCTACACTCAAGACTCTGACTCGACTGTACAAATGTACAAGATCTTGGGTTAATGTCCCAATGCATCAACACAGTGGTGTGAGCAGAGGGACGACTCAACAGAATAGCGGGGGATAGATTGCATATCCCTTGGGTTCCGCCAATTGCCTCATAGAGGTCTTTACCTGCTTGGGGACAAAAGTAAACAATCACAAACATCGCCTCTTAAGGAGGACTTCAGACTGTTGCCTGGCTAAATAACAAGCCAGGTCTTCCAGACTACATGGAGACAAGAGAGTCTACCTCAACTGGTTTAATAACCAAGCAACAGCAAGCAAGTTCTCAAGGAACTGTTAGCGACTAATGTACCTGTAATCAATCAAGCACAGTCAGTATACCAGACAAACCCAAAAGTAAACAGCAAATGTTAATCTGTACAGTCAAACACAAGTTAATGCACACAAGTGCAAGCCATGATCTCAAACTCAAGCACCAAACCCTACAACACAAAACAAGTTAGTTCACAACATCAAACAAACTCAATTTAATCAACTTGCATTTTTCTCCTTAAGGCCTTTGCATCTCAACCTGAAAATCCAAACCAAACATGAGAAACAAGACCACTAGGCCAAGCCTAGGGTCCAAAGGAGATGAAAAAATCAAAACAGCAAGTGAAAATTATCCAAAACCACATTCAAACAATTTAAAAGCAAGACCAATTGGTCCCATGCTCATATCAATCACCATTATCATTTTATGCACAAAAAGGTATCACACATGCAATTTGCAACTTCAAATGACCAAACAGAATGATCAACATCAAATCCATACCAAAACAATTCAATTAATTCCACAAAAATTCAAGTCTAAACAGAACACATTCAATGGATAGCATGTAAAATTTCAGCTCAATTGGACAGAAGGAAGTAGGTCAATGAAAATCAAGAAGTTCAGACAAGTTCAAGCAAGCCAACACATGGTATCCAAACAAGTATCAACTTCCATAAATCATAAAACAGTGACACAACAAGATAAATGAATGGGATCAAAACCATAATGACCTATAATGTGTCTACAATCCACATGTCAAATTTCACACTCATACAATCAATGATCAGAATTTCACAAATCAAATGGTAACATGTGTCAAAAACAATCAACAAAATGACCAAACAGAGGGAAAAATTCCAATCAAATAGGAAATGCCATCAATAAATCCAGAAAAATTCACATGTCATCTCAACATACATATGTTTATTCATGCAAAAAATTAGCTCAATCCAACATCCCTAGGCAAGGAAAATAAAATCATGAAATTCATCAAGCTTGGTGTGACACAAATTGTCACACCTCTAATCAAAAATTCATATCTCCTCAACCAGGTATCCAAAAATTACAAACTCTACATCAGAATCACCATCAAAGTATCCAGAATATGCTCAAAAAATTTCATCCATTTCTTTGAAAGCATCATCATTTTATGAAAGATATGGCAAAGCATGTACAAATGTGACACATTCAAACAATCCTTAAGCATTTTAATTTTTTACGCGTGCACAAAAATCACAAAAATCATGATTAAATTCTACACATTACAAGGAGCATTATGGAAAAAACCTCACAAAATTTGGACTATTTTTGAGTGATCTATGAATTTTCTAAGTTGATGTATGAAAATGAAATAACAAAATGAAAAAAAGAAATGAGAAATAATACAATTAAATTGGAAAATGGAAAAAGCGTAATATCCAGCCACACGACCAAAACGAGGTCGTTTCATTAAAAGCCATGGCGCGTTTCTATTGGCTCTGAGATGGCGGCAAACAGAATTTAAAAAAACCCAAGCGCAATTGAAGATCAAACGCGTGTTTGCTCATGTTCTTCATCAAGAGCAATTCCAAATTTCCAGAAATCGAAGAACATCAAATCTCAACCAAAATTGACAAACCATATATCACTAGAACCGTCTCAACATGTACATCATGAATATGTAATCAATTTAACCTAACTCTAAGCATAGCAACGGGATCGAACGATTTAAGTTTGCACACCAAAACTTCAAAGCACGATTTCTCACACTACACTCAACCAAATCACAAACCACAAGCATCATGTTACTCTACGTTGAAAGATCTTCACAAGCCATATGATAGTTTACTCAGTTAAGGTATTCGAAAAAATACCTTAGGGATGAAGCAACTGTTGATCTTGATGTTTCCACGCGTGCAAAGGTGAAACAGATGGAGATTGTTGATGAGGAAGGTGAATGGAGAAGCTAGCTTAACTCGATGATGCTCCAAATGCTTGAATCTTCACTTTGCCATTGATGACCTTGCTTTGGACAGTCGTGATTCTTGAAGTTTTGCCAAGATTTCGATCCAAACAGTTCTTCCTCAAGGGTTATGGAGAGTGAATCCAACAAGAATCATCCAAATTGATGAAGAATTGGTGAAGAAATGTTGAAAAATGTGTGTGTAGATTTTGGAGAATTTGAGAGAATTTGATGAAAAAGTTTGTTGCAATCTTGGAGAATGTGATTGTGATTATGATTCTGTTATGATTAGCAACTTATACTCACTCCTTAATCCACTTTGTTAATCACAATTATCAAAATTGGCTTGATTAGTGAAAATGAGTTTCTTAATGCAATGTCCAAAATGACCTTCTCCAATTAACCAATGTGACAGCAAAATGACAGTTCACACAACTTCTATTTGGCATTTGTGAAGTGTTGGAAGTGGTTTCATGTGCATAGGCCTTGTATTTCTCAATTTCACTATCTCACACCAAAAATTCAAAAGAATCCACTTGAAAAATGACTTTTTGCCTTGAGTACTTTTGATGAATTTTGACCATGCATCATGAAAGTACATGTGAAATGGGGTTTGCTCAAAGAAAGATCACCCAAATTGGACATTCCATGTGAAAGTTATGCCACTTTGATTTTGGGCATTTTTGGAAAATGATTGGACCATAACTTATCAACCATACATGAGAAATTCAAGTTCTAGGACTTTTTAGAAAGGTGAGAGCAAGATCTACAACTTTCATGTTGAACAAAATTTCATTTGAAGCATTTTTGAACATGTAAGTTTGTGGTGAAAAACTTTCCATTTTTGGAAACTTCCATTACAAGTCACTTTCCATTTTTGGCAACTTTTTGTCTGACTTTATTTTCTTCATTCTTGATGTATGAAATGTCAAATGAAACTTGTTTCAACATGAATGAAGTGTATCCAACTCTCTCCCACCTCCAAATCCATAAAATCAAGCACAGTTGATCACAGTTGACTTTTTCAACTGATAGATGAATTTGGCAATGCACTGATCAAGTTAAGCCTCAAACTTCTGATGAAACGGCTCAATGATGAAACCCTAGCTTCCATAAGCTCAATATAATCACATGATGATCCCCATATCCATTGTAGACCCCATCTCCTTGTCATGCCCTGATTGGCCCTATGCAGATGATTAGGGTTGACCAGTGGTCAAAACCCTAATCTCAAGGTATATGATCAATCTCTTGAACCTCTTGGATGATATCAAGACCATGATGATGATGATGTATCGTTGCAACCAAGATCAAGACCAATCTCTTTGAGAATCATAAAACCCTAATTTGTAGCCCAATCCTCAGATGGTTAGTGATCAGTCCATAAACCCTCAGGCTTGAATTTCAACCTCTTATCTTCTGATCAAGACTTAGGAGGATGACTTGCTTAATATAGCCACATGATATGCAATATGCTATGTCTAATGACCTAAAAAATTCAATGCAATATGTTAAGCTAGTCCCAAGAGAGGAGGACAAATTTTGAGGTGTTACAGTCCTCGCTTCGGTTACGTCTGCCCCCCAATTCTAAAACTAGAATTGAGATATTTATTATCAATTGCAAAGTTTATACAAGAGAAGAAATGGTCACCACTAAGAAAACCTAAGTGTTGTTGTAGATCCTGTTCACTTCTCTCCCCTTGGTTTGAGTTGAACCAAGTGCTTCAAACGTTCCGAACAAACCTCCGATTGTAGCTACCTTATTGCAAGAACTCCAAGATCTCTAAAACTCTAGCTTGGCTGGTTTCGATCGCGACACGCTTGAACCTAAACCTTTCTTCACAATCCTCTAGTTACCGTTACTCGTTCGAATGAACCCACCGTTCTTCAAACCTTTCACTCGGCTGAATCTATGAAGCAAAAATTTGTGCAAAAACTCCCAAATCTTGGAGGACAAAACCCAAAGATTTTATTCAAGAAAACCCCACTAAAACCTCTACCCAAACCAAGATACACAATCCTATTTGGACATTATCACCATAACAATGCACTATGATCAACAAAAAATGTTATGTGTCATTGTTGAAACATGCAATGAAGAATGAAGATGAAGAGGAACTTTAGTGTATATCTTTCACTTTTCTTATCATTTTGAAAATGAGACTAAAGAATGACTAAAGAACACAACCATTTTTTTTAGCAAAAGTACACAACAGAAAAATGAGTGAAATCAGCGACAACTCGACCTTTTCAGACCCGCAATAACACAATTAAAAAAAACAGGTTATTAGTCGAGTCAAACAGGGAGATAAGTCGTCTCATCTTGTTTTTCCAAAAATTAGTCGACCTATGACTCAACTTGTTCAGATCCGCAGCAACACAATTCAAATTAAACAGGTTATGAGTCGACCACAACAGGGAGATGAGTCGACTCATCTTGTTTTTTCAAAAATGAGTCGACCTATGACTCGAACTGAATAGACCCGTGAGTTACACAGAAAATGACATGCATGAATGAGTCGACCGCTCCAAAGCATGAGTCAACTCAAAGATACTAAATGGTCAAAAATGAGTTTTTAAGATGTATTTTGGTCAATTCAAACCATTCTCTTATGGACCTAAGGTACCAACAATGACCAAGTGCAATATTGACACATATGAGATGCTCCTATATGCATAGACACATTGAATTGATACTTTGAGCATGTTAAAGAATTAATGCACTATATGATATGATGACACCATCCAAAGTATACAGTATGAGCTACTAAAAGGTTTGACATAATTTAAACAAGGACTAAGAACCTTTACCCTCATAAATGGTTCTTGGACAAACCCTTTGGCCACAAATATAGAGCATAAAGACAAACAATGCAGAAGGGTTCAAGGCAAACCCTTTGGCCACAAACATACAGATACATAATTGATAAGGAAAGGATAGGAGAGTTAGGATCCCTCACTATCCGACTGCCTAAAGACCCATATGTAAAGAGTGACCCCTTACCTCGAAGTTGTTTAATCGTTTAACTCTCTTGTCCTTGGGATCTACCGCTCTCTTCCTTCCTAGGATTGCTCTAACATACTATCTTTTTTTTGTTTCCAATTTCTCAATTTCATGATCTAACAGAACTGCCCCTCATAGGATCTATTTATTTAATCTAAAATTCTCATTTAGTTACTTCACCCCTAATTTCTCTTCACACTCTTACTAACTATTTTTCTAAAATTCCAATTTATTTAAATAAATAATACTCTAATTAAATAATTATTTAGTTATTCTAATCAACTCAATTATCTCAAATAATTAATAATTCTATTATTTTCAAATGTCACCACACCCTAGCTCTTTACTCTAAACACCCATTTCTCTCTAATTTTCTATTTGTTAACTAATTATAATTAAATATAAAACATTCCAATAAAACACATAAATAAATCAAATAAATCAATATAAATTAATATAAATTCAAAAAATAAATAACTAAAGTTGGGGTATTACATAGACCAGCTTCACCTGCTTGGTATAATCGAGCATGTTAACTCCGTCTGTTTTGATGTCGAGGCCTTCAGCGACATCGACCATCGTTATCTCCACGGGCTCGACAAATAGGGCTTCCTCAGCCTTGGGGTCGGAATCAACTTCCACCTGAGGCTTCTATTTTTCAGCAAACTTGAGCCTTCCATCCTTTAGAGCATTATGTACCAAATACCTAAAAATGACACATTGAGAAGTCTTATAACCAAAAAAATTATGAAATTTACATAAACCTTTTTTATTTCTTTATTCTAATGGCGACATTTTGAGCCCTTTAGGGACTACAATTTTGCCATTAGAAACGAGCAGGTCAAAGATTTTGTCACGCTTAGTTACATCAAATGTGTATGTTTTTGTGACAAATTTATCATTTTTGGTAGGCTTGACAAGATTTTTCCCTTTGAAGGTTTTAGCACCTTACAAAGATAAGGAGGCCATGGCTTCAATTCTTCCAGATTAACCTCACTTTCTTCGACATAATCACACTCAATGTCAGATACTTGATCAATTTCATCTACCTCTACATAGGTAACTTTTTCTTTTTTTATGATATTTACTTGACCTAGGCTTTTCATTTTTTAGTCGTTCAACTTGTTAAGCTCTGTATGCTAATTCGGTCATGTCCCTCAAGTATTTAGTATATAGTTTATTCCAAATGGAATAGTCTAGACCCCTTGCGGCTAGTTCGACTAACTCATATTCAGGCACTTGAGTGAAGCATCTTGATTTCATTATCCTAAACCTATTAAGATATTCATCTTCGACTGACCCATGTAAAATTGCTCATGGAACACACTTTCTAACCAACTCCAATTATGCATGGAATATGGTGGAAGGATGGTGAACCATGTGAAGGCATTCTTAGTTAAAGAGTTGGGGAAATGTTTCATTTTCAATTTTTCATTATTGGCTAAGTCACATGCCTTTGACTGATATCGAGCGACGTGCTTAACAGTGTATTCATTAGTGTCTTCTACAAACTTAGCAAACTTTGAGATTTTCCAACCCCTGGGCAATTTAGTTTGCAGCACGTATTCAGACTCGCTGAAACAGAAATTGGCCTTTGAGGCCTAATGTTAAGGCCGTTCTGGGCCAATATCTATTCGACCACATTAGTTAGAGGTTTTAACTTGCCACCCACACAGTTATACCTGGTACCCCCATAGTTTAAAAATTCTAAAATTGCCCTTGACAAAAATTTGAAACAAATTTCTGTACAAAATTTTCGGTAGGCAAATCAGAATTTCCGGTACAAACTAAATTTCTAGTAGTGTATTTATAATTTTCGGTATACCGCAATTTCTTAAATTTACGTGAATTTACAAATATTACTAGAAATTTTAAAAGTAACATTTTATAGTGGAAATTTTAACCAAAGTGAAATTTATAGTAGTGTTATTTATTTGAAATTTTAAACGCTCAGGACTTGCCAACAGTTTTGGACGGCTGTGGTTGCACCGACAATTTTGTATGGTCAAGAATAAATTCAAACTTGTATAAATAGGGGTTCACTTGTTGTTTGATAAAAACATCTCAAAATGACTCTTTCTTAATTTTTGATTAAGGAAGAAGTGTACTTCAACGGAGCTTCACCTCCCGTAGAGTTCCAGCTTCCGGATGGCACCACATCTCTCGCCGTCTTAACATCCAAGTTGAATGAATTTTTGCCTGATACCGTAAACAGAAAGGTGATAAATATCAAGTTTTATGAAGATTGGATTGATACTGATAGAAGAATGAAATATAGCCTTATTGAGTTGAAGACCGATGAAGACGTGAAGGATATGTGGAGATTTTTTGACATAGGTTAACAAAGAGGCCGATCGAGTTAGATGCTAAGATTTCAAAGTCTTCCAATGATATAATTTAGATGATAAATTATCCAGAATCATCTGGTAGTGTCTAGGTTTTGTTATTTATTATCGTTTTCTTAAGTTATATAATCCGTTGTCAAATATTAATTTATGTTCATGTTACATAAATGGAAGATCAAAAATATTATCTAATAAAACGTTATGATGAAGATGTCTAAGTAATGTTACATGTAATATACAAATAATACATAAAGATAACAATAATGTCTAAATAGGTCCCACACGGGCTATGTATGAAGCACAAGATAATCCAGTATAAACCTTGCCATATGGGTTTACCAAACCCATGAGGTTTTCCATAATAGCTGCAATTATCTGGAGGCGCTGCTGGTCATCGACATCAGCTGTAGGAGGAGGCGGAGGTGACACGTCATCGACAGGTACCCCAACATCGGAATGACCTACTATCATACCCTAAATTTTAACCCTAAGATCCAACATATCATTTGCATTATTGCATATAAACAAGGTCACATCTTGGTCTTTCCCCTTTTCATTCTTTGGTTTCGCTTCTTGCAGGGATCACCAAGCACCTCTTTGTTGTTTTGTTTTACCTTTGTGTTTACATGATTGATTGCTTATCTAACCACTAATCAAAATATCAAAAATTTGTCTTGTTTCCCTTAAGTTTATTGTGCAAGGTAAGGGCTTTTTAACCAAGGGCATCTTAAAGTTTTGTGGCTTGCTTCTCAAAGAAAGTCAAAGGTTCATGTGTTTATTTCCATGCTTTCTTCAAAAAGCAAATTCAAGCTTTGTGCAATTTAATCAAGAGACAATTAAGGACACCTTCTTTTGAGTTCATATGATCACCCATGTGCTTTGAAATGCAATAAAAGACTATGTACACAAGTTTGTTCCAAAAGGTTTGACCAAAAAGTCAACATTTTGAAATCAAAGTTCCAAGGATCACAACTCCTTTAATTCTCAACATTTTTGAATTCTTCTTTTTGAATATGACTCTTCTCAACATCCTCTACAACTTATCTTTGTATGACAAGAGCCAATTATGTTGGAGGATCATCAAAAGTTTGGAGACATTATAGGTCATTTGTGGACTTAGTGAAATTTGACCTATTTTCAAGTGACTTTTCCCCAACTTTCAAGATTCATAACTTTTTCAATTTTCAAAATATGAGGCTGATGCTTTTCACACAATGTCATTTGTGATGCCCTCTACACATTTTCTTCAAGGACCAAGGTCAAAATATGTTTGGAAGGCCATGTAATTCGTTGAGACATTACATGTCATTTTCAGCCATGAAGCACTCAAATTTTTCTAAGTTATATGATCAGTTTTTCAGGCCAACTTCAACATGACCTAACTTTGTGCTCAAGCATCCAATTGCAACCTTTCTTGGCACACTGTAATCTTGGCCATGATGTTAACACATTGCAAAATGAATGGGATAAAAAAGCCTCATGAGTAGGGTGCCCCATTGGGTTGAACATGGTGACTTGTAACTGAAGAAATTGCCATTGCCCAAGTGTTGAACTTCACTAATCTCAATTCCAAGCCAAATTAGCATGTGTTTTGGACCTAAACATGTTTAAACAAGTCTCAAGAAGTTAATTGACCCTTGAAACGCATCATTTGACTGAGTTTTAATGAGTTGCAAGTCACATTTTTCTCACATTCGGATCAAATTCATTTTGCACGAATTCAACATCATTTCACACGTATTTGGATCCAATCACATTACCTATAAACAAAGGAAGTTATTGCCTTCATTTGCAAGCTTTTGAGAGCCAAGAAATCCCTGTTGCAACTTGAAATTTTTCCAGAAAATTCAATTATCATGTTTTGAGTTTCAGCTTGTTTCAACTCAATTTCTTGATTCCATTAGCACCTTCGGCATCCTCTGAAACTTTTGCAACAATTTCCAAGCTCTGAGACCTTCTGAAATGCTCTAACCAGATCGAGCTTCATCAACTTCTGATCACAATCAGGATAAGGTAGTTCTGAGCATCATTTGAACTCAAACAAGTTACCATAATGTAGTCTTTCACTCTCTGATACTTTTGCCTAACTTAGCTGGTGTTGATAGATCATGTTCCTCATTTTATTTTATTTTTAGTGGCTTGCTTGTTTCTGCAACTTCTCTGAAACTCCCTTTGCTCAGTTACATAAATGAATTTGGAGCATAAGGTTGAATTCAGGATGAGAAGAGGATCATAATAGTGGTGGTCTCGTGTCTTGAATTTACCAAATGATGAAACTCAGGTGAGAGCTCACCGGAGAAGACGATCGGAGCTTTCTCAGGTTGTCTAAGTTTGAACAGACACATTGGCAGAATGAAATGTTTTGATTGGTTGGATTTAAATTGGGTCCCGTGTTTGGCTTGCAGTGCGTTCCATCGTGTTCTCTAACATTTGAAGTGTTGGATCTGCCACGCCAATTGATGAGGCGTGATCCAACGCTCCGTGTTTTTTCTGATTTTAATTATTTCCCTTTTATTATTTTTAATTATGTTTTATTTAAAAATTCATAGTAATTTCATTTTTCATCCAAAAAATACTAAAATAATTTCTATAATTCTCTTTTATTTTTCTTCACCTGATTTTTATTTTTCCATATTTTATTCCACTGATATTCTATTTTTCATGAATTTTATCTTTTATCCTTTATTTTAATTGGTTTAAAAATACTTTTATGTATTTTAAAGCTCTAAAAAAAGTTATATATACTTCTTATTTTATTTCTAAACTTCCATAATTTTCTTGGCCATTTATTTGGTGTTTTGAAGGACTTTATGGATTTTCCATTTTATTTCTATTTTAAAATTCATTTAAAAATACCTTTGATGCACTTTTATTTTATTTAATTGCATTTTTATTTGTGTGACCCTTGTGGAGTCCTGTTGGCCTTGGATCATGATGGTTTGGACTTCAAGTGTCATTAAACTCAATGGATCTTGGGTGTTGATGGGGGTGAAAACCCTAATCAACCAAAATGGATGATTGATTTTGATGATGACTTGATCAAACTTTTGGTCCAATTTGGGTGTGACTTCTCTTGTATTTCTCTTCTTCATCTCTTTCTTTTCCCTTTAATAAATTGGATGGCTTGTGTCTATCTTATTCATGATGTATGGATTGGTACTTGATGAACTTTCATCATTTCAAATCTATCTCCTAATTGATCATGGATTATTTAAGGTACTTTGGATTGATGCATAAGTTCATCCTACGTATCATGAAGTATGGATTGAAGTAATGGACCATCCTCCCAGCCTTTGTGCTTGATCATTGATCGCGACTTAGTAAGTCTATGGGAATCGTGACTGCAAGTGCACAGTCGTATCGCGTAGTTTTAAAGATTATCGAACCCACAAGGACTAATAATCGAACGTATAGTTATCTAATGTTACTGTGTAAATCTAAGGCTGATGATCGTTCTAATATTGGAGGGATGAAGAGAAATAACTATAACGTTAACAGAATATTAATAAAGATATTTGATAAAGGGATATCGGTTTGTAATGCATCAAACGTCGGGGATTTGATAGATAGTTGGTGTAATCTTATTGGTCAAAATATTCTTCAGTAGAAATTATTTATAAAAAGGACTTAGTCTCACACTCTCGCTTTATTGACTCTGACCATACTCTTAAACCAGAATGCTTGGCTCTCGCGGTCTCATTTTGAATTTAAAAGTAATTTTTGAATATTAATAAAGTCTAATTAATCCTAAAACGCTCTCGCTGTGTTTAGGATTAATGCCTAGTTTCAGCTATCTGGTTAAAATCTTAAACTCTCGTTCTTATTGACCGTGACCTTTGTTTATTTTGTACTCTCGTACGAAAAACAATTTTGAATAAAACAAGAAACTAAAACCGGAAAAGTAAATTTTATAAAAGCCAACACCAATTATTTACGAATCCCGTCGTTTCGACGATCTTTACATACCGATACCTAAAGGTTTAGCCGGACATGGATCCGGTAACAGACATGGTATTCAGACAATCAGGCATACAATAAGGCATAAATAATTAAAATGGCAATTAAAATAAAACCTGGAATATAAATCGAGAACTTGAAATAAATCTTGATTCTTCAAACTAAACATTGCCGACAAGCTTTGGCAATCGAGTACACCTTTACAATCGAAATCAAATGTGTAAACAATAAGTTGCAATAGTCCCCGATATGGAAAATCTATTGCTTTTACAAAGTAAGAAACTGCCTAAGAAAACTAACCAAAAGAATCTGACTGAAAAAATACACCATTTCGTAAAAACTAACTTTCCCATATATACTCCCCACTCTCCTTAAAAGTAGCATTAGATTTCTCCTAGTGGGGAGTGGTTGGTTGAAAAAGTAAGAGTCAAAGGTGGAGAGAAAGAAGGAGAAAATTGCAGAGAGAAAGAAGGAGGAATGGGTTGGTGGCGGATGCCACAACCCTAATTTGATGTACATGGCGGGCACCACTTTCATGTGTGGTGGGCGCCACATTCCCAAGCTTTGTGGCAGGCGCTACCCTTCTTAATTTTTTGTGGCAGGTGCCACTCTTCCATGTAGTGGGCGCCACCTTCTTCAAATGTGGTGGGCTCCACACATTTCTTCATTTTTGCTCCATTTTCTTCCCTTTTTCTTTCCTTTTTGCTATTTTCCCCTTTTCTTGCCTAGACATCTCTTATTCGATAAATACCTAAAATAAACATAAAATACAGCGTAATGCTATGGAAAATAAAGTAAAAATCAATGCATATTAAGTTAAATATACGATGCGTTTTCGCGTTATCAAACTCCCTCATACTCAAACCTTTGCTTGTCCTCAATCAAATGCCGCGTACATGAATAACAAGTTTTATAAAATCTTTGCAACATACAATATTAAGACTCGTAAAATACACAATTTCATTCAAATACTCATTCTAGTGTATAAACTTTACTTTGGTCAAAAATTACATCAACAGGTACTAACTTCCACACTAAGGGTATCGTTGGAACACATAGTTGCAATAGTGAAACCATAAGACTCCCTCCTATACAAACCAATCCGAATCATATCGTCATGCCTAAGCCTACCTTACTAAACCTTCTTTTTATCCTTTTTCATTATGGCGCAATCACATTAAGCCCGTTATCCTTTCACATTCATAGCAAAATAAACTATTAGTGACTATGATCTCATAATTATTTCTTTCTTTTCTTTTTCGCACTTTGGCTCAAATAACAGTTAAAGATGGTTATACCGTTGGGCTAAATGACTGGGTGAGGGTCACCTAACTTAGAAGGAACAACATTTTTCATATATTTCGTCAATCTTTTTCTCTTTTAAGCTTGATATCATACACTTATTTGCATCGACTTCTCACGTAGTGTGTGCTTAGGATGGTGCTGACTACTAGATAAACTACTTAAGGAATATTAAAGGATGGAATTTAAGGCTATAGCATGACAAGTACTCAAATCGATCTTATACTTGGGAGATTTAAGGTGTTAAAACGATACCGATCTTGTAAAGTTGTTCTAAATCTCTACAATTCAACCTCAATTTCATTTATAGGTTAGAATTTTCAAAAGATGTACTGTATCTCTAAGTCTAGATTTTTGCAAAAAAAATTGTATGGCTTAAGCAAATGGGTGAATTAGTAAATAATAGAAACCACGCATAAAGATTCGACAACACGTTGATATTTGACTCGACTGATACTTAACAATAATAAAATAACAAAAGGAAATAACAATAATTTAAATATACCTAGAAAGCGATAAATAAAAGCGGTAAAGCTTCCTCCCCCATACTTAAACCGTGCATTATCCCCAATGCAATGACATAAGATAGGAAAGAAATGTAGAACCTGGGTAGCCTGCTACTGGAGCCTTCTGCCACGTGTTTGTGTGTGTCCACCATTCCTAGGCTGGTGAGGTGGCGCATAGTCTTGTAGATCTTCCACACGCACTATCAATGCTGCCATTTCATCGATCAAGCCAGACATGTTCTGTTCGGTTCTGAAAGTGTAGTCGTGCTGATCATTCTGCATCTGGCGAAGTATTTGTAGCATTTTTGTTTGCTAAGCTTCCATGTTTTGGATTTGCAGGTCGCATTGAGCGTCTAATTCGCTACATCGCATCAGTTCATCATAGATCTCATCAAGAGTGACAAGTGCCACATTTCTTCTTCTGGGTCTTTGGTTGGATGATGTACCTACAACATTTTCATATGACATATGTGTGGTGTGTGGGTGTGTGTCAGTAGCGGGATCAGCTTGCTCTGGAATATAATCCTCGTCGGTGTCCCCGCCAGCAGCTACATTCTCAAGAATGTGTGCGGGGACTTGGTTAGGCACCAGATCATTAATATAACAATAATTTTCCGGGTTACGCACATCTGTGCGAGTTATATTTGGGAGGATGAAATCTTGTAAGACATTGTTTGCAATTATTAGATTAAACTTACCGTCTCGCCTTCGTTTTACCAATTTCATTCTCCTCGCCATGTCAATGTCAATGGCATGATGCGGGAGTGAGGTTAGCCGAGAGAATTTTTCTTTGAGTCCTAGGACTCTGGCTATGGAGGTTATTAAACCTCCAAAAATAATTGGCCCTCTCTTCGCATTGACAATGGCCTGCATGTAAGAGATCATAAAAGGGACGATATTTACCTTTTGTGGTAGGAAAGTGGCGAACAAATAAAATAGTTCTTTTTCGTCCACCTTGTTAGAGTTTGCTTGGCCAAAAATGGTGGAGGCCAATATTTGGAGGAAATATCGAATAGACGGGTTGTGAATTAAGGTGGATCTGTTTCCCTCAAAACTATGGGTTATTGTACCTGTTATTGCCCTCCAAAATGGTTGAAAGGCGCGTTGCCAACCCTCAATATCTAGGACCTCACTTACTACGCCGTCCCCATGGGGAAATTGCAGTAGGTCCGCAAGTTGGTAAAATGTAAAGGCATATTCAATGTTGAACAAGCGAAATTGGACAGTCCCACTGGAATAGTTTGTGTTGGGCGTGGGACTAAAAATGAACGAACTTAGAAATTCTATTGTTAATTGAGCATAGACAGGGTTCTTAAGAGATAGGAAATAATTTAAATTTAAAGTGTCTAGCATATAGTTAACACTATCTAAAATTCCTAAGGCAAATAAGCAGGGTTCATCGACATACCTTGTGGATTCGATTTTTCTTGCACTTAGAGCCGTGTACGTCTCTTCCTGCAATTCACCTGGTTTGTCGTTTCTGAACACTATTTCGTATTCCCTCATTTGTGCCATGATGAATTTTACACTTCTTGTGTAATGTAGTGAGAATATAGCAAGAGAGGGGAGAATTATGCTTATGAGAGGTGTGGTTTTGTGATATTATGTTAGTGGTTTATATAAAGATGGTTGTGGTTGGGAATTGATGAATGAAATAAATTTTATTTATGGTCTTCAATTCCGTCGTCAAAGGATGTGAGAGTGGTTGAAGAGTTTTAATGGAGTGTCCAGCATGCAAGGGACACGACATTGGAAAGGGATCATGTGACATTAGTACAACATAATGCATGTGAACGGTAATGTGGTGCCACTTTTTATGCGTGTGGTGGGCGCTAGTAGGGACTTCTGACGGACGCCACAATCTTCACATGGGCGCCACAGCCTATGTGTGGCAGGCGCCACATGCAGTGTTGTTTGTTCCCATGTGTGAACCTCTTTATGGTTTTGACCACAATTTTCCCATTTGAATTTTTGATTGATCGATATTAAAGTGGTTGTATAATTATGTAGAAGAAAACCAACATAATATATAAGTAGGAATGAGAAACAAGATATGGTAAAATGATATTGAAACGTAAAATTGAAAAATAAAAGAATGAGGTAGATAGGAAAAGATGATATAATTCGTCTACTGAAATAAAAAGAAATCAAGTAAATAAAAATTCCCAATGTAAAAAAACAACAACAACAATAAAATTCCAAATAAGAAAATAAAATAAATGTTAGTAAATCGGTAATGTTCCAATAAATTAGCCATTACGGCGACTGCTGGTAGGAGGAGCGAACGAGTAGAAGTGATGGTAGATGTGATCCAGGTTCTCAGTCACTACATCCATAAAGCTGTGGAATTCCACGCGCAAAGTTCTCAGCTCGCCTCTCAGGACAACTTCGATGGTGGTAACATGATCGGTATGAGGGGCAACAAGTATAGCTGGGACGTGTGATTCAGCGTCAAAGAGAAAAGTATCATAGTGGTCGTATATTTGGGGGTCTCTAAAGGAGAAGGTGGTGCATTTGGTGGTCCATCCAAATCATAGAGCCAGTTGTTCCTATCATGTACACTCGTCCTATGGTCTGGTAGGGTAAACAGGTGTACTACTTGGCGACTAATCAGAATCCAATATTTATTGGTCGTATCCCATCTAAAGGGCTGATCCTGATACGTGGCTGTCTCAGTCCGATGTCATTTGCTATCATGGTCACTAAGCCTCCCACTAAGATTGGTCCATGGTTATCCTGTGCTATACGGTCAAAATTAGCTATCATGAATGTAGTGGCATTAACAGGTCGGGCCTGTGATGCATAACACATTATAAAGAGTTCATCTTTGGACACGAAGGTTCTGTTCTGTTCCTTTCCAAATAAGGTGTGAGATAGGATCTTATGAAAGTAACCAATCACAGGGTTATGGATGTTCTCAGAATGCATAAGATCCGACTCGGGATGGTCGTTTCCTGTGATGCTACCCCAAAAGTAATCTAATTCAAGGTCTACAAGCCTGTCTTCCTGGGTAATGGTAAAGGTATCAGGACCATTAGGGCATCCTGGGAGTTCAGCTATTTCTCTATGGGTGTAGCGGTAGTCATTATCGAACAACCTAAAGGTGATGAGGCCTTTGTTAAATCCCATACCATGGTTTGGTAGGTAAACTAGAGAGCTTAGGAATTATAAAGTCAACCTACTATAGGAACTAAATTTTCTTTTGATAGCAAAGGTGTCCCAGCCTAAGTTTTCTTTTTATACCTAATTTGGTCATAGTACGTCCATCTGGGTATATGGTTAGTGCTATTTCTCTCTGAGCTAGAGCCTCAAAACGTCTCTTTTGACCTCTGCCTCTGAAGACTATATCCATATAATCTACTTGTTGCATTGTGATGGTCAGTAGCTAGATACAATTAAGTAGGTAACAATATTAAGTTAGTAATGGTCAATAATAAGGGAAGATAGTGATTGACTTTATGAAAAATAAGAAAGAAAGAAAAATGAAAAATAAGCAATAGTAATAATAATCAGAAATCTAGATAATTGAGTTAATAGTTAAGAATAGAGTGTGGGTTGTCTCCCACCAAACGCTTTGTTTATTGTCGTAAGCTCGACAGAAATAGGATAGATGTTAATCTGGTAAATGAGCGGGCGACTCTGCAAGCTTTAGAATTGCGATGAAATCACAGATATCAATGTTGTGGTAATGTTTCAAACGCTGCTCGTTTATTGTAAATGGTTCGCTCGTTTTTCCCTTTATCTCTATCGCTCCACTTGGAAAGATGTTGGTAATTTCAAAGGGACCCAACCACCTACAACGAAGTTTTCTGGGAAAGAGTCCGAGGCAGGAGTTAAACATAAGTACTTTGTCACCTTCCTTAAACTCTTTCCTTGATATGCGATTCTCGTGCCATTTCTTAGTTCTTTCTTTATAAATCCGAGCATTCTCATACGCATCTAGTCTAAGTTTTTCTAGTTCATGGATATCTAATATTCTTTTTTCGCCTGTGACAGTATAATTGAGATTAAGGGTCTTAATGGACCAATATGCTTTATGTTCTAATTCTACCGGCAAATGACATGATTTTTCATAGACTAGTTTAAAAGGTGTGGTTCCTATTGGGGTCTTATAAGTTGTCCTATATGCCCACAGGGCTTCGTGTAATTTTGAGGACCAATCTTTCCTAGAGGTGGCAACCGTCTTTTCTAAGATTTGTTTGATTTCTCGGTTCGAGACCTCTACTTGCCCACTCATTTATGGGTGATAAGGTGTTGCTACGCGGTGCCAGACTCCATATTTCAGTAATAGCTTTTCAAAAATATTTGAAATGAAATGGGAGCCACCATCACTGATGACAAGTCTCGGCACACCGAATCTAGGGAAGATTATGCGCTTAAAGAGTCTAATTACCACTCGTGTGTCATTTGTTGGAGAGGCTATAGCCTCGACCCATTTTGATACGTAATCGACCACAACAAGGATATACTTGTTACCAAAAGAAGATGGGAATGGTCCCATAAAATCGATTCCCCAAACATCGAAGACTTCTACTTCCAAAATGCCTTTAAGTGGCATTTTGTCGCGTCTAGATATGTTGACAGTGCGTTGACACCGGTCGCAATTGATGATCACAATGTGGACATCTTTCCACAGAGTGGGCCAAAAGAGGTCGGCTTGCAAGATCTTAGCGCAAGTCTTCGTGATGCTTGCATGTCCTCCATAGGGAGCAGAATGACAATGGGAGATTACATTTTCTACCTCATCTTCGGGGACACATTGATGGAAAATGCCGTCGGCGCATCTCTTAAAAAGTAGAGGCTCATCCCAATAGTAATGTTTAAGATTGTGGAAGAATTTTTTCTTTTGTTGGTAAGTCAAGTCTGGTGGAAGCACCCCAACTGCTAAGTAGTTGACGAAATAAGCATACCATGGCAGTGTGGTTTTAGTGTAAATTGCTTCCACTACCACGTTTGTTTTGGTATCCTTATATCTTAATGCATATTTCGCTGTATTGCTTTCTAGTTGGGCTATGAGTCTTTCGTAAGGGAAATCGTCGTTTATAGGAACTCATTCAGGTTCAATACCTTCCATTCTTGACAAGTGATCGACCACGACGTTTTCAGTGCCCCTCTTATCCTTGATTTCTAGGTCAAACTCTTGTAATAATAAGATCCACCTTAGGAGTCTTGGTTTGGCGTCCTTTTTATTTAACAGGTACCTAGTTGTAGCATGGTCAGTATAGACAATTATCTTTTCTACTACTAGGTAGCAACGAAATTTATCCAGAGCGAACATTACGGCTAAAATTTCCTTTTCTATGGTGACGTAGTTCATCTGTGCAGGGTCTAGGGTTCTACTTGCATAGGATATTGCATGAAGTTTCTTATCCCTTCTTTGTCCTAAGACAGAGCCTACAACATAGTCACTAGCGTCACACATGATTTCAAAGGGTAATCTCCAATTGGGCGGTTGCATGACAGGTGCGGTGATAAGAGTTGTTTTCAGTTGTTCAAACGTCGCTAGGCATTTGTCATCAAAGATGAATTCAATGTCTTTCCTCAATAAGCCAGTCAATGGGTTTGGTGATTTTTGAGAAATCTTTAAAGAATCGCCGGTAGAAATCGACGTATCCTAAGAAGCTTCGTATTTCTCTTACGGTTTTCGGAGGCTGAAGGTTTTCTATAACTTCTATTTTAGCCTTGTCGAATTCAATCCCCTTATTGGATATTATGTGTCCGAGTACGATCCCTTGTCGGACCAGGAAATGGCATTTTTCCCAATTTAGCACGAGGTTCACTTTTACGCATCTTTTAAGTACCATTTCAAGACTCGATAAACAACCTTCAAAGCTTTATCCGCATACAGATAAATCGTCCATGAAGACTTCCATGATGTTATCTATAAAATCAGCAAAAATTGACATCATGCATTTTTGAAATGCTGCGGGAGCGTTACATATTGTAGCGGTAAATTCATGATCATCAAGCTATGGAAAAGCTAGACATCAAATAACAAGAGTCGCCACCGCGCTTTTATTGTTTCCAAGGGAAAAGGGAAAAAGTACGAACAACACCCAAAAGTAATAAGTTTTCAAATCAAAACTAATAAAATGTCAGAGATTACAGGTAAGGGGGTTGGTTACACATAGGGAAGGTGTTAGCATCCAAAGTGTCCTAGGTACTCCTAGGGAGCCCTTTTTGTGTGCACATGTATTTGGTACAAAAATGATGTTTACAAACAAATAGAATTGGGGGATGAGAAAATAATTCATTAATTATATTTTTGTGTTTGACAAGACCTTCAGACTTGTGCCTACGTACCAACATAAAAATGAGGGATCAAAACCTCGTAGTTCGTGATACAAATTTCAAAATGGATGCATTGCTTTTAATAAAAATTAAGCTTAAAAGGCACAAGGGCCTAAAAAATGGTTTGAATGAGTTAGTTCTTGTTTTGGCTTTTTGAAAGTTAAAGTTAAGTATAGTTAAGTTTATTTACAAGTTTGATTTAGGAAAAGAAGTTTGAAAATGCAATGGCATAAGGTCAAAGTTTCTATCTTTTTGGAAAGTGGTCAAAGTTTAGAACAAATAAGTTCGATCAAAGAAGATTTTGAAAAGGGAGGGAGAGATTTTGAAATTAAAGAAATGGGGATAAGATGAAGAGACTAATCCTATGCACAAAATTAAAAGTTAAGAATTGAAAAGACCTGACCAAATGGGTAGTAATCCAATAGACAAGAATGTCAATAGAAACCCAGAATTCCCTTGGACTTTTAAAATCAAGCAACTCACAAATGCACAATTATATTATCTTGAAGGGCAAAGGCATCAAATAAAGATATCCACATCCAAGCTTTAGCTATTCCATGATCTTCTTCAGATTAGCCCATGTAACAGATGGATTCCACAAGTCACAGGTTCAAAATAACAGCTTCACAATGATCATGTTGCAGATGAACTTAGAGGGATCTTGAATGATGTATCAGACGAATTTTCAAATTGAAAGCACTTGGTTTCACAGAAAATTGGCATTGGCAAAGTCCTTTAGCATATGAATGTTGCCTAAGTTCTAAGTTCATTTGTCCAAGATCAAGGCAACAATCCACACCAACGTTTTTTTAGGGTTTTTGTTGTTATTATGTACATTAATGGTCAAAGACCACACAAAACAAGCAAAGTATACACAAACAAGATATTTCACACAATATGGTCCAAGTGGACAAAGTGAAAATTGCATTAACATAAACAATTAGAATGGTATGAATAATGACAAATGAATAAAGGCTAAAATTAAATGACATTAAAGTAAATGGCTTGAAATTAAAAGATAGTTGTTAATGAATTAGAAGTTAGTATTATTTTGCTTTTGCTTTTCATTTTAAGACATTCTTTGGAGAACACTCAATCCACTTATCACAAGCATGGATCCTTGAGCCAAGACATCTTCCAAAGGAAGGAAAAAAGACCAAGTTTCCACACAATACCATGAAAGATGGGAGACTTACAATCTCACAAACTAGAATGCTATGCCTTTTGTGTCACAAATTTAGTGCTATGTTACGCAGTTGTAATTAGAATTATGTAGAAGTCACAACTATTTGAGGCCGGGCAATAGGATTTTGGTGTTAATGCATGTTAGAGACATAGTATAATGGACTATGCTCATGAAACATACCACACGCTAAAAAATATGCAAAAGAGGTGGCCTAATCTCATCGATTCTTATGTTGATTTTGCAATCAACTAGCCTTAGGACTTTGAGATATCATAGGCCAAATGGAATGGATGCATAAAGAAAGGGAATGAGATGAAGAGGGAGGGGAATGGATCAAAACTCAAATTGGTCAAAGGAGGACTTTTACCAAATTAATATCATCCATTCATTTTGGGAGATGGAATGTACATTCCATCAATCCCCCAAATTCGATGATATTAACTTGACAAGGTTAAATCAACCTTGACCAAGGCCCAACAACAAGAGTCAAACTCAAACAAGTCATCACAATTGGTCAACAAAAATTATTTGGCATTTATTCAATTAAATAGACTAAAATAATATATTTAAATTAAATATGGTTTGTCCAATTCCTAAAACCTCATCAAAACACCAAAGAAATGACCATGAGATTTATCATAGGTCAAACAAAGTCAAATGACCTTGGAGAAAAAAATTCAGAATTTTTAAAGACTTAAAATTATTTTTAAACAATTAAAAATAATCACAAAATCAATTAGATCATGAAAAATATTAATAATGATCCAAAAAATAATTTTAATTCAGAATATGAAAGAGGAAATTATTTGAAATTTTTTGGTGAAACTCTCATATTTTTTGGACGAATATTAAAATTAATATTAATTAATGAAAATAAAAGGAATAAAAAAAATCAGAAAATAACAAAAAAAACGCGGACCACTTGATCTCCCTCATTAATTTAGGTGGCAGATCAAGTGGTCCTCAACACGCTTTCCACCGTGGACTTAAGTCAATGCGCCACAGGGATGGTAATCAGAACCAACACGTGAGATTAAAACATTTTAAAATAGATCAATGGCTCTGAACACTTCCAACGCATCACCGGAGTCCAAAGGCCAATCATCTTCTCCGGTGACCCTGGCCGGGCTGGTTCACTAATCACCATCAAGAAAATGAAAAAGGAAGACATGATCTGAAAGAAAAAACAGCGTAGAGCACAAATCTGACCTCAATTTTAACTAACTCCACATATATAGAAAGATATGAGGAGTTGAATTTTGAGGTGTGTCAACTGAGTCGCTTCGATTTGACCTCTAAGCAACTCAATCTTCTTGCCTACATTGATAGGACTTCAGACTACCAAAGATCCAAGAGAATTGAGTAGAATTGAGAGAACCGAAGAGATGAAGTTTTCTGAAAATTACCTTCAATGCTATGCCGTTCTTGATGTTGCTTGCTCCAAACACGATCTGACCACACTTGAGAAGCTAGCAGGAAGTGATTGATGAGGTTGCAAGGCTTTGGATCCTGGGGTTTTTGAATCTCCAACAGTTGAGATTCAAACTCAAATTTCAAATTAAAATTTATCAGGGTTTCCTTTGGAATGAGAGGGTTTCAATGGGGGGAAAAGTTGGCGCACAAGGTGTGATTCAAATGAGCACAGAGGTCATGTATTTATAGCATGAATGAATGATATTTGCACACTTCAAGTTTTGTCCAATTTTAGCAATGTTGATGGCACGAGTGCATGGGCATGTGCAGGCCCATGATGCAATGCAAAAGGATCCAAAATCAATCCAAATGAAGTCTGAATGGAAGCTTGATTGTCAAGGCAAAGTGAACAGACGTTTTGAAGCTTGATTCTTGCCAAAGATGCAGCTCTATTAAAGCCATGTGCAGACCTAGCAAACCTCATCCAAAATGCATGAACTTAGGTTCTTTGGAAATCTTGGGTCAAGGGGAACTAGTTTGATGTTCAAAACTTTTTCGTTTGGAGCTTGGAACATGAAGAACTTTGAGGTGGAAGTTTGGAAATTTCAACATGTTGAAATTTTTTCTAAGTGTCAAGCCATATATCTCTATATCCCACCTTGCTTAACTTTTTATGTAAGCTCCAAAGGAGAAATGTGTCTTCATCAAAGTTGTAGGTATTTCAAAGACCTTCAAAATGGTCACCAATTTCATGTCATTTGGATTTGGAATGATAGAAATATGCATTTTTGAAGTTTGGAAAAATCACTTGTTCAATGGTATAGGTAAAAAATGACCTATAATGTAACCTCGTATCACATGCTCATAAAGGTTGAATTAGCTCTCACTCCAAACATCAAAGTTGAAGTAGAAATATTGAATTTGATTGTGCAACTTGTAAATATTTCATCTCATAAAAATTGAGCAAGTTATGGTCTTGGAAGTTGACTTCCAAATTAGGGTTTAGATAAAATGACCTATAATGTTTCAACATAGAAGATGATTTTCCAAGCAAAACTAGCTCTAGGTATCAACATGAAAGTTGTTTGGAATGTCATTTAGAGTAACGTTTCTCTTGTAATCATTTTCATATGGTCAAAATTGTAGGAGATAGGGTCTAGGGAGACCCAGTTTTGATCAGATGAATTCATCTGGCCAACCACCATCAACCAACTTGCTTACCTTCAATTCTTTGAACTTTCTTGGCTCATGGTAGATCATATATGCATAAGATGATGAATTTTGAAGTGTCCCTTGAGATATTTGATCAATTGGTGAGATATCTTGTTAGAGAAGTTACTCAAGATACCCAGTTAAACTAGGGTTTCCAAGGCAAATCACCCTTAAACTCTTGAAGAAAACTTGATCAATATAACATGTAGGAATCAATAGAACTCATACATGATGCTCATAACCATTCTTGGATCAATTCATGGTTGTGCTCTTTGTCATGAGGGTCATAAACCATAGATATGAACTTGATAGATCAATGGAGATCATGCCCTACCTACAAAAGAGTTAGGTAAATGCAAAGGCATATTTTTGTATTTTGGTTCTTAAATGATGATATACAAGTATGATACAATCACATAGTGCTTGGTGATCTCTCCCAAAACAAACCCAATGAAAGAGGGGTAAGGAGGATGCCAAGGTATGATCCAAATGCCAATGCATATGATGAAATTGCATGAGGGATCTTAGGGTCAAAGTTGGGGTCTTACAGCTTCCCATATTTAAGGGCATTCTAACTGAGGAGGCGAAGGTTAAAATCTTCATGTCGACTCAGAAGAATGTCCACAAGAGTATAGTGTTTTCCGTAAGGAAAACTCCCTGGGGAGACAGAGACTCTGGGGTGTAAGACCCTAATTTTGAACCTAAGATCCCTCATGGCATCACCCATTGCATTTGCATAGCCTCAAGGATCATAAGCATCTTGGTTCCCTTTGCCTTTGGGTGGGATCCCTTGTGAGTGGTTTGAGATCACCAAGCATGCTTGAATTGTATATTATTGCTTTTCTCGTTTTTATTTACTAACCTAAAGCACAAAAATATATCACTAACATTTCTTGTTTGAAGCTTGAGTAATCACAAGGTCAAAAGGCTTCTAGGTGATCCTATGTGCAATGACATGGTCAAGAAAAGATGAAAGCAAGCATGGAAATGGTTCCCAAATATCTCATCCATCAAATATGCCTCCCAAGTATCTCAATTCATCATTTTGATCAAAGAAAGTCAAGGGGTTTGAGGTTTGTTTCCCAAGGAAACCCTAATTCATCTGTTCATCAACTGTGCCTTGCTCATGAAGCAACCTCAGCCCATGGTCAAATACAATCAAGGGAAGTTCTTTAATTCATCATTTCATGCATATTTGAACTTATTTGAGTGTCCTCAATCATCAATTCATCAAGATTTGAAGTATGGACTTTAGAAGTTGATAAGTCAATTCATCTCACTATTTTGAAATGCACTGAGACCTAACTTTTTATGTGTTGGTCAAATGGAGATGATCTAAAGGGAAAAAAAGGTTCTTAAGGACCATATGAACAACTTTCATGTTCATCAAAAATTGATTTGAAGCTTGGAAGATCATCACCCATTCCAAGACATTATAGGTCATTTTGACTGAAACCCTAATTTTGGGTCAACTTCCCAAGGACATAACTCTTTCATTTTTCATAATTTTGAGGTGAGATCAAATGCATTTGAATGATTAATGTGTCTACTTAAAATGTTATGTTGAGAAAAATTGCAAAATCTCAAAATAAATACATGTGATAATGCAAAACATTATAGGTCACTTTGGACCAAATGCATTGAAATGTGAAAAAGTCCAACTTCAAGTGTCCATAACTTCCTCATCAAAAATACAAATGATGCAAAATTTAAGTCCAAATTGATTGTATTGAAAATATATACAACTTTCATGTTGAAGATTTTATCATTTGGAGCTTGCATCATTGAAATAGAAGAGCTTGAACATTGGCCAAATTTGGAAACTTCACATATGCATGTTTTGCACCCTACACTTCAAGCTCAAATTTCATTAATTTCCAAGGCCCAATTGGAGTTTTGATCAACATAGCATTTGTTCCTTATGCAACAAGCTTTCTAACCATTACTCATAAGGTTGCATTTGGAGTTTGGAAGCATCATGCATGAGCTGATTGCATTTGTTCCTTAGTGCATTTTGGGAAAATTTAATTCAATTGCCATGCATGAGCTGATTACATCTAAATTACACGTCCATTTCATTCATTCATGATCTCAGTTTGCCAAGCCATATGGAATTGGGCCCTCCATGCGCCTGTACAGGCCCATGCATGTAGGCCCTTTCCATTCATGCAAATTTGAAGTCACACATTCAGCATTGCTTACATCTCTCTCCATCTATAAATACCATTCCATAACTTCACAATTATTCAACCTAATGGCGCCTAAATCCCTGCTGAAATGAATCCCCACCCATACCAAAGGAACAAATATCATTTTTCTCTAAAAATTTCAGATATGAAATTCAATTGCATTGATTGATTTTTAAGATCCATAGTTCCTAAGCCTCTTCACCTTGATCCATTGAAGCTTCTGTTTGCAAAAGGAATCAAAGAGACTGACTCAATTCTTCACAATCCAAAGGTTTTGCTCAACTGAATTTTGCTTCGAATCTCCTCATATAGTGCTCCATTTGCCTTGATCTTGTGTTGTATGAAGTCCTCTGTATAAAGGCATCATTATTGTGTTCTTAATAGTTGAAATCAAGCAAGTTCAGTTGAACACCACCAAAGTTCTATCTCCGATTTCTCTCTTAATAGAGATCTAGAGTGGAATTGAGTGGCATAAGAGTGATGTACCTCACTCCACCTTTCGAATGGTACCTGGATCGTGCATTTTAGTTAACTTTTTTTGACCTGTAATTTTTTTATCTCCACCGGAGCTAGCCGGAGAAGACGATGGCGCTGGCCACCGTCTGGTCTCCAGATCCAATCGTGGCTGTCCATGTTTATTTCCAGATCTAATCTCAGTAGTCCAAACTTATGACTTATTTTAATTCAGCGTGTGGTGGCATTGACTGTGGAACACATTGGACGCACGCTTATGGATGCTTGGATCTGCCAGCTCAATTAATGAGCTCAGATCCAAGGGCTCTCGCTTTTCCATTGATTTTAATTATGATTTTTATTTCTATTTCATTTTTTAATTCCATTTCATTTTCTAAAATTCATATCTTTTTCATTATTGGTCCAAAAATTATGGGACCAATTGCATTATTTCTCTTTTAATTTCTAGTTTCTAAAAATGATTTTTAATATTTTTTATTTTGTCATTTGCTATTTTTTAGTAATTTTCTCTTTTCTGGTTATTTTTAATTCATTTTAAATAGTTTTTGATATTCAAAAAATACAAAAATATTTTCTCAACCTCTTTGAATGATGATAGATCTATGAAAAATATTCTCATCAATTTATTAATTGATTTGAGATTTATTTGAGATTTTAGTTCAATTAGGTTATTTTTATGCATTTTTAATTAATTAAAAATAGTTTCTGACTTTTAAAATGTTGAAATTTTTTGTCAAACTTTGTTTGACCTTTTTGAACTTGGGATAATTCACTTGGACTTTTCAAAGTTGATTTGAAGTGAGTTTGAAGTTTGACCTTTCTTTAATATTTTAATTCAAGTATTATTTTAAATATTAAAAAGGCCATTTTTTTTTGTTTATTTCTTGACTTCTAATATTCATTTTGCTTCTGTTTTCTATTGTTTGACCTTGATCTTCTCTATCTTTGGTCAACACTTGTTGATTGAGACATTCCATTTCATTTAATGCACTTTATTTCTTCATTTCTTTCTTCTTCTTCTCCTTCTTCTTTTTTGATCAATGAGTTAAAGGTTGATGATTAGCATTGATTAGGGAGGTTTAATCTTCTTTGATTCAAATCTAATTCATCTTGATCAATTGGTCAAGTGAATGGCTTTGCATTAAGGATATATTGCTTTCTAAATCATGCAAAGGACCTAAATCAATACAAGATCATTTCTCATCTTCTTTTTGGCATGGCAAGTTGTTGGAGTTTGATTCACTAATCAAGACCTCTAACCTGTGTTGTTGCCTACATTATTATTGATCGGCCTCAGATAGTTGTGACTTCTATATAAGTCCAATTACGATTGCTTAACATAGCGCTAAATTTGCCTTATGGCATACAAACTACTAACATTAACCATTAACCATTAACATTTACTTTTTGCTCTTTACATTTATGCAATTTACTATTCTTGTACATATTATTCATTTGCTTTTCCCCTTTTGCTCACTTGAGCACATGTTTATGTTAATGCAATTTGCCTTTTGCACACTTGAGCACATAATTGTGTATATATCATTGTGCTTGTATTTTGTTTTGATTGTTGTGGACCAAATGCAAAGAAATGGACAAATGGACTTAGACTTTAGGACTTCCCCTATGCAAATTTGGAGTCAAAGAGCAACTAGGAATTGGGCCTTTAGAGTGCTATGAAAGTCAAAGAGCAACTAGGCATTGGGCCTTTAGAGTGCTATAATAGTCAAAGAGCAACTAGGCATTGGACCTTTAGAGTGCTATAAATGCTAAAGAGAACTTTGGAAGGACCAATTTCTAACTCTTGCTTGTTCATTTTTGATTTGTTTGATAGAACTTTTTAATGTGTGTGTTCTTGTGCTAGGGATTCCAATATTGAGTCTAAGTGAGGAACCATTACCATGAGCTTCTAAGAGAAAGAGATCTAAGAGACATTGAGGAACTTTCCAAGAGCTTAATTGTGTTGATTGTTTGAGCTTACTATTATTATGCTTGCATATTCCAAAGGATGGGAGCTACTTGGATCATCAATATGATCTCAAGAGAGGAACTCCATTTGTGGTCTTGTTTCTTATCCCTTATCTCTTGTATGATTAGGACTTTAGCCTTTCTTCTTCTTCCCTTCACTCTAACCCAACCCAAAACTTTTGTGCAAACATTTAACACTTCTTTTCAAACATTAGAAACCTAAGCCTTATGCTTTTGATTTTCAAACTTTATTTTCATAACACTTATTTTGAATTGAAATTTTAAATAAACTTTGACCATATTTTGTACATACCTTTTATTGGTAAATATAACCCATTCAAATACTCTTTTTGTGGTTTCAATGGCCACTTTCTTAATCAAAAAACTTTTTTTCATAACCTTTAGCTATTAGGTTTGAGTTATCCTTGAGGTAGATATAATACTCACCTATATCCTTAGTGATGGACAATGAGTCTTCCATGCTTATTATAGGGTTAACACCTCACTAGCATGTTGAAGCTATCCTCACATGGTGGATTTGTGGTTTTAGGTTGAGTTTTCTCCCTTGGATAACAAAATACCTTAAGGCTTTTAGACCAATCAATTCACCAACTCATTTTTGAGATTTTTACCCTGAACTACGAGGTTTTGATCCTAATCTTTTTTAAGATGGTACGTAGGCAATGGGTTTATCCATCCAAACACAAAATGTAAATAAACTTGTATATTCTCTTCTCGTCTCTTCAATCATGTTTGCACAAATAAATTTTCACAAAATACCAACCTTACAACAATTGTGAAAAGGGCTCCCTAGGAGTACCTAGGATGTTTTGGGTGCTTAAAACCTTCCCATTGCAAAACCAACCCCCTTACCCAGAGCTCTGACCTTTTTACTAGTTTTGATTCGATAAAACTTTTAGGTTTTTGTTCGCTTTCTAACCATTCCTTTGGATAAATAGAAGTGCGGTGGCGACTCGACTTGTATGGTTTACCTTGGATTTAGTCAATATCTCCAATGGTAACGAATACCCCGCTACATGGGGGAAAAAGGAGTTGTGCGTAGGCCAGACTACGACTTAAAACTACTGGGGGACTCGAGGAATTCCATACAAACATGGAAAGACTCAGGCGGGGAAACAACAACATCTGTAGGGGATACAAGTAAGTCAGGATAAAACTGAAGTACTTGAATCATGTAGGAAGAGCAATTTCACTAAGGAAATACGCACTCAACTCAAATGGGGAAGAAATAAACTTCAACACAGGAGGAGCAGAAATCTATTATCTACTACCTGCTAATGGGTAAGGAGATAATAAAGATATGACAGAGAGAACATCCGTCATTGGTTAGGATGAACATATCAAGGATGACTCGCTGGGCACCAACAGAAGGGAGTATTCATTACCGGTTACTGGGTAAGAATAGCCTTGCTGGGGAAAACTGCAGAACAATAGGATTTACAACTACCAATTACTGGGTAGAAGACCAAAGGTGAGAGTATCCGTCATCGATTAGGATGAACATATCAAGGATAAACTCAACAGGGAAGAAAATCCATCATCGTTTAGGATGAACATATCAAGGATAGACTTGACTGGGAAATGTCAAGGAGGATATCCGTCATCGATTAAGATGAACATATCAAGGATATACTAACTGAACAAAAAGTTGGAATTACATCTATCGAATACTGAATAGAATACCATCAAAGAGAAAATCCGTCACCGGTTAAGATGAACATATCAAGGATTAACTTTGCGAAGGGGAAAAAAGCAGGATTTACAACTACCGGTTACTGGGTAGAAGACCGCAAAGAGAAGGAAACCCGTCATCGGTTAGGATGAACATATCAAGGATTAACTCTCTGGGGAACAAGAATAAGGATTACAACTACCTTTTTACTGGGTAGAATACAAAAGGTGAGAATATCCATCATCAGTTAGGATGAACATATCAAGGATAAACTCAGGCAGGGGAGAGAAAGATATCCGTCATCGATTAGGATGAACAAATCAAGGATATACTTCCTGGGGAATCAGACCCACTAGGGACTCTACTGAGGAGAAAAGCAGGGATACTTTTACCGTGTATTAGGCAAGAAGTAACAAACTGCAAACTAAGAAGAATATTACCAGTTACTGGGTAATAAGCTCTTAGGAAACTCAAAGAATCTATCTAGGTAAGAGCTAGAAAGAAACAGTCAATCAAGACTCAACCCACTGAGGACGTAACTCAAGGGGAGTGATTCCATCCAGATAATCAACTGGAAAGGAAACTGAAGTAATAATCATCCACAAGGAAACAACTCAGTGGGGAAGAGGAGAACGGTTAAAGTCTTTCTGCCTAAGGGGATGACACTCTGTAATTGAGGGAGGACAGACACCGGATTTGTATGGGGATAAAGTACCACCATACAGAGAATGAGAATCTCAAATTGATAGATCAAACAAATATAATGGTGCCAATATGCAAATATGAAATTATATGAATGTATATATATGTATATGATGGTTATGCTGACAAAATGATCACAAAGGCTACAAAGGTGTCGCAAATAATTTGAATCATCGGTACAATCCTTGGTCAATCCACAAAAAAGAGGGAGACAACTGCTGGAGAACAGAGAAATCGACAAACCAAAGGCTCAAATCTAGTCGAGGGAGGAGATCTGCTGAGGAGAGGCGAAGTTATCGAGTCTGCAAGGAATTTTAGGTCAACACCATATCAAATGGGAGACAACCATGCAGAAGATAAACACAAATAACTGCTCAGAAACCAGGAGGAAACTCAGACTAGGAGTGAGTCGGATGGCGACTGGTGGGGAAACTAATGCGATCTAATGGGGAAAACATCTTACTCTGCTGAAGAAATGTGGACCCTGTTGGAAAACAGAAATATTTCTAGGGAAATAACACGCCGTAAGGTACTGAATCAACCAACTTAGCTGGGGAAAAGAATCGGAACTCCGCTAGGGAATAAACACTTTGCAGGGGAACCAGATCAACACAAACAACTAGGGATACCCGAAGGGTTAACTGCTTGGGGAACCTCTGATGCTTAACATTTAAGGACTTGCTGCTCTTGAAGTGCTGTTGATACTTCCTTTTTAATTGCTTTGAAAATTTCTTGTTTTTATATGTTTTAAGAAAAAGATTTTGATTAAAAATTTCAAATTTTCAAAATGATCATAATAAAATTTAACCTATTGGCTGAGTTAATTAGAGTAGAAATAATTGGATAAAAGCTCAAATTTATTTAATGGGATGGTAGTCTGTAAATGACAAGACTCCATGGATTTTTACAAAGTTGAAAATGGTAGTTTACATGGAAAAGGGCTACATTGAATACAAATGATCCTTAGTCCTTCTATCAACTCTTGATATCCACTATGCTCTTGACCGATGTTGGGATGATGAATCAACGTCAACCCTTGTGCTCAACAAAGTGTTTCCAAAATTGGACGATCAGTAGATTGCAGTTACTTGCCATAATCCCTAATTTTTACATAAGTTGCCCCAAGGTGGAGTACTCTACTTATCAGGATTTTTGTTTTTGTTTTTATGTCTCTAATTTTTTCCTGGACCATCCTTTCGGGTTTTCAATCCACCAGGACGCTCTTTTTTGCTTAAGCCGCCCTTTCGGGTTTTCAACTTAGCGAGCTGTTCTTTTTCTTTTTAGGTGAAGTATTTCTTGACTGCATCTGCGTTCACAGGACGAATGAACTCTTCACCATCCATAGTTGTAAGAATCAAAGCACCGCCTGAAAAGGCTCTCTTGACAACATATGGGCCTTCATAGGTAGGAGTCCATTTTCCCCTAGAATCTGGTTTGAACGATAGAATCTTCTTGAGCACAAGGTCGCCTTCCCTGAACACACGAGGTCTGACCTTCATATAAAAAGCTTTCTTCACCCTCTGCTGATATAACTGACCATGACACATGGAAGTCAATCTCCTCTCTTCAATCAAATTCAACTGGTCAAACCTAGTCTGACACCATTTAGCCTCAGTCAACTTGGCTTCCATGAGCACACGCAATGAAGGAATCTCAACCTCTACGGGGAGCACTGCTTTCATACCATATACAAGAGAGAAAGGGGTTGCCCCTGTTTAAGTACAGACGGATATACGATACCCATGCAAAGCAAATGGGAGCATCTCATGCCAATCCTTATACGTGACAACCATCTTCTGAATAATCTTCTTGATGTTCTTATTCGCAGCTTCAACAACCTCATTCATCTTAGGTCTATAGGGAGAAGAATTATGATGTGCAATCTTGAAGTCTTTGCAAAGAGCTTCCACCATATTGTTATTCAAGTTCGATTTATTGTCAGTAATGATCTTGCTTGGCACACCATAACGACATATGATATGATTCTTGATAAACCTCACAACAACTTGCTTGGTTACATTTGAATACGATGCCGCTTCAACCCATTTTGTGAAGTAGTCAATATCTACCAAAATGAAATGATGTCCATTCGAAGCTTTGGGCTCAATCATCCCAATCATATCAATTCCCCACATGGAGAAGGGCCATGGGGAAGAAATAACATTCAATAGTGTCAGAGGAACATGAATCTTATCATCATAAATTTGAACTTGTGGCACTTTTTCACAAACTTGCAACAGTCAGATTCCATTGTCAGCCAATAATAACCTGTCGCAACATCTTCTTTGCCATTGCATGTCCATTGGAATGAGTACCAAAGGAATCTTCATGCACTTCAGTCATCAACAAGTTTGCTTCGTGTCTATCCACGCATCTGAGCAAAACCATGTCGAAATTCCTCTTGTACAGTATATCACCATTCAAGTAGAAGTTACCGGCTATTCTTCTTAAAGTCTTCTTATCTTTCAAAGATGCCCCAGGCGGGTAAATCTGACTTTGGAGGAAACATTTGATGTCGTAATACCACAGCTTCTCGTCTTTGATCTCTTCAATAGCAAACACATGAGCTGGCCTATCAAGACGCCATACAAACAAATTGGGAACTTTATTCCAATACTTCACTATAATCATTGACGCCAACGTTGCAAGAGCATCTGCCATCCGGTTCTCATCTCGAGGGATATGATGAAACTCAACCTTTGTAAAGAAAGTTGAAATCCTCCCTGCATAATCTCTATATGGTATCAAACTGGGTTGATTCGTCTCCCATTCACCTTTGATCTGATTCACAACCAAAGCTGAGTCTCCAAAGACATCCAAATACTTGATTTTGATATTCATGGCCTCTTCAAGCCCCATAATGCAATCTTCATACTCAGCCATATTATTTGTACACTTGAAAGTCAAGCTAGTTGTGAATGGTAGATGCGTGCCTTGAGGAGTAATAATCACTGCCCCAATGCCATTACCATACTGATTAACAGCTCCATCAAATACCAACCAGGTTCTGGCCCTTCTTCAAGCAATGGTTCATCACATTCTTTCATTTTTAAGTACAAAATCTCTTCATCAAGAAAATCATACTGTACTGACTGGTAATCTTCAATCGGTTGGTGAGCCAAATGGTTAGCCAAGATACTACCTTTGATTGCTTTCAGAGATCGGTATTCGATATCATACTCTAATAACAACATCTGCCAACGGGAAATTCTCCCAGTTAAAGTAGGCTTCTCAAATATATATTTGATTTGATCCATTTTGGATATCAACCAAGTGGTATGATTCAACATATACTGACGCAGACGCTTAGCAGCCAAGCCAATGCGCAACAAGTCTTCTTAAGCATAGAATACCGAGTCTCACAGTCGGTAAACTTCTTACTGAGGTAGTAAATTGAAAATTCTTTCTTTCCAGTCCCATCTTGCTGACCAAGAACACAACCCATACTATCTTCAAGCATAGTCAAATACATGATCAACGGTCTTCCTTCAACAGGTGGAGGCAAAATCGGAAGTTCAAGCAAATATTCTTTGATACTGTCAAAAGCTTTCTGGCAGTCTTCGGTCCAATCACAAGACTGATCTTTCTGAAGAAGCTTGAATATAGGCACACATGTGGCGGTCATGTGGGAAATGAATATGGAAATATAATTCAAGCGACCGAGAAAACCTCTGACTTGCTTCTCAGTTTTGGGCGCAGGCATCTCTTGTATTGCTTTGACCTTGGAAGGATCAACTTCAATACCCTTCTCGTTGACAATAAAGCCCAACAACTTACCAGAACGAACACCAAAAGTACACTTATTAGGATTTAAGCGGAGTTTATATTTCCTCAAACGCTGGAATAGCTTCAACAAATGCTCAACATGTTCCTCTTCATCAATTGATTTAGCAATCATGTCATCGACGTAAACTTCAATCTCTTTATGCATCATATTATGAAAAAGAGTAGTCATTGCTCTTTGGTAAGTTGCACCAGCATTCTTTAAACCGAAAGGCATCACTCTATAATAGAATGTTCCCTAAGGTGTAATGAATGTAGTCTTCTCCATATCTTCGGGTGCCATCTTGATCAGATTATATCCGGAAAATCCATCCATAAACGAAAAGACTTTGAACTTAGAAGTATTGTCTACCAACATATCAATGCGTGGAAGAGGGAAATCGTCTTTCGGACTGACTTTATTCAAATCTCTATAGTCGACACACATGCAGACTTTTCCATCTTTCTTCGGCACATGCACAATACTGGCCACCCATTACGGATACTCAGCGATCACAAGGAAACCGACGTCAATCTGTGTCTGCACTTCCTCTTTGATCTTCACAACCATATCAGGATGCGTTCTTCTCAACTTCTGCTTGACTGGCGGGCATTCTGGTTTCAACGGCAATCTATGCTCCACAATCTCAAAATCCAAACCAGGTATGTCTTGATAGGACCAAGCAAACACATCTGAATACTCTCGAAGAAGATCAATCAACCCCTTCTTGACATCTGGACACAGGCGAGACCCAATATTGACTTCATTCACATCATCCTCGGAACCCAAGTTGACTAACTCAATTTGCTCTTCGAACGACTAAATGGTCTTTTCATCTTGCTCAAGAAGATGAGATAACTCGTCACGCACTTCTATATCACTTTCCTCCTCGGCTTCAAACACAGGGAATTCAAAATTTGGAGAAGGAGAAGGATCATTGTATTCAATGCGGTTAGGAACCAACCTGCATAATGATTTGATATTTTGATTTTAGAGAAGTGGATTTGTGACCAAATATTATGCAGATGGACAATTATATTGTTTATTTATATTTTCTGTGATTACCATTTTCAGAATAAAGAAAAAAGTAAAAACAAAACATCATAGATGTGGATGAATATAATTAATTTTATTAATGACCAATTTGAAAATGCCCAAACAATGTTCACTTCTCCCTTAGGCATAGGAGAAGGATTTTAAAAACACATAAAAGCAATTACTTAGATTGATGCAAAATAACAGGAATATCACCAGCAGTCCAATTGTTGCAAGCCTTTCCATGCGTCACAAAATTGGTGCAGTCTTCCTCTTCATCATCTCCTAGCACAGCAGCTGAGTGTTGTTCATTGCCATGAATAAACCCTCCGCTACGAAAGCTAAGTTGCATATCTTCAGACCTTGCAATTGATGAACCTTTCTGGAACCCCAAATCGGTTCTGCCTTTGTTGTCGGAGACCTCTACCATGCGCTCCCACTGATCAACATTGCCTTCTTCCAAAATCTTCTTAGCATCTTTCAACAAGGACATAGGTGCCCCAACTCTCTTTTCAGTAGCAATTAAGGCCTGGAACGGAGTTCCAACCTCATCCTTAGGTTCAACATAAGAGAAAGATGACAAATGGATAACCAACAACGCCTTCTCTCCACCAACAGTCATAAGCTTCCCATTCTTCACAAATTTGAGCTTCTGGTATAAAAGTTGAAGTAGCAGCTCCTGCCTCATGGATCCATGGCCTCCCCAAAAAGCAACTATGGGCCGGGTGGATATCCATTACTTGGAAAGTAATTTGGAAGTCACTCGGACCAATCTTAACTGGAAGGTCCACTTCACCAATAACTGTCTTGCGTGAACCATCAAAAGCTTTGACAATTACACCACTATACCTCATAGGCGCTCCTTAGTATGATAGCTTTGACAGAGTTGACTTCGGAAGCACATTTAGCGACGACCCGGTGTCAACAAGCACATTTGACAAAGCATCCTCTTTGCAATTCATTGAAATGTGCAAAGCCAGATTATGATTTCTTCCCTCCTCAGGGAGTTCTTCATCACAAAAGCTAAGATTATTGCACGAAGTGATGTTAGCCATAATATGATCGAACTGATCCACTGTAACATCATGTTCTACAAAAGCTTGTTCTATAACTCTCTGCAGTGCTTCTCTGTGAGCTTCAGAATTCATGAGCAGAGACAACACTGAGATTTTTGAGGGGGTTTGGAGCAACTGCTCCACCATATTGAACTCACTCCTCTTGATTAACCGAAGTACCTCATCATCATCATTGGCCTTAGCATCGCTGGATTCACTAGACTTATCCTTTGAAGCACCAACTGGATCTACAACAGGCACTTCCACCTTCTTACTCATAACTAATTCCTCCTTATCCTTTGGGAACACCGACCCAAACACACGACCACTGCGGGTCACCTTGGCAACATCAACAATGCTCACCACAAAGCTAGTCGTAGGCAATGAGACCTCTTGACCACCTTCTACCATTGTGGCATTATACCGATACAACACAACTTTATCAGATGAATACGGGACTGGACCCACTAACCGTATAACCAACGCCGATACTGATCCATTGCTGACATTGTTATTGTTGTTGCTGTCGTACTAAATTACCAATCTCTCTAGATGCTTAAAAATGGGCACTATGACATTCACGTCGTCATCCACATGACGGGATTGAACAATTTGAATCATGCCTTCATCCATCAGTCGTTGGATGTCCCTTTTCACAACTTCACAACCCCTCAGGTTAACACTACAGATAACACAACTGTCATGGTCATGTTCATAATCAATCGCCAAACAGACATCCTTATGCATCTGCACCAAGGATCTTCGAATAAAGCGCACATCAAAAACCTTAAACTTGCCAGGACAACCATCCACCATGTTCATAGAAGATTTCCCACGAGCGGGCAACAAATTTGCTTTCACATTCGGCGCACGGTCTTCGAAGGACACCATTCCACTCTTCATCAGCTTTTGAACCTCATACTTGAGTGGATAGCAGTTCTCGATATCATGTCCGGGTGCTCCTTGATGAAAAGCACAATGGAGTTCAGGCTTGTACCACCAAGGAAGTGGTTCTGGAAATTGCGGCGGGTTTCTCGGTTGGATTAGGTTCTTGAGAACCAAAGACGGGTATAATTCTGCATAAGACATAGGAACTGGGTCGAAAGAGACCTTTTTCCTCTCAAAGTTTTGTTGATGATGATTGTTGTTGGTATTGTTGTTGTTGTAGGTGTTTGTTCGTTGTTGCGGTTACTGTTGTTGACATTGTGGTTGTTGAACTAGTGTGGATTGTTGATTAGAAAATACCGGGATAACGAAAGATACTTGGTGGTGATGTTGACAGGATGATTGATTCCTTCTAATCTGAGGCCTCCTCTGCCTCCCACTGCTTACTACATTCACTTCATTGTCCTTTTTCTTCCCAAAATTATTGCCATACCTCTTGCTTGTTGACGCTTCATCCTTCGACAAACGTCCCTCTCAGACTCATTCCTCAAGCCTCATCCCCATGTTTACCATTTCGGTAAAGTCACTGGGGGCACTAGAAAATTTTCTTTCATAATAAAATGAACTCAGGGTCTTCAGAAAGATCTTTATCATCTCTTTTTCCTCCAAAGGAGGAGTGATCTGGGCAGCCAATTCCCTCCATATTTGTGCATACTCTTTAAATGTCTCCTTATCTTTCTGAGACATAGACCTCAACTGGTCTCTATCAGGCGCCATATCCATATTGTACTTATATTGCTTTATAAAAGCCTCCCCAAAGTCATTGAAAGCATGAATGCTAGCACTATCCAATCCCATATACCAACGGAGCACAACACCGGTCAAACTGTCTTGGAAATAATGAATCAACAGTTTATCATTATCGGTCTGAGTAGACATCTGCAAACATATATATCAACAATTGCAATAATTTTTATATGACCAAAAATCTCTTTTCATTTATATAATTGGAAGGATTACACTGAGTATAATTTCAGAAACCAAATGAAAAATACAAGAGGAAATGAGACTAGTCATCCTAAGGATCCCTAACAACGATGTCAGAAGATCTGGATGAAGGCGCGTACTTCCTTCGAATGCATCGAATCTCGGTCTCAAAAGAAGCCTTCATCAGAGTCTTCTCGAGGACAAGCTGATCAACAATCTTCTCCCAAGCAACGGAAGGCTGAGGCATGCTAGAAGATGAAACCTCTAGCTCTCTCTGTCTCTTTGTCATTCGGTCTTCAAGTAGCTCAATGAGTGCATCTTTGTCCTTAGACTCCAACTGCAACTCTTCATGCTTCTTGCTCAAAGCACGTAAATGCTCTTCCCACATATCCTTCTCTTACTTCATCTTGACGAGCGCGTCTTCCAACTCCTATACATCTTGGTTAGGGAGAGTTAATGGCTCAACCACAACCATAAACATAGGTCATTCACAAGGATAAGGCATCTTCAACTCCAAAGCTCTCTTCTTCACCCAAAGAATGTAAGCCTCCAAAGCTACACAATTACACGGACCAAGCTCGGATCTTCCTTTCCTATGCACAGTATGCCAAGCATGCACAATCTTCTGCTTCAAATGTTGGGGATCTTTACCCTCTTGATAGAAAAGACCTTCTAACAAAATGTTATTAGGTTTGTCTCTCAAGGGGAACCCAAGTTGACGACGAGCCAAAGCAGGTTTGTAGTTAATTCCTCCTTGCGTACCAATGAGAGGCACATTAGAGAATTTACCACAACTATCAAGAATCTCCAAACTGCTCAAAGACGGATCATACCAAACTATATCATTATTAGTGAGAGACATAAGTCTCTGAGACCACTGTAGACATTGTTTGTTCTCCACAAAAGCAGGTGTCTGAGGCAAGTGCAAAATAAACCACTTGTACAGAAGAGGAATACAACATACAATAGTTCCACCACCCTTAGAATTACTTAGATGCAAATAGAAATACATATCACCCAATAAAGTAGGCACATGATTCCCAATCAAGAAAAGTCCAATGACGTTAACATCAACAAAATCGTCAATGTTAGGGAACAAAGCCAATCCATAAATGAGCAACACAAAGATAGTTTCAAAAGCGTCCACACTACCGGCTTGAGCAAAAGCAGTAGCTTCCTTGTTGAGGAAATTAGATGGCAACCCAAACAATCCTCCTTTCTTCACCCAATGAGCATCTATCTCAGACTTCTTAAAGTGAAGAGCTTCAGCAATAATACTAGATCGAGGAATCTCCTCCAATCCACTAAAAGGCACTCTACTAGAAATAGGTATCCCCAAAAGATGAGAATACTCCTCAAAGGTAGGCACAAGCTGAAAATTTGTGAAAGTGAAACAACGGTAGAGAGGATCATAGAACTGTACTAACACACTCAGAAGTCCTTCAATCACATTAGCAGATAAGATAGACAAAAGCTTCCCATGACGTTGTTTGAAGTCCAAGGGATCTAATACAAAAGATGTTAGCTTCCTTAACTCTTTCAAGTCGGGACATCTGAAACTGTACTTCTTAGTGTTCCTTCGTCTATAATCCCTGGTCTGAAAATATTTGCAAATAATGCCTCAGTTCCTTGAAATTTTGTGTGATGAATGTTATGATGCGCATGAATGCAGGAATGCAATAATCACAAATAAGGGATCACACACAGGGCAAGCAAAAAAAGGTCAAGGGATGAATCAAGTCATTGTCAAGATCAATCATCCATTTTGGTGGATTATGGTTTGCACCTTTTCAACACCCAAGTTCCATTGATATTGACAAGACTTGATTGTATCAACCAAGAATCAAGGGTATGTTGGAAGTCACGAGCATGGAGTGTGGGTAAGAACCATCCCAAAAGGAGTGAACTAAGGATAAAACCTGTAGATCATGTTCTAAAAAGTTCCCAGAGTCTTAATTCCATCTATCGGATATTACAGGTTAAGATGACTGACTCATCGACCCATAATATTCTCAAGAGAAACTCGTCTGAGTGTAGTATCGCATAACAACTGTTATCAACTCTACACTTGAACAGTTTCTGCACTACGTCCTAAATAGGCCAAGAGGGGGTAAATGTTCTACGGTCCAAAGCTTCTCAGACCCAAATTAGAGATAGTAATGCCTAAACATAAATACTTGTGTGACATTTCCAAATGCAAAAGAGTCTCCACTGAGGAGATGGATCTCAAGCCAACTTGTTAAGGACTACTTCACACAAGTCGAACATGACTATACCATCCTCCTATCTTAATTTCACTCAAGTTCGGGTTAGAACTTATCTCACCACTAAGAGATCACCAAGCACAACAAGCAGATTATATCACACATACATATATACAAACATCACATATATATAAATATATACACACAAAAAGTAAGCTAAACCCACTGGAGACTACTCCCCAACAGAGTCTCCACTTAATTTCTGTAGCGGTAAATTCATGATCATCAAGCTATGGATAAGCTAGACATCAAATAACAAGAGTCGCCACCGCGCTTTTATTGTTTCTAAGGCAAAAGGGAAAAAGTATGAACAAAACCCAAAAGTAAGAAGTTTTCAAATCAAAACTAATAAAATGTCAGAGATTATAGGTAAGGGGGTTGGTTACATAGAGGGAAGGTGTTAGCACCCAAAGTGTCCTAGGTACTCCTAGGGAGCCCTTTTTGTGTGCATATGTATTTGGTACAAAAATGATGTTTACAAATAAATAGAATGGGGGGATGAGAAAAGAATTCATTAATTATATTTTTGTGTTTGACAAGACCTTCAGACTTGTGTCTACGTACCAACATAAAAATGAGGGATCAAAACCTCGTAGTTCGTAATACAAATTTCAAAATGGATGCATTGCTTTTAATAAAAATTAAGTTTGAAAGGCACAAGGGCCTAAAAAATGGTTTGAATGAGTTAGTTCTTTTTTTGGATTTTTGAAAGTTTAAGTTAAGTATAGTTAAGTTTATTTACAAGTTTGATTTAGGAAAATAAGTTTAAAAATGCAATGGCATAAGGCCAAAGTTTCTATCTTTTTGCAAAGTGGTCAAAGTTTATAACAAAATAAGTTCAATCAAAGAAGATTTTGAAAAGGGAGGGAGAGATTTTGAAATTAAATAAATGGGGAGAAGATGAAGAGACTAATCCTATACACAAAATTAAAAGTTAAGAGTTGAAAAGATCTGACCAAATGGGTAGCAATCCAATAAACAAGAATGTAAATAGAAACCCAGAATTCCCTTGGACTTTTAAAATCAAGCAACACACAAATGCATAATTATATTATCTTGAAGAGAAAAGGCATCAAATAAAGATAGCCACATCCAAGCTTTAGTTATTACATGATCTTTTTCAGATTAGCCCATGTAACAGATGGATTCCATAAGTCACAGGTTCAAAATAACAGCTTCACAATGATCATGTTGCAGATGAACTTAGAGGGATCTTGAATGATGTATCAGATGAAGTTTCAAATTGCAAGCACTTAGTTTCACAGAAAATTGGCATTGGCCAAGTCCTTTAGCATAGGAATGTTGCCTAAGTTCTAAGTTCATTTGTCCAAGATCAAGCCAACAGTCCACACAATAGTTTTTTAGGGTTTTTGTTGTTATTATGTATATTAATGGTCAAAGACCACACAAAAGAAGCAAGTATACACAAACAAGATATATCAGACAATATGGTCCAAGTGGACAAAGTGAAAATTGCATTAACATAAATAATTAGAATGATATGAATAATGGCAAATGAATAAAGACTAAAATTAAATGACATTAAAGTAAATGGATTGAAATTAAAAGTTAGTTGTTAATGAATTAGAAGTTAGTATTGTTTTGCTTTTGCTTTTCATTTTAAGACATTATTTGGAGAACACTCAACCCACTTATCACAAGCATGGATCCTTGAGCCAAGACATCTTCCAAAGGAAGGAAAAAAGGCCAAGTTTCCACACAATACCATGAAAGAGGGGAGACTTACAATCTCACTAACTAGAATGCTATGCCTTTTGTGTCACAAATTTAGCGCTATGTTAAGCAATCGTAATTGGACTTATGTAGAAGTCACAACTATTTGAGGTCGGGCAATAAGATTTTGGTGTTAATGCATGTTATACACATAGTATAATGGACTATGCTCATGAAACATACCACACAAAAAAATGCAAAAGAGGTGGCTTAATCTCATCCATACTTATGTTGATTTTTCAATCAAATTGCCTTAGGACTTTGAGATATCATAGGCCAAATGGAATGGATGCATAAAGAAAGGGAATGAGATGAAGAGGGAGGGGAATGGATCAAAACTCAAATTGGTCAAAGGAGGACTTTTGCCAAATTAATATCATCCATTCATTTTGGGAGATGGAATGTACATTCCATCAATCCTCCAAATCCAATGATATTAACTTGACAAAGTCAAATCAACCTTGACCAAGGCCCAACAATAAGAGTCAAACTCAAACAAGTCATCACAATTGGTCAACAAAAATTATCTGGCATTAATCAATTAAAAAGACTAAAATAATACATTTAAATTAAATATGGTTTGTCCAATTCCTAAAACTCATCAAAAAACCAAGAAAATGGTCATGAGATTTATCATAGGTCAAACAAAGTCAAAGGACCTTGGAGAAAAAATTTCAAAATTTTTAAAGACTTAAAAGTAGTTTTAAATAATTAAAAATAATCACAATATCAATTAAATCATGAAAAATATTAATATTGATCCAAAAAATAATTTTAATTCAGAATATGAAAGAGGAAATTATTTGAATTTTTTTGTGAAACTCTCATATTTTTTGGATCAATATTAAAATTAATATGAATTAATAAAAATAAAAGGAATAAAAGAAAACAGAAAATTGCAAGAAAACGTGGACCACTTGATCTCCCTCATTAATTGAGGTGGCGATTAAGTGGTCCTCAATGCGAATTCCACCGTGGACTTAAGTCAATGCGCCACAGAGATGGTAATCAGAACCAACGCGTGAGATTAAAACATTTTAAAACAGATCAATGGCTCTGAACACTTCCAGCACATCGCCGGAGTCCAAAGGCCAGTCATCTTCTCCGGTGACCCTGGCCGGACTGGTTCACTCATCACCATCAAGAAAATGAAAAAGGAGGACATGATCTGAAAGAAAAAATGGCGTAGAGCACGAACCTGATCTCAATTTTAACTAACTCCACATATATAGAAAGATATGAGGAGTTGAATTTTGAGGTGTGTCAACTGAGTCACTTCGATTTGACCTATAAGCAACTCAATCTTCTTGCCTACATTGGTAGGACTTCAGACAACCAAAGATCCAAGAGAATTGAGTAGAATTGAGAGAGAATCAAAGAGATGAAGTTTTCTGAAAATTACCTTCAATGCTATGAATTTCTTGATGTTGCTTTCTCCAAACACGATCTGATCACACTTGAGAAGCTAGTAGGAAGTGATTGATGAGGTTGCAAGGCTTTGGATCCTGGAGTTTTTGAATCTCCAACAGTTGAGATTCAAACTCAAATTTTAAATTGAAATTTATCTGGTTTTCCTTTAGAATGAGAGGGTTTCAATGGGGGGGGGGGCAAAGATGGCGCACAAGGTGTGATTCAAATGAGCATAGAGGTCATGTATTTATAGCATGAATGAGTGATATTTGCACACTTCAAATTTTGTCCAATTTTAGCAATGTTGATGGCACGAGTGCATGGGCATGTGCAGGCCCATGATGCAATGCAAAAGGGTCCAAAATAAATCCAAATGAAGTCTGAATGGAAGCTTGATTGGCAAGGCAAAGTGAACTGAAGTTTTGAAGCTTGATTCTTGCCAAATATGAAACTCTGTTAAAGCCATGCGCATACCTAGCAAACCTCATCCAAAATGCATGAACTTGGGTTCTTTGGAAAGCTTGGATCAAGGGGAACAAGTTTGATGTTCAACACGTTTTCATTTGGAGCTTGGAACATGGATAATTTTGAGGTGGAAGTTTGGAAACTTCAACATGTTGAAATTTTTTCTAAGTGTCAATCCATATATCTCAATATTCCACCTTGCTTAACTTTTTATGTGTGCTTCAAATGAGAAAAGTGTCTTTATAAAAGTTGTAGATATTTCAAAGACCTTTAAAATGGTCACCAATTTCATGTCATTTGGATTTGGAATGATAGCTATGCATTTTTGAAGTTTGGAAAAATCACTTGTTCAGTGGTATAGGTCAAAAATGACCTACAATGTAACCTCATATCACATACTCATACAAGTTGAATTAGCTCTCACTCTAAACATCAAAGTTGAATTAGACATCTTGAATTTGATTGTGCAACTTGGAAATCTTTCATCTCATAAAAATTGAGCAATTTATGGCCTTGGGAAGTTGACTTTCAAATTAGGGTTTAGACAAAATGACCTATAATGTTTCAACATAAAAGATGATTTTCCAAGTAAAAATAGCTCTAGGTCTCAACATGAAATTTGTTTGGAATGTCATTTAGAGTAACGTTTATCTTGGAATAATTTTCATATGGTGAAAATTGTAGGAGATAGGGTCTAGGGAGACCCAATTTTGATAAGATGAATTCATCTGGCCAACCACCATCAACCAACTTGCTTACCTTCAATTCTTTGAACTTTCTTGGCTCATGGTAGATCATATATGCATAAGATGATGAATTTTGAAGTGTACCTTGAGATATTTGATCAATTGGTGAGATAGCTTGTTGGAGAAGTTACTCAAGATACCCAGTCAAACTAGGGTTTCCAAGGCAAATCACCCTTAAACTCTTGAAGAAAACTTGATCAACATAACATGTGGGAATCAATGGAACTCATACATGATACACATAACCATTCTTGGATCAATTCATGGTTGTACTCTTTGTCATGAGGGTCCTAAACCCTAGATATGAACTTGATACATCAATGGAGATCATGCCCTACCTACAAAAGAGTTAGGTAAATGCAAAGGCATATTTTTGTATTTTGGTTAGTAAATGATGATATACAAGTATGATACAATCACATAGTGCTTTGTGATCTCTCCCAAAACAAACCCAATGAAAGAGGGGTAAGGAGGATGCCAAGGTATGATCCCAATGCTAATGTATATGATGAAATTGCATGAGGGATCTTAGGGTCAAAATTGGGGTCTTACACACAGTCCGAACGACATTTGTAGGTAGGCAAATGTACCATAGGGACATGTGAAGGTCATTTTCTCTTGGTCGTCAGGATGAATAGGAATTTGTAAAAATCCCGAATAACTGTCTAAGTAGCAGAAGTGAGAATGCTTAGCCAATCGTTCAAGCATTTGATCGATAAACGGTAAAGGAAAATGATCCTTCTGAGTGGCTTTGTTTAATTTTCTATAATCAATGCACATTCTACTTCCAGTAACCACTCTTTGTGCTATATATTCACTTTTTTCATTATTAACAACTGTGATGCCTCCCTTCTACGGTACAACATGTACTGGGCTGACCCATTGACTATTGGATATTGGGTAGATAATATCTGCTTCTAACAGCTTTTGCACTTATTTCTTTACTACATCACTCAGAATAGGATTTATCCTTCTTTGATGTTCTCTAGAGGTCTTATTGTCTTCCTCTAGCATTATGCGATGCATGCATATGGAAGGGCTTATTCCTTTTAGATCTGAGATATTGTAGCCTAAAGCAGTTGGATATTTTCTTAAAACATGTAGAAGATTTTCGGTTTCATTATGCCCTAAGTCTGCATTGACTATTACAGGTCGCTCGAGTTCAGTGTCTAGGAATTTGTACCTTAGATTTTTGGGTAACGTCTTAAGTTCTAGGGCTGGTTTCTTTGGGTAAGGCATATGATCAGGCGTTAGTGCTAGGAATTCTCTTAGGATGTCATCTTGGTATTCCTCACTCCAATTTTCATCTTCAAAAGTAGGAGGCCTTGGAATTTTTAGTATTTCGGAGTATGATGTTTGTTCATTCTCCATTTCTCTTATACATTCGTCGATGACATCTATAGACAACAAGTATCATCTATAGCTGATGCCTTTAAGAATTGTGTCAAAATGAATTCGACTTTCTCCTCACCAACTTCAAAGGTTAGCTTGCCTTTCTTAACATCTATAATGGCTCCGGCAGTAGCTAGGAATGGTCTTCCTAATATGACAGGGATGTTAGAATCCTCTTTTATATCAATGATTATAGAATCAGTAGGAATATAGAATTGTCCTATACGTACCGAAATGTTTTCTAACATACCTACGGGAAATTTAACAGAACGATCTGCAAGTTGTACGGACATCCTCGTAGGTCTTAGCTCTCCCATTTTGAGCCTTTCGCATATGGAGAGGGCATTAAGCTAATACTGGCTCCTAAGTCGCATAGTGCGTTGTCTATGACAAACTTTCCGATTACATAGGGTATGGAGAAACTACCTGGGTCTTTCAGCTTAGGAGGCATATTGTTTTGTATTATAGCGCTACACTCAGCAGTAAGTGTAACAGTTTCGTTATCCTCTATCTTCTTCTTGTTAGATAAGATTTCTTTGAGAAACTTAGCATATGAGGGCATTTGAGTGATGTCTTATGTAAAGGGTATTGTGATATTCAATTATTTTAGAAGCTCTACGAATTTTTTAAATTTCCCTACACTTTTAGATTTAACAAGTCTTTGAGGATAAGGTATAGGGGGTTTATATGGTGGTGGAGGCACATAAGGTTCTTCTTTCTCTACGGCCTCTTCGTTTTTATCTTCCTCTTGATCGTCTTCCATCTTAGTTACCTTACCAGGGTATTGGTGCATGGATGGGTTTTGAATTCTAGGGTCGGTCGGTCCCTCTAGTTCTGTCCCACTTTGTAGTCTAATAGCATTTGCATGACCTTTCGGGTTTGGTTACGGCTGTCTAGGAAATGTGCCTGTAGGAGCAGAAGTAGGTGCTTGTTATTGAGCCACTTGTGAGATTTGTGTTTCCAACATTTTGTTATGGGTGGCTAATGCGTCTACCTTGTTTTCTAACTGCTTGATTTGCTCACTAGTGTGTACATTTTGATTTAGGAAATCCTTATTTGTTTGGGCTTGGGTAGCTATGAAGTTTTCCATCATTATTTATAGGTTTGACTTCCTAGGAGCATTTTGAGTATTTGTGGCAGCTTTATGATATCCTGGTGGTACAACAGGTGTTTGGTTAGGTGCATACAATGCATTATTGTTTTTGTACGAAAAGATAGGATGGTTCTTACAACCTGGGTTATAGGTGTTTGAGTGAGGGTTTCCTTGAGCATTGTTTACCCGGTCTGTGGAGGTTCTTGTCAAGAGTTGACATTCTAGGGAAGCATGCCCTGGAACTCCGCATATCTTGCAGTTTGGTGCTGCAGCAGCCACGGTGGCTGCGGGTGTTATGGTAAAGTTGTCTATCTTTTGACTAAGAGCGTCTACCTTAGCATTGACATGGTCAAGACTACTTAATTCGTACATACCGACTTTCGTTGGAGGTTTCTCTATGGAGGTTCTTTCTCTTCCCCACTGGTAATGATTCTGGGCCATACTTTTGATAAGTTGATAGGCCTCATTGTAGGGTTTATCCATCAGTGCACCACCTACGGCGACGTCTATCGTCAATCTTGTGTTATACAAGAGACCGTTGTAAAAGGTATGGATGATCAACCATTCTTCTAGGCCGTGATGTGGACAAAGCCTCATCATGTCTTTGTATCTCTCCCAAGCTTCAAAAAGGGATTCATTATCTTTTTGTTTAAACCCGTTTATTTGGGCTCTTAGCATAGCCGTCTTACTAGGTGGGAAATATTGTGCTAAGAAAACATTCTTAACCTCGTTCCACGTAGTGACAGAGTTGGATGGAAGAGACTAGAGCCAAGTTCTAGCTCTATCTCTTAATGAGAATGCGAAAAGACATAGTCTTATAGCTTCGGGGATGACACCATTTGCTTTCACTGTGTTTGCATATTGCAAAAACACTAACAAATGTAGGTTCGGGTCCTCCGTGGGGCTGCCTGAAAATTGGTTTTGTTGTATGGCTGATAACAACGAAGGTTTTAGCTCGAAATTATTGGCCTCGATGGCAGGGGCAGCGATGCTGTTATGTGGTTCATCCTGCGAAGGGATTGCATAGTACTTAAGAGGACGGTTCTGCGGTCCTTCGGCCATCTCTGGTCGAATAACTGGTTCAGGAATATGGATATTAGGATTGGGAAGATTTAGCTTGATACGATGTTCTCGTATCAGGTCTCGTATCCGACGTTCTAACCTCAGATAACGGTCGGATTCGTGAATGGTAGCTTTAATTTCTCTCCTTGAGAGCGAGTACTTGGCATACACTCGACAAATTAGAAATGAAAATTGAATTGTTTGCCTTAGTCTATACTGGGCAACACTGGAGTTACGATATCGACTAAAATAGTCCCCGACAACGGCGCCAAAAACTTGGTCGCGTGACTTAGTAAGTCTACGGGAATCGTGACTGCAAGTGCACAGTCGTATCGCGTAGTTTTAAAGATTATCGAACCCACAAGGACTAATAATCAAACGTATCGTTATCTAATGTTACTATGTAAATCTAAGGCTGATGATCGTTCTAAGATTGTAGGGATGAAGAGAAATAACTATAATGTGAACAAAATATTAATAAAGATACTTGATAAAGGGATATCGGTATGTAAGGCATCAAACTTCGGGGAGTTGATAGATAGTTGGTGTAATCTTATGGGTCAAAATATTCTTCAGTAGAAATTCTTTATAAAAAGGACTTAGTCTCACACTCTCGTTTTATTGACTCTGACCATACTCTTAAACCAGAATGCATGGCTCTCGCGGTCTCATTTTGAATTTAAAATTAATTTTTGAATATGAATAAATTCTAATTAATCCTAAAGCGCTCTCGCTGTGTTTAGGATTAATGCCTAGTTTTAGCTATCAGGTTAAAATCTCAAACTCTCGTTCTTATTGATCGTGACCTTTGCTTGTTTTGTACTCTCGTACAATTTTTTGTGTGAATAAAACAAGAAACTAAAACCGGAAAAGTAAAATTTATAAAAGCCAACACCAATTATTTACGAATCCCGTCGTTTCGAAAGTCTTTACATACCGATACCTAAAGGTTTAGCCAGACATGGATTCGATAACATACATGGTATTTAGATAATCAGGCATGCAATAAGGCATAAATAATTAAAATGGAAATTAAAATAAAACCTGGAATATAAATCGAGAACTTGAAATAAATCTTGATTCTTCAAATTAAACAATGCCGACAAGCTTTGGCGATCAATTACACCTTTACAATCGAAATCAAATGCGTAAACAATAAGTTGCAATAGTCCCCGATATGGAGAATCTATTGCATTTACAAAGTAAGAAACTGCCTAAGAAAACTAACCAAAAGAATCTGACTGAAAAAATACACCATTTCGTAAAAACTAACTTTCCCATATATACTCCCCACTCTCCTTAAAAGTAGCATTAGATTTCTTCTAGTGGGGAATGGTTGGTTGAAAAAGTAAGAGTCAAAGGTGGAGAAAATTGTGGAGAAAATTATGGAGAGAAAGAAGGAGAAAATTGCGGAGAGAAAGAAGGAGGAATGGGTTGGTGGAGGCAGCCACAACCCTAATTTGATGTACGTGGCGGGGCCACTTTCATGTGTGGTGGGCGCCACATTCCCAAGCTTTGTGGCGAGCGCCACCCTTCTTAATTCCTTGTGGCGGGTGCCACTCTTCCATGTGGTGGGCACCATCTTCTTCAAATGTGGTGGGCTCCATTCATGACATTGGGATCATATCTTCGTATCCTCCTCACCCCTCATTCATTGGGTTTGCATTGGGAGAGATTACCAAGCACATTTGATTGTATCATACTTTATTTTTATTTGTTTACTAACTAAAATACCAAAAATGTGTCTAGTGTAGCTTTGTTTCCTTTGTAAGTAGTGTCTATGTCCACATGTGCTTCATCAAGCTCACAACCAGGGTTTGAGACCCTCAGTGCAAATAATCAAGAAAGCAATAGTCCAATTGAGTTCTAAGCATCATATATGAATCCCCATGTTCTTTACTTGTCATTTTGATCAAGAATTCATCAAGAGTTTGAAGCTTGTTTGTTAAGGAAGCCCTAATTCATCTAGGTATTTTGTGTGCCTTCCTCAGAAAGTTTCTTCAATAATTGGTCAAAAATATTATGGTATACTTCATTTAACATCATCTTAAGGATATATGATCCTCCATGAGCCCCAAAGAGCAAAAGAACTTCAAGTTTGCAAGTTGGTTCAAGGGGGTTGACCAAAAAAGTCTACTAGTCAAATCTAGTGTTCCCTAGACCTTATATCCTACAATTTTTGTCATATGAAAATGATTGCAAGAGAAAAGTTACTATCTATGACATTCTAAACAAATTTCATGTTGGCATAAAGGGCTAATTCTGATTGGAAAGTCATTTTGTATGGTGAAAGATTATAGGTGATTTTGTGTGTGCCCTAGATAGAGGGTCAACTTCAAAGAACCATAACTTGCTCAATTTCTATGATATTAATATGATCCAAGTTTCATGATTAACTTCAAGATGGCTTCTACAACTTTTCTTCTTTGAGAAAGGTCAAATTCCACTTGCAAGGGCATGTGCCATGAGGAAACATTATAGGTCAATTTTGGCCATTATCATTGAACATGCATTTTTCTTCAACTTCTAAAATCCATAACTCCATCATGCAAGATCCAAATGGTGTCAACATTGTGACCAAATTGAATATAATTGAAATAGATACAAATTTGTAGAAGGAACCAAAGTCATTTGAAGCTCATAGCAAAAGTTATTCAAGGTGGAAAAAGGGTACATTTGACTTTTAACTTAGAAAATTTTCAAGTATGTTTGATTCCTCCAACTTCAACACCAAAATTCATCATGACTCAAGCTTTAAATGGAAAGATTTTCAACATCGAAGTTGTTCCCCTTCATGCTAGCTTTCCAAAGAATCCAAGATCATTTCATTTAGACAAATATTGAGGGACTTGCAGATGGTTCCTTTGTTTGGTTTGTTTTGGCAACTTTGGCATTCAAATGATAATTCCCTTTGTATGCTTCCATGTTATGACTTTAGCAACTTTTGTACACGAATTGGAAGTGGATTGCATCATTGTTTGGGCCTAATTCCATACCCATGCACCCATGTACAACATTGCTATTTTTGGCCAAATTTTGAATTGGTGTGGAAATGAATTTAAGAGCCTATATATACATGTCCATTGCCTCAGAATTGGAGGACCCTGGCCTAAACTTTGATCTGCAAATCTCCTTACTTTCATTGAAAGAACAACCTTGAATATTTCTTTGAAATCGAGTTTTAGTTAACCTTCTATTTTTGAGCTAAAACTCCAAGGGCTCACAACCATTTACGTTGAAATTATCTCCTGTAAGCAAGAAGAAGCAAGACCAAGAGGATTGGGATCGAGATCGAGCTTCACCACTACAAACCAAAGGTGGAATTTCTCAAACCTTCCTTCTTCGATTCTCTCTCATTTCTCCATCTTTTTTATTGATTTTTGGTTGGCTGAAGTCCTACCAATGTAGGCAACAAGATTGAGTTGCTCTGAGGCTAAATCGTAGTAACTCAGTTTGCATACCTCATTTTTCAATTCCACATATCTTTATGTATAGTGAGAATTGGAGAAAATGGAGGTCAGATCCAAAATCCTGACATTTTTCTCTTCAAAATAGTGTATGGATCTTTCATTTTTGTGAATATTTTGGTTGGACCAGTCCGGTGAGGGTGACCGGAGAAGATGACCGGAGCTAGGGCTCCGGTGGTGCACTAGCAGTGTCCAGGCCATCTGATCCTTGGTCCATATTTTAATTTGAGCCATCCAATGTAATTACCATGTGTGCGAGCGCGTTGAATGATGACCACGATAGATGATACACGCTTGGCCATCAAATCTGCCACCTCAATTAATGAGGGAGATCTGATGACCCTTGTTTTTTTGAATTAACTGATTTTCTGTTTTAATATTTTAATTAACATTTTCTTATTTAATTAATTATAAATTAAATATTAACCCAAAAAATATGGGACTTTCATAAAATTTTTTAAAATAATTTCCTCTTCCATTTTCTGAATTAAAATAATTTGTTGGATTTGATTTTATATTATTTGAGAATTAAATGATTTTTGACTTGTTTTTAATTGATTTTAAATACTTTAGACTTTCAAAATTTTCAAAAAAAATTAGTCAAAGGCCCTTTGACCTTGTTTGACCTATGATAAATCCCTTGGCCATTTCTTTGGTGATTTGAAGGAATTTGAGGTTTTTTCATCTTTAAAAATGCATTTTTATTCATTTGAAAATTGAAATTAAATAGTTTAATTGCATATCCTTCAAGTTATGGGGATCTTTGCCCTCTTGAAAGAACAAGCCTTCCAACAAAATATTGTTTGGTTTATCCTTTAAGGGGAACCCAAGTTGACGACGAGCCAAAGCAGGGTTGTAGTTGATTCCACCACATGTACCAAGAAGAGGTACATTGAAGAACTCACCACAAGAGTCAATAATCTGAACGCCATCATAAACACGGTTATACCAAGAGATATCATAATTAGTGAGAGACATAAGTCTCGTGGACCACCATAGACATCCCTTATTCTCCTTGAAGGCAAGCGTCTGAGGCAAGTGCGAAATAAACCACTTGTACAACATAGGAAAACAACATACAATGGAACCACCACCCTTTGCATTCCTCATATGCAAAGAGAAATAAGTGTCACCCAACAGAGTAGGAACGAGATTAAGAGAAGAGAAAATCCTAATAGCGTTCACATCCACGAAGTTGTCGATGTTGGGAAATAACACTAGCCCATAGATAAGGAGTACAAATATGGCTTCAAAATCTTCCTTACTCATGGCCTTCCCAAACAAAGTAGCTTTGGCAATGAGAAAATCAGATGGGAGACCTTGAATTCCACCTTTGATAGTCATATGGGCAACAATATCAGATACATCCAAATGAAGCATGTCAGCAATCTCTTGAGAAGACAAAATCTTCTCCAAGCCACTGAATGACAACTGATCAAGAATAGGTATACCCACATGATATGCATACTCCTCAAGTGTAGGAAAAAGCTGGAAATCAGAAAAAGTGAAGCATCGATACAGAGGATCGTAGAACTGCACCAACACACTCATCAGACCTTCATCCACTTTAGTAGAAATAATAGACAGAAGCTTCCCATGGCGAGCTTTGAACTTCAAAGGCTCTAATACATAAGAGGCCAAACTCCTTAACTCTTTCAAGTTGGGTTGTCTAAAACTGTAGTTCTTCGTATTCCTTCTTTGCTTATCCATGTCTGAAAATTTGAAAATAAACCTCTTAAGTTCCTTGAAAATCTTTATTGTTGATGACATGAATGCGAATGAATGCATGGATGCAACAATCACACTCAAGGATCAAGCAAGTCACACCACACAAAGGTCACAGGATGGCTCAAGTCATCATCAATATCAATCATCCATTTTGGTGGATTATGGTTTACACCTTATCAACACCCAAGTTCCATTGATATTGAGGATATACGAGAACAAATCAACCGCGAATCACGGGTTTGTTGTAAGTCACGAGCATGAAGTCTTGGTTAAGAAGCACCCAAAGGGAGTGTAATATTGGTTAAACCTGACGATCATGTTCTGAAAAGGTTCCCATAGTCATCATCTCATCTTTCGGATATTATCGGATAAAACGACTACTCGTCCTCCAAAAATATTCTCAAGAGGGACTCTTATGAGTGTAGTATCGCGTAACCATCGTATCAAATCTTACACTTAAACGACCTTCGCACTACGTCCTAAAATAGGCCAAGATGGGCTAGGTATCTAAGGTCCTTGGCTTCTAAGGTTTATGTTGGAAAGAGTAATGCCTAATCACGACTACTCGTGTGACATTATTGATCCCAATAAGACCTCCACCAAGTGAATGGACTTGCAAGTTAACTTGTTAAGGAATAACTCCACACAAGTCAACAAGACTATGCCATTCTCCTATCAAAAGTGCACTCGAGTTCGGGTATAGAACTCATCTCACCAGAAACCACCAAGCATACAAGCAATTAATATATCAAGCAATTCATACATTACAAACAATACAGTCATCCCAAATTTGCACAAAAAATGGCACAAATAAATATAAACATACAACACACATAAGCAAAAAGTAGGCTAAACCCACTAGAGACCTGATTTCCCCAGCAGAGTCGCCACTTTTCTGTAGCGAGGTTTTCGTTACCTTAAGGTTTATTGACTAAACCAAAAGTAAACATACAATTCGAGTCGCCACCACACTTTTATTTGTCCAAAGGAAAGGCTAAAAAGCGAACAAAAGCCAAGGTAAGAAGTTTTTCAAATCAAAACCTAATAAAAATGTCAGAGATCTGGGTAAGGGGGTTGGTTATGAAATGGGAAGGTTTTACGCACCCAAAACATCCTTAGTACTCTAAGGGAACCCTTTTTGCAAACATGTGTTGTAGGTTGGTATTTGTGAAAAGATTTGTACAAAAAGATTGGGCGGATGAGAAGAGAATATATTATATTTACAAATTTTGTTGTTTGAATGGATGAACCCATTTCCTACGTACCATCATAAAGGAGGACCAAAACCTCGTAGTTCGGGGTAAAAATCTCAAATATTGGTGAATTGATTTGACCAAAAGCCTTAAGGTCTTTTGTTATCAAAGGGAGAAAACTCAACCTAAACCAACAATCCACCATGTGAGGAAGGCTTCAACATACTAGTGAGGGGTTAACCCTATAATAAGTATGGAAGACTTATAATCCAATCACTAAGGATGAGGTGAGATTTACATCAACCACTATGACAACTCAAACCTATGACTAATGTTTATGAAAAGGTTTTAATAAGGTGGCCATTGGAACCACAAAACAACTTGAAGTGAGTTGTATTTACAAGTTAAATTTATTTACAAAATAAAGTCAAAGTTGGATTAATGTTTATTCACAATGAGTATTTATGAAAAGATTTTGAAAAGTAAAAGGCATAAGGCCTAGGTTTCTAGTTTGAAACAAAGTCAAAGTTTAAAGAAAATATTTTTTGGCTTGGTTAGAGTGGGGGAGAAGAAGAGAAGTGCTATTCCTAAAGCATACAAAGGTAAGAGAGGAAAGATAAACCCTTGGAGTCCCTTTTCTTGAAATCATAAAGATGATTCAAGATGCTCGTTTCCTTTGGATTTAGCAAACAATTAAGCAATCAAACAATTTGAATTCAAGCTCCTACGATCTCCATTTGGCTTGTCTCTCTTAACTTGGCTACTTATGACAATGGTCCTCTTTTCATAATCTCAAGGTAGGATCCCTATCACACAAGAGCAAACATCAAAAAGTTCACAACACAATAAGAGGAATGGACAAAGAATAAGTTTAGATAAGAAGTCCTTTAAAGTCAACTTTGAAATTTAGCATTCTAAAGGCATGAGGTCTAGTTGCTCTTCAACAAATTTAGCATTCTAAAGACATGAGGCATAGTTGCTCTTGAACTCCTTTAAGCATAGGTATGTCCTAATTCTAAGTCCTTTCTCCTTTTTGCATTTGGTTCACACAAAATAAAGACAAAGCAAACACAAGATAACAATATATTTATATACAATAATTGGCTCAAATGAGCAAAAGAAAAATGACATAAACATAAAATATGGGCTCAAGTGAGCAAAGGGAAAATAAATATGAATAATGAGCAAGAAATAAATTGCATTAAAAGTAAAGGGCAAGAAATTAAATGCTCAAATTAAAGTTAGTAATTAGTGAAGTTATGTTAGTTTGTCATAAGACAATGTAGCACTATGTTAAGCAATTGTAAGTGGACTAATGTAGTATTCACACCTATCTGAGGCCAGTAAATAAAAATATAGGTAAATAAACACAAGTTAGAGACCATGACTAGTAAGCCAAGCTCCACGAAACTTGTCATGCCAAAACAAAAGGGGAAGGGCCTTGTATGGACTTTAGGTTATTTGCTTGACCAAGAAGCAACCTATCTTGGACACAAAACAACTCACTTGATCATGGATCAAGTTGAGTTTGGTTTGGATCAAAGAAGGTTAAACGTGTCATTTGTCAAGACCAACCACAAGACATTAACTCATTGGCCAAATGATGAAAAGAATGGGATGGAGATGAAAGGGAGGGAAAGAGAACACAAGTATCAAATTCAATTGATCAAATGTGAACCAAGTCATCATCAATCAACGCCAAATAGAAAAGCACTGAAGGTTACAAGTCAACAAGTCAACCATATTTTTTTGGTATTTTTTGAATTAATATAAAATGCAAATAAAAATAATCAAAATAAGGTCAAACGTCAAATTTAATTCAAATCAACTTCAACAAGTCCAATTAAATTCTCATAGGTCTAACATGGTCAAATAAACTTTGACTAATTTTCTCAACAATTTTGGAAATCAGAAAGTATTTAAAAACAATTAAAAACACTAAAAAATAACACAATATGAACTAAAATCTCAAATAAATCTCAAATCAAATAAGAAATTGATGAGACTATTTTTTATTGACTTATCATGATCCATAGGTGTTAGGAAAATATTTTTGGATTTTTCAAATATCAGAAAGTAATTTAAAATGAATTAAAACTATTAAAAACCAAATAATTCACAAAAAATATTAAATGAAGTCAAAAAAATATTAAAAAATCAAAATATGAAACTAGATTTTTCAAGAATTTTTTTGGAATTGGTCTCATATTTTTGTGACTTCTAATAATTTTTTTATGAATTTTTGAAAATAAAAGGAATTATCTGAAATTAAAATGAAAATAGAAATAATGAAAAATCCAGCGTCACATGATTAACTTCATTAATTGATGTGGCATGGATCAAAGGCTCAGATGTGAGGGCGCAGCGTGCACTTGAGTCAAACGCGCGACATAGATCATAAAAGGAAGTAAACATAATGAACGAATGAGATTATAACGTGGCAAGGCAATCCAATGGTTAGGAAGGTGCACACGTGGTGATGGTGGTGGAAACCACCATCTTCTCTAGTGAGCTACCAGAATCCGGCCACCACTTGCAGAGAAATTTTTTATAACAAAAATGAAAAACAAGGACATCAAATTAAAGCTCAGGTGATGTACATCACCACTGTATCCATGAATCTTCCTCACTCTTCCTATTTTGAGAGAAATGTGAAGTGGAAGATCATGGTGTTCAAACTGAAAATGCACGAAATGGAAAATTGAAACCACCATTGGCTTGCCTCAAGTGTGAGGACTTCAGAAAACCACACAAACAAGAGAAAACTACATTGAATTGCAAGATATAGATCCAAAAAGTTTAAAGTTCTACCTCTGAATTGGAGCTCTTAAGGCCACGAATTCTTCAAGATCTTGATCCCTTTTTTCTCTAGAGATGTAATGGAGATGAGAGGTTAAGGAATTGAGCTTTGAAAATCAACTAATGATGTTGAATTTCAAGCTTGAAAATGAGAGAAAAATATGAAAATTCCTTTGGTGTTGGCTGGGATTTCAGTGCTGCAGCATTTCAGGTCTCCAAAGGGTTGATCAATGAATGAGAATGAGCAGTCATTTATAGCTGAAGAGGGCTGAGTTCATGATTCCCTCGTGTGCATGGCAACCTGAAACTTTGATGCATGGGCCTGTACAGGCACATGTGAGGCCCAATGGTGGGTGCAAAACCAAGCTGAACTCATTTGAAATGGAATTGGATGTGTACATGAAGTGTAATCAGCTTGCACATTAAGTTTCATCATGAAATGGAAAAATGAACATAAAGAAAGAGCTCTTCGAAACTCACACATGGTAAATCCCAAATAGCATTGTGAGTAATGGTTGAAAAACCCTTGAAACAAGGACCAAAAGTCATGTTGGGAAAAAATTCATTTGGAGTTCGGAAATTAATGAAAACCGGTTGTGAAAGTTTAGGTACAAAACATGTTTAAGTCACCTTTGAAAATTTTCACCAAAACCAAGCCTATTCAAACCCCTCTGGTTGCATGATGCAAGATTCAAATGGAAAAACCTCAAACATAAAAGTTTTAAATCCTTTCAAGATGATAAATTTAGACTCATATTTTGCATCATTTGGATTTTTCATGAAAAAGTTATAGGCATTTGAAGTTGGGTACTTTTTCAAATTCAATGACTTAGGTCCAAGGTGACCTATAATGTTTTGTATTATCACATGTATTGCTTTTAAGATTATGAAATTTTATCCAACATAACATTTGAAGTATACATCTCAAGCTTCCCAATGCATTTTGTCTCACCTCAAAATCATAAAAATTAAGGAAGTTATGTCCTTGGGAAGTTGACCCAAAATTAGGGTTTCAGTCAAAATGACCTATAATGTTTTGAAATGAATGATGACCTTCCAAGTTTCAAATGGATTTGTGATGAACATGAAAGTTGTTCATATGGTTCGTAAGAAGATTTTTCTCTTGGTTTCATCTTCATTTGACAAACACATTAAAAGTTGTATCTCAGTGATCCTCAGTTTAGTCAGATGACTTGACTGATTAACTTTCCAAGGCCAAACTTCCAACCATGATGGATAAATGATTTAGGACTCTCAAATAGGCTCACATATGCATAAAATAATGAATGAAATAACTTCCCTTGATTAAATTTGATCATAGGTTGAGGCTGCTTCATGAGCAAGGCACAGTCAAAGCATAATTGAATTAGGGTTTCCTTGGGAAACAATCCTCAAGCCCTTTGGGTTATCTTGATCAAATTGAAAAATTAAGATGCTTGGGAGACATATATGATGATTAGGAGATTTTTGGACAATTGTCATTCTTTTCCTTATCTTCATCTGGCCATTTCATTGGGCTTAGGAGCCTCCTAGGAGCATTGGAGCACATGATCACTTGAGCTTCAAAACAAAAAAGAGTTAGTGACATATTTTTGTGCTTTTGGTTAGTAATCAAAATAAGAAAAGCAATAATATATAATACAAGCATGCTTGGTGGTCTCAAACCACTCACACAAGTCCCAACCCTAGGGTTAAGGAGCCAAACATGCTATGATCCTTGAGGCAATGCACTGAGCAATGATATGATGCCATGAAGGATCTTAGGATCAAATTTAGGGTCTTATAGATTCCCCTATTTAAGGTCATTCTAGCCGGAGATATGAAGGTTAAAAACTTCATCTCGACGAGGTAGAATGGGCTTAAATAATAACAAAGTAACGAATTTTGGTCCCTAAGAGACCCCATGATGAAAATGTATGCATGCAAAATAAAATCTTCACGGTGAATGATTGCCATGAAGGAAAAGGAATTAGAAGAAACCGAAAAAATCCATAGGAGTAACACACCCACTAGAGAGATAGAGACTCTGGGGGGGAAATAAGGTAAAAATGCGTGAGCAGGTCACGACTGGAAAACTTGCTGGGAGACACGAAGGGATTCCACGAAAATAAATCGATGGAAAGACTTGAGCTGACGCAAAGATGCATGTATTGGGGAATATGCCAATACAGCAAAATATCCACAAAGGAAACATCGGATAAAAAAATCCGGACTCAGACGGGGATGTGCATAAAGGACTCAGCTGAGAAAGAAACAATGAGATATTACCGATTACTGGGTAATAAACTCAAAGTGAGACATGTTATCAAAACACCGATTAATGGGTGAGAGAACAACATGCTCAGGGGAAAATCTAACTCCACAGGGGACAAAAAGTCATAATAGGGAGCAGAAGGAAGGAACACCAAGGATACCGGTTGCTGGGCATATAATAGGTGACCAACCAGGTGTGAATTAGGAACATATCCAAGACACTCATCATCCGAAAGGAGGGCTGAAAAAGCAAACTCGACATACAGGATGGGCATTCGATTCCACAAGGAAATATGAATCTTACTCAACTGGGGAAGAAAAAGACTTCGACTGAAGAGCGCATGAGATATATTATCTATTACCGTCATAACGTAGATAACATACTCGCATGGAAGATTATCCACAACCGGTTACTGGGTTAATGAAGGATAAATCTACCGAAAAGAAAGGACATCGGGATACCGGTTACTGGGTATAAAATGATGACCTATCAGAAGGAGAAACAATCATTACCAAACAAGGGTAAATGAAAGATGACTCGCAAGGGATCAATTTCCTAACAAAAGCAATTATCCAAGAGATATATCACCGTTTACTGGGTGAAATACTCGAAAACGAAGGAGTATCAATATCGGTTACTGGGTAAAGATAACCAACAAAGAGGGGATTACATCTACCGGCTACTGGGTAGAAAACCACAAAAATAGGACTTACAACTACCAGTTACTGGGTAGAAAGCCACAAAAATCCGCTGGGGAAAGGATGAACAATTACTGGTTACTGAGCAGTTGAACAACCGAAACCATAGGGAACTGCAGGGGCTAACAAGAGAGTCAATCCAGGAACAAACTAGAAAGACACAATCAAACAAGACTCAACCCAATGAGGATATATCTCAGGGGAGTAATTCCATCCCGACATACTCGGGGAGGAAACTGAAACAATAATCATCCACGAGGACACAACTCAGTGGAGAAGAAAGAAGGAGAAATATACACTTTTTGCCTATGGGGCTGATTCTATATGGAGAGATCACACTCAAACATCTGCTTGGGGAAGAACATTTCACCAATAGCAGGAGAAAACAAACAAAGATATATGGAAAAGAATTCTATCATGAATATCTGAATTCTATAATTGTGCATGTATATGCATGATTTATGTACGATTAATGCTAACAGACAGACATATATAACACAAACAGGTCCAAGAATCACGAAAGGACATCCAGTATAGCATCTCAACAAGAAAGGCAAAGCCTACAGGGTATGATCAAACACGGGAAGACATCAATCACAGCTGGGGACAGGCAAAGTCACAGCTTCCAACTGCTAGAAACAAAATTCTACACAAGAGGATTCTTCCAGGGGCCAACAATCCTGACACAAGAAAGATGCAAAACAACCTTCCAAGGACTTTCTGTCAATTCTCGGGAACAAGTAGTTGAATATCAATAAGACTTGCCGTAGAAGAAACTCTACTGGGGAACTTATCAAGAAATGATGTGAAATTCCATGGGGAACAAATACCAACCAGATACACATCAATCAAAACACTCCCTTCTATCTGCTGGAGAGGAAACTCTGCTAAGGGGAGAAAGAACAATTTGCTCCACTGGGGAAGGAAACAACACATCTTCCACATCATCTCTCAATACTAGAAGAAATCTTCAGACTCATAGGGGATACAAATTATCAAACTCGGATAAGGCAACCCTACTAGAGATAAACTGCAAGTATTCTCAAAGGAATTTCCTTGGCTAAGGGAATCAGAAATGAATCCTTCGTCAACACGTGACATGCTGGGGATGAAAGGGGAAACAAGCCCTTCATCAATTGCCCTAGATAACTTCCTGCTGAGGAGACAACTGTCTGAAAGATAGCTCTGCAGGGAACGCATGCTTACTCCGCTGAGAGCTTCTACTCATGCTGGGGAAAGACAAAGTCTTCGTTAGTAGAATAACATATCAAATTTTATCAATCTATACGGGATTTTAAGTCAGCCCATAAAAGGGGTGACAACCATATAATTGATAAAACACAAATGCTAGTGCCTAATATAGAGGGATACACGTCTCTAAAAGATCAAGGCAAGAACTGGAACAACAAAAGGGGTCACCCACATATCAACCATATAACTAAATCATGGATTGCTAAGACTCCGCAGGGAGGAACAAGCATCGTAAGACCCCAATTTTGGCCCTAAGATCCCTCATGGCATTATGACATTGCATTTGCAAAGCCTCAAGGATCATAAGCATCTGGGTTCCCTTTGCCTTTGGTTGGTACCTCTTGTGAGTGGTTTGAGGTCACCAAGCATGCTTGAATTGTGTATCATTGCTTTTCTCATTTTTCTATTAAACCAAAAGCACAAAAATATGTCACTAACATCTTTTGTTTGTAGCTTGAGCAATCACAAGGTCAAAAGCTTCTAGGCGATCCTTTGTGCAATGATATGGCCAAGAGAAGATAAAGGCAAGCATGACAATGGTTCCCAAAGCTCTCATCCATCAAATATGCCTCCCTAGCATCTCAATTCATCATTTTGATGAAAGCAAGTCAAAGGGTTTGAGGTTTGTTTCCCAAGGAAACCCTAATTCATCTGATCACCAACAATGCCTTGCTCATGAAGCAACCTCAGCCCATGATCAAATACAATCAAGGGAAGTTTTTTAATTCATTATTTCATACATATTTGAACTTATTTGAGTGTCCTCAATCATCAATTCATCAAGATATGAGTTGTGGACTTGAGAAGTTGATCAGTCAATTCATCTGACTATTTTGAAATGCACTGAGACCTAACGTTTTATGTGTTGGTCAAATGGAGATGATCCCAAGAGAAACATTGTTCTTAAGGACAATATGAACAACTTTAATGTTCATCAAAATTGGATTTGAATCTTGGAAGATCATCATCCATTCTAAGACATTATAGGTCATTTTGACTGAAACCCTAATTTTGGGTCAACTTCTCAAGAACATAAATCATTCATTTTTTATGATTTTGGGGTGGAACTAAATGCATTGGAAAGATTATTGTGTCTACTTCAAAAGTTATGTTGAATAAAATTTCAAAATCTCAAAAGAAATACATGTGATAATGCAAAACATTATAGGTCACTTTGGGCCAAATGCATTAAAATGGAAAAAAGTCCAACTTCAAGTGCCCATAACTTCTTCATAAAAAATTCAAATGATGCAAAATGTAAGTCCATATTGATTGTCTTGAAAAGATCTACAACTTTCATGTTGAAGGTTTTATCATTTGGTGCTTGCATCATTGAGACAGAAGGGCTTGAACATTGGCCAAATTTGGAAACTTCACTTATGCATGTTTTGCACCTTATATTTTAAATTCAAAATTCACTAATTTCCAAGGCCCAATTGAAATTTTGATCAACTATCATTTGTCCTTATGCAACAAGCTTTCTAACCATTACTCATGAGGTAGCATTTGGAGTTTGGAAGCACCATTTTCGAAGGCATGAAGATTTAATGCATTTTGTGAAATTCAATTCAAATTGCCATGCATGAGCTGTTTATACTCAATGTACACGTTCATTTGCAATCCACATGAGCTCAACAAGTCATTCCAATACTCATTGGGCCTTCCACATGATCATACAAGCCCATGCAAGGAAAATCCATTTGCCATGCACACGAGTAAACTCACTTGTTCAGCCAATTCCAACTATAAATACATGTGTTATGCTTCATAATTAACTAACCTAAGGGCGCCTGAAATGCTGCAAGAGTGAATTCCCAGCCATACCAAAGGAACTAAATCCATTTTCTTCAAAAAATTCAGATCTAAAATTCAATTGAATTTGGTTGAATCTTCAGATCTAAAGTTCCTAAACCTTCATCATTTGATCCATAGAAGTTCTGTTTTGCAAAAGGAACCAAGGAAAGGGACTCAAAGCTTCATAATCCAAAGGTGTGGATCAACTGGTTTTTGCTTCGAATCTCTTTGTTCTTTGATCTATTAGCCTTGATATTGTGTTGTCTGAAGTCCTCTCTATAGAGGCATCATTGTTGTATGTTTAATTTTTGAAATCAAGCAAGTTCATGATGAACACCACCAAGCTTCCATCTTTGATTTCTCTCTTGATAGGAATCTAGAGTGGAAGTGAGTGGTATAGGAGTGATGTACATCACTTCCTCTTTCGAACGGTGCCTAGATCGTCCATTTTAATGAGCATTTGAATCCCTGTGTTTTTTGGCCCTCGCAGGAGCTCACCGGAGAAGATGGTGGTGCTGGCCACCGTCTCATTGCCAAATCAATCCTGAGCCGTTGGATGCATTTCCCAGTTTATATCACAACCATATGATCTTATGACTTTTATTAAATGTCCATGTGATGCGTTTGACTGAGGACTTTGGTAGGCGCGTACTGATAGCCCTTGGATGTGCCAGCTCAATTAATGAGACTGGATCCAACGCCTCTCCTTTTTTCTGATTTTTCTAATTTTTCTAATTTCCATTTTATTTCCTTTATTTCATTTAACTTCAAAAATTCATAACTCTTTCATTTTAATTCCAAAAAATATGGGACCAATTGCATTATTTCTCTTTTTAATTCTAGTTTCTAAAAATGATTTTTAATATTTTTTATTTTATCATTTGATATTTTTTGTGAATTTTCTCTTTTCTGGTTATTTTAATTCATTTTAATAAGTTTTTGATATTCAAAAAATACAAAAATATTTTCTCAACCTCTTTGAATGATGATGGATCTATGAAAAATATTCTCATCAATTTTTTAATTGATTTGAGATTTATTTGATATTTTAGTTCAATTAGGTTATTTTTATTCATTTTTAATTGATTAAAAATAGTTTCTGACTTTTAAAAATGCTGAAGTTTTTTGTCAAACTTTGTTTGACCTTGTTGAACTTGGGATAAATCACTTGGGCTTTTCAAAGTTGATTTGAAGTGGTTTTGAAGTTTGACCTCTATTTAATATTTTAATTCAAGTTTATTTTAAATATTAAAAATGCCAAAAATATGTTGTGTATTTCTTGACCTCCAATCTTCATCCCACTTCTGTTTTTGATAGTTTGACCATGATCCTCAATGTCATTGGTCAACATTTGTTGATTGGTATATTCCATTTCATTTAATGCACTTTATTCTTTTCATTTCCATTATCCATCTTCTTCTTCTTCTCTTCTTTTGGATCAATGAGTTAAAGGTTGACAAGTTAGCATTGATTAGGGAGGTTTAATCTTCCTTGATTCAAATCTAATTCATCTTGATCAATTGATCAAGTGAATGACTTTGCATTAAGGATAGATTGCTTCCTAAATCATGCAAAGGACTTAAACCAATACAAGATCATTTCTCTTCTTCTCTTTGGCATGGAAATTTGTTGGAACGTGGTTCACTAATCAAGACTTCTAACTTGTGTTGTTGCCTACATTATTATTGACCGGCCTCAGATAGTTGTGACTTCTACATAAGTCCAATTACGATTGCTTAACATAGCGCTAAATTTGCCTTATGGCATACTAACTACTAACATTAACCATTAACATTTACTTTTTGCACTTTACATTTATGCAATTTATTATTCTTGTACATATTATTCATTTGCTTTTTTCTTTTGCTCACTTGAGCACATGTTTATGTTAATGCAATTTGCCTTTTGTTCACATGAGCACATAATTGTTTATATATCATTGTGTTTGTGTTTTGATTGTTGTTGATGAAATGCAAAGAAATGGACAAATGGACCTAGACTTTAGGACTTTCCCCAAGCTAATGGAGTTTGAAGAGCAACTAGGCCTCATGCCTTTAGAGTGCTTAAAATGTCAAAGAGCAACTAGGCCTCATGCCTTTAGAATGCTTAAAACTGGAAGATGAACTTTGAAAGGATTAAATTCTAAATTCCCTCTTGTCCATTCTTTGATTGCATTATGGAACTTTTTAATGTGTGTGTTCTTGTGCTAGGGATTCCAACATTGAGCCAAATTGAGGAACCATTTCCATGAGCTTCTAAGAGAGAGAGATCTAAGAGCCATTGGAAGATTCCTAGGAGCTTGTTGTGATTGTGTGCTTGCTTGCTTGAGTATTTGTTTATCTTGCTTATTCCAAAGGATGGGAGCTACTTGGATCATCCATATGATCTCAAGAGAGGAACTCCATTTGTGGTCTTGTTTCTTATCCCTTCTCTCTTGTATGATTAGGACCTTAGCCATTCTTCTTCTTCCCTCCACTCTAACCCAAGCCAAACTTTTGTGCAAACATTTAACACTTATTTTCAACATTAGAAACCTAAGCCTTATGCTTTTGATTTTCAAACTTTCTTTTTATAACACTTATTTTGAATTGAACTTTTAAATCAACTTTGACCATATTTTGTAAATACTTTTCATTGGTAAATATAACCCATTCAAATGTCTTTTTGTGGTTTAAATGGCCACTTTCTTAATCAAATTTTTCATAACCTTTAGCTATTAGGTTTGAGTTATCCTTGAGGTAGATGTAATACTCACCTATATCCTTAGTGATGGACAATGAGTCTTCCATGCTTATTATAGGGTTAACCCCTCACTAGCATGTTGAAGCTATCCTCACATAGTGGATTTGTGGTTTTAGGTTGAGTTTTCTCCCTTGGATAACAAAAGACCTTAAGGCTTTTGGACGAATCAATTCACCAACTCATTTTGAGATTTTTACCCCGAACTACGAGGTTTTGATCCTAATCTTTTTCAAGATGGTACGTAGGCAATGGGTTTATCCATCCAAACACAAAATGTAAATAAACTTTTATATTCTCTTCTCATCTCTTCAATCATGTTTGCACAAATAAATTTTCACAAAATACCAACCTTACAAAAAATGTGAAAAGGGCTCCCTAGGAGTACCTAGGATGTTTTGGGTGCTTAAAACCTTCCCATTGCATAACCAACCCCCTTACCCAGATCTATGACATTTTTACTAGTTTTTGATTCGATAAAACTTTTAGGTTTTAGTTCGCTTTCTAACCATTCCTTTGGATAAATAGAAGTGCGGTGGCGACTCGACTTGTATGGTTTACCTTGGATTTAGTCAATATCTCTAATGGTAACGAATACCCCACTACAAGCATGTATGCACAAACAAACTATCCGGGAACTGTTTGAATGAACATCCACATATTCTGCTAGGAGAAAGCAATCCAACAAGATAGAACAATCTACTGCTATCAGAGAAAACTTCTCATATCAGAGTCTTTGGGGAACTGATGACTTTTTCAGCGCTCAACTGGGAGACAACTGAAAGTTGATGAAGAGGATATAAACATGCCAGAATATGAACAAATGTCTTACCCTTTGGTGATCATACTATCCTTGGGAAAGCACTGACGACATTGCACTTATCCTTTCAGTCATTGTGAATGTTTATTTTGTTTAAAACAGTTTATGAAAACTTTATTTGTTTAAAACAATGATATTCATCAATTAAAACATGCAAACATTTGTTAAACAGAAACAAGTAAGAGTGCAAAAAATTGGATAAAGGCCCAAATTTATTTAATATAATGGTAGTCCGCAAATGGCGAGACTCCATAGATCTTTACAAATTTGAAACTGGTGATATACATGGAAAAAAGGCTACATTGAACATAATGAGCATTTCTCCACCAACTCTAAATCCACTGTATTCGAGCTTCAGTTGTCGATGACTGAGCGAGAATCTTTGACAGACGACAGTTGTAGAACAAAGTCTTGTCAGGATGCAGTTACTTGCCAAATCCCTAATTTTTGCCTAGATTGCCCCAGGGTGAGGTACTCAATATAGCGGGATATGTATATTCATTTTTTCATGTCTCTAACTTTTTCCTGAACCGCCCTTTCGGGTTTTCAATCCATCGAGACGCTCATTTTTTCCTAAGCCGCCCTTTCGGGTTTTCAACTTAGCGAGCTATTCTGTTTTTATTTTTAGGTGAAGTATTTCTTGACTGCATCCGAATTCACAGGACGAGTGAAATCCTCTCCATCCATAGTTGTAAGCAACAAAGCACCGCCTGAAAAGGCTCTCTTAACAACGTATGAACCTTCATAGGTTGAGTCCACTTGCCCCTGGAATCGGGCGCGAAAGACAAGACTTTCTTGAGCACGAGGTCACCTTCTCGGAACACACGAGGCTTAATCTTCTTATCAAAGGCTTTCTTCATCCTCTACTGATACAACTGACCATGGCACATGGCAGTTAATCTCTTTTCTTCAATCATTCAGTTGGTCATAACGACTCTGAACCCATTCCGCCTCAGTCAACCTGGCTTCCATCAAGACTCTCATTGATGCGATCTCAACCTCTATGGGGAGCATAACCTTCATGCCATATACAAGCGAGAAAGGGGTTGCCCCTGTTGAAGTGCGGACAAATGTATGATAGCCATGCAAAGCAAATGGCAGCATCTCATGCCAATCTTTGTACGTAACAACCATCTTATGGATAATCATTTTGATGTTCTTGTTAGTAGCTTCAACAACCCCATTCATCTTGGGTCTATAGGGAGAAGAATTATGATGCGCAATCTTGAACTCACTACACAGTTCTTTCATCATCTTATTGTTCAAGTTAGATCCATTATCAGTAATGATCTTGTCTGGCACACCATATCGGCATATGAGTTGGTTCTTGATAAACTTCACAACCACCTGCCTGGCCACATTTGCATACGATGCCGCTTCAACCCACTTGGTGAAGTAATCAATGGCTACGAGAATAAAACGATGACCGTTCGACACCTTAGGTTCAATCATGCCAATCATGTCAATTCCCCACATGGAGAAAGGCCATGGTGAGGAAATAACATTCAGAAGTGTCGGGGGAACATGAATCTTATCTGCATAAATCTAACACTTGTGTCATTTCTTCACATACTTGCAGCAGTCAGACTTCATTGTCAGCCAATAGTGGCCTGCTCTCAACATCTTCTTTTCCATAGCATGTCCATTGGAATGAGTACCAAATGAACCTTCATGGACTTCAATCATTAACAGGTCTGCTTCGTTTCTATCCATGCATCTGAGCAGAACCATGTCAAAATTCCTCTTGTAAAGCACATCACCATTAAGGTAGAAACTTCCAGATAATCTCCTCAAAGTCTTCTTATCTTTAACAGATGCCACAGGCGCGTAATTCTGACTCTCAAGAAAACACTTGATATCATAATACCACAACTTATCATCTTTTATCTCCTCAACTATAAACACATGAGCCGGTCTATCCAAGCGCATCACATTAATATTGGGAACTTCATTCCAATACTTCACTACAATCATATAAGCGAGCATAGCGAGAGCATCTGCCATCCGATTCTCATCTCGAGGGATATGATGAAAGTCAACTTTAATAAAGAAAGTTGAAATCCTTCTCGCATAATCTCTATATGGGATGAGGCCAGGCTGATTCGTTTCCCATTCACCCTTAATCTGATTAGCAACCAGGGCCGAATCACCATAAACATCAAGATGTTTCATCCTAAGATCAATACACTATTCCAATCCCATAATACAAGCCTCGTACTCCGCCATATTATTCGTGCATTTGAAAGTTAGACTTGCTGTAAAAGGAAAATGTGTGCCTTGAGGAGAAATAATCACTGCCCCAATACCATTTCCATATTGATTAATAGCACCATCGAACACCATACCCCATCGGGAACCAGGCTCTGGCCCTTCATCGAGCGTAGGTTCATCACAATCTTTCATCTTCAAATACAGAATCTCCTCATCAGGGAAGTCGTATTGCACAGACTGATAATCTTCAATTGGTTGATGCGCCAAATGCTCAGCGAAGATACTACCTTTAATAGCTTTTTGAGCTGGATACTCAATATCATACTCAAATAATAACATCTACCAACAGGCAATCCTCTCAATTAAAACAGGCTTCTCAAAAATATATTTGATTGGATCGATTTTGGATATTAACCAAGTCGTATGATTCAACATATACTGGCGTAAGCGCTTAACAGCTCAAGCCTAAGCACAACATGTCTTCTCAAGCATTGAGTACTGAAACTCACAGTCGGTGAACTTCTTACTCAAGTAGTAAATTGCATATTCTTTCTTCCCAGATTCATCTTGCTGACCCAGAACACAACCCATGGAATCATCAAGCACAATCAAATACATAATCAAATGTCTCCCTTCAACCGGAGGAGACCGAATCGGAGGCTCAGACAAATACTCTTTGATACTATCAAAGGCCTTTTGGAAATCCTCGGTCCAATCTGTAAGACCCCAATTTTGTCCCTAAGATCCCTCATGGCATCATAACATTGCATTTGGCATTGCCTCAAGGATCATAAGCATTTTGGTTCCCTTTGCCTTTGGGTGGGACTCCTTGTGAGTGGTTTGAGATCACCAAGCATGCTTGAATTGTATATCATTGCTTTTCTTATTTTATTTACTAACCAAAAGCACCAAAAATATGTCACTAACATCTCTTGTTTGTAGCTTGAGCAGTCTCAAGATCTAAAAGCTTCTAGGTGATCCTTTGTGCAATGATATGGCCAAGAGAAGATGAAGGAAAGAATGGCAATGGTTCCCAAAGCTCTCATCCATCAAATATGACTCCCTAGTATCTGAATTCATCATTTTGATCAAAGCAAATCAAAGGGTTTGAGATTTGTGCCCCAAAGAAACCCTAATTCATATGTGCACTACAATGCCTTGCTCCTGAAGCAATCTCAGCCCATGATCAAATAAAATCAAGGGAAGTTCTTTAATTCTTAATTTCATGCATATTTGAACTTATTTGAGTGTACTCAATCATCAATTCATCAAGATATGGGTTGTGGACTTGAGAAGTTGATCAGTCAATCCATCTAACTATTTTGAAATGCACTGAGACGTAACGTTTTATGTGTTGGTCAAATGGAGATGGTTCCAAAATAAAAAATGTTATTAAGGACAATATGAAAAACTTTCATGTTCATCAAAATTTGATTTGAAGCTTGGAAGGCCATCTCCCATTCCAATACATTATAGGTCATTTTGACTGAAACCCTAATTGAGGGTCAACTTCCCAAGGACATAACTCATTCATTTTTTATGATTTTGATGTGGGATCAAATGAATTGGAAATATTAAGATGTCTAATTAAAATGTTATGTTGAACAAAATTTCAAAATATTAAAGGAAATACATGTGATAATGCAAGACATTATAGGTCATTTTGGACCAAAAGCATTAAAAGGCAAAAAAGTCCAACTTCAAGTGCCCGTAACTCTCTCATCAAAAATCCAAATGATGCAAAATTTAAGTCCATCTTGAGTGTATTGAAAAGATATACAACTCTTATGTTGGAGGTTTTTTCATTTGAGGCTTTCATCATCTAAACATAAGGGCTTGAACATTGGCCAAATTGGGAAACTTTGCATTGACATGTTTTGCACATCACACTTTAAACTCAAATTTCTTAAATTTCCACACTCCAAATGGATTTTTTCCCAACATAAAAATTGTTCCTTACATCAAGACCTTTCCAACCATTACTCACATGATCATATTTGGATTTGGCAAATGGTATTTTCGAAGAGTTGAACATTTAGGCATAATTATGGAATGCACATGAAATCTTGATACACAAGCAATTGCCATTCAAACTAAACGTCCAATTCAACTTGGTTTGTATTCAACATGCATTTGCATCATCTCTTGGGCTTTTCACGCGCCTGTACAGGCCCATGCATGAAGGATCCAAATTCCATGCACATGAGAATTCACCTTGCTTGCAATTTGTTTTGCTATAAATAGAAGGGTTCAGCTTCATTCAAAATCAACCTAAAGGCGCCTGAAACCCTGCTGAAGTGATTCCCCAACCTCACCAAAGAAGCAATTTCCATTTTTCTTCAAATTTTTCAGATCCAAAATTCAACTTCATCTGGTTGAATTCTTAGATCTAAAGATTCTTAACCTTCATCATTCATCTCACTAATCTTCTGTTTTGGCAAAGCAAGCAAGGAATTGAGCTCAAGTTACCAGAATTCAAGCTTACTCTTCAACTGGTATTTCATTCGAATCTCATCATCCTTTGACCTATTGGCTTAGATCTTGTGTTGGCTGAAGTCCTCTTTATAGAGGCATCATGTTTATGCATTCAATTTTTGAAATCCATTGAGTTCATGATGAACACCAGATTTTTCAACCTCTGATTTCTCACACCATGGAAATCTAGAGTGAAAATGGATGGTACAGGGATGATGTACATCATCCCAGCTTTCCAATGATGTATAAATCGCGTGATTTGGTTAAGCTTTGGTTGTCTGCTATGGTGGCCGGAAAATGCAAGCTCACCGGAGAAGAAGGTGGCTCCGGTGGCTGCTTCAATGCCAGATCAAATCTGGACCGTGTGATTGGATTTGCCAGATCTAATCTGGATCCTTCATTGTTATGACTTTTTATTGGTTTCCATGTGATTGCATTGATCGTGGACTACAATAGGCGCGCGCCTCTGGATGCTTGGATTTGCCAGCTCAATTGATGAGCTCAGATCCAAGGGTTCACGTTTTTTTGCCATTTTTAATTTCTGATTTCATTTTCTTTAATTTCCTTTTATTTCAAAAAACAATATCTCTTTCATTTTTAATCCAAAAATTATGGGACCAATTACATTAGTCTCCAAATAATTTCTAGTTTCTATTTCTGATTTTTAATATTTTTTATTTTGTCATTTGATATTTTTTGTGAATTTTCTCTTTTCTGGTCATTTTTAATTCATTTTAAATAGTTTCTGATATTCAAAAAATACAAAAATATTTTCCTAACCTATTTGAATGATGATGAATCTATGAAAAATATTCTCATCAATTTTTAAATTGATTTGAGATTTATTTGAGATTTTAGATCAATTAGGTTATTTTTTTTCATTTTTAATTGATAAAAAATAGTTTCTGACTTTTAAAAATGCGGAAATTTTTTGTTAAACTTTGTTTGACCTTGTTGAACTTGGGATAAATCACTTGGACCTTTCAAGGTTGATTTGAAGTGATTTTGAAGTTTGGCCTTTCTTTTATTTTTAATTCAAGTTTATTTTTAATATTAAAAAATGCCAAAAATATTTTATTCATTTCTTGACTTCCAATCTTCATCTCACTTCTGTTTTTGATTGTTTGACTTTGAATTTCAATGTTATTGGTCAACATATGATGATTGGTACATGGTATTTCATTTAATGCATTTGTATCATTTTGCCTTCTTTTGTCTCCATTTATTCATCTCCTTCTTCTTCTTCTTCTTCTTTTTCTTTTTGATCAATGAGTTGAAGGTTGATAAGTTAACATTGATTAGGGAGACTTAATCTTCCTTGATTCAAATCTAATTCATCTTGATCAATTGATCAAGTGAATGGCTTTGCATTAAAGATATGTTGTTTCCTAAATCATGCAAAAGACTTAAACCAATACAAGATCAATTCTCATTTTCTTTTTGGCATGGCAAGTTGTTGGGACTTGGTTCACTAATCAAGACTCCTAACTTGTGTTTCTTGCCTATATTATTATTGACCGGCCTCAGATAGTTGTGACTTCTACATAAGTCCAATTACGATTGCTTAACATAGCGCTAAATTTGCCTTATGGCACACTAACTACTAACACTAACTATTGACAATTAACATTTATTTTTTTTGCTCTTTACTTTTATGCAATTTACTATTCTTGCACATATTATCCATTTGCTTTTCTCTTTGCTCACTTGAGCACATGTTTATGTTAATGTCATTTGCCTTTTTGCTCACTGGAGCACATAATTGTGTATATATTATTATGCTTGTATTTTGTTTTGATTGTTGTGAACCAAATGCAAAGAAATGGACTTAGTTTCTAGGACATTCCCTATGCAAAGAAATGGAGAATTGGACTTAGATTCTAGGACCTTCCTTGTGCAAAGTTGGAGTAAAAGGATCTTAATGTTGAAGATGGATTAGAAGGACCAAACCTCTAAACTCACTCTTGTCCAATCTTGTTTTACTTCATGGAACTTTTGATGTGTGTGCTTTTGTGCTAGGGGATGCTTTGAGCTTAATTGAAGGACCATTGCCATGTCCATCCAAAGTGAAAGATACAAGACACATTGAGGATCTCCTAGGAGACTTGTTTGATTGCTTATGCTTTGTGATTGCTTATTCCAAAGGACGGAAGCTACTTGGATCATCAATATGATCTCAAGAGAGGAACTCCTTGTGTGGTTTTGTTCTATTTCCCCTCACCTCTTGTATGTTTAGGATTTAGCCCTTCTTCTCCTTCTCTCCACTCTAACCCAAGCCAAAACTCTTTGTGCAAACATTTTACCAGTGTTTTTAAACATTAGAAACCTAAGCCGTATGCTTTTGATTTTCAAACTTTATTTTCATAACACTTATTTTGAATTGAACTTTTAAGTCAACTTTGACCATTTTTGTATATACTTCTAATTGGTAAATATAACCCATTCAAATGTCTTTTGTGGTTTGAATGGCCACTTTCTTAATCAAAAATCTTTCATAACCTTTAGCTATTAGGTTTGAGTTATCCTTGTGGTAGATGTAATACTCACCTATATCCTTAGTGATGGACAATAAGTCTTCCATGCTTATTATAGGGTTAACCCCTCACTAGCATGTTGAAGCTATCCTCACATGGTGGATTTGTGGTTTAGTTGAGTTTTCTCCCTTTGATAACAAAAGACCTTAAGGCTTTTGGACCAATCAATTCACCAACTTGTTTTGAGATTTTTACCCCGAACTACGAGGTTTTGATCCTAATCTTTTTGTAAGATGGTACGTAGGCAATGGGTTTATCCATCCAAACACAAAATGTAAATAACTTGTACATTCTCTTCTCATCTCTTCAATCATGTTTGCACAAACAAAATTTTCACAAAAAACAACAACCTTACAACAAATATGAAAAGGGCTCCCTAGGAGTACCTAGGATGTTTTGGGTGCCTAACACCTTCCCATTGCATAACCAACCCCCTTACCCAGATCTCTGTTTCTTTTACTAGTTTTTGTTAAAACTATTAGGTTTTTGTTCGCTTTCTAACCATTCCTTTGGATAAATAGAAGTGAGGTGGCGACTCGACTTGTATGGTTTACCTTGGATTTAGTCAATATCTCTAATGGTAACGAATACCCCACTACACAATTATGACGCTGATTTTTTCGGAGGAGCTTGAATATAGGCACACATGTGGCGGTCATGTGGGATATGAATCTCGAAATGTAATTCAAGCAACCAAGAAAACCTCGAACTTGCTTCTCAGTTTTGGGCGCATGCATCTCTTGTATTGCTTTGACCTTGGAAGGATCAACTTCAATACCTCTCTCGCTGACAATAAAGCCCAATAACTTGCCGGAACGGACTCCAAATGTACACTTGTTCGGATTCAAGTGGAGTTTGTACTTCCTCAAACGCTGGAAAAGCTTTAGCAAGTGCTCTACATGTTCAATTTCCGTTTTCGACTTTGCAATCATATCATGAACATACACCTCAATCTCCTTATGCATCATATCATAAAACAAGGTAGTCATAGCGTGTTGATACGTGGCTCCGGCGTTCTTCAAACCGAAGGGCATAACTCGATAACAAAATGTTCCCCAAGGTGTGATGAATGTTGTCTTCTCCATATCCTCGGGTGCCATTTTAATCTGATTATAACTGGAAAATCCGTCCATAAATGAAAAGACATTGAATTTAGTTGTATTTCCTACCAACATATCAATGTGTGGTAGAGGGAAATCATCTTTCAGACTAGCTTAATTCAAGTCACGGTAATCCACGCACATTCGGACTTTTCTATCTTTCTTAGGCACAAGCACAATATTGGCCACCCATTGAGGATATGTAGAAGTCACCAGAAACCCCGTAACAATTTTCTTATGAACTTCTTCTTTAATCTTCACTGCCATATCAGGATGAGTTCGTCTGAGCTTCTGTTTTACATACACACACTCAGGCTTCAACGATAAGAAATGTTGTACGATATCAGTATATAGACCAGACATGTCTTCATACGACCAGGAAAAGACGTCGACATATTCTCGTAGCAACTCGATCAACCCCTTCTTAACAGATTCTTCAAGGAGTACCCCAATCTTCACTTCACGAATGCAGTCTTCAGACCCCAAGTTGTGAAGGTGAGACAAAACAAGAAAGGGGGATTTGAATTGTTTTAGAAAATAAAAGCTTTTTTTTTTTTCAAAAATAAGAACACACAGAATTTTATACTGGTTCGCTTAGAAAACAAAGCTACTCCAGTCCACCCGGCCAAGGTGATTTTGCCTTCAAAAAGGACTTCATCCACTAATCTTGAAAGATTATACAACCAAACGTCTAAGAGAATGATCTCTTATTCCTCTCAAGTATACAGACTATGCAGAGTCACTTGAGGAACAAAAATAATTTTAGCAAAAAGGATTTGTAATAGAAGGTGCTTCTAAGAGTAAGCAAGTATTATAGTAGAATATTTAAGCAAGTGTTTTCACGTATGAACAGCAGCTCGTGAAAAACTGAGAGAGAATATGAAAGACTTTTCTGTGCGTTGTTGTTGTGTCTCTCATTGAGGTAGGTTGTCCTTTATTTAGTAGTGAGAAGGACCGTTGGAGTGATGACAGAATATTGGTCTTTGATGAGCATTCAATGTCATTACTTCTGTGTTTCTTGCCATAACCATTTTGTCTCCCTGAATAACTTCTTTCTTAAAATACTTCCTTTCCATATTGAGAAATTCTTTCTGTTACTCTTTCTGGATTTGGTGAATCTTCATCAGAGTCTTGTTAGATCAGAGTCATGCGTCAGAAAGAGATTATGTTGAATTTTCATCAGAGCTTCTCGGAGTACTGGTCTTCTAGATCATCAGAACTAAGACCAGTGGATGTTAGAGCTTCTGGTTCTTTTTACTATCTAGCTTTGCTCAGATTTAGAACTTCTTGGGTGCACTTCTTCCTCAGATGCGTCTGATCTTCTAGCACTTGTATCTGATCAATGTTGGTATCTGATAAAAAGATCAGAGTCCTTTGTTGTTGTTCAGAGTCCTGCACACTTGGAAAATTTTCGTTAGGGTTCCATTTTTGGTTTCATCCTTTGTTATCATCAAAATCCTTGAATTCTATTGTAGAACTAATTTTGTTCTTACAATCTCCCCCCTTTTTGATGATGACAAAACAATCTTAATTCAGAGATGAAACAATTTTTAGATAAGAGTTATAGATCAGATGGAAGTGAGCTCCCCCTGAGATAAGTTTGGGAGTTCACAAGTTCTTACCGGACCTTCCATGATATGGTGTTTCTTGATACTCTCCTGCAAATTTCTAAGGTAAAAATTTTAGAAACAATGTTTGCAGAGTTCTGATAGGATTTAGATATGTTTTCATTAGAGTTGTTTTTAGCTCTCCCCCTTTTTGTCAGAATCAAAAAGACTTAGTGAAATGAAAGAGCAAAAAGATATATAGATATAATCACATAGCAGGTACAGATGCTAGAAACACGGACAACAAACAAGCAAAATAGAAAGAAACAAACAAATCAGAGCAACAAGCAAAAGAACACATAAACAAGTCCTAGGTGTCTAAGGGTTTGGAGGTGGAGGCATCCTCTGGAGCAGCTGGGTCAGCAGATTCTGAATGTTGACATTTACTGTGTCCTGTTGATCCAATCTGGCTCGGACTTCCTTCTGTTCTTTCTGAAGATCTTCAAGAGTCCTTAGAACCAGAGGGACAAAAGTGGAGGACTCCCCCTGAGTCAGATCATCCTGTTCTACCCTGGTGGCAGACTCTTCAGCTAGGCGTGCTTCTGCTTCAGCGGCAGCTGCGGCATCAGCTAGAGCTTTGGCTTCAGCTTCCTTGATCCTCTGTAGTTCTTCTGGCTTGGCTTTCTCTTCTGCTTCTTTGCGTGCTCTCTCCTTAGCTTCTCCGGCTAGGCGCTCCTGAAGTCTGATCTCAGTGTCTCTGATGAATTCGTTGCGGACTTGCTCAGAGAGGGCCTTCAGCTTAAAGGCTTCAGAGGTCATCCAACTAATCACTTTGTTCCAGTGTGTCCTTATAGAGGAAGGATCATCACTGATGCCAGTGTTGATGGTCAGAGACTTGACCTTGTCAACTGAAGCTTCTGCAAACACCATTATTGCTTCCTCAAGGGTTGGAAGGGTGTTTTCAGGTTTAGAGGCTAGGGGTGGAGAAGTGGGAGGGCTAAGATTTAGTGTGGGAGTTTGTGGTTCAGCGGATGTATTTGGTGGGGGTATGTCAGAGTTGGGTGGTTGTGTTTCAGCGTGAATTGTGTCAGATGGTGGAGGGTCAGAAGTGGTTGTGTTTGGTTCTTTTATGGGTGATGAGGTGACTTCTGGTTCAGGTATGGATTGTGTTGGCTGTTGAGAGGCCAGAGCATGTGTTTGGAGCTAGGCCAGAGTTGGGGAGTGAGGGTTAGATGGTTCAGTATCTGTGGAATTATTATAGTAGGGTGGCGATTCTGGAGAGGAAGATGAAGAGGGTGAGGTTGTTTCGTTTAGCATTTCTGCTTCCGAAAGGGGTAGGGAGGTGGTGGCTAGGTTAAATTTTTGAGAGGGTTGGTTAGATGGTCTGGTGGTTGAGGGAGGAGTTTCTGAGTTGGTATATATGGGTGTTGGTTGAGGGATAGAGGAAGCAATAGGCTTAAGTTGTACATAAGGAGCGAGAGATACAGACTTACCCGAAGATCCAGTCAGAGGTACTGGAGGTCTTGATCCAGAGGATTCTCCCAGTTTCGCTTTCTTCGCTTGCTTTGCCTTCTCAGATGGTCCTCGTGGTCGCTTCATGAAGTTGGAAGGATATTCTGGCTGCTGGCTTAAGTTGAAGTCTGAGAACTCTACTCCTTGTTTTCGCAGATCATCTAAGTAATACAAGATTACCTCTGGAGGGTCGATCTTTGAGAATAGATAGAGTCCATTTGGGATCTTCCTCTGATCTTTGAGAGCATCCCAGGAGGTGTCCAGAGTAGGTTTGACCCTTACTTGATTCAGAATCCCCATGCTTTTCAGATTGCGGGCGTTCAGAGCTCTTATAGTATCTATCATCACGTCTTCCATGAGTCTGAACTTTATCAGATGGTCCACGAGACCGCTTTCAATCAGAACGTTAGAGATCAGCCTCCCCAGAGGGATGTAGTTTCTAGGTTTCATGTTGTTTCTTGTATCTCTTACAGAGTCTCTGAGGTACTTGAATAGGAGTGCAGGAAGGCAAAGCTTCAGCCCCTTGTGGATACAGTACAGAATGCACTTCTGGTCTGTGTTGATGTAATCTGAGGAGTTGGAGGATGGGCGATGATGTATGGTGCCCAAGATGATCTTCAGCCATACCCAGAGGTTTTGATGTAGTTCCTTGTTCTTGGAGTGTTTGCCTTCAGCGTTCTGTTGGAAGATTGTTGGATTAATCTCATGGGGCAGATACTTTGCCCTAGGATTAATGTTGTAAATTCTTCTTCCTCCAGCTTTCTCCATGCCCAGAAGAGCAGCAATGAACTTCTCAGTGATTACCATCTTGACTCCCAGAACATAGGAGACGATGTAGTGATCGTCAGCGTCAGCGAATCTCCAGAATTCCTTAACCAGGTTTGTGTAAACTGGACCATAGAGACGTTGGAAGTAGTTTCCCCAACCTTGATTCTTCAGTTCTTCAGTGAGGTCAACACCATTCCTTCGCATGTTTTCAAAATCTACCAGTGATTCACACAAGACTTTCAGTTTCTCAAAAGGTGTTGCAAGGTGAATATGAGGCTCACGATCAAGAATGTGAGGTTCTTTGTAGATGGGAGTGGTGACGACACCGGTAACAGCTGGGTTTGGAGTGCTTGAACTTGGAGCTTGCTCGTTGGAGTTCATCTGTTGAGAGAAGTTATACACTGATTGTTGTTGGGAATCCACGAATGTTGTTGAGGAACTGAGTTGAAGGGTGAAGAACTTGAATGCACGCTGCAGGAATGCCTTGAGGGAGAAAAGAACTTGCAAGAGGGTTAAGAGTGTTTGTGAGAGTGAAAAGTGTGCAATGTGTGAAGAAAAGTGTTTAAATACCCAAATTAGGGTGCATGCAAAACGAAACACAAAACATGAGTTTAGCACAAAAACCAAGTATGCGCGTTAGAGGGAGAATGATTACAGCTCATAAATGATGTCTAATCCCAACAGTCAATACACTGCTCGAGGAGATCTCAAAAGACTGTTTCTTGATTACTGCTAGACAGCTGTCTACAAGTTCCAAGGTCAGACGCAAGGTGTTCCACGTGTTTTCTTTATCTGATCTTTAGGAATACCAAAGTGTTGGTTCCTAGAGATTTCTAACTCAGATGACTTCTAACTGGTAGGAGTATCAGAGTCAGATGTAGAATCCACTTTGTTTACATCAGAATCTTATTTTGCTAACTCAGAGGCACATTTTATTCAAGGCAATTTTGAATGTTCAGATTCTTTAAGATGAAAAGGAATCTATCTTCAGCAAGAGGTTTGGCAAAGATGTCAGCCCATTGATGGTCTGTATCAATGAATTTCAATATTACTACCCCTTTCTGAACATAGTCTCTAATGAAATGATGTTTTATTTCTATGTGCTTAGCTCTGGAGTGCAAAATAGGAATCTTGCTTAAACAAATGGCAGCAGTATTGTCACAGAAGATAAGAATGTTACTCTCAAAGATTTGAAGATCCTCTAGTTGATTCTTCATCCAGAGCATCTGGGTAGTGCACAATGATGCTGAAATGTATTCCACTTCTGCAGTAGACAGGGCTATGGTTGATTGTCTTTTGCTGGCCCAGGACATCAGATTCTTTCCCAAGAGCTGACAATTTCCAGATGTACTTTTTCGTTCCATTCTGTCTCCTGCGTAACCTGCATCATAAAAACCAGATAGTATATACTCTGATGTTTTCTCATGCATCAGGCCCAGGTTAGGAGTTCCTTTAAGATATTTGAGTATTCTCTTAACTGCTGTTAAATGAGATTCTCTAGGATCTGATTGGAATCTGGCACAGAGACAAACACTAAATAGAATATCAAGACGTGTAGCAGTCAGATAGAGAAGAGAGCCTATCATACCACGGTAGAGCTTCTGACAAACCTTTTGACTAACTTCTTCTTTTTCAAGAATGCAAGTTGGATGCATGTGTGTCTTAGCAGGTTTGCATTCAGCCATTTCAAATTTCTTCAGAATGTCTTTTATGTATTTACTTTGGTGAACGTAGGTGACTTCTGATGCTTGATTAATCTGAATTCCTAGAGAGAACTTTAGTTCTTGCATTAAGCTCATTTCAAATTCTGCCTACATTAGCTCAGAGAATCCTTGACATACAGGGGCGTTAGCTGAACCAAAAATGATATCATCAACGTATATCTGGTATATCATGAGATCATTATTAATGTTTTTATAGAAGAGTGTAGAGTTAACTTTCCCTCTGATAAAATCATGTTCCAGAAGAAAATTACTTAATCTTTTATACCAAGCTCTGGGAGCTTGTTTTAGTCCATATAAATATTTTTTAAGTTTAAAAACATGTTCTGGACAATTTGAATTTTCAAAACCTAGAGGTTGGTTGACATACACTTCTTCTGATATATAACCATTAAGGAATGCGCTCTTGACATCCATTTGATACAGTTTGATAGAATGATTTATAACGAATGAGACAAGTAAGCGAATAGATTCTAACCTGGCGACTGGGGCAAAGGTTTCATTGTAGTCAATGCCTTCTTGTTGACTGTAACCTTGAGCCACCAGCCGAGCTTTGTTTCTGAGAACTTCTCCTTTCTCATTCAGCTTGTTTCTGAACACCCATCTGGTTTCGATAATGTGAGTGCCTTTAGGTTTAGGAACAAGATCCCATACGTCATTCTTTGTGAATTGATCTAGCTCTTCTTGCATGGCTAGAACCCAGTCGCTATCTTGAATTGCCTCATCACAGGAAGTAGGTTCGATCAGAGATACTAGTCCCAGAGGAGTTTCTTCAGGTGCCTTGAAGGTTGACCTAGTTTGGATAGGTTCATCCTTGTTTCCCAGAATCAACTCTTTAGATATGTTGAGGCGACTTTTAGCTTTCTTTGGGATTGCTGGGGATTTAGTTCCTTCTGAGGTTTGAGTGGCAGCTGCTTCAGGTGCTTTGATCTTTTCGTCAGAACCTACAAGAGTAATCTCCAGATCTGCAAGTTTCTCAACTAGCTTTGACTTTTTAGGGTCAAGCTTATCATCAAATCTGACATGAATTGATTCTTCCACAATTTTGGTTTCTGTATTGTATACTCTGTAGCCTTTAGAGCGTTATGAGTATCCTAACATAATACCTTTTTGTGCTTTAGAATCAAACTTGTTCAGATGTTCTTTAGTATTTAGAATAAAGCAGGAACATCCAAAAGGATGAAAAATAAGAAATGTTGGGTTTTCTTCCTTTACATAATTCTTAGGGAGTCTTATCCAGAATAGGTCTTATGGAGATTCTATTCTGAATATAACACGTTGTATTTACTGCTTCAGCCCAAAAGTGCTTAGCCACATTTGTTTCGTTGATCATGGTTCTTGCCATCTCTTGGAGTGTCCTATTCTTTCTCTCTACAACTCCATTTTGTTGTGGAGTTCTAGGGCAGGAGAAATCATGGGATATTCCATTAGAGTCAAATAATTCCTCACAAAATTTACTTTCAAATTCCCTACCATGGTCACTTTCGACTCTGATGATTTTAGAGTCCAATTCATTTTGCACTTTGGAACAGAAGCTAGTGAATACAGAGTGAGACTCACTCTTGTGCTTTAAGAATTTTACCCATGTCCAACGACTAAAATCATCAACAATGACTAGTCCATATTTCTTTCCATTGACTGATGTTGTTTTCACAGGACCAAATAAATCAATGTGAAGAAGATCCAGAGGCTTAGAGGTAGAAACAATATTTTTCTTTTTAAAAGATGATTTTGAAAATTTTCCTTTCTGACATGCTTCACATAGAGCATCAGAAGAAAACTTCAGCTTAGGTAGACCTCTGACTAACTCGAGTTTATTTAGCTAAGATAACTTTCTCATGCTAATGTGGCCCAAGCGTGTATGCCATACCCATTGCTCTTCGTGAACAGACATCAAACATTTTACATTTTGTTCTTTTAAATCCGAAAGATATATTTTATAAATATTGTTTTTCCTCTTGCCAGTGAATAGGACAGATCCATTATTTTGATTTATGGCTTTACATGTTTTTTGATTGAAGATTACATCATACCCGTTATCACTTAATTAACTTATTGATAACAGATTATGCATTAATCCTTCTACATAGAGAACATCAGATATAGAGGGAAGAGTACCATTACCAATAGTTTCAGATCCTCTGATCCTTCCTTTCTGATCTCCTCCGAAGCCTACGAATCCAGCGTCTTTAAGTTCCAGGTTTTGGAACATATATTTTCTTCCTGTCATGTGTCGCGAGCATCCAGAGTCCAGGTACCATGACTGGTGTTTTAACTCTGTTGCATAAGATATCTGCAACATAAACAATCTTATCCTTTGGTACCCAGAATCTTTTGGGTCCTTTGTGATTAGTTTTCCCAGAGTTTCTTAACACTTTGGGTTTTCTAGCATTATTAAATCGTTGTGCTTATGTATGTGTACAGTGATAGGAAAATGGAGATTTAGGTTGGTCATTAGTAGAAGTTTTATCTTCACTAGGATCATACCCAATTCCTCTTCTATTGTTCTGACTGACCCCATAAATCATGGATGCCATTCTGCTCCTCTCTATCCCATTTTTCAGAAACTTTTGAAAAGATTTTTCATATTCATAAATTATTGTGTTTGAAGTTTGTGGAGCTTGAGATAACGCTTCTTCAAGTTTTGAGCAATTTTTCTTTGTTGAATCTCTTTCTAATATCAAGGTTCTATTTTCATCTTTAAGTTCTAAAATTGTTATCTCAAGTTTGCCACATTCTTCTAGTGTTTCTTCAAGCACACCTTTTATAGCTTTAAATTTGTGTTTGAGTTTCTTATATGAGTTTAGAGTTTCAGATAGGAATGATTCTAGGTCAGATCGAGAAAGTTCAGAAAATACCTCTTCAAATTCAGATTCTTCATCTGAAGTATTCTTGGATGTGGTAGCCATGAGTGCCACATTTGCCTGTTCATCAGAGTCTGATTCTGATGAGTCAGATTCATTGTCGTCCCTGGTAGCCATCCGTCCCTTTTTGGTTATGAAGGAATTTTTCTTGAAGTTATTTTTTCTGGAACTGTCTTTCTTCAACTTGGGACATTCGTTTTTGTAATGACCTGTTTCCTTACATTCATAACACGTAACATCTTTGTTAGATTTACCTTTTGAGGTTGATTCTGATCGATCTCCTTTGGATCTTGGTTTTATGAAGTTATTATTCCTTTTTCTCCAGAGTTGTTTTACTCTTCTGGTCAGAAGGGATAATTCTTTCTCATCGTCAGAATCTTCCTTTTCAGAGTCATCAACGTCTTCTTCTTCGGCCTGGAAGGCTTTGTTTCTGTCAGACTTGCGCCTTTCAGATCTAGACTTTAGTGCTACAGACTTGATCTTCTTCTGAGGCTCATCTTCCTCCAGTTTTATCTCATGACTTCTGAGTGAACTGACAAGTTCTTAAAGGTTGATGTTGTTCAGATCCTTTGATAGCTTAAAGGCTGTGACCATGGGTCTCCACTTCTTTCGCAAGCTTCTGACTATCTTTTTGACATGGTCCGCAGTTGTGTATCCTTTATCTAGCACTTTGAGACCTACAATTAGAGTTTGAAATCTAGAAAATATTACCTCTACAGCTTCATCATCCTCCATTTTGAAGGCTTCATATTTCTGGGTTAGAGCCAGAGCCTTTGTTTCTTTGACTTGAGAGTTTCCTTCATGAGTCATCCTCAGGGAGTCAAGTATTTCTTTAGTTGTTTCCCTGTTGGTGATTTTTTCATACTCATTGTAGGATATGGCATTGAGAAGTATCGTTCTAGCTTTGTGATGATTCTTGAATTCGCGCTTCTGATCATCTGTCATTTTGCTTCTGGGAATGGCAACTCCAGCATCTGTTACAGGTGGTATGTATCCAACTGTGACAATGTCCCAGAGATCAGCGTCGTAGCCCAGAAAGAAGCTTTCAATTCTATCTTTCCAGTAATCGAATTTCTCTCCATCAAAGACTGGAGGCTTAGCGTTGTAACTATCTCTTTCATTGGTGTTGGCCATAGTTTTTCTCGTTCTGGATCTCTCTACACTGTTAAGTGTTTGATTAGAAAATCAATAACAGAGTCGAAGCTCTGATACCAACTGAAGGTGAGAAAAACAAGAAAGGGGGGTTTGAATTGTTTTAGAAAATAAAAGCTTTTTTTTCAAAAATAAGAACACACAGAATTTTATACTGGTTCGCTTAGAAAACAAAGCTACTCCAGTCCACCCGGCCAAGGTGATTTCGCCTTCAAAAAGGACTTAATCCACTAATCTTGAAAGATTATACAACCAAACTTCTAAGAGAATGATCTCTTAGTCCTCTCAAGTATACAGACTACGCAGATTCACTTGAGGAACAAAAATAATTTTAGCAAAAAGGATTTGTAATAGAAGGTGCTTCTAAGAGTAAGCAAGTATTACAACAGAATATTTAAGCAAGTGTTTTCACGTATGAGCAACAGCTCGTGAAAAAACTGAGAGAGAATATGAAAGACTTTTTTGTGCGTTGTTGTTGTGTCTCTCAATGAGGTAGACTGTCCTTTATATAGTAGTGAGAAGGACCGTTGGAGTGATGACAGAATATTGGTCTTTAATGAGCATTCAATGTCATTACTTCTGTGTTTCTTGCCATAACCATTTTGTCTCCTTGAATAACTTCTTTCTTAAAATACTTCCTTTTCATATTGAGAAATTCTTTTCGTTACTCTTTTTGGACTTGGTGAATCTTCATCAGAGTCTTGTTAGATCGGAGTCATGCGTCAGAAAGAGATTATGTTGAAGTTTCATCAGAGCTTCTCGGAGTACTAGTCTTCTAGATCATCAGAACTAAGACCAGTGGATGTTAGAGCTTCTGGTTCTTTTTACTGTCTTGCTTTGCTCAGATTCAGAACTTCTTGGGCGCACTTCTTCCTCAGATGCGTCTGATCTTCTAGCACTTTGTATCTGATCAATGTTTGTATCTGATAAAAAGATCAGAGTCCTTTGTTGTTGTTCAGAGTCCTGCACACTTAGAAAAATTTCGTTAGGGTGCCATTTTTGGTTTCATCCTTTGTTATCATCAAAAGCTTGGAATTTTATTATAGAACAAATTTTGTTCTTACAAGTTGTCTGTTTCCAGATTCTCGAGATGCGGTTGAATGATCTTCTCCTCGTGCTCAAGCAGACGAGTAATCTCATCAGGAATCTCTTCAACATCATCTTCTTCTGCCTCAAATACAGGGAACTCAAAGTTGGGAGATGGTGTTGGATCATTATGTTCAATGGGTTTGATTAATCTGCATAATGATTTAGGGTATAAAAGAGATTTCAGAATTCAAACAAGGCAAATCTTTATGCAGATGAAACATTGATTTATTCTCTTTTTAGGGTTTTATGGTGATCACCAATTTCATGCAAAAAACAAAAAGCAAAAATAATTTGAAAAACAAACATTTAACATGAGATTATTGAATGAATATCATTGTATTAATCAAATTACACCAACAATGTCTTCACTTCTCCTTTGGGCATGGGAGAAGGGTTTTTAAACAAAATGAACACATTACGTTGACTTATGGATAACTGTTGGAACATCAACAGCGACCCAATTATTGAAGAATCCTCCGGGTATGACAAAGTTTCCAGGATCTTCCTCTTCATCATCTCCGACAATGGCAACAGCTTCCTGATCTTCAACGGTGTGGATGAAACCTCCACTCTGAAACATCCCAAGATCATTGGAAATACCCGAAGAATACCATATGCCAGCTCGAGACTTGTTATCTTCCAACTTGATCATTTTCCCCAAACCAGTAGTTGCACCATGCTCAATGGCCAACTTTGCATCATTATAGGAGACAAATGAAGAAAGTCCTTTCCTCGAAGGCTCAGTAATAGACAAGGCTTGAAACAGCGTTCCAACCTCATCCTCAACATCAATATAGGAGAAGGAAGATAAATGACTGACCAAGAGAGCCTTCTCTCCCCCTATGATCACCAACTTCTTGTTCTTCACGAACTTCAACTTTTGGTGTAGGGTGGATGTCACGACACCTGCCTCGTGAAATCTATGGTTTGCCAAGCAAACAACTATAAGGCGGATGAATATCCATGACCTGGAAAGTGATCTGGAAATCACTAGGTCCAATCTTGATCAGGAGTTCTAATTCGCCGATCACAGTTTTACGCGATCCATCAAAATCTTTTACTACCACTCCACTATGCCTCATGGGAGGCCCCTGTGTCCACCAACATATTGGACAAGGCATCGTCTTTACAATTCATAGATATATGTAAAGCCAAATTTTGGTCTTTTCCCTCCTCGGGAAGATCAGCATCACAAAAGCTCAAATTGTTGCAAGCGATTATATTTGCAATAATGCTATCAAACTGCTCTATTGTGACATCGTGATCCACGTATGCCACGTCCGACACCCTCTGTAACGCTTCGCGGTGTGGCTCTGAATTCATCAACAAAGATAAGACATATATCTTTGATGGAGTTTGTAGCAACTGATCAACAACATTATATTCACTCCTTTTGATGAGCCTTAGCATCTCATCATCATCCTCTCTCAAAATGCCAGACTGGCCAACTAGGATAGGAGCATTATTGGTTTTAACAAACAACATGGTCAACACCCTTTGCAACAGGAACATAAATATTTGAAGAAGAAGTCCCCACGGGACTGGCAGGATTAACAACAGTTCTCTTCATAACATCTTCGTGGGATTTCGGGTGAGCCGAGAAAACACGACCACCACGGGTCACTCCACTGACATCTGAAATGCTTACCACAGAAGTTGAGGGCAGCGACACCTCCTTTCCATTCTCCAGCATGACTGCGTTATATCAGTAGGGAACAACTTTTTTTGATACATACGGGACAGGACCCACTGACTTAATCACAAGAGCTGGCGATACTTTCTTCTTGCTGCCATCATACTTGATAACAATAGGATCAGGAATTTTAAACACGGGAGTGATAACATCGACTTCGTCCTCATTACGATTCTGAAGTATCTCAATTATCCATTGATCTATCATCTCTTGGATGTCCTTTCTTACTTGAAGGCATCCTCTCTCATCGATAGTGCACACCTGGCACCTATCATGATCATGCTCATAATGGTCGTGTTTACACAACAACTTATGCATCTCTACTAAGGACTACCTTATGCCATTCACATAAAGGACTTTGTACTTGCCGGTGCATCCCTGGACCATGTTAACAACTACTTTCCCATGCTCGGGCAATGGGTTCTTCTTCACATTCGGACCTACATCCTCAAAAAACAGTATCCCACTTCTCACAAGGTCTTGCACCTTGGTCTTCAATGGATAGCAATTCTCCACATCATGTTCGGGAGCACCGGAATGATACACACAATGGAGTTCGGGCTTATACCACCACTGAGGATTGGCTGGTACAGCAGGAGGATCTCGAGGAGTTATCAGCTTCCTATCAATCAAGGAAGGATAAAGCTCAACATAAGTCATCGGAATTGGGTCAAAAGTCACCCTCTTCCTCTTGTAGTTGCTGGTGCTGGTGTTATTATTGTTGTGAGGCTGGTAAGCCTGTTGTTGTTGACGATGTTGTTGTTGTGGTTGTTGAGCTTCTCTAAACGCAGGTGCTATATGAGCCACCTGGTGTTGGTTGATAGTCGGACAGACCTCTCTCCTCTTCATAGAGGGCCTTCTTTTAACATGGGAGGACACATCATTAGTCTCTCCCTCCTTCTTCCTAGCAAATCCTCCATACTTCTTTGCTGAGGAACCATCATCTCGAGATAAACGTCCTTCCTGGACCCCTTCTTCTAGCCTCATCCCCATATTCACCATTTCGGTGAAGTCTGAGGGAGCACTAGCAATCATTCTCTCGTAATAGAAAGAGCTCAAAGTCTTCAAGAAGATCTTTGTCATCTCCTTCTCCTCCAGGGGTGGCACTATCTGAGCTGCCAGTTCTCTCCATCTCTGGGCGTATTCCTTGAAGGTCTCCTTATCCTTCTGGGACATCGCCCTCAATTGGTCCCTGTCTGGAGCCATATCCACATTGTATTTGTACTGCTTCACAAAGGCCTCGTATATATCGTTGAAAGTGTGGATGCTTGCACTCTCCAGCCCCATATACCACCGGAGCGCAGCACCTGTCAGGATATCCTGAAAGTAGTGAATCAGTAGTTGGTCGTTGTCAGTTTGTGTTGACATCTTGCGAGCAAACATCACAAGATGGCTGAGCGGGCATGTATTTCCTTTGTACTTCTCAAAGTCAGGTACTTTGAATTTAACAGGGATTTTAACATTGGGCACTAGGCACAACTCAGCAGCACTTTTCCCAAAGAGGTCCTTACCCCTCAAAGTCTTCAGTTCCTTGCGTAGCTCAAGGAATTGATCTTTCATTTCATCCATCTTCTCATATACGTTCGGGCCCTCAGACGGCTCAGAATGATAAATGGTGTCTTCTACACGGGGAAGAGTGTGCACAACGGGAGGTGGCACAAACAGGACCGGGCTAGATGTCGGCATAGAAGCAAGAGTAGGAGCAAAACCCTCTAGAGCAAAGTGGGTTGTAGCAGCAGGCACTGTTGAAGTAGCTACCTCAGATATGACTGTCCTCGTGGGAGGAGTTGCAGGAGTTGGTGAAGCTTGACTTTGTACGGCCAGAACTGACTCCATCATGGTAGTCAGCCTAGCAATCTCTTCCTTTAGGTCCCTGTTCTCTTGATCGAGATGTTCCATTATCTTTGGATGATTTGCTCTGGTTTTATACTGGTGCGTCAGCTTGTCTTCAAAATAAATGAAGAGCAAAGAGTTAGACCATTGATCAAGAGCTCGGAACAAATCCTGCTTATACATATGATGCATGCAATGTTTGTGCATATGATTTGTTTTTTATTAGAGGAACTTTATAGAGATCTTTTGTAAATATTTGTAAATATTGAATCTTTTAAGACATATATGGAATACACATAGCAATAATATTTGGAAACTTTTTACACCAAAGAAGTAGTACAGTTTTGGTAACCAAATATAATATAAGAGAAAAGGAGAATGAACATCCTATGAAGCCCTAGAAACAACCGTCCAAAGCCTTCGAGATCGGAAGATAAGTTGCACGAAGCCTCTTCACCTCCCTCTCATAAGCTGCTTCCATATCGGCCTTCTCCTTGGCGAGCTGATCATACTTCCTCTTCCAAAACCTAGATGAGTGAGGAAGAAGAGAAGTAACCACATCATCAGGCTCATCCATAACCTGATGCTCTAGAAACTCTATCACTGCATCCTTATCTTTGAGCTGCTGAAGAAGTTCCTCATGCTCACGAACCCATGCACGCGACCGGTCTTCATCTCTCAACTCCTCTACTCCTTGATTAGGGAGGGTTGAAGGCCCAACCATAACCATAGGGGTAGGTCTCGGATACTCGTACGACATGCGGTACTCAAGAGCTCTCTTCCTTACCCAAGCGGTGTGAGATTCTAAAGCAACACAATTCTTTGGACCAAGCTCATTCCTCCCTTTCCTATGAACCTTGCGCCAGGCGCGGACCATCCTATTCTTCAAGTTCTGGGGATCTTTACCCTCTTGAAAGAACAAGCCTTCCAACAAAATGTTGTTAGGTTTATCCTTTAAGGGGAACCCAAGCTGACGACGAGCCAAAGCAGGGTTGTAGTTGATTCCACCACATGTACCAAGAAGAGCTACACTGGAGAACTCATCACAAGAGTCAATAATTTGAACGCCATCATAAACACGATTATTCCAAGAGATATCATCATTAGTGAGAGACATAAGTCTCGTGGACCACCGTAGACATCCCTTATTCTCCTTGAAGGCAAGCGTCTGAGGCAAGTGAGAAATAAACCACTTGTACAACTGAGGAAGACAACACACAATGGAACCACCACCCTTTGCATTCCTCATATGCAAAGAGAAATAAGTGTCACCCAACAGAGTAGGAACAGGATTAAGAGAAGAGAAAATCCTAATAGCGTTCACATCCACGAAGTTGTCGATGTTGGAAAATAACACTAGCCCATAAATAAGAGTACAAATATGGCTTCAAAAGCTTCCTTACTCATGGCCTTCCCAAACAAAGTAGCTTTGGCAATGAGAAAATCAGATATGAGACCTTGAATTCCACCTTTGATAGTCATATGGGCAACAATATCAGATACATCCAAATGAAGCATGTCAGCAATCTCTTGAGAAGACGGAATCTTCTCCAAGTCACTGAATGACAACTAATCAAGAATAGGTATACCCACATGATATGCATACTCCTCAAGTGTAGGCAAAAGCTGGAAATCCGGAAAAGTGAAGCATCGATACAGAGGATCGTAGAACTGCACCAACACACTCATCAGACCTTCATCCACTTTAGTAGAAAGAATAGACAGAAGCTTCCCATGGCGAGCTTTGAACTCCAAAGGCTCTAATACATAAGATGCCAAACTCCTTAACTCTTTCAAGTCGGGTTGTCTGAAACTGTACTTCTTCGTATTCCTTCTTTGCTTATCCATGTCTGAAAATTTGCAAATAGACCTCTTAAGTTCCTTGAAAATCTTTATTGTTGATGACATGAATGCGAATGAATGCATGGATGCAACAATCACACTCAAGGATCAAGCAAGTCACACCACACAAAGGTCACGGGATGGCTCAAGTCATCATCAATATCAATCATCCATTTTGGTGGATTATGGTTTACACCTTATCAACACCCAAGTTCCATTGATATTGAGGATATACGAGAACGGATCAACCGCGAATCACGAGTTTGTTATAAGTCACGAGCATGGAGTCTTGGTTAAGAACCACCCAAAGGGAGTGTACTATTGGTTAAACCTGACGATCATGTTCTAAAAAGGTTCCCATAGTCATCATCTCATCTTTCGGATATTATCGGATAAAACGACTACTCGTCCTCCAAAAATATTCCCAAGAGGGACTCTTATGAGTGTAGTATCGCGTAACAATCGTATCAAATCTTACACTTGAATGACCTTCGCACTACGTCCTAAAATAGGCCAAGATGGGCTAGGTATCTAAGGTCCTTGGCTTCTAAGGTTTATGTTGGAAAGAGTAATGCCTAATCACGACTACTCGTGTGACATTATTGATCCCAACAAGACCTCCACCAAGTGAATGGACTTGCAAGTTAACTTCTTAAGGAATAACTCCACACAAGTAAACAAGACTATGCCATTCTCCTATCATAAGTGCACTCGAGTTCGGGTATAGAACTCATCTCACAAGAAACCACCAAGCATACAAGCAATTAATATATCAAGCAATTCGTACATTACAAACAATACATTCATCCCAAATTTGCACAAAAATATGGCTCAAATAAATATAAACATACAACACACATAAGCAAAACGTAGGCTAAACCCACTAGAGAGCTGATTTCCCCAGCAGAGTCGCCACTTTTCTGTAGCGGGGTTTTTGTTACCTTTAGGTTTATTGACTAAACCAAAAGTAAACATACAATTCGAGTCGCCACCGCACTTTTATTTGTCCAAAGGAAAGGCTAAAAAGAGAACAAAAGCCAAGGTTAGAAGTTTTTCAAATCAAAAACTAATAAAAATGTCAGAGATCTAGGTAAGAGGATTGGTTATGAAATGGGAAAGTTTTACGCACCGAAAACATCCTTACTACTCTAAGGGAACCCTTTTTGCAAACATGTGTTGTAGGTTGGTATTTATGAAAAGATTTGTACAAAAAGATTGGGGGGATGAGAAGAGAATAAATTATATTTACAAATTTTGTTGTTTGAATGGATGAACCCATTGCCTACGTACCATCACAAAGGGGGATCAAAACCTCGTAGTTCGGGGTAAAAATCTCAAATATTGATGAATGGATTTGACCAAAAGCCTTAAGGTATTTTGTTATCAAAGGGAGAAAACTTAACCTAAACCAACAATCCACCATGTGAAGAAGGCTTCAACATACTAGTGAGGGGTTAACCCTATAATAAGTATGGAAGACTTATAATCCAATCACTAAGGATGAGGTGAGGTTTACATCAACCACTATGATAACTCAAACCTATGACTAGTATTTATGAGAATGTTTTAATAAGGTAGCCATTGGAACCATAAAACAACTTGAAGTGAGTTGTATTTACAAGTTAAATTTATTTACAAAATGAATTCAAAGTTGGATTAGTGTTTATTCACAATGAGTATTTATGAAAAGATTTTTAAAAGTCAAAGGCATAAGGCCTAGGTTTCTAGTTTGAAACAAAGTCAAAGTTTAAAGAAAAGATTTTTTGGCTTGGTTAGAGTGGGGAGAAGAAGAGAAGGGTTATTCCTAAAGCATACAAAGATAAGAGAGGAAAGATAAACCTTTGGAGTTCCTTTTCTTGAAATCATAAAGATGATTCAAGATGCTCCTTTCCTTTGGACTTAGCAAACAATTAAGCAATCAAACAATTTGGATTCAAACTCCTAGGAACTCCTAGGATAAAGCAAAAACAAGATAATAATATATTTATATACAATAATGGGCTCAAATGAGCAAAAGAAAAATGACATAAACATAAAATATGGGCTCAAGTGAGCAAAGGGAAAAGCAATATGAATAATGAGCAAGAAATAAATTGCATTAAAAGTAAAGGGCAGGAAATTAAATGCTCAAATTAAAGTTAGTAATTAGTGAAGTTATGTTAGTTTGTCATAAGACAATGTAGCACTATGTTTAGCAATCTTAAGTGGACTAATGTAGTAGTCACACCTATCTGAGGCCGATCAATAAAAATATAGGCAAATAAACACAAGTTAGAGACCATGACTAGTAAGCCAAGCTCAACTAAACTAGCCATGCCAAAACAAAAGGGGAAGGGCCTTTTATGGACTTTAGGTTATTTGCTTGACCAAGAAGCAACCTATTTTGGACATAAAACAACTCACTTGATCATGGATCAAGTTGAGTTTGGTTTGGATCAAAAAAGGTTAAACCTCTCATTTGTCAAGACCAACCACAAGACATTAACTCATTGGCCAAATGATGAAACGAATGGGATGGAGATGAAAGGGAGGGAAAGAGAACACAAGTATCAAATTCAATTCATTAAATGTGAACCAAGTCATCATCAATCAATGCCAAACAGAAAAGGAATGAAGATTACAAGTCAACAAGTCAACCATATTTTTTTGGTATTTTTTGAATTAAAATAAAATGCAAATAAAAATAATCAAAATAACGTCAAACCTCAAATTTAATTCAAATCAACTTCAACAAGTCCAATTAAATTCTCATAGGTCTAACATGGTCAAATAAACTTTGACTAATTTTCTCAACAATTTTGGAAATCAGAAAGTATTTAAAAACAATTAAAAAAACACTAAAAAATAACACAATATGAACTAAAATCTCAAATAAATATCAAATCAAATAATAAATTGATGAGACTATTATTCATTGACTTATCATGATCCATAGGTGCTAGGAAAATATTTTTGGATTTTTCAAATATCAGAAAGTAATTTAAAATGAATTAAAACTATTAAAAACCAAATAATTCACAAAAAATATTAAATGAAGTCAAAAAAATATTAAAAAATCAAAATATGAAACTAGATTTTTCAAGAATTTTTTTGGAATTGGTCTCATATTTTTGTGACTTCTATTAAATTTTTTATGAATTTTTGAAAATAAAAGGAATTATCTGAAATTAAATTGAAAATAGAAATAATGAAAAATCCAGCGTCACATGATCAACTACATTAATTGACGTGGCATGGATCAAAGGCTCAGACGTGAGGGCGCAGCGTGCACTTGAGTCAATCGCGCGGCATAGATAAAACGAAGTAAACATAATGAACGCATGAGGTTATAACGTGGCAAGGCAATCCAATGGTTAGGAAGGTGCACACGTGGTGATGGTGGTGGAAACCCCCATCTTCTCCGGTGAGCTACCAGAATCCGGCCACCACTTGCAGAGAAATTTTTTGTAACGAAAATGAAAAACAAGGACATCAAATTAAAGCTCAGGTGATGTACATCACCACTGTATCCATGAATCTTCCTCAGTCTTCCTATTTTGAGAGAAATGTGAAGTGGAAGATCATGGTGTTCAAACTGAAAATGCACGAAATGGAAAATTGAAACCACCATTGGCTTGCCTCAAGTGTGAGGACTTCAGAAAACCAAACAAACAAGAGAAAACTACATTGAATTGCAAGATCTAGATCCAAAAAGTTTGAAGTTCTACCTCTGAATTGGAGCTCTTAAGGCCACGAATTCTTCAAGATCTTGATCCCTTTTTGCTCTGGAGATGTAATGGAGATGAGAGGTTAAGGAATTGAGCTTTGAAAATCAACTACTGATGTTGAATTTCATGCTTGAAAATGAGAGAAAAATATGAAAATTCCTTTGGTGTTGGCTGGGATTTCAGTGTTGCAGCATTTCAGGTCTCCAAAAGGTTGATCAATGAATGAGAATGAGCAGTTATTTATAGCTGAAGAGGGTTGAGTTCATGATTCCCTCGTGTGCATGGCAATCTGAACGTTGATGCATGGGCCTGTACAGGCGCATGTGAGGCCGAAAGGTGGGTGCAAAACCAAGTGGAACTCATTTGAAATGGAATTGGATGTGTACATGAAGTGTAATCAGCTTGCACATTAAGTTTCATCATGAAATGCAAAAACGAACATAAAGAAAGAGATCTTCGAAACTCATACTTGGTAAATCCAAAATAGCATTGTGAATAATGGTTGGAAAGCCCTTGAAATAAGGAAAAAAAGTCATGTTGGGAAAAAATTCATTGGCATTTGGAAATTAATGAAAACTGGCTGTGAAAGTTTAGGTACAAAACCTGTTTAAGTCACCTTTGAAAATTTTCACCAAAAGCAAGCCTATTCAAACCCCTCTGTTTGCATGATGCAAGCTTCAAATAGAAAAACCTCAAACATAAAAGTTGTATATCCTTTCAAGATGATCAATTTAGACTCAAATTTTGCATCATTTGGGTTTTCAATGAAAATGTTATGAGCATTTTAAGTTGGGTACCTTTTTCAAATTCAATGACTTAGGTCCAAGGTGACCTATAATGTTTTGTATTATCACATGTATTTATTTTAGGATTATGAAATTTTTTCCAACATAACATTTGAATTAGAAATCTCAAGATTCCCAATGAATTTTATCTCACCTAAAAATCATAAAAATTAAGGAAGTTATGTCCTTGGGAAGTTGACAAAAAATTAGGGTTTCAGTCAAAATGACCTATAATGTTTTGAAATGAATGATGACCTTCCATGTTTCAAATGGATTTTTCATGAACATTAAAGTTGTTCATATGGTTCTTAGGAACATTTTTTCTCTTGGGGTCATCTTCATTTGAGAAACACATCAAACGTTGTATCTCAGTGATCCTCAGTTTAGTCAGATGACTTGACTGGTCAACTTTCCAAGGCCAAACTTCCAACCTTGATGGATAAATGATTGAGGACTCTAAAATAGGCTAACATATGCATAAAATAATGAATGAAAGAAGTTAACTTGATTAAATTTTATCATAGGTTGAGGTTGCTTCATGAGCAAGGCACAATCAAAGCACAGTTGAATTAGGGTTTCCTTGGGAAATAATCCTCAAGCCCTTTGGGTTATCTTAATCAAATTGGAAAATTAAGATGCTTGAGAGACATATATGATGATTAGGAGCTTTTTGGACCATTGTCATGCTTTTCCTTATCTTCATCTGGCCATTTCATTGGGCTTAGGAGCCTCCTAGGAGCATTGGAGCACATGATCACTCGAGCTTCAAAACAAAAAAGAGTTAGTGACATATTTTTGTGCTTTTGGTTAGTAATAAAAAATAAGAAAAGCAATAATATATAATACAAGCATGCTTGGTGGTCTCAAACCACTCACACAAGTCCCAACCATAGGGTTAAGGAGAAAAACATGTTATGATCCTTGAGGCAATGCACTGAGCAATGATATGATGCCATGAAGGATCTTAGGGTCAAAATTAGGGTCTTACAGGGTGGTATAGTCATGTTGGATTTGAAGGAGTAGTCCTGAAAGAGTTGACATGAGATCCGCCACTCAGTGGATACCTCTTTGGAGTTACTGATGTCACACGAGTAAGTCGTGGATAGGCATTACTTTCTCTGATTTGGGGGTCCGAGAAGCTTAGGACCATAGAACATTTAATCCAACTTGGCCTATTTAGGACGTAGTGCGGATACTGTTCAATTATAGACTTGATAACAGTTGTTACACGATACTACACTCAGACGAGTTTCTCTTGAGAATACTATGGGTTGATGAGTCAGTCATCCTAACCTATAGTATCTTATAGATGGGATCACGACTCTGGGAACTTTTTAGAACATGATCTACAGGTTTTTATCATTAGTACACTCCTTTGGGATGGTTCTTAACCTGAATCCATGCTCGTGACTCGCAACAAACCCTTTGATTTTTGGTTGATCCGATCAGTCTCATCAATATCAATGGAACTTGGATGTTGATAAGGTGAAAAACCATAATCCACCAAAATGGATGATTGATATTGCTGATGACTTTATCCATCCCTTGACCTTTGTTTGTGTTTGCCTTGTGTGTGATCCCTTGTGTGTGATTGCTGCATTCAAGGAACTAAGGTCGTATTTGCAAATATTTTCAGACTATTGATTATGGACGAAGGAACACTAAGAAGTACAGTTTCAGATGTCCCGACTTAAAATATTTAAGGAATCTATCATCCTTTGTAGTTGATCCCTTGTATTTCAAGTAACGTCATGGGAAGCTCTTGTCTATATTGTCTACTAATATGGTTGAAGGACTCTTAAGTGTCTTGATGCATTTTTATGATTCTCTCTATCGGTGCTTCAATTTTCCTGACTATCATCTCATGCCTACGTTAGATGAGTATGCCTATCTCTTGGGTATACACATATTTAACAAAGTACCTTTCAGTGGATTGGAGGAGATTCCGAGATCTCAAGTCATAGCTGAAGCTCTTCATTTGAAGAAATCCAAGATTAATGCTAGTATGACAAAGAAAGGAGGGATCCAAAGTCTTACTTATGAGTTTTTCATTGGTAGAGCCACTGCTTTTGCTCAAGTTTGTAGTATGAACACTTTTGAAGCCATCTTTGCCTTGCTTATATATGGTTTAACATTATTCCCTAACATTGACAACTTTGTTGATGTTAACGCCATTAGAATATTCTTGATTGGGAATCTTGTTCCGACTTTGTTGGGTGACACATATTTCTCTTTGCATTTAAGGAATTCTAAGGATGGTGGACCCATTGTGTACTGCATTCCTCTTTTGTACAAGTGGTTTATTTCGAACTTGCCTCAGACATCTTCCTTCTTGGAGAACATGAAATGTCTACGGTGGTCTCAGAGACTCATGTCTCTCACTAATGATGATATTACTTGGTATGATTATGTATTTGATGGCTTGAATATTATTGATATTTGTGGTGAATTCCCTAATGTACCCCTTATTGGTACACAAGGAGGACTTAACTACAAGCCTACTTTGGCTCGTCGTCAGCTTGGGTTCCCCTTGAAGGATAAACCTAATAACATTGAGTTATAAGGTTTGTTCTATCAAGAGGGTAAAGAGCCCCAAAGTTTGAAGAGTAGGATGGTGCGTGTTTGGCACAATGTTCATATGAAGGGTTGAGCCGAGCTTGGCCCGTGCAATTGTGTAGCTTTGAAAGCTTACACTAGATGGGTGAAGAAGAGAGCTTTGAAGCTTAAGATGATGTACGCCTGCGAGAGACCTATGTCTATGGTTATGGATGAGCCATCAACTCTCCCTAACCAAGATGTAGAGGAGTTGGAAGATGCACTTGCTAAGATGAAGCAAGACAGGGACCTGTGGGAAGAGTGGTTCCATGCCTTGCACCGAACGCATTTGAAGTTGCAGCTTCAGTTGAAAGACAAGGATGCACTTATTGAGGTTCTTGAAGAGCATGTAGTGAAGACAGAGAGATCCAGAGGATTTATCTTCCTCTAGTATGCCTCAATCTTCCGGTGCTTGGAAGAAGATCGTCGATCAACTCGTCATTGAGAAAGCTCAGATGACGACCTCTTACGATTCAGAGATTCGACGCATCCAAAGGAAGTACACTCCATTGGCTAGTACAGCTAATTCAGTTGCTAGGGATCCTTAGGATGATACTTTCATTTTCTCTTGTATTTCTATTTTTGGTTTCTGAAATTATACTCAGTGTAATTCTTCCGAATTTTATGAATAAAAAGAGATTTTTATGGTAAATCCAAATGTTATTATTGATTATTATTATTGAAGTATTTGCAAGTAAAGCTTTATATGTTCCTTGAAATAATAAAAATAAAAATATCACATTTCACGCATCATTTGCATAACAGGTTTCTTGCCTTCCAGCCCTTTGGCCAGATGTCCCATTATTCTTCGTCTTTGTATTAGACAAGCTGACTCATCACTACAATACTTGCGATAATCGTCAAAGAAGGATGGATCAAATGGAATAAGAGAATCGAGAGCTCAAGGAAGAAGTTTCCAGACTCACCGTTCTGATGGAGTCTCTCGTTGCTGCTCAGAATCAACCAGCTCCAACTCGTGCAACTCCTCAGCAAAGGACTGTCATTTCTGAGATCATTGTGACGCCAATGTCTACTGTTTCTACCAGCCAACCTGTATAAGCCATGCCAGCAAGATTTCCGTGTGGAATGCCTCTAAATTTCGTGTCTGAAGGTTATGCTCCGACTGTTGCTCCCATGCCGACATCTATCCCGGTCATGTATGTTCCTCCTCCTGTGGTACATGTTATGCTACGTGTTGATGAAACCAAACGTGAAAATCCCTGTCAAATTCAAGGTCCCAAACTTTGATAAGTATAAAGGGAATACTTATCCTTTGAGTCATCTTATGATATACGCGCGCAAGATGTCTACCCAGACAGATAATGATCAACTACTTATCCATTATTTTCAAGAAAGTATGACTGGTGCTGCGCTTCGATGGTATATGAGTTTAGATAGTGTTAGTGTCCGTACTTTTAAAGACTTGGGTAAGGCCTTCGCCAAACAGTACAAATACAACGTTGATATGGCTCTCGATCGCGATCAGTTAAGGTCTATGTCTTAGAAGGATAAGGATACGTTTAAGGAATATGCCTAGAGGTGGAGGGAGCTTGCTGCTCAAATCAGTCCCCCATTGGAAGAGAAGGAGATGACGAAGATTTTCCGCAAAGCCCTGAGTTCATTCTATTACGAACATATGATTTCCAGTCCTCCCAACGACTTCACTGAAATGGTGAACATGGGGATGCAGTTAGAAGAGGGCGTCCGAGAGGGCCGTTTGTCTAAAGATGAAGCATCTACAAGCAAGCAGTATCGTGGTAGTTTCTCCAAGACGAAGGAGGGGGAAACCAATTCAGTGTCTGTAGGGAGGCAAATGAGGCCTCATGTGAGAAAGAATTCTCGATCCCAACAACAACATCATCAAGTATCCTCAGTTATTCTTGTATTTTCTAACAATTCAACAATTCGATCAGTACCAATTCATCAACGACAACAATAATAACAACAACAATAACACACTCATAACAATCACAACAACTAAAACAATCAGCATAATAATTTTGAAAGGAAGAAGGTCACTTTTAATACCATTTCGATGACATATGCCAACCTTTATCCTTCACTGGTTGTCAAGAATTTGATTCAGCCGAGGAATCCTCCACATACACTTGAGCCTTTGCCATGGTGGTACAAACATGATCTGCACTGTGCTTTTCATCAGGGGACACCTGGCCATGACATAGAAAATTGCTATCCATTGAAGTATGAGGTCCAAAATCTGATTAAGAGTGGAATGGTGTCCTTCAAGGGCCACACACCTAATGTCAAAGCTAATCCATTTCCTACTCATGGCATTGCTTCTGTGAATATGGTAGATGGTTGTCTTGGTAATTTCAGAGTTTTTGATGTCCGTGTGCTTCTGTGAATATGGTAGAGATGCATAAAACCCTATGCTTGATTAGTGATTGTGAACATGACCATGATGGTTGTATTATCTGCAGTGTTAATCCTCGAGGATGTATGATTGTCAAGAGGGACATTCAGAAGTTGATAGATGAAGGTTTTATTCAAATTCAACAATCCAGAGATATGGGTAATAATGTGAATGTTATTGTGCAAGTGTTTAAGACTCCCGAGCGGGTAATAATCCAGTTTGACAACAGCAAAAGAAATGAAAGATCAGTATCGCCGTTGGTAATACAGTTAGTAGGCCCAATCCCGTATGCATCTGATAAATCTGTTCCACACAAATATAATTCTACTATGATTGAGAATGGGCAAGAGGTTCCTCTTCCTGCGGCAAATTCAGTAGTGAGCATTGCAGATGTTGTTAAAGTGACCTGAATCGGTCACGTATTTGGTCTGTTATCCCCGAACTTTGTGGAGAATGTTGTGGTTGGTAAGTGTAAGACCCAAATTTTGACCCTAAGATCCCTCATGACATTTCATCATAAGCATTAGCATTGGGATCACACCTTGGCATCCTCTTTACCCCTTTTCATTGGGTTTGTTTTGGGAGAGATCACCAAGCACTTTGTAGTTATATCATACTTGTATTTTATCATTTTACTAACCAAAATACCAAAAATATGTATTTGCATTTGCCTAACTCTTTTGTAGGTAGGGCATGATCTCATTGATTCATTGATCACATCTAGGGTTTGAGACCCTCATGAACAAAGAGCACAATCAAGAATTGATTCAAGAATTGTTATAAGCATCATATATGAGTCCCAATGTTCTCTACATGTTATATTTATCAAGTTTGCTTCAAGAGTTTGAGGGTGATTTGCCTTGGAAACGCTAGTTTGACTAGGTATCTTGAGTAATTATCCAACAAGCTATCTCACCTGTTGATCAAATTTCTCAAGGTACACTTCAAATTTCATTATCTTATTCATATATTATCTACCATGATCCAAGAAAGTCAAGAGAATTGGAAGTTAGCAAGTTGGTTGATGGTGGTTGGCCAGATGAATTCATCTGATCAAAACTAGGTCTCCCTAGACCTTATCTCCTACAATTTTCACCATATGAAAATGATTCCAAGAGAAAAATTACTATAAATGACATTAAAAACAACTTTCATGTTTATACCTAGAGCTAGTTTTTCTTGGAAAATCATTTTCTATGTTGAAACAATATAGGTCATTTTGTCTAAACCCTAATTTGAAAGTCAATTTCCCAAGGCCATAACTTGCTTAATTTTTATGAGATGAAAGATTTACAAGTTGCGAAATCAAATTCAATGTGTCTAATTCAACTTTTATGTTTAGAGTGAGATCTAATTCAACTTATTTGAACATATGATATGAGGCTACATTATAGGTCACTTTTGACCTATACCGTTGATCAAGTGATTTTGCCAAAGTTCAAAAATGCATAACTCTATCATTTCAAATCCAAATGACATGAAATTGGTGACCATTTTGAAGATCATTGAGGGAGCTACAACTTTGACGAATACACTTTTCTCATTTTAAGCTCATATAAAAAGTTAAGCAAGGTGGAATATTGAGACATATGGCTTGACACAAAAAAATTTTGATATGTCAATTTTTTCCAAACTTACATCTCAAATATCTCCATGTTCCATGCTCCAAATGAAAAAGTGTTCAACATCAAACTTGTTCCTCTTGATCTCATATTTCCAAGGAACTAAAATTCATGCATTTTGGATGAGAAATGCATAGGCTGCGCATGGCTTAAACAGGCTGGTATCATGTGGCATGGATCAAAGTTCAAATGACAATGCTCAATTGCCTTGCAATCCAATCCATATCCAAAGCATCTGAACTTCATTTTGGACTTTCAAACAATCATTCCATGGGCCTATGCACGCCCATGCACCATGCTTTCATCATTTGCCAAATTTGGAAAGTGAAAGTGAGTGTGCAAATATCATCCAATTTCTCTATAAATTGAAGCCCCGGTGCTCAGAATTAACACACACACTACGCCAGCTTTGAATCTCCATTGAAAACCCTTCATACTAAGTGGGTAAACCTGAAAAATTCAGTTGAACTTGAGCTTGAATCTCCACTGTTTTGGAATTCAATTCTCCAGGAGTCCATTGATTCTAAGCCTTTCCATTCCTCTTCTACAAGCAATTGAAGTGAAGCCAAGCACGATTCAGATCAAGATCTAGCAAGCTCGGACCTCCATTGAAGGTAATTTGCATAAAATTTGATCTCTTCGATTCTCTTTGTTTCTTGCTCAATTCCACTGATTCTTGTGTTGTCTGAAGTCCTACCAATGTAGGAAAGGTGTTTGAGTTGCTTTGAGGTCAAATCAAAGCAACTCAGATCATGAACCTCATTTTTCAATTCCACATATCTCTCAATATAGTTGGAATTGGAAGAAATGGAGGTGATATTCGTGCTCAGTGATGTTTTCTCTTTAAAATCATGTCCCTGTTTGAAATTTTGGTGATGGTTTATGATGACCAGTCCGACGAAGCTCGCTGGAGAAGACAACCGGAGCTCTGGCTCCAGTGATGATGTGCCTTTGGTTTAAACTGTGTGATCTAATTCTCTTGTTTTAATCTCAGCCATTCCTTTTGATTACTCATATTACAGCGTGCTTGACTAAGGTGTTGGTGGAACGCGTGTTGTGGATCATCAAATCTGCCACCTCAATTAATGAGGGAAATCTGATGATCCACGTATTTTAGCATTTTCTAAATTTCCATTTAATTCCATTTTCTTCAATAATTCATAATAAATTTAATATTGATCCAAAAAATATGGGACTTTCACAAAAAAAATTCAAATATTTTTCTCTTTCATATTCTGAATTAAAATTATTTTTTGGATTATTATTAATATTTTTCATGAATTAATTGATTTTTCATTTATTTTTAATTGTTTAAAAATATTTTTAAGGGTCCAAAAATTATGAATTTTTTTACCCAAGGTACTTTACCTTGTTTGACCTATGATAAATCTCATGGCCATTTATTTGGTGTTTTGATGATATTTTAGGATTTGGACAAAACATATTTGAATTTAATGCATTATTTTAATATTTTTAATTGAATAAATGTCATTTTTAATTGTGTTGACCATTTGGGTTGACTTATTTGAGTTTCTCATTTGTTGTTGGGCCTTGGTCAAGGTTGATTTGACTTCGTCAAGTTAATATTATTGGATTTAGGGGATTGATGGAATGTACATTCCATCTCCCAAAATGAATGAATAATATTAATTTGGTAAAAGTCCTACTTTGACCAATTTGTGATCTCATTCATCCCTTTCCCTCTTCATCTAATTCCCCTTCTTCATCCATTCATTTTCAATTGGCCAATGATATCTCAAAGTCCTAATGCTAATTGATTGAAATATTAACATGAGTATGGATGAGATTAGGCCACACCTTTTGCATATTTTTATGTGTGATATGTTTAATGAGCATAGTTCTTAATACTATGTCTCCAACATGCATTAACACCAAAAGTTTATTGCCCGGCCTCAAATAGTTGTGACTTCTACATAAGTTCAATTACGATTGCTTAACATAGCTCTAAATTTGTGACACAAAAGGCATAAGCATTCTTGTTAGTGAGATTGTAAGTCTCCCCTCTTCCATGGTATTGTTTGGAAACTTGGCCTTCTTTCCTTCCTTTGGAAGATGTTTTGGTTCAAGGATCCATGCTTGTGGCAAGTGGGTTAAGTGTTCTCCAAAGAATGTCTTGAAATCAAAAAACAAAACTGTAGCGCGGTATTCGTTACCATTAGAGATATTGACTAAATCCAAGGTAAACCATACAAGTCGAGTCGCCACCGCACTTCTATTTATCCAAAGGAATGGTTAGAAAGCAAACAAAAACCTAAGAGTTTTATCAAATCAAAACTAGTAAAAAAGTCAGAGATCTGGGTAAGGGGGTTGGTTATGCAATGGGAAGGTTTTAAGCACCCAAAACATCCTAGGTACTCCTAGGGAGCCATTTTCATACCTGTTGTAAGGTTGGTATTTTGTGAAAATTTATTTGTGCAAACATGATTGAAGAGATGAGAAGAGAATATACAAGTTAGTTACATTTTGTGTTTGGATGGATAAACCCATTGCCTACGTACCATCTTAAAAAGATTAGGATCAAAACCTCGTAGTTAGGGGTAAAAATCTCAAAATGAGTTGGTGAATTGATTGGTCCAAAAGCCTTATGGTCTTTTGTTATCCAAGGGAGAAAACTCAACCTAAAAACCACAAAATCCATCATGTGAGGATAGCTTCAACATGCTAGTGAGGGGTTAACCCTATAATAAGCATGGAAGGCTCATTGTCCATCACTAAGGATATAGGTGAGTATTACATCTACCTCAAGGATAACTCAAACGTAATAGCTAAAGGTTATAAAAAAAGTTTAATTAAGAGAGTGGTCATTGAAACCATAAAAAGGTATTTGAATGAGTGGTATTTACCAATGAAAAGTATGTACAAAATATGGTCAAAGTTGACTTAGAAGTTCAATTCAAAATAAGTGTTATGAAAAGAAAGTTTGAAAATCAAAAGCATAAGGCTTAGGTTTCTAATGTTTGAAAAGAAGTGTTAAATGTTTGCACAAAAGTTTTGGCTTGGGTTAGAGTGGAGGGAAGAAGAAGAATGACTAAAGTCCTAATCATACAAGAGATAAGGGATAAGAAACAAGACCACACATGGAGTTCCTCTCTTGAGATCATATTGATGATCCAAGTAGCTTTCATCCTTTGGAATATGCAAGCAAAATAATAGTAAGCTCAAGCAATCAACACAATCAAACAAGCTTCTCAGAAGTTCCCCAATGTAACTTGTATCTTTCACTTTGGATGAACATGGCAATGGTTCTTCAATTTGAGCTCTCATAGGATTCCCTAGCACAAAAGCACACACACATCAAAGAGTCTTATGAAGCAAATCAAGAATGGACAAGAGTGAGTTTAGAGGTTTGGTCCTTTTAATCCATCTTCAACATTAAGTTCCTTTTACTCCAATTTTGCATAGGGAGTGTTCTAGAAACTAAGTCCAATTGTCCATTTCTTTGCATTTGGTCCACAACAATCAAAACAAAACACAAGCACAATAATATATACACAATTATGTGCTCAAGTGAGCAAAAGGCAAATTGCATTAACATAAACATGTGCTCAAATGAGCAAAGGGGGAAAAGCAAATGAATAATATGTGCAAGAATAGTAAATTGCATAAATGTAAAGAGCACAGATTAAATGTTAATGGTTAATGGTTAGTGTTAGTAGTTAGTGTGCCATAAGGCGAATTTAGCGCTATGTTAAGCAATCGTAATTGGACTTATGTAGAAGTCACAACTATTTGAGGCCGGTCAATAATAATGTAGGCAACAACACAAGTTAGAGGTCTTGATTAGTGAATCAAACTCCAACAACTTGCCATGCCAAAAAGAAGATGAGAAATGATCTTGTATTGATTTAGGTTCTTTGCATGATTTAGAAAGCAATTTATCCTTAATGCAAAGTCATTCACTTGATCCATGATTAAGATGAATTAGATTGGAATCAAGGAAGATTAAACCTCCCTAATCAAGGCTTACCATCAATCTTTAACTCATTGATCAAAATAAGAAAAGGAGAAGAAGAAGAAGATGAAGAATATTAAAGTGCATTAAGTGAAATAGAATGTATTAATCAACACGCATTGACCAAAGATAGAGGAGATCAAGGTCAAACAATATAAAACAGAAGCAAAATGAGAATTAGAAGTCAAGAAATAAACAAAATATTTTTGGCATTTTTAATATTTAAAATAAAACTTGAATTAAAATAATAAAGAAAGGTCAAACTTCAAATTCACTTCAAATCAACTTTGAAAAGTCCAAGTGAATTATCCCAAGTTCAACAAGGTCAAACAAAGTTTGACAAAAAATTTCAGCATTTTTAAAAGTCAGAAACTATTTTACATCAATTAAAAATGTATAAAAATAACTTAATTGAACTAAAATCTCAAATAAATCTCAAATCAATTAATAAATTGATGAGAATATTTTTCATAGATCTATCATCATTCAAAGAGGTTGAGAAAATATTTTTGTATTTTTTAAATATCAAAAACTATTTAAAATGAATTAAAAATAACCAGAAAAGAGAAAATTACTAAAAAATAGCAAATGATAAAATAAAAAATATTAAAAATCATTTTTAGAAACTAGAAATTAAAAGAGAAATAATGCAATTGGTCCCATAATTTTTGGATGAATAATGAAGGAGATATGAATTTTAGAAATAAAATGGAATTTAGAAAATAAAATGGATTAATTCAGAAATACCAAAAATCCACACGCGTTGGATTGAACTTCATTAAATGACGTGGAGAATCCAATGGCAATGAGTTGCGCACGTACCATGGTCCAAAGTCACTGAGTAACATAATGAATTAAATAAAGTCATAACATCCAATGGATCTGATTAGATCTGGAAGTATGATCCAACGACCACGACTTAATCTGGAAAAAGGACGGTGGTCAGCGCCACCGTCTTCTCCAGCTAGATCCGGTGAGAGTTCAAAATTGTAGAGGAAAAAACGTTCATGAAAAGCCACGATCCAGGTACCATTCGAAAGGTGGAGTGATGTACATCACTCATACGCCACTCAATTCCACTCTAGATCCCTATTGAGAGAGAAATCAGAGATGGAACTTTGGTGGTGTTCAACTGAACTTGCTTGATTTCAAAAATTAAGAACATAACAAGGATGTCTCTATGCAGAGGACTTCAGATCACACAAAATCAAGGCAAATGGAGCAATATATAAGTTGTTTCGAAGCAAAATGTAGTTGAGCAAAACCTTTGAATTGTGAAGAATTGAGTCACTATATTTGAGTGCTTTTGCAAACAGAAGCTTCTATGGATCAAATGAAGAAGGTTTAGGAACTATGGATCTTAAAAATCAATCGATGCAATTGAATTTCAGATCTGAAATTTTTGAAAGAAAGAGAAAAGTTCCTTTGGTGAGGGTTGGGTTTTGAGTTCAATGGAGGTTTAGGCCCCTTTAGATTGAGAAATGAGAGCTCACATGCCATGTATTTATAGCCAAAGCCATGCTGAAAGTGTGATTTCAAATTTTCATGAATGGAAAGGGCCTCCATGCATGGGCCTGTACAGGCGCATGGAGGGCCCAATTCCACTTGATTTGGCAAGCTGAGATCACAAATGAATGAAATGGACGTGCAACATAGATGTAATAAGCTCATGCATGGCAATTGAATCAAGTTTCCCAAAATGCACTAAAAAGTTCTCCTCTTCGAAAATGATATTTCCACAATTGAAACATAGGCTTATGGGTAATGGTTGGAAAGCTTGTTGCATAAGGAACAAATTCTATGTTGATCAAAACTCCAATTGGGCCTTGGAAATTAATGAAAATTTAGCTTGAAGTGTAAGGTGCAAAACATGCATATGTGAAATTTCCAAAATTTGCCAATGTTCAAGCCCTTCTGTCTCAATGATGCAAGCTCCAAATGATAAAATCCTCAACAAGAAAGTTATAGATCTTTTCAAGAAAATAAATTTGGACTTAAATTTTGAATCATTTGATTTTTTAATGAAGAAGTTATGAGCACTTGAAGTTGGAGTTTTTCACATTTCAATGCACTTGGCCCAAAATGTCCTATAATGTTTTGCATTATCACATGTATTTGTTTTGCGATTTTGCAATTTTTCCCAACATAACATTTTAAGTAGACACATTAAGCTTTCCAATTCATTAAGTCTCACCTAAAAATAATGAAAAATGAATGAGTTATGTTCTTGGGAAGTTGACCCAAAATTAGGGTTTCAGTCAAAATGACCTATAATGTGTTGGAATGGATAATGACCTTCCAAGTTTCAAATAAATTTTTGATGAACATGAAAGTTGTTCATATTGTTCTGAAGACCATTTTTTATCTTGGGGTCATATCCATTTGACCAAAAAATAAAAAAAAAAGTTAGGTCTTAGTATATTTCCAAATAGTCAGATGAATTGACTGATCAACTTCTCAAGTCCATACCTCATATCTTGATGAATTGATGATTGAGAACACTCAACTAAGTTCAAATATGCATGAAATGATGAATTAAAGAACTTCCCTTGATTTTATTTGACCATGGGTTGAGGTTGCTTCATGAGCAAGGCATAGTTGATGAACAGATGAATTAGGGTTTCCTTGGGAAACAAACCTCAAACCCTTTGATTTGCTTTGATCAAAATGATGAATTGAGATACTTGGGAGGCATATTTGATGGATGAGAGCTTTGGGAACCATTACCATGCTTGCTTTCATCTTCTCTTGCCAATATCATTGCACAAAGGGTCTCCTAGAAGCCTTTAGACCTTGTGACTGCTCAAGCTACAAACAAAAGAGATTAGTGACATATTTTTGTGCTTTTGATTAGTAAATGAAATGAGAAAAATCAATAATATACAATTCTTGTATGCTTGGTGATATCAAACCACTCACAAGAGATCCCACCCAAAGGGCAAAGGGAACCAAGATGCTTATGATCCTTGAGGCAATGCAAATGCAATGTAATGATGCCATGAGGGATCTTAGGGTCAAAATTAGGGTCTTACAGATGCCCTTATTTAAGGTCATTCTAGCCGGAGAAGTGAAGGTTAAAATCTTCGTCTCGACGAGGTACAATGGGCTTAAATAATAACAAAGAGACGAATTTTGGTCCCTAAGAGACCTCATGATGCAGATGTATGTATGCAAAAGGTAATACTCTGTGGGGATATGTGTCCGAAAAGAAGAAAAGAAATCTGGAGAAACTGACAACCCGTATGAGTAATACACTCCATGGGACAGAGACTCTGGGACTCTTATGGGGATAGAAAAGGAGATAAATTGCGTGAGCAGGTCACGACTTAGAACTTGCTGAGACACAAGAGGGATTCCATGAAAATGAATCAATGGAAGGACTCGAGCTGACTCAAAGAGGCATGTATTGGGGAATATGCCAATACAGCGGAGCTATCCACAAAGGATACTTTGGTTGAAAATCTGGACTCATATGGGGAAAATCCACTAAGGGACTCCACTGAGAAATGTCCAAACAGGACTCCTCTGGGGAAACACCAGGGCGAGGTATTACCGGTTACTGGGTAATAAGCTCAAGGAGACATGTGATCAAAACACCGGTATGAGGGTGAAAGAACAACATGCTCGGAGAGAATGAATATCTAAGACCGGTATAAGAGTGAGAGATATTAAACCTCCAAAATCATCTGAGGAGAACCTAAAAAGGTATATTTCAACTCAGGGAAATCTGACTCCACAGGGGACAAAAAGTCATAATAGGGAGCAGAAGGGAAGGAACACCAGGGATACCGGTTACTGGGCATATAATAGGTGACCGACCAAGGCGTGAATTGGGGAATATTTCCAAACACTCATCATCCAAAAGAGGGTTGAAAAGAAAACTCGATTACAGGATGGACATTCGATTCCGAAAAGGGGATACGGGTCTTACTCGATTGAGGAAGAACAAAAGACTTCGACCAAAGAGTGCATGAGATATATTATCTATTACCGTCAGAACGTAGATAACACACTCCCATGGAAGATTATCCACAACTGGTTATTGGGTTAATAAAGGATAAATCGTCCGGAAAAAAAGGACATCGGGATACTAGGTATAAAATGATGACCAATCAAAGAGAGAAACGATCATTGCTGACGAAAGGCAAATGAAAGATGTCCCGCTGGGGATACATTGACAAAGGCAATGATCCGGGAGATATATCCCAGGCTACTGGGAGATATACTCAAAAAAAAAGGGGAAGGACTGTTAATACCGAATATTAGATAAAGATAACCGTCAAGGAGGGGATTACATCTACCAGATACTGGGTAGAAAACCACGGAAGAGTAACCGTCATCGGTTAGGATGAACGAAAATAAGGTTAACTCTGCAAGGGGATAAAAAATAGGATTTACAACTACCGGTATAAGGGTAGAAAACCATAGACTCCGCCGGGGAAAAGATGGACAATTACTGGTTACCGAGCAATCATTCATCTGAACTATGGGGAAACGCAAGGAAAGACGCAAAAAGCCAACCTAGGAACAAACTAGAGAGGCGCGATGAAACAAGACTCATCCCAATGAGGATATAACTCAGGGCAGAGCTCCATCCCAATATATGTGTTGGGAGGAAACAGAAACAACCATCATCCACGAGGACATAACTCAGTGGGGAGTATGGAAGAAAGGATAAACACTTTTTGCTTATGGGGCTGACTCTACATGGGGAGATCAGACACAAACATCTGCTTGGGGAAACATATTACCAACTAGAAGGAGATAACAAACAAAGATATATGGCAAAGAATGCAACATGGATATCTGAATGTTAACATTATATGCATATGTGTGGTTTATGTATGATGAATGCTAACAAAACAGACATATCTAACACAAACAGGTCCAAGAATCAATCAACAAAACTCCGGTACTACATCTCAAGAGAGAAAGCCAGGCCCAATGGATAATCATCTAATCTGATGGGGGCAAGAGATACCAGGAAACAAAGACCTCTGCAGGGGAATGAACATCAGTCATTCCGGCTGAGGACAGGATCATCACATGGATCAAATCCACTGTAGAAGCAACTCTACTAGGGAAATCATCAAAGGGGAATAATGGAACTCTGTGGGGAACAACCACCAATCAGAAGCTTCCAAGGTCACCACTAAATATTGCACTACCAAACAGATCACATCTGCTGAGGAGGAAGGATCGCTACTCTGCTGAAGGCACAAGAGATGAATATCTTTACCAAACACTCTGCTCGGAAAAAAAAAACACAAAAGGCTCCGGCGGAAGAGGATACAAGCATGCCAGGAATATGAACAAATGTCTTACCCTGTTGGGAATCATACCATCTTTGGGAGAGCACTAAAGACATCCCCAATATCTTTTTTATCATTGTGAATGTTCACTTTGTTTAAAAACAAGTCATGAAAATTTATTTATTTAAAATAATGATATTTCTCAATTGAAACATGCAACACATTTGTTGAATAGAAACAAATAAGAGTGAAAATAATTGGATAAAGGCTCAAATTTATTTGATGGAATGGTAGTCTGCAAATGGCAAGACTCCATAGATCTTTACAAATTTGAAATTGGTGATATATATTGGAAAAGGGCTACATTGAACATAATGACCATTCTCCACCAACTCTGAATCCGATGTATTTGAAGCTTCAGTTGACGATGACTGAACAAGAATTTTTGACAGATGACAGCTTGTAGAACAAAGTCTTGTCAAGATGCAGTTACTTGCCAAATCCCTATTTTTTACCTAGATTTCCCCAGGGTGAGGGACTCAATCTAGCGGGATACATATTCATTTTTTTATGTCTCTAACTTTTGCCTAGATCGCCCTTTCGGGTTTTCAATCCACCGAGACGCTTATTTTTGCCTAAGCCGCCCTTTCAGGTTTTCAACTTAGCGAGCTATTCTGTTTTTATTTTTTTAGGCGAAGTATTTCTTGATTGCATCTGAATTCACAGGACGAGTGAAATCCTCCCCATCCATAGTTGTAAGTATCAAAGCACCGCCTGAGAAGACTCTCTTAACAACATATGGACCTTCATAGTTTGGAGTTCACTTGTCCTTGGAATCGGGCGCGAAAGACAAGACTTTCTTGAGCACAAGGTCACCCTCTCGGAACACACGAGGCCTGACCTTCTTATCAAAGGCTTTCTTCATCCTTTGCTAATATAACTGACCATGGCACATGGCCGTCAATCTCTTCTCTTCTATCAAGTTCAAATGGTCATAACGACTCTGAACCCATTCAGCATCAGTCAACTTGGCTTCCATCAAGAATCTTATTGACGGGATCTCCACCTCTACTGGGAGCACAACCTCCATGCCATAAACAAGAGAGAAAGGGGTTGCCCCTGTTGTAGTGCGGACAGACGTACCGCATCCATGCAAAGCAAATGGCAGCATCTCATGCCAATCTTTGTACGTAACAACCATCTTCTAGATAATCTTCTTGATATTATTATTAGCAGCTTCAACAACCCCATTCATCTTGGGTCTGTAAGGAGAAGAATTATGATGTGCAATCTTGAACTCGCTACGCAGCTCTTTCATCATCTTGTTGTTCAAGTTATATCCATTATCAGTAATGATCTTGTCTGGCACACCATAACGGCATATGAGTTGATTCTTGATGAACTTCACGACCACCTGCCTGGTCACATTTTCATATGATGCCGCTTCAACCCACTTGGTGAAGTAATCAATTGCTACGAGAATAAATCTGTAACCGTTGGACGCTTTCGGCTCTATCATGCCAATCATGTCGATTCCCCACATGGAGAAGGGCCACGGTGATGAAATCATGTTCAGAAGTGTCGGGGGAGTATAAATCTTGTCCGCGTAAATCTGACACTTATGGCATTTCTTCACATATTTGCAGCAGTCGGACTCTATTGTCATCCAATAGTAGCCTGCTATCAACATCTTTCTAGCCATGGCATGTCCATTGGAATGAGTATCAAATGAACCCTCATGGACCTCAATCATTAACAGGCCTGCTTCGTGTCTATCCACGCATCTGAGCAGAACCATGTCAAAGTTTCTCTTATAAAGCACATCGTCGTTGAGGTAGAAACTTCCTGATAATCTCCTTAAAGTCTTTCTATCTTTCACAGATGCCCCAGGAGGGTAAATCTGGCTCTGAAGAAAGCACTTGATATCATAATACCATGGCTTATCATCTTGCACCTCTTCTACTGTAAATACATGAGCTGGTCTGTCCAAGCGCATCACAATGATATTGGGAACTTCATTCCACAGCCTTACCACAATCATTGAAGCAAGCGTAGCAAGAGCATCTGCCATCCGATTCTCATCTCGAGGAATATGATGGATGTCAACCTCAGTAAAGAACGTTGAAGTCCTCCTCGCATAATCTCTATATGGGATGAGGCCAGGCTGATTCGTTTCCCATTCACCCTTAATCTGATTAGCAACCAGGGCCGAATCACCATAAACATCAAGATGTTTCATCCTAAGATCAATACACTATTCCAATCCCATAATACAAGCCTCGTACTCCGCCATATTATTCGTGCATTTGAAAGTTAGACTTGCTGTAAAAGGAAAATGTGTGCCTTGAGGAGAAATAATCACTGCCCCAATACCATTTCCATATTGATTAATAGCACCATCGAACACCATACCCCATCGGGAACCAGGCTCTGGCCCTTCATCGAGCGTAGGTTCATCACAATCTTTCATCTTCAAATACAGAATCTCCTCATCAGGGAAGTCGTATTGCACAGACTGATAATCTTCAATTGGTTGATGCGCCAAATGGTCAGCGAAGATACTACCTTTAATAGCTTTTTGAGTTGGATACTCAATATCATACTCAAATAATAACATCTACCAACAGGCAATCCTCTCAGTTAAAACAGGCTTCTCAAAAATATATTTGATTGGATCGATTTTGGATATTAACCAAGTCGTATGATTCAACATATACTGGCGTAAGCGCTTAGCAGCCCAAGCCTAAGCACAACATGTCTTCTCAAGCATCGAGTATCGAGACTCACAATCAGTGAACTTCTTACTCAGGTAGTAGATAGCATACTCTCTCTTTCCTGATTCGTCTTGCTGACCAAGGACACAACCCATTGAGTCCTCAAGAACTGTCAGATACATAATCAACGGTCTCCCTTCCACCGGCGGAGACAGAATCGGAGGCTTAGACAAATACTCTTTAATACTGTCAAAGGCCTTTTGGCAATCCTCGGTCCAATCATGAGACTGATCTTTCCGGAGAAGCTTGAATATCGGCGCACATGTGGCAGTCATGTGGGATATGAATATGGAAATATAATTCAAGCGGCCAAGAAAACCTCAGACTTGCTTCTCAGTTTTAGGCGCAGGCATCTCTTGTATTGCTTTGACCTTTGCATGGTCAACTTCAATACCTCTTTCACTGACAATAAAGCCCAATAACTTGCCGGAACGGACTCCAAATGTACACTTGTTAGGGTTCAGACGAAGCTTATACTTCCTCAAACGCTGAAAAAACTTCAACAAGTGCTCTACATGTTCAACTTCCGTTTTTGATTTTGCAATCATATCATCAACATACACCTCGATCTCCTTATGCATCATATCATGAAATAAGGTAGTCATAGCTCGTTGATACGTGGCTCTGGCGTTCTTCAAACCGAAGGGAATCACTCGATAACAGAATGTTCCCCAAGGTGTGATGAATGTTGTCTTCTCCATATCCTCGGGTGCCATCTTAATCTGATTATATCCGGAAAATCCGTCCATAAATGAGAAGACATTGAATTTAGCTGTATTATCTACCAACATATCAATATGAGGTAGAGGGAAATCATCTTTTGGACTAGCTTTATTCAAGTCTCTATAGTCCACACACATTCGGACTTTTCCATCTTTTTTAGGCACTGGCACAATATTGGCCACCCATTGAGGATATGTAGAAGTCACCAGAAACCCTGCATCAATTTGCTTCTAAACTTCCTCTTTGATCTTCACTGCCATATCAGGATGAGTTCTTCTGAGCTTCTGCTTCACAGGCACGCACTCAGGCTTCAAAGGCAGGAAATGTTGCACGATATCCGTATCTAGACCAGGCATGTCTTCATATGACCAGGCAAAGACGTTGACATATTCTCGTAGCAACTCAATTAACCCCTTCTTAACAGATTCTTCCAGGAGTGCCCCAATCTTCACTTCTCCCACACAATCTTCAGACCCTAAGTTGACTCTTTCCAGTTTCTCAAGGTGCGGCTGAATGATCTTCTCTTCATGCTCAAGTAGACGGGTGATCTCGTCAGGAATCTCTTCAAAATCATCCTCTTCCGCCTCAAATACAGGAAATTCAAAGTTGGGAGATGGTGTTGGACCATTATGTTCAATGGGTTTGATCAACCTGCATAATGATTTTGGATATAAAAGAGATTTTAGAATTCAAACAAGGCAAATCATTATGCAGATGAAAAAGATTGATTTTATTCTTATTTTTGGATTTTATGTGATCACCAATTTCATGCAAAAGCGAAAAGGAAAAATAATTGGAAAAACAAACATTTAACATGAATTTATTGAATGAAAATATCATTGTATTTATGCGCCAACAATGTCATCACTTCTCCTTCTGGCATGGGAGAAGGGTTTTCAAACACAATGATCATTACTTTGACTTATGGATAACTATTGGAATATCAACAGCAACCCAATGTATGCAGACCCCTCCATGGATGATGAAGTTTCCAGAATCCTCTTCATCCTCTTCTAGAATGGCAGCAGCCTCTTCATCTTGACCGGTGTGGATGAATCCACCACTCTTGAACAGCCCTTGCTTGTTGAAGACACCAGAAGAATAGCCTATGCCAGCCCGGGATTTGTTGCCCTCCAACTTAATCATTTGCCCCAATCCAGCAGTTGCACCATGTTCAATGGCCAACTTTGCATCTTTATAGGAAGCAAACGAAGAAGTTCCCTTCTTAATAGGCTCAGCAATAGATAAATCTTGGAACAACGTTCCAACTTCATCCTCAACATCTATATAAGAGAAGGAAGACAAATGGATAACCAGGAGAGCCTTTTCTCCCCCTACCACCACCAGCTTCTTATTCTTCACAAACTTCAGTTTCTGGTGTAGGATGGATGTCACGGCGCCTGCCTCGTGAATCCATGGTCTGCCTAAGAGACAGCTATACGATGGGTGAATGCCCATAACCTGGAAGGTAATCTGGAAATCACTTGGTACGATTTTGACTGGGAGATCAACCATTCCAATCACAGTTTTACGCGACCCATCGAAAGCTTTCACAACTACTCCACTCTGCCTCATGGGAGGCCCCTGATATGATAACTTTGCAAGAGTGGAATTTGGCAACACATTCAATGATGACCCAATGTCCACCAGTACATTGGACATGACATCATCTTTGCAGCTCATAGAGATGTGTAGTGCCAAGTTGTGGTCTCTTCCCTCCTCGGGGAGATCAGCATAGCAAAAACTTAAATTGTTACAAGCAGTAATGTTTGCAACAATACTGTCGAATTATTCAATCGTGACGTCGTGATCCACATACGCCACATCCAACACCTTCTGTAGAGCTTCTCGGTATGGTTCTGAATTCATCAGCAAGGATAGTACAGAGATCTTGGATGGAGTCTGTAGAAGCAGATCTACCACGTTGTACTCACTTCTTTTGATGAGCCTCAGCATCTCATCACAGTCTTCCTTCGTATTGCCACTCGGGCCTACAGAGACATAAGTTTTCAACATAGAGGCAGGTTTGGCAACAAGTGTCGGATTTGGAGCGTTCACAGCATTCCCAACCGGGCGTTCAACATAATCAGCAGCATCAGCCCTCCGAACATTAGCTTGAGGTTTCGGCGGAGCCGAGAAGACACGACCGCTACGGGTCAGGCCGCTGACGTTGGTAATGTTAACAACAGAGGTAGAGGGCAGGGGCACCTCTTTCCCACCCTCCAATGTTACAGCATTGTAGCGATAGGGAACTGCCTTCTCAGAAGAGTATGGCATAGGGCCAGCTGGTTTAATGGTCAAAGCAGGAGAAGCCTTTTGCTTGCTACCATCATACTTGATGACAACAGGCTCAGGGATCCGAAACACCAGAGAAATTACGTTGACTTCATCAGTATCTTCGTCAACATTTCTGTTTTGAAGTATCTCAATGACTCCTTCATCCAGCATTTCCTGAACATCTTTGCGCACCTGGCGACAACCTCTTTGGTTAATAGAACAAACTCGGCATCTATCATGGTCATGCTCATAATGACTATAATCACACAGTAGTCTATGCATCTCGACCAGAGATTGTCGAATATGACTGACATTTTGACCTTGTATTTACCAGGACAGCCCTGGACCATGTTGACAGATTTCCCATGTTCGGGCAATGGGTTCTTCTTCATGTTAGGACCTACATCCTCGAAACATAGAATACCACACCTCACAAGGTCTTGAACCTTGGTCTTCAAAGGGTAGCAATTTTCCACGTCATGTCCGGGAGCACCAGAATGATAAACATAGTGTATTCTGGCTTATACCACCACTGAGGATTGGTAGGTATAGCCGGTGGGTCTCGTGGAGTAATCAACTTCCTCTCTATCAAAGAGGGATATAATTCTGCATATGTCATAGGAATAGGATTAAAGGTGACCCTCTTCCCCTCGTAACTCGTGCTGGCTTGATTACTGTTTTGAGGCTGGTAGGCCTGCTGTTGAGGACGGTGCTGTTGTTGTTGATATTGCGGATGTTGTTATTGTTGATTACTATTGTGATGCTGGTACTGTTGATTGTCTCTAAAGACAGGTGCTTTATGAGCCACCTAATGCTGGTTACCGGCAGGATGCACGATCTTCCGCCTTACTAAGGGTCTTATTGGTTTCATATGGGAGGTCACAACATGTGCCTCACCATCTTTCTTCTTCCCAAACGTCCCATATCATTTGGCAGAAGAGCCTTCTTCTCTGGTCAGGTGCCCTTCCCTGACTCCTTCTTCCAAACGCATCCCTATGTTCACCATCTCGGTGAAGTCAAAAGGAGCGTTGGCAATCATCCGCTCATAATAAAAAGAACTCAAGGTCTTCAAAAATATCTTGGTCATCTCTTTCTCTTCCAGCGGGGGCACGATCTGTGCTGCTACCTCTCGCCACCTCTGAGCGTACTCTTTGAACGTTTCTTTATCCTTCTGGAACATGGCCCTCAATTGATCCCTATCGGGAGCCATATCCATGTTGTACTTGTATTGCTTGACGAAGGCCTCGCAAAGGTCGTTGAAGGATCATATGTTCGCATTGTCCAAGCCCATATACCAACGCAGGGCAGCACCGGACAAACTGTCCTGGAAGTAGTGGATGAGCAGTTGGTCATTGTCGGTCTGAGTCGACATTTTCCTAGCATACATGACCAGGTGGATGAGAGGGTAAGTATTTCCCTTGTACTTTTCAAAGTCAGTGACCTTGAATTTTACAGGGATCTTCACATTAGGGACGAAGCAGAGTTCAGCAGCAGACTTGCCGAAAAGATCCTTTCCTCTGAGAGTTTTCAATTCCTTGCGAAGCTCAAGAAATTGATCATTCATAGCGTCCATTTTCTCATAGACATCTGGGCCCTCAGACGGCTCAGAATGATAGATGGTGTCGTCTACTCTGGCATAGTATAGACGACAGGAGGAGGAACAACAAGGATCGGGCTAGATGCCGGCAGAGAAGCAAAGGTGGGTGCAGGACCCTCAGGCATGAAATTAGGAGGCATCCCCCACGGGAATCCGTATGGCATGGCCGTTGAAGCAAAGTGTGCACTGGCCGCATGCACAGTTGAAGAGATAATCTCATAGATGACTGTCCTCTGGGGAGGAGTTGAAGGTGTCGGAGAAGACTGGCTCTGGGCAGCCATGAATGACTCCATCAGGGTAGTCAATCTTGCTACTTCCTCCTTATGCTCGCGGTTCTCTTGTTCTAAATGATCCATCAGTCTTGAAATGTTGGCTCTGGTGTAGTAACGGTGAGTCAGCTTGTCTTCAAAATAAATGAAGAACACAGAGTTAGACCATAGAACAAGAAGCCTGGAGTAAAACCTGCTGATGCACATGATGCATGCAATGCTTATGATTTAATTTTTATATCAGAGGAACTTTTAGAGTTCTATTTGCAAATATTGGAAATATTAAACATTTATCACATATGGAAATATCATATTAATAATATTTGGGAAATATTTTTACACCAAAGAAGTACAGTCTTGGTAACCAAATACAAGAGGAAAGGAAAATGAACATCCTATGGAACCCTAGAAGCAGTCATCTAAAGCTCTGGACACAGGAAGATAAGATGCAAGAAGCCTTTTCACCTCCCTCTCATAGGCTACCTCCATATCTGCCTTCTCTTTGGCGAGTCGATCATGCTTCCTCTACCAAAACTTGGAAGACCGAGGAAGTAGAGAACTCCATGCATCATCAGGATCATCAATAACCTGGTGCTCAAGGAACTCTATCAAAGCATCATTCTCCTTGATCTGTTGAAGCAACTCCTCTCGTTCACGGATCCAGGCATGCGAACGGTCTTCGTCTCTCAACTCCTCTACTCCTTGGTCAGGGAGGGTTGAAGGCCCAGCCACAACCAAAGGTGTAGGTCTTGGATATTCGTAAGGCATCAGGTACTCGGAAGCTCTCCTCCTCACCCAAGAAGTGTAAGGCCCCAAAGCGATACAATTCTTCGGTCCTAGTTCCTTCCTTCCTTTCTTATGAATCTTGCGTTAAGCGCGGACCATCCTGCCCTTCAAGCCTTGGGGATCTTTACCCTCCTGAAAGAACACACCCTCTAAAAAAATGTTATTAGGTTTATCCTTTAGGGGGAACCCAAGCTGACGACGTGCCAAAATAGGGTTGTAGTTAATCCCACCACATGTACCAAGAAGAGGCACATTGGAGAATTCACCACAAGAGTCGATAATCTGCACACCATCATACACATGGTTGTACCAAAAGATATCATCATTAGTGAGAGACATAAGTCTGATGGACCACCGTAGACATCTTTTGTTCTCCTTGAAGGCGACCGTCTGTGGCAAGTGCGAAATAAACCACTTGTACAACAGAGGCAAATAACACACAATGGTACCACCACCTTTTGCATTCCTCGTATGCAAAGAAAAGTAAGTGTCACCCAACAGAGTCGGAACGAGATTAAGAGTAGAGAAAATCCTAATAGCGTTCACATTCACAAACTTGTCGATGTTGGGGAATAACACTAGCCCATAGATGAGAAGTACAAATATGGCTTCAAAGGCGTCCTCACTCATGGCCTTCCCATACATAGTAGCTTGAGCAATGAGGAACTCAGAAGGGAGACCTTGAATTCCACCTTTGGTAGTCATATGAGCACCAACCAGAGATTCATCTATATGCAATATTCAGCTATCTCTTGAGAAGTAGGAATACTCTCTAAGCCACTGAACGACAACTGGTCTAGAATAGGTATACCCACGAGGTAAGCATACTCCTCAAGCGTGGACAAAAGCTGAAAATCCGAAAATGTGAAGCAACGGTACAAGGGATCATAGAATTGCACCAATACACTCATCAATCCTTCGTCCACTTGAGTAGTCAGAATAGATAGAAGCTTCCCAAAACTAGCCTTGAAACCCAAGGGATCTAATACATAGGATGTCAAATTCCTTAGCTCTTTCAAGTCGGGTTGTCTGAAACTGTACTTCTTTGTATTCTTTCTTTGTCTTTCCATGTCTGAAAATTTTCAAATAAACCTCTTAAGTTCCTTGAAAATTTTCTTATTATTGATGATATGGATGCAAATGGATGCATGAATGCGTGAATGCAACAATCACACTCAAGGATCAAGCAAAACACACAAAACAAAGGTCATGGGATGGATCATGTCATCCTTAATATCAATCATCCATTTTGGTGGATTATGGTTTACACCTTATCAACACCCAAGTTCCATTGATATTAAGGATACATGAACGGATCAACCATGAATCAAGGGTTTGTTGCAAGTCACGAGCATCGAGTCTCGGTTAAGAACCACCCAAAAGGAGTGTACTAGGGTTTAAACTAGCCAAACATGTTCTACAAGAGGTTCCCATAGTCATCATCCCATCTTTCGGATATTATCGGATAAACAACTACTCGTATTCCAAAAATATTCTCAAGAGAGACTCTTATGAGTGTAGTATCGCGTAACAATCGTGTCAAATCTTACACTTGAACGACTTTCGCACTACATCCTAAGAATAGGCCAAGACGGGCTTGGTAAACTAAGGTCCTTGGCTTCTAAGGTTTATATTGGAAAGAGTAATGTCTAACCACAACTACTTGTGTGACATTATTGATCCCAACATGACCTCCACCAAGTGAATGGGCTTGCAAGTCAACTTGCTAAGGAATAACTCCACACAAGTCAACAAGACTATGCCATTCTCCTATCCTAAGTGCACTCGAGTTCGGGTATAGAACTCATCTCACAAAGATCACCAAGCATACAAGGAATTAATATTCAAGCAATTCAATCATTACATACAATACAGTAATCCCAAATTGCACAAAAATATGTCACAAAATAATATACACAACAATACAACAAATATGAAAAGTAGGCAAAAACCCACTGAGCAAATATCCCCAGCAGAGTCGCCACTTTTCTGTAGCGGGGTATTCGTTACCATTAGAGATATTGACTAAATCCAAGGTAAACCATACAAGTCGAGTCGCCACCGCATTTCTATTTATCCAAAGGAATGGTTAGAAAGCGAACAAAAACCTAAGAGTTTTATCAAATCAAAAACTAGTAAAAAAGTCAGAGATCTGGGTAAGGGGGTTGGTTATGCAATGGGATGTTTTTAAGCACCCAAAACATCCTAGGTACTCCTAGGGAGCCCTTTTCATACCTGTTGTAAGGTTGGTATTTTGTTTGTAGGAAGGGCATGATCTCCATTAATCTATCAAGTTCACATCTAGGGTTTGAGACCTTCATGAACAAAGAGCACAACCAAGAATTGATCCAAGAATGGTTATGAGCATCATATATGAGTCCCAATGTTCTCTACATGTTATATTGATCAAGTTTTCTTCAAGAGTTTGAGGGTGATTTTCCTTGGAAACCCTAGTTTGACTGGGTATCTTAAGTAACTTCTCCAACAAGCTATCTCACCAATTGATCAAATTTCTCAAGGGACACTTCAAAACTCATCATCTTATGCATATATGATCTACTATGAGCCTAGAAAGTCACTTTTGACCTATACCATTATAGGTCACTTTTTGAGCATGTGATATGAGGTTACATTATAGGTCACTTTTGACCTATACCATTGATCAAGTGATTTTTCCAAACATCAAAAATTCATAAATCTATCATTTCAAATCCATATGACATGAAATTGATGACCATTTTTAAGGTCTTTGAGAGAGATACAACTTTGATGAAGACACTTTTCTCATTTGAAGCTCATATAAATAGTTAAGCAAGGTGTAATAGTGAGACATATGGCTTGACACTTAGAAACATTTTGATATGTCAAAAATTTCCAAAATTCCACCTCAAATTTCTCCAAGTTGCAAGCTCCAAATGGAAAAGTGTCGAACATGAAAGTTGTTCCTATTGATCTCACCTTTCCAAAGAACTCAAATTCATCCATTTTGGACAAGGAATGCATAGGTTGCGCATGGCATGAACATGGTGTCATCACTTGGCAAATATCAAACTTCAAATCCAAATGTACACTTGATATGCAATCCAAGCTGAATTCAGACTATCTAACATTCATTTGTGGACTTATGGCAATGATTTTATGGGCATATGCGCACCCATGCACCCATGCATCATCAATGACCAAATTTGCAAAGTGATTTCAAGTGTGCAAAACGCAATGGACTCAGCTATAAATAGAGCCTCATATGCTTAACAATCAAGAGATTCGCGCCAGCTTTGATCCCCCATCTCTAACCCTCACTTTGCAAAGGATAAACCTGAGAAATTCATTTGAATTTGAGGTTGAATTTCCAGTGTGTTGAAATTCAAATCTCCAGGAATCCACAACCTTTTAAGCATTTAATCCTTCTTCTGCAAGCATTTGGAGTAAGATCAAGCACGAGCAAGATCAAGATCAGTTGAATCCAGACCTCCATTGAAGGTATTTTCCAGAAATTTTGATCTCTTCGATTCTCTAAAATTCTTGCTCAATTCTATTGATTCTTTGGTTGTCTGAAGTCCTACCAATGTAGGCAAGAAGATTGAGTTGCTTTGAGGCCAAATCGAAGCAACTCAGTTCATGTACCTCAAATTTCAACTCCCTATATGTCTCAATATACTTGGAGTTAGAGTGAATTGAGGCCAGATTCGAACTCAGTGTCATTTTTACTTTGAAATCATGTCCTTGTTTTTAATTTTTGTGATGGTCGATGGTGGACCAGTCCGGTGAGGTCCACCGGAGAAGAAGACCGGAGCTACAACTCCGACCATGCGCTGACATGTCTCACAACCACATGATCCATGTAATTTGTTTTAATCACGATCGTTCCTTTTGAATATCAATGTTATGGCGCGCTGACTCATGTGCACGGTAGAACGCGTGTTTTTGGCCACTTGATCTGCCACCTCAATTAATGAGGGAGATCAAGTGGTCCACGTTTTTTCTGATATTTTAATTTTCATTTTTATTGCATTATTTTCAATGATTCATATTAAATTCAATATTGATCCAAAAAATATGGGACTTTCACCAAAAAAATTCAAATATTTTTCTCTTTCATATTCTGAATTAAAATTATTTTTTGGATCATTATTAATATTTTTCATGAATTAATTGATTTGACATTTGTTTTTAATTGTTAAAAAATATTTTTAAATGTCCAAAAATAATGAAATTTTTTCTCCAAGGTCCTTTGACCTTGTTTGACCTATGATAAATCTCATGGCCATTTCTTTGGTGTTTTGATGAGATTTTAGGAATTGGACAAACCATATTTAATTTGAATGCACTATTTTAGTACTTTAATTTGAATAAATGCCAAATAAATTTGTTGACTAATTGTGATGACTTGTTTATGTTTGACTCTTGTTGTTGGGCATTGGTCAAGGTTGATTTGACTATCTCAAATTAATATCATTGGATTTAGGGGATTGATGGAAGGTACATTCCATCTCCCAAAATGAATGGATGATATTAATTTGGTAAAAGTCCTCCTTTGACCAATTTGTGATTTGATCCATTCCCCCTGATCAGTCACCATTTATAGTAAGTTTTCATTACTGATCCGACGCAAAACAGAGACATTTGATACACTGTGCAAGCATTTAAGGTACAATTCGATTAGTTTTACTTCCGTTATTTTATTAACGCATTTTTAGACTTTGTTATGTTTTACTTTGTTTATCTTGATTTTATGTGTGGGATAACTGTGTTTTTATCCGACAGATCCAGGTAGAAGAACCGAAGAACTCAAAACACGACAGTGGGAGAGTTCGGCACGCAGAACAGCAGAAAATCCCGGTACAAGAGGCCTGACACGGCCACCTGTGTCACCTGACACGGGCCGTGTCAGGACAAGGAAAGCAGAAGGAGAAAAATAGTAGCCTGACACGGCCACCCGTGTCAGGCAGAAACCACCCCCCCCCCCCCCCCCCCCCCCCGTGTTAGGCTTGCCATGGGTGTGTCAAGAGAGACAATAGGCTGACACGGCCACTCGTGTCAGCCCAAGCCCAATATTTCCAATTTTCTCGGGCTTTTCATTCTTCGGGCTTTGTGGATACATCTTTGGACCTGTTCAACTGCTGCTGGGAACTTTGACTATAAAAAGAGGTCTTCTGCCAAAGGAAAAATCATCTTGGAATACAGCAAACCACAGTATTGTGAAGCAATCAAGTATTACAGAGATCAAGGAATTTGGAGAGCTGAAGAGATTCATGAGCGGGAGCGATTGAAGATCAAAGTCATCCAATTACTTGTAATGTGTAATTTTTATCTTGAATTTGTTTTAAACACTATGAGTAGCTAAACCCCCCAATGCTAGGGGGTGTCCCTGATTTAGAATTGTAATGAATTTGAGTTTACATTTGCATTTACAATATTTTATTTATGGTAACCTTTTGATGTGTTTATTACTTTCTCTTTCGGACCAATTGAGATTGATCTATGGTTATCACTTAGGCTGGACCGCCAGTGATAAGGTTTTCATCAGGTTACTCTGCAGTAGATATCACTTAGGACTAGGGATACCCTGTATGAACCAGAGCATTCTTGATATTATACAGCTTAACTTCACCCTAATTGGCTATGGACATAGGAATTAGGGTAGATTGATTAAAGGTTTTCTCACCAAGGAGTTGGGAGAAAATACCCTTGAGAACTGGTAGTAATTGATATTTGTTGATGCAATAGTAACTCAGAGTTATTACAGGGATAAATCATACACCTTCCCTGGCATTGTTCCTTTTTCTTTATAAACCCTTATTTTCATATTTCTTTATTATTTTCTTTTTACACTCAAAAACCCAATTTAATACTTTTTGTTTAATTGAATGATAATTTAAACTCAATACTAACGTGCATTCCTTGACATCGACATTCGGGGAATTTCCCCATTATTACTATAAAAGGCAAAATAGTACACTTGCTATTTTCCCGATCAAGTTTTTGGCGCCGTTGCCGGGGACTGCCAAAAATATAGAGTTTAATTTTATTTCAATTAAAATTTTGTTGCTCTGCAATAAAATTATTTTTCTTTCATTTGTATTTTACTAACTAGTGTATGCGAGGAAAACCCTCAGCTGAAATTCTTTTTGACGCAGAGACCGAGAGAACCCTTCACACAAGACGCAGAGAGCAAAGATAGGATTCTACAGAAGAAAGTACCTCGGATCAACCAGAAGTCAAGGAACCAATGGCTGAAGTTCCTCCAAATCCACCTCCTCCACCTCAGGAAAGACTCCTAGGTGACTATGGAGGTGATGTAGCAGGGTATTCGTTACCATTAGAGATATTGACTAAATCCAAGGTAAACCATACAAGTCGAGTCGCCACCGCACTTCTATTTATCCAAAGGAATGGTTAGAAAGCGAACAAAAACCTAAAAGTTTTATCGAATCAAAAACTAGTAAAAATGTCAGAGATCTGGGTAAGGGGGTTGGTTATGCAATGGGAAGGTTTTAAGAACTCAAAACATCCTAGGTACTCCTAGGGAGCCCTTTTCATAACTGTTGTTCTAGTATAAAGGGTGTAGGTATATCTAAAGTACTATTTACTAAAAGGAAGGTTAAAAGAAAATGACTCGCAAGGATGTCGCATCCACTTCCTACGTATCTCATCTGAGTATGAGAATCAGAGTCTTCGTAGCTCGGCTAACTATGGGTTAAAGAGAAGTGTGCTCGGTAAGACGTCGCGTCTTATGCCTACGTATCTCATCTGGAATAAGAATCAGAGCAAAACGTAGTTCGGCTAACTACGGGAACAAGGGTCTCGATTGCAAATAGGGTAAGGGAAAGGGACGGTCTCGATCGCAACGAGGGCGAGAGAAAAGGATCGCAGCAAGGGCGAAAGCAAGCAAGGATTAGTTGTTAGTCGTCAGTCAAACTCGGCAAGACATCGCGTCTCGTGCCTACGTATCTCATCTGAACATGAGAATCAGAGTTGTCGTAGTTCGGCTAACTAGGGGTTAAGGATTGCCATCTGAACACGGACTTACAAAAGGGGACACCAACTGTGTCAAACGAAAGTGGGCAATGCGTTCACGTCCTAGTAGTAGGTGTCGCAGCTCGCTGAATCGAGTCTTAGGCAGTTACCTCTTTGCAATAGAACGGACTGACATGCCACAAGATCGGAGACGCATGGAAGGTCTAAAAGTGGGGAAGCTTTGCTCTAGAGTTGTCATGCAATATGGACCTATGTGTTAGGATTTACAAAGGGGAACATCTACCTAATGTTAGCATACAAAGAATAGGGGAATTCTACCTATGTTATCAATCAAAGGGTTCTACCTAATGGGTGCTACCTAAACGGAACAAGAGTCGACAGATGGAGCACGGAGAGGAGTTACGGATAAGGGTAGATGGCGATGCCAGAGACAATCGACTTACAGGTAGATGGTGATGCCTGAGGCAATCGACTTACAAGAGGATGGATGAATGCGTGTTGGTTCTGTTAAGTTTTGAAAATGATTACTCGACGTTGGATCGAGCTTTTGATCTTATTTTGAAATAGTTATCGGATGTTCGTTATAATTCTTGTATTAACAGGTGACTAAAGAAATAAAGAAATAAATATTATACACTTTATGGGAGAGGGGTACATTTGTTATGAATGGGGATTGTTCATGGCAAACAAACAATAAGAATATATGCCTCATACATCATACAAGTAGGCAACAGTTATCAATCAGATCGGATAAATAAACAATATATAATCAAACCAAAGAATCAAATAATGGAGCATTTAAACAATGCATGGGAGTATGAACATGTTAAATAATCAAGCAATAGAAAGCATGAATGAGAGAAACAAGTATAAAAGATAACAGATGAATCAAACAGATGAAAATATGCACACGAAGGGTCCATTGAATAATTTAATCAGGAAATGAGGTAAGGACCAAATAAAATCAAGGTAAAAGGCCTCTAATACATGGCATATGAGATGAACGAAGGAGGATCAAAAGATCTCTTCAATTTCCATAAGCAATCCCTAAGTCAAACATCGATCATAAAGAAGTCAACTGAAATTTCAAGTCAACTTAAAAAATAACAAATAAATAACAAATTAATCAAGAAAATTATAAAAAATTAAACTAAATAAGATAGGGTCAGGACATCATCATCCCCCAAAAAGATTTTAAAAATAATGAAAATTGGCATGTGAATTAATTAAAATAAAACATAGGTCAAACCAAAAGTCAATTAATAAGACTAGGTTAGAAGTAAATAAGAATAAATAGTAAATTAATCAAGAAAATCATGAAAAATTAAACTAAATAAGGTGGGGTTAGTACATCATCATCCCCCAAAAAGATTTTAAAAATAATGAAAATTGGTTTGTGAATTAATTAAAATAAAACAGAAGTCAAATTAAAAGTCAACCAACCAAACAAGGTCAAAAATAAATCCAAAATAAATTGAAAATGTGAAATAAAATTCCAAGAAATGGTCAGGTTGAACATGAGATAGTGCTTAACTTTCATCCCAAAAATCAAATGCTAACAATAGTTTTAGGTCATAAAAATAAAATCAATAAAAAAAAGTGTGTTAAAATGGACCATTTAGAATAAATAATTAAAATAAAATATTAATATTAAAAAAATACAAAAATAAAAATTATATAAAATTAAATAAAACGTTAAGAAAAGTGAAAAATATTTTTGGGTAATTTTATGGACGAAGAAAATATTTTAAATAAGAAAAAGAAATATGAAAATGGAAGGATTAATGGTGATGAACATGGTAAGCCAGCGTAGATATATCAAAACATGGTCATGGAAGAGATGATTACCTAATGGAAAATAGAAGTGGAATGGAATCTGATATGTGATGAAGCTTTGCCTCCTTGCCACGAAATTCCAATGCTCCTTTAGGGTTAGGGTTTCAGCTTCTTAAATAGGATGGATTAGGTGTTCTCATGGGCTTTTTAATAAGTGATTTATCCATAAGAATAAAAGTGTGAAGTGAGGTGTAAAATGTTGTTATTTTGGGCCAAACTTAAGTGAATGGATGGCCAATGCATGGCCAAAAGAGGTAAAAAAACGTGACTGGTTTGTGCAGCATGCTTAGAAAATCTGATTGGGCCAGCCAGGCCTAAAATCTGCCTAGAAAATCAAGTCATGGTGCCCATTTTAAATGAATGTATCTCTCAAACCATGGATCCAAATGAGATGATTCCAAAAGGATGTGAAAGAGGACATGGCAAGGTACAATTGTTGTGAAGAAAGTATTTTTAAATAATGCCTTGAAGTGCAAGAAAACTGGCCAAGAAGTCTTGACAAATTTTGAAGATTTTGGACTTAATTTTTCTAAGTATCCTAAAAAAATGTCTCACTTTGACTAAGCATAACTTCACTGATGAATTGAGGGCCATAATAAGATACTTGGACCCCCCTGAGACCCTTGAGACTTGTATACTTAGAAAATGAAGTCCAAATCTCAATCTTGCTTTGTGTGGGCTCCTTATGTTAAGGAGTGATCGATCAAAACCTAATCTCTATGTCACTAATGCAGTATGCAATGAGTATGACTTAATATGATGCTAATAAAGTGTAAAGCATAATCCCATGCTTCCAGGAAATATGAAAGGTAAATTTTAGGGTATTACAGCTGCCCCTATTCAATCAACTGGAAACCCGAAAGGAAGATAGCAATGGCTTTCGCACTTTCGAGGTATCAAGTGATTGAATACGATAAAAGCCCGAAAATTTACACTGAAGTGAAAAATGAAGTAACAATGCCTGTCAGAATCGGCCAAGAGGTGGTCTTGAAAAAGAATCTGTCTGGTACGGTGAGAGTCGGTCTGAACACCGAAACAAGGAATGTTAGCCTGAACACCAAAATAAATGGTAACACAGACATAACCATGGCCTGAATGCCGCTCATCAATCTGAATACTGGAAATGACTTCGATCTGAGCATCGGACGTTACTTGATTATCAAACATCGGTCTGAACATCAGGAAACTGGCCTAATTGCCACTTCGGTCTGAATACTGGAAAACTGGCCTGAATATCACAAGTTGCATCGACCTAAATGTCGGAAACTTCTTCGATCTGAACATCGGAAAATTGGCCTGAATGCCACTTCGGTCTGAATACCGGAAACTTGGCCTGAATGCCACAAGTTGCATCGACCTGAATGTCGGAAACTTCTTCGATCTGAACATCGGAAAACTGGCCTGAATGCCACTTCAGTCTGAATACCGGAAACTTTCATGCCTGTCAGCATCGGCAGAAATAGGGAAAATGATCATTGAGGCGGCGCGTGGGCCAACGACCCCTGCTGGGAATTATAAAGATAAGTCATGAACATTCTTCAGTTTGAGTATTGGAAACAACTTCTGGCTTATCACTTGGGATACCGAGAATGCCTTATGCTTTACATGCTTATGTTTGAATTTTTCAATGGTGTAATGCTCCATGAAAATGGAAATGCTACGCAATTTGGGAGGACGTAATGCAATATGATTCTACATGCAGGGATGCGAAATGCTTGATTAGAGAAAACGCCAAGCTGAGGCAAGGAATTATGCTGGGGAAATGATCACAATCTTCTGGACCCTGGCAAGGCTCTTGGAGATGCACAACACAAAGAACTTTGTGGGGAAATGACCCGCCATACGGTGTTCTGGCAAATAACAAAATATCGAGGCTCTGACTAGGGAGAGAATGGCACTGAAAACTTGTTGCTGAGGAATGCGACAGTGGTTCTGGCAACCATAATCTACGAGAGAGACGACTCAGCGGGGGAAGCAAACACCGATACGGTACCGAGATTCTGCTTCAAGGAAAGAGACCATGGGTCTAGCGTCGAGATCATCAATCTGGCATCGAACTCTGAGGAGCAGCCGCTTCTGCTGGGAAGATACAGTATGGCACTGTCAACTCCGTTGGGGATATACAGTCTGGCATTGTCGACTCTACTAGGGAGATACAGTCTGACACTGACGACTCTACTGGTGAATGTATAATCTGAAACAAATGCTTGGGGAAGTACAACAGTGAGAGCCTGTTGGGGATTGAAGAATCCAACGCTCGGACCAGTTCTGCAGGGATAAGATACCAAATTCCAATTGTTGAGGAAAAATATCTGCGATCATTTGATGGGGACCTTAAAGAAATGCCCTGAGTGTACCTATTCTGAATAGACGATCCAAAGCACTTAAAATTTACAACAATTTTCAATGTTTATTAAGCACGTACCTGTAAAGCTCTTATGTTTCATGATGCAATGTTTATCAAAAATTCGGACGTCACTTTTGCAAACGAAACAGTAAAATGAAAATGAACACAGAGATGTACTGAATAACATGATTTTATTGATTGAGTGGCCTCTGAATAGGTATTTACATCAGGAAGCAATCCCTGGAAAGAGGTAATTGCACAACAGATAAAAATAGAAATTAATCTAATGGCAATGTGAAATGGATTTCTATCGGGTTCCAATTCTGCTATGATTCGCTCGTCTCAAGATCCTCCAGATGATCAGCTTTCCGAAAAAAGTGATTGGTCTGTTTCCTATCCTTCGGAAGTTTCCGGTTATCGACACGAGATGATATTCAGAACTACTCAGAACGCAGTCATTCGCTTAATCCCTAACTTTTGCCTGGATCGCCCTTTCGGGTTTTCAATCCACCGGGATACCCATTTTTGCATAAGTTGCCCTTTCAGGTTTTCAACTTCCCGGGTGTACAATCTTTTCATTTTTTAATCCCTAACTTTTGCCCGAACCTTTTTCATTTTCTTGGTTCGCCGGGATGCCCATTTTTTTGCCTGGACTATTCTTTTTATCGTCCAGCGGGTATATTTTATGCGAAGTATTTTTTAACTGCGTCTGAGTTGACAGGGGAAGTGAAGTTTTCACCATCCATAGTTGCAAGCATTAAGGCTCCACCATCAAAAACCTTCGTGATAATATACGGTCCATCATAGTTAGGAGTCCACTTGCCCCTGTGATCTGTCTGAGGAGGAAGGATCCTTTTCAACACCAAATCTCCGACTTGGAAGCATCGAGGACGCACTTTCAGATCAAAGGCTCTCTTCATCCGACTTTGATACAACTGCCCATGACAAATGGCTGCCATTTGCTTCTCTTTGATAAGACTCAACTCATTGAACCTTGTCTGAATCCATTCATCTTCGTCTAACTTGACATCCAGCAGGACTCTTAGAGAAGGAATCTCCACTTCAACAGGTAGGACTGCTTCCATACCATACACAAGGGAATAAGGGGTTGCCCCGATCGATGTACGTACTGAAGTACGGTACCCATGCAAGGCGAAGGGTAGCATCTCATGCCAATCTCTGTACGTAACGACCATCTTCTACACAATCTTCTTTATGTTCTTATTTGCTGCCTCAACAGCACCATTCATCTTAGAACGATAAGGGGAAAAGTTGTGATGTTCAATGTTGAAGTTCTTGCACAACTCCTTCATCATTTTGTTATTGAGATTAGAACCATTATCAATAATGATTCTTTTGGGAATCCCATAACGAAAAATGATTTCTTTCTTGATGAATCGGGCAACCGCATGTCTGGTGACCTTCGCAAATGACGCTGCTTCGACCCACTTGGTGAAATAGTCGATGGCAACAAGGATGAAGCGATGCCCATTGGAAGCAGTCAGCTCAATCTTTCCAATGATATCAATTCCCCACATAGCAAACGACCACGGCGAAGACATCACATTCAGAGGATTTGGCGGCACATGCACCTTATCAGCATAAATCTGGCATTTATGACACTTCCGAGCATATTTGAAACAATCAGATTCCATGGTCATCCAGTAATAACCCGCTCTCAATAATTTCTTAGCCATTGCATGTCCGCCGGCATGAGTACCGAAGGAGCCTTCATGAACTTCTTGCATTAACATGTCTGCTTCATGTCTATCCACGCATCTGAGCAAAACCATGTCGAAGTTCCTCTTATACAGCACATCGTCTTTGTTCAAGAAGAAACTGCCTGCCAATCTTCTCAAAGTCTTTCTATCATTGTTGGATGCCCCTGCAGGGTACTCTTGATTCTTCAGAAAGCACTTGATGTCTTGGTACCAGGGCTTGTCATCAACTACCAGTTCAGCAGTAAACACATACGCGGCCCTATCAAGGCGCATAACATCGATCCTGGGAGCATAGTTCCACCGAATCACCTTGATCATGGAGGACAGAGTAGCAAGAGCATCTTCCATCTGGTTCTCATCACGAGGTATATGATACAGCTTTACTATTGTGAAGAAAGTCAACAGTCTTCTCGTGTAATCTCTATAGGGGACCAGATTAGGCTGGAGAGTATTCCAATCACCATTCACTTGATTGATCACTACAGTTGAATCTCCAAAGATGTCCAGAGTCTTGATTCTCAAATCAATGGCTTGCTCAATACCCAAGATACAAGCCTCATACTCAGCTTCATTATTGGTGCACTCAAAAGTCAGACGGGCGGTGAAAGGCATGTGGGCACCTTTCGGAGTGGTAATGACAGCACCAATTCCACTTCCTTTGGCATTGACGACCCCATCAAATATTAAAGTCCACTTTTCATCCGGATCAGGTCCCTCCTCAACAACTGGCTCTTCACAGTCTTTCATCTTGAGGAGCATGATGTCTTCATCCAGAAAACCAGACTTCATCGGCTCATAATCATCAATCGGCTGCTGAGCAAGATAGTATGACAGAATACTCCCTTTGATGGCTTTTTGGGATGTATACTGGATGTCGTACTCTGTCAGTACCATTTGCCAACGAGCAACCCTTCCGGTGAGAGCTGGCTTCTCAAATATATATTTGATTGGATCCATTTTGGAGATCAGTAAGGTTGTGTGAGTCAGCATGTATTGTCTCAATCGCTTAGCAGCCCATGCAAGTGCATAACATGTCTTTTCAAGCATTGAGTATCTCGACTCGCAAGCTGTGAATTTTTTACTCAGGTAGTAGATGGCATGCTCCTTCCTACCTGTCTCGTCGTGTTGACCGAGAACATAACCCATGGAATTATCGAGTACTATCAAATACATAATCAGCGGTCTCCCTGGGACTGGAGGCACAAGGATATGAGGATTCTACAAATACTCTTTTATCTTCTCGAAAGCCCTTTGGAAATCATCATTCCACCTGATAGCCTGATCTTTTCTCAACAATTTGAATATTGGCTCACACGTGGCTGTTAGGTGAGAGATGAACCTTGCAATGTAGTTCAACCTTCCTAAGAAACCACGGACTTGTTTTTTTATTCTTGGCTCAGGCATTTCTTGTATCGCTTTCACTTTGTCCGGATCCACCTAAATCCCTTTTTCACTAACAATAAAACCCATCAGTTTTCCAGATCTCACCCCGAAAGTACACTTGTTCGAATTAAGCCTCAGCTTGAATTTCCTCAAATGCTCAAACAGTTTCTGCAAATTCACCAGATGTTCTTCTTCCGTCTGAGATTTGGCAATCATATCATCAACATAAACCTCGATTTCATGATGAATCATATCATGGAAAAGAGTTACCATAGCTCGTTGATATGTTGCCCCAGCATTTTTCAGACCAAACGGCATCACCTTGTAGCAGAAGGTGCCCCATGGGGTTATGAAAGTTGTCTTCTCCATGTCTTCTGGTGCCATCTTAATTTGATTATAGCCAGAAAATCCATCCATGAAGGAGAATACCGAGAACTGAGCCGTGTTATCCACCAAAACGTCGTTGTGAGGTAATGGGAAATCATCTTTAGGACTAGCTCTATCAGATCCCGGTAGTCAACATACATTCGTACCTTTCCATCCTTTTTAGGTACTGGAACGATATTTGCAACCCATGGCGGATAATTTGTAACTGCTAGGAACCCTGCATCCAACTGTTTTTGCACTTCTTCCTTTATCTTGACAGCCATCTCTGGTCTTGTTCTTCTGAGCTTCTACTTGACCAGAGGACAATCCTCTTTGAGAGGTAAACGGTGTACCACAATGTCTGTGTCAAGCCTTGGCATGTCCTGATAAGACCAAGCGAAGATGTCAACATACTCTTGCAGCAATTCAATCAGCCCCTTCTTCACATTATCTTCCAAAGCAGCCCCTATCTTGATTTCTCTCTTGGCGTCCTCGGTGCCGAGATTAATCACTTCAACAGACTCTTGATGCGGTTAAATGACCCTTTCTTCCTGTTTTAACAACCTGGCAAGTTCTTCAGGGAGTTCACAGTCTTCATCACCCTCTTCTTCAGCTTAAAAGATTGGATTTTCAAAGTCGAAGCGAGCCATAGCAGAACTGTTATTAATAGGATCCGGTGACGTGCATCTGTATGAGTGATGGTATATGCTTATGAGTGTGAACAAGAAGTGGAAACTAAACAAAACATTGCCAAATGTATTTTTTTTTTTTTTTTGATTTTTGAAAACTGCAAAAATAGAAAGACAGTGAATAAAATATTTGAATGCAAAAAGACGTCCTTTATTTATGATAAAAAATGCAGGTATCCACATAGATGAGCCCTACAATGAGTCATCACGCCCTGGGCGGAACGTAAGACTTGGATATGCATGAATAAACAAAGAAAATTACTCTTTAAGAAGAGTGACTTGGATAATCTCTTCAGAAGACCAGTTGCGGAGAACTTCACCCAGGACCTTTGGACGCACCCAGTTGTCAATGTCGCAATCACTATCCCCATCTTCTTTGTTGATTGTAGAGACTTGGCCGTACTGAATGATGCCAGCACTGGAGAAAGTAATCGGCCCCTGACGAGTCTGAGGCGTTGAAGTTGTAGAAGTCAATGTCGGCTGATACCCAATCCCAAACTTGTCTTCCTTTACAGGTAAATCCACCAGACGTCCCCAACCGGGAGCAACACCTGAATTTACCAAGGCATGTGCCTGCTTGAAGGACGACAAAGATGCACCTGCTTCAACCTCTTCCACTGGAGCTGCATCCTTGACTTGAACTGCCTCAAAGGCCTGACACAGGGTCTCATGAATCTCACCTTCTACCTCTACATACTTGAATGTAGACAAATTACTGACCAGAATATCCTCCTCACCACAGACAGTGATAATTCTTCCGTTGACCGGGAACTTGATCTTCTGATGCAAGGTCGAGGAGACTGCCCCAGCATTATGGATCCAAGGACGACCAAGCAAGCCCCTATACGAAGGACTGATATCCATCACATAGAATACGGTGTTAAAGGTTTGTGATCCAATCTGAATTGGCAATTCTACCTCTCCGAACACCGACCTCTTAGAACCATCGAAGGCTCTTACCACAAGATCGGAAGGCTTCAAGATCAAACCTTCTACATTTAACTTTGACCGGGCTCTCTTGGGTAACACATTGAGAGAGGAACCTGTATCCACCAGAACATGGGATAGCACAGTGTCTTTACACTCCATCGAAATGTGCAAAGCCTTGTTATGATCGCGTCCAGCTGGTGTCAAGTCAGAATCAGTAAAACCCAACCCATTGCTTACATGAACATTTGCAACGATCCCTTCTAGTTGGTTCACTGAAATCTTCTGAGGCACATATGCAGCATTAAGGACCTTTAGGAGTGCCTCCCTGTGTGCCTCCGAACACAGCAGGAGTGAGAGAATAGATATCTTGGATGGCGTCTGAATCAACTGATTGACTACCTTGTAATCGCTTTTCTTTATAATTCTCAAAAGTTCGTCCACATCCTTCGCAAAAGCAGGCTCAGAGCCAGCCTGTGGTGCAGAGGTACCCTCATTCACAACTTGCTTGCCTTTGGCCTTCGCCGCGGCGTCAGCACTATCAGGTTGGGTAACCGGTGGTGAGAACAGTCTACCACTTCTGGTGAATCGCCCGATTCCACCAACATTGTCCACTGCGGGTTCTTTTATCTCAATTCCAGGTTCAGACTTCTGATCCTGCACCTCTTCTACTTTTAGTGGCTGCTCCGCTCCATGATCATGCGTGTACACACTCCCCCCGTAATGCCAAGGAATGGCCCTTTCGCTGGTGAAAGGTAAAGGACCAGAGGTCGTGATGGTCATAGTGGATTGATGCGGTCGCACTGGTGGTACCGGTTGCGCTACTGGCGCACTGATCTGAGCGGTCGGGTAGAAGATTGTGATAGTGGCAACGTCACAGTCATACTCAGAAATCTTATTTATTGAAGTACAAACATCCGAAACATCGGAATCAAGTTCAGCAAGTACATCAGAATCAAACACCATGTTTGGAATATCAGCAACAGCATCAGAAAAATTAATTACATCATTGGGAATTACAAAATCAGCAGGAATAACATTTGTAAGTTCTTCAGCATCTTCAGGAAATAAAGGATCAACATATGCATTCTCAACAACCCCTTCAACAGACCTTTGGGCAGATAAGTCTTCAGCTTCGAGGATACCATCGTCAAGCAAGGCCTGGATACCCTGCTGCAGCTTCACACAACCCCCACTCTGTGCAACACAACCCAAACAACCGCTCCCACAGTCGGGGGAAACATCTTGCTTTAGCAAGTATTCTTTGATTTCTAACAGCGGAGTCTTCAGCTTCAACACCTCCTTGACTAGTTTGGCTTCTCCTTCAACCATGTTAACATTTGCTCCACCATGCTGCGGCATGGGATTGTTGACAACATTAGGAGTCGGCACAAAGTTAATGGCCTTTGAATCAATAAGGTCCTGAACTACGTGCTTAAAAGCTTTGCAGTTCTCAATAGTGTGGCCAGGTGCCCTAGAGTGGAAATTACACCTAGCATTGGCGTCATAACCCACTGGAAGCCTGCCAACGGGAGGAGCCAAAGTGCGTAAATACACAAGTTGCAAATGTTGAAGGTTGGGAAGCAACTGGGCATACGCCATCGGAAGAGTGTCGAAACGCCTATCCATCATCCTCTGTCTCTGTTGATAAGCAGGTCTGTTACCCTGTTGTTGTTGGTATTGATTTTGTTGACGTTGAGGTTGTTGTTGTTGCATTGGTGTTGCAACTGGAATGGTCACTGCTGCAACATAAGGTTGTTGATGGTAATTCTGAAAGTTATTCCTCCGGTTACCCCTGTTCTGATAAGAAGATATGGCATTTGCATCCCCTTGTCTCCTCTTCTGCCCTCCTATAAATGGCTTCTTCGTCCCTGAGGATGATCCAACCCCATTTTGGATCTTACATGTCTTCAAGTAGTTCTCCACCCTCTCACCGGTAAAGACCACATCAGCAAAATTCGAGGCGTTGCAACCCACCAGACGCTCCAAATAAGATCCAGGCAGTGTGTTCATAAACATGTTGGCCATCTCTTTTTCCAACATCGGAGGCTGAACACGGGAAGCCAACTCTCTCCAGCGTTGAGCATACTCTTTGAAGCACTCGTTGCTCTTGAGAGACAGATTCTGGAGCTGAGTCCTGTCAGGTGCCATATTCGTATTGTACTGATATTGCTTCACAAAGGCCTCAGCCAAGTCTCTCCAGCAGCGAATATGGGCTATGTCCAGCCTCATATATCACTCCAAGGATGCCCCAGCTAGGTTGTCCTGGAAGAAGTACATGAGCAGCTTCTCATCATCAGAATACGCGATCATCTTGTAGAAGTAAGCTTGTACATGAGTCTTTGGGCAAGAGTTGCCATTGTACTTATCAAACACGGGGACTTTGAATGTTGGCGGAACTCTCACGCCTGGGACCAGCCCCAAGTCAGCAACATCCACACCAAGAGCATTCTGCCCTTCCACAGCTTTCAACCTCTCTTCTAGTCTCCAAAACATAGGGTCCATACCATGGCCCATGCCAAAGTCCTCCTGAAGAAGGGGGAATTGATCCTCCTGATCATCATGGATGGGTTGTTGACCAAGGTTTCCATGTGGGATTGGGATAGGCCCCGGTCTATTGGGTCCATTAGCCTCTCTAACGGGAGGATCAGCCACAACCTCCGATTGAGTAGTAGGGGGATTCCCTTGTACCAACAATCTAATCTCCTGCTGTCCCTGAGCCACTCCTTGGACCACTTCCATGAACTGATTCATGTGAATCCTCATCTCAGCGAGCTCTGCTTGTAAACCTTCCATTGCTCTCTGTTGATTCCTTCGGGTACCGTATCGGTGAATGCCTGAGTCAGCTATCCTAATAATGGAATACCAAACAAGATGAGAACACTGCGGCGGTACCTGTTATGCAAGACATGCTAATGAATATGCAAATGCAATGACATGTTTATCAATTTCAAAGGGTATTCTACCCCTTGATTCCAGTCTCACATTAGATAAACAGTGTAAGAAAACCCCGACTAGAATCAAGAAGAAGATATAAACCCCTAGGAATATATAAACATGATGCATGCAATGCTTATGATTTAATTTTTATATCAGAGGAACTTTAGAGTCTTATTTGCAAATTTTGGAAATATTAAACGTTTATCACATACGGAAATATCACGTCAATTAATATTTGGAAATGTTTTTACGCCAAAGAAGTATAGTCTCGGTAACCAAATACAATACAAGAGAGAAGGAAAATAAACATCCTATGGATCCCTAGAAGCAATAGTCCAAAGCCCTCGAGACCGGAAGATAAGCTGCACGAAGCCTCTTCACCTCCCTCTCATAGGCTGCCTCCATATTTGCCTTCTCTTTGGCGAGTCGATCATACTTCCTCTTCCAAAACTTGGAAGACGAAGGAAGTTGAGAAGTCAATGCATCATCAGGATCATCAATAACCTGGTGCTCAAGGAACTCTATTAAAGCATCATTCTCTCTGATCTGCTGAAGCAACTCCTCTCGTTCACGGATCCAAGCACGCGAACGGTCTTCGTCTCTCAACTCCTCTACTCCTTGACTAGGAAGGGTTAAAGGCCCAGCCACAACCAAAGGTGTGGGTCTTGGATACTCATAAGGCATGAGGTACTCGGATTCTCTCCTCCTAACCCAAGAGGTATAGGGTTCCAAAGCGATACAGTTCTTCGGACGTAGCTCCTTCCTTCCTTTCTTATGGATCTTGCGCCAAGCGTGGACCATCCTGCCCTTCAAGCCTTGGGGATCTTTACCCTCCTGAAAGAACACACCCTCTAACAGAATGTTATTGGGTTTATCCTTTAGGGGGAACCCAAGCTGACGACGTGCCAAAATAGGGTTGTAGTTAATTCCACCGCATGTACCAAGAAGAGGTATATTGGAGAATTCACCACAAGAGTCGATAATCTGCACACCATCATATACACGGTTGTACCAAAAGATATCATCATTAGTGAGAGACATAAGTCTCGTGGACCACCGTAGACATCCTTTGTTCTCCTTGAAGGCGAGAGTCTGAGGCAAGTGCGAAATAAACCACTTGTACAACAGAGGCAAACAACACACAATGGTACCACCGCCCTTTGCATTCCTCATATGCAAAGAGAAATAAGTGTCACCCAACAGAGTAGGAACGAGATTAAGAGTAGAGAAAATCCTTAAGGCGTTCACATCCACAAACTTGTCGATGTTGGGGAATAGCACTAGCCCATAGATGAGAAGTACAAATATGGCCTCAAAGGCGTCCTCACTCATGCCCTTCCCAAACATATTAGCTTGATCAATGAGGAAACCAGACGAGAGACCTTGAATTCCACATTTGGTAGTCATATGAGCACAAATAATAGATTCATCTACACGCAACAGATCAGCAATCTCTTGAGAAGAAGGAACTCTCTCCAAGCCACTAAACGGCAACTGGTCTAGGATAGGTATGCCCACAAGATAGGCATACTCCTCAAGCGTGGACAAAAGCTGGAAATCCGGAAAAGTGAAGAAACGGTACAAGGGATCATAGAACTGCACCAACACACTCAGTAGACCTTCATCCACTTGAGTAGCCAAAATAGACAAAACATTCCCATGACGAGCCTTGAATTCCAAGGGATCTAATACATAGGATGTCAAACTCCTTAACTCTTTCAAGTCGAGTTGTCTGAAACTGTACTTCTTCGTATTCCTTCTTTGCTTATCCATGTCTGAAAATTTGCAAATAGACCTCTTAAGTTCCTTGAAAGTTTTCTCATTGTTGATGATATGGATGTGTATGAATGCATGAATGCATGGATGCAACAATCACACTTAAGGATCAAGCAAATCACACCACACAAAGGTCATGGGATGGATCAAGTCATCATTAATATCAATCATCCATTTTGGTGGATTATGGTTTACACCTTATCAACACCTAAGTTCCATTGATATTAAGGATACACAAGAACGGATCAACCACGAATCAAGGGTTTGTTGCGAGTCGCGAGCATGGAGTCTTGGTCAAGAACCACCCAAAGGGAGTGTACTATGGTTAAACCTGACAATCATGTTCTACAAGAGGTTCCCATGGTCATCATCCCATCTTTCGGATATTATCGGATAAACAACTACTCGTATTCCAAAAATATTCTCAAGAGAGACTCTTATGAGTGTAGTATCGCGTAACAATCGTATCAAATCTTACACTTGAACGATCTTTGCACTACGTCCTAAAAATAGGCCAAGATGGGCGTGGTAAACTAAGGTCCTTGGCTTCTAAGGCATATATTGGAAAGAGTAATGCCTAACCATGACTACTCGTGTGACATTATTGATCCCAACATAACCTCCATTAAGTGAATGGGCTTGCAAGTCAACTTGCTAAGGAATAACTCCACACAAGTCAACAAGACTATGCCATTCTCTTATCCTAAGTGCACTCGAGTTCGGGTATAGAACTCATCTCACGAAGATCACCAAGCATACAAGGAATTAATATTCAAACAATTCAATCATTACATACAATATAGTAATCCCAAATTGTACAAAAATATGTCACAAAGCAATATACCATACAATACAACAAATATGAAAAGTAGGCAAAACCCACTAGGCAAATGATATTCCCCAGCAGAGTCGCCATTTTTTTGTAGCGGGGTATTCGTTACCATTAGAGATATTGACTAAATCCAAAGTAAACCATACAAGTCGAGTCGCCGTCGCACTTCTATTTATCCAAAGGAATGGTTAGAAAGCGAACAAAAACCTAAAAGTTTTATCGAATCAAAAACTAGTAAAAATGTCAGAGATCTGGGTAAGGGGGTTGGTTATGCAATGGGAAGGTTTTAAGCACCCAAAACATCCTAGGTACTCCTAGGGAGCCCTTTTCATAAGTGTTGTTCTAGTCTAAAGGGTGTAGGTATATCTAAAGTACTATTTACTAAAAGGAAGGTTAAAAGAAAATGACTTGCAAGGATGTCGCATCCACTGCCTACGTATCTCATATGATTATGAGAATAAAAGAGTCTTCGTAGCTCGGTTACCTATGGGTTAAAGAGAAGTGTGCTCGGTAAGACGTTGCGTCTTATGCCTACGTATCTCATTTGGAATGAGAATCAGAGCAAAACGTAGTTCGGCTAACTACGGGAACAAGGGTCTCGATTGCAACTAGGGCAAGGGAAAGGGACGGTCTTGATCGCAACGAAGGCGAGAGAAAAGAATCGCAACAAGGGCGAAAGCAAGCAAGGATTAGTTGTTAGTCGTCAGTCAAACTCAGCAAGACATCGCGTCTCGTGCCTATGTATCTCATCTGAACATGAGAATCAGAGTTGTCGTAGTTCGGCTAACTAGGGGTTAAGGATTGCCATCTGAACATGGACTTACAGAAGGGGACACCATCTGTGTCAAAGGAAAGTGGGCAATGCGTTCACGTCCTAGCAGTAGGTGTCACAGCTCGCGGAATCGAGTCTTAGGCAGTTACCTCTTTGTAATAGAACGGACTGACATGCCACAAGATCGGAGACGCACGGAAGGTCTAAAAGTGGGGAAGCTTTACTCTAGAGTTGTCATGCAATATGGACCTATGTGTTAGGATTTACAAAGGGGAACATCTACCTAATGTTAGCATGCAAAGAATAAGGGAATTCTACCTATGTTATCATACAAAGGGTTCTACCTAATGGGTGCTACCTAAACGGAACAAGAGTCGACGGATGGAGCGCGGAGAGGAGTTATGGATAAGGGTAGATGGCAATGCCGGAGGCAATCGACTTACAGGTAGATGGCGATGCCTGAGGCAATCGACTTACAAGAGGATGGATGAATGCGTGCTGGTTCTGTTAAGTTTTGAAAATGATTACTCGACGTTGGATCGAGCTTTTGATCTTATTTTGAAATGGTGATCGGATGTTCGTTTTAATTCTTGTATTAACAGGTGACTAAAGAAATAAAGAAATAAATATTATACACTTTATAGGAGAGGGGTACATTTGTTATGAATGGGGATTGTTCATGGCAAACGAACAATAAGAATATATGCCTCATACATCATACAAGTAGGCAACAGTTATCAATCAGATCGGATAAATAAACAATATATAATCAAACCAAAGAATAAAATAATGGAGCATTTAAAGAATTCATGGGAGTATTAACATGTTAAATAATCAAGCAATAGAAAGCATGAATGAGAGAAACAAGTATAAAAGATAACAAATGAATCAAACAGATGAAAATATGCACACGAAGGGTCCACTGAATAATTTAATCAGGAAATGAGTTAAGGACCAAATAAAATCAAGGTAAAAGGCCTCTAATACATGGCATATGAAATTAACGAGGGAGGATCAAAAGATCTCTTCAATTGCCATAAGCAATCCCTAAGTCAAACATCGATCATAAAGAAGTCAACTGAAAATTCAAGTCAACTTAAAAAATAACAAATAAATAGCAAATTAATCAAGAAAATTATGAAAAATTAAACTAAATAAGGTGGGGTCAGGACATCATCATCCCCCAAAAAGATTTTTAAAATAATGAAAATTGGCACGTGAATTAATTAAAACAAAACATAGGTCAAACCAAAAGTCAATTAATAAGACTAGGTTAGAAATAAATCAAGAATAAATAGTAAATTAATCAAGAAAATTATGAAAAATTAAAATAAATAAGGTGGGGCAAGACATCATCACCCCCCAAAAAGATTTTAAAAGTAATGAAAATTGGTACGTGAATTAATTAAAATAAAGCAGAAATCAAATTAAAAGTCAACCAACCAAACCAGGTCAAAAATAAATCCAAAATAAATTGAAAATGTGAAATAAAATTCCAAGAAATGGTCAGGTTGACCACGAGTGAGTGCTCAACTTTAATCCTAAAAATCAAATGCTAACAATATTTTTAAGTCATAAAAATAAAATCAATAAAAAAAAGTGTGTTAAAATGGACCATTTAGAATAAATAATTAAAATAAAATATTAATATTAAAAAAATACAAAAATAAAAATTATATAAAATTAAGTAAAACGCTAAGAAAAGTGAAAAATATTTTTGGGTAATTTTATGGACGAAGAAAACATTTTAAATAAGAAAAAGAAATATGAAAATGGAAGGATTAATGGTGATGAACATGGTAAGCAAGCGTAGATATATCAAAACATGGCCATGGAAGAGATGATTACCTAATGGAAAATAGAAGTGGAATGGAATCTGATATGTGATGAAGCTTTGCCTCCTTGCCACGAAATTCCAATGCTTCTTTAGGGTTAGGGTTTTAGCTTCTTAAATAGGGTGGATTGGGTGTTCTCATGGGCTTTTTAATAAGTGATTTATCCATAAGAATAAAAGTGTGAAGTGAGGTGTAAAATGTTGTTATTTTGGGCCTAACATAAGTGAATGGATGTTCAATGCATGGCCAAAATAGGTAAAAAAACGTGACTGGTTTGTGCAGCATGCTTAGAAAATCTGATTGGGCCAGCCAGACCCAAAATCTGCCTAGAAAATCAAATCATGGTGCCCACTTTAAATGAATGTATCTCTCAAACCATGGATCCAAATGAGATGATTCCAAAAGGATGTGAAAGAGGACATGGCAAGGTACAATTGTTGTGAAAAAAGTATTTTAAAATAATTCATTGAAGTGCAAGAAAACTGGCCAAGAAGTCTTGACAAATTTTGAAGATTTTGGACTTAGAAATTTTTCTAAGTGTCCTAAAAAAATGTCTCACTTTGACTAAGCATAACTTTCTCAATTCTAATCCAAATGGAGCAAACTTTATATCTATAGAAATCTTGGAACAAGAGGAACAAGTTTCATGCTGGAGAAATGTTCAAATGGAGCTTTTATCTTGATGCAAAATGAGCTTAAAGTGAGTGCAACGATCATGAAAACTTGCCCTAAATGGAAAGTCAACCATTCCAAATTAAGTAACTTTTCCAATTCCTGATTAAATGATGAATCCATGATCCAACCTTGATCAAATTTCACATGTAGGATCCCCTAGGCATGGATTTTGAGATTCCACTCTCAAAATGTTAGGAGTTGACTTTTCTAGCCCCATAGTTGACTTTTCCCAAACTGTCTGATTCCTAATTCCATTGATCAATTGAAGCACTTCTAGCTCAAATAAAGAGATTATTTTTTGTATGTAGACCCTTGTGGACATATAGAGGGCCATGGAAAAGAGTTTCACATAAACAATCAGAAATAAACTGATTTTATACCAAACCCTAGTTTTAGGGCAAAATGATCAGGAACTGATTGCACTGATTGCCAATGGATCTTTCTGAGATAATTGTGAATCTTCCTAGGCCAAGATGCCTCTCTAATCATGACATGGATGAGCTCCTCTACTTCCAACCAAACATTGTCTGTTGTAGGTAGCCATGAAACCCTAATTTTTGATTAAATTCAGATGAACACTCTGATAGCTTTGAATCCTTCACTGATGAACTAAGGACCATAATAAGATACTTGGACCCCCCTGAGACCCTTGAGACTTGTATACTTAGAAAATGAAGTCCAATTCTCAATCTTGCTTTGTATGGGCTCCTTCTGTTAAGGAGTGATCGATCAAAACCTGATCTCCATGTCACTAATGCAGTATGCAATGAGTATGACCTAATATGATGCTAATGAAGTGTAAAACATAATCCCATGCTTCCAGGAAAAATGAAGGGTAAATTTTTGGGTATTACAAGTGCAAACGCGTCGGGTGGTCGACTGACCATAGTTAACCAACCGATGAATGTGACAAATTTTCAACTGCATCCTAGCACGATCAATCAATTGGAAAGAAAACATTTCACCAGAAAGGTTAATGAAGATGCTAACAAACACCTGCAAAGATTTCTGACCATAAGCACCACCTTGAAAATTAATGGTCTGACTGATGAAGCAAAAAAATTAAGAATGTTCACGTTCACTTTAGCTGAAGACACGGAAGAATCGTTCTATTCTCTCCCTGCTGGTAGTATCACTTCCTGGAAGGAGATGGAAACTGCATTCTTAAATGAGTATTTTCCAGCATTAGTATTCCTGAGAAAAAGGTATGAAATTCTGAATTTCAAACAGAAGGATGGTGAATCATTGGGAGACACTTACAAAAGATTCAAAAGGATCTTAGTCGCGTGTCCCACTCATAATATGGATCAGACAGAACAAATGCAGATGTTTGTTAATGGGCTGAAAATAAAGACAAAACAGTTAATTGATACAGTAGCCGGTGGCTCAACAAATTTCTCAACAGCCACTGGTATCAAGAGGATTATTGAAGCAATAGCTGCAAATGAGCATCTCGAGCTATATGACAGGTGTACCAGTAAACCAGATGGGGTGATTGATCTAAAATTAGAGACAAATAAAATCCGTCTGGAAGACACTGTTGCTGCCGAAATAGACAAAAGTTGAAATCTATGAATATAGGTATTCAACAGATAGCGCAAGTTCAACCAGTTCAGGAGAGCACTTGTGAAATCTGTAATGAACCTCACCATATTGTCTATTGCTTTGCAACCCCCGAACAAATTGAAGAGATCAAATTCTTGAAGCAGAATAATCCCTACTCTAACACTTACAACCCAGGGTGGAAGAATCATCCAAACTTCTCCTGGAAAGATCAGAGAGGAAATGTTCCGCAACAGGGTACAGGGCAATATCAGACTCAGTATCAGCAACAATAACAACAGGCACCCAAGAAGGCAGACTGGGAGATTGCCATTGAAAACCTGGCAGCTCAAAATAGGCAATTTGAAGAAGAGACTAGAAACAATCAGAAAAACACCACCGCCTCCCTAAAGAATCTTGAAGTCCAGCTAGGGCAGATAGCACAACAATTGGCAAGTTCTCAAACACCAGGTTCCCTTCCAAGTGAAACAGTTCAAAATCCGAGAGGTTATGAGAATGTTAACACTGTCACGACAACAGAGAAAAAGGCTGCTAAAAAGAAAAAAATTATATCACCGAGCGAGCCGACTAAAGAAGAAACTAAAAAAGGAACTAAACCGGTGATTAAGTTGCCTTACCCTCAGAGAATGACAAAGAAGGAACCTAGTGAGTCAGACTTGGAGAAATTCATGACAATGTTTAAAAGGATTGAGGGTCATATGGCCTTGTTTGAAGCACTTGAAAGGATGCACGTGTACAAGAAATTCGTGGAAGAGGTAATGGCTGAAAAGAAACCAACCACTGAAGAACAGGTATCCGGTAAGGAACAATATAATGCAAACTCACTAGAGCAGAACATTCCTAACAAACAAAAGGATCCAGGAACTGTCACAGTACCATGCACAATCAAAGAAAGAACCTTCAAAAAGGTACTAATAGATTCTGGAGCTAGTGTGAATCTGATGCCATTATCGATTTATCACAAGTTGGGTATTAAAAGTATCAGTGATATAAAGACCAATCTGAATTTTGCGGATCACTCAAGAAAAGATGCATATGGTATAGCTGAAAATGTGCTGGTAACAATAGCGGACTTGAATTTTCCATTCGATTTTGCAATCATAGACATACCTGAAGACAGTGAGGCACCCATCATTCTGGGTCAACCTTTCATGAAGACGATTCGATGCAAGCTCGACATGGATGAGTGCACGTTAACCTTGAAAGTTCACAATAAGGAAATAACATTGAATGTTATTGAAGACCAGGAGCTGGAGGACGATACAGAATCTCAGTATCAAGTAGGCTTAATCAGAACATTGAATACTATTAAAATCTCACCACTGCCAGTAGCCACCCTAAACGGAAAGATTCCTAACACCGAAAGGAAGGTTAAAAAGGAATCATGGTACAAAGGAGTTCACACTAATAAAAGAGACAACGTCTGAGTTATAGACAAGAGGTGCAACAAGGTTTTAAACCTGAAATACCCCCCATGATAAGGGAAATGAACTGTCGATCCATGCGACGTTAAACGCAACGCTTCGTGGGAGGCAACCCACGCTTTTTATTTCTAAGCATTTGTGTGTGTCTATAGGTATACAAGAGTCCCACAAGGTGGAGCCAGAGGAACCAGCGGTTGACCTGACAAAAAAACCAAAAAAACGGCCAAAAGGACAGCCTGACACGGCTACCCGTGTCACCTGACACGGGCCGTGTTAGGAGACGGAAAATGTTTGAAGAAGGTTGAAAAATAGTGGCCTGACACGGCCACCTGTGTCAGTTGACACGGCCGTGTCAGGCATGCAAATTTTTTGAATTTTTTTTTGAAAATTTTAAATTTTTGTGGGGCCCACCCACTTAAACCACTCTTAACCACTCTTTTTTCCCTTATCACTCATCATTATCATATTTTTACCATAATTATCATCATTCTCTCTCATACTTTTTCATCTTCTTCTCTCACTCTCACAAACTCCATTAAAACTCACTCACATCACCACACAAAACCCTACATGCAACCAAGTTCCACTCACCTATATCCCAAACACCATTCACAAATATTTCTCACCTTGCCGTCCCGGTCACAACCACTGTTTTAGATTTTTCTAATTCGAAAGTTCCGAATTTTACTATTTTTGCAGGTCCAAAATATCCTCGAACAGAATCCTTTCCGGAAAGCAACAACGTGCAGAGATGGCAAAGTCCCGAAAGCGCCCGAGCCGGAATCCTAATCCGCACAATATTGTGTTTGACAACCCGGAGCAAGAGCGACGTTACCAAATTCACCGAAAACGCAAGCTTACGCCGACCCGGTATATGTGTTAGAAGACTCTGACCGATCTAGGGCTGAAAATTAAGGTAGACCGAATGTTCCACGTCTTGGGCATGCTCGAGTTTATGAGTTTGGAGGCGCCGACCTACGAACGCATTACTCTCGAGTTCCTTAGCACCTTGGAATTCCAGCTAGAAAGGCGGTGGGTTAACACCACCAGGTATTATTTCGGCACCTTACACTTTCGATTGTTTAACAATTATCACGAATTGTCTGTTGATGAGTTAGCTGCTATACTCCGACTCCCGCTGAACGGACCCGGAGCGGTCCCAGACGGGTTTTCTCCTAAGGATTTCTGGATCACCATAACTGGGATGATGGATTACTCCTCCAAAGGTGCAAAAGCATCAGGCATCCAGAATCCCTGTTTCAGGTACGCCCAAAAAGGTTTAGCCTACACATTGTTTGGTAGAGGTGACAGCACTGGAGTAGCTACTCAGAGAGAGCTATTCTTCATGCACTCGATGGCTCAAAACAAGACCATCAATGTAGCTGCCTTTGCAGCAGACTACCTGGGGAGAGTCGGTCGTGCAAACTTCAGAGGCATTTCCGTGGGAGGTATGATCACCCAAATTGCATTGCATTTCGGGTATCAGGCTGTTTTACTCGAGGACACGCCAATCGCAGGTAATACAAAAATTGACATGTATGCTCTGATTGCCCATGGTATGATTGCGGTTGCCCCTACCTATTATTCCGTCCTCATTCATAAACGGTTTATCATCGCTCTACCGGATCCCGACAGAGTGGCTATCACTGATTGTGCGAATTGGCTGTATGTGAGCGCTGATCTCGATGCGGATGAGGGCCATGACACTAACCATTTTTATGTAGGTGACCAATTTATAGATGATCAGGCAGAAGGAACGGCAATAGAAGAGGAAGATCCTCAAGCACCACCTGAGCAGTTTGCCCCATAGCATCAGGAACCCAACCAGCAGGCGGCGGGTTCCTCATCTTGGTCAACTGACCAATGGGGCTGGATACAGACCGAAATAGGTGACTTGAGGGCTGAATAGCAAAGGCAAGGCATCGAGCAAGCCCGTCAGGGCGCGATGTTGGATGACATGAGCAGCATGATGCGGCAGTTGATGTTGCATTTCCCGCACCCTCCTCCTCAGTAGGACCCTGTGAGTTCCCTCCTCCGCGCTTCTTCACAAACATTGAGGATAATGTTGAGTTCAAGTGTGGGGGAGATTTTATGTCTTTTAGTTGTAATTTGTTTGTTATTTTTACTTTTTAATTGCATTTGCCCGTTGAATGTACATTATGATGCAAGTGTGTGTGTGTCAAGTCTGTGTTGACAGGTTGGAAAAGTAATGATCACAACTGAGATTGGATGAAAGATCACACCACTCACCATGGCTTGTTGTAAAGAATCGCCCCAGAAAGTGACACTGCTGAAAGTAAAGATCGGACGCAACGTACACAGCTTAACCGACACGAGTATCCTGCACACTCCGAAGTAAGAAAGCAATTGCACCAAATTAAGAAGCACTGTGGATCCTGTCAAAGCTGAACCAAACCAAGTGAGTCAGAAAAGGCCAAACACAATAATCATCATGAGCATCATTCAGGTTTGTCTTTATCACTCTGAATTTGCATAGACTCTCTGGGACTGTCACTGCATGATACACACACTGAGGCACGTTGTTTGTAATTAACCCCGAGCCTTTCTAGCCATCCCGCATTATTATATCCGTCATTAACCCCCTTTGAGCCTATATCCATTTTTTTTGTTTAAAACACCATGAATGTAACCATTGGCCAAAAACACTTCCTCACCCTGTTCAGAGTCATGAGAATACATTCCAACTGTGTTAAAAAGCTAAGTTTGGGGTAAAAACCCCAAAAGCTCTCAAAGCCCTAGAAAGTGCAAAAATAAAAGAAATAAGAAAAATTGAGGAATCGAGATAAAGAAAGAAAAATAAAAATCAAATAATCGATGATTCAAAAGAAAAAGCACTGAAAAGGGCAGTCGATAAAAATTCAAGAAATAAGAAAAGAAAGCCGAGGAAATAAAAGAAACAAACACAGGATGTAACATCGACTCTGAACCAAAAGCCCCTTATTTTCCTTTTTAATCCATACCCTAACCCAAGCCAAGCTACAACCCTAAAGACCTCAAAAGTGTGTGTGTTGTTTGTGGGTGATGAGAAAAGAGAGACTATTCAAACTTGTGAGTGATATTTCACACTTTGAATTATGAGTGTAAACAGTTAATCCCGAGAGAATTGGTGAGAATGTGAAATAAGCTGACAGGTGAAACGGTGCTTTAAAGTGGAAGTGTGAGTGATGACTTACGAGGATGGGTAGGACTTCTGAAAGAAAAAGGGAAGACGTTGCGAATGATCTCAGCAGTGGTGGAAAGCATAGAGAATTCTGGGGAGTGATAATGAAACATTACTTGGGACAAGCAATGAGTTAGGTTTGGGATTGTGATCAGTCACCATTTATAGTAAGTTTTCATTACTGATCCGACGCAAAACAGAGACATTTGATACACTGTGCAAGCATTTAAGGTACAATTCGATTAGTTTTACTTCCGTTATTTTATTTGCGCATTTTTAATCTCTGTTATGTTTTACTTTGTTTATCTTGATTTTATGCGTGGGATAGCTGTGTTTTTGTCCGACAGATCCAGGTAGAAGAACCGGAGAACTGAGAACACGACAGTGCGAGAGTTCGGCACGCAGAACAGCAGAAAATCCCGGTACAGGAGGCCTGACACGGGCCGTGTCAGGACAAGGAAAGCAGAAGGAGAAAAACAGTAGCATGACACGGCCACCCGTGTCAGGCAGAACCCCCCCCCCCTCCCCCGTGTTGGGCTTGCCATGGGTGTGTCAGGAGAGACAGTAGGCTGACACGGCCACCCGTGTCAGCCCAAGCCCAATATTTCCAATTTTCTCGGGCTTTTCATTCTTCGGGCTTTGTGGATACATCTTTGGACCTGTCCAACTGCTGCTGGGAACTTTCACTATAAAAAGAGGTCTTCTTCCAAAGGAAAAATCATCTTGGAATACAGCAAACCACAGTATTGTGAAGCAATCAAGTATTACAGAGATCAAGGAATTTGGAGAGCTGAAGAGATTCATAAGCGGGAGCGATTGAAGATCAAAGTCATCCAATTACTTGTAATGTGTAATTTTTATCTTGAATTTGTTTTAAACACTATGAGTAGCTAAATCCCCCAATGCTAGGGGGGTGTCCCTGATTTAGAATTGTAATGAATTTGAGTTTACATTTGCATTTATAATATTTTATTTACGGTAACCTTTTGATGTGTTTATTGCTTTCTATTTCGGACCAATTGAGATTGATCTATGGTTATCACTTAGGCTGGACCGCCAATGATAAGGTTTTCATCAGGTTACACTGCAGTAGATATCACCTAGGACTAGGGATATCCTGTATGAACCAGAGCATTCTTGATATTATACAGCTTAACTTCACCCTAATTGGCTATGGACATAGGAATTAGGGTAGATTGATTAAAGGTTTTCTCATCAAGGACTTGGGAGAAAATACCCTTGAGAACTGGTAGTAATTGATACTTGTTGATGCAATAGTAACTCAGAGTTATTACAGGGATAAATCATACACCTTCCCTGGCATTGTTCCTTTTTCTCTATAAACCCTTATTTTCATATTTCTTTATTATTTTCTTTTTACACTCAAAAACCCATTTTAACACTTTTTGTTTAATTGAATGATAATTTAAACTCCATACTAACGTGCAATCCTAGAGATCGACATTCGGGGAATTTCCCCATTATTACTATAAAAGGCAAAATAGTACACTTGCTATTTTCCCGATCACCCCTCTCCCACTTTATCTTATTCCCTTTCTTCATTCATTCATTCCATTTGGCATATGACATCTCAAAGTCCTAATGCTAGTTGATTGAAAAATTAACATTAGTATGGATGAGATTAGGCCACACCTTTTGCATATTCTTTTTGTGTGTGGTATGTTTCATGAGCATAGTCCATTATACTATGTCTCTAACATTCATTAACATCAAAATTCTATTGCCCGACCTCAAATAGTTGTGACTTCTGCATAAGTCCAATTACGATTGCTTAACATAGCGCTAAATTTGTGACATAAAAGGCATAAGCATTCTAGTTAGTGAGATTGTAAGTCTCCCCTCTTTCATGGTATTGTGTGGAAACTTGGCCTTCTTTCCTTCCTTTGGAAGATGTTTTGGCTCAAGGATTCATGCTTGTGATGAGTGGGTTGAGTGTTCTCCAAATAATGTCTCGAAAATGAAAAGCAAAAGCAAAATAATACTAACTTCTAACTCATTAACAACTAACTTTTAATTTCAAGTCCTTTACTTTAATGCCATTTAATTTTTGCCCCCTATTCATTTGTCATTGTTCATATCATTCTAATTGTTTATGTTAATGCAATTTTCACTTTGTCCATTTGGACCATATTGTGTGATATATCTTGTTTGTGTATACTTTGCTTGTATGTATGGTCTTTGACCATTAACGTACATAATAACAACAAAAAACCCTAAAAAACTTTTGTGTGGACTGTTGGCCTGATCTTGGACAAATGGACTTAGAATCTAGGCAACCTTCCTATGCTAAAGGACTTAGCCAATGCCAACTTGCTGAGAAATCAAGTGCTTGCAATTTGAAATTCATCTGACACATCTTTGAAGACATCTCTAAGTTCATCTGCAACATGATCATTGTGAAGCTGTTATTTTGAACCTATGACTTGTGGAATTCATCTGTTACATAGGCTATTTTGGAGAAGATCATGGAATGAATAAGCTTGGATGTGGCCATCTTTATTTGATGCCTTGCTCTTCAAGATAATATGATTGTGCATTTGTGTGTTGCTTGATTCTAAAAGTCCAAGGGAATTCCGGGTTTCTATTGACATTCTTGTCTATTGGAATGCTACCCGTTTGGTCAGATCTTTTCAACTCTAAAACTTTTAATTTTGTACATAGGATAGTCTCTTCATCTTCTCCCCATTTCTTTAATTTCAAAATCTCTCTCTCCATTTTTCAAAATCTTCTTTGTGTGAACTACTTTTGGTTCTAAACTTTGACCACTTTTGCAAAAAAAGATAGAAACTTTGGCCTTATGCCATTGCATTTTCAAACTTATTTTCTTAAATCAAACTTGTAAATAGACTTAATTATACTTGACTTAAAATTTCAAAAAGACAAAAAGAACTAACTCATTCAAACAATTTTTAGGCCGTTGTGCCTTTCAAACTTAATTTTTGTTAAAAACAATGCATCCACTTTGAAATTTTTATCACGAACTACGAGGTTTCGATCCCTCATTTTTATGTTGGTACGTAGGCACAAGACCGAAAGTCTTGTCAAACGCAAAAATATAATTAACGAATTCTTTTCTCATCCTCCCATTCTATTTGTTTGTAAACACCACTTTATACCAATTACATATGCACACAAAAAGGGCTCCCTAGGAGTACCTAGGACACTTTGGGTGTTAACACCTTCTCTTTGTGTAACCAACCCCCTTACCTGTAATCTCTGACATTTTATTAGTTTTGATTTGAAAATTTCTTACTTTTGGATTTTGTTCGTACTTTTTCCCTTTTCCCTTGAAAACAATAAAAGTGCGGTGGCGACTCTTGTTATTTGATCTCTAACTTATCCATAGCTTGATGATCATGAATTTCCCGCTACATATTCATCTCATCCATTTCTCATGTAATCTCATCTTTGACATCACACAGTTCAAAAAACTCAAATCCACCTAGTCATATTCTCGAAATCAACTTTAAATAATAAGACTTATTCACATCCATAATTTGATTTGCAATTAATATTCAATTCTACAATTAATATTCCATCAAAGAATTGCCTATTTGATAAAATTAATGACTAAGACTCTGATATAACCAATCTTATCACTTTCTATAATGTGTTAGCAATGACTTTAGAAATTACCTTGTAAATGCCCCTATCAACGAAATTGGCATGTAATATGAGATAATCAACACCGCAAAGGAACTATTAGCACTCTTAATCATCCTTCAATTTTCGTGGAATTCCACCGATACCCACAAAAAGTCCGGTTTGATTTAAAAATCTTTTGTACTCTTTTTCCTATACAGAGTGTTATATTTTTGAATATGTTAAAATTTCAAAGTAATTTCTATTAAAACAACGGACGAAGGGAGTCGTATTGTCAAACTGATGTTTTATGATGGTCCATTAAATCCTTATAATTAAGTATAGAAAACGGATTTTTTAATTTGAATTGGACGGTATACGACTATATTTCCAAAAACTGCATTCATGACGCTATATTTCAAAGGATGCTTGCGTAATTTGGTAGTACATTATCTATTTATTTGGTATATCAACTATGCACAAAACATACTAAGACACTACTACCTAATATACCCTTCATTATAAATATTAATCACACTTAATAAAGCTCATTTATGTAATTGACTAATACCATAGTAATTGTCCAATGAAATGCACGAAAACCACCAAGTGGCAAAATGTTAGAGTACTTCTTTTCCATTTGTCAATTTCCACTTTTCAAAAATCCAGTACTACCTATTTTACCATTTCAATTTCTCTCTCCCATTTTCTCTCTTTTCTGGTCTCTTTTCCCTTATAACCCTAGCGCCACCGCCCCTTTCTTCGCCCTGTCCCCGACTATCACTTCCTCAAACGGAAAATACCAAATTCATATTTGTATTCCTCATCTCAATGGCTTCCTAATGAACCGGCTACACTTTTGTTTCGAGCAATATCATCGTCGACCACGGTTTCTTCTCCGACAGTCATTACGGTGAAAAGTTTCCATTTTACTCTTTCAGATTTTCTTTTCTTCATTTACTATGTACTCTTTTATTGGAGAAAATAGTGTTAAATGCAATTAAATTTTGTTATTACCTTTCCAAAAAACTAACAAAATTTATTTGTTGAGTTACTTTAGTTGTATTTTTGAGTTGTATCATTTTATTCTCTCAATGTATAAATACTCTTGTAATATTCTCAATTCCAATTAATGCCAAAATTACTATTCATCCAATATTACTCTATTCTCTCTAATTCTCTCTCAACTTCATCTTCCCCAATTTCTTATCTTCCACCATTGTCAAACCTTCAATTTGAGTTTTATGTTCTAACATTTGGCATCAAGAGCCTGGTTATTGATCCTAATTCGCTGCAACAATGACAACCGTTTCCAATGATCGAATTCCCACCAATCTTCCGATTCTTGATTCGAAGAACTATGATAAATGGGCGAAACAAATGAAGGTCTTGTTTGGTTATCAAGAGGTGCTTGAGATCGTCGTCAATGAGCTACCGACATTCAAAGAGCTACACACAAAGAAGAGAAGAAGAAGGCTTACAAAGTCCTATTCTTGATTCATTCGTGTGTTGATAACGACAATTTCGAGAAAATTGGCGATTGTGAATCGGCGAAGCAAGCATGGGAAATCTTGGAGAAAGCATATGTCGGTGTCGTCAAAGCAAAGGTTGTAAGGTTACAAACTTACAAGCGACAATTCGAGTTAACACAAATGGAAGACAAAGAAACGATCAACGACTACATTACGCGCATTACCCGGTTAGTTAATCAAATCAAATCTTGTGGGGAAACGATTCTTGAGCAGAATGTTGTATCGAAAGTATTGCGTTTGTTAACGTCATGTTTCGACAACATAGTTGTGGCTATTGAAGAATCCAAGGATCTAACAACTTTGAGCAAGGATGAATTGCAAAGTTCGTTAGAGGCACATGAACAAAGGATGGATGAGAGAGGCACCGACAAAGCCAAAGCGGAGATTGCTTTGCAAGCGCGTTTCAGTGAAAAGAATAAGAGGTCGAAAGGAAAATTTTCGACGAGAGGTAAATCAAATTTTCAGAATTTTGGTTCAAACAATTCGCAAAATTCAAAGCATTTGACGAGTGAAAAGGGTGAAAGTAGCTCCAAGGATAGTGGTCATAGCAATGGTTTTAAGAAGCGTGATGTGAGTAAGGTGCAATGCTACAAGTGTAGAAAGTTTGGACACTTTACAAATTCGTGTCGTGGTAAATCAAATGAGAATCACAATAATGAAGCCAAGGTTGCTAGGGAAGAGGTAGATGATGAGGACACACTTCTAGTAATGATCACGAAGGATAGTTATGGAATTAGGGATGTTCCGGGCAGCAACTATAGTAGTGACAGTTTGCGGGACAGTAGCTGTACTGTTCCGGAAAATAGCGAAAAAACGCATTCGGATCAAAGTGCATTGGTTACCGTTCGTGATGGAGTCCAAGGGAGAGATGAGTGGTACTTGGATTTCGGTTGTTCAACACATATGACGGGTCGAAAAGATTGGTTTGTGCAAATCAATCAAGCGGCAAAAAGTAAAGTCAAATTTGCCGACGACACCACTTTAAGCGCTGAAGGGGTAGGAGATGTTTTGATCGAAAAAAGGAATGGTGGACATTCAAGGATCAAAGATGTCTTGTGTATACTGGGAATTAAGTGTAATCTTTTAAGCATTAGCCAATTACTTGAAAGACGATACAAAATTCTTTTGGAGGACAAGATTTTACGCGTTTTGGATTCAAATGGTGTGTTGATTTTAAAAGCGTTGATGGCTGCTGTCGCAACGCAAAAAACAACCGGCGGAAAAAAACAAGTTTACAGAGCCGCCACTGACGCTATTCATCCTATGACGGAAAGGAAGCATAGGACTAACCTAAGAAAGGGAAAAGGAACGGTCTTACGAGCAGAGATTGCAAGGCACGGGAGTCGGTTACGCAAGGGAAAGGTATTAGCACCCCTCACATTCGTCGTACTCGACGGGATCCACGCTCAAAAGAATAGGACAAGGTTGCCAAATAACTGCTCAAAGAGAATGCACACACTGGAATAATAAACAGGTGAAAGGAGACGGAGGAAGGGGACTCGGCAGGATGTCGCATCCTGGGCCTACGTAGTTTGTCAGAAACAAACATCAGAGTCAACGTAGTTCGGGGAAATAGGAAACATGCTCGCTAGGATATCGCATCCTATGCCTACGTATCTTCTCTATCCAGAGTAAGAATCAGAACACTCGTAGTTCGGCTAACGCACGCCGAAACAAAACACTGAAAGGAGACACTGAGACGTCAAAAGAAACACTCAACAAGAAACGGAATGCCAATCCATGGACTTACATCCGACTCCTGACAACAAAAAGGAAACAGAATGCCAATACATGGACTTATATCCGACTCCAAACAAACAACACAAACCAGGAAACAGAATGCCAATACATGGACTTACATCCGACTCCAAACAATAGCACACGCTAACCAGCGAACACCAAAGCAAAAGGTTATCATATCAACAAGCTAATAGGGAGTCTGGAACTCGAGCCTAATAGTTGTCACAAAAAACACACACAAAAACAAAAGAAAAAAAGAAAAGGTTGCCCGGAGAGATCTCGCACGATCTCCTGCCTACGTATCTCATCTGGTATGAGAATCAGGGCGACGTAGTTCCCCTTAACAGGGGAGAAACTCTCTCCTAACCAGAGACCAGGGAAGCAAACAAACTAATAGAGAGACTAAGACTCGAGCCTAAAAGTTGTCATGCAATCAGATATCCCTAAGTTGAGGTCTCTAATCATGCATCTAACTCACACAGGAAGCAAGTCAGTTCAAGCAGCAAATAAACACCAATCACAAATGATCAAGCATCACACACTATATACAAACAAGAGGCTCAGACAAATGGTTGGGCTTTAGTCAAGGGGTCATATCAACCTCGACAAACAAGCCAAAACTGTAGGGGTATGCTGAAGCTCTTAACCACTGACATTGACCGTCAGGGTGAGCAGATCAAAAATGGTAATGATGGCTAGACCTCATGGCTCTTAACCCTGGCCTGGGTGAGCTCAAATCAAAGAAAGCGTGGGGGTCCAGAAAGAGGGACCCTATTCCACTTGACTGACACTATACAAGATCTTGGGTTATGTTCAAGAGCATCAGCACGTAGTGCGAGCATAATGAACGACTCACTGAATAACAGGGGACTGGCTACTAGTCCCTTCTATCTGTCAATTGCCTCTTCACTTAGGAGGACTTAACAAATATCATGCCTCATTTAGAGGTCTTTGGCACAAATGTAAACAAACACAAACATTGCCTCTTAAGGAGGACTTCAGCCAAATGCCTGCCAAAAAAGCGACAGGGCTTCCAGACTACATGGAGTGAGAAGGCTAAACTACCTCAGTGGTGTATCAACCACACTCCAAAGCTTAAGCAAAAGCTATCTAGCAAGCAACTAATGTACCTGTACAAAAGCCAAATAGTTAATATTGTATTCAGAAAACCAACAAACAACAACAGTGGAACTTTCCAATATCTACACAATGCAAGTCATAAGTGCAAGAACTCAAGTGAATTCATCACATCAATTGACCTACAAGACAACAAGAGTTAGTAATCAAAGCAACTTGCATCTCAAGTAATGAGACCAAACCAAACATTAGTGTTAAATGCTCAATACCTGAAACACAAAACACAATTGGTGAGTACAAACCACTAGTTCAAAGACTAGGGTCAAAGGCAAGTCAAATGACCAAAACAGAAGTCAATATTTCACACGAAGCACATTTAAACAAACAAGAAAGTGTCCTCAAAAGGACCAAAACCAAATCATAAGGTGTCGCATCCGCGAAAAAACAATCGGCGGGCTAAAACAAAACAACACAGAGCCGCCACTGCGCGTTATTTATCCCAAGATAGGGAAAGGAAACGCTCAGAGAAACCTGGAAAGGAAATGGTCTCGCGACCAAAGAGAAAGGGTAAGGGAGTCGGTTACGCAAGGGGAAGGTATTAGCACCCCTCACGTCCGTCGTACTCGACGGGATCCATGCTCTAAGAAAAGAAAAGGTTGCTAAAACACCACACACACACGCACCGAAGACAACACAGGTGGGGTTAAGGGAAGGGAGCTCGATAGGACATCGCATCCTATGCCTACATATCTCGTCTGGAACGAGAATTAGAGCTGCTGTAGTTCGGCTCACGCACGCCAAACAAGACACACCGACAAACATGGAGCCTGAATGCCAATCACTGGACTTACATCAGCATCCGAACCAAAACACACACCAGAAGGCAAACGGGGAGCCCGACCGCCAATCACTGGACTTACGTCGGCATCCGAACCAAAACACATGCCAGAAGATAACAGGCAAACACACACAAAAAGAAAAAAAGTGCCCGGAGAGGTCTCGCACGACCTCCTGCCTACATACCTCGTCTGGAACGAGGATCAGGGCGATGTAGTTCCCCTTAAAGGGAAAGAAAATCTAGCCAGAAACCAAGGGAAGACACACTACCAGGGAGCTGGACTCGAGCCTAGTGTTGTCATGTATCGTTGCCCTACGTTGAGGTTTCTACCTACTTGCACAACTGCAAGCTAATCCTATCCAGGAAGAAAGCAAGCATACAAGCATACAAGCAAACCGCATTTCAAATATTCACAAAGCACACACTATATCCAGTCAAGTGAGGCTCAAACAATGGGTTTGACTGCCGAAGCAAGTCATCTGTACATGGGTAGTGTTCGCTCTTAACCTTGCCATTGCGGGGCTAAGGTGAAGCAGATGAAAGGTGAGTGAAGATTAGACTTCACAGCTCTTATCCCTGACCAGGGAGAGCTTCAGACAAAGGAGCGTGGGTCCAGAATGGAGGGACCCTTCTACGCTCAAGACTCTGACACAACTGTACAAAGTACAAGATCTTGGGTTTGTGTCCCAATGCATCAACACACAGCCGTGTGAGCAGAGGACGACTCACAGAATAGTGGGGGATAGATTGCATATCCCTTTGATCCACCAATTGCCTCATAGAGGTCTTTACCTGCTTGGCACAAATGTAAACAACCACAAACATCGCCTCTTAAGGAGGACTTCAGACAGTTGCCTGGCCAAGTAACAGGCCAGGTCTTCCAGACTACATGAAGAATAGAAGTCCTACCTCAAGTGGTTTAAAAACCAAGCAGCAGCAAGCAAGTTCTTAAAGAACTGTAAGCGACTTAATGTACCTGAAATCAATCAAGTATCATCAGTACTCAGACAGACAAACAATAAACAGCAAAAGTCAATCTATACAGACAACACAAGTTAATGCACATAAGTGCAAGCTATAAGCTCAAGCTCAAGCATCAATCCCTACAAAACAAAGTCAAGTTAGTTTATAAACATCAACCAAACTCAATTCAAATTGCCTTGAAGCAATCTCCTTAAGCATTGTGCATTTCATCCTGAAAATCCACACCAAATGTGAGAAACTAGACCACTAGGCCAAGCCTAGGGTCCAAAGGGATAAAAAAAATCTAAACAGCAAGCAAAACCAATCCAAAATCAAATTAAAACCATTCAAAAGCAAATGCAATTGGTCCCATGCTTATACCATTCACCAATATCAATTCATGCACAATATACCACAAACTAGGTCAAATACAACACCAAAAGTCCAAACAGAATGACTTCAATCAAAGGCATACCAAAACAATTCCAAAAATCCTCAAATAATACACACCTAAACAGGACAAAATCAACAAGTAGCATGTCAATTTTCAGCTCAATTGGACAAAAGAAAGTAGGTCAATGAAAATCAAAAAGTCCAGACACAATTATGTAAGCCAATTCAAGACATCCAAGCAAGCATCCATTTCAATAATTCATAAAACAGTGACAACAATTAAGAAATGAATGGGACCAAAATCATGATGTCCTACAATGTGTCTACAATCCACATATCAAATTTCATCTTCATCCAATACACTATGAGAATTTCACAAGCAAAATGCCAACATGTGTCACATAAATTCACAAAATGAGCATACAGTGAAGAAAATTATCAATCAATTAGAAAATGATATCAAAAATTCCAGCAAAAATCACATGTTATCTTGACAAATCAATGATCATTCACGCAAAAAATTGGAGCAATTCAACAATCCTAGGTCATGCAAATAAAATCAGAAAGTTGACCTAGCTTGGTGTGACACAAATTGTCACACCTTACTCCAAAAATTCATATCTAATCAACCAAGTATCCAAAATTCACAAACTCTACATGAAAATCACCATCAGCATATCCAGAACAAGCACAAAAATTTTCATTCATTTCTTTGAAAGTATGAGCATTTCATGATGAAAATGGCAAAGTGTACAAAAATGTGACACATCAAACAATCCCTAAGCATTTTATTTTTCTACACATGCAAAAAATCCACAAAAAATACCATTAAATTCTACACATTCTCATGAGAATAATGCAAAAAATTGCACTCAATTTGGATGATTTTTGAATGAGATATCAATTTTCTAAGATTTGGTAACAAAATTAAAAATGGAATGAAAAAGAAAATAGAATAATTATTAAATAAATAGCGTAATGGCATATTTGTAATTTTTAACACCAGAGCCAAAACGATGCCGTTTTGAGACACGGCCTGGAAATGTTGTGATTGGCCAACAGTGGCGCCAAACACATTTTCAAATTGGCATATGTGAGTAAACGGATCAAACGAGCTTTTTTTCCAGAAAATCATCATCATCATCATCATTTTTCCAGAAAATGCCAAGAACGCATGAACATCAAATTTCAACAAAAATTCACAAGCCTATAGTCATTGGAAAGGTCTAAGTGCCAGGATCATGGATATGTCATCTAAATGGCCTAATTCTCACTGTAGCTCACGGATCGAGCGCTTTAGGTTTTGACATCCAATCTTAAAATCAAGATATCTTGCTCTACAGTTCATCATTTCAAAAACTACATCTAGCACGATCATCTACATGGAAAGCACTATAGAACGCATATCACAATTCACAAAATGATGAGATTCGAAATCACACCTTAAATTGGAGACAGTGTTGAATCTTGAGGTTTCTGCGCGTGATTCCTTGAAACAGGTGAAGATTGAAGCTCAGCAAGGTAGTTGGAATGATCAGGTAAGCTCAAGGTTGCTTCTATTGGAAGAAAATGCAATTTGCCATTGATGCACCAAGAATGAACAGTTGAGATTCGTGATGGTTATGGAGATGCTTTCTCAAAACAGTTGAAGATCCATGTTCATAGAGCACACAGCAAAAAGAATCACTCGAATTGATGAAGAATTGAAGGAGTTTGGATGAATTTTGTTCTTGAAGGTTCTTGATGAATTTGGAGAATTGGAGGGAAAAGTTGTTAGAGTTTCTTGTGATTTGTGATTCTCATCCAAATTCAGTTATGATTAAGTTTAAATACTTCCACTTAATCCACCTCCTTAATCTCCAATTAACAAAAATGAATTGTAATTAGCATAAATGCAATTTTCAATGCAAGGGCAAAATGGACATTTCCCCCTAAGCCTTGTGACAGCTGTATGACAGCTCACACACTCTCCAATTATCAGTTGTGATGTGTTGGCATTGGTCCCACATCAATTGGCCTTGTAATTTTCATTTTCACTATGTCATACCAAAAAAATGCATTTTCAAGTGAAGTTCAAAAGTGACCTAGCCAAATATTGGACCTTGAAATGTTATGACAATTGAAACCATCTCTAATTGGCATATGTGGTGTGTTGCAAAAACTCCCATGCCAAAATTCCAATTATTTCTCAACTTGGACCATTTTGCCCTTGGATTTTTAATTGCACACTTGAAAAATGACCTTTTGCATTGACCATTTTTGATGAATTCCAATTATGCACCATGAAAGTACTTGTTAAATGGAGTTTGCTCATAAAAAGATCACTCAATTTGGACACTCCATGTGAAAGTTATGCCACTTTGATTATGGGTCATTTTTGAAATTGAATGGACCATAACTTGCCAACCATACATGGGATTTTCATGTTCTTGGACTTTTTGGAAAGGTGAGACCAAGATCTACAACTTTCATGTTGAACAAATTTTCATTTGAAGCTTCCTTGGACATGTAATTTTGTGGTCAAAAACTTTCCATTTTTGGAAACTTCCATTACAAGTCACTTTCTATTTTTGGCAATTTTTGTCCTGACTTGATTTTCTCCATTCTTGAGCTTTGACATGTCAAATAACACTTGTTCCAACATGAATGAAGTGTCTCCAACTCAATTCCACCTCCAAATCCATAAAATCAAGCATAGTTGACCACAGTTGACTTTTTCAACTGATAGATGAATCTGGCAATGCACTGATCAATCTGAGCCCCAATTCTCTGATGAAATGGCTCAAGGGTGAAACGCTAGCCTCAATAATCTCCATACAATCACATGTTGATCCCCATATCAATCATAGACCCCATCTCCTTGCTATGCCCTGATTGGCCCAATGCAACTGATTAGGGTTGACCAGTGGTCAAAACCCTAATCTCAAGGTATCCTGATCAAACACTTGAATCTCTTGGCTGATATCAGAACCATGATGATGATGATGTACCACTTCAACCAAGATCTAGATCAATCCCCCTTAAGAATCATGAAACCCTAATTTGGACCTCCACATCCTCAGATGATTAATGACCAGTCCAATGAAACCCTAGCTTGCACATGACCTCTTCATCTCCTGATCAAGACTTAAGAGGATGACTTGCACAATGTAACCACATGATATGCAATATGCAATGCCTAATGATCTAAAAATGATATGCAATATGTTAAGCTAGTCCCAAGAGAGGAGGGCAAATTTTGAGGTGTTACATAAGGCAAATGCTTCAAACAAATCATGTAAAGCAAAGGCAAGCAAAGTGATCAAAATTGAACATCAAAAATAGAAAATCCAAATCAAAACAGAAAAGCATCCACTGATCATGAAAATTTTTATGTGAATTCAACCTGTTATGAACATACATCATGCAAAAAATCAGATCCAGAAGAGCTCAGATGATAGGCAAATGAAAATGCACAAATGCATCATCAAATATGTGACACAAATTGTCACACCATATGTTCATGTGTCTAAAACAGTGATGGAATATGATAAAAATTCCAAACCAAAGCCATAAAATCACATCACATGTTAGGATTAAGCATGAAATATTTCAAGGCAATTGGATTAAACATGAGCATTTCACAAGCAAATGAATGCAACATATCAATATGGCATCATGTTCAATCAAACAAGCACAATTAAAAATCCAGAAACACAAAAATCATGAAATTAGTATCAAAAAATACTAGACATTAAAATAAGAATGTGAAAAAAAATTGAAGTGAAATTGAAGCATTTTACAAATTTTTATGGATTTTTGAAGTTGCATGAAATATTTGAAATAACAAAAGAAATATGGAAAATGAAAATCAACATGGAAATCAGAATGAGCATTCAGCAGGATTCGAACACATGTCTCAAGGACCAATGGCGAATATAACAATTAAATTCAGAAAATGTCATGGCCTGGAATTGAACTCACGCCCTAAAGATCAAAATGAGCGCTCAAAATGAAATTCAGAAATCACATTGCCAGGAATCGAACAGGTGCACACATGGTTCAAGAAGAACGCTCAAAATAAATTCACAAACCACACGAGGCCAGGAATCGAACACAGGAAGCAAGGATCAAGAAACGCTTGTGAAACGCACCGTTTCACTAATGCATTGGCATCCGAATCAGCGTGGTCAATGCACACGCAGGGCAGTCAAAAGGATCCTGGCCAACGGAAATGCCACGCAAGCGCATAGTCAGCGCTGATAGGGCAAAAACCCTAGCGCACAGTTGCAGAGCCGGCGACGATGGTTACAACCGTCTTCTCCGGCCGTGTACACGGCGGAGAAGCAAATTTTTTCCAGAATTTGTCGTACCATACATCATTCGAAAGGTCTCGCCACGAGGATCATGAATATCATAATATCTAAGCCTAATTCATCATATATTTTACGGATCGAACGAAAACAAATTCAACATCGAAACTTTAATTCATCAGATCTAACTCATTTCTTGCTCATTTCTAAATCTAAACACATCAGCATGATCACCAGAACAGGATCTATACAATCATGTTCATGAAACATCAAAAGGTGAGGACGAAAATTTCACCTACTTGGAATGGCAGTGACTGAAATCGTGTTCTCAGGCCTCCTCCAGCTCCAGATCAACCTCCTGAACCTTGATTTGAAGCTTTGAATAAGAATTAATGGTTGAAAGCACTTGGATCTTGCTCAATCTTCAAGTTCCATCACCATGTCCATGCACTTGAATAGCTTCAAAACCAGCTCAATTGCCACGAATGATGAATGCTTCTTGCTCAAAACTCTTCCATGATCATGAATCTATGAAGAAATTGTGTGTTTGTGTGAAGAATTTTGAGATTTGAAGAGAGAGAAAAATGGAGGGAAAGATGAATTTTCAGATCTAGAATGTGTTGTTATGGCAAATTCTGTTATGATTAGGCTTTTATATGAGGTGTTAATGACAATGCTAATCCAAATTAGGCTTGGTTAATTAAAATTAGTGAGTTATGAAATGGATTACAAAAAATGAAAAATGAGCTTATGCATGGACATGTGCACGTGAACAGTGCGATGTTATGCTTCAAGTTCACTTAAAAACATCCAATAAACATGATGGAATGATCAAATGGCTTGCATAATCAACCAAATTCAAATTCTTGAATTTCCCTCCAAAATGTACATGAATGAACAAGTTGGCCTATGAGCTTCTTTCATGCAAGGCAATGGTTGATTTGGAAAGTATTGGTCAAAACAAGCATTTTGCAAAAAGAGTGGACCAATTTGGAGTTTTGAATCAAAAGTTATGCCATGTTGAACTTCCATGTACACTTTGTGATCATTTGGCCATAACTTCTCAACCAATTATCAGATGAACATGATATAGGACTTTTTGAAAAAGGGAAAGAAATATCTTCAACTTTCATGTTCACCAAAAATCCATTTGAAGCTTATTTGATTTTGAAAAATCAAGTTGAATATGGACCAAAAACTTTCCATTTTTGGAAACTTCCAATTACAGGTCACTTTCCATTTTTGGAAACTTTTGCCCTGACTTCAAAATCTTCAAGATAGAGGTTTGAAATGACAAATGAACCTCTTATGAACATGATCGAGATGTTGAAACTCATTTCCCCACCTCATAGCCCTCAGCTCTTGCACAGTTGACTTTTTGGTCCACAAATGACCTTGAAATGCTCTGATCAGCTTGAGCCTCTACCACTTGAGGAATTTGCTCAGAAATGAACCACTAACTCATGTAAGCTTAATATGATACTCATTTGATCCTCATCCCAATAAAAATACCTCATCTCCTTGAGAAACCCCAGCTGGAAGAATGCAATTGATAAGGGTTGACCAGAGGTCAAAACCCTAATCCAAAGGAACCTGAGCATGAATCATGAAACCCTGGATGATGATAGAACCATGATGATGGTGATATACCCTCGCAAACAAAAATTATACTCAAGACCATTGAAGGATCAGGAAACCCTAGTTGAAGTGCAAACCCTCAGATGGTTAGGATCAATTCACAGAAACCCTCAGGCTTGAATCATGTAGCTTCTCCATCTTCTGAAAAGACTTTGGAGGATGACTTTCTTATTTTCATGAAATTCAAAAATGCAATGCCTAATGTCCTAAAAAATGAAATGCAATATGCCAAACTAGTCCCAAGAAGAGGAGGGCAAATTTTGAGGTGTTACAGCTGCCAATAGAACCTTTAAGGTTGAGTTAAAGATTATGGAGCATCGTTGTCTAGCTACCGCGGCAAGTAGAGATGAGTGGTTATGGCATTACCGTCTTGATCACCTTAATTTTAGGGATCTAAGAAAGTTGCAACAAAGTGAAATGGTAACGGGGCTGCCACACATTAGTATTCCGACTGAATTGTGTGAGGAATGTGTGAAGGCTAAACAACACAAGAACGTGTTTAGCAAAGATGCGGGTCGAAGAACCAAAGGCTTACTTAAGGTGGTATGTTCCGACGTTTGTGGACCGATGCAAGTAGAGACTTATGGTGGCAATCGATATTTTTTTACGTTCATTGACGATTTTAGTAGGAAGCTTTGGGCATACCTTATCAAGAGAAAAGATAAGGTATTTGGAGTTTTCAAGAATTTCAAATCCATGGTGGAGCGCCAATGCGGTCGGAAGCTCAAAATTCTCAAAACGGATGGTGGAGGTGAGTATACCTCTAGTGAGTTTGGGAAGTTTTGTGATCTTGAGGGAATTGTATGTGAGGTGGTGCCTCCGTATACGCCTCAACAAAACGGGGTTGCCGAGAGGAAAAATCGTACAATAATGAACATGGTACGTAGTATGCTTTGTGGGAAACATTTTCCTAAGGAATTGTGGGGTGAGGCCGTGTCTACAGCCACCTACTTGTTGAATAGGTGTCCTACTAAGAAGCTGGAGAAACTCACATCGGAAGAGGCTTGGAGTGGCTTCAAACCGAATTTGAATCATTTGCGCGTTTTTGGATCGATTGCATATCGTCATGTACCGGACCAACTTCGGAAGAAATTGGATGATAAGGGTGAGAAGATGATATTTGTAGGATATCACTCTACTAGAGGGTACAAGTTGTTCGATGGAAAAAATCAGAAGATCTTTATAACCCAGGATGTGACTTTTGATGAAGTCAAAAGTGCAGAAAATGCAGCAGTAATCGATTACTCATAGAAAAACAGCAGCAACAGTTTTTTGAAATCACTGATCCGGAGGCTTCCGACACCGTTGTACCAGCACCTACAGTAGCGCAAAATGATGTTGTTAATAATGGTAGACCAGTGAGGAAAATAGCCTTGCCTCATAGACTCCGAGATTACGAAAGATTTCAAGATAACGAAGTGAATAACAATGGTGACTTTGTTCATTTCACGCTTATGGCCGAATCTGAACCGGTAAATGAGGAAGAAGCCTTAAGTGATCCTAAGTGGATATGTGCAGCTGGAATCTATTGAGAAAAACGGTACTTAGGAGTTGGTCGATTTACCACTTGGAAAGAAACCGATAGGTGTGCGATGGGTCTATAAGGTTAAAGCAAATCCCAAAGGTGAAGTAATCAAGCACAAAGCTCGATTAGTGGTGAAGGGGTTCTTGCAACGGGAAGGTATAGACTATGAGGAGGTATTCGTATCAGTGGCTCGATTAGAGACTATTCGTTTGGTTGTTGGTATTGCACATAGAAATAATTGGATGGTTTACCAAATCACTACGCCAAAAACTGGAATAGACAGCGCCCCTTAGAGGGCGCTTTATTACAAAAGCGCACTCTAAAGTGAAGAGAAAAAATAAGGAGCGAACAACTGGAATAGACAGCGCACTTTAGAGGGCGCTTTTGTAATAAAGCGCCCTCTAAGGTGAAGCGAAAAAATAAGGAGGAGATAGAGGGACAACAATACAGGGCGCTTTTTAGAAAGCGCCCTCTAAGGTTACCCTTAGAGGGCGCTTTTAAAAAAGCGCTCTATAAGTCCATGTGCATTTCCAGTTTATAAAGCGCTTTTGGAAAGCCTTAGAGAGCGCTTTTAGAAGCGCCCTCTTAGGCCCCCTTTAGAGGGCGCTTTGGTAACAAAGCGCCCTCTAAAGTGAAGCCAAAAAAAAATGGAGGGACAACAATAGAGGGCGCTTTTGTGAAAGCGCCCTCTAAGGTTACCCTTAGAGGGCGCTTTTGAAAAAGCGCTCTCTAAGTCCATGTACATTTCCAGTTTATAAAGCGCTTCTGGAAAGCCTTAGAGAGCGCTTTCATAAGCGCCCTCTTAGGCCCCCTTTAGAGGGCGCTTTTTTTCCACAAGCGCCCTCTAATGTCCCCTTTAGTAAACATTAAAATTATAACATACTGCGCGTTTTGTTATTTCACTATCTGTTATTAGCGTTCTTTTTCACGTTAGGGTTCTGAGGCGTTTTCCTTCCACCTCTGTTAGATCTACATGCGCGTTTCCTCCTTCTACCAATCAAAGGTACACGCTTTTCCCAATTACTGTTTTATGTTATTGCTTTGTTTTAGCTTTGCCCAATTTCTGTTTTACCTTATTACTGCGCATTTCCTCCTTCTACGTTTGTTTCGACCATGATAGCGGATGCACTAGGAAATTGACGGTTGGTTTTTAGTGACCATGATTGCGGATGCAATGGGTTATACGACCTATGAACATCTGATTTTGTGTCAACACCAGTATCATTAGAAACCTAGGTCCAAATGTGTTTGAACTCTTCTGAAATTGTTTTTTATTTATTCTAATTAGTAATGGATAATACATGGATGTCTTCCAATCGATTGTCGAGAGAGTACGAGAATGGGGTATCAGAATTCGTTAAGTTTGCCGTTGCGCACGCCGAAGACCCCAGTAGAATGATATGTCCTTGCTTGGGTTGTTGTTATGGGAAACGGGTTGACGCAGTTCAGTTGACATCGCATCTAATGAGGCATGGAATTGATCGAAGTTATACATGTTGGAATTTGCATGGTGAGAAAAGTAACGAGAATGTTGAACCGGGGGATAGTACGACCTATGCCTCAAACTATAGTGGCGCAGATACATACGATTGTGATCGAGTTGAAGAGATTGCAGAAGCACTTGAAGGAGATCTTAAGGATTGTCCCGAAATGTTTGAGAGGTTGGTAAGTGATGCAGAGAAACCTTTGTATGATGGTTGCACTAAATTCACAAGATTGTCTGCGGTATTAAAGTTGTACAACTTAAAGGCGGGCAATGGGTGGTCGGATAAAAGTTTCACAGAGTTATTAGCCCTTTTGAAAGATATGCTTCCTGAGGATAATGTTCTTCCCAATCGAACATATGAGACCAAAAAGATGTTGTGCTCTATTGGCATGAGCTATGATAAGATACATGCATGTCCAAACGATTGCGTTTTGTTTCGAAATGAGTATGCATCGTTAAATGAGTGTCCTAAATGCGGTGTCTCGCGATATAAGAACAAGTTGTCTCCAGCAAAGGTCTTGTGGTATTTTCCTGTTATTCCGAGATTTAGACGCATGTTTCGTAGTGAAACCGATTCAAGACACTTGACCTGGCATACAGATGAAAGAATTATAGATGGAAAGTATCGACATCCGGCAGATTCACCACAGTGGTTGAAAATTGATAATGATTATCCTGAATTTGGAGAAGAATCAAGAAACCTTCGCTTGGCATTATCTACTGATGGAATGAACCCACACGGTATCCAGAGTATCTCACACAGTACATGGCCTGTGATTATTATGATTTATAACCTACCTCCATGGCTATGTATGAAGCGTAAGTACATGATGTTGTCTATGTTGATTTCTGGACCTAAACAACCAGGGAATGACATAGACGTGTACTTGAAGCCCTTAATCGAAGATTTAAAGATTTTGTGGGAGACCGGTGTGGAGGTTTATGATGGATATAGGAAAGAAAGTTTCAACTTGAGGGCGATGTTGTTTGGCACAATTAATGATTTTCCAGCATACGGAAATCTATCAGGGTATAGCATAAAAGGTCAATGTGCGTGTCCTATTTGTGAAGATAAAACAGATTGGAAGCGCTTGGAGTTTGGTCAGAAGAATGTCTTTCTCGGTCATCGGAGATTCTTAAATTCAAATCATCACTACCGTGGATGGAGAAAGGCGTTCAATAGAGAGACAGAACAAGGCAGAGCTCCACCTATATTGACGGGTGATCAAATTTTTGAAAAGGTGAAAGATTTGGATACTCAGTTTGGCAAGCCTTTTGCCCACACACTTGTCAAAAGTGGGTGGAAGAAGAGGTCAGTTTTTTTTGAATTGCCGTATTGGAAGTCCTTGTATGTGAGACATTTTCTTGATGTTATGCATATTGAAAAAAATGTATTTGAAAGTGTTATTGGCACGTTACTCAATATACAAGGAAAGTCTAAGGATGGCCTTAAGGCAAGAAAGGACTTGATAGCGATGGGAATAAGAACTGAATTAGGACCCTTGAAGAAAGGAAAACGAACATATCTACCGCCTGCTGCTTATACTCTATCTAGAAAGGAGAAAAAAACATTGTGTAAGTTTCTAAGTGAAGTTAAAGTTCCAGAAGGGTACTCTTCAGATATTAGAAGACTTGTGTCTATGAAAGACCTCAAGTTAAAGAGTTTAAAGACCCATGATTGCCATGTTATAATGGAACATTTTCTCCCAATAGGTATACGTTCTATTCTTCCAGAAAAAGTAAGAAGCTCTATAACTAAGTTGTGTTCTTTCTTCAAGTCAATTTGCAGTAAGGTGATCAATCCTGCGATCTTACCAATGTTGCAAAAAGAAATCGTTATTACTTTGTGTGAGCTTGAAATGTTTTTTCCTCCATCATTTTTTGACATAATGGTACATCTAGTTGTTCATCTTGTAAAAGAGACACAATTGTGTGGACCAGCTTATATGAGATGGATGTACCCTGTTGAACGTTATATGAAAATATTAAAAGGGTACGTGAAGAACCGAAGTCGACCAGAAGGTTGTATGGTTGAAAGATACATTGTTGAAGAAGCGATTGAGTTTTGTACTGAATATTTGTCTAATGTTCAGTCAATCGGACTCCCCAAGTCTCAGCTTGTCGAAAAGAAAGAAGGAAAAAATCTAATTGGAAATAAAATCGTGGCAGTATCAAGGGTCGAACGGGATCAAGTGCATTTGTATGTTCTGCACAATGAGAATGAGGTTGAGCCGTATGTTGAAATTCACAAGGATGTTCTCCGAGGTTTAAATCCCAATAGAAATGAAAATTGGATAGTACGAGAGCACAATCGATGTTTTATACCTTGGTTTAAGGATCATATTTATTCAAAGTATTATTCAGATCCCGCTTCAATAACAGAAAGGTTGAGATGCTTAGCATATGGTCCAAGTTTCCATGTTTTTTCTTATAGCGCATACGCGATTAATGGATACACATTTTATACCAAAGAACAAGATGATAAAAGTACTATGCAGAATAGTGGTGTCACCGTGGTAGCTGAAGCAATGCACATATCAAGTGTGAAGGACTTAAACCCCAAATTTGCAAATCTGTCGTATTTTGGTGTTATCGAGCGCATTTGGGTGTTTGATTATGAGAAGTTTCAGATTCCTATATTTGGTTGCAAGTGGGTTGAAAATAATAACGGCATTCGAATGGATAAGTCAGGATTTTTGCAAGTGGATCTTAATAGGGTGGGATACAAAGATGAGTATTTTATTCTAGCCTCTCAAGCTAGACAAGTGTTCTATGTCAATGATCCGAAAAGTACGAAATGGTCTATAGTTCTTTTTTCCAACAAAGTAATTGATGAAAACACTGGAGATCAAGGTGATATTGATGTTGAGATTGAATCGTTTACCAGAAATGATCAAGATGAGAATATTATATCAAATGATTCATATATTAGAAATGATCATAATGAGGGTATTTGGATCAATCCAACCGTCCGTGTTGTTAAGAGACATGTAGAACATATTCCAACCAAGAAAAGAAAGAGAACTTAGTGAAAAAGGTACAGGTCAAATGATTTTAATTGTTTTCTTTATTACAGGTAAAATGACTTTTATGATTTTAATTGTTTTTACATTTGTCATCTGATTTTAATTGTTTTCTTTTTTACAGGTAAAATGATGATGCTGGATATTTGTTTAGATGGAGATGCTCTATTGTCGTCAAGCCTCATTCGCGTAGATGATGATACTGGATATTTGAAAGTATCCCTCTACGACAATGGAACATGTCCATCTAAACATATATCAATTCTATCTTCAAAAGATAAGGGTTCAATGTTGGCAAGTTACATTGGTTTCCTTGTTCGACAACATATTTCGATTACATGTGATAATTGGAGAAGTCCGGACTTGAAGGTTGGCAAAGAAAAAATATGGTTGGAGATACAGGTACTTACCATATATTGTTATATGTTTTTTGTTGCATCAACTTTGCAGCCCTGTGTTGTAGGCAGAATTTAGGACTTCTCAAAGTTGATTTCTTGTTACTTTGTCGTTCATAAAATACACCACTAAATTCTATGCGTTTAATTTTTAATTTTTTTTCATCAGGCTTGTGTCTCAATAGAGGATGGGTATCTACCTAAAGTTACTTTTGTAGTGGTCCAAAAGAGACATCACACCCGTCTCTTTCCTGTCAACCCCAAAGAGACCGATAGAAGTGGAAATATTATGCCAGGTTTTTTCAATATATTTCTCAACGCAGCTGGTATATATTATCATTTGAATTTATCACTTTTTGCTGATTTTGTTGTTCTAAATTGTCAAAGGAACCGTGGTAGACACCAGCATTTGTCACCCTAGGGAATTTGATTTTTACCTTAACAGCCATGCAGGAATTCAGGTAATATTAGCTATGTCATTTAACTTTATGCCATTGTTTACTATTTGTTGCTCAATCGCCTTTTGACAGTTCTGTGTTATTTGTATTTGGACGTGTTCTTTTTGCAGGGGACTACTTATGCTGCCATCTGTTGTTTTGGTTGAGCCTTATTTTGTATGGATGTGCGATAGAACTACTAGACAGCTTTTGGATATACAGAACATGTTTGCCACCATGGGTGGATGGGCGTTTTTGTTTAGTATTGGTTAGAACTACTAGACAGCTTTTGGATACAGTGGTCACTGGGTGTTGGTTGCTATGTTTTATTCTCTTAATTGTAGTACTTTGAGAATATGTTGTTGTATATTGTTGATCAAAGAATCATATATTAATGTTGTATATATGGAGGATTAATGTTGTATATAAATGGATTCATGTTGAATATATCAATGGATTAATGGTGTATAACATTGGATTAAAGGATGAAATCAATATGAATTTTACACTTTTGCAGCATGCGAACAGGTTACCAATTAAATATATATCCACTGTTTTTCAAACAAATTTTTTTAAAATAACTAACACTTTAGAGGGCGCTTTGTCCAGAAAGCGCCCTCTAAACACTTTACATTGACAACTTTAGAGGGCGCTTTTTCCTGAAAGCGCCCTCTAAACACTTTACATTGACAACTTTAGAGGGCGCTTTTTCCTGAAAGCGCCCTCTAAACACTTTACAATGACAACTTTAGAGGGCGCTTCTTCCTGAAAGCGCCCTCTAAACACTTTACATTGACAACTTTAGAGGGCGCTTTTTCCAGAAAGCGCCCTCTAAACACTTTACACTGACAACTTTAGAGGGCGCTTTTTCCAGAAAGCGCCCTCTAAGGTGTCCCTTTATGGACCACTCCAGAGGGCGCTTTTTTCTTAAAGCGCACTATAATGTGGCCACTTTAGACAGCGCTTTCTCCAGGAGAACAAAGCGCTGTCTTTACCTATGCCAGCGCCAGATTAGAGGGCGCTTAAAAGCGCTGTTATAGGCCAAAATAAGCACCCTCTTTTCCCTTATTTGGCGTAGTGAATGGATGTCAAATCTACGTTTTTGAATGGTCCTCTTTGTAGGTGTTTAATTGGCTGCATTGTATGGTAAAACACTAATGTCTTGACTGATGTCATGACATGTATATGTAACTACATTGTAGTTACTGTAGGACTAGCTAACACAGGATTATTGAATGCTGTGACATTCATACCTGTCAACAGATACTAAGGAACAGAAGCTCTGTTAGAACTTAGTATTCATTTGCAGTCTGGTTATCAAGGAAGAACCAGACCTGGCATAAGGCCTACTGACTGAATGTCAAACTGGATGTTGTGACATTCATCATTAACAGCAGCTGGTGAAGATTAGGCAGAGTGGTGTTCTGCTATACTTCAGCATATTAGTTAGTTTGTTCTTCAAGAGAATTACAGAACTAACTTAAGGCCAATTGTGTAAATGTTAAGTTGGACACTTTGACATTTACTAATGTAAGCTGGTACTGTAGTATGGTCATATTGATCATGTACAGGTCAGCAGATTTGTACAGTCTGTTTTCTGGGAAAACAGACTCAGCATATGGACCTTGATGTCAAGCTGAATGTCGTGACATTCATTCCTGACAGCATATGCTAAATTGTAGGTTGTTCAGTTTTCTGTTACAGCTTTCTCAGGCTATTCTTTAGGAAGTCAACAGCTTAGAGAAAATCCAGGAAATCAACAACCAAGCTACATTCAATGAACCTAACAAATAGCCTATTTGTTAGCAACCTAAATATTGAATTTGTGGGAACTTATGTGACCTAAAATTCAGGAAAATACAGGTGCAAAAGCCCAGGTGCTGCAATATAAAAAGGAAGGCATTCCTCCATTCAGTTTCAGGGATTTTGAGGCGTGAAGATTTAGTGTGTCCATCTTACTTCACTGCTGTATTTTTGTGAGTCTAGAATTAGACGTATCTTGTAAGCCAAGTCATTATCAAATAGATGATTGCTTTGGCATAGGGTGTTCATTGAGTTGTAAGTGTTGTGTCACTCGAAGCTTTTAAGCGTGAGTGCTGTGTATCTTGGTTTAAGCTGTGAAGCATAACCAAGAGTTGTTTTTGAAGTGTGACTTCAAAGTGTTTTTAATATCACTGAGGTGATTGAGGGGGAGTGAGTAGGAACTCTGATCTTAGGTTAAGATTGAAATTGCATTGGGTAGGGATTAAGTGATAAGTTGTAAACGGGTGAGTTTAGCTTTGAATTGATACTACTAATAGTGGATTTCCTCCCTGGCTTGGTAGCCCCCAGATGTAGGTCATGTTGGACTGAACTGGGTGAACAATTACTTGTGTTATTTACTGCACTTACAATTAAGTTCTGCATAATCCCTGTCTGTGCAGAATTGGATGTCATAACAACCAGTGTGACATCCAAAGTCTGATAACTAGAATTTCAATTGGCATCAGAGCAGGCACCCTGCCTGTGAAGTTCTGGGTGAGATCTAGGGAAGTTACTTTCTAGTACCATGGACAAGGATTTAGGACACTCAAACAGACCACCCATGTTGGATGGATCTAATTATGATGACTGGAAGCCTCGCATGATAGCCTTCCTAAGGTCTCTAGACAGCAAAGTCTGGAGAGCTGTCAACAAGGGATGGGAACATCCAACGAGGACTGATGAAGATGGAGTCAGTGTGCAGATTCCTGAAGAAGATTGGGACAAGGAACAAGAGGCATTAGCTCTTGGAAATTCCAAAGCCTTGAATGCACTGTTCAATGGAATCACTAAGAACATCTTCAGGCTGGTGCACCATTGTGAACTAGCTAAGGAAGTTTGGGATACCCTCAAGGTAACTCATGAAGGTACTTCCAAGGTGAAGATGTCAAAACTTCAGATGTTGACAACCAAGTTTGAAAATCTGAGGATGAAAGAGGATGAGACTATTCATGACTTCCACATGAATATTCTTGAAATTGCAAATACCTCTGGTGGACTAGGTGAGAAAATGACTGAAGAGAAACTTGTAAGAAAGATTCTCAGGTCCTTGCCTAAGAGGTTTGCTATGAAGGTCACTGCCATAGAGGAGGCTCAGGACATCAGCAATATGAAGGTAGATGAGCTCATTGGTTCTCTCCAAACCTTTGAAATGGGCTTAGGTGAGTATGCTGAGAAGAAGAAAAGCATAGCCTTTGTGTCTAATGCTGAAGAGGAGGCAGAAGAAGGATATACTGGAGGTGATGAAAGTATATCAGAAGCCTTAGCCATGCTTGGAAGGCAATTCAACAAGTTCATGAAGAAGATTGATCAAAGAGGTAGACCCAATGTCAAGAACATCCCGTCTGACATTAAGAAAAGATCAACTTCTGAAGAAAAGTTCAACCATGGGAAGGGAATCCAGTGTCATGGTTGTGAAGGGTATGGACACGTCAGAGCTGAATGTCCTACTTACCTCAAATTGCAAAATAAGGGGCTAGCTATCACATGGTCTGAAGGAGATTCTGAAAGTGAATCTGAAGGAGAATCTGCCAAACATGTCACTGCACTAACTAGTGTGTGTGTCTCTGAAGATGACACAAGTGCAGATGAGCTGACCTTTGATGAACTTGCTGCAGCTTATAAGAAGCTGTGCACCACCAGTGCAGAAGTGCGTGCACAAGGTGAAAAGCAGAAGAAACTCATCAAGGAACTGGAAGATGAGAGACAGAAACAACTGTCTTCCATAGAAGGGCTAAATGATGAGATAGCCCTGCTGACCTCCAAGCTGAACCAGATGACCAAATCCATCAGAATGATGAATAAGGGAACTGACACCTTGGAAGAAATTCTAAAAGTGGGACAGCAGTCTGGAACCAAATCTGGGCTAGGATTTGGAAAAAGAGCTGAACACAGACGCCCAAAGGCTAAAGTTCAGAAGTTCAAGCAGATGTCAAAGCCGATGTCTCAACATCGAGGAGCTAGGATGAATGATCATCAGAAGAAAATATTCCAGAAGTGGAGGTGTCACCACTGGGGCAGGCTTGGACATATAAAAGCCTTCTGCTACTGGATTCATGGCTTCCCTAACAGAGCCTCACCTGTCAGACCTAAGCATAACACACGCAAGCGATGTGTTCCCATTAAGAAGCAACAATGGTATGCTAGGATAGCACACACTGCCCTAAGGGCTACTTCAAGAGAAGACTGGTACTTTGACAGTGGATGCTCAAGACATATGACTGGTTTGGAAAATCTACTGGTAGACATTCAACCTCACACCACCAGCTATGTGACTTTTGGTGATGGTGCCAAAGGAAAAATCAGAGGTGTGGGCAAACTGGACTGTTCTGGAGTGCCAAAACTGAACAATGTGCTGTTAGTAAGAGGACTAACTGCAAACCTCATCAGCATAAGTCAGCTGTGTGATCAAGGTTTTCATGTTCAGTTTACTAAGGAGCAGTGCATTGTGACAAATGGTGACAATCAGGAAGTTATGAGAGGAACCAGGTCCAAAGACAACTGCTACCTGTGGGAACCTGATCTCTCTAACTTTTCCACAACATGCTCCTCAGCCAAGGAAGAACAGGAGGTGAAGCTGTGGCATAGAAGACTCGGCCATCTCCACTTACGGGGAATGAAGAAGATCATATCCAAGGAAGCAGTCAGAGGAATGCCAAAGCTTCTGATTGATGAAGGAAGAGTCTGTGGAGAATGCCAAGTGGGCAAGCAAACCAAGATGTCACACCCAAAGCTGGGACATTCCACAACCTCCAGAGTTCTGGAACTGCTGCACATGGACCTAATGGGACCTATGCAGGTTGAAAGTCTTGGCGGGAAGAAGTATGCCTACGTGGTGGTTGATGACCATTCCAGATACACGTGGATAAACTTCATCAGAGAGAAGTCAGATACATTTGATGTATTCAAGGATCTGTGCATAAGACTTCAAAGGGAAAAGGACAGTTGTGTGGTCCGGATTAGAAGTGATCATGGCACTGAATTCAAGAATTCCAAGTTTGATGAGTTCTGCTCATCTGAAGGAATAAGCCATGAGTTCTCCTCCCCTATAACTCCTCAGCAGAATGGAATAGTTGAAAGAAAAAATAGAACTATTCAAGAATCTGCCAGAGCAATGATTCATGCAAAGAAGCTCCCTATGCACTTTTGGGCTGAAGCAATGAATACAGCGTGCTATGTTCACAACAGAGTCACCTTGAGAAAAGGAACCTCCTCCACTCTGTATGAAATATGGAAGGGTAGAAAGCCCACTGTGAAGTACTTTCATATTTTTGGAAGTAAATGCTACATTCTCACAGATCGTGAACAGAGAAGGAAGCTAGATCCCAAAAGTGATGAAGGCGTATTTCTGGGATACTCCACTAACAGCAGAGCCTATAGAGTGTTCAACTACAGGACCAATGTCCTGATGGAATCCATAAATGTCATTGTGGATGATAAAGAGGAAGGACCCGATGTCATGGAGGATGTTGAAACATTCCTTGATAGTCCAACTGACAGTCCAGTCAAGCCTGAAGAAGTACAGGAACCTCCTCCTGAATGTGAAGTAGAAGCACCCACCAAAGTGCCATCTATCAGAATTCAGAAAGACCACCCTAAGGATCTTATCATAGGGGATCCCACCAGTGGTGTAACTACCAGGTCAAGAGGAATAAACTCAAATTCCTGCTTTGTTTCCAAGGTTGAACCAAAGAATGTGAAAGAAGCCCTGACTGATGAATACTGGATCATTGCCATGCAAGAGGAACTCGAGCAGTTCACAAGGCATGAAGTATGGGAGCTGGTTCCAAGACCTGAAGGGTCCAACATCATTGGTACCAAGTGGATCTACAAAAACAAATCTGATGAGAAAGGAGTAATTACTAGAAATAAAGCAAGACTAGTAGCTCAAGGATACACTCAAGTTGAAGGAGTAGACTTTGATGAGACATTTGCTCCTGTGGCTAGACTTGAGTCCATCAGATTGCTGTTGGGGGTAGCATGCATCCTGAAGTTTAAGCTATTTCAAATGGATGTGAAGAGTGCATTCTTGAATGGCTACCTGAATGAAGAAGTCTATGTGGAACAACCCAAAGGGTTCTGTGATCCTAACCAACCTGAGCATGTATACAAGCTGAAGAAAGCCTTGTATGGGTTGAAGCAAGCACCCAGAGCTTGGTATGAAAGGTTAACCGAATTTCTGACCACAAATGGATACAGAAAGGGTGGCATAGATAAAACCTTGTTTGTGAAGGATGAAGAAGGCAAAATCATGATAGCTCAAATCTATGTGGATGATATAGTCTTTGGTGGAATGTCAGAACAAATGGTTAAAAAATTTGTTCACCAGATGCAATCTGAGTTTGAAATGAGTCTTGTGGGAGAACTGACCTATTTCCTTGGAATGCAAGTAAACCAAATGGAGGACTCTATGTTTCTCTCCCAAAGCAAGTATGCCAAGAACATAGTTAAGAAGTTTGGTATGGATCATGCCAGGCACAAGAGGACTCCAGCTCCTACTCATCTGAAGTTAACCAAAGATGATGGAGGACCGAGTGTTGATCAATGCCTGTACAGAAGCATGATAGGTAGTCTGCTGTATCTAACTGCAAGTAGACCTGACATTTCCTATTCAGTTGGAGTGTGTGCCAGATATCAAGCAGAGCCCAAGGTGAGTCACTTGAATCAAGTCAAAAGGATCCTCAAGTACATCAATGGGACATGTGACTATGGGATGCTGTACTCACATGGGTCTGAGCCTGTCCTATCTGGGTACTGTGATGCTGATTGGGCTGGAAGTGCTGATGACAGAAAAAGCACATCAGGTGGATGTTTCTTCTTAGGAGAAAACCTCATATCGTGGTTCAGCAAGAAGCAGAACTGTGTCTCTCTGTCCACTGCAGAGGCTGAATACATAGCGGCTGGAAGCAGTTGCTCCCAACTGGTTTGGATGAAACAAATGCTCACTGAGTACAATGTCACTCAAAATGTCATGACATTGTTCTGTGATAATCTCAGTGCCATCAACATCTCCAAGAATCCCATCCAACACAGCAGGACCAAACATATTGACATTAGGCACCACTTCATCAGAGATCTGGTGGAAGACAAGGTGATCACTTTGGAACATGTAGCCACGGATCTTCAACTGGCTGACATATTTACAAAGGCTCTGGATGCTACTCAGTTTGAAAACTTAAGGAGCAAACTGGGAATATGTCTCTCTGAGACATTATAGCAACCACTGATGTTTGGGATAAATTGTTTAATATCTCTGCCCATTAAACAATTTGTACTAGACTATGATTGGTCAACAGATCATAGCTATGCTGCTTGCAACAAGGGTGGATACAAGAGGGTAAGGAGACACCCTACAGAGAGAAGGCCACTGTACCTGCAGGAGTTCAAGGATGCTGTTCATGCAGGAGTGGTTCTGGATGTCAGAAACAACATCATGGCATCTGATATGGTGGTACCTACTGTAAAGCAAAAGTGGGTGATCACTTGATCGAAGCTGTGAAGCAAGATCAAGTGGATGTGAACTTGGTTGAAACTGTGAAGTAAAACCAAGTCTGGAACTCTGTCATTGTGCTCTGACTATGTCGTTGGCTTTGGCAACATTTGTGACAAAAAGGGGGAGTAATAACCACCAATACCCCTGACAAACAGAGTGGGTCTCTACAACAGACTCTCATGACAGATCTTGAAGATTCCCCCCCCTTGCAGCTGATGTTGAAGTTTAGGTGCAACTTCGAACATATGTGTGCTGCTATGTGAAGTTTTTATTTAACTTCCATGTGTGTGAGTGTGCTGCCACTCTGAGTGTATTAGCTAGTTTTATTCCGCTGCCATGAACTCTGTTATGGGGATCAAAGTGTTTTAGCCAAAAATTTGCCAAAGGGGGAGTTTGTAGGTGTTTAATTGGCTGCATTGTATGGTAAAACACTAATGTCTTGACTGATGTCATGACATGTATATGTAACTACATTGTAGTTACTGTAGGACTAACTAACACAGGATTATTGAATGCTGTGACATTCATACCTGTCAACAGATACTAAGGAACAGAAGCTCTGTTAGAACTTAGTATTCATTTGCAGTCTGGTTATCAAGGAAGAACCAGACCTGGCATAAGGCCTACTGACTGAATGTCAAACTGGATGTTGTGACATTCATCATTAACAGCAGCTGGTGAAGATTAGGCAGAGTGGTGTTCTGCTATACTTCAGCATATTAGTTAGTTTGTTCTTCAAGAGAATTACAGAACTAACTTAAGGCCAATTGTGTAAATGTTAAGTTGGACACTTTGACATTTACTAATGTAAGCTGGTACTGTAGTATGGTCATATTGATCATGTACAGGTCAGCAGATTTGTACAGTCTGTTTTCTGGGAAAACAGACTCAGCATATGGACCTTGATGTCAAGCTGAATGTCGTGACATTCATTCCTGACAGCATATGCTAAATTGTAGGTTGTTCAGTTTTCTGTTACAGCTTTCTCAGGCTATTCTTTAGGAAGTCAACAGCTTAGAGAAAATCCAGGAAATCAACAACCAAGCTACATTCAATGAACCTAACAAATAGCCTATTTGTTAGCAACCTAAATATTGAATTTGTGGGAACTTATGTGACCTAAAATTCAGGAAAATACAGGTGCAAAAGCCCAGGTGCTGCAATATAAAAAGGAAGGCATTCCTCCATTCAGTTTCAGGGATTTTGAGGCGTGAAGATTTAGTGTGTCCATCTTACTTCACTGCTGTATTTTTGTGAGTCTAGAATTAGACGTATCTTGTAAGCCAAGTCATTATCAAATAGATGATTGCTTTGGCATAGGGTGTTCATTGAGTTGTAAGTGTTGTGTCACTCGAAGCTTTTAAGCGTGAGTGCTGTGTATCTTGGTTTAAGCTGTGAAGCATAACCAAGAGTTGTTTTTGAAGTGTGACTTCAAAGTGTTTTTAATATCACTGAGGTGATTGAGGGGGAGTGAGTAGGAACTCTGATCTTAGGTTAAGATTGAAATTGCATTGGGTAGGGATTAAGTGATAAGTTGTAAACGGGTGAGTTTAGCTTTGAATTGATACTACTAATAGTGGATTTCCTCCCTGGCTTGGTAGCCCCCAGATGTAGGTCATGTTGGACTGAACTGGGTGAACAATTACTTGTGTTATTTACTGCACTTACAATTAAGTTCTGCATAATCCCTGTCTGTGCAGAATTGGATGTCATAACAACCAGTGTGACATCCAAAGTCTGATAACTAGAATTTCACTCTTGTTAAGGAAGTCTATGTGGGGAAGCCACCCGGTTTCGTGATAAAAAATCAAGAGATGAAGTATTACAAGCTACACAAGGCGTTGTATGGTTTGAAACAAGCTCCAAGAGCTTGGAACAAACGTATTGACGACTTTCTTATTGACATTGGTTTCAAACGATGTGTATCCGAACATGGAGTTTATGTGAGAACGGATACGAATGATGGTGTTATTATACTTTGCTTGTATGTTGATGATCTCTTGATTACGGGAAGCCATGACAAAAGTGTTTCAAGGTTCAAAAGTGAGCTCATGAGAGAGTTTGAGATGACGGACCTTGGTGTCATGAATTACTTCCTTGGCATAGAGTTTCACAAGTCAAAAGTGGGGTTGCTTATGCACCAAAGGAGGTATGCTCTAGATATTTTGAAAAAGGATGATATGGAGCATTGTAATGCCTCTATTACACCTTGTGAGGCTAGAGTGCAGCTGTCCAAAAGTGACGAGGAGGATGATGTCGATCCAACGCTTTACCGGAGCTTGATTGGATCGTTACGGTATTTGTGCAATACGCGACCGGATTTGGTTTTTAGTGTCGGTATTGCGAGTAGATTCATGGAGAGACGTAAGATGTCTCACTTGGCGGCGGTCAAGAGGATCCTTAGATATGTGAAAGGTACTCTTGGCTGCGGAATTCTCTTTCCCGCATCGGACACGGGGCGTAAGTGCAATTTACTTGGCTACACCGATTCTAATTGGTGCGGAGATAAAGATGACCGAAAATCGATGGCGGGGTACATCTTTATGTTTGGTAGTACACCAATCTCTTGGTGTTCGAAAAAAGAACCGGTTGTAGCACTCTCTTCTTGTGAGGCCGAGTACATTGCGGCGTCGTTAGGTGTGTGCCAAGCTATGTGGCTTATGAATCTATTGAAGGAATTGAGATGTGGTGATGATGTTGCCACCACACTGTTTGTAGACAATGTTTCCGCAATAAATCTTACGAAGAATCCGATTGCACACGGAAGAAGCAAGCATATTGAGATGCGGTTTCATTATTTGAGAGAATTGGTCGGTGATGGAAAGCTTAGATTGAGCTATTCCCGAAGCGAAGACCAAATCGCGGATTTGTTGACAAAGGGTGTGACAAATTATGTGTTTAAGAGGCTGAAAAAGTGTTTGAGCATGGTGGACTTGGAGCAACTAAAGTGAGGTGGTGTATTAAATGCAATTAAATTCTGTTATTACCATTTCCAAAAAATTAACAGAATTTATTTGTTGAGTCACTTTAGTTGTATTTTTGAGTTGTATCATTTTATTCTCTTAATGTATAAATACTCTTGTAATATTCTCAATTTCAATTAATGCCAAAATTATTATTCATCAAATATTACTCTATTCTCTCTAATTCTCTCTCTATTTTATTTTCCCCAATTTCTTATCTTCCACCATTGTCAAACCTTCAATTTGAGTTTTATATTCTAACAAATAGATCTAGACCTACAGTTGTGGGTTGTGTTCCTCATTATTAACAAAGATCTTAATTTCCATTTTTCTGATTTTGACACCTTGACTTCGACGTGTATCGACAGATAAAGAGGTTCCACATGTGCAAGATGAAGAGGACGAGGACATGGCTATCAAAAGACGTTTAAATGTTGTTTTTATTGGTCACGTGGATAAGTTGATGAATTATTAAGGTTCCTCTATCATTATGGATTATTAGGTGTTATTTTGTTTGTTTTGTGTGCAGTTGCTCAAGAAGTGTATTGTCATACATATATCATATGTTTATGTGTCTGAGTGTGAAAAGTTATAATAAACATGTTTTTTTTCATAACATGCAGGAATTGGTTGATTTCGAGTGTCAAAAATGGATTCAGAAAGGTGTGAATGTCAAGTATGTGACAAGGGAAAATTGCAATGGTTACAAAACATTTGCCCTAAAAGAGGGTTTAGAGACAGAATACGGTGAGGAATGTGAGTTTGTAACAATATTTGATGCAGATTTCCAACCAGATCCAGATTTTCTTTGGAAGACATTTCCTTACCTTCTCTTCTTGCGAACCCTAAGTTGGGTTTAGTTCAGGCAAAATGGAAATTTGGTAAGTTAAGTCGTTGCAGCCATATTAGCCATATTAGTACTTTTGTAGTAATAGCATTTCATATTTTTGAAAAATGATGCATTTAGTACTTGAATTTTATTTCAAATTATAGAAAACAAGTTATATACCTCATTAATTTATGATGGCATTACAAGTAACTTTCATACTGGAAGGAATTTTTCTATTTCTATTGATAACTGATTTACTGTTTCATCATGCTTTGATTTAAACCGCTTCAGAATAGCATAACTGTTAGAATACTTTGAGCTTTGAATCTTTTGTTTCGCTATCATGGTAAATATAATTTTGAATACCATGTACACATGCAGTGGCCTATCCTTCAACATTTGAAATGGATCAATTGCCGAAAGCCTGGTCAATTGACGTCATTAAAGACATTGCAAGACTCTATTGTTTAACTTGAATGTACGACGAATTAAAAGATTACAAGTTCATAATAAAAAATTTCCATGCTGGAACCTTAATGGCAACTTTCTGTTTGGAATGGTCCCATCAACTCTAGGACCAATGTTTTTGCACAGAGTTAGCTTCAAGTATGTTATGATCAAAATCTAGAATAAACTTTAGGAATATTTATATACTATTGGATTAGGTGCTAAATCTACATATCAAGATACTATTTCTCCTCGTTCGTTATGATTAAGGTTGCTAAATCTGAACATTTTGGATTTTTACAGTTTTACAGATAAACAGACTGGCCCATTTTTCCAGGAAAAACTGAGGTATGATGTTTACAAATCTACTTTCCATCACTTTGTAAATGATAAAAGTGATACTAATACTACCATTCTAGGTTAATGGATGTATGAAATGTCTAATTAGTTTCTAAAATTGAGCACAGATATATCTATTTTTTAAATAGATTTTTAAAAATAAAAAAAATGAACTTGAAGAAAAAACATAAGTAGGAGCCGAATTGAGAACACATTGATTTTTTTTTTGTTTTTCCATTGCAGCAGAGCTTGTCTTTGAGATCATGCACGGTCAATTCAGAGCTCCAAAAGTCACATGGCTTTAATTTAAAAGGAATAGAGACATAATTACAAACAAGTACGTCAAAGAAAGAAATCGATAGTCCTCCTAACTACTACCAATAAATAATCATTTATTAGGATATAAAAATAAACCATAAGAATTATAATTCAACAATTCACACAAGAGTAAAAAAAAGCCTAAAACACCACCCAATCCCCAATTAATTAATCCAAAGTCAATAATAATCTCAAGAAATGATACTAATACAAATAGAAATAACCCAAAATCTATAACCTAACCCCACTCCTTTTCTGTCCTTTCAATAGCCTGTGGGAAAATTGCATGCTCCATACCCTGCAAACACAGATTCATAAAACAAAATAAAAAAACTCTTCATGTGAAAATTTTATACAAAACAAAATTATTGAAATTTCCATAAATAAAGAAACAATATTTCAAAGACTTACTAGGAGGTTGAGTAACAACATAACCAGCACCACCGAAATCGCACGTACCACTCCCGCGTGACTTCTTCTGATAGAAACTATTGAAAGCATACGAAGCATGCGCCTCCAACGTATTCGGATTATAACACGTGGCACCCGGTTGAATCGGACTACAATCAGCCCCACCTTCCCCACACGCGTAATCAAGCGCGTGTTGCAGTTTCTCCTCAGAATAACCGCCATTCGCCACACACCACGTCTCACCACGATTCACCACCGCCGACACGTCACCTTTCACCGGAACCACACTCCTTCCCACACCCCCATTCGCCGCCGAAGACGACGTTTTGTTAACACCCGCCACAGTCAACGGAATATCATAAACCTTCTCCTCACTCGGGTAAAACAACCCATAGTTTTTCTCCGACGTAGGACCCGTTTTCTGATTCTCGTTAAACAGAGCAAACAAAAAAACATTAACCGTTTCATTTGGTCTTAAAGGGGTCCCACTTCCATTCAAAACTCTCCTCACTAAATTTCCGTTATACGACGCCGCATTGTCTTCTCCAGCTCCAATCTCGTTAGAGTCACCTAAGGAAGGCCAACCCGTTTCCGAAACGGTTATTCCAACGTCGTTGTATTGAAGTGCTGACATGGCAGCATAAACGGCGTCGATTTGAGCATCAAGAAGGTTACTATACTTTAAACCGTTACCAGAATCAACTACACCAGGGTTTTGTTTAAACAACGCGTAATCTAAAGATATTGTGTCTGAGTTAGCAGCATAAGCGAAGAAAGGATAAGCGTTAACCATTAAGGAAGAACCGGTTTGACGAAGAAACTCCAACATCGGTTTAATAACCGGTTCGATTAATTCGGTTTTAAACGTACCGGATGAGGTTGGGTAAGAAGATTGTAAAGCGGAGAGTGCAATTGGGGAAGAGATTTTAATAACTTTGTCGAGATTCTTTTTGACAAGGGATGCTTGAACGTTTTTCATAGCGGGTACGAGGTAGTTTGTAGTATTTTTCGGGTCTACGAACACTTCGTTTCCGACAGCAATGGCTTCTATTTGAGTTGCCGGGTAGTATTTAACGATGTTGGTTTGGATCCATATGTCGGTGAAAGATTGGTCCGCGGCGGCGTTGGAGAGAAGCTCGTTTGGCATGGCAACGACGACTTTAATGCCGGAGTTTGAAAGCACTGTGAGGACGGTGGATTCAGTGTCGTAGAGCTTCACGCGGGTGATACCTTGTGTTTTTAAGAGCTCAACCACCTTTGACGGTGTTGGTAAATTATTCGCTATTCTTCCGTAGTTTATTCCTATAGATCCTGCTTCTGAAAAAACAACAGGTCAGTCTTAATTAAAGAACAAAACAGAAAGAGATGGAGTAGACAGAAGTAATATATTTCATTTTTGTTACCTGAAGATGAAAAAGAGAGTGAGAGGAACAAGAAAAAAAACCTAAGAGGAGCCATGTTATGTTTTGGTATTGCAGTTATCTTTTCCTTGCCTTCTTTGTGAAGAAAGAGTGGTATTTTATAGACATGAAGAAAAAGAGTCTACGCTTTTTACGCAAGTGTGGTGGGACCTATTTTGGAGACCGACTCTTCAAGTTACCTAACCGCTGAGATTTAGGTTAGAAAAATTTAAACATTTTTATCTTGGGTCACCTATCTTGGTCTTGTACGTGGGAACGTCTCCCTATGAATTGATGTCGACGAAAGGGAGACGTTTGTAATTACTGCTGAAACGGTAAGAGGTTGTGATTGGTTAAGGCTGAGGGCAGCTATAAATGGTGGTTGATATTTCTATGGTTATCTAACTTCATCTGTTTATTGACTTAACAATGAAGTAGTGATGATTGTACAAAACCGTAGGATGGGGTTTCAATCCAATGATTTTGTTTAAATATGAACGTTGGACTTTGCCTGACATGCTTGAATTTATGTTTTTGGCTTCTTTCTATTTCGAGTATATATATTTTAAAACAAATATATAAATGGATCAGAATTACATGTGGACTTAGCTATCTAATTGAAATTCTTTAGTGTTTTGCGACCATCACAATCACAGCATTGTACTATTATTATTGTTATGTTAGTACTTACTCACCGCTTCGTATTTGGGGCTTATACTACTTGAGATAGCGCAGATTTCAAATATTGGATCACATGATGAATTCGAATATGGACAATGTTATCGATAATCAACATATAGAAATATAGAGAAAGAGAAGATCTTTTGATTTAGAGTTTCAATAGAATGAACAAAAATTAAAGAGTAAGAGTTACACTAGAGTATAAATATTAAATGTTAGAAAAGATCGAACTACTCTTACAAAGATCCTATAACTCAATATGATAATAATATTAATAATAATAACTAACATATCTCATCAAACTCAAGATGCATTAGCGGGGAACATCGAAAATTTGTCAATCAAAAAATAAAAATATTTAATGTAATGCGTCTTCGTCAACAAATCAACAATCTGTAAAGCGAAGGAGACAAACGGTAGAGTAATTGTCTCATGCTAAAGATGATGACAAGTGAAGTGACAATCAATCTCAATATGTTTGGTACGTTCATGAAAGACCGAGTTCTGGGCAATTTTAGTGGCCATTTTGTTATCATAATACATAAGAGTTGGTTTAGAAAGAGTGACACTCATATCAGAGAGTAACCTACACAACCAAACTATTTCAGTAGTGGTGGATGTCATAACACGATACCCAGCTTCTGTAGAAGAATGAGATATAATATCTTGTTTCTTACTTTTCCAAGAAATAAAAGAGTCTCCAAGAAAGACACAAAACTCTATCTTGGACTTACGATTTATGGGGCCGTCAGCCCAATCAGCATCATAATAAGCACGTAGTTCCAATAAGGACGATGAGGGAAAGAGAATGCTCTGAAACTGGGTTCTCCGAAGATAACGACATATGCGCAGAATGCACTGTAGTAGGAGAGACACCAAATTGACTAACAACATGCACAACATAAGCAATATTTGATCTAGTAATCGTGAGATACACCAAGTTGCCAACCAATGTATGATATAAGGTGGGATCTGGAAGGGGAACACCATCAGATGGAGCATATTTCACATTCAACTCAAGAGGACTATCTACTACTCTCGTATCAGAAAGGCGAGTTTGTTCAAGAATTCTGGAAATATACTTTGATTGAGAGAGAAGATAATCTCTAGGAAAGTAGGCAACTTCAATGCTTAAGAAGTGGCAAAGAATGCCTAAGTCTTTCATCTCAAAATGTTTTGCTAACTGTAATTTCAAATCATTAATTACATCCATATCATCACCTGTAATAATCATATCATCAACATATAATGAGAGTAAAATACGACCATGATAAGTGGTCTTGACAAACAAAGCAGAATCATGATCACTAAAGCTAAAACCAATAGATGTAATCACGGTGGTAAACTTCTCAAACCAAGCTCGTGGAGCTTATTTCAGGCCACATAATGCCTTATATTTCCCCTTGATTATGAAAAACACTTTATGGAGGTACCATATAAACTTCCTCTTGAAGATCAATATTTAGAAATTCATTTTTAACATTCATTTGATAAATATGCCATTGGCGAACAAATGCCACTGCAATAAGAATGCGAATAGTAGTCATCTTAGCAACATGAGCAAAAGTTTCTTCATAATATTGTTGAGAGAATCCCTTAGCAAAAAGATATGCTTGTATCGCTCAAATGGCCCACCATACTTAGTTTTGATCTTGTATATCCAACGAGACCCAATAAGACGTTTTCCAGGAGGAAGAGGTACTAATTTCCAAGTATATATTTTATGCAAAGAAGAAAGTTCTTTTGTCATAGCATATTGCTAAAGAGGGTCAAGAATAACTATTTATAGGAAGAGAGCTTAGATAAATTGTGTATAGAGGTTAGAAAAGAAGCAAAAGAAGAAGAGTAAGTGGAATAGATAAACCAGGCAATTGAGTAGACTTACGACACGAGGGGATAACGAGGAGGAGGAGGATCAACAGTTGTAGGAGGTTCTTGGGTAGCCGTGTGGGCAAGAGGGACGTTAGTATCTATAGTAGCAGTAGTATCAATTCTCAAAATTACAATTACTATGAATATTACCATTGTGACTAAAATGATCGATATGAGTGAGTTTTGAGCTACTAGTAATATAAGAATTAGAAGAAAGAGAGTAAAAAGGAATGTCTTCAAGGAAAACAACATGACGAGAAACATACAATTTCCTTGCACCGGGATCATAACAACGATAACCCTTTTGACCATCCACTACGCCAAATAAGGGAAAAGAGGGCGCTTTTTTTGGCCTATAACAACGCTTTAAAGCGCCCTCTAATCTGGCGCTGGCATAGGTAAAGACAACGCTTCTTTTCCTGGTGAAAGCGCTGTCTAAAGTGGCTCTTTAAGCCCTTTAAGGGCCACTTTAGAGGGCGCTTTTTAAAGAAAGCGCCCTCTAAAGTGGAAACATTTAAGGGTTTAGAGGGCGCTTTTACTGGAAAGCGCCCTCTAAAGTGGAAACTTTTAAGGGTTTAGAGGGCGCTTTTACTGGAAAGTGTAACACCCTTCTAAAATACCCCAAAATCTAATTAAAATAATAAACATATAATCAGAGTAATAGTGCACCAAGGGTGTCACACAAACATTCCACACCATTTAAACAATATAACAATCATGCTCTTTTATTTAATTTAAATATAAAGTATTTTCACAATTACGCAGCGGATAGAGATCAACTCAATCATGCAAAACATGTAACATCACATGTAATTTAGTTCAACCACAACAACAATAATAATCAAAGTGTTCCCGCCCGATGTTACATCTATCAGAGCATGACCCACTAGGGAGACTACACTAGACTCCAAGCATTTGCTTCTACTCAACTCATTTCTCGTTACCTGAAAAATAGTTGTAAGGGTGAGTTCCTCAATCAATATAATAAGCATTATAAAACAACATGTAATGCCAAGTAATTAACACATCAATCACCCTAACCAGACTACGCATTCAGCAACGGCAATATCCGTCCAAACATCATATTCAACAATAATATATATCATATGTATAATCCTCAAACCATATTCAACACCAACAACACAACACAACGATTTACTCACTAATTCCTCACAATGGGAATTAGCTACAGCCCCACAGGCTATGCCATGCATTCATTATGCAATGAGACTCCATGAAATGCGGTACCGACTCTTCTCGAACATATAGTTCAAGCTCACCGATCAAATCCAGATACGGCTACTAAGCTCACTAGTCCCACTCATTGAGATCTAATGCCTCACTCACTAATTCCTCACCATGGGAATTAGCTACAGCCCCAAAGGCTAGACTATGCACACTAATCATCTAGTATGCAAACATCAACAACAATTCACAACTCACTAATTCCTCACCATGGGAATCAGCTACAGCCCCAAAGGCTAAACTACGCATGCTAATCACCTAGCAATACAACATCAACAACAACTCAAGAACAGACACATGCTCGCACTCTACGCCCTCGAATAGTCTATTCACAACTGCATACATTCACAACATCATGCATAATATATACATTCACCGCATCATATACATCATTATACATCAGCAATATTTCATCACATAAGCATGTCAGATTATGCCAAACAACAACCACAATATTAGTACATTTCAATATTGCACATACTGCTCAAAACAGCGGGAATTTATCCCTATTACACCATAGGCAACATAGGCCAACCCTCAATTAGGTACACAACAATTAAAACAACAATTTTTCACTTCTGCAACAGTGTTAACCGGTTAACGCCCTGGGTTAACCGGTTAACGCAGGCAAAACTCACTTTCTGGCAACACGCAACAGTGTTAACCGGTTAACGCCCTGGGTTAACCGGTTAACGCAGGCAAAAACTCAATATTTTCACATTTCAATACAGTGTTAACCGGTTAACACCCTGGGTTAACCGGTTAACGCAGACCAAACAACAATTCCTGCGCTAACACACGGCAGAATGCAGAATTCCGCCGTTGGAGGACTTCCGGACCTCCGATTCCGATTCCGTAAAAAGCTATACGATCGGGAAATCATTACTCACACAAATACCGGTTTAATTTCAACTTTCAGCACAGTTCATCCAACAACATTTCAACATTTACAATTCCCAATTAGGGTCAAATTAACGGCTTATCACTACCCATGACATATTATCCCAAAATACCCATTAATCGACGATAAACCCCCTTACCTGAGTTAATCGACGAATCTTTAAGCTCAAAACTCTTCTCTCTTCAACCTTCAGCCCTTGCTCTGTCTCTTTGCCCTTTCCTCTTTCACGATCGTTTCTCTGTTTTTCACGTGAAATGTTTTTACTCCCAATGGGACTTTTTCCTTAATTCCATCTTATATATATTTTCCAAATAATAATTATTATTCCAAAATAATAATAATTCAAAAAAAATAATAATAATAATAAAATTTCCAATTATTTAATTAAATTAATAATTAAATTATTAACTCAATTCAAATAATTATTTTATTATTATTGGGGTGTTACAGAAAGCGCCCTCTAAAGTGGAAATTTAAAGGGTTTAGAGGGCGCTTATTTTGGGAAGCGCCCTCTAAAGTGGGTGGTTATTTAAAATTTTTTTTTAAAAAGTGCTATATTTTTTTATTTATTTTAGACAACCTGTATATTGAAGCAGTACACCAAAAACTGTATAATTTGAAGCCCTTTTTCACACATTGCATTCAACAAGCCTTATATACAACAATCCATACATATACAACAATCCGCTGATATATAATCGTTTAACTTCTAAAGATTCTAAATATACAACCAATTCATAACTTAAAAAGAAATAAAACTAAGTAGCAAAAGCATCTCTGAGATGTATATTTTTTTTGCTAGCAGCAGTCTTCTTAGCAACAACCTCTTTTGTTCAATATCAATAACATGAACCTAAAATATCATAAAATTAGTTAGGTGATGTATAAGATCAAGAATGAACATTTTCTATGCATAAATATCATATAATTGTGTTTATACCTTTTTTTTTTATGCAACTGACTCGATTTGCTGCGTAATCCCCTTATATTTTTGGTCTCTTATCTTTTGAAGATAGAATTGATATTTGTTTAGATGGACATGTTCCATTGTCGTAGAGGGATACTTTCAAATATCCAGCATCATCATCTACGCGAATGAGGCTTGACGACAATGGAACATCTCCATCTAAACAAATATCAATTGATACTTTCGAGTATCCCTTGCCCCTTGCACGAATGATTGACTTCAAAATAGCCATTTTACCTGTAATAAAGAAAACAATTAAAATCAGATGACAAATGTAAAAATAATTAAAATCATAAAAGTCATTTTACCTGTAATAAAGAAAACAGTTAAAATCATTTGACCTGTACCTTTTTCACTAAGTTCTCTTTCTTTTCTTGGTTGGAATATGTTCTACATGTCTCTTAACAACACGGACGGTTGGATTGATCCAAATACCCTCATTATGATCATTTCTAATATATGAATCATTTGATATAATATTCTCATCTTGATCATTTCTGGTAAACGATTCAATCTCAACATCGATATCACCTTGATCTCCAGTGTTTTCATCAATTACTTTGTTGGAAAAAAGAACTATAGACCATTTCGTACTTTTCGGATCATTGACATAGAACACTTGTCTAGCTTGAGAGGCTAGAATAAAAGACTCATCTTTGTATCCCACCCTATTAAGATCCACTTGCAAAAATCCTGACTTATCCATTCGAATGTCGTTATTATTTTCAACCCACTTGCAACCAAATATAGGAATCTGAAACTTCTCATAATCAAACACCCAAATGCGCTCGATAACACCAAAATACGACAGATTTGCAAATTTGGGGTTTAAGTCCTTCACACTTGATATGTGCATTGCTTCAGCTACCACGGTGACACCACTATTCTGCATAGTACTTTTATCATCTTGTTCTTTGGTATAAAATGTGTATCCATTAATCGCGTATGCGCTATAAGAAAAAACATGGGAACTTGGACCATATGCTAAGCATCTCAACCTTTCTGTTATTGAAGCGGGATCTGAATAATACTTTGAATAAATATGATCCTTAAACCAAGGTATAAAACATCGATTGTGCTCTCGTACTATCCAATTTTCATTTCTATTGGGATTTAAACCTCGGAGAACATCCTTGTGAATTTCAACATACGGCTCAACCTCATTCTCATTGTGCAGAATGTAACACCCTTCTAAATTACCCCAAATATTTAATTAAAATAACAACATATATCAATCAGAGTAGATATGCAATTAAGGGTGTCACACAAACACTTCACACCATTCACCATGATAACTGTCATGCTCTTTTATTAATTCAAAACATAAAGCATTTGCACAATACGCAGCGGATAGAGATTAAATCAATCATGCAAAACATGTAGCATATTACATGTAAACTGGTTCACAACCAACAACAAAACATTTAAAACATCCCATCCCGATGTTACATCTACCAGAGCATGACCCACTAAGGAACTACACTAGACTTCAAGCACTAGCTCCTACTCAATCACTGCTCGTTACCTGAAAAATAGTTGTAAGGGTGAGTTCCTCAATCGATATAATAAGCATTATAAAATATCATGCAATGTTAAGTAATTTAACACATTTCATCACCCTAATCATAACACACATTCAGTAACGGCACATCAACTCGAACATCATACTCAACACCAACATAAAACACACGTATAATATTAGAATACATCCATTCATATTATACGCCATACATACATTATGCAATGAGACTCCATGCATGCGGTACCGACTATTCGTGAACATATAGTTCAACTTCACCGACCAAATCCAGGTATGGCTACCAAGCTCACTAGTCCCACTCATTTGAGACCTAGTGACTCACATCACTAATTCCTCACCATGGGAATTAGCTACCACCCCAAGGGCCATGCTATGCACGCTAATCACCTAGCATGCAAACATCAACAACAGTCCAAAATGACTAACATCACTAATCCCTCACCATGGGAATTAGCTACCACCATAAAGGCCACATTATGCTATGCCAAATCACCTAGCATGCAACATCAACAACAATCCACAATGGACATATGCTCACACTCTAAGCCATAAAACAGTCCATTCACAATTACATACATAATATATACATTCACAACATTATGCATATTTTCACACATCATCAGCATATTTATCACATAATCATATCATGTCATGCCAAACACTTCAATCACAGTATTAGCACACTCTACTAATACCTATCCTACTCAAAACAACGGGAAATAATCCCTACTATATCACACACCGATATAGGCCAATCACCAATTATGTTCACAACATTAAAATATCAATTTTCCAATTTCCAACAGTGTTAACCGGTTAACGCCCTGGGTTAACCGGTTAACGCAGGACAGAACACGCTTCCTGGCCAATTTTAACAGTGTTAACCGGTTAACGCCCTGGGTTAACCGGTTAACGCAAGCAAAACAGCAATACTTCACAATTCCTAACAGTGTTAACCGGTTAACACCCTGGGTTAACCGGTTAACGCAAGACAGAAAGCTGTTCCTGCGCTAACACGAAGCAGAATGCAGAATTCTCCGCATTTTCCGTCGTTGGAGGACTTCCGGACCTCCGATTTCAATTCCGTAAAAAGCTATACGTTCGGGAAATCACTACCCATCCAATTACAGATTCAAATACGGCTTTAACACAGTTTATTCATCACAATTTTTCAGCATCCAACATCCCAATTAGGGTCAATTCAACGGTTTATCACTACTCATTACATGTTAACCCATAATACCCATTAAACGACGATAAACCCCCCTTACCTGAGTTAATCCGACAATCCTTTAAGCTTCAAGCTCTTCTCTTCTCCAACCTTCTTCCTCTTGCTCTGCCTCTTTGCCCTTTTCCTCTTTTTGAGCCGCTTCTCTGTTTTCACGTGAAAACTCTTTTTACCAAAATGGAACTCTTTTTTCCTTATTTCCAACTTATATATTTTCCAATAATTATTATTCCAATAATAATAATAATAATAATAATCCAAAAATTCCAATTATTTAATTAAATTAATAAATATAATATTAACTTAAATTAAATAATTATCTTATTTTTTTATCGGGGTGTTACAACTCTCCCCCACTAAAAGAGTTTTCGTCCTCGAAAACATACCTCAAGCGAATAACTCTGGATACGACTCCTTCATCTGACTCTCAAGTTCCCAAGTCACATTGCCACCTGCTGGTCCTCCCCAAGCTACCTTTACCAAAGCAATCTCTTTACCCCGCAACTGCTTCAACTCTCGATCCTCGATCCTCATAGGTGATGTTTCAACAGTCAGGTTATCTCTCACCTGTACATCATCTATTTGGACTACATGCGACGGATCAGGAATGTACCTCCTCAACTGAGACACATGAAAAACCTCATGCAAATTCGCAAGTGACGGCGGTAAAGCGATACGATAGGCTACCTCCCCTATCCTCTCCAAAATCTGATAAGGACCAATAAATCGAGGTGTCAACTTCTTCGACTTCAAAGCTCGACCAACCCCAGTTATCGGAGTAACACGAAGAAACACATGATCTCCCTCTTGAAACTCAAGTGACTTCCTCCTCTTGTCGTGATAACTCTTCTGACGACTCTGAGCAATTCTCATCTTCTCCTGAATCATCTTAATCTTTTCCGTAGTCTGTTGAACAATCTCCGGTCCAACCACAACACTCTCACCGGACTCGTACCAACATAAAGGCGTCCGACATCTCCTACCATACAAAGCTTCAAACGGTGCCATACCAATGCTCGAATGAAAACTATTGTTGTAGGTAAACTCAATCAAAGGTAAATAACAATCCCAAGCACCTCCCTTTTCCAAAACACAAGCCCTCAAAAGATCCTCCAGTGACTGAATCGTCCTCTCAGTCTGACCATCAGTCTGCGGATGATATGCAGAACTCAATCTCAGCTTAGTTCCCAAAGCCTTCTGCAAACCTTCCCAAAACTTTGATGTAAATCTAGGATCTCTGTCCGAAACAATACTCGACGGAATACCATGCAAACTTATAATCTTCTCAATATACAACTCGGCTAATCTCTCTAACGGATAATCCATTCTGATCGGAATGAAATGAGCCGATTTCGTCAATCTATCAACAATCACCCAAATAGCTTCAAAATTCTTACTTGTCCTCGGTAAACCAGAAACAAAATCCATACTGATACTATCCCACTTCCACTCTGGAATAGCCAACGGTTGCATTAGCCCAGACGGCTTCTGATGCTCAATCTTTGACTTCTGACAAGTCAAACAAGAATAAACAAAACTCGCAATTTCTCTTTTCATTCCCGGCCACCAAAATAACTTTTTCAAATCATGATACATCTTCGTAGCCCCAGGATGAATACTCAGGCCACTACGATGTCCTTCCTCCAGAATACTCTTCTTAAGCTCGGTAACATCCGGAATACACACCCGATTACCAAATTTCAAAACACCATTCTCATCAACTCTGAATTCACCACCTTGACCTTGATTCCCTAGAGTCAGCTTATCAACCAAAAGCACATCGGATTTCTGACCCTCTCTAATCTCATCCAGAATACCACTCGTTAACTTCAACATTCCCAGTTTAACACTATTGTGAGTACTCTCACACACCAAACTCAAGTCTCTAAACTGCTCAATTAAATCCAATTCCTTAACCATTAACATAGACATATGCAATGATTTCCGACTCAATGCATCAGCCACTACGTTTGCTTTACCCGGATGGTAATTCAAACCAAAGTCATAATCCTTCAGAAACTCTAACCATCTCCTCTGTCTCATATTCAGCTCTTTCTGATCAAATAAATACTTTAAACTTTTATGGTCACTGAAAACCTCAAATCTTGACCCGTACAAGTAATGCCTCCATAACTTCAGAACAAATACCACAACTGCCAACTCTAAATCGTGTGTCGGATAGTTCCTCTCATGAACCCTCAGCTGTCTCGAAGCATAAGCTATAACCTGCTTATTCTGCATCAAAACACCACCCAAACCCAACAATGAAGCATCACAGTAAACCTCAAATGGTTCCGATGGACTCGGTAATATCAGAATAGGAGCAGTAGTCAACCTTCTCTTTAACTCTTGGAAACCTTCTTCACATTTTGAGTCCCAAACAAACGCTTGCCCCTTTCTAGTCAACATCGTCAACGGTAACGCCAACTTAGAAAATCCCTCGATGAACTTCCTATAATAACCAGCCAAACCAAGAAAACTCCTTATCTCAGAAACTGACTTCGGAGCTTCCCACTTAGATACCGCTTCTATCTTAGAAGGATCAACATCAACACCATCTCTTGAAATCACATGACCAAGAAAACTAACCTCTTCTAACCAAAATTCACACTTGGACAGTTTAGCAAATAACTTCTTTTCTCGTAGAACTCCTAAAACCACCCTCAAATGCTCAGCATGCTCTTCTTCAGATTTCGAATACACCAAAATATCATCAATAAACACCACAACAAACTGATCTAGGTACGGATGGAAAATCCTATTCATATACTCCATAAATACTCCAGGCGCATTAGTCACACCAAAAGGCATTACAGAATACTCATAATGTCCATACCTTGTTCTGAAAGTAGTCTTCTGAATATCCTCAGTTTTCACACGTATCTGATGATATCCCGACCTCAAATCTATTTTGCTGAACACACTCGCACCAACTAACTGATCCATCAAATCATCAATCCTCGGCAAAGGATACCGATTCTTGATCGTCACTTTATTCAGTTGCCTGTAGTCCACACACAACCTCATAGTACCTTCTTTCTTCTTAACCAATAACACTGGTGCACCCCACGGTGACACACTCGGACGAATAAATTTCTTATCCAACAGATCTTCCAACTGACTCTTCAATTCAGTTAACTCAACAGCAGACATACGGTACGGAGCCATCGACACCGGCCTAGTACCAGGTACCAAATCAATCGAGAACTCAACTTCACGCTCTGGCGGTAATTCATTCACTTCTTCCGGAAACACATCAGGAAAATCACACACCACAGCTAGATCGCAAATCACCAGTTTATCTTTAGCCTCCAAAGTCGCTAACAGCATAAACAACTCTGCCCCATCTGCTACTGCCTCATTCACCTGCCTTGCTGATAGAAACAAACTCTTTCCTTCCTCAATCTCAGGAAAGATCACAGTCTTATCAAAACAGTTGATATGAACTCGGTTAAACACCAACCAGTTCATACCCAGGATAACATCAATCTGCACTAGTGGAAGACACACTAGGTCCATCCCAAAGTCTCTACCAAAAATACTCAAAGGACAATTTAAACAAACTGAAGTAGTAGTCACTGAACCCTTCGCAAGAGTATCAATCACCATACTTCCAAGCATCTCAGATATCTCTAACTTAAGTTTCACAGCACAATCCAAAGATATAAAGGAATGAGTCGCACCTGTGTCAATAATAGCTACAAGAGGAAAGCCATTAATATAACACGTACCTCGGATCAAACGATCATCTGCAAAAGTCTCAGAACCCGATAAAGCAAAGACCTTGCCTCCCGACTGGTTCTCTTTCTTCGGCTTAGGACACTGTGGGCTAATATGACCCACCTCTCCACAGTTGAAACAAGTCATAGTCTTCAACCGGCACTCTGCAGCCAAGTGACCACCTTTGCCACACTTGAAACACTTCTTCTCAGCACTGGTACACTCATGGAAACGATGTCCAGCCTTACCACATCTGTAACACTTAGCAGGGGCACTGGAGTCTCCCCCACTAGGACTCTTCATTCCACTCTGCCTCTGGAAACCTTTGCCAGCTGTATACGGTTTCCCACGATCATTCTGATTCTTGCCTTTCCTATCAACCCTCTGCTGATAGCTCTCCGCTCTGGCTTTGGTATCCTGTTCAAAGATCCTGCAACAGTCAACCAAATCAGAAAACACTCTAATCCGCTGATACCCAATAGCCTGCTTGATCTCGGGACGTAGCCCGTTCTCAAACTTCACACATTTTGAGAATTCCCCAGTAGCCTCATCATAGGGAGTGTAATACTTCGACAGCTCTGTGAACTTAGCAGCATACTCAGTAACAGACCGGTTGCCCTGCTTCAATTCCAAGAACTCTATCTCTTTCTTTCCTCTGACATCCTCTGGAAAGTACTTCCTCAGGAATCTCTCTCTGAACACAGCCCAAGTGATCTCAGCATTCCCAGCAGATTCCAACTCAGTGCGGGTAGCAACCCACCAATCATCTGCTTCTTCTGACAGCATATGCGTACCGAACCTGACCTTCTGGTTATCGACACACTCAGTCACTCGGAAGATCCTCTCGATCTCCTTCAACCATTTCTGAGCACCATCTGGATCGTATGCTCCCTTAAACATTGGAGGATTGTTCTTCTGGAACTCACTCAGTTGACGAGCAGCTCCCATTCCCACAACATTCGGATTCCCTCCAAGTACTCCAGCTAGCATACCCAGAGCCTCAGCAATCGCAGCATCATCTCTACCTCTTCCAGCCATCTCTATTCTGAAAACCCAACAAGCTAAAACAATAAGTACGGATAGGGTTACACAACACCTATCACATACAAGGAAACAGAATAATTACGACTCGACTCGACCGACTATGCTCTGATACCACTAATGTAACACCCTTCTAAATTACCCCAAATATTTAATTAAAATAACAACATATATCAATCAGAGTAGATATGCAATTAAGGGTGTCACACAAACACTTCACACCATTCACCATGATAACTGTCATGCTCTTTTATTAATTCAAAACATAAAGCATTTGCACAATACGCAGCGGATAAAGATTAAATCAATCATGCAAAACATGTAGCATATTACATGTAAACTGGTTCACAACCAACAACAAAACATTTAAAACATCCCATCCCGATGTTACATCTACCAGAGCATGACCCACTAAGGAACTACACTAGACTTCAAGCACTAGCTCCTACTCAATCACTGCTCGTTACCTGAAAAATAGTTGTAAGGGTGAGTTCCTCAATCGATATAATAAGCATTATAAAATATCATGCAATGTTAAGTAATTTAACACATTTCATCACCCTAATCATAACACACATTCAGTAACGGCACATCAACTCGAACATCATACTCAACACCAACATAAAACACACGTATAATATTGGAATACATCCATTCATATTATACGCCATACATACATTATGCAATGAGACTCCATGCATGCGGTACCGACTATTCGTGAACATATAGTTCAACTTCACCGACCAAATCCAGGTATGGCTACCAAGCTCACTAGTCCTACTCATTTGAGACCTAGTGACTCACATCACTAATTCCTCACCATGGGAATTAGCTACCACCCCAAGGGCCATGCTATGCACGCTAATCACCTAGCATGCAAACATCAACAACAGTCCAAAATGACTAACATCACTAATCCCTCACCATGGGAATTAGCTACCACCATAAAGGCCACATTATGCTATGCCAAATCACCTAGCATGCAACATCAACAACAATCCACAATGGACATATGCTCACACTCTAAGCCATAAAACAGTCCATTCACAATTACATACATAATATATACATTCACAACATTATGCATATTTTCACACATCATCAGCATATTTATCACATAATCATATCATGTCATGCCAAACACTTCAATCACAGTATTAGCACACTCTACTAATACCTATCCTACTCAAAACAACGGGAAATAATCCCTACTATATCACACACCGATATAGGCCAATCACCAATTATGTTCACAACATTAAAATATCAATTTTTCCAATTTCCAACAGTGTTAACCGGTTAACGCCCTGGGTTAACCGGTTAACGCAGGACAGAACACGCTTCCTGGCCAATTTTAACAGTGTTAACCGGTTAACGCCCTGGGTTAACCGGTTAACGCAAGCAAAACAGCAATACTTCACAATTCCTAACAGTGTTAACCGGTTAACACCCTGGGTTAACCGGTTAACGCAAGACAGAAAGCTGTTCCTGCGCTAACACGAAGCAGAATGCAGAATTCTCCGCATTTTCCGCCGTTGGAGGACTTCCGGACCTCCGATTTCAATTCCGTAAAAAGCTATACGTTCGGGAAATCACTACCCATCCAATTACAGATTCAATTACGGCTTTAACACAGTTTATTCATCACAATTTTTCAGCATCCAACATCCCAATTAGGGTCAATTCAACGGTTTATCACTACCCATTACATGTTAACCCATAATACCCATTAAACGACGATAAACCCCCCTTACCTGAGTTAATCCGACAATCCTTTAAGCTTCAAGCTCTTCTCTTCTCCAACCTTCTTCCTCTTGCTCTGCCTCTTTGCCCTTTTCCTCTTTTTGAGCCGCTTCTATGTTTTCACGTGAAAACTCTTTTTACCAAAATGGAACTATTTTTTCCTTATTTCCAACTTATATATTTTCCAATAATTATTATTCCAATAATAATAATAATAATAATAATCCAAAAATTCCAATTATTTAATTAAATTAATAAATATAATATTAACTTAAATTAAATAATTATCTTATTTTTTTATCGGGGTGTTACACAGAACATACAAATGCACTTGATCCCGTTCGACCCTTGATACTGCCACGATTTTATTTCCAATTAGATTTTTTTCCTTCTTTCTTTTCGACAAGCTGAGACTTGGGGAGTCCGATTGACTGAACATTAGACAAATATTCAGTACAAAACTCAATCGCTTCTTCAACAATGTATCTTTCAACCATACAACCTTCTGGTCGACTTCGGTTCTTCACGTACCCTTTTAATATTTTCATATAACGTTCAACAGGGTACATCCATCTCATATAAGTTGGTCCACATAATTGTGTCTCTTTCACAAGATGAACAACTAGATGTACCATTATGTCAAAAAATGATGGAGGAAAAAACATTTCAAGCTCACACAAAGTAATAACGATTTCTTTTTGCAACATTGGTAAGATCGCAGGATTGATCACCTTAATGCAAATTGACTTGAAGAAAGAACACAACTTAGTTATAGAGCTGCTTACTTTTTCTGGAAGAATAGAACGTATACCTATTGGGAGAAAATGTTCCATTATAACATGGCAATCATGGGTCTTTAAACTCTTTAACTTGAGGTCTTTCATAGACACAAGTCTTCTAATATCTGAAGAGTACCCTTCTGGAACTTTAACTTCACTTAGAAACTTACACAATGTTTTTTTCTCCTTTCTAGATAGAGTATAAGCAGCAGGAGGTAGATATGTTCGTTTTCCTTTCTTCAAGGGTCCTAATTCAGTTCTTATTCCCATCGCTATCAAGTCCTTTCTTGCCTTAAGGCCATCCTTAGACTTTCCTTGTATATTGAGTAACGTGCCAATAACACTTTCAAATACATTTTTTTCAATATGCATAACATCAAGAAAATGTCTCACATACAAGGACTTCCAATACGACAATTCAAAAAAAACTGACCTCTTCTTCCACCCACTTTTGACAAGTGTGTGGGCAAAAGGCTTGCCAAACTGAGTATCCAAATCTTTCACCTTTTCAAAAATTTGATCACCCGTCAATATAGGTGGAGCTCTGCCTTGTTCTATCTCTCCATTGAACGCCTTTCTCCATCCACGGTAGTGATGATTTGAATTTAAGAATCTCCGATGACCGAGAAAGACATTCTTCTGACCAAACTCCAAGCGCTTCCAATCTGTTTTATCTTCACAAATAGGACACGCACATTGACCTTTTATGCTATACCCTGATAGATTTCCGTATGCTGGAAAATCATTAATTGTGCCAAACAGCATCGCCCTCAAGTTGAAACTTTCTTTCCTATATCCATCATAAACCTCCACACCGGTCTCCCACAAAATCTTTAAATCTTTGATTAAGGGCTTCAAGTACACGTCTATGTCATTCCCTGGTTGTTTAGGTCCAGAAATCAACATAGACAACATCATGTACTTATGCTTCATACATAGCCATGGAGGTAGGTTATAAATCATAATAATCACAGGCCATGTACTGTGTGAGATACTCTAGATACCGTGTGGGTTCATTCCATCAGTAGATAATGCCAAGCGAAGGTTTCTTGATTCTTCTCCAAATTCAGGATAATCATTATCAATTTTCAACCACCGTGGTGAATCTGCCGGATGTCGATACTTTCCATCTATAATTCTTTCATCTGCATGCCAGGTCAAGTGTCTTGAATCGGTTTCACTATGAAACATGCGTCTAAATCTCGGAATAACAGGAAAATACCACAAGACTTTTGCTGGAGACAACTTGTTCTTATATCGCGAGACACCGCATTTAGGACACTCATTTAACGATGCATACTCATTTCGAAACAAAACGCAATCGTTTGGACATACATGTATCTTATCATAGCTCATGCCAATAGAGCACAACATCTTTTTGGTCTCATATGTTCGATTGGGAAGAACATTATCCTCAGGAAGCATATCTTTCAAAAGGGCTAATAACTCTGTGAAACTTTTATCCGACCATCCATTGCCCGCCTTTAAGTTGTACAACTTTAATACCGTAGACAATCTTGTGAATTTAGTGCAACCATCATACAAAGGTTTCTCTGCATCACTTACCAACCTCTCAAACATTTCGGGACAATCCTTAAGATCTCCTTCAAGTGCTTCTGCAATCTCTTCAACTCGATCACAATCGTATGTATCTGCGCCACTATAGTTTGAGGCATAGGTCGTACTATCCCCCGGTTCAACATTCTCGTTACTTTTCTCACCATGCAAATTCCAACATGTATAACTTCGATCAATTCCATGCCTCATTAGATGCGATGTCAACTGAACTGCGTCAACCCGTTTCCCATAACAACAACCCAAGCAAGGACATATCATTCTACTGAGGTCTTCGGCGTGCGCAACGACAAACTTAACGAATTCTGATACCCCATTCTCGTACTCTCTCGACAATCGATTGGAAGACATCCATGTATTATCCATTACTAATTAGAATAAACAAAAAACAATTTCAGAAGAGTTCAAACACATTCGGACCTAGGTTTCTAATGATACTGGTGTAGACACAAAATCATATGTTCATAGGTCGTATAACCCTAACTACTGGGTAATGTAGTCCCATTGCATGCGCTATCATGGTCACTAAAAACCAACCGTCAATTTCCTAATAAACCCAAACTATTTAAATGACTATGAATATTGAAACTTTACAGGTCGAAACCAACGTAGCATAGACAACAATAACATAAAACTGAAATTGGGCAAAGCTAAAACAAAGCAATAGTGCAAGTAATAATGTATGCATCGTGTACCTTTGATTGGTAGAAGGAGGAAACGCGCAGTAATAATGTAGATCTAATAGAGGTGGAAGGAAAACGCCTTAGAACCCTAACGTGAAAAAGAACGAAAATAACAGATAGTGAAATAACAAAACACGCAGTATGTTATAATTTTAATGTTTACTAAAGGGGACATTAGAGGGCGCTTGTGGAAAAAAAGCGCCCTCTAAAGGGGGCCTAAGAGGGCGCTTATGGAAGCGCTCTCTAAGGCTTTCCAGAAGCGCTTTATAAGCTGGAAATGCACATGGACTTATAACAGCGCTTTATTAAAAGCGCCCTCTAAGGGTAACCTTAGAGGGCGCTTTCTAAAAAGCGCCATGTATTGTTGTCCCTCTATCTCCTCCTTATTTTTTCGTTTCACCTTAGAGGGCGCTTGTGGAAAAAAAACGCCCTCTAAAGGGGGCCTAAGAGGGCGCTTATGGAAGCGCTCTCTAAGGCTTTCCAGAAGCGCTTTATAAGCTGGAAATGCACATGGACTTATAACAGCGCTTTAGTAAAAGCGCCCTCTAAGGATAACCTTAGAGGGCGCTTTCTAAAAAGCGCCATGTATTGTTGTCCCTCTATCTCCTCCTTATTTTTTCGCTTCACCTTAGAGGGCGCTTTATTACAAAAGCGCCCTCTAAAGTGCGCTGTCTATTGCTCCTTATTTTTCGCTTCACTTTAGAGAGCGCTTTTGTAATAAAGCGCCCTCTAAGGTGCGCTGTCTATTCCAGTTTTTGGCGTAGTGATCCCATAACCAAGAAAAACACATATAGCAGAACAAGAAGACAACTTACTACGTTCTACTTGTGGGCGAAGAACAAAACAAGTAGAACCAAACACTTTCAAAGAGGAATAATCAGGGATATAATTATACAATTTTTCAAGGGGAGGCAATTGATCAGTCACCATTTATGTTATGTATTTTGTCACTTATTCGGCGAGAATCCAGATAACTTGTATTACTTTTTTTTAATTAATATTTTATTGAGTATATTTCCTTCACTGATAACTTATTTTATTATTTCATCATTATTAGGGTCATTTCTATTTTTTGTCGCATTTTACGCTTTAGGTGTGTGCATTTTTTACGTGTCAGGTTCAAGCAGATAATCAAGCAGCGTCGAATGTAAAAACCAAAGAGAAGCAAACAAAATCTGAAAGAGGATTTCACGGTCCAATAGGCCTACAACGGCCACCCGTAGCACCTGCTACGGGCCATAGCAGGAAGCCCTGAATACACAGAAGAAAACAATCCAAACAGGGACCTACTACGACCATCCGTAGCACCTGCTACGGGCCATAGGAGGAGACCCTGTTGCACAGAAGAAAACAATTCAAATAGAGATCTACTACGGCCACCCGTAACACCGGCTACGGGCCGTAGTAGGGGTCTGGCACAGAAGCAAAATATTCACCAAAACAGTGGCCTGCTATGGCCACCCGTAGCACCTGCTATGGGCCGTAGTAGGGGACTTGGGACATGACCATGAAAATAATGGCCTGCTACGGCCACCCGTAGCACCGACTACGAGCTGTAGCAGGCATGCGTGAAAAAAGTCTAATTTTGACTTTTCTGTTGTCATTCCTAAGTGAGGGGCATTTTGGTCAATTATGAGGCTAATGTGATGGACTTTTGTGCATCTATTTGAAGGAAGAAAAGACTTTTCTATAAGAGGGCAAATTGTCAGACAAAAAAGAGGACCTTTGGAGAGAACAAGAATTGATATGATTCAGAATTAGAGAAATCAAGGTTTTGGGGGAAACACGATCTTTCATGAGCGGAAGCAATTAAAGATCAAAGTTCATCTGAATAATTGTAATGTCTCCGTTTTATATTTTGATTTTCTTGAATATTATGAGTAGCTAAACCCTCCAATACTAGGGGGTGTCCCTGATTTGAATCTGTAATGACTTTGAGTTTACATTTGCAATAACAATATTGTTTTTCAGAATTTCTTTAATCTTTTGATGTGTTTAATGCTTTCTCTTTCAAAACAATTGAGATTGTTGTATGATTATCAATTAGACTGGACCGCCTTGATAATGCTTTCATAAGATTATTCTGCAGTAGATATTACATAGGACTAGGGATACCCTGTAGGAACCAAATTGTTCTCGATATATTAATGCTTAATTTCACTGGCAATTTTCTATGGACATAAAGATTAGGGATGAATAATTAAAGGTTTCCTCACCAAGGCCTTGGGATAAAATACCCTTGAGAACTGATAGTAATTAATTGATATTTGCTGATGCAATAGTGACTCAGAGTTATTACAGGGACAAATCACACACCTTCCCTGACATATTCTTTTATCTTGAAAATCCTTTTTACAATATTATTTATTTATTTGCAATTATTTTTATAAATTTGAATCTAAAACCCCTAACACAAGTTTCCGTTTAATTGAACAACAATTCGAACTCAATATTTGCGAGCAGTTCTTGAGACCGACATTCGGGGAACTTTTCCCATTATTACTTTACATGCAAAATAGTACACTTCCTATTTTTGCGATCAAGTTTTTGGCGCCGTTACCAGGGACTGCCAAAATATAGAGTTTAAATTTAGTTCAATTGAAATTTTGTTGCTCTGCAACTAAAATTTCATTTATGTCATTTAATTTATTTCGACCTTTATCAACTAATCTGTCTCTGATATTTTATGCGAGGTAAGACCTTAGCTGAATTTCCTTTTAACATATAAATCAAAAGAACTTTGCGTGCAAGACTCAGACAAGCTAGATTAGCAAATCTAGAATTGGACAATGAACAGCCAACCGTTCATTCAAAGCCAGATTCAGAGTCGAAAAAGAGCCAGAAAGAGAGGCCGAAATGATGGGTGAAAATCCACCACCACCGGAAAGATTGTTAGGTGACTATGGGATGCTAAATGCATCGGGCGATAGGCTAAATATTGTTAACCAACTGGTGACTGTGCCAAAATTTCCGCTCATCCCAGCACTATTAATCAACTGGAAATGAGACCTTTTTCGGGAAAATCAACGAAAATGCAAATAAGCATTTATAAAGGTTTCTGACTATGAGCACCACTCTGAAGATAGAGGGACATACTGAAGAGGCAAAGAAGCTACAAATGTTCTCGTTCACCCTACCTGAAGATGCAGAAGAATGGTTCTACTCATTACCTGCTGGGAATATTACCACCTGGGAACAAATGGAAACTGCTTTTTTGAATGAGTATTTTCCAGCTTCATTTTTCCTCAAGAAAAGATACGACATCATGAACTTCAAACAAAAAGAAGGTGAATCACTTGGTGATTCATACAAAAGATTCAAGAGGCTACTTGTGGCATGTTCGACACACAACTTAGATCAAACATAGCAAATGCAGATGTTTGTCAATGGTCTTTGACTAAAAACAAAACAATTGATTGATACAGTAGCCAGTGGCTCATTAAACTTTTCAATAGGCACCGATATTAAAAAGATCATTGAGGCAATCGCTGCAAATGAGCATTTGGAGTTATATGACAAGTGTTTAAGAAAATTTGGAAGAGTTATTGATATGAAGCTTGAAACAAATAAACAAAGGATAGAAGACACAATTGCTGTAGAAGTATAAAAGAAATTAAAGGCCATGAATATTGGTACACAACAGGTAGCTCAAATTCAGCCGGTCCAGAATGTTACTTGTGAAATTTGTGCAGGACCTCATTTGACTGCATACTGTGTTGCAACTGCAAAGAAAATAAATGAGGTAAATTTTTTGAGGCAGAACAACCCTTACTCTAACACTTATAATCCAGGGTGGAAGAATCATCCTAAATTCTCCTGGAAAGACTAGAAAGGGAGTGTTCAACAACAGGGTCAAAGTCAATACCAAAATCAATATCAACAATCACAACAATAATAACAAGCTCTAAAGAAAGCAGATTGGGAAATAGCCATTGAGAAGATAACATCTCACAATATTCAATTCCAAGAAGAGACCAGAAATAATCAGAGAAACACCTCAGCTTCTATAAAAAATCTTGAAGTACAAATGGGGTAAATAGCACAACAATTGGCCGGTTCCCAAGCACCAGGTACAGTACCTAGTGGAATTGTGATAAATCCAAGAGAACATAATAATGTGAATGCTGTTGTAATCAGAAGTGGTAAGTCTGCTAAGAATTCCGAGAATAAACAGGTGGAAGAAGATGAGTTGCTAGAAGTGGATCTAGAAATAAGAGATCATGAGAAAAAACAAGAAGTGGTTGTTGTATTACCAGTTTCAATTCAGATAATTCCATAAGATAAAATTGATCCCATAAATTATTCATCGTTGAATAGAATTCATGAATGGTCATATTATTCTATTTTAGAGATCTAATATTACTCTTCAACTGATACCATTTTGCAAAATAGATTGAGAATACAAATGTTTCAAATGGCCCCAAACTTCCTTAGTAGTATCATATTTTGCTAGTTGCACACATATTGATTGAGAAACAGAATTATTGATCCAAGTAAGGATCTTCGAATTACTAACATCCCATATTTCAAACTCTTTTGCATATTTTGCTTCATCATTTTATCAGTATGTTTAACCGAGGTTCCATCAACATAACTCCACTTTTTTTTCCGTTTCAAAACCTTTTTCATCACATAACTCCAATAAATATAATTTTATCCAATGAGTTGGGCACTAACCGACTGAAGGGAATCATATTTATCATTACTCATTGTAATCAACTATGAGACAACCAAAATATCACAATTGAACAAAGTACCCCAAAAAATTAACCAAGAAAAATATGGCGGCAAGGATTATAAGAATGGTTTATTCACATAGCCACATTATAAGGATGGTTTATTCTAGTTTTTCTCTCCTGAGACGGCCCGTGTTGGGCAACATGGGTGGCCGTGTCAGGACTACTGTGTTGCCCAATTTCCTCTTCCGACGGGCCTGAAACGTCCGATTCGCTTGGCTATCCCTCTGATACTCTTGCTTACACCTGAAACCAGTAAAACTACCACAAAGAGACATAAAATGAAGTATAATGATGCAAACCAAATATAATCACCAACTTGAAATAACAATGCAAAACATCTAATTTACTAAACAGAACGATAAAACAGGTAGACTAATGTGTTACCGACTTCGTGAAAAGGTGTCGAATGAGTGTCAGAAAACAAGTAGAATTGGAGACTGATCACAACCCAAAACTTATCTCATTGCTTGTCCTCAAGTGATGCTCTAGACATCAGGATGATCACCCCCAAATTTTTCATCCACAATGCTACTGTGATCTTTCGCGATTCCCTGTTCACTTTTCATTCACTGTTTTACTCTTTCCCAACTTCCTACTTCTACTACACTTTCACATTGACACATCTTTTGGCCTGTAGCTTTTCACACTCTCACCAAATCTCTCGGGATCAAAGTGTTTGCACTCAACAGAACAAGGCATGCAAAGTCAACTCTTAGGTTTGAGTCACAGATACCTTCATAACAAAAACACACAACACACACTATTCAAGGGTTTTTTGGGTTGTAGTGGGGCTAAGGTATAAGGTGAGGAAACTTAACAAAACAAAAAGGGAAATACTAGGGGTTCAGACTCAGAGTTCCATTTGCTACCCCCGTAACTGTGTTCAATCTTTTAATCAGGGGGTATTTCTTTTGGTTCTTGTTGGGATTCATTGGCTCATATATATTTTTTATTGCTCTTTTAAGCACACTTTTTTCCAACCTCAATTCTTCTAGATAAGTGCTTCATGATACTTCTCGTAATATTTTTTTTCATTTCTCTTTTTTTTTTCTTTGAAGTTTCGCACTTTTCTCATTTTTTTGCACTTATCTACTTTTCATCGGTGTCCCAAAATTTTGACGAAACCCCAAACTTAGGCTTTTCCACATATTCGGGGTAAATAACACTTATCTAAGCAAAGTGTGGTAGTGTATGGGCTTAGGGTTATATACAATGGTTAAATAACAAACAAAAGGAAATATGGCTCAAATTGGGTGAACGAAGGGTAATAATGGCGGGTTGGCTGGAAAGGCTCAGGGTTCAAAATAAAAAATTGCCTCAGTGTGTACAAGTGTGTTATGAAATTCCAGTATCTCTTATGCAAACCCAGAGAGACATAGACATACCTAGAAAGTTCTCATGATGACAAGTGTTTGGCTTTTTGTAGTCCTCACCATGTTTGGTATAGCTTGCAGGCTTCCAAGATACCTCTCTATGTGATGTAGCTTCGTCTTCGCTTCAGTTATAAGGTATTCCTGAGAAATCCAGTGACAGAGAATCGCGTCCGATTATTCAGATCAGCAACATCAACTTTCGGGGGTTTCCAGAAGAGCAAGTAGAGGAATGTGTCTTTCATCCAATCGCTCCAAGCCTCATTATTCATCCGACACGAATGTCCTCTATCTGTAAAACACAAAATACCATACAACTAACTATTTTAAACACACATAGTAAAACGATGAAAAAACTAAGACCAAAAATAACAAATAATAACCCCCCCCCCCCACACACACACACACACTTGAACCAAACATTGTCCGCAATGTTTAATCCAAGATAGAGAGGAACTCACACAAGTTCACTGTGGTGGCATAAATTGCAACATCAGTTGTTGTATCATCGCATGCATCTCCTCCATAAGGGTCCCTTTATGGGCTTACTCTAGGCCTTGGTGTGTTTGCTCCGCTTGGAGATCGCCGATTTCTGTCTGCATTCATGACCATTGGTCAGGTGTCACATATGACAACCTGGCACCTGGGTGTATGGTGTCCTCTGGCAGAGCAACAAAATGCTCTTGTTCCTACACCTCTTCCTCTTGTGGGTCACCTGCAACAAACGGGTCAGCATTGTGCTCATCCATATCATCTTGGACGACACTCTCAAATAGCCAATTGGTCGTGTTGGAAATGCTAATTCGTGCAGGGTCAGGAAGAGCCATAATAAACTGACCAGAACTCATTAAAGCATAATACTCAGAATTTTGTGATATCATACCTTGCTGAACCAATGCGTTCATGTCCAGTTTATGCCTACCTGCCACCAGCGTCTTATTAAGTGTAGCAGGGTCATATCCAAAATGGTGGGCAATCTGTGTGATGATGCCCCCTATGGAAATTCCCCCTTGGGCTGCTCTCCCTACTCGACCCTGGTAATTCACTGCAAATGTTGTAACGCTCACAGCAACTTGGTTTGCAATGGCAAACAAAAAGAAGAGCTTCATCTAGGTAGCCACACCTGTGCTATCACCCCTACCAAAAAGCGTGAAAGGCAACACCTTTTGGGCATACCTGAAACAAGGGTTCTGAATGCCAGATGCTTTTGCCTCTTTAGCCACATAATCTGATCGTCCCGTGATGGCCAACCAGAAAGTCTTAGCATCAAAACTATCTGGTACGACTCTGGGGCCATATATGGGTAGGCGGAGACTTTCACCCAATTGCTCCACTATCAACTCGTGGTCGACATTGTATAACCTGAAAGTCATCGTTCCTCCATAGTACATCGTTGTGCCTGTCCAACCCTTTTTAAACTTGAACTCAATGGTGCTCAAGAATTCTGAAGTGATGCGCTCATAGGTATGCGCTTCACAATGCACAAATTCATGCATGCCGAGGACATGGAACATCCTATCCAATTCTTCCGACAGACCCAATTGAAATAAAGTATCGGAGCATAGGTACCTTGTCAGAGTTATTTTCTGTTTAACGTGGGAAGAGTGTTAGATAATTAATTGATAATCCTGGATAATCTTCGAAGAATCGTGTTCGTTCACTTTCCGAACAAAGTATTTCGACCCTATTTATGCCTGGGTTCACGAAATCTTTGTGGGGATAATTCTTGAAGAAAGAATGTTTCTGGCAAAAGAAAGATTCTGGAACGTAGAATGGTTTTTGTGTGTGTAACCCTAAACCGAGGCCAGATTTCCCCCTTTTATAGGAGAACGAAAACTGAAAACGAAAAGTCATACCTTTTCAAGAAAAACGGTAATAACGGTTGGGAAGGTTCAAACGTTCAAAAGTCATACCTTTTCAAGAAAAACGGTAATAACGGCTTCGCCCCTTGGAACCCAGTTTTCAATTACTTGCAGTCAATTACACGTTGGCTCTACGAGCGTGCACTCCGCACTACTCCTAACTCGTTTCCAAGCTTTAACGCATAATTGCATCGGCCTAGAGTAAATCTCATTACTACTAAAATCATGGGTGATACTAAAATCACCAACAAATCCCCCCCATTTTAGTGTAATCCTTGATTTACTTAATATATACAATAAAATATATAAGGGTATATTACAATCAAACAGATGCATAAACGAAAATGTCTTGCGATTGAATTTTCATTTTAGTACAAATATACATTTCAAACACTCGAAAATCTGGGTGTCATAGCGATTGAACCCGTCAATCCATTTGAATGTCAGAAGATATAGTACACATATGTTTCTTACAATACTCTACTATTCATACTTGACACTTTACAAGCCATGTGTCCTTATCCATTAATAAGCATATAGGAAGCCAAGTCCAAACTTCTTGAAGCGGCAAAACTTCATGCTTACATAGGTGATTCTTTTAATCTTGTACCTGCATTTACAATTTTTCAAAAGAACCATTAAGAAGATATACTTCAACCTAACCATCACTTGCAGGTCTGAGCACATACCCTGGGAAGATAAATATAATTGCTCCAATCTTTAACTATGATCTTTCCACATTGAATTCTGCTTCTAACGTCATATTAGAAGGGAATTGGGTATATCAAAGCTAATAGATTTAAATGGACTTTAATCCCATCCCAATTACCGACTTCTTTACTAAGTCTCTAGCTAACCCCTTCGTCAAGTGGTCAGCTAAGTTTTGTTGCGACCGAACAAACTCTATAGATATCACCCCATTCATGATTAATTCTCTAATCATACTATGTCTGACACCCAAATGTCTAGACTTTCCATTGTATATTTGACTATAAGCTTTAGCCAATGTGGCAGTACTATCACAACGGATAGAAATTGGTGATATCGGTTTAGGCCATATCGGAATCTCGTATACCAAGTTCCTTAGCCATTCTGCTTCTTTACCAGCAGCAGCTAATGCTACAAACTCAGATTCCATTGTGGAACTAGTTATACATGTTTGCTTCTTGGAAGCCCATGAGATAGCACCTCCCCCAAGCAAGAACACCCATCCACTTGTAGAGGATGAATCTTCAGCATTATTTATCCAACTAGCATCCGAATAACCCTCTAACACCGAAGGAAATCCCATATATGACAATCCATAATTCATTGTACCCTTCAAGTACTTGAATACCCTAGTTATCGCATGCCAATGATGCCGGCTAGGATTACTCGTAAATCTGCTCAACTTTCCAACCGCATAAGCAATATCCGGTCGAGTGCTAATCATAGCATACATCAAAGAGCCTATAGCTCTTGAATATTCGAGTTGATCTACAGGTTTACCTGTATTTGGCATAAGTTTTTCTCCCGGATCCATTGGAGTACTTACTGGAGAACAACTTTCACAATTGAACTTCTTGAGCATTTTCTCAATGTAATGAGATTGCGTAATTACAATCCCTTTATTTTCCCGTTTAATCTTAATTCCTAGAATAACGTCCGCTTCTCCCATATCTTTCATGGAGAACTTTGATGACAAGAAATTCTTTGTTATATCAATTTGATTTTGGTCGGTACCAAAGATCAACATGTCATCAACATATAAGCAAATGAAAACTCCTTTACCGGATGTATCAAATTTGCTATATACACATTTGTCAGCTTGGTTTAGAATGAAACCATTGGACAAAACAACCTCATCAAACTTTTGATGCCACTGCTTCGGAGCTTGTTTTAGCCCATATAATGACTTAATTAGTTTACACACTTTATGTTCATTACCAGGCATTACAAAACCTTCAGGTTGCTTCATATACACTTCTTCTTCCAAATGACCATTCAGAAATGCTGTTTTGACATCCATTTGGTGAATCACTAGATTATGAATAGCCGCCAAGGCAATCAACAATCTAATAGTAGTGATACGGGCAACAGGAGCATAGGTATCGAAATAATCAATCCCTTCCTTTTGTCTGAAGCCTTGGATAACTAGTCTAGCTTTAAACTTGTCAATTGTACCATCGACTTTCATCTTCTTTTTGAAGATCCATTTGCAACCCAATGGTTTGCAACCTGGTGGTAAATCAGATAGTATCCAAGTATTATTTTCCATGATAGAGCCAATCTCTTCATCAATTGCTTCTTTCCAAAAAGCAGAATCTCGAGACTTGATAGCTTCATCATACGTTCTTGGATCCTCTTCAATACTATAGCAATAATAATATTGAGTGTCAATCTGATCCTTTGATCCCTCAACTAAATATAGTTGGAAATCAGATCCATAAGATTTAGTTTTTCTAGCTCTTTTGCTCCTACGGGGTTCAAGTGCTTGACTTGGCACATCATTTGAATGATCATCTCTTAGAGATTCATCTGAAATAGGTATAGAGTCCTTTGGTCTAGGTACAGAGGAGAAACAGTTCTCATCAAATATGGCATCTCTCGATTCTATAATTGTGTTAATAGAGATCGAGTCATTAGGCTCTATAACATAGAACCTATAGGCCTTGGAGTGCTCGGCATATCCAACAAAGATGCAAGCTACACCCTTTTCACCCAAAGTTTTCCTTTTGGGTCCGGGAGTCTAACCACGGCCCTACAACCCCAAACACGTAGAAATGTCAGGTTGGGTCGTTTCTTATACCAAAGTTCATATGGGGTAGTTTTGTTCCTTTTATTGGGAACTCTATTTAACAAATAGCATGCCGTTAACATGGCTTCTCCCCAAAATCCTTCACTCAGACCAGAGTAAGATAACATGGCATTCACCATTTCTTTTAGCACTTTATTTTTCCTTTCAGCCACACCATTTTGTTGAGGTGTGTAAGGAGCCGTAGTCTCATGAATGATTCCTACGGATTGGAAAAACACAGGATCATAATATTCACCACCTCTATCTGTGCGTAATGTTTTAATCAACACATTTTGTTGCACTTCAACTTCAGTTTTATAAATTTTGAATTTATCTAAGGCTTCGTCCTTAGCGTGCAACAAATAGACATAGCAGAATCTAGATGTGTCATCTATGAAAGTGACAAAATATTTTTTATGCCCTAATGATGGAGTAGCATGCAAATCACATAAATCACTATGTATCAACTCAAGGATGACAGATTTCCTTGTTATACTTTTAAATGGTTGCCTAGTTATCTTAGTTAACATGCAAGTTTTACACTTTTCTACATTTTTATCAAGATTAGGAATTAATTTATCTTTAGACATTTCATGCATTCTTTTATAATGTACATGTCCTAGGCGAGCATGCCATAACGAAGAATTGATAATATTTGAAGAGGACATAAATACAGAACCAGAATCATTAGGAACTCCATTCAAATTCATCATAAACATACCATTATTATAATATCCAAATCCTAAAAACACACCAGACTTTGATAATACATATTTATCTGATTCACACACTTGCTTGTATCCAAGCTTATTTAATACAGGGCCAGAAATTAAATTCTTTCGTAATTTAGGAACATACAAAACATTAAACAAAGTAATAGTTTTTCCGGAACTGAATTCTAACACCACGTTTCCTTTGCCTTCAACGGGAGCGAAGTGATCATCTCCCATGTAGAGGACAGAACCATCTTCCACTGGAACAAAAGTCTTGAACCAGAAACGATCCTTGCAAACATGTGTAGTGGCGCCAGAATCAATCCACCATGCGGTAGCATCATCCTGCACATAAAATGCTTCAGAATTTAGTGAAACAGAATGTTTAATTAAACTATTCAAATCACGAATTGATTTCTGACCTTGGTTTTCGGATTGGTCCTTAGACCCCTTTCCTGAACCACTTGCATTCGCGTTATCGTGCTTTTTAACGAAGCGACAATCCCTCTTGAAGTGGCCTGTTTTACCACACTTCCAGCATTCTAATTTCGGTTTCTTGTTAGCACCGAAACTGCCCTTATTGTCCTTGAAAGCACGCTTCTTTCCTTTGTTTTTGTTGTTACCGTTCCTACCACCCTCTTCGATCATATTAACCGAGGGTCCAGCAATTTCTTTGCCTTTTCCTTTGTTATCCTCCTGCGCTCTTAGAGATTCTTCTATGCGCAAGTGACTTCCAAGTTGGATCAAAGACAGTTCGTCTTTTCCATGTTTCAGATTGTGTTTGAAATCTTTCCACGAAGGAGGCAACTTGTCTATGATGCTTGAGACAGATATTGTTTCATCCATATTTAATCCGTGTAGTGTGAACTGTCCAAGGATTCGGAGGAGTTCATTGAATTGTTCCATGACAGACCTTGATTCAACCATTTTGTAGTTGTTGAAATCAGTCACCAGAAACTTTTTACTGGATGAGTCCTCTGCCATGTACTTGGATTCGAGACAATCCCACAATTCCTTTGCAGATTCTATGTTTTGGTAAATATCAAATAAGGGATCAGACATACCGTTAAGAATGTGCCCTCTGCATATGTAGTCGTCGTTCTCCCACTTTGATCTGCGTCTCAGATTTTCAACTGTGTCATCTTCCCGAATTTCTGGAATCGGTGTAGATAGGACATGCACCACCTTCAACGTTGTCAACATGAAATGCATCTTCTTCTGCCAACGCCTGAAATCTTGTCCTTGAAACTTGTCCAATTTTCCGAAATTTCTGGTCATCTCCTTGACGGTGTTTCCTCCAGCCATGATTATCAGATGAATACTTTGTTCGTTTGTTAGATAATTAATTGATAATCCTGGATAATCTTCGAAGAATCGTGTTCGTTCACTTTCCGAACAAAGTATTTCGACCCTATTTATGCCTGGGTTCACGAAATCTTTGTGGGGATAATTCTTGAAGAAAGAATGTTTCTGGCAAAAGAAAGATTCTGGAACGTAGAATGGTTTTTGTGTGTGTAACCCTAAACCGAGGCCAGATTTCCCCCTTTTATAGGAGAACGAAAACTGAAAACGAAAAGTCATACCTTTTCAAGAAAAACGGTAATAACGGTTGGGAAGGTTCAAACGTTCAAAAGTCATACCTTTTCAAGAAAAACGGTAATAACGGCTTCGCCCCTTGGAACCCAGTTTTCAATTACTTGCAGTCAATTACACGTTGGCTCTACGAGCGTGCACTCCGCACTACTCCTAACTCGTTTCCAAGCTTTAACGCATAATTGCATCGGCCTAGAGTAAATCTCATTACTACTAAAATCATGGGTGATACTAAAATCACCAACAAAGAGTACCTTCGTTCATGCTTCGGGTTATCGACGATGATATCGTGCGAATTTCGGATAACGGATGGTTCGTTTCCAAGGACGGGATGAATCCGCTTCTGTTTGCTTCCCCTTGGAAATTCACTTCGGCGACATTATTGATTCCTGCAACAAAAATTTATAACCCAAAAATAAAGTATGGAAAAAGGAAAAACGATTACTGTAGCCTTGTAGAGGATGGAAAGTAGAGCAACTTTTGTGAAGGGTGTCGACGATTTGGACGGAGTAGAGTGGCAAAGTTGTGAGCTTTTTGGTGGTGAGGTTATGGAGAAAGTTGAAGAACAATGGAGGAAGGAGAAAGATTTGTTAAAAATGGGAGAGAGAGAGAGAGAGAGAGAGAGAGAGAAGGTGAGAAAATCAGATTTAATGGGTTAATTTAGGGTAGAATGAGTTTAAGTGGTGAAAAATCCGGGTGGGGTCCACCAAATAACAAAATCCAAAATTTGAAAAAATATGGTCGTTGGGCCTGACACGGGCGGCCGTATCAGGCCACTGCTTTTTGGCTCCTCCTCCAATAGAGCTGACACGGGTCGTGTCAGCTGACACGGGCGACCGTGTCAGCCTACTAGAAAGCTCCTCTTCTTCAGCTCATTGCCTGACACGGGCCGTGTCAGGTGATACGGGAACCCGTGTCAGGGCCCTATTTTTTCCAAAAAAAATGCTGATTTTTCTCTGTTTTCCTGTTCGCTGTTATCGAATTATCTTCTATGAGTTTAGCTCAAACCTTTTCTTATACACGAAGCGATTTAACTGCGAACCTACAAATAAAATTGGAAGCAAACCAAACACTGAAATAATTAGATTAAACTGTGTGGGTTGCCTCCCACTAAGCGATACGTTTAAAGTCACATGGTTCGACGGTCGTCTCTCTTATCCTCTGAGACGAACATTATCTATCATACCACTTTCATGCCCCTTATAGTAGTGCTTCAACCTTTGTCCGTCCACCTTAAATGTATCCCCATTACTTGGATTTTTAAGTTCTATTGCTCCATGGGGAAACACTTTGTGAACCAAAAATGGACCCGACCACCTGGATTTCAACTTTCCTAGAAAGAGCTTTAATCTAGAGTTAAACAAGAGCCCTAGTTGTCCCTCAACAAACTCCTTTCTCTGCAGCTTCTGATCGTGCCATTTCTTTGTCTTTTCTTTGTAGTGTTTGACATTCTCATATGCTTGATTCCGAAAATCCTCTAACTCGTGGAGCTGAAGGATTCAGGATTCACCCGCTTTAGCCAGGTCATAATTCAAGAATTTGGATGCCCAAAACACTTTGTGCTCCAACTCTAGTTTCAAGTGACAAGTTTTACCATAAACCAACTGATAAGGAGACATACATATGGGAGTTTTGAAAGCCGTTATGTATGCCCATAGTGCATCTTCTAACTTTACTGCCCAGTCTTTCCTAGATGCGCATACCGTCTTTTCCAAGATTTGCTTTATCTGCCTGTTGGACACTTCGACCTGGCCACTCGTTTGAGGGTGATACGGAGTGGAGATCTTGTGTTTAACATTATATTTCTTCAGCAGGTTCTCCATCAGTTTGTTCAAAAAGTGAGTACCTTCATCGCTAATAAGTGCTATCGGCACCCCAAATCTCGAAAATATATTGTTCTTCAGAAATGTCACAACCACTTTAGATTCATTGGTGGGCAATGCCACTGCTTCCACCCACTTTGATACGTAGTCTACTGCTACCAAGATGTAATTTTTTCCAAAAGACGGTGGAAATGGCCCCATGAAGTCTATTCCCCAGACATCAAACAATTCAACCTCCAGCATATCGTTTTGCGGCATTTGATTTCTCTTAGAAGTATTCCCCGTTCTTTGACATTTGTCGCATTCTTTGACGATGTCTTGGGCATCTTTGAACAATGTGGGCCAATATAGACCTGACTGAAGAACTTTGGCCGTTGTTCGATCACCACTGAAGTGTCCTCCATAATCCGAGTCATGACAAGCTCTAAGTACATCCCTTTGTTCCTCCTCCGGGATGCATCTTCTGACCAGCCCATCCACTCCTCTCTTGTATAGGAATGGGTCACCGCACAAGTAAAACCTGCAATCATGAACAAACTTTTTCTTTTTGTTAGAGTCAAAATCGTTAGGGATCACACTGTTGGTGTAAGCCCTAGAGGCCAATACTTTTGGTACTTGTATCGAATTATTTATTAATAATAAAAGGCATTTTTCTTTATTATGTTTGTTTAATAAAGTCCCTGGAATAGATAGTCCATTTAATGTATCAAGTATGACTTAATCATGAGATCACATTAAACATAAGGACACTATTCTTAAAGTGTCTGTAGTCAAGCTTTATTATGAAATGGGATAACATTAAAGCATGGAGACTATTATGTTTGTAGACTGATGATCACGTCTCATGGATCATGGATAAAGAGTTATCAAGTCTTAAACATAGGTATGAATATTAAGAGTAATATTCATACTGGATTGACCCGCTATGAGAATACTATATAGAAAGTTATGCAAAGTGTCATAAGTTATTCTCATGGTGATAATAGTGTATACCACTCTTCGACCTGAAACCACTATGGATCCTAGATGTAGAGTCGAGTGCTTTATTGCTGATCCAACGTTGTCCGTAACTGGATAACCATAAAGACAGTTGATGGGTACTCCACGAAGCATGCTGAGGGACATGAGTGTCCTAGATGGAATTTGCCAATCCTGCTTAACAGGATAAATGTCTATGGGCCCAATATTGAACTGGACAAGGATGACATAGTCTATACCTTGTGTTCAATATAGACATAAGGGCAAAGGGGTAATTATACACATAATTATTATCACAGGAGGTTTTGTCAGATCACATGACATTTTCGTGACTTGGGTAGCAGTGATGTGTTGCTAGATACCGCTCACTGTTTATTATGTTAAATGCGTGATTTAATATAATTGCCAGCGTCGCGAAAACCTATAGGGTCACACACAAAGGACGGATTGATGAGAGATAGAATAATTAAGGAACATCGTAGGGTACGGTGTACTTAAGCTAAATACGAAATATGGTAAGGTACCAAATACTTAAGTGATTTTGGCATATTATGAGATATAGGCCAAAATGCACTTAAGTGGGCTTTTTGGCTTGAAGCCCACACAAGTGGTTCTATAAATAGAGCTCTTGTGCAGAAGCTTTGTAAGGATATACAACACAACTGAAGAGTTGGAATTTCGTATCTCTCTTTCCCTCACTCAAAGCCTTCATTCACAAACAGCTAGCACTGCGATTGAAGGAATCCGTTCGTGTGGACTGAGTAGAGACGTTGTCATCATTCAACGTTCGTGATCGCCCCGTGGATTTGTTTCAAAGGATTCGATCATTATCAGAGATCTACACCAAAGGTTTGAATCGCCACAAGAGGTAACGATTCTATCACTGATCATGCTCATTCGTAAGGATCACTAATGGAGAAATTTTTTAAATTCCGCTGCGCCTTGGATGGCAATTCTCCTTCACACACACCCCACCAAATAATTTGCGTAGTCTGCGAACCAAGGGATACCGATAACAACGAGGATGTGTTCATCAGTGAACTCATCCTTTATCGGTCTCTTTTATTTTGTTTCTTCAATTGGTGACATTCGGGATAGATGATCCGCCACTGTGTTTTCACACCCTTCTTTATCCCGGATCTCTACATCAAATTCTTAGAGGAGTAAGATCCACCTGAGAAGTCTCGACTTAGAGTCTTGTTTAGCAAACAAATATTTCAAAGCGGCATGGTCCGTATACACAACAACCTTCGATCCTACAAGTATTGCCTGAATTTGTCAAATGCATAAACCACGACCAACAACTCTTTCTCAGTGGTTGCATAGTTCATCTGTGCAGGGTTCAACACATGACTAGCATAGTAAATGACATGTAATAACTTCTCTCTTCGTTGTCCTAGGACTGCCCCTACAGCAATATCACTAGCATCACACATGATCTCAAATGGAAGAGACCAATCGGGGGCAATAATAATGGGTGCTGAAATCAATTTGCTCTTCAATGTCTCAAAGGCCATGGTGCATTCTTTCTCGAACAAAAATGCCTTATCCTTAACCAATAGAGTGGTCAGCGGTTTTGCGATTTTTGAGAAATCTATTATGAACCTGCGGTAAAAACCCGCGTGTCCTAAGAAACTCCTGATACCCTTCTCATTAACAGGAGGTGGGAGTTTAGATATCACTTCCACTTTTGCTTGGTCAACTTCAATTCCCTTGTAGGAAATTTTGTGACCCAATATTATCCCTTCTCGCACCATGAAGTGACATTTTTCCCAGTTCAGAATTAAACTTGTTTTCTGGCACCTGTCTAAAACAAGAGAGAGATTAGTTAAACATTTATCAAATGAGGATCCAAAGACCGAAAAGTCATCCATGAAGACTTCCATATGCTTTTCGAGCATGTCGGCGAAAATGGAAGTCATGCATCGTTGGAAGGTGGCAGGAGCATTACACAACCCGAATGACATTCTTCGGTAAGCAAATACACCATATGGGCATGTGAATGTTGTCTTTTCTTGGTTTTCCGGAGCGACTGCAATCTGATTATACCCGGAGTATCCATCTAGAAAATAGTAGTAATCATGTCCGACTAACATTTCCAATATCTGGTCAATAAATGGCAAACGGAAGTGGTTCATCCTAGTTGATGTATTCAACCTTTTGTAGTCAATGCAAACGCGCCACCGGATAATTGTCTAAGTAAAAATTAACTCATTTTTTTCATTCCTTATCACGGTGGCCCTCCCTTTCTTAGGGACAACATGCACTGGGCTCATCCAAGGGCTATTGGAAATAGGATATATAAGACCTGCGTCTAACAATTTCACCACCTCTTTCCAAACTACCTCCTTCATTGCAGGATTGAGTCTTCTCTGTGGTTAGACTACCGGTTTATGGTCTTCTTCCATGAGAATTTTATGCATGCACACAGTAGGGCTAATACCTTTCAAATCTTCGATTGCCCATCCAATAACATTTTTGTACTTTTTTAGGACTTGGATGAGCTTTTCTTCTTGGATATTCTGTAGGATCGAGTTTATGATAGTAGGACATTTTCCTTCAGGATCGATAAAGACATATTTAAGATTCTAAGGAAGTTGCTTCAACTCCGTTCCCTTCTTTGACTCTTCATCCTTCTCACTAGATTAACGTAGGCGTAAATCCTCCCACCGGTGTGGTCGAGATCCTTTCCATGGAGGTTGTGCGTCTAACAAGGCTAGCACTTAAGATTCCCCGTTGTCCACTTCTTTATCACTATCGAAAATGGACAAACTCAACACTCTTTCCAAAGGTGTCTGTGGTGCATTTAAAGGACTATCATATGTCATCACCTGATCCAGAACCTCTGTAGTATGACTGGTACAAATATCATCCTTATACCTCATGGTATTTCGAACATCAATCTTCAATTCCTCATCATAAACCTTCAACATCATGGTCCCTTCTTCTATGTTGATCAAGCACCTTCCCGTTTCTAAAAAGGGTCTCCCAAGAATGAGTGGAATCTCTTCATCTTCTAGCTTTTCAAGAATTACAAAATCCACCGGAAATACAAACTTGTCAATTTTCACCAGAACATCTTCAAAAATACCATACGGTTTCTTGACCGAATGATTGGCGAATTGGAGTGTCATTCTGGTATCTTGCATAGCCCCTATACCAAGCTTCTTGTAAATGGATAATGTCATGAGACTCACACTAGCTCCCAGATCAATAAGAGCTTTGTTGAATGACCTATCTCCAATAGTACAAGGGATAATGACAACTCCTCGATCTTTCTTCTTTATCGGAATCTTTATACCCTATAAAATAGCACTACAAGTTTCAGTTAGAATAATCGAGTTGGTGTCGGCGGTATGCCTCTTCAAAATGATGTCCTTCATGAACTTGGCATAATTAGGAATTTGTTCAAGTGCCTCCAACAGTGGAATGTTAATCTCCAGCTTCTTGAACAACTCTAAGAATTTTTCAAAGTTTTTCTCATGTTGTCCCTTTTTCTTATTTCTAGTGGGGAAGGGAAGCTTAACAACCGACTTAGGCTCAATGACTGTTTCTTTCACAACAGGTTTCGATGATACCACTTCTTTTCTCACAATTTCATTTTCTTTGATCTCAAGATCTACTTCGATCAATTGATCTTTCTCTTCATCCACCTCCTCGACTACTTCATCATATTTACCACTTCTTGTTGTCATAACACTCATATTATTATGCTCTCTAGGATTTTTCACGGTTGCACTAGGTAGAGCACCTTGTGCTTGAGAACTCGAAGCTAATTGCAAAGTGATTTGACCCATTTGGACTTCAAGATTCTTTATGGATGTCGTGGTGTTTTTCTGATTGTTCTGGGTTTCTTCTTGAAATTGAACATTATGAGCTGCCATTCTTTCAATTGCAATTTCCCAATCAAATTTCTTAGGGGCTTGTTGCTGCTGATGTTGTTGATATTGAGTTTGGTACTAACCATGTTGAGGAGCGGTTCCTTTTTGGTCTTTCCATGAGAAGTTGGGATGATTCTTCCAACCCGGATTGTACGTGTTGGAATAAGGATTATTCTGCTTCAAAAATTTGATTTCCTCCACTTGTTGAGGAGTTACAAAATAATATACAGTTTGGTGCAGACCATTACAAATCTCACAACAGACAGTAGGAGCTTGTTGGACCTGTGCCACCTGTTGGGTACCTATATTCATCGCCTTCAACTTCTTCTCAACTTCAGCAACTATAGTATCTTCAATATGGATTTTATTAGTTTCCAACTTTAAATCTATAACCCTTCTGGTTTGCTCTGACATCTATCGTACAACTCCAAGTGCTCATTAGCAGCAATATCTTCAATGATCTTCTCGATACCGGTGGCTGTTGAAAAATTCGTGGAGCCACCGGCTACGGTATCAATCAGCTGTTTGGCCTTTATTTTGAGACCATTCATAAACATATGCATCTGTTCGGTTGGATCCATATTATGAGTTGGGCAGGCGACCAGGACTCTCTTGAATATCTTGTAAGCGTCTCCCAAAGTTTCCCCGTCCTTTTGCTTAAAATTCAGAATATCACACCTCTTTCGCAGAAATACCGATGTTGGAAAATACTCATTCAAGAAGGCTTTTTCCATTTCTTCCCAAGATGTGATGCTACCAGCAGGTGGAGAATAAAACCATTCTTTGGCGTCTTCTGCCAAGGTGAACGAGAACATTCTCAATTTCTTAGCTTCTTCGGTGTGACCATCAATTTTTAGAGTGTTGCTCATGGTCAGAAACCTCTGCAAATGCTTGTTTGCATCTTCATTTACTTTTCCAGTAAAATGCTTCCTTTCAAGCTGATTAATAATACTCGGATGCAACTGGAAATTAGCCACATTCACTGTTGGTTTACAATAGTTAATATATCGGTTGGTGCATTTGCACCTCCGTAGTCACCCAACAGTCTTTCTGGTGGCGGTGGAACATCAGCCATAATTTCGATCTCTCTATCGGAACCTGAATCTAAACCTGAATGAATGGAAAGTTGTTCTTCGTCTGATTCCAATCTGGCCAATCGAGCTTGCCTGAGTCTCGCCCACAAGGTTCTCTCGATTTCTGCGTCAAAAGGAAAATCAGCTGAGGCCTTGCCTCACATACAAATATCAGACACAGATTAGTTGATATAATCGAAATAAATTATTAAAATAACAGAAAATAAATTTTAGTTACAAAGCAAAAAAAATTCAATTGAGATAATTTAAATTTATATTTGGCAATCCCCGACAACGGTAACAAAAATTTGATCGGGAAAATAGCAAGTGTACTATTTTGCCGATGTAGTAATAGAAGGGATGTTTCCCAAATATCGATCTCGAGGGTTGTGCAGCAATATACATGTAAATTATTACTCAAGTTAATAAAATTGATAGTTGGGGTTTTGTAAAAAGTCACTGTAAGATAAAGACAAAATAAATCTTTTCACAAGTTATAATAATATGCTAAGGATGGTGTATGAAAATCTCATATAATGACCCTTGAATGTATATCTCCTTCATAATGAAAATTGTTTCAATGATCAGATCTTAAGATTTTTTCCCCCTAAGTCCTCAAAGGGAAACCTTTGGTCATTCAATCTAACCTCTAAGTCCTTAGGCGATTATGATGAAACCAAGAAATTATAGATTAACAAGAATAAACCGGTAACCATAGGGTTTCCCTAGTCCTAGGTGATATCTACTATGGTTTCACTATATAAAAACCTTAACAATTGCAATCCTGTTTATTGTTAACCAAACAACATTCTAAATTTTTCTGATAAAGAAAGCATTACGCACATTACACAGTGAAATTAACAACAAACATAATATATTAAGGAAATGATAAATTCAGAGTCATTACACGATTAATTCAAGGACACCCCCTGGCATTGGGGGGTTTAGCCTCTCATATTATTCAAATAAGATACAAAATAAAATCGAGACATTACAAAAGGATGGGAATTCTGTTGATCTTCAATCACATTCTCTCTTGAAGGAACTCCGTTCTTCGTCGCTTTTGACCGCTTCAATCTTTATCGTCTCCAATTTGTGATCGTGAAAAAATACCTTTCCCCCTATTCAAAAATCCCCTAAATAGTTCATGATCACTAATTTGATATAGGAAAAGTCCAGAATGCCCTCCGGGATCATCCGTGCCAAAATACAGCAAAAACTGGAAAATGAGGTGTCCAAGCCAACACTGACTGTGTCAGGCAACACGACAGACCGTGTTGGCTATCTGATGAAGAGGTCTTGACACGCCCCTCCAGGGAGGCTGACACGGGCACCCGTGTCAGTTCCCTATTTTCTTCCTCTAGCTTTCCTCTCTTGACACGGCCGGTGTTAGACAACACGGGTGGCCATTTCAGGACTACTGTGTTGCCCAATTTCCTCTTCCGACGGGCCCGAAACGTCCGATTCGCTTGGCTATCCCTCTGGTGCTCTTGCTTACACCTGAAACCAACAAAACTACCATAAAGAGACATAAAATGGAGTATAATGATGCAAACCAAATATAATCAACAACTTGAAATAACAATGCAAAACATCTAATTTACTAAACAGAACGATAAAACAGGTAGACTAATGTGTTACCGACTTCGTGAAAAGGTGCCGAATGAGTGTCAGAAAACAAGTAGAATTGGAGACTGATCATAACCCCAAACTTAGCTTGTTGTTTATCCTCAAGCAACTTTTAGAAAAAAAAATCATGTCACCATTCATCAACAAAACAAAGCTTTTAAAAACATACCTATGAGATCTTCCATTATTCTCCTTTATTTCTACCTTCCATTTGGCCTGATCATCGAGGTTGAATGATATTCCACACCTACACTTGATGGTACTGCTCTCCTGCCATCTCTATTCACACTCTCACCAATTATCTCAGGTGTTAAAGTATTTAGACTCAAAATTCATATTACACAATACCATACCATAGGCTTGCATAAGCTCTTTTTCAATTACCAGATGCATAATACACACACTTTTTAAGGTCTTTCCAGGTTGTAATGGCGCTTGTGTTATGGTGGGATATTATATAGATACGTAGGTTAATGGTTCAGAGTAACTATGATCATTCTTTTCCCCATGTTTATTCCAAAGTGTCACTTCTAGAATTTTTTCTAGTATTTTCCTTTCTGGGTTAGCTATCTTCGAATACTCAGTTTTTGGAATTTTCTTTTATTCTTGGTATCCAACTGAGTTCTCCTTCTGATGAGTGCCTTTCTTTATGATTTTTTTTTTCAGGAGTTGATTTTTCAACTTTTTTTTCCAGGTGCACTCACCTTGTTTTCACTATTGTACAACTACCTCAAACTTAAAGGATGTTATTCCAACAACAACCATAAACTTGGAATGTAACCTAGATCCAAAAATGAAACACGATAATTACGTACATGGTAGGGAACTGTTTGGGCCATGGGTTATTGATGCAGTAAATTCACAAACAATGGGATACATGCTCAAATGGGGTTAGTAAAGGATAAAAACAATACATGGGATACCAAGAAAGGCTCGGGGTTAAAACAAAAAATGTGCCTAAGTGTGTGCAATCATGCAATGGATATCAAAAAAGAGCAGACGCAAGTTTTAAATGAGAAAAATATACCTGAATGATCTCTCTTATGATGAATATTATGTTTGGATTTTTATGTCCTCGCCATGTGTTGGTGTAAGCCCTAGAGGCCAATACTTTTGGTACTTGTATTGAATTATTTATTAATAATAAAAGGCTTTTTCTTTATTATGTTTGTTTAATAAAGTCCCTAGAATAGCTAGTCCGTTTAATGTATCAAGTATGACTTAATCATGAGATCACATTAAACATAAGGACACTATTCTTAAAGTATCCGTAGTCAAGCTTTATTGTGAAGTGGGATAATATTAAAGCATGAAGACTATTATGTTTATAGACTGATGATCACATCTCATGGATCATGGATAAAGAGTTATCAAGTCTTAAACATAGGTGTGAATATTAAGAGTAATATTTATACTGGATTGACCCGCTATGAGAATACTATATAGAATGTTATGCAAAGTGTCATAAGTTATTCTCATGGTGATAATGGTGTATACCACCCTTCGACCTAAAACCACTATGGACCCTAGATGTAGAGTCGAGTGCCTTATTGCTGATCAAACATTATCCGTAATTGGATGACCATAAAGACAGTTGATGGGTACTCCACGAAGCATGCTAAGGGACATGAGTGACCTAGATGGAATTTTCCCATCCTGCATAACAGGATAAATGTCTATGGGCCCAATATTGAACTGGACAAGGATGACACGGTCTATGCCTTGTGTTCAATATAGACATAAAGGCAAAAGGGAAATTATACACATAATTATTATCACAGAAGGATTTGTCAGATCACATGACATTTTCGTGTCTTGGGTAGCAGTGATGTGTTGCTAGATACCGCTCACTGTTTATTATGTTAAATACGTGATTTAATATAATTGCCAATGTCGCGAAAACCTATAGGATCACACACAAAGGACAAATTGATGAGGGATAGAGTAATTAAGGAATACCGTAATGTACGGTGCCCTTAAGTGAATTATAGAACATCGTAAGGTACAATGTACTTAAGTAGAATACGAAATATGGTAAGGTACCACGCGCTTAAGTGATTTTGGCATATTATAAGATATGGGCCATATACACTTGAGTGGGCTTTTTGGCTTGCAACCCACACAAGTGGTTCTATAAATAGAACCCTTGTGTAGAAGCATTGTCACACTTGCAATTTCGTTTCTCTCTCTCTCTCTCTCTCTCTCTCTCTCTCTCTCTCTCTCTCTCTTAAGCCTTCATTTGTAGCAGCTAGCACTGAGATTGAAGGAATCCGTTCGTGTGGACTGAGTAGAGGCGTTGTCATCGTTCAACGTTTGTGATCGCCACAAGAGGTAACGATTCTATCACTGATCATGCCCATTCGTAAGGATCATTAAAGGAGAAATTTTAAATTCCGTTGCATTTTGGATTGCTATTCTCCAAGACAAAGAGTAAGTTTTAGGAGAAGTCCTTTGAGGTCAACTTTGAATTTTAGCATTCTAAACGCATGAGGCCTAGTTGCTCTTCAACAAATTTTGCATTCTAAAGGCATGAGGCCTAGTTGCTCTTGAACTCCTTTAAGCATGGGTAAATCCTAATTCTAAGTCCTTTCTCCTTTTGCATTTTGGTTCACATCAAAACAAACCCAAACAACACAAAATAACAATATATATAATAATGGGCTCAAATGAGCAAAAGAAAAATGACATAAACATAAAATATGTGCTCAAGTGAGCAAAATAAAAATCAAGATGAATAATGAGCATGAAATAAATGACATTAAAGGTAAATGATAAGAATTTAAAAGCTCAAATTAAAGTTAGTAGTTAGTAGAGTTATGTTAGCTTGTCATAAGACAATGTAGCGCTATGTGAAGCAATCGTAAGTGGACTAATATAGTAGCGACACCTATCTAAGGCCGGTCAATAAGAATATAGGCAAAGAACACAAGTTAGAGGTCATGACTAGTAAGCCAAGCTCCATAAACTCGCCATGCCAAACAAAAGGGGAAGGGCCTTGTATTGACTTTTGGTTATTTGCTTGACCAATAAGTAACCTATCTTTGACACAAAATAACTCACTTGATCATGGATCAAGTTGAGTTTGGTTTGGATCAAAGAAGATTAAACTCCTATTTGTCAAGACCAACCTCAAGACTTTAACTCATTGGCCATCGAGGGAAAGAAAGGGATGAAGATGAAAGGGAGGGGTAAGAAGTCAACAACCAATCCCAATTGATCAAGGGATAACTCATCCTTGATCAAATTCATTCATCTTTCTAGGTGATGATCCTTAAGGATTCTCAAACCACAAGATCCAATGAATTTGATCAAAATTGAATCAATTCAACATTGATCAACACCGAACAGAAGAAAAATAAGTATAACAAGTCAAGAAGTCAGTAATATTTTTTGGTATTTTTTGCATTAAAAGAAAATACAAATAAAAAATAAGCAAACAAAGTTGAACCTCAAATTCAATTCAATACAACTTCAATGAGTCCAATTAAAATCTCATATGTTTAACATAGTCAAACAAACTTTGACTAATTTTCTCGCAAAATTTTAAAGTCAGAAAGTAATTAAAATCAATTAAAAACAATCAAAAATAGCATAATATGAATTAAAATCTCAAATAATCTCAAAACAAACAAGAAATTATTGGGACTATTTTTCATTGACTTATCATGATCCATAGGTGCTACGAAAATATTCTTGTATTTTTTAAAAGTCAGAAAGCATTTTGGAATGAATTAAAATCATTAAAAAACCAAATAATTCATGAAAAATATCAACTGAGATCAAAAAAATAATTAAAAATCATAATATGAAACTAGATTTTTCAAGAAACTTTTTAGAGTTGGTCTCATATTTTTCTGACCTCATATGAATTTTTAATGAATTTTTGAAAATGAAATGAATTAAGAGAAAATGAAATAAAACCAAAAATGCTGAGCCACCGGATCCAATTCATTAATTGACGTGGCACACTGCACGGCTTGGATCTGATGATGCACGGTAGACTCAAGTCAACAGTGCAACATGATGAATTAAAACAAGTAATTAAAACAGACACATGAGATTATATCGTGAGAGAGAGATCCAAGGGCTTTGGTTAACACACGTGGTGGTGGCGGTGAAAACCACCGTCTTCTCCGGCCAACCAACAGATTCCGGCCAAATTTGCAGAAAAATAAATCTCAACAAAAATGAAAAACAAGGACATGGAAATGAAGCTCGTGTGATGTAGATCATCACTGTACGATTGGATTCCTTTTATTCTTCCTATATTGAGAGAAAGATGAAGGAGAAAATCATGGTGTCCACACGGATTGTTCATGAAATGGAAAATTGAATACACCAAAAGCTTGCCTCAAGTATGAGGACTTAAGAGAACCACAGAAACACAAGAATACTACATTGAATTAGGAGTTTCAGATCCAAACAGTTTGAGTTTATACCTTTGGAATGGTGAGCTTCTAGCGACGAGTTCTTCAAACTTCTTGTTCCTCTTTGGTCTCTGAATGTAAGGGAGATGATTGGCTAAGGAATCTGGCTTTGAAATTCAACTAATGTTGCTGAATTTCAAGCTCGAAAATGTGAAGAATAGTGAATTATTCCTTTGGTGAGGGTTATGGTTTCAGTTCTGTAGCATAAGGGATCTCCAAAAGGTTATCAAATGAAGCTCATGAGGCCCTTATTTATAGGTAAATGCTTCTGAATTCATACTTTGCTCATGTGCATGGGATTTTAAAATTTGAGTGCATGGGCCTTTGTGGACGTGTGAAAGGCCCATGGATGGCTGAAGGAGCTTGCCAAGTTCACATAGAAGGCATGTGGTCGTGTACATTGGATGCAAAGGACTTGCATTTCATGTTTCAACATAAAATCTCAAGAATACACATAAATGAAAAGAAATTTGAAACTCAAAAATGGTAGACCCCAAGGACTATTGTGTGTAATGGTTAGAAAGATATTGAAATAAGGAACAAAAGTCATGTTGGGAGAAAAATCATTTGGCATGTGCAAATTGATCAAAACTGGCTTGGAAAATTCAAGTACAAAACATGTTCAAATCACTTTGAAAAAGTTCACCAAAAGTAAGCTTGATCAAACCCCTCTATCCTCATGATACAAGATTCAAATGAAAAAGTATCCAACATTAAAGTTGTATATCTTTTCAAAATGGTCAATATAGACTCAAAGTTTGCATCATTTGGATTTTCTATGACAAAGGTATGGGTATTTGAAGTTGGGTACTTTTTCAAATTCAGTGAATTAGGTCCAAGATGACTTATAATGTTTTGCAATATCACATGAATTTCCTTTAGGATTATGAAGTTTTGTCCAACATAACATTTTAAGAAGAAATCTCAAGATTTCCAATGCCTTTGGTATCACCCCAAAATCATAAAAATTAAGGAAGTTATGCCCTTGGCAAGTTGACCCAAAATTAGGGTTTCAGTCAAATTGACCTATAATGTTTTGAAATGAATGATGACCTTCCAAGTTTCAAATGGATTTTTCATGAACATGAAAGTTTTTTATATGGTTCTTAGGAACATTTTGGCTTTTGGGGCCATCTTCATTTTCCAATAACATCAAATATTGTAGCTCATTGAATCTCAGTTTAGTCAGATGACTTGACTGGTCAACTTTTCAAAGTCAAACTTCCAATCTTGATGAATAAATGATTGTGGGGCCTAAAATAGGCTCATATATGAATAAAATGATAAATGAAAGAACTTCCCTTGATTAAATTTGATCATAGGTTGAGATTGCTTCATGGGCAAGGCACATTCAATGCATAGTGAAATTAGGGTTTCCTTGGGAAACAATCTTCAAGCCCTCTGGGTTATCTTGATCAAATTGGAAAATTGAGATACTTGGGAGACATATATGATGATTAGGAACTTTGTGGACCATTTTCATGATTTTTCTCATCTTCATCTAGCCATTGCATTGGGCTTAGGAGCCTCCTAGGAGCATTGTGAAGCACATGATCACTTGAGCTTCAAAACAAAAAGAGTTAGTGACATATTTTTGTGATTTTGGTTAGTAATAAAATAAGAAAAGAAATAATATACAATACAAGCATGCTTGGTGATCTCAAACTACTCAAATAAGTCCCAACCCTAGGGTTAAGGAGCCAAACATGCTATGATCCTTAAGGCAATGCACTTGTGCAATAACATGATGCCATGTGGGATCTTAGGGTCAAAATTAGGGTCTTACAGATGCCCCTATTTAAAGGTCATTCTAGTGGGATATATGAAGGTTAAAATCTTCGTCTCGACGAGATAGAATGAGCTTAAATAATAGCAAAGAGACGAATTTTGGTCCTTAAGAGACCTTATGATGCAAATGTATGCATGCAAAATAAAATCTTTATGGTGAATAATTTCCACAAAGGAAAAGAAATTGGGAGGTACTGAATATCCATAGGAGTAACACACTCACTAGGGAAACAGAGACTCTGGGGGAAATAAGGTAAAAATGCGCGAGCAGGTCACGACTTGAAAACTTGCTGGGAGACACGAAGGAATTCCACCAAAATAAATCGATGGAAAGACTCGAGCTAACGCAAAGATGCATGTATTGGGGAATATACCCATACATCACAACTATCCACAAAGTATACATCGGATAAAAAAAATCCAGACTCAGATGGGGATGTCCACAAAGGACTCAACTAAGGAAGAAACAACGAGATATTACTGGTTACTGGGTAATAAACTCAAAGAGAGACATGTTATTAAAAACACCGGTTACTGGGTGAGAGAACAACACGCTCAGGGAGAAAGAATATCTAAGACCGATATAAGGGTGAAAGATATCAATCGTCCGAAACATCTGAGGAGGACCCAAAAGGTACATCTCAACTCAGGAAAATCTGACTCCACAGGGGATAAAAAGTCATAATAGGGAGCAGAAGGAAGGAACACCAGGGATATCGGTTATTGGGTATATAATAGGTGACCAACCAGGCGTGAATTGGGAACATCCAAGACACTCATCATCCGAAAGGAGGGCTGAAAAAGCAAACTCGACTTACAGGATGGACATTCTATTGCACAAGGAAATACGAATCTTACTCGACTGGGGAAGAAAAAGACTTCGACTGAAGAGCGCATGAGATATATTATCTACTACCGTTACATGGGTAAAAACGTAGATAACATACTCGCATGGAAGATTATCCGCAACCGGTTACTGGGTTAATAAAGGATAAATTGATTGAAAAGAAAGGACAGCAGAATATCAGTTACTAGGTATAAAATGATGACCAATCAGAAGGAGAAACAATCATCACCAAACAAGGGTAAATGAAAGATGACTTGCTAGGGATACATTGCCTGACAAAATCAATGATCCAAGAGATATATCACCGGTTACTGGGTGGTATACTAAAAAACGAAGGAATATCAATACTGATTACTAGGTAAAGATAACCAACAAAGAGGGGATTACATCTACCGGTTACTAGATAGAAAACCACAGAAATAGGACTTACAACTACCGATTACTAGGTAGAAGGCCACAAAATCCGCTGGGGAAAGGATGAACAATTACTGGTTACTGAGCAATTGAACAACTGAACCACAGGGAACTGTAGGAGATAACAAGAAAGGAAATCAATCTAGGAACAAACTAGAAAGACATAATCAAACAAGACTCAACCCGATGAGGATATAACTCAGGGGAGTAATTCCATCCCGATACATAACTGGGGAGGAAACCGAAACAATAATCATCCACGAGGACATAACTCAGTGGGGAAGAAAAAGGAAAGGTAAACACTTTCTGCATATGGGGCTGACTCTATATGGAGAGATCAGACACAAACATCCGCTTGGGGAAGAACGTTTCACCAATAGCAGGAGATAACAAGCAAAGATATATGGAAAAGAATGCATCATGAATATCTCAATGCTATGATTATGCATGTATATGCATGATTAATGCTGACAAACAGACATATCTAACACAAACAAGTCCAAGAATCACGAGCAGACACTCGACAAACGTCTCGACAAGAAAGGAGAAGCCCACTGGAGAACTCAGCTTGGGAGTAACCCTAGAGGGATGAAAATAAATCATCGGGGATATCAAACCCTATCCCAAATCTAAACTCACTAAGGATACAAAGAAGATGTATTCAGGAGCAGCGAAAGAAGATGATCAAACAAAGAACTCAACTTTGATGGGGATTATCTCTGGAATAAGAATAAACAAGGGAAGACTTTAACCATAGCTGGGAATAGGCAAAGTCAAAGCTTCCAATTGCAGGAGATAACACTCTGCACGGGAGAAGTCTTCCTGGGGAAAGCAATCCTGAGATAAGGAAGATGCAGAAAACCTGTCGGGGAGTTTCCATCAACTCTCTCGGAGACAGGTGGTTTAATAACAATAAGATCCGTCGGAGAAGAAACTCTACTAGGGAAGCTTATTAAGGGATGATGTGAAACTCCGTGGGGAACAACCACCAATCAGATGTACATCAATCAAAACACTCCCTTTTATCTGTCGGAGAGGAAACTCTGCAAAGGGGCATAATAGCATTTTGCTCCACTGGGGAAGGAAATAAACATTTTCACCACCAGATCTTAATGCTAGAAGAAATCTTCAGACTCAGAGGAGATACAAACATCAAACTCTGATCTGGCAACCCTATTGGGGACAAGCTGTAAATGCTCTTGAGGAAACCATTCTTGCTGGAGAAATTGGAAATGAATCCTTCATCAACAAGCGACATACCGGGGATACCTCTTTTCAAAATAAATGAAATGGGAAATAAGCCCTTCATCAATTGCACTAGGCAACTTCCTGCTGAGGAGACAACTATCTGGAAAGGTAGCTCTGCAGGGAACACATGCTTACTCCGTTGGAGATTCTTACTCAGGCTGGGGAAAGACAATCTTCCTTGTGAGTAAATAGTCAAGATAATGAGATAAGGAATATTCCCAACTTAAAGCATATCAACTTTTATCAGTCTATAAGGGATTTTAGGTCAGTCCACATAAGGGATGACAACCATACAAATGATAAAACACAAATGCTAGTGCCTGATATAGAGGGACACACATCTCTAAAATATCGAGGCAAAAATGGAAAAGAAGGGATCGTTCACAGATCAACCATATACCAATCATGGATTTCCAAAACTCCACGGGAGAAACAAGTATGTATACACAAACAAACTACCGAGAATGCATTGGATGAACATCCAAAAATCCTGCTAGGGGAAAGCAATCCATGTTGCCATCAAGGAGAACTTATCATACCAGACTCTCTAGGAAGTTGATGATGATAATATAAGGAGCAAGAACGCCATAATATGAACAAATGTATTACCCTTTGGTGATCATACTATCCTTGGGAAAGCACTGAGGACATTCCACTTATCCTTTTAGTCATTGTGAATGTTCACTTTGTTTAAAACAGTTTATTTATGAAAACTTTATTTGTTTAAAACACTGATATTCATCAATTAAAACATGCCAATATTTATTAAACAGAAACAAATAAGAGTGTAAAGAATTGGATAAAGGCTCAAATTTATTTATGAGAATGGTAGTCCGCAAATGGAGAGACTCCATGGATCTTTACAAATTTGAAATTGGTGATATACATGGAAAAGGGCTACATTGAACATAATGACTGTTTCTCCACCAACTCTGAATCCACTGTATTCGAAACTTCAGTTAATGATGACTAAGCGAGAATCTTGACAGATGACAGTTGTAGAACAAAGTCTTGTTAGGATACAATTACTTGCCAAATCCCTAATTTTTGCCTAGATTGCCCCAGGGTGAGGTACTCAATCTAGCGGGATATATATTCATTTTTTCATGTCTCTAACTTTTTCCTGGATCGCCCTTTCGGGTTTTCAATCCACCGAGACGCTCATTTTTGCCTAAGTCGCCCTTTCGGGTTTTCAACTTAGCGAGCTATTCTATTTTTACTTTTAGGGGAAGTATTTCTTGACTGCATCTGAATTCACGGGACGAGTGAAATCCTCCCCATCCATAGTTGTGAGCAACAGAGCACCGCCTGAAAAGGCTCTCTTAACAACGTATGGACCTTCATAGTTTGGAGTCCACTTGCCCCTGGAATCGGGCGCGAAAGACAAGACTTTCTTGAGCACAAGGTCACCTTCTCGAAACACACGAGGCTTGACCTTCTTATCAAAGGCTTTCTTCATCCTTTGTTGATATAACTGACCAAGGCACATGGCAGTTAATCTCTTCTCTTCAATCAAATTCAGCCGGTCATAACGACTCTGAACCCATTCAGCCTCATTCAACTTGGCTTCCATCAAGACTCTCATTGATGGGATATCGACCTCTACGGGGAGCACATCCTCCATGCCATATTCAAGATAGAAATGGGTTGCCCCTGTTGAAGTGCGGACGGACGTGCGATAGCCATGCAAAGCAAACGGTAGCATCTCATGCCAATCTTTGTACGTAACAACCATCTTCTGAATAATATTCTTGATGTTCTTGTTAGCAGCTTCGACAATGCCATTTATCTTGGGTCTATAGGGAGAAGAATTATGATGTGCAATCTTGAACTCACTACACAACTCTTTCATCATCTTATTGTTCAAGTTAGATCCATTATCATTAGTGATCTTGTCTAGCACACCGTATCGGCATATGAGTTGGTTCTTGATAAACCTCACAACCACCTGCCTGGTCACATTTGCATACGATACCGCTTCAACCCACTTGGTGAAGTAATCAATGGCTACGAGAATAAAATGGTGACCGTTTGACGCCTTAGGCTCAACCATGCCAATCATGTCAATTCCCCACATGGAGAAATGCCATGGTGAGGAAATAACATTCAGAATTGTCGGGGAACATGAATCTTGTCCGCATAAATCTAACACTTGTGGCATTTCTTTACATATTTGCAGCAGTCAGACGCCATTGTCAACCAATAGTAGCCCGCTCTCAACATCCTTCTTGCCATGGCATGTCCATTGGAATGAGTACCAAATGAACCCTCATGGACTTCAGTTATCAGCAGGTCTACTTCGTGTCTGTCCACACATCTGAGCAGAACCATATCAACATTTCTCTTGTAAAGCACATCACCATTAAGGTAGAAACTGCCAGATAATCTCCTCAAAGTCTCATTATCTTTAACAGATGCCTCAGACGGGCAAGTCTGACTTTGGAGAAAACACTTGATATCATAATACCATGGCTTATCATCTTTCACTTCCTCAACTGCAAACACGTAAGCTGGTTTATCCAAGCGCATCACGGTAATCCTTGGGACTTCATTCCAATAATTGACAGCAATCATTGAAGCAAGCATAGCGAGAGCATCCGCCATCTGATTTTCATCTCGAGGAATATGATGGAAGTCCACTTTAGTAAAGAAAGTTGAAATCCTCCTCGCATAATCTCTATATGGAACGAGGCCAGGCTGATTCGTCTCCCATTCACCCTTAATCTGATTAACAACCAGGGCCGAATCGCCATAAACATCAAGATGTTTGATCCTAAGATCATTACATTCTTCCATACCCATAATACAAGCCTCATACTCCGCCATATTATTCGTGCATTTGAAAGTTAGCCTTGCTGTAAAAGGAAAATGTGTGTCTTGAGGAGTAATAATCATTGCCCCAATACCATTCCATACTGATTGATAGCGCCATCGAACACCATACCCCATCGGGAACCAGGCTCTGGCCCTTCCTCAAGCAATGGTTCATCACAATCTTTCATTTTCAAATACAGAATCTCCTCATCAGGGAAGTCGTATTGCACGGACTGATAATCTTCAATTGGTTGATGCGCCAGATGATCAGCCAAGATACTACCTTTAATAGCTTTTTGAGCTCGATACTCAATATCATACTCAGATAACAGCATCTGCCAACGGGCAATTCTTTCGGTTAAAGCAGGCTTCTCAAAGATATACTTGATCGGGTCCATTTTGGATATCAACCAAGTTGTATGATTCAACATATACTGGCGTAAACGCTTAGCGGCCCAAGCCAAAGCACATCATGTCTTCTCAAGCATTGAGTACCGAGACTCATAGTCGGTGAACTTCTTACTCAAGTAGTATATTGCATACTCTTTCTTTCCTAATTCATCTTGCTGACCAAGGACACAACCCATGGAATCATCAAGTATAGTCAAGTACATAATCAATGGTCTCCCGTCAATAGGTGGAGACAGAATCGGAGGCTCGGACAGATACTCTTTGATACTGTCAAAGGCCTTTTGGCAATCCTCGGTCCAATCATGACGCTTATCTTTCCGGAGGAGCTTGAATATAGGCGCACATGTGGCATTCATGTGGAATATAAATCTCGAAATGTAATTCAAGCGGCCAAGAAAACCTCGGACTTGCTTCTCAGTTTTGGGCGCATGCATCTCTTGTATTGCTTTGACCTTGGCAGGATCAACTTCAATACCTCTCTCGCTGACAATAAAGCCCAATAAATTGCCGGAACGGACTCCAAATGTACACTTGTTAGGATTCAAACGGAGTTTGTACTTCCTCAAACGCTGAAAAAGCTTCAACAGGTGCTCTACATGTTCAACTTCCGTTCTTGACTTGGCAATCATATCATCAACATATACCTCGATCTCCTTGTGCATCATATCATGAAACAAGGTGGTCATAGCTCTTTGATACATGGCTCCGGCGTTCTTCAAACCAAAGGGCATCACTCGATAACAGAATGTTCCCCAAGGTGTGATGAATGTTGTCTTCTCCATATCCTCGGGTGCCATTTTAATCTGATTATAACCGGAAAATCCGTCCATAAATGAATAGACATTGAATTTAGTCGTATTGTCTACCAACATATCAATGTGTGGTAGAGGAAAATCATCTTTTGGGCTAGCTTTATTCAGGTCACGGTAATCCACACACATTTAGACTTTTCCATCTTTTTTAGGTACATGCACAATATTGGCCACCCATTGAGGATATGTAGAAGTCACCAAAAACCCCGCATCAATTTTCTTCTGAACTTCCTCTTTAATCTTCACTGCAAAGGATGAGTTCTTCTGAGCTTTTGCTTCACAGGCACACACTCAGGCTTCAACGGCAAGAAATGTTGCACGATATCAGTATCTAGATCAGGCATGTCTTCATACGACTAGGAAAAGACGTCGACATATTCTCGTAGCAACTCAATCAACCCCTTCTTAACAGACTCTTCAAGGAGTGCCCCAATTTCCACTTCACGAACGCAATCTTCAGACCCCAAGTTGATTGTTTCCAGATTCTCAAGATGTGACTGAATGATCTTCTCCTCGTACTCAAGCAGACGGGTAATCTCACCAGGAATCTCTTCAACATCATCTTCTTCTGCCTCAAATACAGGGAATTCAAAGTTGGGAGATGGTGTTGGATCATTATGTTCAATGGTTTTGATTAACCTGCATAATGATTTTGAGTATAAAAGAGATTTCAGAATTCAAACAAGGCAAATCATTATGCAGATGAAAAGATTGATTTTATTCTCTTTTTTAGGGTTTTATGGTGATCACCAATTTCATGCGAAAAGCAAAAATGAAAAATAATTTGATAAAACAAACATTTAACATGCGATTATTGAATGAATATCATTGTATTAATCAATTATGCCAACAATGTCTTCACTTCTCCTTTTGGCATGGGAGAAGGGTTTTTAAATAGGAATGAACATATTACATTGACTTATGGATAACTATTGGAACATCAACAGCGACCCAATTATTGCAGATTCCGCCAGGTATGACAAAGTTGCTGAGGTCTTCCTCTTCATTTTCTTCAATGATGGCAGCAGCTTCGCGATCTCTATCGGTGTGGATGAAACCTCCACTTTGAAATAGCCCAAGATCATTAAAAACACCGGAAGAATACCCTATACCAGCCCGAGATTTATTATCTTCCATCTTTATCATTTTCCCCAAACCATTAGTTGCGCCATGCTCGATGGCCAACTTCGCATCATTGTAGGAGACAAACGAAGAAAGTCCTTTCCTAGAAGGCTCAACAATAAACAAGGCTTGGAATGGAGTTCCAACCTCATCCTCAGCATCAATGTAGGAAAAGGAAGATAAATGGCTGACCAAGAGAGCCTTCTCTCCCCCTATCACCACCAACTTCTTGTTTTTGACGAACTTCAAGTTTTGGTGTAGGGTGGATGTCACGACACCTGCCTCGTGAATCCATGGTCTACCAAGTAAACAGATGTATGATGGATATATGTCCATAACTTGGAAAGTGATATGGAAATCACTAGGTCGAATTTTGACCGGGAGGTCTAATTCACCGATCACAATCTTGCGCGATCCATCAAAAGCTTTTACTACCACTCCGCTCTGCCTTATGGGAGGTCCCTGATATGAAAGTTTGGCAAGAATGGACTTTGGAAATACATTAAGTGATGACCCTGTGTCCACCAACACATTGAACAGGGCATCGTCTTTACAGTTCATAGAGATATGTAGGGCCAAATTATGGTCTTTTCCTTCTTCGGGAAGATCATCATCACAGAAGCTCAAATTGTTGCAGGCAGTTATATTTGCAACAATGCTATCAAACTATTCAATTGTGACATCGTGATCCACATATGCCACGTCTAACACCCTTTGCAACGCTTCACGGTGTGGCTCTGAATTCATCAACAAAGATAGGACATATATCTTTGATGGAGTTTGAAGCAACTCCACAACGTTGTACTCGCTCCTCTTGATGAGCCTTAACATCTCATCACCGTCCTCTCTCAATATGCCAGACTGGCCAACTAGGATAGGAGCTTTATCATCTTTGACAACAATAGGGTCAACACCCTTCACAACAGGAATAGAATAATTTAAAGAAGAAGTCCCCACGGGACCGGCATGACTAACAACATCTCTCTTCACGATGTTTTCGTGGGATTTCAGCTGAGGCGAGAAAACACGACCACTACGGGTCACTCCACTAACATCGGATATGCTTACAACAGAGGTTGAGGTCAACGTCACCTCCTTCCCATCTTCCAGCATAACAACATTGTAATGGTACGAGACCGCTTTATCTGACACATACGGGACAGGGCCCGCTGGCTTAATCACAAGAGTTGGCACCACCTTCCTTTTGCTTCCATCATACTTGATGACAACAGGATCAAGAATATTGAACACATGAGTGATAACATCAACTTCATCCTCATCACGATTTTGAAGTATCTCGATCATCCCTTAGTCTAGCATCTCTTGGATGTCCTTTCTTATCTTGTGGCATCCTCTTTCATTGACAGTGCACTCATGGCACCTATCGTGATCGTGCTCATAGTGACTGTGCTCACACAACAGCCTATGCATTTCTACCAAGGATTGCCTTATATCATTCACATAAAAAACCTTATACTTGCCAGGGCAACCCTGGACCATGTTGACAGTTGCCTTCCCATGCTCGGGCAATGGGTTCTTCTTAACATTCGGGCCTACATCCTCAAAGAATAGTATCCCACTCCTCACAAGGTCTTGCAACTTGGTCTTCAATGGAAAACAATTCTCCATGTCATGTCCGGGCGCACCGGAATGATACACACAATGAAGTTCAGGCTTGTACCACCATTGAGGATTGGCTGGCACAGCAGGAGGATCACGTGGAGTTATCAACTTCCTATCAATCAAGGAAGGATACAGTTCAATGTAGGTCATAGGAATCGGGTCAAAAGTCACCCTTTTCCTCTCATAATTGCTGGTGTTGTTGTTGTTATTACGAGGCTGGTAAGCCTGTTGTTGTTGACGAGATTGTTATTGTGGTTGTTGAGCTTCTCTGAAACCATGTGCTATATGAGCCACCTGGTGTTGGTTGACAATTGGTCGGACTTCCTTCCTCCTCATAGAGGGCCTTCTTTTACTATGGGAAGAAACAATATGAGTCACCCCTTCCTTCTTCCTGGAAAATCCTCCATACTTATTTGCCGAAGAATCCTCACGGGACAGACGTCCTTCACGGACTCCCTCTTCTAGCCTCATCCCCATATTTACCATTTCAGTAAAGTCCGAGGGAGCACTAGCAATCATGCGCCCATAATAGAAAGAGCTCAAAGTCTTCAAAAAGATCTTTGTCATCTCCTTCTCCTCCAAGGGTGGCACTATCTGAGCTGCCAATTCTCTCCACCTCTGGGCGTACTCCTTGAAGGTTTCCTTATCTTTTTGGGACATCTCCCTCAGTTGATCTCTGTCCGGAGCCATATCCACGTTGTATTTGTACCGTTTCACAAAAGCCTCTCCTAGATCATTGAAAGTGCGGATGCTTGCACTATCTAGCCCCATATACCAATGGAGCGCAGCACCTGTCAGGCTATCTTGGAAATAGTGAATCAGTAGTTGATCATTATTTTGTCTGGGTCGACATCTTACGGGCATACATCACAAGATGACTGAGTGGACACGAGTTTCCCTTATACTTCTCAAAGTCAGGCACTTTGAATTTTACTGGGATTTTCACATTGGGCACTAAGCACAGTTCAACAACACTCTTCCCAAACAGATTTTTGCCTCTCAGAGTTTTCAGTTCCTTGCGCAGCTCAAGGAATTGGTCCTTCATCTCATCCATCTTCTCATAAACGTCTGGGCCTTCAAATGGCTCGGAGTGATAGATGGTCTCTTCTACACGCAAAAAAGTGTGCACAACGGGAGGTGGCACAGACATTACCGGGCTAGATGCCGGCATAGAAGCAAAAGTGGGAGCGGAACCCTCTGGCATAAAATTGGATGGAATTCCCCAAGGGAATCCAGCAGGCAGATTCGGAGCGAAGTGGGCGGTGACAACAGGCACTGTAGAGGTAACCACTTCATAAATGACAATCCTCGCGGGAGGAGTTATAGGAGTTTGAGAAGCTTGGCTCTGAGCAGCAAGAACTGACTCCATCATGGCAATCAGTCGGGCAATCTCCTCTTTCAAATCCCGGTTCTCTTGCTCAAGGTGTTCCATGATCTTTGAATGATTGGCTCGAGTGTTGTACCGATGAGTCAGCTTATCTTCAAAATAAATGAAGAGCAAAGAGTTAGACCACTGTATCAAGAGCTCGAAACCAAAACCTACTTATGCATATGATGCATGCAATACTCGTGCATATGATTTGTTTTTAATCGGAGGAACTTTATAAAGATCTATTTGAAAATGTTTTGAAAATATTGAACTTTTTGAAACATATGTGGAATACTCATAGTAACATAATATTTGGAAACTTTTTACACCAAAGAAGTAGTACAGTCTCGGTAACCAAATACAATACAAGAGAAAAGGAGAATAAACATCCTATGGAGCCCTAGAAGCAATCGTCTAAAGCCTTCAAGATCAGAAGATACGTCGCACGAAGCCTCTTCATCTCTCTCTCATAAGCTGCTTCCATGTCGGCCTTCTCCTTGGCGAGCTGATCATATCTCTTCTTCCAAAACCTAGATGAGTGAGGTAATAGAGAAGTAACCATATCATCGGGTTCATCAATAACCTGATGCTCTAGAAACTCGATCATTGCATCCTTATCCTTGAGCTGCTGAAGAAGCTCCTCACGCTCACGAACCCAAGCACGCGAGCAGTCTTCGTCTCTCAACTCCTCTACTCCTTGATTAGGGAGGGTTGAAGGCCCAACCATAACCATATGGGTAGGTCTCGGATACTCATACGACATACGGTACTCGAGGGCTCTCTTCCTTACCCAAGAGGTGTAAGGTTCCAAAGCAATACAGTTCTTTGGACCAAGCTCATTCCTCCCTTTCCTATGAACCTTGCGCCAGGCGCGGACCATCCTATCCTTCAGGTTTTCAGGATCTTTACCCTCTTGAAAGAGTAATCCTTCCAACGAAATGTTATTAAGTTTATCCTTTAAGGGGAACCCAAGATGATGGCGAGCTAAAGCAGGGTTGTAGTTAATTCCACCACATGTACCAAGAAGAGGTACATTGGAGAACTCACCTCAAGAATCAATAATCTTAATGCCATCATAAACACGATTATACCAATAGATATCATCATTAGTGAGAGACATAAGTCTCATGGACCACCGTAGACATCCCTTATTCTCCTTGAAGGCAAGAGTCTGAGGCAAGTGCGAAATAAACCACTTGTACAACAGAGGCAGATAGCATACAATGTAACCACCACCCTTTGCATTCCTCATATGCAAAGAGAAATAAGTGTCACCCAACAGAGTTGGAACGGGATTAAGAGACGAGAAAATCCTAATAGTGTTCACATCCACGAAGTTGTCGATGTTGGGAAATAATACTAGCCCATAGATGAGGAGTACAAATATGGCTTCAAAAGCTTCCTTACTCATGGCCTTCCCAAACAAGGTAGCTTTGGCAATCAGAAAATAAGACGGGAGACCTTGAATTCCACCCTTGGTAGTCATATTGGCAACAATGTCGGATACGTCTACGTGAAGCTGGAAATCCAAAAAAGTGAAGCACCGATACAGAGGATCGTAGAACTGCACCAACACACTGATCATACCCCTATCCACCTTGGTAGAGAGAATAGCTAGAAGCTTCCCATGGCGAGCTTTGAACTCCAAGGGCTCTAATACATAAGATGTAATACGCCTTAACTCTCTCAAGTCGGGTTGTCTGAAACTGTACTTCTTCGTATTCCTTCTTTGCTTATCCATGTCTGAAAATTTACAAATAGACCTTTTAAGTTCCTTGCAACAATCTTATTGTCGATGACATGAATGTGAATGAATGCATGGATGCATGGATGCAACAAACACACTCAAGGATCAAGCAAGTCATACCACACAAAGGTCACGGGATGGCTCAAGTCATCGTCAATATCAATCATCCATTTTGGTGGATTATGGCTTACACCTTATCAACACCCAAGTTCCATTGATTTTGAGGATATATGAGAACGGATCGACCGTGAATCACAGGTTTGTTGTGAGTCACGAGCATGGAGTCTCGGTTAAGAACCACCCAACGGGAGTGTACTATGGTTAAACCTGACAATCATGTTCTAAAAGGTTCCCATAATCATCATCCCATCTTTCGGATATTATCGGATAAAACGACTACTCGTCTTCCAAAAATATTCTCAAGAGGGACTCTTATGAGTGTAGTATCGCGTAATAATCGCATCAAGTCTTACACTTGAACGACCTTCGCACTACATCCTGAAATAGGCCAAGATGGGCTAGGTATCTAAGGTCATTGGTTTCTAGGGTTCCTATTGGAAAGAGTAATGCCTAACCACGACTACTCGTGTGACATTAGTGATCCCAATAAAACCTCCACCAAGTGAATGGACTTGCAAGTTAACTTGTTAAGGACTAACTCCACACAAGTCAACAAGACTATGCCATTCTCCTATCATAAGTGCACTCGAGTTCGGGTATAGAACTCATCTCACAAGAAACCACCAAGCATACAAGCAATTGATATATCAAGGAATTCATACATTACAAACAATACATTCATCCCAAATTTGCACGAAAATATGCCACAAACAAATATAAACATACAACACATACAAGTAAAAAGTAGGCTAAACCCACGGGGCTTCCAATGTCCCCAGCAGAGTCGCCACTTTTCTGTAGCGGGGTTTTCGTTACTTTTAGGTTTATTGACTAAACCAAAAGTCAACATACAATTCGAGTCGTCACCGCACTTTTATTTATCCAAAGGAAAGGCTAAAAAGCGAACAAAAGCCAAGTAAGAAGTTTTTCAAATCAAAAACTAATAAAAATGCCAGAGATCTGGGTAAGGGGGTTGGTTATGAAATGGGAAGGTTTTACGCACCCAAAACATCCTTATTACTCTAAGGGAACCCTTTTTGCAAATATTTGTTGTAGGTTGGTATTTGTGAAAGTATTTGTGCAAAAGATTGGAGGGATGAGAAGAGAATAGGTTATATTTACAAATATGTTGTTTGAATGGATGAACCCATTGCCTACGTACCATCACAAAGGAGGATCAAAACCTCGTAGTTCATGGTAAAAATTTCAGAGGTTGGTGAATTGATTTTAATCAAAAGCCTTAAGGTCTTTTGTTATCAAAGGGAGAAAACTCAACCTAAACCAACAATCCACCATGTGAGGAAAGCTTCAACATGCTAGTGAGGGGTTAACCATATAATAAGCATGGAAGGCTTATAATCCAACACTAAGGATGAGGTGAGATTTACATCAACCACTATGATAACTCAAACCTATGACTAATGTTTTTGGAAAAGAGTTTAACAAGTGGCCATTGGAACCACAAAACAACTTGAGATGGATTATATTTACAAGTTAAATTTATTTACAAAATGAAGTCAAAGTTGGATTAAAGTTTATTTACAATGAGTATTTGTGAAAAGAGTTTTGAAAAGTCAAAGGCCTAAGGCCTAGGTTTCTAATTTGAAATAAAGTCAAAGTTTTGAAAATGATTTTTGGCTTGGTTAGAGAGGGGAGGAGAAAAGGGCTATTCCTAAAGCATACAAAGATAAGAGGGGAAAGATAACCCTTGGAGTTCCTTTTCTTGGAGTTATAGAGATGACTCAAGATGCTCTTTTCCTTTGGATTTAGCATACAAAAACAAGCACTCAATAATTTGAATTCAAGCTCCTAGGATCTCCATATGGCTTGGCTCTTAACTTGGCTACTCATGACAGTGGTCCTCTCTTCACAATCTTAAGATGAGGTTCCTATCACACAAAAGCACACATCAAAAAGCTCATAACATAATGAAGGGAATGGACAAAGAGTAAGTTTTAGGAGAAGTCCTTTGAGGTCAACTTTGAATTTTAGCATTCTAAAGGCATGAGGCCTAGTTGCTCTTTGTCGCATCCGCGAAAAACAACCGGCGGGTTGAAACAAAAACAACACAGAGCCGCCATCGTGCGTTATTTATCCCAAAGAGGGAAAGGAAACGCTCAGAGTAAACCTAGGAAAAAACATGGTCTCGCGACCAAAGAGAAAGGGTACGGGAGTCGGTTACGCAAGGGGAAGGTATTAGCACCCCTCACGTCCGTCGTACTCGACGGGATCCACGCTCTAAAAGAAAGAAAAGGTTGCTAAAACAAACATCACACACACACGCCGAAGACAACACAGGTGGGGGAAAGGAGGAGAGGGCTCGCTAGGACATCGCATCCTATGCCTACGTATCTCGTCTGGAACGAGAATCAGAGCTGCCGTAGTTCGGCTCACGCACGCCAAACTAGACACACACAAACACGGGCAAACATGGAACCCGAACGCCAATCGCTGGACTTACATCGGCTTCCGAACCAAACAAACACAATCAGGATACGGACAGCCAATCGCTGGGCTTACATCCATATCCTGACACACAAGAGGGAAAAACAACAAGCAAACACATATAAAAAGAAAAAAAGTGTCCGGAGAGACCTCGCACGGTCTCCTGCCTACGTACCTCATCTGGTATGAGGATCAGTGCGACGTAGTTCCCCTGAACGGGAAAGAAATTCTAGCCAGAAACCAAGGGGAGACACACTACTAGGGAGCTGTACTCGAGCCTAGTGTTATCATGCATCATTGCCCTATGTTGTGGTTTCTATCTACTTGCACAACGGCAAGCTAATCCTAACCAGGAAAAACAAGCATGCAAGCATCAATCAAAATAAAACAAACATTTCACATAGCACACACTATATCCAGTCAAGTGAGGCTCAAACAAGGGTGGACTGCCGAGGCAAGTCATCTGTACAAGGTAGTGTTCGCTCTTAACCCTGACATTGAGAGTCAGGGTGAAGCAGATGAAAGGTGGGTGAAGATGAGACTTCACAACTCTTATCCCTGTCCAGGGAGAGCTTCAGACAAAGGAGCGTGGGTCCAGAATGGAGGAACCCTTCTACGCTCAAGACTATGACTCGACTGTGCAACAGCACAAGATCTTGGGTTAATGTCCCAATGCATCAACACAGTGGTGTGAGCAGAGGGACGACTCAACAGAATAGCGGGGGATAGATTGCATATCCCTTGGGTTCCGCCAATTGCCTCATAGAGGTCTTTACCTGCTTGGCACAAAAGTAAACAATCACAAACATCGCCTCTTAAGGAGGACTTCAGACAGTTGCCTGGCTAAATAACAAGCCAGGTCTTCCAGACTACATGGAGACAACAGAGTCTACCTCAACTGGTTTATACAACCAAGCAGCAGCACAACAAGTTCTTAAAGAACTAAAGCGACTATGGTACCTGGAATCAATCAAGCACAGTCAGTATACCAGTCACAAAGTCAAAACAAACAGCAAAAGTCAAACAGTTAATATATACAGTCAACCAATGCAATGTGCAAAGCACAATCAACTCAATTGAGCCAAGCATCCTACAAAACACACAATTTAGTTTACAACAAGCAACCAAACTCAATTCAATCAACTTGCATTTTTCTCCTTAAGGCATTAGCATCTCAACCTGAAACACAATTCAAAAGTGAGAAACAAGACCACTAGGCCAAGCCTAGGGTCCAAAGGAGGTGAAAAAATCAAAACAGAAAGTGAAAATTAATCAAAACCACATTCAAACAATTTAAAAGCAAGACCAATTGGTCCCATGCTCATATCATTCACCATTATCATTTCATGCACAAAAAGGCACCAAACATGCAATTTGCAACTTCAAAAGACCAAACAGAATGACTTCAATCAAATTCAATCCAAAACAATTCAATTAATTCCACAAAAATTCAAGTCTAAACAGAACATATCCAATGAATAGAATATCAAATTTCAGCTCATTTGGATCAAGGGAAGTAGGGCAATGAAATTCAAAAAGTTTAGACAAGTTCATACAAGCCAACACATGATATCAAAACAAGCACCAACTTCCATCAATCATAAAACAGTGACAATACATGATAAATGAATGGGATCAAACGCATGATGTCCTATAATGTGTCTAGAATCACTCCAACAAATTTCACATTCATCCAATACACAATGAGAATTTCACAAACAAAATGCCAACATGTGTCACATGAAGTCACAAAAATGAGCCAACAGAGCAGAAAATTCCAATCAATTAGAAAATGCCATAAAAAATTCCAGAGAAATTCACATGTTATCTCAACATACATGTGATCATTCATGCAAAATTTTGGCTCAATTCAAGGTTCCTAGGCAAGGCAAATAAAATCATGAAGCTCAACATGCTTGGTGTGACACAAATTGTCACACCTCTAATCAAAAATTCATATCTCCTCATCCAAGTATCCGAAAATTACAAACTCTACATCAAAATCACCATCAAAGTGTCCAGAATATGCACAAAAAATTTCATCCATTTCTTTGAAAGCATCAGCATATGAATGATATGGCAAAGCATACACATATGTGACACTACCAAGCAAACCCTAGGCATTTTAATTTTTTACACGTGCACAAAAATCACAAAAATCATGATTAAATTCTACACATTACAAGGAGCATCATGAAAAAAACCTCACAAAAATTGGACAAGAAATGAATCATCTATGAATTTTTTAAGTTCATGCATCAAAATGAAAATGAAATAAGAAAAAGAAAATGAAATAAATGAATTTAATTGTGACAATGGCATAGGCGTAATTATTAACAGCCAGAGCGAAACGACGTCGCCTTCATTTATTCGGTGGCACATTCTCATTGGATGCTGGCGCGCGGGAAACACAATTTAAACATTGGCCAGGCGAAACGAAGATCAAACGCGTGCTTCATCTTGTTCTTCACCAAGAACAAATCCAAAAATTTCCAGAAATGATGAACATCAAATCTCAACCAAAATTGACAAACTATATATCATTAGAACCGTATGATCATGCACATCACGAATATGTAATTATTTTAACCTAATTCTAAACATGTCAACGGGATCGATCAAAAATAGAAATGCATATCAAACTTCAAATCACGATTTCTCATCCTACACTTAACCAAATCCAAAACTACAAACAGCATGGCACTCTACATTGGAAGATCTACAAAAGCCATATCTCAATTCACACAATAGAGGAATTCGAAAAATCACCTTATGATGATGGCAGATGTTGATTTTGATGTTTCCACGTGTAAAAGCTAAAAACAGATGCAGTACAATGGTGAGGAAGGTGAATGGAGTACAGGTCTTAGCTCAGAGATGCTTCAGTTGCAAGATTCGTGGAATTGCCATTGTTGTGCAAGCTTTGGACAGTCCAAGTTCTTGAAGCTTTTGGTACGGATTCAGCAAAACAGTTCATCAACAAGCCTTATGGAGCATGGATCCATCAAGAATTATCAAAAATGATGAAGAATTCATGGAGAATTGTTGAAAAAAAGTGATGAAGTTTTGAGAGAATTTTGTGGTTTTGGAGAGAAATTCAGTTACAAATCTTGGAGAATGAAATGTTATTAGCAATTCTGTTATGATTAACATTATATACCAATGCCTAATCAACTTGCTAATCACAATTAGCAAAATTGGATGAAATTAGTGTTAATGCAACTTTAAGTGAAAGTCCAAAAATGACCTTTTCAAATTGGCAATGTAACAGTACCATGACAGTTCCAATAAGTCATATTTGGCATTTGGAGTGTGTTGGAAGTGGTCTTGAGTGCATTGGCCTTGTATTTCTTAAATTCACATGTTCACACCAAAAATTCAAAAGAAGCCACTTGAAAAATGACTTTTTGCCTTAACCATTTTTGATGAATTTTGACCATGCATCATGAAAGTACATGTGAAATGGGGTTTGCTCAAAGAAAGATCACCCAAATTGGCCATTCCATGTGAAAGTTATGCCACTTTGAATTTAGGCATTTTTGGAAAATGATTGGACCATAACTTGCCAACCATACATGGGAAATTCAAGTTCTTGGACTTTTTGGAAAGGTGAGAGCAATATCTACAACTTTCATTTTGAACAAAATTTCGTTTGAAGCATTTTTGGACATGTATTTTTGTGGTGAAAAACTTTCCATTTTTGGAAACTTTCATTACAAGTCACTTTCTATTTTTGGAAACTTTTCTCCTGACTTTATTTTCTTCATTCTTGATGTTTGAAATGACAAATGAAACTTGTTTCAACATGAATGAAGTATATCCAACCCTCTCCCACCTCCAAATCCATCAATTCTGGCACAGTTGACCACAGTTGACTTTTCTAATTGATAGATGAATTTGGCGGTGCACTGATCAATTCTGACCCTAGCTTCCATAAGCTCAATACAATCATGAAATGATCCCCATATCCATTGTAGACCCCATCTCCTTGCCATGCCCTGACTGGCCCAATACAACTGATTAGGGTTGACCAGAGGTCAAAACCCTAATCTCAAGGTGTCTGGTCAATCTCTTGAATCTCTTGGATGATAACAAGACCATGATGATGATGATGTATCATAGCAACCATGATCAAGCTCAATCTCCTTGAAGAACATGAAACCCTAATTTGGACCACCACCCTCAGATGATTAATGATCCAGTCCAATGAAAACCCTCAGGCTTGAATCTCAACCTCTCTTATCTTCTGACCAAGACCTAGGAGGATGACTTGCACAATGTAACCACATGATATGCAAATATGCAAATGCCTAATGACCTAAAAAATGACATGCAATATGTTAAGCTAGTCCCAAGAGAGGAGGGCAAATTTTGAGGTGTTACAGCTGCCCCTATTCAATCCACTGTGAACCTGTCGATGTGAATAGCCTCGGCTTTCAGATGATCAGGATGAAGAGTGATTGAATACCAAAAACAGACGAACAATTTGCACTCTGATGGGAAAATAATTAACCATGCCTGTCAGAATCGGCAAAGAACACAATCTTCTGAAACAAAAATCCGTCTGGAACGGAGAAAGTCGGCCTGATCACCGAAACAGAATGTCGACCTGGATACCAAAATAAATGGTAACACAGGGATAACCATGGCCTGAACACCATACATCCGCTGGGGATTATTATCTCTTCTTTTTATGCTTTTCTTGAACCCCGAAATTTTCTTCGCACAAATGATCCCGGATCATTGCATTCGAACCCCGACATCTTGTTTGCCAACATAATGAACCCCATTCTCCATTTGAACCCCAGTCGCCTGACGATAACTTGTGATCGCCATTGTGAACCCCGTTCTCCAGAAAATGCCTCAACATCTCCCTTTCTCCATTTGAACCCCGCTCTCCAATTTCTTGTGATAATTCCGCTGGCACCGTCGGAAATAACACCAAACACCACTCTGAGGGCGACATATCAGAGGGTACACCTTCAACCAGACACTTACTGATGACTGGGAGGAAACTCGACGTTTACTGGACATCGAATCAATGATGTTGACAGGACATCGGACAATGATGTTTACTGGACATCGAACAATGATGTTGACAGGACATCGAACAATGATGTTGACAGGACATCGAACAATGATGTTTACAGGCATCGAACAATGATGTTTACTGGACATCGAACAAGGATGTTTACAGGCATCGAACAATGATGTTTACAGGCATCAAACAATGATGTTTACAGGCATCAAACAATGATGTTTACTGGACATCGAACAAGGATGTTTACTGGACATCGAACAAGGATGTTTACAGGCATCGAACAATGATGTTTACAGGCATCGAACAATGATGTTTACAGGCATCAAACAATGATGTTTACTGGACATCGAACAAGGATGTTTACTGGACACCAAACAAAACTCGACCAGACAGAGATCGACACGACACTTACTGGTATCGCAGGGATGACATCTCCATATGTCCTCACCAGGAAAACGCTTGCCGGGGAATAACTGGGAAATACTGGTGCTCCAAAATCCCGATGCTGAACTCCTCAGAGAAACATCTTCCAACTTCCATCTCGCACGACAGAAATTCTTCCTCCAATATCGCACTACTGGGGAATATTGTTGCTACAAAACCAAACTCCTCGGAGTAACATCTTCCAATTTCCGGGGAAACCAAACCTCAAGCAGTAACCACGGCTTGAATCGCGCTTATCGCTTGACATTTCCATCTCCGCCCGACGGAAAAGAATTCCTCCAGTATCGCACTACTGGAGAACCTTGTTGACCCAACACCACGATGCTGAACTCCTCAGAGTATCATCTTCACTGACCGGCAAAACCCACTCTTGGATGGTAACCACGGCTTGGGTAGCATCTTCATCCACTGGCAAAACCACGTCTCAAACGGTAACCACGGCTTGAGACTAGCCTATGCTTGCAATGATGCATGATTGATCTTTTCTGCGTAATGCTCCCTAATCATGGAAATGCTACGCGATTTATTATGCAATATGTTATGCTATCTTTTCATGATGCATGTATAAAAAGGCATCCCCCTCAAGGGACTCTTCTGGGGAGCACGAGACACTCTGCTGAGGAACTCGTCAACACCCCGATTTCCACCCTGATGGGGAATATCGCTGCTGCTGGGAAAAGGCAACCCTTGCTAGGGAAAACCTCCTTTACCCCCCCGATCCGCTTGGGGATATCGCTGGGGATAAGAACCACCAACGCTCTCTGTGGGGGAAACAACAGTCTTTGACTTGCTAGGGATGCAACAATCCCGACTCTGCTTGGGAAACCCTCACACAGATACTTCCGCTGGGGAAATTGTAACCTTCAGGCCTGGCGACTGGGGAAGCATCGATCTGAAGCCTGCTGGGGATAACCATCCTGACCCTGCTAGGGAAGTCACAGACCTTGAATTTGCAGGGGGGTTAGTCCTCACGACTCTGCTTAGGGATATACATCCCGACTCTTCTGGACCTTTTCTGCTCCATCATCTTGTATTCCAAACCGCTCCGTACTCGACGGAAATCGAACTCCTGGGACTATACAGACTTCTCAATTTTCAGACTTTGAAGAGTCTTCTTGATTAATTCCAAGGATCGTCGTACGCCTCGTCATCTTTTCACCGTTCTTCTATTCAATCGTCCCTGATTGGACTCCATGGGGATTTGCTTTGTCAACAGCTTCCACATCACAACCTGCAAGTGAGTGAAAATATCTAACAGTTCCTGCAAAAGAGATCGTTAGATAAAACCGTGCCCCAGGCGTGTCAAGATTTCAACACTTGGGTCACTCAACCTTCCGAATAAGATTTCAAGTTTTCAATCTTATAAGCATGCATCGGAAGGGACCTGTATGTCTTAAAATGCAAAGATTCTTTATCACAATAATCGGACGTTTTTGCAATCAAAGCGGTAATGAAAAACAAAAACAAAATTATTTGACTGAATATGCATTTTATTGATTGAAAAGTGTGGCTCAAATTGAGCAATACAAAGGAAGCAATTCCTGAAAAGAGGTAATTGCGCACAAAAGGAAAAATCTATCCTAATGGCCATGTGAAACCGCGATCTCATCGAGTTCCAACTCGATTACACCCCATATGTCTTCAGACTCTCCGTGCTTTCTACCTTCTGAACAAGACGATTCCGACTGATCCCTACCGGGTATTATCCATGATACTTTAACCAAAGCGCAAACGATCATGCTAGACGCAGTTGTTCGTTTCAATCCCTCTTTTGCCTGGACCGCCCTTTCGGGTTTTCAGTCCACCGGGATACCCTTTTCTGCCCAAGTCACCTTTCCAGGTTTTCGACTTGCCGGGTGTACAATTTTTCCTTTTTATCCCTAATTTTTGCCCGAACCTTTTCTTTCTGTTTTTTTGGTTCGCCGGGATGCCCATTTTTGCCTGGACTATTTTATTCTTTTCGCCCAGCGGGTCTCTTTACACGAAGTATTTTTTAACTGCGTCCGCATTCACAGGGGATGGAAAATCTTCGCCATCCATGGTCGTTAACAACAAGGCTCCGCCAGAGAAAACCTTCTTGACCACGAATGGACCTTCATAATTAGGTGTCCATTTGCCCCTTCGATCGTTTTGAGGAGGAAGGATCCTTTTCAGCACCATATCACCCACGTGATATACCCGAGGTCGTACCTTTCGGTCAAAAGCACGCTTCATCCGCTGCTGGTACAACTGCCCATGACAGATAGCCGCCAGCCTCTTTTCCTCAATCAGGCTTAACTCTTCGTACTGAGTCCTTACCCATTCCGCCTCTTGCAATTTTACGTCCATCAGGACTCTCAAAGAGGGAATCTGAACCTCAACCGGTAGCACGGCTTCCATCCCATATACCAATGAGAAAGGACTTTGCCCCAGTAGGCGCACCGAGGTACAATACCCAGGATACAAGCTTCACACTTGCCCATACTGTCGGTGCATTCGAATGCTAACCTGGAAACGAAGGGAACATGGGATCCCTTCGGCGTAACCAAAGCACTAACTCGTCCACATTAACCCCATCAGACATCAGAATCCGTTCGGATTCAGGGTCAGGCCCCTCCTCCGGAATCGGCTACTCTCAATCTTTCGATTTGAGCACATCAAGATGTCCTCATCAGGGAACTCAAACTTCATCGGTTGATAATCCTCCACGGGTTGCCGGGCGAGGTAATCAAACAATACACTCCTCCCTTGATTGCTTTCTAGGAGGTGTACCAAATATCGTATTCAATCAAAATCATTGGCCCTTTCGCAACCCGTCCGGTCATTGCTGGCTCTTTCAGAAATCTACCTGATCAGATCCATCTCGAAATCCACAAAGTGGTATGAACCAGCATATACTGTCTCAGTCGGCGAGCAGCCTATGCCAAAGTACGTCAAGTTTTCTCGAGCAGTGAATGTATTGTTTCACAGTCGGTAAACTTTTTGCTAAGGTAAGTTGCATGCTCTTTTCGACAAGACTCGTCATGCTGCCCCAATACACCTCGTAGACCCTTCGAGGGCCGTCAAGTACCAGATTAACAATTGCTCCTTGAATCAGAGGTTCCTGCAACTTACTCTTTTATTCTTTCAATGCCCCTTGGCAATCATTATTTCCCCTGACCGTTTGATCCATTTTTTTTTCAACAGCTTGAATATAGGTTCACACGTGGCTGTTAGATAAGATGTGAACCATGACATGTAGCTCAATCTACCTAAGAAACCACGAACCTCTTTTTTTGTTCTCGGTTCAGGCACTTCTCTTATTTTTATTATTATTTTTTTTTTTAATAGGACCAACCTCGATTCCCCTTTTTTACAATGAACCCCAGCAGCTTACCGGACCTCACTCTGATAATGCACTTATCTGAATTCAACCTCAGTTTGAATTGTCTTAACCGATCGACCAACTTGCCCCGGTCTGCCAGATGCCCCTCCTCTGTTTGGGACTTTGCTATCATGTCATCAATCATAGCATTTGATTCCACGATGAATCATATCATGAAACAAAGTCACCCTGATACGCGGCACTGGCATTCTGCCTCTCTAGAGGACAATCTTCTCTCCATGGTAACTTGTGCACAACGACATTGGTATCCGACCCTGGCATATCCTGACATGACCAGGCGAAGGTATCCTCATGCTCTTTTAACAAGACTACCATTCTGCTCTCGACTCGCCTCTGAAGCGGCCCCAATTTTCATTTCCTTTCTGACCTCGGCGGTGTTTGGAATAACAATCTTAATCCGCTCCTCATGCGGGAATCACCTTTTCCTCTTGTTTCGACAACCTGGCTAATCTTCCAGCAGATCACAATCTTCTTCGCCTTCTTCTTCGGCATGATAGATCGAATTGTCGAAGTCATATGAGGTGTAACCAAATTGTTATCAATGAGATCCGGAGAATTATTTTTCGAAGTCGGAACGAGACAAATCAAAAAGGAAAAAAATGAAAACAAACATTGCCATTTTTATTTATTTTTAAACTGCAAAAATAAATGAAAAACAGGGAACACCGCTTTTAACTGAAAAACATCCATTTATTTATGATGCAAAATGTTGCAAAATGAAACACATGAGGTGGCCCTTATAATGAACCACTACGTTTCGGGCAAAACGTATGGCTTTCATGCAAATAAAACTGAAAAACAGAAATCATTACTCTTCGAGCAGAGTGACAGTGATGATCTTTTTAGGCCCTCCAGTCTTGGATCTCCATCCCTGGTACGCACGGTTTTATCCAACCCTCAAACTCGCAGTCACTGTCAGTCTCTTCACCTACTGCGCAGGCGTGATCCGAATCTTCAGCAATTGCACTCACCATCGTCTGACCATGTGCCGGCATGGGATTGGCATTGACATTCGGTGATGGTGCAAAATTGATGGCCTTGGAGTCTACCAGATCCTGGACAACATGCTTAAAAGCTCTACAACCCTCGATGTTATGCCCCGGTGTTCCAGAATGGAATTCACACTGGGCGTTCTCATCATAGTTAGGAGGCCTCTGATCTGATCTCATCGGAACCATCACCCTCGGTTGAACCAACCCAAGATCCATCAACTTTTTAAACAGAACATCGTATGTCACGGGCGGCCTATCAAAATGGCGATCAATCCCTCTTCCTTTCACTTGATATCCGTCTCTCTGTTGAGGTGGCTGACGTGGCTGTCGTACTGACTGATTACCAGTAGGGGTGGTTACCGCAGCAGTGTGCTGGTAGTAACGATCCCTACCGTGTCCTCTCTGAGCATACACAGCACTCGATTCACCCTCATTCCTGCGCTGACCGTTCCCGAATGGCTTCTTCGATGCTGATGACGAAGCATTACCTTGTATTTTCCCCATTCTTAGCCAACTTTCAATTCTTTCTCCGGCCACCACAATGTCTGCAAAGTTGGTTACCGGACAACCCACCATCCTTTCAGCAAAAACCCCCTGCAGGGTACCCATGAAGAGATCAGACATCTCTCTGTCCACCAATGGAGGTTGCACTCTGGCAGCCAACTCCCTCCATCTCTGGGCGTATTCTTTAAACCCTTCATTGTTTTTCTGAGACATACCCTGCAGCTGGGTACGACTCGGAGCCATATCAGCATTGAACTGATACTGTCTAAAGAATGCGTCCCCAAGATCTTGCCAGTTCTTGATATCTGAGGACTTGAGCTTGGTGTACCATTCCAGTGAGCCTCCGGACAGGCTGTCCTGGAAGAAATACATCCACAACTTTTGGTCCATGGTGTAAGCTGAGATCTTACGGACAAACGCCTGAAGATGAGTTTCGGGGCAGGAACTCCCATTATACCGATCAAATGTGGGCGCTTTGAATTTCCGCGGGATCACAATCCCCTCTACCAGCCCCATGTTTGACATATTGACCACCCCAGGAGTGGCATAGCTCTCCAAAGCTCGGATCTTCTCAGCCAGCAGCTGAATCTCTTTATTCTGTGGTGGGGCACCATACTGACCGAACGGTTCGTTGTGCATGGAAAACTGATCAACCTCTCGGTCTTCCTCTCTATCATCTTCCACCCCGAAGAAAGGCGGGAACAGACTGTCCTTCATATTCTGACCAGGTTGACCACTTGTGGCAGCGCCAAACCCACCAGCATTATTATTTACCATACCCACAGTTGCTCTCTTGCCACCATCTCGAGAACCGCCCAGCCCCTGGTTGGAGACACCATCCAGGTTGACACCACTATTAGCCGCTGAAGCCCGCTCGAGCTTCTCGACTTTGTCAGCTAGAGCTTTCTGACCAACTGCAAAACCCTGCATGATGTTGATCAGCTCATTCATTTTATCTTTCAGCTCGAGAACGTCTGTATTTGGGAGATCCATCAGTCTTGGAGTATTGCGTCTGGTGAAGTATCTGTGAGGACGGGTTGAGTGCAAAGGTACAGTTCTACGAGCACGAGCAATGATTCCTGCAAAACAGCAAACAGGTTAATATGCATGAATGCAACGTCTATCCATACGAGGAAGCTCCTGTCTTTTGATCCTGGTTTCATTGAGACAGATAATATTTTGACATCCACATTTTAAATTTCAAGATGTCTCTCAACCAGATTCTCAATCAATAATACTCCCCATATGGCTAGACGTAGTTTAGGTGCAGATGAATGCAAAACGGGAATGATGCAGATGTATGAATGCACTGCATTGCCATCCTCCAAGTCCTCTGATCATCTGTTGCCCTGAATCACAGCCCTGACCTCTGAATCGATCACAACCATCTGAGGGAATATGTAACCACAAATCCAACTCAAGGGATTCCGAAATAAACGGAACTGAAAGATACATCATCATCATCAGACAAACTCTGAGCAGATAAGTATAATCCTCTGAATCGGTCCGGGGAATCCTGAAATAAACGGATCCCCACTGATAAATAACTCGGACAGCACTCCGGCGTCTCAGAAATAAATGGCCATAAATCCGACTTATAAATAGGACTCTGATCCACGGAACCATTAGTCACCATCAAAGTCACCATCTGAACATGCATCTGAAAGAACCACCCTCCCCTCACAGGTAAATTCTAATCAGGTTATCCTAAGGCGGACAATAGTCTCGACAATCGGGCAAAGATACTCAATGGGTTTGCCCTTTCGGGTGTGCCATTGTAGCTCCCTTAAGATCGTCTAAACCAAAGATCCGGGAAATGATCGGTCACCAGAGTCAATAGCCCAAAAGAGATAACCCAACCAAAGTGGAGTACTCCACAAAGGAAGAGCTCTCAGATGAACCTCTTCCGGCTTGTGGTATGTCACGTTGCAACAATATGCTAATAAAGCAAATGAGGAACGTGAGACCACACTAATCCTAGGTGTATACTCGGGCCTGGGTTTTAGCCCCACTCAGAACACCCACCCCAAAACAAAGGAACCACCTGCACAGAGGACGACAACATGATAGTATGATGCATGCAGACATTAATGCAAATATATACGCAATCAGAATAACAAATGCAATAAATAGAACACAAGCAACCTAAACTATCCTAGAACGCTAGGAGAGACTCGCTTAGGGAAAATGGACCAGCGCAGGTCAACATTTCTATGTCCCCAGCAGAGTCGCCAGCTGTCGCATCCGCGAAAAACAACCGGCGGGTTGAAACAAAAACAACACAGAGCCGCCACCGTGCGTTATTTATCCCAAAGAGGGAAAGGAAACGCTCAGAGTAAACCTAGGAAAAAGCATGGTCTCGCGACCAAAGAGAAAGGGTACGGGAGTCGGTTACGCAAGGGGAAGGTATTAGCACCCCTCACGTCCGTCGTACTCGACGGGATCCACGCTCTAAAAGAAAGAAAAGGTTGCTAAAACAAACATCACACACACGCCGAAGACAACACAGGTGGGGGAAAGGAGGAGAGGGCTCGCTAGGACATCGCATCCTATGCCTACGTATCTCGTCTGGAACGAGAATCAGAGCTGCCGTAGTTCGGCTCACGCACGCCAAACTAGACACACACAAACACGGGCAAACATGGAACCCGAACGCCAATCGCTGGACTTACATCGGCTTCCGAACCAAACAAACACAATCAGGATACGGACAGCCAATCACTGGGCTTACATCCATATCCTGACACACAAGAGGAAAAAACAACAACAAGCAAACACATATAAAAAGAAAAAAAGTGCCCGGAGAGACCTCGCACGGTCTCCTGCCTACGTACCTCATCTGGTATGAGGATCAGTGCGACGTAGTTCCCCTGAACGGGAAAGAAATTCTAGCCAGAAACCAAGGGGAGACACACTACTAGGGAGCTGTACTCGAGCCTAGTGTTATCATGCATCATTGCCCTATGTTGTGGTTTCTATCTACTTGCACAACGGCAAGCTAATCCTAACCAGGAAAAACAAGCATGCAAGCATCAATCAAAATAAAACAAACATTTCACATAGCACACACTATATCCAGTCAAGTGAGGCTCAAACAAGGGTGGACTGCCGAGGCAAGTCATCTGTACAAGGTAGTGTTCGCTCTTAACCCTGACATTGAGAGTCAGGGTGAAGCAGATGAAAGGTGGGTGAAGATGAGACTTCACAACTCTTATCCCTGTCCAGGGAGAGCTTCAGACAAAGGAGCGTGGGTCCAGAATGGAGGAACCCTTCTACGCTCAAGACTATGACTCGACTGTGCAACAGCACAAGATCTTGGGTTAATGTCCCAATGCATCAACACAGTGGTTTGAGCAGAGGGACGACTCAACAGAATAGCGGGGGATAGATTGCATATCCCTTGGGTTCCGCCAATTGCCTCATAGAGGTCTTTACCTGCTTGGCACAAAAGTAAACAATCACAAACATCGCCTCTTAAGGAGGACTTCAGACAGTTGCCTGGCTAAATAACAAGCCAGGTCTTCCAGACTACATGGAGACAAGAGAGTCTACCTCAACTGGTTTATACAACCAAGCAGTAGCACAACAAGTTCTTAAAGAACTAAAGCGACTATGGTACCTGGAATCAATCAAGCACAGTCAGTATACCAGTCACAAAGTCAAAACAAACAGCAAAAGTCAAACAGTTAATATATACAGTCAACCAATGCAATGTGCAAAGCACAATCAACTCAATTGAGCCAAGCATCCTACAAAACACACAAGTTAGTTTACAACAAGCAACCAAACTCAATTCAATCAACTTGCATTTTTCTCCTTAAGGCATTAGCATCTCAACCTGAAACACAATTCAAAAGTGAGAAACAAGACCACTAGGCCAAGCCTAGGGTCCAAAGGAGGTGAAAAAATCAAAACAGCAAGTGAAAATTAATCAAAACCACATTCAAACAATTTAAAAGCAAGACCAATTGGTCCCATGCTCATATCATTCACCATTATCATTTCATGCACAAAAAGGCACCAAACATGCAATTTGCAACTTCAAAAGACCAAACAGAATGACTTCAATCAAATTCAATCCAAAACAATTCAATTAATTCCACAAAAATTCAAGTCTAAACAGCACATATCCAATGAATAGCATATCAAATTTCAGCTCATTTGGATCAAGGGAAGTAGGGCAATGAAATTCAAAAAGTTTAGACAAGTTCATACAAGCCAACACATGATATCAAAACAAGCACCAACTTCCATCAATCATAAAACAGTGACAATACATGATAAATGAATGGGATCAAAAGCATGATGTCCTATAATGTGTCTAGAATCACTCCAACAAATTTCACATTCATCCAATACACAATGAGAATTTCACAAACAAAATGCCAACATGTGTCACATGAAGTCACAAAAATGAGCCAACAGAGGAGAAAATTCCAATCAATTAGAAAATGCCATCAAAAATTCCAGAGAAATTCACATGTTATCTCAACATACATATGATCAATCATCCAAAATTTTGGCTCAATTCAAGGTTCCTAGGCAAGGAAAATAAAATCATGAAGCTCAACATGCTTGGTGTGACACAAATTGTCACACCTCTAATCAAAAATTCATATCTCCTCAACCAAGTATCCGAAAATTATAAACTCTACATCAAAATCACCATCAAGGTGTCCAGAATATGCACAAAAAATTTCATCCATTTCTTTGGAAGCATCAGCATTTTATGAATGATATGGCAAAGCATACACATATGTGACACTACCAAGAAAACCCTAGGCATTTTAATTTTTTACACGTGCACAAAAATCAAAAAAATCATGATTAAATTCTACACATTACAAGGAGCATCATGAAAAAAACCTCACAAAAATTGGACAAGAAATGAATCATCTATGAATTTTTTAAGTTCATGCATCAAAATGAAAATGAAATAAGAAAAAGAAAATGAAATAAATGAATTTAATTGTGACAATGGCATAAGCGTAATTATTAACAGCCAAAGCGAAACGACGTCGCCTTCATTTATTCGGTGGCGCATTCTCATTGGATGCTGGCGCGCGGGAAACACAATTTAAACATTGGCCAGGCGAAACGAAGATCAAACGCGTGCTTCATCTTGTTCTTCACCAAGAACAAATCCAAAAATTTCCAGAAATGATGAACATCAAATCTCAACCAAAATTGACAAACTATATATCATTAGAACCGTATGATCATGCACATCACGAATATGTAATTATTTTAACCTAATTCTAAACATGTCAACGGGATCGATCAAAAATAGAAATGCATATCAAACTTCAAATCACGATTTCTCATCCTACATTTAACCAAATCCAAAACTACAAACAGCATGGCACTTTACATTGGAAGATCTACAAAAGCCATATCTCAATTCACAGAATAGAGGAATTCGAAAAATCACCTTATGATGATGGCAGATGTTGATTTTGATGTTTCCACGTGTAAAAGCTAAAAACAGATGCAGTACAATGGTGAGGAAGGTGAATGGAGTACAGGTCTTAGCTCAGAGATGCTTCAGTTGCAAGATTCGCGGAATTGCCATTGTTGTGCAAGCTTTGGACAGTCCAAGTTCTTGAAGCTTTTGGTACGGATTCAGCAAAACAGTTCATCAACAAGCCTTATGGAGCATGGATCCATCAAGAATTATCAAAAATGATGAAGAATTCATGGAGAATTGTTGAAAAAAAGTGATGAAGTTTTGAGAGAATTTTGTGGTTTTGGAGGGAAATTCAGTTACAAATCTTGGAGAATGAAATGTTATTAGCAATTCTGTTATGATTAACATTATATACCAATGCCTAATCAACTTGCTAATCACAATTAGCAAAATTGGATGAAATTAGTGTTAATGCAACTTTAAGTGAAAGTCCAAAAATGACCTTTTCAAATTGGCAATGTAACATTACCATGACAGTTCCAACAAGTCATATTTGGCATTTGGAGTGTGTTGGAAGTGGTCTTGAGTGCATTGGCCTTGTATTTCTCAAATTCACATGTTCACACCAAAAATTCAAAAGAAGCCACTTGAAAAATGACTTTTTGCCTTGACCATTTTTGATGAATTTTGACCATGCATCATGAAAGTACATGTGAAATGGGGTTTGCTCAAAGAAAGATCACCCAAATTGGCCATTCCATGTGAAAGTTATGCCACTTTGAATTTAGGCATTTTTGGAAAATGATTGGACCATAACTTGCCAACCATACATGGGAAATTCAAGTTCTTGGACTTTTTGGAAAGGTGAGAGCAAGATCTACAACTTTCATGTTGAACAAAATTTCGTTTGAAGCATTTTTGGACATGTAATTTTGTGGTGAAAAACTTTCCATTTTTGGAAACTTTCATTACAAGTCACTTTCTATTTTTGGAAACTTTTCTCCTGACTTTATTTTCTTCATTCTTGATGTTTGAAATGCCAAATGAAACTTGTTTCAACATGAATGAAGTATATCCAACCCTCTCCCACCTCCAAATCCATCAATTCTGGCACAGTTGACCACAGTTGACTTTTCTGATTGATAGATGAATTTGGCGGTGCACTGATCAAGTTGAGCCTCAAACTCCTGATGAAATGGCTCAATGATGAGCCCCTAGCTTCCATAAGCTCAATACAATCATGAAATGATCTCCATATCCATTGTAGACCCCATCTCCTTGCCATGCCCTGACTGGCCCAATACAACTGATTAGGGTTGACCAGAGGTCAAAACCCTAATCTCAAGGTGTCTGATCAATCTCTTGAATCTCTTGGATGATAACAAGACCATGATGATGATGATGTATCATAGTAACCAAGATCAAGCTCAATCTCCTTGAAGAACATGAAACCCTAATTTGGACCACCACCCTCAGATGATTAATGATCCAGTCCAATGAAAACCCTCAGGCTTGAATCTCAACCTCTCTTATCTTCTGACCAAGACCTAGGAGGATGACTTGCACAATGTAACCACATGATATGCAAATATGCAAATGCCTAATGACCTAAAAAATGACATGCAATATGTTAAGCTAGTCCCAAGAGAGGAGGGCAAATTTTGAGGTGTTACACTCTTCAACAAATTTTGCATTTTAAAGGCTGAGGCCTAGTTGCTCTTGAACTCCTTTAAGCATGGGTAAATCTTAATTCTAAGTCCTTTCTCCTTTTGCATTTTGGTTCACATCAAAACAAACACAAACAACACAAAATAGCAATATATATAATAATGGGCTCAAATGAGCAAAAGAAAAATGACATAAACATAAAATATGTGCTCAAGTGAGCAAGAAATAAATGACATTAAAGGTAAATGACAAGGATTTAAAAGCTCAAATTAAAGTTAGTAGTTAGTAGAGTTATGTTAGCTTGTCATAAGACAATGTAGCGCTATGTGAAGCAATCGTAAGTGGACTAATATAGTAGCCATACCTATCTGAGGCCGGTCAATAAGAATATAGGCAAAGAACACAAGTTAGAGGTCATGACTAGTAAGCCAAGATCCATAAACTTGCCATGCCAAACAAAAGGGGAAGGGCCTTAAATTGACTTTTGGTTATTTGCTTGACCAAGAAGTAACCTATCTTTGACACAAAATAACTCACTTGATCATGGATCAAGTTGAGTTTGGTTTGGATCAAAGATGATTAAACTCCTATTTGTCAAGACCAACCTCAAGACTTTAACTCATTGGCCATTGAGGGAAAGAAAGGGATGAAGATGAAAGGGAGGGGTAAAAAGTCAACAACCAATCCCAATTGATCAAGGGATAACTCATCCTTGATCAAATTCATTCATCTTTCGAGGTGATGATCCTTAAGGATTCTCAAACCACAAGATCCAATGAATTTGATCAGAATTGAATCAATTCAACCTTGATCAACACTGAACAGAAGAGAAATGAGTATAACAAGTCAAGAAGTCAGTAATATTTTTTGGTACCTTTTGCATTAAAAGAAAATAAAATAAAAAATAAACAAATAAAGTTGAACCTCAAATTCAATTCAAAACAACTTCAATGAGTCCAATTAAATTCTCAGAGGTTCAACATAGTCAAACAAACTTTGACTAATTTTCTCACAAATTTTTAAAGTTAGAAAGTAATTAAAATCAATTAAAAACAACCAAAAATAGCATAATATGAATTAAAATCTTAAATAATCTCAAAATAAACAAGAAATTATTGAGACTATTTTTCATTGACTTATCAAGATCCATAGATGCTATGAAAATATTTTTGTATTTTTTAAAAGTCAGAAAGCATTTTAAAATGAACTAAAATCATTAAGAAACCAAATAATTCATGAAAAATATCAACTGAGGTCACAAAAATAATTAAAAATCATAATATAAAACTAGATTTTTCAAAAAAAAATTTAGAGTTGGTCTCATATTTTTCTGACCTCATATGAATTTTTAATGAATTTTATCAAATGAAATAAATTAAGAGAAAATGAATTAAAACCAAAAATGCTGAGCCACCGAATCCAATTCATTAATTGACGTGGCACACTACACGGCTTGGATCTGATGATGCACGGTAGGCTCAAGTCAACAGCGCAACATGATGAATTAAAATAAGTAATTAAAACGGATGCGTGAGATTAGATCGTGAGAGAGATATCCAAGGGCTTTGGTTAACACACGTGGTGGTGGCGGTGAAAACCACCGTCTTCTCCGGCCAACCAACAGATTCCGGCCAGATTTGCAGAAAAATAAATCTCAACAAAAATGAAAAACAAGGACATGGAAATGAAGCTCGTGTGATGTAGATCATCACTGTACCATTAGATTCCTTTTATTCTTCCTATATTAAGAGAAAGATGAAGGAGAAAATCATGGTGTCCACACAGATTGTTCATGAAATGGAAAATTGAATACACCAAAAGCTTGCCTCAAGTATGAAGACTTCAGAGAACCACAAAAACACAAGAATACTACATTGAATTAGGAGTTTCAGATCCAAACAGTTTGAGTTTATACCTTTGAAATGGTGAGCTTCTGGCCACAAATTCTTCAAACTTCTTGTTCCTCTTTGGTCTCTGAATGTAGGGGAGATGATTGGCTAAGGAATCTGGGTTTGAAATTCAACTAATGTTGCTGAATTTCAAGCTCAAAAATGTGAAGAATAATGAATGATTCCTTTGGTGAGGGTTATGGTTTCAGTTCTACAGCATAAGGGATCTCCAAAAGGTTATTAAATGAAGCTCATGAGGCCCTTATTTATAGGTAAATGCTTCTGAATTCACACTTTGCTCATGTGCATGGGATTTGAGAATTTGAGTGCATGGGCCTTTGTTAAAGTGTGAAAGGCCCATGGATGGCTGAAGGAGCTTGCTGAGTTCACATAGAAGGCATGTGGTCGTGTACATTGGATGGAAAGGACTTGCATTTCAAGTTTCAACATAAAATATCAAGAATGCACATAAATGAAGAGAAATTCGAAACTAAAAAATGGTAGACCCCAAGGACTATTGTGAGTAATGGTTGGAAATCTCTTGAAATAAGGAACAAAAGTCATGTTGGGAAAAAAAATCATTTGGCATGTGCAAATTGATCAAAACTGGCTTGGAAAATTCAAGTACAAAACATGTTCAAATCACTTTGAAAAAGTTCACCAAAAGTAAGCTTGATCAAACCCCTTTGTCCTCATTATACAAGCTTCAAATGAAAATATATCCAACATAAAAGTTGTAGATATTTTCAAGATGGTAAATATATACTCAAAGTTTACATCATTTGGAGTTTCTATGACAAGGTTATGGGTATTTGAAGTTGGGTACTTTTTCAAATTCAATGAATTAGGTCCAAGATGACCTATAATGTTTTGCAATATCACATGTATTTCCTTTAGGATTATGAAGTTTTGTCCCACATAACGTTTTAAGTAGACATCTCAATATATCCAATTCCTTCGGTATCACCCCAAAATAATAAAAATTAAGGAAGTTATGCCCTTGGCAAGTTGACCCAAAGTTAGGGTTTCAGTCAAAATGACCTATAATGTTTTGAAATGAATGATGACCTTCCAAGTTTTAAATGGATTTTTTATGAACATGAAAGTTATTCATATGGTTCTTAGGAACATTTTTTCTTTTGGGGCCATCTTAATTTGATAATCACATCAAACATTATAGCTCATTGAATCTCAGCTTAGTCAGATGACTTGACTGGTCAACTTTTCAAACTCAAACTTCCAATCTTGATGAATAAATGATTGAGAGGCCTCAAATAGGCTCATATATGCATAAAATGATAAATGAAAGAACTTCCCTTGATTAAATTTGATCAGAGGTTGAGATTGCTTCATGGGCAAGGCATAGTAAAATTATGGTTTCCTTGGGAAACAATCTTCAAGTCCTTTGGGTTATCTTGATCAAATTGGTAAATTGAGATACTTGGGAGACATATATGATTATTAGGAACTTTGTGGGCTATTTTCATGCTTTTTTCTCATCTTCATCTAACCATTGCATTAGGCTTAGGAGCCTCCTATGAGCATTGTGGAGCACATGATCACTTGAGCTTCAAAACAAAAAGGGTTAGTGACATATTTTTGTGCTTTTGGTTAGTAATAAAGTAAGAAAATAAATAATATACAATACAAGCATGCTTGGTGATCTCATACTACTCAAACAAGTCCCAACCCTAGGGTTAAGGAGTCAAACATGCTATGATCCTTGAGGCAATGCACTTGTGCAATAAGATGATGCCATGAGGGATCTTAGGGTCAAAATTAGGGTCTTACAATAAGCATTAGCATTGGGATCATACCTTGACACCCTCCTTACCCCTCTTTCATTGAGTTTGTTTTAGGAGAGATCGCCAAGCACCACGTGATTGCATCATACTTGTATATTATCATTTTATTAACCAAATACCAAAAATATGTATTTCTATTTGCCTAACTTCTTATATGTAAGGCATGATCCTCATTGATCTATCAAGTCCACACCTAGGGTTTGAGACCCCCATGGCTAAAAGTACAACCAAGGATTGATCCACAAAAGTTTCAAACCATCATATATGAGTCCCAATGATCTCTACATGTTATATTGATCAAGTTTTCTTCAAGAGTTTGAAGGTGATTTGCCTTGGAAACCCTAGTTTGGCTGGGTATCTTGAGTAACTTATCCAACAAGCTATCTCACCAATTGATCAAATTTATCAAGGAATACTTAAAATTTCCTCATATTATGCATATATGATCTACCATGAGCCTAGAAAGTCAAGAGAATTGAAGGTTAGCAAGTTGGTTGATGGTGGTTTGCCAGATGAATTCATCTGATCAAAACTGGGTCTCCCTAGACCCTATCTCCTACAATATTCACCATATGAAAATGATTCCAAGATAAAGGTTACTCTAAATGACATTCAAAACAACTTTCATGTTGAGACCTAGAGCTCGTTTTCTTGGAAAATCATTTTCTATGTTGAAACATTATAGGTCATTTTGTCTAAACCCTAATTTGAAAGTCAACTTCCCAACGCCATAACTTGCTCAATTTTTACGAGATGAAATATTTCCAAGTTGAAAAGTCAAATTCAAGATGTCTACTTCAACGTTGATGTTTAGAGTAAGAGCTAATTCAAGTTTTATGAGCATGTGATATGAGGATACATTATAGGTCATTTTTGACCTATACCATTGAACATGTGATTTTTCCAAACTTCAAAAATGCATAACTCTATCATTATAAATCTAAATGACATGAAATTGGTAACCATTTTTAAGGTATTTCAAATATATACAACTTTGATGAAGACACTTTTCTCATTTGAAGCTCACATACAAAGTTAAGTAAGGTGGAATATTGATATATATGGCTTGACACTTAGAAAATTTTTTAACATGTTGAAATTTCCAAACTTACACCTCAAAATTCACCATGATCCAAGTTCCAAATGAAAAAGTGTCCAACATCAAAGTTGTTCCCCTTGATCTAAGGTTTCCAAAGAACCCAATTTCATGCATCTTGGACAAAGTTTTCTAGGTCTGCGCATGGCTTTAACAAAGTTGCATGATTGGAAGAAATCAAATGCCAAAAATCACATTTCACTTTGCCTTGACATCCAAGCATGACTTGAACTTCAAAACAGATGCAAGTGGACCAAATTGGATTGCTTCATGGGCCTATACACGCCCATGCAAGCTTGTGCATGAAATGTCCAAATTTAGCAATTTTTCAAGTGTGAAAATATCAGTCACAATTGCTAAAAATACAGGCCATTGGAGCTCAATTCAAAGACACCTTGCGCGCCAGCTTTGCCCCCCAATTGAAACCCTCACCATTCAAAGGAAAACCTGAGAATTTTCAACTTGAAAATTGAGTATGAATCTCACTGTTTGGAGATTCAGAAAGTCCAGGATCCAAAGCTTTGTACCATTGCTAAACCTCTCCTGCAAGCTTCTCAAGTGTGATCAAATCAAGGTTAAAGCAAGCAAGATCTATTTCTGCATAACATTGAAGGTAAATTTTAGAAAACTTCTTCTCTTCGATTCTCACTCAATTCTCATCAATCTCTTGGATCTTTGGTTGTCTGAAGTCCTACCACTGTAGGCAGGAAGGTTGAGTTGCTTTGAGGTCAAATCGAAGCAACTCAGTTGTCACACCTCAAAATTCAACTCCTCATATCTTTTTATATATTTGGAGTTAGTTGAAACTGAGGTCAGATTCGTGCTCTACGCCATTTTTTCTTTCAGATCATGTCCTCTTTTTATTTATTTTGGTGATGGTTGAGGGTGGACCAGTCCGGTGAGGTCCACCAGAGAAGAAGACCAGAGCTCTGGCTCCGGCGGTGTGTTGGCACGTCTCCCAGCCATATGATCCATTCAATTTGTTTTAATCTTAGGCGTTGGTTTTGATTACCACGCGTGTGGTGCGCTAACTAGGTTCCATCATGGAATGCGCGTTTGTGTCCACTTCATCTGCCACCTCAATTAATGAGGGAGATAAAGCGGCTCACGTTTTTTTGATTTTTTGATTTTTGTTTTAATTCATTTGATTTTCATTAACTCATATTAGTTTGATTATTTTTTGGATCATTATTAATATTTTTCACGATTTAATTGATTTTGTGTTTATTTTTAATTGTTTAAAAATACTTTTAAGTCTTTACAAATTATGACATTTTTTCTTCAAGGTCCTTTGATCTTGTTTGACATATGATAAATCTCATGGCCATTTCTTTGGTGTTTTGATGAGGTTTTAGGAACTTGAAAAACCATATTTAATTTAAATGCATTATTTTAGTATTTTTAAATTGAATAAATGCCAAATAATTGTGTTGACCTCTTGTGATGATTTGTGTAAGTTTGACTTGTGTTGTTGGGCCTTGATCAAGGTTGATTTGACTTTGCTAGGTTAATATCATTGGATTTAGGGGATTGATGGAATGTATATTCCATCTCCCAAAATGAATGAATGATATTAATTTGGTAAAAGTCCTCCTTTGACCAATTTGAGTTATGATCCATTCTCCTCCCTCTTCATCTAATTCCCCTTCTTTATGCATCCATTTCATTTGGCCTATGATGTCTCTAAATCCAAAGGCTAGTTGATTGCAAAATCAACATAAGTATGGATGAGATTAGGCCACCTCTTTTGCATATTCTTTTTGTGTGTGGTTTGTTTCATGAGCATAGTCCATTATACTATGTCTCTAACATGCATTAACACCAAAATTCTATTGTCTGACCTCAAATAGTTATGACTTCTACATAAGTCCAATTATGATTGCTTAACATAGTACTAAATTTTTGATACAAAAGGCATAGCATTCTAGTTAGTGAGATTGTAAGTCTCCCCTCTTTCATGGTATTGTATGGAAACTTGGCCTTTTTTCCTTCCTTTGGAAGATGTCTTGGTTCAAGGATCCATGCTTGTGATAAGTGGGTTGAGTGTTCTCCAAAGAATGACTTAAAACAAAAGCAAAAGCAAAACAATACTAACTTCTAACTCATTAACAACTAACATTTAATTTCAAGCACTTTACTTTAATACCATTTAATTTCAAGTTCTATTCATTTGCCATTCTTCATACCATTCTAATTGTTTATGTTAGTGCCATTTTCACTTTGTCCATTTGGACCATATTGTGTGATATATCTTGCTTGTGTATATTTTGTTTGCTTGTGTGGTCTTTGGCCATTAATGTACATAATAAGAAATAAAAAACCCTAAAAGACTATTGTGTGGATTGTTGGTTTGATCTTGAACAATTGGACTTAGAGTTTAGGCAACATTCCTATGCTAAAGGACTTGGCCAATGCCAACCTTCATGTAACCAAGTGCTTGCAATTTGGAACTTCATATGATACATAATTGAAGATCCCTTTGAGTTCATCTGCAACATGATCATTGTGAAGATGTTATTTTGCACCTGTGACTTGTGGAACTCATCTGCTACAGAAAATTTGAAGAAGATCATGGAGTGGCTAAGGCTTGGATGGGTCTATCTTTATTTGATGCCTTGCTCTTCAAGATAATATTGTATGCATTATTTGTGGCTTGATTCTAATGTCCAAGGGAATTTAGGATTTCTATAAGACATTCTTGTCTATTTGATTGCCACCCATCAGTCAGATCATTTCAACTAATAACTTTTAATTTTGTGTATAGGGTTAGTCTCTTTATCTCCTCCCCACTTCTTTAATTTCAAAATATCTCCCTCTTTTAAAAATTCTTCTTTGCTGGAACTAGTTTTGTTCTAAACTTTGACCACTTTGCAAACTAGAAACTTTGGCCTTATGTCATTGCTTTTTTAAACTTCTTTTCTTAATCAAACTTGTAAATAGACTTAATTATACTTGACTTAAACTTTCAAAAAGCCAAAAAGAACTAACTCATTCAAACCCTTTTTAGGCCTTTGTGCCTTTCAAACTTAATTTTTTTTAAAAGCAATGCATCCACTTTGAAATTTGTATCACGAATTACGAGGTTTTGATCCCTCATTTTTATGTTGGTACGTAGGCACAAGTTCGAAGGTCTTGTCAAACAAAAAAAATATAATTAATGAATTCTTTTCTCATCCCCCCATTCTATTTGTTTGAAAACATCATTTTGTACAAAATATATATGCACACAAAAAATGGCTCCCTAGGAGTACCTAGGACACTTTGGATGCTCAGACCTTCCCTCTGTGTAACCAACCCCCTTGCCTATAATCTCTGACATTTTATTAGTTTTGATTTGAAAACTTCTTACTTTTGGGTTTTGTTCGTACGTTTTCCCTTTTCCCTTGGAAACAATAAAAGCGCGGTGGCGACTCTTGTTATTTGATGTCTAGCTTATCCATAGCTTAATGATCATGAATTTACCGCTACAGAAATTAAGTGGCGACTCTGCTGGGGAGTAGTCTCCAGTGGGTTTAGCCTACTTTTTTGTGTGTATATAATTGTATATTTGATGTTTGTATATTTGTTTGTGTGATATAATCTGCTTGTTGTGCTTGGTGATCTCTGAGTGGTGAGATAAGTTGTAACCCGAACATGAGTGCAATTAAGATAGGAGGATGGTATAGTCATGTTCAACTTGTGTGGAGTAGTCCTTAACAAGTTGACTTGAGATCCATCTGCTCAGTGGAGACTCTTTTAGATTTGGAATTGTCACACAAGTATTTATGGTTAGGCACTACTATCTCTAACTTGGGTCCGAGAAGCTGAGAACCGTAGAACATTTACCCCTTTTGGCCTATTTTAGGACGTAGTGCGGAGACTGTTCAGGTGTAGACTTGATAACAGTTGTTACGCGATACTACAATCAGACGAGTTTCTCTTTAGAATATTATGGTTCGATGAGTCGGTCATCTTAACATGTAATATTCGATAGATGGAATTAAGACTCTGGGAAATTTCTAGAACATGATCTACATGTTTTTATCCTTAGTTCACTCCTTTGGGATGGTTCTTACCCAGACTCCATGCTCGTGACTTACAACAAACACTTGATTCTTGGTTGATCCAATCAAGTCTTATAAATATCAATGGAACTTGGGTGTTGATAAGGTGAAAACCATAATCCACCAAAATGGATGATTCATCTTGACAATGACTCGATTCATCCCTTGTGTGTGATCCCTTATTTATGACTGTTGCATTCATGCATTCATGCACATCATAACATTGATCACACAAAAATTTCAAGGAACTGAGGTATTGTTTGCAAATATTTTCAGACCATGGATTATGGACGAAGGAACACTAAGAAGTACAGTTTCAGATATCCCGACTTGAAAGAGTTAAGGAAGATAACATCTTTTGTATTAGATCCCTTGGAATTCAAACAACTTCATGGGAAGCTTCTATCTATCTAGTCTGCTGATGTGGTTGAAGAACTCTTGAGTGTATTGGTACAGTTCTATGATCCCCTCTACCGTTGCTTCACTTTCCCATATTATCAGCTTGTGCCTACATTGGAGGAGTATGCCCATCTCTTGTGGATACCCACTTCTAGTAGAGTGCCTTTTAGTGGATTGGAAGAGATTCCCAAATCTCGTCTTATTGCTGAAGCTCTTCACTTGGAGAAGTCTGAGATAGAGGCTCATTAGGTGAAGAAAGGAGGTTTATTTGGGTTTCCATCTGATTTCCTCATTAAGGAAGCTACTGTTTTTGCTCAAGCCGGTAGTGTGGATGCTTTTGAAGCTATCTTTGTGTTGCTCATCTATGGATTAGCTTTGTTCCCTAACATTGACAGTTTTATTGATGCTAACGCCATTATACTTTTCTTGATTGGGAATCCTGTACCTACTTTGTTGGGTGATATGTATTTCTCTTTGCATCTAAGGAATTCTAAGGGTGGAGGGACTATTGTTTGTTGCACTCCTCTTCTGCACAAGTGGTTTATTTCGCACTTGCCTCAGACACATGCTTTTGTGGAGAACAAACAATGTCTACGGTGGTCTTAGAGACTTATGTCTCTCACAAATGATGACATAGTTTGGTATGATCCTTCTTTGAGTAGTTTGGAGATTATTGATTATTAAGGTGAATTCTCTAATGTGCCTCTCATTGGTCCACAAGGAGGAATTAACTACAACCCTGCTTTGGCTCGTCGTCAGCTTGGGTTCCCCTTGAGACACAAACCTAATAACACTTTGTTAGAAGGTCTTTTCTATCAAGAGGGTAAAGATCCCCAACATTTGAAGCAGAAGACTGTGCATGCTTGGCATAATGTGCATAGGAAGGGAAGATCCGAGCTTGGTCTACGCAATTGTGAAGCATACACTCTTTGGGTGAATAAGAGAGCTTTGGAGTTGAAGATGCCTTATCCTTGTGAGAGACTTATATCTATGGTTGTGGTTGAGCCATTAACTCTCCCTAACCAAGATGTAGAGGAGTTGGAAGACACACCCGCCAAGATGAAGCAAGAGAAGGATATGTGGGAAGAGCGTTCCCGTGCTTTAAGAAAAAAGTATGAAGAGTTGCAGTTGGAGTCTAAGGACAAGGATGCACTTATTGAGCTACTTGAAGAGCAAGTGACAAAGAGACAAAGAGAGCCGGAGGTTTCATCTTCTAGCATGCCTCAGCTTTCCATTGCTTGGAAGAAGATTGTTGATCAGCTTGTCCTCGAGAAGACTCGGATGAAGGCTTCTTTTGAGACCGAGATTCGACGCATTCGAAGGAAGTACGTGCCTTCAGCCAGATCTTCTGACATTGTTGTTAGGGATCCTTAGGATGACTAGTCTCCTTTTCTCTTGTATTTCTCATTTGGTTTTTGAAATTGTACTAAGTGTAATCCTTCCAATTATATAAATAAAAAGAGATTTTTATGGTCATATCAAATTGTTGCAATTGTTGTAAAGTACATATATATTTGTAAATGATATAGTAAGTTCCTTGAAAATAAAAATAAACAAACAAGCATTGCATTTCATGCATCATTTGCATAAGCAGGTTTCTCTTTCGCTAGATGTTTCATTGGTGTTTCTTCTGTGCTTCAGCCAAGATGACTAATCGGTATAACACTCGCGCCAATCATCTAAGAATCATGGAACATCTTGAGCAAGAGAACAAAGAGTTGAAGGACGATATCGCTCGACTGACTGCCATGATGGAGTTAGTATTGGCTGCTCAGAGTCAATCTTCTCCAACACCCATAACTCCTCCTTCTCAGAGGACTGTTATTTCAGAGGTGGCTACCTCTACCATGCCTGCTGCTACCGCTCACTTTGCGCCAGCTATGCCCGTCGGATTCCCGTGGGAATGCCGCCGAATTTCGTGCCTGAAGGCTTTGCGCATACTTTTGCTTCTATGCCGGCATCTAGCCCGATCATGTCTGTGCCACCTCCCGTTGTGCACACCTTACATCGTATGGAGGACACCATTTATCATTCCGATCCATCTGAAGGCACAAATGTTTATGAGAAAATGGACGAGATGAAGGATCAGTTTCTTGATTTGCGCAAGGAATTGAAGACGTTGAGAGGCAAGGATTTGTTTGGGAAAAGTGCTGCTGAGTTATGGCTGGTGCCGAATGTGAAGATTCCAGTGAAATTCAAAGTGCCTGACTTTGAAAAATACAGAGGGAACACATGTGTGCTCAATCATCTAGTGATGTATGCCCGCAAGATGTCTACCCAAATTGACAATGATCAATTGTTGATACACTACTTCCAAGACAGTTTGACCGGTGCTACGCTTCGTTGGTATATGGGGTTGGACAGTGCAAGCATTCACACTTTCAATGACTCGGGAGAGGCTTTAGTCAAACAGTATAAGTACAATATGGATATGGCGCCTGATAGAGACCAACCGAGGTCTATGTCTCAGAAGGATAAAGAGACATTCAAAGAGTACGTGTATAGGTGGAGAGAATTGGCTGCTCATATCACTTCTCCTTTAGAGGAGAAAGAGATGGCAAAAATCTTTTTGAAGACCCTGAGTTCATTTTATTATGAATGCATGATTGCCAGTGCCCCCAGTGACTTTACCGAAATGGTAAACATGGGGATGAGGCTTGAAGAAGGTGTCCGAGAAGGACGTTTGTCAAAGGAGGAAGCATCATCGAGTAAGAGATATGGCAGCAGCTTTGGGAAGAAAAAAGATAGAGAAGCTAATGCAATTTCTATGGGAGGCAGAGGAGGCCTCAGATCAGAAAGAATCAACCATTCCGTCAACACCATCATCACGTATCTTCAGTCATTCTTGTATTCTCGAATAATCAAGCAACACCAATTCAACAACAACAACAACAAAAACAACAACAACAACGTCAACAACAACAACCACAACAACGCACAAACACCTACAACAACAACAACACCAACAATCACCATCAACAAAACCTTGAGAGGAAGAAGGCCTCTTTTGACCCGATGTCTATGACTTATGCAGAGCTTTATCCATCTTTGGTTCTCAAGAACCTACTCCAACAAAGAAACCTGCCACAAATTCTAGAACCACTTCCATGGTGGTACAAGCCTGAATTCCGTTGTGCTTTTCACCAAGGAGCACCCGGACATGACATAAAGAATTTCTATCCGCTCAAGTATGAGGTTCAGAAGCTAGTAAAGAGTGGAATGGGGCCCTTTGAGGACTGTGCACCCAACGTGAAAGCAAATCCATTTCCCGCTCATGGGAATTCTTTTGTTAATATGGTGGACGGTTGTCCTAGGGAGTTTAAAGTGTTTGATGTTCGTTTCATTCGGAGGTCCTTGGTGACGATGCATAAGGACATTTGTATGGTGAGTGATTGTGAGCACGACCATGATGGTTGTGCTATCTGCAGTGTCAACCCGAGAGGTTGCGAGGTTGTGAAAAGGGACATCCAGCGGTTGATGGATGAAGGTATGATTCAGATTGTTCAATCTCGTCATGTAGATGACAATGTGAATATCATAGTGCCCATTTTTAAGAATCCCGAGAGAGTGGTGATTCAGTACGACAGGAGTAACAGTAACAACGTCAACAACAGATCAGTATCACCGTTGGTCATACGGTTAGTGGGTACAGTCCCATATTCATCCGATAAAGCTGTTTCGTATTAGTACAATGCAACAATGATGAAGGATGGTCAAGAGGTCCTGTTGCCTACAACCAACTCTGTAGTGAGCATTGTTGATGTTACCATGGTGACCCGAAGTGGTCGTGTGTTTGGGCCGATGTTCCCAAAAGACAAAGAAGATTCAATTGTCAATAAGGATATGGAAGTGCTTGCTGTAGATCCGATTAGTGCTTCAAAGTGTAAGTCTGGTGAATCCAACAATTTGAAGGCTAATGATGATGATGAGGTACTTCATCTGATCAAGAAGAGTGAGTTTAATATGATGGAGCAGTTGCTCCAAACCCCCTCAAAGATTTCAGTATTGTCTCTGCTTATGAATTCAAAAGCACACCGAGAAGCACTGCAAAGAGTTCTTGAGCAGGCATTTGTGGAACATGATGTTACGGTGGATCAGTTCGATCATATTGTGGCTAACATCACTTCCTGCAACAATCTAAGCTTTTGTGATGAAGAGCTCCCTGAGAAGGGTAGAAGTAATGATTTGGCTTTGCATATCTCTATGAATTGCAAATATGATGCTTTGTAAAACGTGCTTGTTGACACTGGGTCGTCACTAAATATGCTGCCGAAGTCAACTCTGTCAAAGCTATCATATCAAGGAGCACCCATGAGGTATAGCGGTGTAATCGTCAAACTTTTGACGGTTCACGCAAAACAATTATTGGTGAAGTGGACCTTCCAGTGAAGATAGGTCCGAGTGACTTCCAGTTTACTTTTCAAGTAATGGATATCCACTCGGCCTGCAGTTGTCTATTGGGAAGGCCATGGATCCATGAGGCGGGAGCTGTTACCTCCACATTACGTCAGAAGCTCAAATTTGTAAAGAATGGAAAGCTTGTTATTGTTGGCGGGGAAAAAGCGTTATTGGTTAGCCACCTGTCATCTTTCTCTTACGTTGAAGATGAGGATGAGGTTGGAACTCCGTTCCAAGCCTTATCTATTGTTGCTGAAAAGAGAGTTGGGGCACCTATGTCCTTATTGAAAGATGCGAAGAAGATTGTTGAAGAAGGCAATGTTGATCAGTGGGGGCGCATGGTAGAGGTCTTCGACAACAAAGGTAGAACCGGTTTGGGCTTTCAGCGAGGTTCATCAATTGCAAGATCTGAGGATATGCAACTTAGCTTTTGTAGCGGAGGGTTCATTCATGGCAATGAATAACACTTAGTTGTTGTGCTAGAGGATGACAAAGAGGAAGACTGCACCAATTTTGTGACGTATGGAAAGGCTTGCAAAAATTGGACTGCTGTTGACATTCCTGTTAGTTTGCATCAATCTAAGTAATTGCTTTTATTTGTTTTAAAAAAATCCTTCTCCTATGCCTAAGGGAGAAGTGAACATTGTTGGGCATTTTCAAATTTGATCATCAATGAAATTAATTCTATTCATCCACATCTATGATGTTTTGTTTTTAGTTTTTGCTTTATTCAGGAAATGGTAATCACAAAATACATAAATAAATAATATAATTGTCCATCTGCATAATATTTGGTCACAAAATTCACTTCTCTAAAATCAAAATATCAAATCATTATGCAGGTTGGTTTCTAAACCCATTGAATACAATGATCCTTCTCCTTCTCCAAATTTTGAATTCCCTGTGTTTGAGGCCGAGGAGGAAAGTGATGAAGAAGTGAGTGATGAATTATCTTGTCTTCTTGAGCATGATGAAAAGACCATTCAGCCATTCGAAGAGCAGATTGAGCTAGTCAACTTGGGTTCCGAGGATGATGTGAAGGAAGTCAAGATTGGGTCTCGACTGTGTCCAGATGTTAAGAAGGGGTTGGTTGATCTTCTTCGAGAATATTCAGACGTGTTTGCTTGGTCCTATCAAGACATGCCTGGTTTGGATTCTGAGATTGTGGAGCATGGATTGCCGTTGAAGCCAGAATGCCCGCCAGTCAAGCAAAATTTGAGAAGAACGCATCCTGATATGGTAGTGAAGATCAAAGAAAAAGTGCAGAAGCAGATTGATGTCGGTTTCCTTGTGACCGCTGAGTATCCGCAATGGATGGCGAATATTGTGCCTGTGCCGAAGAAAGATGGAAAAGTCCGCATGTGTGTTGATTATAGAGATTTAAATAAAGCTAGTCCGAAAGATGATTTCCCTCCGCCACACATTGATATGTTGGTAGATGTAAGACCCTAATTTTGGCCCTAAGATCCCTCATGGCATCATAACATTGCATTTGCATAGCCTCAAGGATCATAAGCATCTTGGTTCTCTTTGCCTTTGGGTGGGATCTCTTGTGAGTGGTTTGAGAACACCAAGCATGCTTGAATTGTATATTATTGCTTTTCTCATTTTTATTTACTAACCAAAAGCACAGAAATATGTCACTAACATCTTTTGTTTGTAGCTTGAGTAGTCACAAGGTCTAAAGCTTCTAGGAGATCCTATGTGCATTGATATGGTCAAGAGAAGATGAAAGAAAGCATGGCAATGGTTCCCAAAGTTCTCATCCACCAAATATTCCTCCCAAGTATCTCAATTCATCATTTTGATCAAAGCAAGTCAAGGGGTTTGAGGTTTGTTTCCCAAGGAAACCCTAATTCATCTGTTCATCAACTGTGCCTTGCTCATGAGGCAACCTCAGCTCATGGTCAAATAAAATCAAGGGAAGTTCTTTAATTCATCATTTCATGCATATTTGAACTTATTTGAGTGTCCTCAATCATCAATTCATCAAGATATGAGTTTTGGACTTGAGAAGTTGATCAGTCAATTCATCTGACTATTTTGAAATACACTGAGACCTAACTTTTCATGTGTTGGTCAAATGGAGATGACCCCAAGAGAAACAATGTTCTTAAAGACAATATTAACAACTTTCATTTTCATCAAAATTTTATTTGAAACTTGGAAGGTCATCATCCATTCCAAGACATTATAGGTCATTTTGACTGAAACCCTAATTTTAGGTCAACTTCCCAAGAACATAACTCCTTCATTTTTCATGATTTTAAGGTGAGACTTAATTAATTGGAAAGCTTAATGTGTCTAATTCAAATGTTATGTTGAGAAAAATTGCAAAATCGCAAAAGAAATACATGTGATAATGCAAAACATTATAGGTCACTTTGGACCAAATGCAATGAAATGTGAAAAAGTTCAACTTCAAGTGCCCATAACGTCTTCATAAAAAATCCAAATGATGCAAAATTTAAGTTCAAACTGATTGAATTGAAAAGGTCTACAACGTTCATGTTGAAGATTTTGTCATTTGGAGCTTGCAACATTGCGACAGAAGGGCTTGAACATTGGCCAATTTTGGAAATTTCACATATGCATGTTTTGCACCTTACACTTCAAGCTCAATTTTCATAAATTTCCAAGGCCCAAATGAATTTTTGATTAACATGACATTTGTTCCTTATTCAATAAGCTTTCCAACGATTACCCATAAGGCCATGTTTTATCTTTGGAAGTATCATTTTCGAAGAAAGGAAAGATTAGGTGCATTTTTGGAAACCAATTGAAAACACATTGCATGAGCTGATTACATCTATTTTGCACGTCCATTTCATTCAATTATGATCTCAACTTGCCAAATCAAGTGGAATTGGGCCCTCCATGCGCCTGTACAGGCCCATGCATGGAGGCCCTTTCCATTCATGCAAATTTGAAATCACACATTCAGCATTGCCTTGCCTATAAATACATTGCATTGGAGCATCATTTCTTCAACCTGAAGGAGCCGGAACCCCTGCTGAATTGAATCCACACCCTCACCAAAGGAACTTTTCTCTTTTTTTCAAAAATTTCAGATCTGGATTTCAATTGCATTGATTGATTTTCTAGATCTATAAGTTCCTAAACCTTCTTTACTTTTTCCATAGAGCTTTCTGTTTGCAAAAGAACTCAAGGATCTTGACTCAATTCCTCACAATTCAAAGGTTTTCCTCGACTTCATTTTGCTTCGAATCAGCTCATATATTGTTCCATTTGCCTTGTTATTGTGTGATCTGAAGTCCTCTGCATAAAGGCAACATCATTGTGCTTTCAATTTTTGAAAATCATTGAGTTCACTTGAACACCACAAAACTTCCATCTGTGATTTCTCTCAATCTAGAGATTTAGAGTGGAATTGAGTGGCATAGGAGTGATGTACATCACTCCACCTTTCGAACGGTAACTAGATCGTGCATTTTGGTTGATGTTTTAATTTCTGCAAATTCTGGTTTGGCCGGAGGTTGGCCGGAGAAGACGGTGGCGCTGGCCACCGTCTGGTCTCCAGATTGAATCGTGACCGTGGATTTCCTTTTCCAGATTTAATCATGGCTGTCCAATCTTATGACTTATTTTAATACGCCATGTGATTTAGTTGACTGAGGAACACGTTGGGCGCGCGCTTGTGGACTCTTGGATATGCCAGCTCAATTAATGAGCTCAGATCCAATGGCTCACGCTTTTCCATCTTTTTTAATTCTGGTTTTAATTTCCATTTTTTAAAATTCCATTTCATTTTCTAAAATTCATATCTCTCTCATTATTGGTCCAAAAATTATGGGACCAATTGCATTATTTCTCTTTTAATTTCTAGTTTCTAAAAATGATTTTTAATATTTTTTATTTCATCATTTGCTATTTTTTATTAATTTTCTCTTTTCTGGTTATTTTTAATTCATTTTAATTAGTTTTTGATATTCAAAAAATACAAAAATATTTTTTCAACCTCTTTGAATGATGATAGATCTATGAAAAATATTCTCATTAATTTATTAATTGATTTGAGATTTATTTGAGATTTTAATTCAATTAGGTTATTTTTATGCATTTTTAATTGATTAAAAATAGTTTCTGACTTTTAAAAATGATGAAATTTTTTGTCAAACTTTGTTTGACCTTGTTGAACTTTGGATAATTCACTTGGACTTTTCAAAGTTGATATTAGAGTGAATTTGAAGTTTGACCTTTCTTTATTATTTTAATTCAAGTTTTATTTTAAATATTAAAAATGCCAAAAATATTTTATTTGTTTCTTGACTTCTAATCTTCATTTTGCTTCTGTTTTCTATTGTTTGACCTCAATCTTCTCTATCTTTGGTCAATGCTTATTGATTAATACATACCATTTCATTTAATGCACTTTAATTCTTTATCTTCTTCTTCCCCTTCTTCTTTTTCTTTTTGATCAATGAGTTAAAGATTGGTGGTTAGCATTGATCCATGGAGGTTTAATCTTCCTTGATTCAAATCTAATTCATCTTGATCATGGATCAAGTGAATGGCTTTGCATTAAGGATATATTGCTTCCTAAATCATGCAAAAGACCTAAATCAATACAAGATCATTTCTCACCTTCTTTTTGGCATGGCAAGTTGTTGGAGTTTGATTCACTAATCAAGACCTCTAACTTGTGTTGTTGCCTACATTATTATCGACCGGCCTCAGATAGTTGTGACTTCTACATAAGTCCAATTACGATTGCTTAACATAGCGTTAAATTTGCCTTATGGCACACTAACTTTAACACTAACCATTGACTATTAACATTTACTTCTTGCACTTTACATTTATGCAATTTACTTTTCTTGTACATATTATTCATTTGTTTTGATCTTTGCTCACTGGAGCACATGTTTATGTTAATGCAATTTGCCTTTTGCTCACTTGAGCACATAATTGTGTATATATTATTGTGCTTGTGTTTTGTTTTGATTATTATGGACAAAATGCAAAGAAATGGACAAATGGACTTAGTTTCTAGAACATACCCTATGCAAATTGGAGTAAAGAGACCCTAATGTTGAAGATGGATTAGAAGGACCAAACCTCTAAACTCACTCTTGTCCATTCTTGATTTGCTTCATAAAACTCTTTGATGTGTGTGTGCTTTTGTGCTAGGGGATCCTATGAAAGACCAAATTGAAGAACCATTGCCATGTTCATCCAAAGTGAAAGATACAAGAGACATTGGGGATCTTCTAAGAGCTTGTTTGATTGTGTTGATTGCTTGAGCTTACTATTATTTTGCTTGCTTATTCCAAAGGATGGGAGCTACTTGGATCATCAATATGATCTCAAGAGAGGAACTCCATTTGTGATCTTGTTTCTTATCCCTTATCTCTTGTATGATTAGAACTTTAGCCATTCTTCTTCCCTCCACTCTAACCTAAGCCAAAACTTTTGTGCAAACATTTAATACTTGTTTTCAAACATTAGAAACCTAAGCTTCATGCTTTTGATTTTTCAAACTTTCTTTTCATAACACTTATTTTGAATTGAATCTTTAAGTCAACTTTGACCATATTTTGTAAATACTTCTCATTGGTAAATATAACCCATTCAAATGATTTTGTGATTTCAATGGCCACCTTCTTAATCAAAACTTTTCATAACCTTTAACTATTAGGTTTGAGTTATCCTTGAGGTAGATATACTACTCACGTATATCCTTAGTGATGAATAATGAGTCTTCCATGCTTATTATAGGGTTAACCCCTCACTAGCATGTTGAAGTTATCCTCGCATGGTGGATTTGTGGTTTTAGTTTGAGTTTTCTCCTTTGGATAACAAAAGACCTTAAGGCTTTTGGACCAATTAATTCACCAACTCATTTTGAGATTTTTACCCCGAACTACGAGGTTTTGATCCTAATCTTTTTTAAGATGGTACGTAGGCAATGGGTTTATCCATCCAAACTCAAAATGTAAATAACTTGTATATTCTCTTATCATCTCTTCAATCATGTTTGCACAAACAAATTTTCACAAAATACCAACCTTACAAAAAATGTGAAAAGGGCACCCTAGGAGTACCTAGGATGTTTTGGGTGCTTAAAACCTTCCCATTGCATAACCAACCCCCTTACCCAGATCTCTGACATTTTTACTAGTTTTTGATTCGATAAAACTTTTAGGTTTTTGTTCGCTTTCTAACCATTCCTTTGGATAAATAAAAGTGCGGTGGCGACTCGACTTGTATGGTTTACCTTGGATTTAGTCAATATCTCTAATGGTAACGAATACCCCGCTACAGAAAAATGGCGACTCTGCTGGGGAATATTTGCCTAGTGGGTTTTGCCTACTTTTCATATTTGTTGTATTGTTGTGTATATTCTTTTGTGACATATTTTTGTGCAATTTGGGATTACTGTATTGTATGTAATGATTGAATTGCTTGAATATTAATTCTTTGTATGCTTGGTGATCTTTGTGAGATGAGTTCTATACCCGAACTCGAGGGCACTTAAGATAGGAGAATGGCATAGTCTTGTTGACTTGTGTGGAGTTATTCCTTAGCAAGTTGACTTGCAAGCCCATTCACATGGTGGATGTCATGTTGGGATCAATAATGTCACACAAGTAGTTGTGGTTAGACATTACTCTTTCCAATATAGACCTTATAAGCTAAGGACCTTAGTTTACCAAGCCCATCTTGGCCTATTCTTAGGACGTAGTGCGAAAATCATTCAAGTGTAAGATATGATACGATTGTTATGCGATACTATACTCATAAGAGTCTCTCTTGAGAATATTTTTGGAATACGAGTAGTCGTTTCTCCAATAATATCCGAAAGATGGGATGATGACTATGGGAACCTCTTGTAGAACATGTTTGACAGGTTTAAACCCTAGTACACTCCCTTTGGGTGGTTCTTAACCGAGACTCCATGCTCGTGACGTGCAACAAACCCTTGATTCATGGTTGATTCGTTCTTGTATCCTTAATATCAATGGAACTTGGGTGTTGATAAGGTGGAAACCATAATCCACCAAAATGGATGATTGATATTAAGGATAACATGATCCATCCCATGACCTTTGTTTGGTGTGCTTTGCTTGATCCTTGAGTGTGATTTTTGCATCCATGCATTCATGCACCCATTTGCATGCATATCATCAATAATGAGAAAATTTTCGAAGAACTTAAGAGGTCTATTTGCAAATTTTCAGACATGGAAAGACAAAGAAGGAATACAAAGAAGTACAGTTTCAGACAACCCGACTTGAAAGAGCTAAGGAATTTGACATCCTATGTAGTAGATCCCTTGGGTTTCAAGGCTCGTTTTGGGAAGCTTCTATCTGTTCTGACTACTCAAGTGGATGAAGGATTGATGAGTGTATTGGTGCAGTTCTATGATCCCTTGTACCGTTGCTTCACATTTCCGGATTTTTAGCTTTTGCCCACGCTTGAGGAGTATGCCTACCTTGTGGATATACCTATTCTAGACCAGATGTCGTTCAGTGGCTTAGAGAGTATTCCTACTTCTCAAGAGATAGCTGATATGTTCCATATAGATGAATCTCTGGTTGGTGCTCATATGACTACCAAAGGTGGAATTCAAGGTCTCCCTTCTGAGTTCCTCATTGATCAAGCTACTATGTATGGGAAGGCCATGAGTGAGGACGCCTTTGAAGCCATATTTGTACTTCTCATCTATGGGCTAGTGTTATTCCCCCAACATCGACAAGTTTGTGGATGTGAACGCTATTAGGATTTTCTTTACTCTTAATCCCGTTCCGACTCTGTTGGGTGACACTTACTTTTCTTTGCATATGAGGAATGCAAAAGGTGGTGGTACCATTGTGTGTTGTTTGCCTCTGTTGTACAAGTGGTTTATTTCGCACTTGCCTCAGACGGTCGCCTTCAAGGAGAACAGAGGATGTCTACAGTGGTCCACGAGACTTATGTCTCTCACTAATGATGATATCTTTTAGTACAACCGTGTATATGATGGTGTGCAGATTATCGACTCTTGTGGTGAATTCTCCAATGTGCCTCTTCTTGGTACATGTGGTCGGATTAACTACAACCCTATTTTGGCACGTCGTCAGCTGGGGTTCCCCTAAAGGATAAACCCAATAACATTTTGTTAGAAGGTATGTTCTTTCAGATGGGTAAAGATCCCCAAGGCTTAAAGGGCAGGATGGTTCACGCTTGGCACAAGATCCATAGGAAAGGAAGGAAGGAGCTAGGTCCGAAGAATTGTATCGCTTTGGAGCCTTATACTTCTTGGGTGAGGAGGAGAGCTTCCGAGTACCTCATGTCTAACGAGTATCCAAGACCTGCACCTCTGGTTGTGGCTGGGCCTTCAACCCTCCTTGACCAAGGAGTAGAGGAATTGAGAGACGAAGACCGTTCACATGCTTGGATCTGTGAACGAGAGGAGTTGCTTCAGCAGATCAGGGAGAAGGATGCTCTGATAGAGTTCCTCGAGCACCAGGTTATTGATGATCCTGATGATGCATGGACTTCTCTACTTCCTCAGTCTTCCAAGTTTTGGAAGAGGAAGTATGATCGACTCGCCAAAGAGAAGGCAGATATGGAGGCAGCCTACGAGGAGGAGGTGAAGAGGCTTCGTGCATCTTATCTCCCAGTCTCCAGAGCTTTAGATGATTGCTTCTAGGGATCCATAGGATGTTCATTTTCTTTCTCTCTTGTATTGTATTTGGTTACCAAGACTGTACTTCTTTGGTGTAAAAATATTTTCCAAATATTATGTGATGTGATATTTCCATATGTGACAAATGTTTACCATATTTTCAAATAGAACTCTAAAGTTCCTCTGATATAAAAATTAAATCATATGCATTGCATGCATCATGTGCATCAGCAGGTTTTGCTCCAGGCTTCTTGTTCTATGGTCTAACTCTGTGTTCTTCATTTATTTTGAAGACAAGTTGACTCACCGGTACTACACCAAAGCCAACATTTCAAGACTGATGGATCATTTGGAACAAGAGAACCGTGAGCTTAAGGAGGAAGTAGCCAGATTGACTGCCCTGATGGAGTCATTCATGGTTGCCTAAAGCCAGTCATCTCTGACACCTTCAACTCCTCCCCAGAGGACAGTCATCTCTGAGATTGTCTCTTCAACTGTGCCTGCGGCCAGCGTATAGTTTACACCAACGACCATGCCAGTCGGGTTTCCGTGGGGGATGCCTCCTAATTTCATGCCTGAGGGTCCTGCACCCACCTTTGCTTCTTGTCGCATTACGCGAAAAAACCGGCGGGAAAACGAAACAACAGAGCCGCCACCGTGCGTTATTTATCCCAAAAGAGGGCAAGGAAACGCTCGAAGTAAACCTGGAAAGGAATGGTCTCGCGACCAGAGAAAGATGGGATCGGGAGTCAGTTATGCGAAGGGAAGGTATTAGCACCCCTACGCATCCGTCGTACTCGACGGGATCCACGCACAAAACAAAGGATAAGGTTGCTAGAAACTGCTCACACACTGCACAAGGCTGGAAGGAAACACAGAAAGACAAAAGAAACGGGACTTGGCTGGATATCGCATCCTGAGCCTACGTAGTCTGTCAGACACAGACATCAGAGTCGACGTAGTTCGGGACGGGGAAGAAACGTGCTCGCTAGGATGTTGCATCCTATGCATACGTATCTTCTCTGACTGGAGAAGAATCAGAGCACTCGTAGCTCGACTAACGCACGCCAAACAAAACCACACAGGAAACCGACTGCCAATCGCTGGACTTATGTCAGACTCCACACAAACAGGCAAACATGGAAACCGAATACCAATCGCTGGACTTACATCAGACTCTGAACCAACAAACACACACAGGAAACCAACTGCCAATCGATGGACTTATGTCAGACTCCAAACAAAGAAGCAAACACAGGAAACCAACTGCCAATCGCTGGACTTACGTCAGACTCCAAACGCACACACAGGGGTTGCAAAAGAAAAAGGGCGCCCGGAGAGATCAGCTCATCTCCTGCCTACGTACCTCATCTGGTATAAGGATCAGGGCGACGTAGTCCCCCTACGCAGGGAAAGAACTTCTAACCTAACCAGAGATTGGGAACTGACAAACTAGAAGGGAGACTGACTCGAGCCTAATAGTTATCATATAATCCACAATGGTCCTAGGTTGAGGTTTCTATCTAACTTGCATAGGGAGCAAGCTATCCTAAACAGCACAAGCAAAGTCAAACAAGCACAAGAGCAAGCACACACACTATATACAAACAGATGGGCTCACACAAGGTTAGGCTTTAGTCAAGGGGTCATGTCAACCTCGACAAACAAGCCACTGTAACAGGGTGATGTTAGCTCTTAACCCTAACATTGAGAGTTAGGGTGAAGCAGATGAAATGGGAAGTGAGGGTAAGACCTCACAGCTCTTATTCCTGGCCTGGGAGAGCTTCAGACAAATGACAGTGTGGGAGTTCAGAAAGTTGGAACTCTTCTCCACATATGACTGACACAACAAATATCTTGGGTTAATATCCACAATGCATCAACACAAGGTGTGTGAGCAAAGTGGATGACACACTGAATAGCAGGAGATGGATTGCACATCTCTTTTATCTGCCAATTGCCTCATAAGAGGACTTTTCTTGCTTGGCACAAAGATAAACAAACACAAGCATTGCCTCTTAAGGAGGGCTTCAGACAGGTGCCTGCCCACATAACAGGACAGGTCTTCCAGACTACATGAAGTCAGAGAGTTATACCTCAGTGGTTAAGCAACCAAGCAAAGCAAAAGCAAGTTCAAAAGAACTCAAAGCAACTTATGTACCTGAAAAAATCTAACCCAATCAGTATACAAGTCAAACAATCAAACAGACAGTCAATCACACAATCAAACAGATAAGGAAGCAATGCAACAATGAGCAAGGACAAGCTATTAAGCCACTTGGTCTCAAAACCTACAAAACAACTTAATGTTAGCCAACATCAACCAATTAATCAACTCAAATGAGTGAGCAACTTCAATCATGGCAATGTGCTTCTTAACCTAAAATCCACAATCCAAACAGTGAGTCCAAACCACTAGGTCAAAGCCTAGGGTCAAAAGTAGGTCAAACACTTAAAACAGAACATGAAATTTAACATGAATCAACTTCAATCAATCAAGAACACAATCCAACAGGTCCCATATCAATATCATTAACCAAATTCATTTCATGAACCAAACATGGCAAGGTATGCAAATTGTAACCACATTGTGACATCAGAAGAAACAAATGCACATTAAATAAAAAATGATTCAAATAATTTTGGAAAAATTCATGAGTAAACAGAACATACAACATGATCATCACACAAAAAATTAGGGGCATTGGACATCATTAGGCATGGCAATCACATAGCATAAGTCAAGATAATCACAACAAGCACATGTGTGACACCAATTGTCACACCAACTTAGCATAGGCATAAAACAGAAATGGATTATGGTAAAGACCTCAAACTAAAGCCAAAACAACACTCAACATGCCTAGAAATAGTGTGCAAAATCTCACATTCATTGGATAAGGAACAAGTATTTCATGATCAAATGAAATTCAAGGCAATTCAAAAGCTCACATATGACCATCCAGAATGAAAACTCTCAATTAAATCAGAAATGATCCCAAAAAATCCAACAAAATTCATGATCAATCACAACATCTATAATATGCATCATACAAAAAATCAAAGCAATTGAAGTTCATTTGGCATGGCAAACAAATCAATCAAGTTGAACATTACAAGGTGTGACACAAATTGTCACACCTACCTTAGCATGCTCATAAAACAGCAATGGCACATGATAAAAATACCAACTCAACACCAAAATGTCAAGCAAGATGTCTAGTTATAGCATGCAAAATTTCAGATTCATTGGATAAAAGCTCAGCATTTCACAAATGATATGGCAAAGCAAGATACAAAATGCATACATGTTTACATTCCCTAGCACAAAATAATTTCCAGCCATGCACAATTTATGGAAAAATGATGATAAAATAGTAAACAGGAAATGTGACAAATGCAAAAAACCACATAATTTTTGGATCAATTTTCAATTAATTATGATTTTTAGAAGATAAAGGAAAAATAAAAAAATGTAATGTGAAGCATGTATGAAAATAGGGAGGGAAAAGAAAATCAGCAAAACATTTGAACTAAATGCCACAGGCCAGAATCGAAGCAAGGCAATATTTGAATATTTGGCGCCAGGCTGCAAAACGACAGCGTTTCACTTTCAAACCCTAGCGCGCGCATGCATGCATTTCAAATAATCCGCAGGTAAACACATGAACACGCAACAAAATTCGCAGCAAACCGCATGCGTTCCGCAGGAAATTCCACATGAAATTTGGAGATGCATGAACACACGATGAAGATCATGAAGATCTTCATCCAATTTTTCCAGAAAATCTCAAAAGTTCCAGAAATCAATATTGAGCTTATCAACATGTAGATCTTGCTACATACATCAACAATCAACAAACATTTCATCAAGAAATCAACAAATACGCATGGATCGAAGAGAATAAGTTTCATCATCAAAACTTTAAACAATCGTATCTCACTCAATTATGCATGGAATTCAATTATTTAAAGCTCAGATTAACCAGCATCACAAGATCTACAACAATAGCAAAATGAATTTGAGAAATAAGAGGATCGATTTGGAACCTCTTGAAGAGCAGCTTTGGAATTTGATGGATACAAGGCCTTGTGATGCTTCCAATCTCTTCTATAATGCTTGTACAAGTAATTGGAGGAAGAATTGAGGCTCAATTGCACACGATCTCACAAAAATCTAAATCCACCATTGTTGCTTCAAGCTTGGAGAATGCTTCAAAACTGCACTGTTTTCTTCACTTCCACGTATGAATCTTCTCAATAAAACTTCAGGAGCAAGAATCAATCACCAAAAAATGCTTGAATGTGAAGAAAATGCAAGAAAGTTTGAGAGGAAAATTTGGAGTATTTGAGATCTAGATCTGAAAATGCCAAGCTAATCTGAAAAACAGTTAGAGATTTAGCTTATATATGCTCCACTAATCATGTTTAACTAAGCCCTAACCAAATGCTAATGGAATGGATTAAGTTTCAAGATGTTTTGGCAAATTTGGTTTTTCACCCTTGTGCATGGGATGCATGTGAATACTACACGAAATTTTTACTCAATTTCACTCAAAATGCTGTTTTGGAGCTAATGGAAGTGATGAAATGTTCAAATAATGCATCATTTTTTAGACTTTAATTTTTCCCTCCAAAAATCAAGTGAAATGCAAATGATTATGTGATGACAATTGGTGTAATGAAATGTATGTTTTGGAAACTAGAGGTCAAAAGGAGAATTTAGCAAAAAGAACCACTTGAATTGGAGTTTTGGTTGAGAAGTTATGCCCATTTGAAGTTCAATGCATCCTTGGCCAAGTTTTGATCACATCTCCTTAACCACACATGATAAATCCATGATCTTGGACTTTTTGGAAATGGGAGAGAAAGATCTTCAACTTTCATGTTGGACAAAATTTCATTTGAAGCTTTCTTGATGATGTAATCTTGAGTTGAAAACCTTTCCATTTTTGGCAAATTCAAATTACAGGTCACCTGCTATTTTGGGCAAGTTTTGATCTGACCTCAAATTCTTCAATTTTGATGTTTGAAATGTCAAATGAGACTTGTTAGCACATGAATGAGGCATCTCTAACCATTTCCCACCTCCAAATCCATGGTTGAACTGACAATTGACTTCTGTTGACTTTTTAGGGTTTCAGATGATTTGCACATTGACTGATTATCTCTGAACCTCCAATTCTTGGCCAAATCACTTCAAAATGATCCTTGGGTCACATGAACTCATTGTACCAACCCTAGGGCTTTGATCTTATAGAAAATGTACTTGTTGCCTTGCACAACTGAATCTTCTAACCAGTCTTGCCTGATGACTTGATGGACTATGCAATGAACAATGCAATGTTAATGACCTTAACATGAAAATGTATATACAAAATGGGAAGTGCAAATTTGAGGTGCTACACTTCTCTGCCGGCATCTAGCCCGGTCCTTGCTGTTCTTCCTCCTGTCGTGCATACTATGCCCAGAGTAGACGACACCATCTACCATTCTGAGCCGTCTGAGGGCCCAGATATCTATGAGAAGATGGATGCTATGAATGATCAATTTCTTGAGCTCCGCAAGGAATTGAAAACTCTTCGAGGAAAGGATCTTTTCGGCAAGTCTACTGCCGAACTCTGCTTGGTCCCTAATGTGAAGATCTCTATGAAGTTCAAGGTCCCTGACTTTGAAAAGTACAAGGGAAATACTTTCCCTCTCAGCCACCTGGTCATGTATGCCAGGAAAATGTCGACTCAGACCGACAACGACCAACTGCTCATCCACTACTTTCAAGACAGTTTATCTGGTGCTGCCCTACGTTCGTATATGGGTTTGGATAGCGCGAACATCCGATCATTCAACGAACTTGGCGAGGCCTTCGTCAAGCAATACAAGTACAACATGGATATGGCTCCCAATAGGGATCAATTGAGGGCCATGTTCCAGAAGGATTAGGAAACTTTCAAAGAGTACGCCCAAAGGTGGCGAGAGGTAGCAACACAGATTGTGCCCCCGCTGGAGGAGAAAGAAATGACCAAGATCTTTCTGAAGACCTTGAGTTCTTTTTATTATGAGCGGATGATTGCCAACGCTCCTTCTGACTTCACCGAGATGGTGAATATGGGGATGCATTTGGAAGAGGGAGTCAGGGAAGGGCACCTGACCAGAGAAGAAGGCTCTTCTACCAAACGGTATGGGACGTTTGGGAAGAAGAAAGATGGCGAGGCACATGTTGTGACCTCCCATGTGAAACCAAGAAGACCCTCTGTGAGGAGGAAGACCGTGCGTCCTGCCAGTAACCAGCACCAGGTGGCTCACATAGCACCTGTTTTCAGAGATAATCAACAGTATCAGCATCACAACAATAACCAGCAACAACAACATCCGCAATATCAACAACAACACCATCCTTAACAGCAGGCCTACCAACCTCGAAACAGTAATCAAGCCAGTACAAGTTACGAGAGGAAAAGGGTCACCTTCGATCCTATTCTGATGACGTATGCAGAATTATATCCCTCATTAATAGAGAGGAAGTTGATTAGTCCACAAGACCCACTAGCTATACCTACCAACCCCCAATGGTGGTATAAACCCAAATTACACTGTGTTTATCATTCCGGTGCTCCCGGACACGACGTGGAAAATTGCTACCCTTTAAAGACCAAGGTTCAAGACCTTGTGAGATGTGGTATTCTATGTTTCGAGGACATAGGTCCTAATGTAAAGAAGAACCCATTGCCCGAGCATGGGAAATCTGTCAACATGGTCCAGGGTTGCCCTGGCAAGTACAAAGTCAAATATGTCAGCCGTATTCGACAATCTCTGGTCGAGATGCATAGATTGCTGTGTGAGTATAGTCATTACAAGCACGACCACGATAGATGCCGAGTTTGTTCTGTCAATCAAAGAGGATGTCTCCAGGTGCGCAAAGATGTTCAAGAAATGATGGATGAAGGTGTTATTGGGATACTTCAAAACAGAAATGTTGACGAAGATGCTGATGAAGTCAATGTAATTTCTCCAGTATTCCGGATCCCCGAGCCTGTTATTATCAAGTATAATGGTAGCAAGCAAAAGGCTTCTCCTGCTTTGATCATTAATCCCGCTGGCTTTGTACCGTATTCTTCTGAGATGGCGGTCCCCTATCGCTATAATGCTGTAGCATTAGAGGATGGGAAAGAGGTGCCCCTGCCCTCTTCATCTGTTGTTAATATTACCGATGTCAGCGGCCTGACCCGTAACGGTCGTGTCTTCTCGGCTCCACCGAAACCTCAAGCTGATGTTCGAAGGACTGATACTGCTGATTATGCTGAACGCCCGGTTGGGAATGCTGTGAATGCTCCGAATCCGGCACTTATTGTTAAACCTACCTTTACTTTGAAAACTTTTGTCTCTGTTGGCCCGAGTGGCAATGCGAAAGAAGACTGTGATGAGATGCTGAGGCTCATCAAGAGAAGTGAGTACAATGTGGTAGATCAGCTTCTACAGACGCCATCCAAAATCTCTGTACTATCCTTGCTGATGAATTCAGAACCACACCGAGAAGCTCTGCAGAAGGTGTTGGATGTGGCGTATATGGATCACGACGTCACGATAGAACAATTTGACAGTATTGTTGCAAACATCACCGCTTGTAACAATTTATGTTTTTGTGATGCTGATCTCCCTGAGGAGGGAAGAGACCACAACTTGGCATTACACATCTCCATGAGCTACAAAGATGATGCCATGTCCAATGTGCTGGTGGACACTGGGTCATCATTGAATGTGTTGCCGAAGTCCACTCTTGCAAAATAGTCATATCAGGGGCCTCCCGTGAGGTAGAGTGGAGTGGTAGTGAAAGCTTTCGATGGGTCGCGTAAAACTGTGATTGGAGAGGTTGAGCTCCCAGTCAAAATTGGACCAAGTGATTTCCAGATTACCTTCCAGGTTATGGATATTCACCAATCGTATAGCTGTCTATTGGGCATACAGTGGATTCACGAGGCAGGCGCCGTGACATCCACCCTACACCAGAAACTGAAGTTTGTGAAAAATAAGAAGTTGGTGGTGGTAGGGGGAGAAAAGGCTCTCCTGGTTAGCCATTTGTCTTCCTTCTCTTATATAGATGCTGAGGATGAAGTTGGAACGCCGTTCCAAGCTTTATCTATTGTTGAACCTGTTAAGAAGGGAACTTCTTCATTTGCATCCTATAAAGATGCGAAGTTGGCCATTAAGCATGGTGCAACTGCTGGATTGGGGAAAATGATTAAGTTGGAAGACAACAAATCCCGGGCTGGCATAGGGTATTCTTCCGGTGTCTTCAACAAGCAATGGTTGTTCAAGAGTGGTGGATTCATCCACACTGTTCGAGATGAAGAGGCTGCTGCCATTTTGGAAGAGGATGCAGAGGATTCTGGCAACTTCATCATCCCTAGAGGGGTCTGCAATAATTGGGTCGCTGTTGATATTCCAACAGTTATCCATAAGTCAAAGTAATGTTCATTGTGTTTGAAAACCCTTCTCCCATGCCAAAAGGAGAAGTGATGACATTGTTGGCGCATAAATATAATGATATTTTTATTCAATAAATTCATGTTAAATGTTTGTTTTTCCAATTATTTTCCCTTTTCGCTTTTTGCATGAAATTGGTGACCACATAAAACCCTAAAAATATAAGAATAAAATCAATATTTTCATCTGCATAATGATTTGCTTTGTTTGAATTCTAAAATCTCTTTTATATCTAAAATCATTATGCAGGTTGATCAAACCCATTGAACATAATGATCCAACACTATCTCCCAACTTTGAATTCCCTGTATTTGAGGCAGAAGAAGATGATGTTGAAGAGATTCCTGACGAGATTACTCGTCTACTTGAGCATGAAGAGAAGATCATTCAGCCGCATCTTGAGAATCTGGAAACAGTTAACTTGGGGTCTGAAGATTGTGTTAAAGAAGTGAAGATTGGGGGCACTCTTGGAAGAGTCTGTTAAGAAGGGGTTGATTGAGTTGCTACGAGAGTATGTCGACGTCTTTGCCTGGTCATATGAAGACATGCCTAGTCTAGATACTGATATCGTGCAACATTTCCTGCCTTTGAAGCCTGAGTGCATGCCTGTGAAGTAGAAGCTCAGAAGAACTCATCCCGATATGGCAGTGAAGATTAAAGAGGAAGTTCAGAAGAAAATTGATGTGGGGTTTCTGGTGACTTCTACATATCCTCAATGGATGGCCAATATTGTGTCCGTGCCTAAGAAAGATGGAAAAGTCCGAATGTGTGTGGACTATAGAGACTTGAATAAAGCTAGTCTGAAGGATGATTTCCCTCTACCACATATTGATATGTTGGTAGATAATACAGCTAAATTCAATGTCTTCTCGTTTATGGACGGATTTTCCAGATATAATCAGATTAAAATGGCACCCGAGGATATGGAGAAGACAACATTCATCACACCTTGGGGAACATTTTGTTATCGAGTGATGCCCTTCGGTTTGAAGAACGCCGGAGCCAGGTATCAACGAGCCATGACTACCTTGTTTCATGATATGATGCACAAAGAGATCGAGGTATATGTTGATGATATGATTGCAAAGTCAAGAACGGAAGTTGAACATGTTGAGCACTTGTTGAAGGTTTTTCAGCGTTTGAGGAAGTATAAGCTTCGTCTGAATCAAAACAAGTGTACATTTGGAGTCCTTTCCGGCAAGTTATTGGGCTTTATTGTCAGCGAAAGAGGTATTGAGGTTGATCCTGCCAAGGTCAAAGCAATACAAGAGATGCCTGCGCCCAAGACTGAGAAGCAAGTCCGAGGTTTTCTTGGCCGCTTGAATTATATTTCCAGATTTATATCCCACATGACTGCCACATGTGCGCCGATATTCAAGCTCCTCCAGAAAGATCAGTCTCATGATTGGACCGAAGATTGCCAAAAGGCCTTCGACAGTATCAAAGAGTATATGTCCGAGCCTCCGATTCTGTCTCCACCTGTGGAAGGGAGACCATTGATTATGTACCTGACAGTTCTTGAAGACTCAATGGGTTGTGTTCTTGGTCAGCACGATGAATCGGGAAAGAAAGAATATGATATATACTACCTGAGTAATAAGTTCACTGAATGTGAGTCTCGATACTCGATGCTTGAGAAAACATGTTGTGCTTTGGCTTGGGTTGCTAAGCGCTTATGCCAGTATATGTTGAATCATACGACTTGGTTGATATCCAAAATGGATCCAATTAAGTATATTTTTGAGAAGCCGGCTTTAACCGGGAGGATTGCCCGTTGTTATCTGAGTATGATATCGAGTATCGAGCTCAGAAGGAGATAAAAGGTAGTATCTTGGCTGACCACTTGGCACATCAACCAATTGAGGATTATCAGTCTGTTCAGTATGACTTCCCAGATGAGGAGATTCTGTATTTGAAAATGAAAGATTGCAATGAGCCTACGCTTGATGAAGGGCTAAAACCTGGTTCTAGATGGAGCATGGTATTTGATGGCGTTGTAAATCAATATGGAAATGGTATTGGGGAAGTGATTATTACTCCTCAGGGCACACATTTTCCTTTTACAGCAAGGCTAACTTTCAAATGCAAGAATAATATGGCTAGGTATGAGGCCTGTATTATGGGATTGGAAGAATGTATTGATCTTAGGATCAAGCATCTTGATGTTTATGGTGATTCGGCCCTCGTTGTTAATCCGATTAAGGGTGAATGTGAAACGAATCAGCCTGGCCTCATCCCATATAGAGACTATGCGAGGAGGATTTCAATGTTCTTTACTGAAGTTGACTTCCATCATATTCCTCGAGATGAGAATCGGATGGCAGATGCTCTTGCTACACTTGCTTCGATGATTGTGGTTAGACTGTGGAATGAAGTTCCCAATATCACTATGACGCGCTTGGACAGACCAGCTCATGTATTTGCAGTAGAGGAAGTACAAGAGGACAAGCCATGGTATTATGATATCAAGTGCTTTCTTCAGAGCCAGATTTACCCGCCTGGGGCATCTGTGAAAGATAGAAAGACTTTGAGGAGATTATCAGGCAGTTTCTACCTCAATGGTGAAGTGCTTTAGAAGAGGAACTTTGACATGGTTCTGCTCAGATGCGTAGATAGACACGAAGCAGACCTGTTAATGACTGAGGTCCATGAGGGTTCATTTGGTACTCATTCCAATGGATTAGCCATGGCTAGAAAGATGTTAAGAGCAGGCTACTATTGGCTGACAATGGAGTCTGACTGCTGCAAATATGTGAAGAAAGCGTCCAACGGTCACAAATTCATTCTCGTAGGGATTGATTACTTCACCAAGTGGGTTGAAGCGGCGTCATATGCAAAAGTGACCAGGCAGGTGGTTGTGAAGTTTATCAAGAATCAACTCATATGCCATTATGGTGTGCCAGATAAGATCATTATTGATAATGGATCTAACTTGAACAACAAGATGATGAAAGAGCTGTATAGCGAGTTTAAGATTGCACATCATAATTCTTCTCCTTACTGACCCAAGATGAATGGGGTTGTTGAAGCTGCTAATAAGAATATCAAGAAGATTATCCAGAAGATGGTTGTCACGTACAAAGATTGGCATGAGATGCTGCCATTTTCCTTACATGGATATCGTACGTTTGTCCGCACTTCAACAGGGGCAACCCCTTTCTCTCTTGTTTACAACATGGAGGTTATACTCCCAGTAGAGGTGGAGATCCCATCAATGAGAGTCTTGATGGAAGCCAAGTTGACTGATGCTGAATGGGTTCAGAGTCGTTATGATCAACTGAATTTGATAGAAGAAAAGAGATTGACTGCCATGTGCCATGGTCAGTTATATCAGCAAAGGATGAAGAAAGCCTTTGATAAGAAGGTCAAACCTCGTGTGTTCCGAGAAGGTGACCTTGTGCTCAAGAAAGTCTTGTCTTTCGCGCCCGATTCCAGGGGCAAGTGGACTCCAAACTATGAAGGTCCATATGTTGTTAAGAGAGCCTTTTCAGGCGGTGCTTTGATACTTACAACTATGGATGGGGAGGATTTCACTCGTCCTGTGAATTCAGATGCAGTCAAGAAATACTTCGCCTAAAATAAAAACAGAATAGCTCGCTAAGTTGAAAACCCGAAAGGGCGGCTTAGGCAAAAATGAGCGTCTCGGTGGATTGAAAACCCGAAAGGGCGATCCAGGCAAAAGTTAGAGACATAAAAAATGAATATGTATCCCGCTAGATTGAGTACCTCACCCTGGGGAAATCTAGGCAAAAATTAGGGATTTGGCAAGTAACTTCATCCTGACAAGACTTTGTTCTACAAACTGTCATCTGTCAGAGATTCTCGCTCAGTCATCGTCAACTGAAGCTTCAAATACATCGGGTTCAGAGTTGGTGGAGAAATGGTCATTATGTTCAATGTAGCCCTTTTCCAATATATATCACCAATTTCAAAATTTTAAAGATCTATGGAGTCTTGTCATTTGCAGACTACCATTCCATCAAATAAATTTGAGCCTTTATCCAATTATTTGCACTCTTATTTGTTTTATTCAACAAATGTTTTGCATGTTTTAATTGAGAAATATCATTTTTTTAAATAAATAAATTTTCATAACTTGTTTTTAAACAAAGTGAACATTCACAATGATACAAAGATACTTGGGATGTCTTTAGTGCTCTCCCGAAGATGGTATGATTCCCAACAGGGTGAGACATTTGTTCATATTCCTGGCATGCTTGTATCCTCTTCCTCCGGAGCCTTTTGTGGTTTTTCTCCCGAGCATAGTGTTTGATAAAGATATTCATCCTTCTTTCCTTTAGAAGAGTAGTGATCATTTCCTCCTCGGCAGATGTGATCTATTTGGTAGTACAATATTTAGTGGTGACCTTGGAAGCTTCTGATTGGTGGTTGTTCCCCACAGAGATCCATCCTCCCCTTTGATAATTTCCTCAGTAGAGTTGCTTATGCGGCGGATTTTATCTGTGTGATGATTCTGTCTCCAGCTGGGATGACTGATGTTCATTCCCCGACCGAGATCTTTGTTTCCTGGTATCTCTGATTCCCATCAAATTGGATGTTCTCCACTGGGTCTGGCTTTCTCTCTTGAGATGTAGTACCGGATATTTGTTCATCATTTGGTGAACCTGTTTGTGTTAGATATGTCTGTTTTGTCAGCATTGATCATACATAAACCACGCATGTGTGCATAATTTTAACATTCAGATATTCATGTTGCATTCTTTGCCATATATCTTTATTTGTTATCTCCTGCTAGTTGGTAATATATTTCCCCAAGCAGATGTTTGTGTCTGATCTCCCCATGTAGAGTCAGCCACATAAGCAGAAAGTGTTTATCCTTCTTTCCATACTCCCCACTGAGTTATGTCCTCGTGGATGATGGTTGTTTCTGTTTCCTCCCAACACATATATTGGGATGGAGTTCCCCCCTGAGCTATATCCTCATAGGGATGAGTCTTGTTTCATCGTGCCTCTCTAGTTTGTTCCTAGATTGGATTTTTGCGTTTCCCCATGGTTTAGATGAATGATTGCTCAGTAACTAGTAATTATCCATCCTTTCCCTGGCGGAGTCTGTGGTTTTCTACCCTCATACCGGTAGTTATAAATACTATTTTATCCCCTTGCAGAGTTAACCTTTTTGTTCATCCTAATCGATGACAGTTACTCTCTCGTGGTTTTCTACCCAGTATCTGGTATATGTAATCCCCTTCTTGACGGTTATCTCTATCCAATATTCGGTATTGGTAGTCCTTCACCCTTTTTGAGCATATCTCCCAGTAACCGGTGATATATCTCCCGGATCATTGCCTTTGTCAATGTATCCCCAGCGAGTCGTCTTTCATTTGCCTTTCGTCAGCAATGATCGTCTCTCCCTTTGATTTGGTCATCATTTTATACCTAGTATTTGGTATCCCGATGCCTTTTCTTTCGGTCGATTTATCCTTTATTAACCAAGTAACCGGTTGTGGATAATCTTCCATGCGAGTATGTTATCTATGTTCTGACGGTAATAGATAATATATCTCATGCACTCTTTGGTCGAAGTCTTTTGTTCTTCCCCAGTCGAGTAAGATTCGTATTCCTTTTGTGGAATTGAATGCCCATCCTGTAATTGAGTCTGCTTTTTAGCCCTCTTTTGGATGATGAGTTTCTTGGAAATATTCCCCAATTCACGCTTTGTCGGTCACCTATTATATGCCCAGTATCCGGTATCCCTGGTGTTCCTTCCCTTCTGCTCCCTATCATGACTTTTTGTCCCCTGTGGAGTCAGTTTTTCCTGAGTTGAAATATACCTTTTTTAGGTCTTCCTTAAATGATTGTTGGATGTTTGATATCTCTCACCCTTATACCGGTCTTAGATATTCATTCTCCCCGAGCATGTTGTTCTTTCACCCTCATACCGGTGTTTCGACCACATGTCTCTTTGAGCTTATTACCCAGTAACCGGTAATACCTCATCCGTGTTTCCCCATCTGAGTCCGGATTTTCATCCGAAGTATCCTTTATGGATAGTTACGCTGTATTGGCATATTCCGCAATACATGCCTTTTTGAGTCAGCTCGAGTCCTTCTATTGATTTATTTTCATGGAATTCCTCTCGTGTCTCTCAGTAAGTTCTAAGTCGTGCCCTGCTCACGTATTTTATCTCCTTTCTTATCCCCTTAAGAGTCCCAGAGTCTCTACCCCATTGAGTGCATTACTCATATGGATTGTCAGTTTCTCCTGGTTTCTTTCCTTTTTGTGGACACATATCTCCACAGAGTATTGTCTTTTGCATACATACATCTGCATCAAGAGGTCTCTTAGGGACCAAAATTCGTCTCTTTGTTATTATTTAAGCCCATTCTACCTCGTCGAGATGAAGATTTTAACCTTCACTTCTCCGGCTAGAATGACCTTAAATAGGGGCATCTGTAATACCCTAATATTTGCCCTAAGATCCCCCATGGCATCATAACATTGCATTTGCATAGCCTCAAGGATCATAAGCATCTTGGTTCTCTTTGCATTTGGGTGGGATCTCTTGTGAGTGGTTTAAGATCACCAAGCATGCTTGAATTGTATATTATTGCTTTTCTCATTTTTATTTAATAATCAAAAGCACAGAAATATGTCACTAACATCTTTTGTTTGTAACTTGAGTAGTCACAAGGTCTAAAGCTTCTAGGAGATCCTATGTGCATTGATATGGTCAAGAGAATATGAGAGCAAGCATGGCAATGGTTCCCAAAGTTCTCATCCATCAAATATTCCTCCCAAGTATCTCAATTCATCATTTTCATCAAAGCAATTCAAGGGGTTTGAGGTTTGTTTCCCAAGGAAACCCTAATTCATCTGTTCATCAACTGTGCCTTGCTCATGAAGCAACCTCAGCTCATGGTCAAATAAAATTAAGGGAAGTTCTTTAATTCATCATTTCATGCATATTTGAACTTATTTGAGTGTCCTCAATCATCAATTCATCAAGATATGAGTTTTGGACTTGAGAAGTTGATCAGTCAATTCATCTAACTATTTTGAAATACACTGAGACCTAACTTTTCATGTGTTGGTCAAATGGAGATGACCCCAAGAAAAACAATGTTCTTAAGGACAATATGAACAACTTTTATGTTCATCAAAATTTGATTTGAAGCTTGGAAGGTCATCATCCATTCCAATACATTATAGGTCATTTTGACTGAAACCCTAATTTTGGGTCAACTTCTCAAGAACATAACTCCTTCATTTTTCATGATTTTGAGGTGAGACTTAATGCATTGGAAATAATAATGTATGAAATTCAAATGTTATATTGAGAAAAATTGCAAAATCTGAAAATAAATACATGTGATAATGCAAAACATTATAGGTCACTTTGGACCAAATGCATTAAAATGTGAAAAAGTCCAAGTTCAAGTGCCCATAACTTATTCATCAAAAATCCAAATGATGCAAAATTTAAGTCCAAATTGATTGACTTGAAAATACCTATAACTTTCATGTTGAAGGTTTTTCATTTGGAGCTTGAATCATTGAGACAGAAGGGCTTGAACATTGGCCAATTTTGGAAATTTCACATATGCATGTTTTGCACCTTACACTTGAAGCTCAATTTTCATTAATTTCCAAGGCCCAAATGAAGTTTTGGTCAACATGAAATTTGTTCCTTATGCAATAAGCTTTCCAACCATTACCCATAAGGCCATGTTTTATATTTGGAAGCATCATTTTCGAAGAAAGGAAAGATTAGGTGCATTTTTGGAAACCAAATGAAAACACATTGCATGAGCTGATTACATCTATTTTGCACGTCCATTTCATTCAATTATGATCTCAGCTTGCCAAATCAAGTGGAATTGGGCCCTCCATGCGCCTGTATAGGCCCATGCATGGAGGCCCTTTCCATTCATGCAAATTTGAAGTCACACATTCAGCATTGCCTTGCCTATAAATACATTGCATTGGAGCTTCATTTCTTCAACCTGAAGGCGCCTGAACCCCTGCTGAATTGAATCCACACCCTCACCAAAGGAACTTTTCTCTTTCTTTCAAAAATTTCATATATGGATTTCAATTGCATTGATTAATTTTCTAGATCTATAAGTTCCTAAACCTTCTTTACTTGTTCCATAGAGCTTTCTGTTTGCAAAAGAACTCAAGGATCTTGACTCAATTCCTTATAATTCAAAGGTTTTCCTCGACTGCATTTTGCTTCGAATCAGCTCATATATTGTTCCATTTGCCTTGTTATTGTGTGATCTGAAGTCCTCTGCATAGAGGCAACATCATTGTGCTTTCAATTTTTAAAAATCATTGAGTTCTCTTGAACACCACAAATCTTCCATCACTGATTTCTCTCAATCTAGAGATTTAGAGTGGAATTGAGTGGCATAGGAGTGATGTACATCACTCCACCTTTCGAACGGTACCTAGATCGTGCATTTTGGTTGATGTTTTAATTTCTGCAAATTCTGGTTTGGCCGGAGGTTGGCTGGAGAAGACGGTGGCGCTGGCCACCGTCTGGTCTCCAGATTGAATCGTGACCGTGGATTTCCTTTTCCAGATTTAATCATGGTTGTCCAATCTTATGACTTATTTTAATACGCCATGTGATTCAGTTGACTGAGGAACACGTTGGGCGCGCGCTTGTGGACTCTTGGATCTGCCAACTCAATTAATGAGCTCAGATCCAATGGCTCACACTTTTCCATCTTTTTTAATTCTGGTTTTAATTTCCATTTTATTTTTTAATTCCATTTCATTTCCGAAAATTCATATCTCTCTCATTATTGGTCCAAAAATTATGGGACCAATTGCATTATTTCTCTTTTAATTTCTAGTTTCTAAAAATGATTTTTAATATTTTTTATTTCATCATTTGCTATTTTTTATTAATTTTCTATTTTCTGGTTATTTTTAATTCATTTTAATTAGTGAAAAATATTCTCATCAATTAATTAAAAATTGTTTCTAACTTTTAAAAATGATGAAATTTTTTGTCAAACTTTGTTTGACCTTGTTGAACTTGGGATAATTCACTTGGACTTTTCAAAGTTGATATTGGAGTGAATTTGAAGTTTGACCTTTCTTTATTATTTTAATTCAAGTTTTATTTTAAATATTAAAAATACCAAAAATATTTTATTTGTTTCTTGACTTCTAATCTTCATTTTGCTTCTGTTTTCTATTGTTTGACCTTGATCTTCTCTATCTTTGGTCAATGCTTATTGATTAATACATACCATTTCATTTAATGCACTTTAATTCTTTATCTTCTTCTTCTCCTTCTTCTTTTTCTTTTTTATCAATGAGTTAAAGATTGGTGGTTAGCATTGATACATGGAGGTTTAATCTTCCTTGATTCAAATCTAATTCATCTTGATCATGGATCAAGTGAATGGATTTGCATTAAGGATAGATTGCTTCCTAAATCATGCAAAAGACTTATATGAATACAAGATCATTTCTCACCTTCTTTTTGGCATGGCAATGTTGGAGTTTGATTCACTAATCAGTACCTCTAACTTGTGTTGTTGCCTACATTATTATTGACCGGCCTCAGATAGTTGTGACTTCTACATAAGTCCAATTACGATTGCTTAACATAGCGCTAAATTTTCCTTATGGCACACTAACTTTAACACTAACCATTGACTATTAACATTTACTTCTTGCACTTTGCATTTATGCAATTTACTTTTCTTGTACATATTATTCATTTGTTTTGATCTTTGCTCACTAGAGCACATGTTTATGTTAATGCAATTTGCCTTTTGCTCCCTTGAGCATATAATTGTGTATATATTATTGTGCTTGTGTTTTGTTTTGATTATTGTGGACCAAATGCAAAGAAATGGACAAATGGAATTAGTTTCTAGGACATTCCCTATGCAAATTGGAGTAAAGAGACCCTAATGTTGAAGATGGATTAGAAGGACCAAACCTCTAAACTCACTCTTGTCCCTTCTTGATTTGCTTCATAAAACTCTTTGATGTGTGTGTGCTTTTGTGCTAGGGGATCCTATGAAAGACCAAATTGAAGAACCATTGCCATGTTCATCCAAAGTGAAAGATACAAGAGACATTGGGGATCTTCTAAGAGCTTGTTTGATTATGTTGATTGCTTGAGCTTACTATTATTTTTCTTGCTTATTCCAAAGGATGGGAGCTACTTCGATCATCAATATGATCTCAAGAGAGGAACTCCATTTGTGTTTTTGTTTCTTATCCCTTATCTCTTGTATGATTAGGACTTTAGCCATTCTTCTTCTTCCCTCCACTCTAACCTAAGCCAAAACTTTTGTGCAAACATTTAATACTTGTTTTAAAACATTAGAAACCTAAGCTTCATGCTTTTGATTTTTCAAACTTTCTTTTCATAACACTTATTTTGAATTGAATCTTTAAGTCAACTTTGACAATATTTTGTAAATACTTCTCATTGGTAAATATAACCCATTCAAATGATTTTGTGGTTTCAATGGCCACCTTCTTAATTAAAACTTTTTTTTCATAACCTTTAGCTATTAGGTTTGAGTTATCCTTGAGGTAGATATAATACTCACCTACATCCTTAGTGATGGACAATGTGTCTTCCATGCTTATTATAAGGTTAACCCCTCACTAGCATGTTGAAGTTATCCTCACATGGTGGATTTGTGGTTTTAGGTTGAGTTTTCTCCCTTGGATAACAAAAGACCTTAAGGCTTTTGGACCAATTAATTCACCAACTCATTTTGAGATTTTTACCCCGAACTACGAGGTTTTGATCCTAATCTTTTTTAAGATGGTACGTAGGCAATGGGTTTATCCATCTAAACACAAAATGTAAATAACTTGTATATTCTCTTCTCATCTCTTCAATCATGTTTGCACAAACAAATTTTCACAAAATACCAACCTTACAACAAATGTGAAAAGGGCTCCCTAGGAGTACCTAGGATGTTTTGGGTGCTTAAAACCTTCCCATTGCATAACCAACCCCCTTACCCAGATCTCTGACATTTTTACTAGTTTTTGATTCGATAAAACTTTTAGGTTTTTGTTCGCTTACTAACCATTCCTTTGGATAAATAGAAGTGCGGTGGCGACTCGACTTGTATGGTTTACCTTTGATTTAGTCAATATCTCTAATGGTAACGAATACCCCGCTACAGTAGACAATACTTCTAAATTTAAAGTCTTTTCGTTTATGGATGGATTTTCTGGATATAATCAAATCAAGATGGCACCCGAAGATATAGAGAAGATCACATTCATTACACCTTGGGTAACATTCTATTATAGAGTGATGCTTTCGCTTTAAAGAATGCTGGTGCAACTTACCAGAGAGCAATGACTACTCTTTTTCATGATATGATGCATAAAGAGATTAAAGTTTATGTCGATGACATGATTGCTAAATCAATTGATGAAGAGGAACATGTTCAACATTTGTTGAAGTTATTCCAGCGTTTGAGGAAGTATAAACTCCGCTTGAATCCCAATAAGTGTATTGAAGTTGATCCTGCTAAGGTCAAAGAAATACAAGAGATGTCTGCGCCCAAAACTGAGAAGCAAGTCAGAGGTTTTCTCAGCCACTTGAATTATATTTCCAGATTCATTTCACACATGACTGCCACATGTGCGCCTATATTTAAGCTTCTTCGGAAAGACCAGTCTTGTGATTGGACCGAAGACTGCCAGAAAGAATTCGATAGTATCAAAAAGTATCTGCTTGAACCCCCGATTTTGTCTCCACCTGTTGAAGGAAGACCGTTGATCATGTATTTGATTGTACTTGAAGATAGTATGGGTTGTGTCCTTGGTCAGCAAGATGAGACTGGAAAGAAAGAATTTGGAATCTACTACCTTAGTCAGAAGTTCACCGACTGTGAGACTCGGTATTCTATGCTAGAGAAGACTTGTTACGCATTGGCCTGGGCTGCTAAGCATTTACGCCATTATATGTTGAATCATACCACTTAGTTGATATCCAAAATGGGTCCAATCAAGTATATATTTGAGAAGCCTGCTTTAACTGGGAGAATTGCCCGTTGGCAGATGTTGTTATCAGAGTATGATATTGAATACCGATCTCAGAAAGCGATCAAAGGTAGTATCTTGGCTGACCATTTGGCTCACCAACCAATTGAAGATTACCAGTCAATGCAGTATGATTTTCCTGATGAAGAGATCTTGTACTTGAAAATGAAAGATTGTGATGAACCATTGCTTGAAGAAGGGCCAGAACCTGGTTCCCATTGGGGCATGGTATTTGATGGAGTTGTTAATCAATATGGAAATGGCATTGGGATAGTGATCATTACTCCTCAATGCACGCATCTACCATTTACAGCTAGATTGACTTTCAAGTGTACAAACAATATGGCAGAGTACGAAGCTTGCATTATGGGGCTTGAAGAGGCCATTGATCTCAGAATCAAATGCTTAGATGTCTTTGGAGATTCGACTTTAGTTGTAAATCAGATCAAAGGTGAATGGGAGACGAATCAACCCGGTTTGATACCATATAGAGATTATGTGAGGCGGATTTCAACTTTCTTTACAAAGGTTGAGTTTCATCATATCCCTCGAGATGAAAACTGGATGGCAGATGCTCTTGCAACATTGGTATCAACGATCGTAGTGAAGTATTGGAATGAGGTTCCCAACTTGACTGTGATACGTCTTGATAGACCAACTCATGTGTTTGTTGTTGAGGAAGTCAAAGATGAAAAGCCGTGGTATTTTGATATCAAGTGTTTCCTTCAAAGTCAGATTTACCCATCTGGGCCATCTTTGAAAGACAAGAAGACTTTGAGAAGATTAGCCGGTAATTTCTACTTGAATGATGATATACTGTACAAGAGAAACTTCGACATGGTTCTACTCAGATGCGTGGATAGACACGAAGCAGACTTGTTGATGACTGAAGTACATGAAGGTTCCTTTGGTACTCATTCTAATGGACATGCAATGGCAAAAAAGATGTTGCGAGCAGGTTACTATTTGCTGACAATGGAATCTGACTGTTGCAAGTTTGTGAAGAAATGCCACAAGTGTCAAATATATGCAGATAAGATTCATGTTCCTCCGACACTTTTGAATGTTATCTCTTCCCCATGGACTTTATCCATGTGGGGAATTGATATGATTGGGATGATTGAGCCCAAAGCTTTGAACGAACATCGTTTCATTTTAGTGGCAATTGACTACTTCACAAAATGGGTTGAAGCTGCATCGTATGCAAGTGTAACCAAGCAAGTTGTTGTAAGGTTTATCAAGAATCAGATCATATGCCGTTATGGTGTGCCAAGTAAGATCGTTACTGATAATGGATCTAACTTGAACAATAATATGGTGGAAGCTCTTTGCAAAAACTTCAAGATGCACACCATAATTCTTCTCCCTACATACCTAAGATGAATGGGGCTGTTGAAGCTGCAAACATGAACATCAAGAAGATTATTCAGAAGATGGTTGTCACATATAAATATTGGCATGAGATGCTCCCATTTGCTTTGCACGGGTATCGTACATCCATCTGCACTTCAACAACGACAACCCCTTTCTCTCTTGTTTATGGTATGGAAGCAGTGCTCCCCGTAGAGGTTGAGATTTCATCATTGCGTGTGCTCATGGAAGCCAAGTTGACTGAGGCTGAATGGTGTCAGACCAGGTTTGATCAGTTGGATTTGATAGAAGAGAAGAGATTAAATGCCATTTGTCATGGTCAGTTATATCAGCAGAGGATGAAGAAAGCTTTTGATAAGAATGTCAGACCTCGTGTATTCAGAGAAGGTGACCTTGTGCTCAAGAAGATTTTATCGTTCAAACCAGATTCTAGGGGCAAATGGACTCCTAATTATGAAGGCCCATATGTTGTTAAGAGAGACTTTTCAGGCGGTGCTTTGATTCTTACAACTATGGATGGTGAAGAGTTCACTCGTCCTGTAAATGCAAATGCAGATTCAAGAAATACTCCGCCTAAAAAAGAAAATAACATCTCGCTATGTTGAAAACCTGAAAGGGCGGCTTAGGCAAAAAAGGAGCGTCTCGGTGGATTGAAAACCCAAAAGGACGATCCAAGCAAAAATTAGAGACATAAAACAGAAAAATTTATCCCGATAAATCGAGTACCCCACCTTGGGGAAATTTATGCAAAAATTAGGGATTATGGCAAGTAACTGCATGCTACGGGTCGTCCAGTATTGGAGAAACTTTGTTGAGCACAAGGGTTGACAGTGATTCTTTATCCCCAGTGGCGGTCAAAAGCACAGTGGATATCAAGAGTTGGTAGAAGGATTAGCGGTCAATTGTATTCAATGTAACCCTTTTCCATGTAAATTACCATTTTCAACTTTGTAAAGATCTATGGAGTCTTGTCATTTACAGACTACCATTCTATTAAATAAAATTGAGCTTTTATCCAATTGTTTCTACTCTTATTTATTTCAGCGAAATAGTTTTAAATTTTATTATGATCATTTTTGAAAATTAATTTTTTTTAATCAAAATCATTTTCTTAAACATATAAAAGCAAGAATTTTTCAGAGGCAATTTTAAAGCAATATCAACAGCATTCCGAAAAACAACAAGTCTTAAGTGTGGAGCTCTATGGTTTCCCCAAGCAGATAACCCTTCGGGTATCCTTAGCCAAGTTTGTTGATCTAGTTCCCCTGCGGAGTGTTTGATCCCCAACGGAGTTTCTGAACTTTTCCCAGCTGAGTTGGTTAATTCAGTCCCCGACAGAGTTTGTGTGTTTCTCAGCAGGGTTGATTTTCTGTTTTGATCTTCAGCAGAGTAAGATCGATTTCCCCAATAGATCGCGTTGGTTTCTCCGCCAGTAGCCATCGGACTCATTCCCAGTCAGAGTTTCCTCCTTGTTTCTGAGCAGTTATTTGTGTTTATCCTCTGTATGGTTGTCTCCCATTTGATATGGTGTTAACCTAAAATTCTCTCCAGATTCGGTAATATTTCATATCCTCAGCAGATCTCCTCCTTCCCCAGATAATGTTGAGCCTTTTGGATGTTAATCTCCCTGCTCTCCGGAAGTCGTATCCCTTGTTATGGATTGACCGAGGATTATACCGATGATTCAAACTTTTGCGACACCTTTGTATCCTTTGCGATCGTTTTGTCAGCATAATCATCATACATATACATATACATATACATATACATATACATATACATATACATATACATATACATATACATATACATATACATATACATATACATATACATATACATATACATATACATATACACTCATATAATTTTGTGATTACATATTCTTGCATAAACATATTTGTTGATTCATATCTGAGCTTCTTATTCTTTGTTATGGCGGTACTTCATCTCCATACAAATCTGGCGTTTGTCCTCCTTCAATTGTAGAGTGCCAGTCCCTTAAGCAGAAAGATTTTAACCTTTCTCCCTTCCCCACTGAGTTATTTCCTCGTGGATGATCATTGTTTTAGCTTCCTCCCCAATTGATTACCAAGATGGAATTACTCCCCTTGAGCTATACCCTCATTGGGTTGAGCCTTGATTGACCTTTTCTTTCTAGATCTTACCTAGATAGATGTTTTTGGTCCCCTGAGAGTCTATTACCCAGTAAGTGGTAATACTCTTCTCATGTTTTTCATTTTTTCCTAATACCCTGCAAGAGCAACTTTTCTCCCCATCGAATTCATTTTCATGTTTCCCCAAGAAGTATATCCTTGATATGTTCATCCTAACCGATGATGGATATTTTCTTCCCTTGCTTGAGACTATCCTTGATATGTTCATCCTAACCGATGAAGGATATTCTCATCATTGGTCTTCTACCCAGTAAAAAGGTAGTTGTAATCCCTATTTTGTTTCCCAGAGGGCTAATCCTTGATATTTTCACCTTAACCGATGACGGATTTCCTCCTCTTTGCGGTCTTCTACCTAGTAACTGGTAGTTGTAAATCCTGCTCTTCCCCTCAACAGAGTCTATCCCTGATATGTTCATCCTAACCGATGACAGATTTTCTCTTTGATGGTCTTCTATCCAGCATTCAATAGATGTAATTCCTACTTTTTGTTCAGTTGGTTTATCCTTGATATGTTCATCTTAACCGATGACGGATATCCTCCTTAGCAATTCCTAGGCAAGACTATCCTTGATATGTTCATTTTTACGGATGACGGATTTTATTTCCTTTGAGTCTATCCTTGATATGTTCACCTTAATCGGTGACAGGTATTCTTATCTTTGGTCTTCTTCCCAGTAACTAGTAGTTGTAAATCCTATTTTCTGCAGTTTTCCCCAGCAAGGCTATTCTTACCCAGTAACCGGTAATGAATATTCCCTCCTGGTGGTCCCCAGCGAGTCATCCTTGATATGTTCATCCTAACCGATGATGGGTGTCCTCTCTGTCAGACTTTTATTATCTCCTTACCCAGTAGCAGGTAATGGATAATGAATTTCTGCTCCTCCTGCGTCGAAGTTTATTTCTTCCCCAATTGAGTTGAGTGCGCATTTCCTTAGTGAAATCGCTTTTCCCTGCATTGATTCAAGAACTTCAATTTTATCCTGATCTACTTGTAATCCCATGCAGATGTTTTATTTCCCCGACTGAGTCTTTCCATTTTGTGGAATTCCTCTAGTCCGCCCAGAAGTTTTAAGTCGTAGCCTGTCCTACGTGTAACCTTTTATCCCCCCAGAGTCTTTGTCTCCCCAGTGAGTTTTCCTTATGGAATGCATTATACTCTTGCGGATCTTCAGTCTCTCTGATTTCTTTTCCTTTATGGCAACATTTCCCCACAGAGAATTTGCCTTTTAAATTCATATCATATGCATCATGAGGTCTCTTAGGGACCAAAATTTGTTTCTATATGTTGTTATTTAAGCCCATTCTACTGAGTCGATACGAAGATTTTAACCTTCATCTCCTCAGTTAGAACGTCCTTAAATAGGGGAATCTGTAAGACCCCAATTTTGACCCTAAGATCCCTCATGCAATTTCATCATAAGCATTAGCATTGGGATCATACCTTGGCATCCTCCTTACCCCTCTTTCATTGGGTTTGTTTTAAGAGAGATCACCAAGCACCACGTGATTGTATCATACTTGTATATTATCATTCTATTAACCAAATACCAAAAATATGTCTTTGTATTTGCCTAACTTTTTGTAGGTAAGACATGATCCTCATTGATCTATCAAGTTCACACCTAGGGTTTGAGACCCTCATGGCTAAAAGTACAACCAATGATTGATCCATAAAAGTTTCAAAGTATCATATATGATTCCCAATGATCTCTACATGTTATATTGATAAAGTTTTCTTCAAGAGTTTGAAGGTGATTTTCCTTGGAAACCCTAGTTTGGCTGGGTATCTTGAGTAACTTATCCAACAAGCTATCTCACCAATTGATCAAATTTCTCAAGGAATACTTAAAAGTTCCTCATCTTATGCATATATGATCTACCATGAGCCTAGAAAGTCAAGAGAATTAAAGGTTAGCAAGTTGGTTGATGGTGGTTGGCCAGATGAATTCATCTGATCAAAACTGGGTCTCCCTAGACCCTATCTCCTACAATATTCACCATATTGTAATACCCCAAAATTTACCCTTCATTTTTCCTGGAAGCATACGCTTTACACCTCATGCATGCATTCATTTTTAGGTCATTTAGCATTTGCATTTCATCATGGCAATCGGAATCGGATCCAAGAAGCTTGAACATCATCCAGGACACTTTGTGGGCTCTATTTAGATGATCAGTCAACACAAGGGAAAGACTTGAGTTACTTCCAACAGGGGTCTATTCGTCAGTCAAAACGTTAATCTTGAAGGAGCAAAGTTTTGTTCATGAGCTGTCATGCTCGCTAGGCGAAGCCCACGTGTTTTGAAAAAAAAAACGAAAAAAAAAAACGAAAAACGAAATAAATAAATAAATAAATAAATGAATTTTTTTTGGACATGGACCTCTCTCATTTGAGCCCACAGGTCCACAAAAATCAGGTTATAAATTCAAAGGTTCAGTGAAACAAAAGGCCATTCTATTCCTATTACCCTGGATGGAAAAAGATAGTGAGACAAGAGCTAACAGAGTTCAGAGCAGCCTCCAAACCCTGAAGGGAACTCAACTGCACAGAATCACCTCTGCCTCACATAAACCCTAAAGATTGTTTTGTAAACCTCACTGTCATACCCCAATTTTGTCCGGGCATATTTAAATTTTCATAGAATTGATTTCATTTTTATTTTGCATCATATGCATAGCATGACGTACATTTCATCATGAATAATACCTAAAATGTCAGTCAGAATGAATTTATTTGAAAATACAGACAAATCGGTTGAGTCATTTCTCAAGGATGTGTATAAATCAGCGGTGAAAAAGGTTTCAAAATTAAAATCACAGACACCAGTATTATTAATCTACGGTTCACGTAGTTTAACCTGGTGTGCTCGTTGTATTTTTCAGCGACTGTTTCAGTTGCGTTTTGACCCGCCTGAGCCTCTTAACCAGTGCAAATTTATTTCAGAATTTGAAGAAACTCTGTATTTTTTCAATAAGTATATTTTGCGCTGATCATTTTAGTGTGACCGATTTAATTTTCCGAACAAATTTATACTCGATTTCTATTCCTAATCGGTCAATTTTTGTTTAGTTTAGTTATTTAATTAGAATTTATTTAAATCAAATATTAATTAGAATTGTTTTTTTTTATGATTTTATTTCTTTAAGTAAATAGTAATTGTTTGCAAAAATAATATATTTTGTGCATAGGATTCTCTATAATAAAAGAGAGATTGCAAAATACACTCGGATCTCATTTAGATTTTTCATTCAAAGTGGAGAAATCATTCCAATAAGAGGACGTCCCTCTCTCTCTTTGGAAGAGATGATATCTCCCAACGGTAAAATGGAGAGGATTCACTAGTAACCAGCTGGCACGTCTCACTCACTTGATTTCTCTCTCTTGCCAACAAAAAAAGAAATTAAAATGCTTTCACACACTCATTAATAACCACACAAATCCACTCACACATCTCTCGCTCACAATCACTCAGAAAAACATCATTCTCAGCAAAATCCCTCACAAATCTCTCTTCACTCTCACAAACCCTCTCCATCCGCCTCCTTCACCGCAACCCTCACGAAAACCCGCGCCTCCATCTTCATCGTCCAAACACCACCATTCATAACCACAAAACCGTGAAACCCACATAACTCTCAACCATTCACCTTCCTCACAATCCCTTCTCCGCCGCCACTAATCATCTCCACCTACCACCGGCGATTCCTTCATCCAAATCCGCCTTCATCGCCACCCTTCAACAACACAACCACAACCGTCCGCTCACGATTCATCACCTTCCAACGCCTCCAGTGAATCACTCCACCAACCGTCCTGCATCCTTACTTCCGACAAACGCTTCACCAACAAGCTGAAAATCCTCATCTGCGAGCTCCGCCGACGTCTCCAAACTCGCTTCAGATCCGGTCACAGTGTCGCCTACGACATTACCACCGCCGACCCCAAACGAACGGATCCGGCGAGATCTTAAGTGTAGCACTACAACAGCAACGACACGGAGGACCTTCTCCGATGAAGTGATTTTCCACATCTCTCCGGTCGCAAATGTCAACCGCCGCCAACATCCAACAACAACGACGCTACCGGTAGAAGCAAAATGCCAAAAACGCAGCAGCAACGGTTAATCCTTTGGTAATCTTTGATTCTAATTATGTGAGAATATTTTCCTGATTCTTTTTCTGTTGTACCGACATCCGGTAGATCCATTACGTACTCGCCGTATTACGTGTTATGACTGCGAACATGCTTCACTTCTGTTTTGATTTTTGCATCATTAGGAAAGGTTTTCGTAAGTTTCAGAGAAGATATTTTCATTCAGTTTCAATATCCATTTGATTTTGGGTGTGTATCGATTCATTTACGTGTGTTTAATTTCCTGCTGGTGAACATTCTGGGAGTTGAAAAATATATGATAATAATAATAGGTTGAGTTCAATTTCGTTACCCATGATTGTGCCTTGAATTCAAGTTCGAGTTTAGTAATCGATTCTGTAAAAAAGCAATGTATCGCCGGTTAAAATGTTTGATTAATAATTTTGTTTTCAAGTTCAGTAAAAATGTTTGATTGCATGATCTTTACGTATGGATGGGTCAAACCGCGAGGTCATCAGTATTGTTAGATTTGAATTGAATTAAGTTAAGGCTAATGCTGTCCGCATAGGATTTGTTCTAGACTTAATTTGATTATTATTTGATTATTGTGTTGATTGCAATTTGATGCGATATTTAGACCGAAGTTTGACTCGATGATATTAGTACAACCTTGGAAGTATTATGAAAGTGTAAATAATTTCCATTCTTATGGTTGTTATTTAAGTCGATTATGAGTGTTAAGTATGGTCTCCTTATGCATTGTGGTGGTGGTATAATTTTGTTTTGCTCATATAGTAGCTTTTCACTAGCTGTATCATATTCTTTATTGAATTTTATTAGGAAGGATGATATGATATTGCAACGTGACTTACAGTTGTTTTGTGCTTGTTAAGTATTGTAGCATAGTGTAAATAATGATGGCATTGCCACTAGTAAATTCCTTTTTTTGTCAAATTCTTTTATCCATGGACTCGGCAATTCCATGTCGATATTCCACTAAAATTTCAATAAGTCAATAGTATATTTTTCGCCGCGTTTGAATTTCACGAATAACATTAATCCTTGTTATCTCGCATAAACCGGTTTGAGCATATCAATTTAAATTAAATAAATCAACATTGTCACTATTTTCATTTGTTTTCTTAAAAAATTATAATTAATTAGACTTTTGTTTGATTAATTCGTTTCAATTAATTAATCTTAATTAACTTAATTATTTGAGATAATTAAATAATTTTGATAATTAATTTTAATTAATTCAATTAATCAACTTAACCAAATTCTGATGAGTTAATAATTAAAGGATTTTCTTCTCCACCATGTTTTTTTATATAACAAACAAATTCAATTTCAATTCATCATCAACACAAACTAATTTCAAAAAACACAAATCATACAATTCTCGATTTAACATCGAGCCCATTTTTAAAACATCCTTGTAAGTCGATTGCTCTTTGCATCGCCATCAACCTCACATAACTTACTCTTGGGCTTCCTTACAATGAGACCTACTTGGTTATTGATTAATCGAGTAGATGAATAATACACTAAATAAAATTCATTTCATAAAAACAAATTCAAATCATTTTCTAAACAACTCAATTTCAAAAGATTTTTCTCTTAAACATAAACTTGGGATGAAAAGGAGATAGGAAGCGTACGCTTCACTATTTCTTAATTACTCGAATAATTGGCGTACGCCATATTGCGCGAGTTCTTGTCACCCGATTAAATCTTAAATCACACAATTTCAAATCATTTTTCAAAATCAAATATAATTTCTAAATTCAAATTATTTTCAAATCATAATATTTCAAATCATTTCTACAAATTCCAAATCCTTTTTTATTCTATATTTCAGATGAAAAGAGGATAGGAGGCGCACGCCTCACTATCTTTCGATTATTCGAATAATTGGCGTACGCCACATTGCTCGAATCTTCGTCATCAAATTAAAACCTTAAAAAATTCTATAAAATTAAAGTCATTTTCCCAATTTAATTATCCTAAAAAGTCTCTATTTTAAATAATTAATCTTTAAATGAAAAGGAGATTAATGAGCATCCGCTCCATTATCTCTCGATTATTCGAATAATTGGCGTACGCCATATTGCTCGAATTTTTGTCATTTAATTAAAACCCTAAAACTCCATAAAATTAAAATTACTCCCTCAGTTAATCATAAATTCTAAAAGCTTTATTTTAAATAATTAATCTTTAAATGAAAAGGAGATTAATGAGCATCCGCTTCATTATCTCTCGATTATTCGAATAATTGGCGTACGCCATATTGCTCAAATCTTCGTCATCAAATTAAAATGTAATCGAATAAACTCAAATCACTTCTTATATCAAATCCAATTTTAACAAATAAACTATATAACTTAAACCTCAATTAGAGAATGGGAGGCGTACGCCTCACCATTCCTTGATTATTTGAATAATTGGCGTACGCCACATTGCTCAAATCATTGACTCTTCAAAACATCTCAAAACAAATCAAACTAATTTCTCGCCCCCGCGCGATCGAAACCAAACCAAAAACACTCAAACACATCAATTCAACTTGTTACCCCCGCGTGACCAAAACCCTTTCAAAGAACACTGTCAATCATTTCTAATGCGCATAACAAACCAGTGCTTAAGCCTCCGCCGAGAGTAGACAAGCCAGCGTTTAGCCTTTAGAACGCCGACCTACACAGTCGTTCATCAAACAAAACACACGAAATATTCGTAGTACCCCGAACTACGAATGCTCTGATTTCCTTATTGCACCATAAGGATACGTAGGCAGGAGATTGTTGTATCTTCGCGAGCACACTAATAAAAAATCTCCCACTTCTCCCTCTTGAGGTCTTCACCCATATTTGTTATCAACTCTACTCACTCGAAGAAAGCAAATAAACATTTAACTAACATTCAAATAGCAAATTAGACTAAAAGGTTCCCGTTGAGTACAACGGACGTGAGGGGTGCTAATACCTTCCCTTTGCGTAATCGACTCCCGAACCCGGATATGGTTGCGACGACCATTATTCCTTTTTTTAAAAAGGTTTTATCGATATTTTCCTATTCCTTCATTGGGATAAATAAAGTTCGGTGGCGACTCTGTTCGAACTAAATTTTTCCGCGACCATCGCGAGGAATCGTATTTTTCGAGATGCGACAGATGGCGACTCTGCTGGGGACTTGCTTATAGCTCCAAGCTAGAGAGAGTCAAGCCTAACTTAGTCAATTTGCTATGAATGTTAGAATACCGCTTTTTATTTGCTTATGTATATCTTGATGTATTATTTATGCTATGTAATTTATTCTGCTATTATGATTGGGTGATCTATGGTGTTTGACACATGTTGTGAGATAAGCTCCGTACCCGAGCTTTGAGAAGAACTTAGAACCCGGAGTTGTGTAGTATTGAACCGAGGGGTGTACACCTCATTGGGACAATACGAGAACTCCACCTAGAGTAGATCTGTTCAGAATTTCCATCATAATATGGCTAGCCCATTATTGCGAGGAAACGTTGAACACGGTCCATGACTCTAGGAACCTCATCTTAAACTGAAGTCCGTCTTCATGATTGGCGATCGTGTAGTATTGAACCGAAGGGTCTACACCCTGTTCGAACAATACGAGGATCCCACTTAGAGTAGACTGCTTCAGAATTTCCATTTCGATGTGGCTAGCCCATTATTGCGATGGAAGACTGAACTTGGTCCATGACTCTAAGTTCTTATCCTGAAAACGAACAACCTTAGGAGCCATCCTTTGTGTGTGGGGTAGAGAACATAGAACCTCCGTATAGGATGTACCATATGATACTCATGATATCCTGGATCCTAATTATACCTGCATTACATTTTCATTGCATACAAATATAAAATTTCATGCATTCGCATTTCATCAGCATGGATTGCATATCATTTTCCAATACAAAAAAAACTCATCCCGTCCTTTTGCCAATTACCAGGAGGCTGATTTCCTAACAGTCGTACTGAACTTTTGAGAGCTACTAAAAGACAAGGGAGCACTAAGAACATAATCAAGTTGAGTTGAAAATGGATATGAACAACATGAAAGGCAAGGTAGACCAGATGTTGGAGGCTAGGCTAGCCCAATCAAAGAACAATTTTCAACATGGTGTCACAGAGAATGTTGGTTCCTCATCAGGCTTTACTGTAATTACCAACCCAATGTATGACCCTCTGTCTGACTATAATCCTCCACAAGTGAACATTCTTACTCAATCCCAGTTGATGCCATTGACCAATCCTGATGTTGAAAGGCTTCATGCCCTTGAGGAGAGAGTCCGAGCAATGGATGTAAATGACAATTTTAGGCTTGATATGTGCTTAGTACCAGGCTTAATAATCCCCCCGAAATTCAAATTACCCAACTTCGAGAAGTACAAAGGGGATAGTTGTCCAAGGCACCATTTGGTGATGTTCTTCCGAAAAATGGCATCGCATACTCACGATGACAAGCTGATGATTCACTGTTTTCAAGACAGTTTGATTGGAGCATCATTGAGCTGGTATATGAAATTGAAAAGAAGCCATATTCAGTCATGGGAAGACTTAGCCAATGCTTTTTTGAAGCAATACAACTACAACTTGGACATGGCTCCAGATCGAAGGCAACTGCAAAGCTTATCCCAAAAGAGCAACGAATCTTTCAAAGGATATGCACAACGATGGAGAGAATTGACAGCCCAAGTGCAACCACCACTCTTGGATAAGGAATTGGTTGACTTGTTTATGGATACCTTACAAAGTCCTTACTTTGAAAGGATGGTAGGCAATGTGTTATCGGACTTCGCCCACTTAGTGACAATTGGAGAACGCATCGAGAGTGCCCTAAAAAGTGGAAGAATCCAAAGCGCCTCGAGCAACCAAGCTAGCGAGACAGAATCCCTCAGCAATTCCCAAAAGGAAGAAGAGGATGAAACCAATGCAGTCATAACAGATGACAGGCAACCAGCAACTCTGAGGGCACCATACCAGCAACCATGGTCTGCTCCTTACGCAAATCAACGATCTCGTGGTCGAGGATATCAAAATCAGCCTTCGAACCAATCTAGGCCTCGAAACAATCTGGAAAGAAGGAATGCTCCTCTCGATCCAATTCCTATGTCATACGGTCAACTTCTGCCATATCTGATTCAAAACTCGTTGGTGGATCCCAAGTCTCTCAGGCCATTGCCAAAACCATACCCACCTGGATATGACCCTTATGTGCAATGTGGATATCATGCCGAGTCAATAGGGCATTCGACTGAAGACTGCAACGCTTTCAAAGCCAAGGTTCAACAGTTGATTGACAAAAAGTACATATCCTTTCCAGACGGAAATCTGTTGGTGCACGTCAACCTCTCGCCTGAATAAATTCAAAGACTTCAAGGGAGTATCTCATAAGGCCAGTGGTTCAAACAGGAAGACATCCTTAACATTGGCAATCACTAGACTGATTTGTTTTCATTTGCATTTGTAATTTCTTTGTTGATTAAATGCTACTTGTTTTTAAATTTTGTTGTCTTTAATGGTAATATTAATGAAGTAATGACGCACGTTCTCCACCTCACCTTGTTTATCAAACTGTTGTTTTAAAGCAAAATTGGAGGGAGGATGACGAAAATAAAATACCCATAATTGCTGACTGTATGCTTTTGGATCAAAAACCTGCTAATGATGTACAGGCATTGTTTCAAATCCCCAAACACTGGAGAGATAAGGAGTTAACCCCTAGTCAACCACTTCGAGCCTAGAAGTAGGAGTTTCTTTCGGATCTACAAACCCTTACATTTAACCTGGGGCAGGGTAGTGTTCGGTTAATCTGACTATGCATTCAAATTAAAAGATGAAATATCCCGTTTGTGGATCAACTACATGCCATTCTTCGCACACATCCTAAAGTGTCGAAGGAACCCTGGAAAATCCAAAAGTTATGACGGTTGTTCTTCAAGGACCATTGACTTGGCAGTCACAACCTATCAAAAATAAAATCAAGGAAAAGCCCGCTAAGTTGAACACCCAAGAGGCAACTTAGGCAAAAATTAGGGCAATCTCGATGGACTAAAAGCTTCAAAAGCAGTTCAGGAAAAAGTTAGGGATCAAGAAAAAAAATCAAAAGAGGTCACGAAAATCCTCAGCAAAACCAAAACAAGATTCAGTGACCACCATACCAAAATCAAAGGGTCACCGACATTCAAAAAAACAAAATAAGGTGGCTGCCATTTCAAGAGACCTTGAATCACCATCTTTATCCTTACACCTTCAAAAAGATGAATGTGTATGTTGAATTAATTGAGCGTAGGATTGGAGTTTATCAAGAAGAAGGGTGGGTACAAAAATAATTTTGAGCCTCATATCCTTTGTTTCGATAACCATGAACCAGACCACGTTACAACCCATAAAAGACCTAATTGAAGCAGGGTTATTTCTGAAAGCATATTACAGCAACGTTGCGTAAACTGACTCCTAAAAGTTTTGCTAACCATCTACTTTGGTATAATCTTCTTGCTGTATCTTTCATATTGTTAAACCAAAATTGCGCTTGGACTCATGGTCCACTCGCCACACACTATCACATCATTCAAATAAATGATTTTTCAAAACTTGCATTAGTATCGCATTGAAATTACCATTTCTGAACAAACAATTTTAACTGCAAGTCAGTACTTGACGTCAGGGAAATACCAACAATAAGGAACAATCAGAGGAACTTGAACATTCGTTGGTGCTGACCCGAATCAAGACTACCTCATATTCCATGAATTAGGGGCATGCCACCCAAGAACAGCAGTTGATCGGAGGAAGATTACTCGAGGAATCAGTCAGCCTGAAATAGTCTCCAAACATCTGTTAATCAGGGGAAAGTCATTTCAAGAATCATTTGATCCAGAGTAAATCATCTCAAGACTCTATTAACTAGAGGCAAATCACCTAGAGTTTCTGTTGGCCAAGGGCAGACCCCTTCAATATTCAGTTAGGGTAAGTTAAGTCGCTTCAACGCTCATACTGGGACAAGCTACCTCAAGATCACAGAAAAGTCAACCACTCTGAGAGTCAGTTAATCAAGGATAAATTCTTTCATGACTTAAAATTCTAGGGCAAGCCATCTCCAAATTATGGTACAATTGCTTTCAAAATCCTTTCGAGGTAAACATTTTGGATAGACCCATCACATTGGGGCAAGATGATCCATACAGAAGCAGGTCATCTCCATGTTTTCAAGCTAATCAAGCAAAATCTTTTTCGCACGTCATCAATTGCAGAGTTCAAGATGAATGTCGGGGAATCATGCCATCACCCATCCAATAACCTTTCGATAGATAAGAAGCCTTGTTGCAAAGAACCTTCTCTTCCAATACCCACGCAGGGGCATTTTGAAAGCCTTCAAATCATTACATAAATCATCCTCATGCATGAGTCATGTCGCTTTGCTCTAGCATAAAGCCATGCATATCATAGCATTCATCGGGTCTAACCCCATAACATTGAACCTGACATGAAAAAAAATCCTTGAAACACAAAATCTGACACCAAAGCCCAACATCGCTTGGCAATTCAAAGTCCAGTTCCCGTCTGGAAAACCTTTTCAAAGTCCAATTCTCGTTTGGCATTCATTTTAAAGTCCAGTTCCCGTCTGGCAAACCTTTTTCAAAAGTCCAGTTCTCATCTGGCAATTTATTTCAAAGCCCAGTTTCCGTCTGGCAATTCATTTCAAAGCCCAGTTCCCGTCTGGTAATTTATTTCAAAGTCCAGTTCTCGTCTGGCAACTTATTCCAAAGTCCAGTTCTCGTCTGGAGAACTATATCAAAAACCAGTTCTTGCATGACAAATCATTTGCCAAATATCAGTTCTCGTCTGGTAAACTATCTCTTAATACCAGTTCTCGTCTGGTAGGTCACTTATTTCGATACCAGTTCTCGTCTGGTAGTCAATTATTTTCACCAGTTCTCGTCTGATAGCCTATTTTTAAAATTAAAAAAAGTCAGTTCCCGTCTGACAAACAAAAACAAATTCAGTCCCGTCTGACATTTCAATTATTTTTACCAGTTCTTGTCTGGTAACATATCCTTCAAGTTCTGCTCTCATCTGACAGTTCAATATTGTTCACCAATTCTCATTTCGCAATTCCCATTTAAAGTCCAACCTCATTGGCGATCAAGAATAAAAACCTACAAAAACATCCAATTACCCAATTGCATTCTCACATGTATCACATGCATCATTTCATGCATAATTTTCCTGCCAAACAGGAAGATTCATCAAATACAATCCTATCAATCATCAGCATACCCATGCATAAGCACTCCTGTCAAAACGGAAATTTCATAAAAAATGAACAAAATTACTCACATTCATACATACACATCCTAAATATCCCCAACAATTGCATCCCTTCATGCATCTAATGCATCATCCCATGCATGGCATTGCCACCCAAAGTGAAACATCATACAAACATAAAATATCAAGATCCAGGGTCGTCCATATGTATCCCGGACTTTCCTCATTTAATTTAATAAAGTTATTACCTTGCATGTGCTCGTGGAATTATTTCCCAGCCAGTCATTTTTCGATTTTGTGATTGATAATGATATTCCAACATCTTTGCTATCATTGCTCCCCAAGTAGAGGTTACCCTAAAAAGTCTCTTATGAGCTTTTCCACTGCAGAGCATTTATAGAAAATCTCCTCCAAAAGGAGTCTTGTCTAAAAACATTTCCCCCAACAGATAAACATTTGAGATACTGCTTCATTTATATGGAGAATCTCAGTTGTCTGTTTGAGATGCTGCTTCATCAATATGAAGAGTCTCATTCAGTTTTTAGAGATACTGCTCTAGTATCCTCGAAGAGTCTTAGATTTAATTAAGGTATCATTCCCTTGTTCGGAATATCTTAATTCTATCAAATAAGATGCTGCTTCGACTCGATACAGAGAATCTCATTTCTGCTGTTTGAGATGCTGCTTCATCAATATGAAGAGTCTCATTCATTTTTAGAGATACTGCTCTAAGTATCCTCGGAGAATCTTAGATACGGTTGAGGTATCATTCCCTTGTCGGAATATCTCAATTATATCATATAAGGTACTGCTTCGTTGATCCTCAGAGAATCTCGTGCGTTCAAATCAAGACACTATTCTGCTGATTATCAGAAAGTCTTAGATACAGTTGAGGTATCATTCCATTAATTGGAATATCTCGATTATGACATCCAAGATACTGTTCTGACGATTCCCAGAGAGTCTTGACTGTTTTATTTTACCTTCTAATAACTTTTCTTACTGTATTTCTCCCTACATTTTCTTTATGCATTTCTCCATTGCATTCCAAAGGACAAAAATTGGGTCTTTTTAGTATTTAATTACCATCCACCACGAATGTATGAAGACTATTGTCATTCATACTTTCTAGTGACTGGTACGATTCAATTCAACATTTTGTTCATTTGGGTTTGATTGTGTCATAGTTCTATAATTCGGATTAGGTTTATCGTTGGATGAACTGCATTGCTGATATTGATCCCAAAAAAGAAACGGTGGGTACCGCTAGTCCGTGAACAGCCAACCATCGTACTGTAAAAATGGGATAGGTCCTATCTATGGTCATTGGAGCCTCCTAAAAAGATCTACTAAATTCATCGAGTTGTTCCAAAGAATCAAAACGGCCAGTTATTAAAGGAATTCCTTGTCGGGTTTCTGTAAAATACTCGTTTGGACGGGGGCTTCCAAATTCATCGTAAGCTAAACCCGTGCTGACAAATAACCAACCCGCAAATTTCAATCAAGCTCTCCAATCAGGTTTGCCCTTATTCCCATTATCTTTGAGCTTTGAATTTGAATAATCTGAATGTTTGAGGTATTATGGGGGAATTTGATACCCTTTTGATGCATGCCTTTTTTGTGAATTTTAATGGCATGATTCATGTGGTTACATTTTGATTTGGGGGCAACCCTTGAATACCCTATTTTTTTGTCTCTAACCTGTTTGTTGAGTTTTTGTGAGGGCTCACATGACTTTTGCAGGAATAACTTGCGTGGTTTTCCACTTTATTTGTGGGATACCCCCTGGAGGTTCATTCCGGTTACCTGTACTGACCCACTTTCTTTGATGATGTTAGCTTGGAGGGATCTCAGGGTTTATCGTTCCTTTAATTGTTGTTACCTCGGATCTTCATCCGTGTGGTACCTTTTACATTTTTCCCGCATTTTACTGCTTTCCTAGCTGGAAGACCTCTATAGGAGGCAACGTTTTTGTGTTTACTTTATGTAGGTTCCTTCGTCAAGGACTGCCTTTTTGCATGAGTTTACCAAACCCTAACCCTTCATTGATTTTTCTTCTCCTAAACACACATTTACTCCTTCTACTACAGGCGAGTAAGTCTCCAAAGGTCGAGCATCCGGTAGATTGCGTAGTAACGTCGTTCGTCCAAAACCCAATCCATAACCCCGTAGTTAGCCGAACTACGGCTTGCTCTGATTCTCATTCCAGATGAGATACGTAGGCATAAGACGCGATGTCTTAGCGAGCACACATCCCCTTAACCCATAGGTCAGCCGAGCTACGAAGACTCTGATTCTCATATTCAGATGAGATACGTATGCAGTGGATGCGACATCCGCGTGAGTCATTTTCATTTAACCCTTTTTTTTAGTAAACAGCACAAGATAAACTCACACCCTTTAGACAAGAACTACAAAAGTGGATCTCGTAGAGTACTACGAATGCGTAGGGGTGCTAATACCTTCCCTTCGCATAACCGACTCCCGAACCCAAGATTTGGTTGTGAGACCTTGTCTTTTCCTTTCCTCTTTTCAGGTTTACTTCGAGCGTTTCCTTTCCCTCCTTTGGGATAAATAACGCACAGTGACGACTCTTCTGTCATTTTCTTTCGCCGGTTGTTTTTTTCGCACACTGTATTTTTCAGGTTGCGACAGCTGGCGACTCTGCTGGGGACCCGGTTTCCCTAAGCGATTCCCTCCTAGCTTTTGTAGTTTGTTTGTTTATTGGGTGTTCATGCTTTTGTACAATTATTTATTTACCTGCTTTACCTTATTGCATTGTGTACATATCATTGCTGTATCTGTTGGCTGGCTATGGCTGCTTGGTGATCTTTGTGAGATGAGTTCGATACCCGAACTCGAGTGCACTTAGGATAGGAGAATGGCATAGTCTTGTCGACTTGTGTGGAGTTATTCCTTAGCAAGTTGACTTGCAAGCCCATTCACTTGGTGGAGGTCATGTTGAGATCAATAATGTCACACAAGTAAGTTGTGGTTAGACATTACTTTTTCCAATATAGACCTTAGAAGCCGAGGACCTTAGTTTACCAAACCCATCTTGGCCTATTCGTAGGACGTAGTGCGAAAGTCGTTCAAGTGTAAGATTTGATACGATTGTTACGCGATACTACACTCATAAGAGTCTCTCTTGAGAATATTTTTGGAATACGAGTAATCGTTCCTCCGATAATATACAAAAGATGGGATTATGACTATGGGAACCTTTTGTAGAACATGTTTGGCAAGTTTAAACCTTAGTACACTCCTTTTGGGTGGTTCTTAACCTAATCTCCATGCTCGTGACTTGCAACAAACCCCTGATTCATGGTTGATCCGATCAGGTATCCTTAATATCAATGAAACTTGGGTGTTGATAAGGTGTAAACCATAATCCACCAAAATGGGTGGTTGATATTAAGGATAACATGATCCATCCCATGACCTTTGTTCGGTGTGCTCTTAATTTTTCTCCAGATAGTGCAACCTGACAGATGTTCAAGCAGATACAGCGATCCTGATTCCCATGCCACTGCATTGCATTTACATCATTTTGCATCACATCATTTTGCATTCATAATCATTCACACATGTTTATCCATTTATGTGGGGTTTATATCTTCTACTTGATTCTAGTAGGAATTTTCTTGGTTCTCATCAACGGCTTAGTCTTTTTTTTTACATCGTTTATCTATTGAGAGACTGGAATCAAAGTGGTAGAATACCTTTGGAATTGATAAACATGTCATTGCATTTACATATTTATTAGCATGTCTTGCATAACAGGTACCACCACAGTGTTCTCAGTTTGTTTGGTGTTCCATCAGCAGGATAGTTGACCCAGACATTCACCGGTACAGTACCCGCAGAAACCAACAGAGAGTAATGGAAAGCCTATAGGCAGAGTTCGTCGAGATGAAAATCCGCATGAATCAATTCATGGATGTGGTTCAAGGGGTGGCTCAGGGACAGCAAGAGCTCAGGCAGATGATACAGAGGAATCCCCCTGCTCAACCAGAGACGGTGACTGATCCTCCAGCTGGAGAGGCTAATGGACCCAATGGACCGGGGCCTATCCCAATCCTACATGTCACCTCCGGTCAACAGGCCGTTCATGATGATCAGGACGATCAGTTCCCCCTGCTACAGGAAGACTTTGGTATGGGTCATGGTGTGGACCCCATGTTTAGAAGATTGGAAGAGAGGTTGAAGGCAGTGGAAGGACAGAATCCTCTGGGAGTAGATGTTGCTGACTTGGGGCTGGTCCTAGGTGTGAGAGTTCCACCAAAATTCAAGGTCCCGATATTTGACAAATACAATGGCAACTCTTGCCCGAAGACCCATGTGCAAGCCTATTTCCATAAAATGGTTGCATACTCCGATGACGAAAAGTTGCTTATGTATTTTTTCCAGAACAGCCTAGCTGGGGCATCCCTGGAATGGTATATGAGGCTGGACAGAGCCCACATTCGTTGTTGGAGGGATTTTACTGAGGCTTTCATGAAGCAGTATCAGTATAATGCAGACATGGCTCCGGACAGAACTCAACTTCAGAATCTGTCTCTTAAAGGCAATGAGTGCTTCAGGAAATATGCTCAACGCTGGAGGGAGACAGCTTCCCGTGTTCAACCTCCTATGTTGGAGAAGGAAATGGCTAACATGTTCATGAACACTCTGCCAGGACGTTATTTGGAGCGCCTGGTGGGTTGCAATGCCTCCAATTTTGCTGATGTAGTCTCTACCGGAGAGAGGGTGGAGAATTACCTGAGGACATACAAGACCCAGAGTGGAGGTGGATCTTCATCAGGGGTAAAGAAGCCATTCATTCAGGGACAGAAGGGGAGAGAAGGGGATGCAAGTGCATATCTTCTTATCAGAACAGGGATAACCAGAGGAATAACTTACAGAACTATCATCAGCAATCGTATGTTGCGGCTGTGACCATTCCAGCTGCAGCACCACTACAACAATAACCACATCGTCAACCAGCTCAGTACCAACCACAACAACCGGGTAACAGACCCGCCTATCAACTGAGGCCAAGGACGATGGACCGGCGTTTCGACACTCTTCTAATATCGTACGCTCAGTTGCTTTCTAGTCTTCAACAATTACAACTTGTGCAGTTGCGCACTCTGGCTCCTCCCGTTGGTAGGCTTTCGGTGGGTTATGACTCCAACGCTAGGTGTAGCTTCCACTCAGGGGCACCTGGCCACATTATTGAGAACTGCAAAGCTTTTAAGAACGTAGTTCAGGACCTCATTGATTCAAAGGCCGTTAACTTTGCACCAGCTCCTAATGTCGTCAACAATCCCATGCCCCAACATGGTGGATCCAAAGTTAACATGGTTGAAGGAGAAGTCAAATTAGTCTCTACGGTCAATAATGAAGATGGGGATAGTGATTGCGACATCGATAACTGGGTGCGTCCGAGGATCCTGGGTGAAGTTCTCAACAATTGGTCTTCTGAGGAGATTGTCCAAGCCACTTGTCTAGAGGAGTAATTTTCTTTGTTTATTCATGCATATCCAAGTCTTACGTTCCGCCAGGGCGTAATGACTCATTGTAGGGCTCATCTATGTGACACTTGCATTTTTTATCATAAATAAAGGACGTCTTTTTGCATTCAAATATTTCGTTCCCTGTCTTTCTATTTTTGCAGTTTTTCAAAAAAAAAAATGGCAATGTTTTGTTTAGTTTCCACTTTTTTTTCACACTCATAAGCACATACCATCACTCATGAAAACGCACATCACCGGATCCTATTGATAACGGTTCTGCTATGGCTCGCTTCGACTTTGAAAATCCAATCTTTCAAGCTGAAGAAGAGGGTGATGAAGACTGTGAACTCCCTGAAGAACTTACCAGGTTATTAAAACAAGAGGAAAGGGTCATTCAACCGCATCAAGAGTCTGTTGAAGTGATTAATCTCGGCACCGAGGACGCCAAGAGAGAAATCAAGATAGGGGCTGCTTTGGAAGACAATGTGAAGAAGGGGTTGATTGAATTGCTTCAAGAGTATGTTAACATCTTCGCTTGGTCTTATCAGGACATGCCAGGGCTTGACACAGACATCATGGTATATCGCTTGCCGCTCAAAGAAGGTTGTCCTCCGGTCAAGCAGAAGCTCAGAAGAACAAGACCAGAGATAGCTGTCAAGATAAAGGAAGAAGTGCAAAAACAGTTGGATGCAGGGTTTCTAGCAGTCACAAATTATCCGCCATGGGTTGCAAATATCGTTCCGGTACCTAAGAAGGATGGAAAGGTACGGATGTGTGTTGACTACCGGGATCTGAACAGGGCTAGTCCTAAAGATGATTTCCCCTTACCTCACATTGACGTTTTGGTGGATAACACGGCTCAGTTCTCGGTATTCTCCTTCATGGATGGCTTTTCTGGCTATAATCAAATTAAGATGGCACCAGAAGACATGGAGAAGACAACATTCATAACCCCATGGGGCACCTTCTGCTACAAGGTGATGCCGTTTGGTCTGAAAAATGTCGGAGCAACATATCAGCGAGCGATGGTGACTCTGTTCCATGATATGATTCATCATGAAATCGAGGTTTATGTTGATGATATGATTGCCAAATCTCAGACAGAAGAAGAACATTTGGTGAATTTGCAGAAACTGTTTGAGCGTTTGAGGAAATTCAAGCTGAGGCTTAATCCGAACAAGTGTACTTTTGGGGTGAGATCTGGAAAACTACTGGGTTTTGTTGTTAGCGGAAAAGGGATTGAGGTGGATCCGGCCAAAGTGAAAGCGATACAGGAAATGCCTGAGCCAAGAACAGAGAAACAAGTCCATGGTTTCTTAGGGAGGTTGAACTACATTTCAAGGTTCATCTCTCACCTAACAGCCACGTGTGAGCCAATATTCAAAATATTGAGAAAAGATCAGGCTATCAGGTGGAATGATGATTGTCAAAGGGCGTTCGAGAAGATAAAAGAGTATTTGCAGAATCCTCTTATCCTTGTGCCTCAGGTCCCAGGGAGACCGCTGATTATGTACTTGACAGTACTAGACAATTCCATGGGTTGTATTCTCGGTCAACACGACGAGACAGGTAGGAAAGAGCATGCCATCTACTACCTGAGTAAGAAATTCACAGATTGCGAGTCGAGATACTCAATGCTTGAAAAAACATGTTGTGCACTTGCATGGGCTGCTAAGCGATTGAGACAATACATGTTGTCTCACACAACCTTACTGATCTCCAAAATGGATCCAGTCAAGTATATATTTGAGAAGCCAACTCTCACCGGAAGAGTTGCTCATTGGCAAATGGTACTGACAGAGTACGACATCCAGTATACTTCCCAGAAAGCCGTCAAGGGGAGTGTTCTGTCAGACTATCTTGCTCAACAGCCGGTTGAAGATTATGAGTCGATGAAGTTTGATTTTCCAGATGAAGACATCATGTTCCTCAAGATGAACGACTGTGAAGAGCCAATTGTTGAAGAGGGACCTGATCCAGACGAAAAGTGGACTTTAATGTTTGATGGGGCCGTCAGCGCCAGAGGAAGTGGAATTGGTGCTGTCATTACAACTCCGAAAGGTGCCCACGTGCCTTTCACCTCTCGTCTGACTTTCGAGTGCACCAATAATGAAGCTGAGTATGAAGCCTGTATCTTGGGTATTGAGCAAGCCATTGATTTGAGAATCAAGACTTTGGACATCTTCGGAGATTCAGCTCTGGTAATCAATCAAGTGAATGGTGATTGGAACACTCTCCAGCCTACTCTGGTCCCCTACAGAGATTACACGAGAAGACTGTGGACTTTCTTCACAACAGTAAAGTTGTACCATATACCTCATGATGAGAACCAGATGGCAGATTCTCTTGCTACTCTATCCTCCATGATCCCGGTGATCCGTTGGAACCATGCTCCCAAGATCGACGTGATGCGCCTTGATAGGGCCGCGTATGTGTTTGCTGCTGAACTGGTAGTTGATGATAAGCCCTGGTATCACGACATCAAGTGCTTTCTGAAGAATCAAGAGTACCCTGCAGGGGCATCCAACAATGATAGAAAGACTTTGAGAAGATTGGCAGGCAGTTTCTTCCTGAACAAAGATGATGTGTTGCATAAGAGGAACTTCGACATGGTTTTGCTCAGATGCATGGATAGACACGAAGCAGACATGTTAATGCAGGAAGTTCATGAAGGCTCCTTCGGTACTCATGCCGGCGGATATGCAATGGCTAAGAAATTGTTGAGAGAAGGTTATTACTGGATGACCATGGAATCTGATTGTTTCAAATATGCTCGGAAGTGCCATAAATGCCAGATTTATGGTGATAAGGTGCATGTGCCGCCGAATCCTTTGAATGTGATGTATTCGTCGTGGCCTTTTGTTACGTGGGGCATCGATATGATTGGAAAGATTGAGCCGACCGCTTCCAATGGGCATCGCTTCATCCTTGTTGCCATCGACTATTTCACCAAGTGGGTCGAAGCAGCGTCATTTGCGAAGGTCACCAGACATGTGGTTGCCCGATTCATCAAGAAAGAAATCATTTGTCGCTATGGGATTCCCGAAAGAATCATTATTGATAATGGTTCTAATCTCAACAACAAAATGATGAAGGAGTTGTGCCAGAACTTCAACATTCAGCATCACAATTCTTCCCCTTACCGCCCTAAGATGAACGGTGCTGTTGAGGCGGCAAATAAGAACATAAAGAAGATTGTGCAGAAGATGGTCTTTACGTACAGAGATTGGCATGAGATGCTACCCTTCGCCTTGCATGGGTACCGTACTTCAGTACGTACATCGACCGGGGCAACCCCTTACTCCCTTGTGTATGGTATGGAAGCAGTCCTACCTGTTGAAGTGGAGATTCCTTCTCTAAGAGTCCTGTTGGATGTCAAGTTAGACGAAGCTGAATGGATTCGGACAAGGTTCACTGAGTTGAGTCTTATCAAAGAGAAGGGAATGGCAGCCATTTGTCATGGGCAGTTGTATCAAAGTCAGATGAAGAGAACCTTTGATCAGAACGTGTGTCCTCGATGCTTCCAGGTCGGAGATTTGGTGTTGAAAAGGATCCTTCCTCCTCAGACAGATCACAGGGGCAAGTGGACTCCTAACTATGATGGACCGTATATTTTCACTAAGGTTTTTGATGGTGGGGCCTTAATGCTTGCAACGATGGATGGTGAAAACTTCACTTCCCCTGTGAACTCAGACGCAGTTAAAAAATACTTCGCATGAAATAGACCCGTTGGACAATAAAAAGAGTAGTCCCGGAAAAAATGGGCATCCCGACGAACCAAGAAAATGAAAAAGGTTCGGGCAAAAATTAGGGATTAAAAGTGAAAAGATTGTACACCCGGTAAGTTGAAAACCTGAAAAGGCAACTTAGGCAAAAATGGGTATCCCGGTGGATTGAAAACCCGAAAAGGGCGATCCAGGCAAAAGTTAGGGATTAAGCGAATGACTGCGTTCTGAGTAGTTCTGAATCTCATCTCGTATCAATGACTGGAAACTTTTGAAGGATAGGAAACAGTCCAATCACTCTTTCAGAAAGCGGATCATATGGAGGATCTTGAAGACGAGCAAGTCATAGCAGAATTGGAACCCAATAGAAATCCATTTCACATTGCCATTAGATTAATGTCTGTTTTTATCTGTTGTGCGATTACCTCTTTCCAGGGATTGCTTCCTGATGTAAATGCCTATTCAGAGGTCGTTCAATCAATAAAATCATGTTATTCAGTATATCTCTGTTTTCATTTTCATTTTTCTGTTTTGTTTGCAAAAATGACGTCAGAATTTTTTGAAAAACATTGCATCATGACACATAAGAGCTTTACAGGTACATGCTTAAGAAACATTTAAAATTGCTATAAATTTTAAGTGTTTTGGATCGTCTATTCAGAACAGGTACCCTCAGGGCATTTCCTTAAAAACCCCTGCAGATGATCGTGAATGTTTTCCGCCAACAGACGAATTCGGTATCTTATCCCTGCAGAGCTGATCAGAGCGTTGGATTCTTCAATCCCCAGTAGGTTCTCACCATTGTACCTCCCCCCAAGCGGTGGTTTTAGATTATACACTCCCCAGTAGAGTTGACAGTGTCAGACTATATACCCCCAGCGGAGTTGACAGTGCCAAACTGTATCTTCCCAGTAGAAGCGGCTGCTCCTTAGAGTTCGAGGCCGGATCGATAATCCCAATGCCAGATCCATGGTTTCTTTCCTTGAAGCAGAACCTCGTTACCGTATCGGTGTTTGCTTCCCCTGCTAAGTCATCTCTCGCAGGTCGTGGTTGCCAGAACCACTATCGCTTTCCCAAATAACAGGTTTTCAGTGAGTTCTCTCCCCAGTCAGAATCTCGGTATTTCGTTATTGCTAGAACACCGTGTGGCGGATCATTTCCCCACAGAATTCTTTACGCTGTGCATCTCCAACAGCCTTGCCAGGGTCCAGAAGATGGTGATCATTTCCCCAGCAGATCCCCTTGCCTCGGCTTGGCATTCTACCCAGCATCTCGCATCCCTGCATGTAGAATCATATTGCATTGCATCCTCCCAAATCGCGTAGCATTTCCATTTTCATGGAGCATTACGCCATTGAAAAATTCAAACATATGCATGTAAGCATAAAACATTCTCGGTATCCCAAGTGATAAGCCAGAAGTTGTCTCCAGTACTCAGATTGAAGATTGTTCATGACTTACCTTTGTTATCCCCAGCAAGTGTCATTGGCCCATGCGCCGCCTCTATTATCGTTCCCTATTTCTGCCGATGCTGACAGGCATGATGTTTCCGGTATTCATATCGAAGTGGCATTCATGCCAGTTTTCCGATGTTTAGATCGAAGAAGTTTCCGACGTTCAGGTCGATGCAACTTGTGGCATTCAGGCCAGTTTTCCAATGTTCAGATCGAAGAAGTTTCCGACGTTCAGGTCGATGCAACTTGTGGCATTCAGGCCAGTTTTCCGATGTTCAGATCGAAGAAGTTTCCGACGTTCAGGTCGATGCAACTTGTGGCGTTCAGGCCAGTTTTCCGATGTTCAGATCGAAGAAGTTTCCGACGTTCAGGTCGATGCAACTTGTGGCGTTCTGGCTAGTTTTCCGATGTTCAGATCGAAGAAGTTCCCGACGTTCAGGTCGATGCAACTTGTGGCGTTCAGGCCAGTTTTCCGATGTTCAGATCGAAGAAGTTTCTGACGTTCAGGTCGATGCAACTTGTGGCGTTCAGGCCAGTTTTCCGATGTTTAGATCGAAGAAGTTTCCGACGTTCAGATCGATGCAACTTGTGGCGTTCAGGCCAGTTTTCCGATGTTCAGATCGAAGAAGTTTCCGACATTCAGGTCGATGCAACTTGTGGCATCCAGGCCAATTTTCCGATGTTTAGATCGAAGAAGTTTCCGACGTTCAGGTCGACGCATCTTGTGGCATTTAGGCCAGCCTCTCGGTGTTCAGACCAATATTAATAATCTCATATCTCCCGATGTTCAGATCGAAGTCATTTCCAGTATTCAAACTGATGAGCGGCATTCAGGCCATGGTTATTCCAGGTTAACATTCTTTTTCGGTATTCAGACTGATGAGCGGCATTCAGGCCATGGTTATTTCTGTGTTACCATTTATTTTGGTATCCAGGTTAACATTCTTTTTCGGTATTCAGACTGACTCTCACCGTACCAAACGGATTCTTCTTTCAAGACCACCTCTTTGCCGATTCTGACATGCATTGTTACTTCACTTCACTTCAGTGCAAATTTCCGGGCTTTTATTGTATTCAATCCCTTGATACCTCGAAAGCACGAAAGTCGCTGCTATCTTCTTTCCAGGTCTCCAGTTGATTGAATAGGGGCAGCTGTAATACCCCAAAATTTACCCTTCATTTTTCTTGGAAGCATACGCTTTACACCTCATGCATGCATTCATTTTTAGGTCATTTAGTATTTGCATTTCATCATGGCAATCGAAATCGGATCCAAGAAGCTCGAACATCATCTAGGACACTTTGTGGGCTCTATTTAGATGATCAGTCAACACAAGGGAAAGACTTGAGTTACTTCCAACAGGGGTCTATTCGTCAGTCAAAACGTTAATCTTGAAGGAGCAAAGGTTTGTTCATGAGTTGTCATGCTCGCTAGGCGAAACCCACATGTTTTGAAAAAGAAAAAAAAAACGAAAAAAAAGAAAAAGAAAAACGAAAATAAATAAATAAATAAATGAAAAAATCTTGGACTTGGACATCTCTCATTTGAGCCCATAGGTCCACAAAAATCAGGTTATAAATTCAGAGTTTCAGTGAAACAAAAGGCCATTATATTCATATTACCCTGGCTGGAAAAAGATAGTGAGAGAAGAGCTAACCGAGTTCAGAGTATCCTCCAAACCCTGAAGGAAACTCAACTGCACAGAATCACCTCTGCCTCACATAAACCCTAAAGATTGTTTTGTAAACCTCACGGGTGCAACTCAATTTCAATCAAGCTCTCCAATCAGGTTTGCCCTTATTCCTATTACCTTTGAGCTTTGAATTTGAATACTCTGAATGTTTGAGGTATTATGGGTGAATTTGATACCCTTTTGATGCATGTCTTTTTGTGAATTTTAATGGCATGATTCATATGGTTACATTTTGATTTGGGGGCAACCCTTGATTACCCTATTTTTTTGTCTCTAACCTGTTTGTTGAGTTTTTTTGAGGGCTCACATGACTTTTGCAGGGATAACTTGCGTGGTTTTCCACTTTATTTGTGGGATACCCCCTGGAGGTTCATTCCGGTTACTTGTACTGACTCACTTTCTTTGATGATGTTAGCTTGGAGGGATCTCAGGGTTTATCGTTCCTTTAATTGTTGTTACCTCGGATCTTCATCCGTGTGGTACCTTTTACATTTTTCCCGCATTTTACTGCTTTCCTAGCTGGAAGACCTCGATAGGTGGCAATGTTTTTGTGTTTACTTTATGCAGGTTCCTTCGTCAAGGACTGCCTTTTTGCATGAGTTTACCAAACCCTAACCCTTCATTGATTTTTCTTCTCCTAAACACACGTTTACTCCTTCTACTACAGGCGAGTAACTCTCCAAAGGTCGAGCATCCGGTAGATTGCGTAGTAACGTCGTTCGTCCAAAACCCAATCCATAACCCCGTAGTTAGCCGAACTACGGCTTGCTCTGATTCTCATTCCAGATGAGATATGTAGGCATAAGACGCGATGTCTTAGCGAGCACGCATCCCCCCAACCCATAGGTCAGCCGAGCTACAAAGACTCTGATTCTCATATTCAGATGAGATACGTATGCAGTGGATGCGACATCCGCGCGAGTCATTTTCATTTAACCCTTTTTTTTAGTAAACAGCACAAGATAAACTCACACCCTTTAGACAAGAACTACAAAAGTGGATCCCGTAGAGTACTACGGATGCGTAGGGGTGCTAATACCTTCCCTTTGCATAACCGACTCCCGAACCCAAGATTTGGTTGCGAGACCTTGTCTTTTCCTTTCCTCTTTTCAGGTTTACTTCGAGCATTTCCTTTCCCTCCTTTGGGATAAATAACGCACGGTGACGACTCTTCTGTCATTTTTTTTCGCCGGTTGTTTTTTTCGCACACTGTATTTTTCAGGTTGCGACACATATGAAAATAATTCCAAGATAAAGGTTACTCTAAATGACATTGAAAACAACTTTCATGTTGAGACCTAGAGTTCGTTTTGCTTGGAAAATGATTTTCTATGTTGAAACATTATAGGTCATTTTGTCTAAACCCTAATTTGAAGGTCAACTTCCCAAGGCCATAACTTGCTCAATTTTTATGATATGAAATATTTTCAAGTTGAAAATTCAAATTCAAGATGTCTACTTCAATGTTGATGTTTGGAGTAAGAGCTAATTCAACTTTTATGAGCATGTGATATGAGGATACATTATAGGTCATTTTTGACCTATACCATTGAACAAGTGATTTTTCCAAACTTCAAAAATGCATAACTTTATCATTCTAAATCCAAATGACATGAAATTCGTAACCATTTTAAAGGTATTTGAAAGATATATAACTTTGATGAAGACACTTTTCTCATTTGAAGCTCACATAAAAAGTTAAGTAAGGTGGAATATGGAGATATATGGCTTGACACTTAGAAAAAATTTCAACATGTTGAAATTTCCAAACTTCCACCTCAAAATTCGCCACGATCCAAGTTCCAAATGAAAAGTGTCCAACATCAAAGTTGTTCCCCTTGATCTAAGGTTTCCAAAGAACCCAATTTCATGCATTTTGGACAAAGTTTGCTAGGTCTGTGCATGGCTTTAACAGAGCTGCATGATTGGAAGAAATCAAATGCAAAAAATCACATTTCACTTTGCCTTAACATCCAAGCATGATTTGAACTTCAAAACAAATGCAAGTGGACCAAATTGGATTGCTTCATGGGACTGTACACGCCCATGCAAGCTTGTGCATGAAATGTCCAAATTTAGCAATTTTTCAAGTGTGCAAATATCAGTCACAATTGCTATAAATATAGGCCCTTGGAGCTCAATTCAAAGACCCCTTGCGTGCCAACTTTGCCCCCCAATTGAAACCCTCACCATTCAAAGGAAAACCTGAGAATTTTCAACTTGAAAATTGAGATTGAATCTCACTGTTTGGAGATTCAGAAACTCTAGGATCCAAAGCTTTGTACCATTGTTAAACCTCTCCTGCAAGCTTCTCAAGTGTGATCAGGTCAAGGTTAAAGCAAGCAAGATCTATTTCTGCACAGCATTGAAGGGAAATTTCAAAAAACTTCTTCTCTTTGATTCTCACTCAATTCTCATCAATGTAGGCAAGAAGATTAAGTTGCTTTGAGGTCAAATCGAAGCAACTCAGTTGTCACACCTCAAAATTCAACTCCTCATATCTTTTTATATATTTGGAGTTAGTTGAAATTGAGGTCAGATTCGTGCTCTACGCCATTTTTTCTTTCAGATCATGTCCTCTTTTTTTATTTTGGTGATGGTTGAGGGTGGACCAGTCCGATGAGGTCCACCTGAGAAGAAGACCGGAGCTCTTGCTCCGGTGGTGTGTTGGCACGTCTCCCAACCATAGGATCCAATTAATTTGTTTTAATCTTAGGCGTTGGTTTTCAATACCACGCGTGTGTCCACTTGATTTGCCACCTCAAATAATGAGGGAGATCAAGTGACTCACGTTTTTTTGATTTTTTTATTTTTGTTTTAATTCATTTGATTTTTATTAATTCATATTAACTTTAATATTGATCCAAAAAATATGAGAGTTTCACCAAAAAATTTCAAATAATTTCCTCTTTCATATTTTGAATTAAAAATTATTTTTCGGATCATTATTAATATTTTTCATGATTTAATTGATTTTGTGTTTATTTTTAATTGTTTAAAAATACTTTTAAGTCTTTAAAAATTATGAAATTTTTTCTCCAAGGTCCTTTGACCTTGTTTGACCTATGATAAATATCGGTGGCCATTTCTTTGGTGTTTTGATGAGGTTTTAGGAATTTGACAAACCATATTTAGTTTAAATGCATTATTTTAGTTTTTTTAAATTGAATAAATGGCAAATAATTGTGTTGACCTCTTGTGATGATTTGTGTAAGTTTGTCTTATGTTGTTGGGCCTTGGTCAAGGTTGATTTGACTTTGCTAGGTTAATATCATTGGATTTAGGGGATTGATGAAATGTACATTCCATCTCCCAAAATGAATGAATGATATTAATTTGGTAAAAGTCCTCCTTTGACCAATTTGAGTTACGATCCATTCCCTTCCCTCTTCATCTAATCCCCCTTCTTTATGCATCCATTTCATTTGGCCTATGATGTCTCTAAATCCTAAGGCTAGTTGATTGCAAAATCAACATAAGTATGGATGAGATTAGGCCACCTATTTTGCATATTCTTTTTGTGTGTGGTATGTTTCATGAGCATAGTCCATTATACTGTGTCTCTAACATGCATTAACACCAAAATTCTATTGCCCGACCTCAAATAGTTGTGACTTCTACATAAGTCCAATTACGATTGCTTAACATAGCGCTAAATTTTTTACACATGGTTCAAGGATCCATGTTTGTTGTATGGAAACTTGGCCTTTTTTGCTTCCTTTGGAAGATGTCTTGGTTCAAGGATCCATGTTTGTTGTAGTGGGAAATTCATGATCATCAAGCTATTGACAAGCTAGAGATCAATTAACAAGAGTCGCCACCGCTCTTTTATTGTTTCCAAGGGAAAAGGGAAAAAGTACGAACAATACCCAAATAGTAAGAAGTTTTCAAATAAAAACCAATAAAAATCAGAGATCACAGGTAAAGGGGTTGGTTACACGGAGGGAAGGTGTTAGCACCCAAAGTGTCCTAGGTACTCATAGGGAGCCCTTTTTGTGTGCATATGTATTTTGTACAAAGTGATGTTTTACAAATAAATAGAATGGGGGGATGAGAAAATAATTCATTAATTATATTTTTGTGTTTGACAAGACCTTCGGTCTTGTGCCTACGTACCAACATATAAATGAGGGATCAAAACCTCGTAGTTCGTGCTATAAATTTCAAAATGAGTGTGTTGGTTTTAACAAAATTTAAGTTTGAAAGGCACAAAGGCCTAAAAATGGCTTGAATGAGTTAATTCTTTTTGAATTTTTGAAAGTTTAAGTCAAGTATAGTTAAGTTTATTTACAAGTTTGATTTAAGAAAATAAGTTTGAAAATGCAATGGCATAAGACCAAAGTTTCTACCTTTTGCAAAAGTGGTCTAAGTTTAGAACAAAAGTAGTTCACACAAAGAAGGTTTTGAAAATGGAGGGAGAGATTTTTGAAATTAAGAAAATGGGGAGAAGATGAAGAGACTACCCTATGAACAAAAATTTAAAAGTTTAAAGTTGAAAAGATCTGACCAAATGGGAGCAATCCAATAGACAAGTATATCAATAGAAACCCAGAATTCCCTTGGACTTTTAGAATCAAACAACACACAAATTCACAATTATATCAATATTGAAGAGCAAAGACATCAAATAAAGATAGCCTCATCCAAGCTTATCCACTTCATGATCTTCTACAAGATAGCCTATGTAGCAGATGAATTCCACAAGTTACAGGTTCAACATAACAACTTAACAATGATCAATGTTGCAGATGAACTGGAGAGATTTTGGATGATGTATCAGATGAATTTTCAAATTGCAAGCACTTGGTTCTTCAACAAATTGGCATTGGCCAAGTCCATTAGCAAAGGAATGTTGCCTAAATTCTAAGTCCAATTGGGCAAGATCAAACCAACAGTCCACTCAAAAGTCTTTTGGGGTTTTTGTTATTATTATGTGCATTAATGGTCAAAGACCAAACAAGCAAACAAAGTATACACAAAACAAAATAATATCACACAATATGATCCAAATGGACAAAGTGAAAATTACATTAACATAAACAATTAGAATGATATGTATAATGGCAAATGAAAATAAGTGCTAAAAATAAATTGCATTAAAGTAAAGACTTGAAGTAAAAGTTAATAGTTAGTAAGTTAGAGGTTAATTTTGTTTTGCTTTTTTTGATTTCAAGACATTCTTTGGAGAACACTCAACCCACTTGCCACAAACATGGATCCTTGAACCAAAACATCTTCCAAAGAAAGGAAAGAAAGCCAAGTTTCCACACAATACCATGGAAGAAGGGAGACTTACAATCTCACTAACTAGAATGCTTATGCCTTTTGTGTCACACATTTAGCGCTATGTTAAGCAATCGTAATTGGACTTGTGTAGAAGTCACAACTATTTGAGGTCGTGCAATAGAATTTTGGTGTTAATGCATGTTGGAGACATAGTATTATGAACTATGCTCATTAAACATACCACACACAAAAAATATGCAAAAGGTGTGGCCTAATCTCATCCATACTCATGTCAATCTTTCAATCAACTAGCATTAGGACTTTGAGATGTCATTGGCCAATTGGAAATGAATGGATGAAGAAGGGGAATTAGATGAAGAGGGGAAGGGATGAATGAGATCACAAATTGGTCAAGGGAGGAATTTTACCAAATTAATATTATTCATTCATTTTGGGAGATGGCATGTACATTCCATCATTCCCCTAAATCCAATAATATTAACTTGACAAAGTCAAATCAACCTTGACCAAGGCCCAACAACAAATAAGAAACTCAATTAAGTCAATACAAATGGTCAACACAATTAAAATGGAATTTATTCAATTAAAAATAATAAAATAATGCATTAAATTCAAATATGTTTTGTTCAAATCCTAAAATCTCATCAGAACACCAAATAAATGGCCATGATATTTATCATAGGTCAAACAAGGTCAAAGGACCTTGGAGAAAAAATTTCATAATTTTTGGACATTTGAAAATATTTTTAAACAATTGAAAACAAATGCAAAATCAATTAATTCATGAAAAATATTAATAATGATCCAAAAAATAATTTTAATTCAGAATATGAAAGAGAAATATATTTGAAATTTTTTGGTGAAAGTCCCATATTTTTTGGATCAATATTAAATTTAATATGAATTATTGAAGAAAATGAAATTAAAATGAAATTTAGAAAATCCAAAAATACGTGGACCATCAGATCTCCCTCATTAATTGAGGTGGTAGATCTGATGACCCAAAACACACATTCCATGTGTTCCTTACTCAACTGTGTGGCAAAAGGAGTAATCAAAACCAACGCTCCAAATTAGAACGTGGAACCTGGATCAAGTGGCTCAGACTCAAGACACCTCATCACAAGAGCCAGAGCTCCATTTGTCTTCTCTGGTGAGCTCCACCGGACTAGTCAACATGAACCATCACCAAAATACAAAACAGGGACATGATCTTAAAGAAAAAACATCACTGAGCACGAATATGACCTCCAATTCCTCCAATTCCAAATATATTAAGAGATATATGGAATTGAAAAATGAGGTTCATGATCTGAGTTGCTTCGATTTGGCCTCAAAGCAACTCAATCTTCTTGCCTACATTGGTAGGACTTCAGACAACTCAAGAATCAATGGAATTGAGCAGTAATTTAAGAAAATCGAAGAGTTTAAAATTTCTGCAAATTACCTTCAATGGAGGTTTGAACTTGCTAGATCTTGATCTGAATTGTGCTTGGCTTCACTTCACTTGCTTGCAGGAGAGGAATATAAAGGTTTAGAAGCAATGGATTCCTGGAGAATTGCATTCCAAAACAGTGGAGATTCAAGCTCAAATTCAAATGAATTTATCAGGGTTATCCTATGAGAGTGAAGGGTTTTCAATGGGGATTTAAATCCGACGCGATGTGTGTGTCATTTCTGAGCAAATGCAGTTGTATTTATAGCCAAATCCATGTGATATTTGCACACTCTTTTCAACCTTCCAAATTTGGCAAATGATGAAAGCATGGTGCATGGGCACGCATAGGCCCATGAAATGATAGTTTGAAGTCCAAAATGAATGATCAGATGTGTTGAAGCAAGCTTGGAATGCAAGGCAATTGAATATTGATGCTTGAAGTTGGATCCATGCCAAATGATATCAGCTTGTTTAAGCCATGCGCAGCCTATGCATTTCAAGTCCAAAATGAATGCGTTTGAGCTCTTTGGAAAGGTGAGATCAAGAGGAACAAGTTTGATGTTGAACACTTTTTCATTTGGAGCTTGGAACTTGGAGAAATTTGAGGTGGAAGTTTGGAAAAATTTGACATATCAAATTTTTTCTAAGTGTCAAGCCATATGTCTAAATATTCCACCTTACTTAACTTTTTGTGGGAGCTTCAGATGAGAAACGTGTCTTCATAAAATTTGTATCTCTCTCAAAGACCTTCAAAATGGTCACCAATTTCATGTCATTTTGATTTGAAAGGATAGACTTATGCATTTTTGAAGTTTGGAAAAATCACTTGATCAATGGTATAGGTCAAAAGTGACCTATAATGTAGCCTCGTATCACATGTTCAAAGAAGTTGAGTTAGCTCCCACTCCAAACATAAAAGTTTAATTATACACTTTGAATTTGATTATGAAACTTGGAAATATTTCATCTCATAAAAATTGAGCAAGTTATGGCCTTGGGAAGTTGACCTTCAAATTAGGGTTTAGACAAAATGACCTATAATGTTTCAACATAGAAAATGATTTTCTAAGCAAAACTAGATCTAGTTCTCAACATTAAAGTTGTTTATAATATCATTTAGAGTTAGTTTTCTCTTGGAATCATTTTCATATGGTGAAAATTGTAGGAGATAGGGTCTAGGGAGACCCAGTTATGATCAGATGAATTCATCTGGCCAACCACCATCAACCAACTTACTAATTTCCAATTCTCTTGACTTTCTTGGCTCATGGTAGATCATATATGCATAAGATGATGAATTTAAATGTTTCCCTTGATAAATTTGATAAATTGGTGAGATAGCTTGTTGGAGAAGTTACTCAAGATTCCTAGTTAAAACTAGGGTTTCCAAGGCGAATCACCCTCAAACTCTTGAAGCAAACTTGATCAATATAACATGTAGAGAACATTGGGACTCATATATGGTGTTTATAACCATTATTGAATCAATTATTGGTTGTGCTATTTGTTCATGAGGGTCTCAAACCCTAGATGTGATCTTGATGAATCAATGAGATCATGCCCTACCTACAAAAGAGTTAGGTAAACACAAAGACATATTTTTGGTATCTTAGTTAGTGAAATGATAAAATACAAGTATGATACAATCACAAAATGCTTGGTGATTTCTCCCAGAACAAACCCAATGAAAGAGGGGTAAGGAGGATGCCAAGGTATGATCCCCATGCTAATGCTTATGATGAAATTGCACGAGGGATCTTAGGGTCAAAATTGGGGTCTTACACTTGTGATAAGTGGGTTGAGTGTTCTCCAAAGAATGACTTAAAACAAAAGAAAAATCAAAACAATACTGACTTCTAACTCATTAACAACTAACATTTAATTTCAAGCCCATTACTTTAATGCCATTTAATTTCAAGTTCTATTCATTTGCCATTATTCATACCATTCTAATTGTTTATGTTAGTGCCATTTTCACTTTGTCCATTTGAACCATATTGTGTGATATATCTTGCTTGTGTATATTTTGTTTGCTTGTGTGGTCTTTTACCATTAATGTACATAATAATAAACAAAAAACCCTAAAAGACTATTGTGTGGATTGTTGGTTTGATCTTGAACAATTAGACTTAGAATTTAGGCAACATTCCTATGCTAAAGGACTTGGCCAATGCCAACCTTCATGTAACCAAGTGCTTGCAATTTGAAACTTCATATGATACATCATTGAAGATCCCTTTGAGTTCATCTGCAATATGATAATTATGAAGTTGTTATTTTGAACCTGTGACTTGTGGAACTCATATGCTACATAGGCAAATTTGAAGAAGATCATGGAGTGGCTAAGGCTTGGATGGGGATATCTTTATTTTATGTCTTGCTCTTCAAGATAATATTGTATGCATTATTTGTGGCTTGATTCTAATGTCCAAGGGAATTTGGGATTTCTATAAGACATTCTTGTCTATTGGATTGCTACCCATCGGTCAGATCTTTTCAACTATTAACTTTTAATTTTGTGCATAGGATTAGTCTCTTCATCTCCTCTGCACTTCTTTAATTTCAAAATCTCTCCCTCTTTTAAAAATTCTTCTTTGCTTGAACTAGTTTTGTTCTAAACTTTGATCACTTTGCAAACTAGAAACTTTGGCCTTATGCCATTGCTTTTTTAAATTTCTTTTCTTAATCAAACTTGTAAATAGAATTAATTATACTTGACTTAAACTTTCAAAAAGCCAAAAAGAACTAACTCAATCAAACCATTTTTAGGCCTTTGTGCCTTTCAAACTTAATTTTTTTTAAAAGTAATGCATCCACTTTGAAATTTGTATCACGAACTACGAGGTTTTGATCCCTCATTTTTATGTTGATACGTAGGCACAAGTCCGAAGGTCTGGTCAAACACAAAAATATAATTAGTGAATTCTTTTCTCATCCCCCCATTCTATTTGTTTGAAAACATCATTTTGTACAAAATACATATGCACATAAAAAAGGGCTCTTTAGGAGTACCTAGGACACCTTGGGTGCTAACACCTTCCCTCTGTGTAACCAACCCCCTTACCTGTAATCTCTGACAGTTTATTAGTTTTGATTTGAAAACTTCTTACTTTTGGGTTTTGTTCATACTTTTTCCCTTTTCCCTTGGAAACAATAAAAGCGCGGTGGCGACTCTTGTTATTTGACGTCTAGCTTATCCATAGCTTGATGATCATGAATTTACCGCTATAGTTTGGACCAAAAGTAAACCATACTTGCAATTTAGGTCAACCAAAGTTGTGACAACTTGCGTAAACTTAAAGTTCTCTTGCATCCCAAGCTAAAATGATGATGGAATTAGCATCCCTTGAAGAGAACTTAATTAAAGTTGGAATGATCTTGAGGATGGCTTGAAGATTGAGTTATGTGGCATAAACATAGGAACCACACTTGAAATAATGAACCACACTTTCATCTTTATTTACCAAAATAACCTTTGTTTTGTCTTGAATTTAGTCATGATCAGCTATATGAACAAAGGAACAAATAATTACAAACTCTTATTGGTGCTTTGGTTAGTTAATGAGTAAATTAAAGTGAAAAACCCTAATGTTAAGATTAAACAAAGAATGTGGCTATGCTTGTGAGCCAATGACCAAATGCAAAAGGTCATGCTAAAGTCATGATATGATATGATTCCATGTATGCAGATGAAACTAAGCAAAATGTAGGAAAATGGAGGGTAAATTTTGGGTACGACAGCTGCCCCTATTTAATCATCTTAAACCTGAAGGTGCGAATTGAGTTAGATTTTCGGGTGCTCAAGGTAGAAGAGGATTAAATACAGAAATATCCACAAAAAAATCCCATTGAAAAGTAGTTGTGATAAAAGGTAAGTGTAAGGAGTAGTAGTTAAACTTGCTGGTTTGATATGTTGGGCATTGACTGAAATATTCCGCTAGAGAGATAGATCAGCTGCAAAAAGAAATGCTTCATATGCATGATGTATGCAATGTATAATTGTTTGTTCATGATGCATATGCAATGCGAATTATTGGGTAGCAAGGTGAGGCTTTTCAGGTGAAAGATAGACTTTAACTTGTTGATATCCACACCAGAGAACCTGGAATGAAGAGTTTCTTGTTACTATTATGGCTGGGAAATTCCAACTGGATGAGGGCTCCCATCTGGCTCTATTGGGGAAGAGAGATGCATGATCTAACCAAGCAGTTATGTGTTTGTGCAGCAAGTGCTTACTGTAGACTACTGATTATCCACTAGGGAACTTTCAATAATCAAAGCAATCCATATAATGTTTATCTTGATTTAGCTTTTATTATTCTCAGAGTTTTATAACATATTGCAATCAATATTGGTAGTTATTTTGCAAACAAAATGTGGAAAATAGAAGTAATTGAATAACGACTGAATTTCATTGATTGTGAAAATTTTGTACATATGGGGTATGTACAAGGATGCAAAAATCCTTAAAAAGGAGATCACAAAAATTGAAAAAAAGGTAAATGGCAATGGGATTTTTTTTATTTTCCACTGATTATAACATCGACTGTTATTCACTATAACACTGGAATCCAACACTTTGCTTCGGTTGATGATGATTGGATTGATCTGATACTGTCTGAGGTCAAGCTGATGGTGAGATAGGCAATGAAGATACAATCAAATGCCTTTATCCCTAACTTTTGCATGGAATTTTTATTCTTTTGACCACTGGGATACCCATTTTTGCCTAAGTCACCCTTTCAGTTTTCAACTTAGCGGACTTGTATATAGATTTTTATTTTATCCCTAACTTTTGCATGGACATTTCTTTTTTTGGGTCCATCGGGATAGCCATTTTTGCCTGAATTGGTACTTGCAGATGTCGGTCTATCGCGCTTTGCATTCATCATTTTTCCTAGGTATAATATTTTTTGAATGTATCTTAATTCACCGGTATTGGCAAGTCATCCTCATCCATTATGGTGAGAATGATAGCCCCTCCTAAGAAGGCCTTTTTGACAATGAAGGGTCCTTCATAGTTGGGAGTTCACTTGCCTCTAGGATCCGAGTGTATAAGAGAGTATCTCTTGAGCACGAATTCACCTGCTTGGTACACGCGAGGGTGAACCTTCTTATTAAAAGCTCTTTTGAGGCATCTTTGGCATAGCCGAAAATGGAAGATGGCCGTAAAACGCTTCTCTTTAATGAGATTCAACTGATCATATATGGATTTCACCCATTCAGCTTCATCGAGATCTGTTTCCATGATGACTCTTAGAGAGGGAATTTCAACTTCCATAGGTAAAACATTCTCCATTCCATATACAAGTAAATAAGGAGTTTCCCCTGTAGAAGTGTGCACTGAAGTTCTATAGCCCTGAAAAGAAAGAGGAAGCATCTCATGCCAGTCTTTATACATCTTGACTATCTTTTGGGAAATCTTCTTGATGTTCTTGTTGGCTACTTCGATGATGCCATTCATCTTGGGCCGGTATGGTGAAGAGTTGTGATGTTCGATCTTGAATTCTTGGCACAACTCACTAATCATTTTGTTGTTGAGGTTACTGGAATTGTTAGTAATAATCTTTCTAGGAACACCGTAGCAACAAATTATTTCTTTCTTTATGAATCGCGTAACCACTTATCTTGTAACATTAGCATAAGAAGCAACTTTAACCGACTTTGTGAAGTAGTCAATGGCAACTAGGATGAAATGATGATTGTTAGAAGCTTTCGATTCGATCATACCAATCATGTCAATACTCCATATGTAAAAGGGCCAAGGAGAAGTAAAAATATTCAATGGAGTCGGAGGAACATGGATCTTATCACCAAATACCTGACATTTGTGAGATCTCTTGACAAAGTTGTAACAATCAACCTCCATGGTTGTCCAATAATAACCGCCCGAAGGATCTTTTTCGCCATGGAGGGCCCTTTAGCATGTACACCTTCACAATCCTCATCCATGGACCTTATTATCGTGCTTGCTTCGTGTCTATCCATGCATATCAACAACACGGAATCATGATTCCTCTTGTACAGCACAACCCCATTCAGGAAAAACTTAGCAGAGAATCTTCTTAAAGCCTTCTTATCAATGATAGATGCTTTCTCGAGATACTCTTGTTTTTCCAAATATCTTTGATGTCATAGAACCAAGGCTTATCATCAGATTCGACCTCCATTGCTAGACAGTGCGCTGGTTCACCCAAGTGGTCAATATGGATGACAGGTGCTTCATTCTTCCACTTGACTTTAAACATGGATGCTAGAGTAGCTAGAGCATCAGCTAACTAATTCTCTTCCCTTGGGATATAATGAAAAGGGATTTCACAAAAATAGGGAATCAATTTCACCATATCTTCTCTGTATGGAATCAACTTCTTATCCCGAGTTTCCTAGTCTCCTCGAACTTGACTGATCACTAAAGTAGAGTCCCCATACACCTCAAGAATCTTAATTCTTAAATCAATGGCTACTTCGATACCATAGATGCACGCCTCAGATTCTGCCATGTTGTTGGTGCAGTCAAAGCATAATCTAGCGGTGAATGGAATGTGTAAACCAGTCGGAGATATGATAATGGCCCTCATCCCATGATCTTTTGCATTAGAGGAACAATTGAACACGAGAGTCCATCGCGATCCTGGTTCAGGTCCTTTGTAAGGGCCTAGAATATTGCAATATCGAATGAACATGATGTCCTCATCCGGAAAGTCAAATTTCATCAGTTGATAACCCTCCACGGGTTGATGGGCAAGGTAGTCAGACAAGACACTCCCCTTGATAACTTTCTAGGTTACATATAAAATGTCATACTCTATTAATAACATTTCCCACTGAGTAATTCTTCCACTGACAACGAGCTTTTCAAAAAATTTATTGGATCCATTTTGGATATCAACCAAGTTGTAAAGAAAATCATATATTGTCTTAGGCGTCGAATTGTCCAAGCTAAAGCACAAGTATTCTCCAATAGTGAGTATCTGGTCTCACACTCGGTGAACTCCTTGCTCAAGTAGTAGATTGCATGCTCTTTTTGTCTCGTCTCATCATGTTGACCCAATACATAACCCATTGATTCATCTAACACGGTATGATACATGATTAGCGGCCTACAAGGAACAAGTGGTTTCAAGATCGGTGGTTCTTGAAAGTAATTTTTTATTTTTTTAAATGCCTTTTGACAATTGTTATTCGACATGATCACTTTATTCTTTCTTAGCAATTTGAAAATCGGTTCACAGGTAACCGTCAAATGAGAGATGAACCTTGAAATGTAGTTCAATCATCCAAGGAAACCTCTAACTTCTTTTTCTATTTTGGGAATTGGTGTAACACCCTTCTAAAATACCCCAAAAGTTTAATTAAAATAACAACATATATCAATCAGAGTAAATATGCAATTAAGGGTGTCACACAATTACTTCACACCATTCGCCATGATAACTGTCATGCTCTTTTATTAATTCAAAACATAAAGCATTTGCACAATACGCAGCGGATAGAGATTAAATCAATCATGCAAAACATGTAGCATATTACATGTGAACTGGTTCACAACCAACAATAAAACATTTAAAACATCCCATCCCGATGTTACATCTACCAGAGCATGACCCACTAAGGAACTACACTAGACTTCAAGCACTAGCCCCTACTCAATCACTGCTCGTTACCTGAAAAATAGTTGTAAGGGTGAGTTCCTCAATCGATATAATAAGCATTATAAAATATCATGCAATGTTAAGTAATTTAACACATTTCATCACCCTAATCATAACACACATTCAGTAACGGCACATCAACTCAAACATCATACTCAACACCAACATAAAGCACACGTATAATCTCAATTCATACTCAACACCAACACAAAACACACGTATAATATTGGAATACATCCATTCATATTATACGCCATACATACATTATGCAATGAGACTCCATGCATGCGGTACCGACTATTCGTGAACATATAGTTCAACTTCACCGACCAAATCCAGGTACGGCTACCAAGCTCACTAGTCCCACTCATTTGAGACCTAGTGACTCACATCACTAATTCCTCACCATGGGAATTAGCTACCACCCCAAGGGCCATGCTATGCACGCTAATCACCTAGCATGCAAACATCAACAACAGTCCAAAATGACTAACATCACTAATTCCTCACCATGGGAATTAGCTACCACCATAAAGGCCACATTATGCTATGCAAAATCACCTAGCATGCAACATCAACAACAATCCACAATGGACATATGCTCACACTCTAAGCCATAAAACAGTCCATCCACAATTACATACATAATATATACATTCACAACATTATGCATATTTTCACACATCATCAGCATATTTATCACATAATTATATCATGTCATGCCAAATAATTCAATCACAGTATTAGCACACTCTACTAATACCTATCCTACTCAAAACAACGGGAAATAATCCCTACTATATCACACACCGATATAGGCCAATCACCAATTATGTTCACAATATTAAAATATCAATTTTTCCAATTTCCAACAGTGTTAACCGGTTAACGCCCTGGGTTAACCGGTTAACGCAGGACAAAACACGCTTCCTGGCCAATTTTAACAGTGTTAACCGGTTAACGCCCTGGGTTAACCGGTTAACGCAGACAGAACAGCAATTTCTCAGAAATCACAACAGTGTTAACCGGTTAACGCCCTGGGTTAACCGGTTAACGCAGACAAAACAACAATTTTCCACAATTCATAACAGTGTTAACCGGTTAACACCCTGGGTTAACCGGTTAACGCAAGACAGAAAGCTGTTCCTGCGCTAACACGAAGCAGAATGCAGAATTCTCCGCATTTTCCGCCGTTGGAGGACTTCCGGACCTCCGATTCCGATTCCGTAAAAAGCTATACGTTCGGGAAATCACAACTCACACAAATACAGATTCAATTACGGCTTTAACACAGTTTATTCATCACAATTTTTCAGCATCCAACATCCCAATTAGGGTCAAATCAATGGCTTATCACTACCCATTACATGTTAACCCATAATACCCATTAAACGACGATAAACCCCCCTTACCTGAGTTAATCCGGCGAATCTTTAAGCTTCAAGCTCTTCTCTTCTCCAACCTTCTTCCTCTTGCTCTGCCTCTTTGCCCTTTTCCTCTTTTCAGCCGCTTCTCTGCTTTCACATGAAAACTCTTTTTACCAAAATGGAACTCTTTTTCCTTATTTCCAACTTATATATATTTTCCAATAATTATTATTCCAATAATAATAATAATAATATTCCAATAATTCCAATTATTTAATTAACTTAATAAATATAATATTAACTTAAATTAAATAATTATCTTATTTTTATCGGGGTGTTACAACTGGTATGTCTTGAATTGCTCTGAATTTATTAGGACCCACCTTAATACCTTTATGACTCAAAATGAACCCCTAAAAACTTTCCAGATCAGACTTCGAAGGCGCACTTTGCAGGATTCAACTTTAGTTGGAGTCTGGGAAATAACTTCCCCAAATGGTCGAAGTGGTCGTGTTCAATCTTGGATTTGACAATAATATTGCCTACATAAATTTCAATCTCTTCGTGAATCATATCATTAAAGAGAGTCATCATAACATGATGATATGTTGCCCCTACACTCTTCAAACCAAATGGCATAACTTTGTAGCAAAAGGTTCCCCAAGGTGTAATGAAAATTATCTTCTCCATATCATCTGGAGCCATCTTTATTTGGTTATACCCTGAAAACCCATCCATGAAGGAAATGATTGAGTGTTGAGAAATGTTGTCTACCAGAACATCAATATGAGACAAAGGAAAGTCATCCTTCAGACTCTCTTTGTTAAGATATCGGTAATCCACACACATTCTAACCTTCCCATATTTCTTCAAAACCGAGACAACGTTAGCAACCCACTGAGGATATTCAACAATGGCCAAGAAGCCAGCATATAACTGCCTTTTGACCTCTTCACTAATCTTCAGTTCCATGTCGGGTATGGTTCTGCGAAGCTTCTGTCTAATTGGAGGATATTCAGGCTTTAGTGGTAAGCGATGTTCAACAATATTGGTATCCAAGCCAGGAATATCTTGATAAGACCAGGAGAATACATCAACATATTCATGAAGTAGCTTGACCATATCACTATGTACATTCTCTGTGAGAGACGCCCCTATCTTTACTTCTCTTCTGACTTCATCAAAACCTAGATTGATCATTTTTATTAGCTCTTTTTGTGGATAAATCTCTTTCTCTCCGTGCTCAAGAATCCTTGTAAGTTCATGCGGTACTTCACAATCTTCCTCACCATTATCTTCGCCTTGGTTGATCGGAAACCCGGATTTACAGTGAATTCCAGCCAAGTTATTTTCAGTGGAATTATTTGCTCTGCATGTGTATGAGCTTATTTTAGAATGAACTTTTGAAAAAAATGTAACAAAGAAAAAGAAACTTTTGCCATTTTATTTTAGTGAAAAAGTAAAAATAACAGAAAGAAAAGGGATCTTGATTTTGCATTTAAAAAACTGCCTTTCATTGATTTCATAATGTGTTTAAAAAAAATGGAAACCCTTACAAGTTGTCCATATGCCTCAGGCAAGGGCAAGGGATGAGAGAAACAAAATGCATTACATATTTTTTGAAAAGACCACATGGACTACAATAGCTATCCAATTGTCTAGCTTGAATCCAGGAGGACACTTGCGGACAAAACCAGAGACTGTTGGCTTGCTGGACCTTGCACCATCCACCACTGCCACAGAAAGATCATACTAGTATGACGCGTTCAGGTATATTTCCGCTAGCCTCAGTTGGCGACTCTGTTGGGGATTACAACCTATTTGCAAGAAGGAGTTTATCCAAATATTGATTGGTTTCTTGTTTTCTTGGGTGTTTATTCATATTGCTTTGTCTGCTTTTATCATCATGTTTGTTTATTTCATTTATTTTATTGCTTTAGACATTCGTTGCTAACCCATTCTGAATATTTGTATTTTGTTGTTGTTGGGTTGGGCTGATGTTACTTGAGAGAAGCTCTACACTCGAGCTTGAGAATACACACAGGATAGGCTCGTGGATAGTCGTTTTGACCTGCGTTTTGCGCATTGGGTTGGCACGAGACCCACACCCATACTAGATTCACTTGGTACTTTTGTCCTGTGAGAATTCACTACGGCAAAGTATTTTCACTTGTATCCATGACTCTGGGAAGCCTTTTAGGGATTACCTTGGAGACTAGTACACGCATTGGAGTGGGATATTAGGGTTTTGCAGGAAACCAAACTCCTATATATCCTAGTTCTCATGTGACATCGAACCTTGGAACTGATATCAAGAATAATGTTCATATTATCCAAAATGTGTCATGATTTTGCATATCATTTGCATATCATAAACCTTAATTACATCATATAACTTTTTGGCATATGGATTCCTTGGAACATATTATTTAGAAAACATAATAATTAATTTTTTTTGCATAACGTATCATTCATTGATATGCACTTTTCTATCCAAAAACAAAATGCTTACGCCCGTCTTCATCCTCTTCAGAAAGACGATGACTCGACATCGGTATAACACCAGAGCCAACAAACAAAGAATCATGTTTGAATATGAACAAAAAAGTGCAAAAACCATGGAGTCCTAGTTCAAAAATAGAAGGAGAATTAAAACTCGATTTCAAGTGAAACCTTTAAGGTATTATTTCAATGGAGGTTAGGGGATTTACATATCAAATCTTGGGCTAGGGTCCTCATATTCTGAGGCAATGCACATGTATATATAAGCTTGTGAATTCAGTTTTTCACCATTTGAAAATTTGGCCAAATTTAGGAACTTGTATGCGTGGGTGCATGGGCATGCATTTAGGCCCAAATGATGATTGAAACAGGTCCAAATTCATGTACAAATGATGTCGAGATCACTTCATGAAGCCATGCAATGTTGGTCGAAAATTGAGTTCAAATTTTCAAATAGGGCCATTCAAAATAACCATGTGCAAGTCCCTCAATTTTGATCCAAATTCAATGATCTTAGACTCTTTGGAAAGCTAGTATGAAGGGTAATAACTTTGATGTTGGAACATTTTTAGTTTGGAGCTTGGATTATGATGGATTTTGGTGTGGAATTTGGAGGAATCAAACATACTTGAAAATTTTCTAAGTTAAAAGTCAAATGACCCCTTTTTCCACCTTGAATAGCTTTTGCTATGAGCTTCAAATGACTTTAGTTAATTCTTCAAAGTTGTATCTCTTTTAATGTTATTCAATTCATTAACATATTTGACATCATTTGGATCTTGCATGATGGAGTTATGGATTTTAAAAGTTAAGGAAAATTTCTTGTTCAATGGTGATGGCCCAAAATGACCTATAATGTTTCCTTTTAGTACATGCCCTTGCAAGTTGTATTTGACCTTTCCCAAAGAAAAAAAAGTTGGACAGGATATCTTGAAATAGATCATGAAACTTGGATTATCTTCATATCATAAAAAATGAGCAAGTTATGATTATTGTAAGTCGACCTTCTATCTAGGGCACAAACAAAATGACCTATAATCTTTCACCATAAAATATGACTTTCCAAGAAAAATTAGCTCCTGATGTTGACATAAAAGTTGTTTTGAATGTCATAAAGAGTAACGTTTCTCTTAGAATCATTTTCATATGACAAAAATTGTAGAAGATAGGGTCTAGGGAACCCTAGATTTGACCAGTCGATTTTTCTGGTCAACCTCCTTGAACCAACTTGCAAACTTGATGTTCCTTTTCTCTTTGGGGCTCATGGAGGATCATATATGAATTAGATGGAGTACAATGGAGTTTCCCGTGACGATGTTTGATCAAATTCTGAAGAAACTTGTTGAGGAAGGCACACAAGATACCCAGATGAATTAGGGCTTCCATGACAAACAAGCTTCAATCTCTTGATGAATTCTTGATCAAAATGACAAATAAAGAACATGGGGATCCATATATGATGCTTGTAACAAATGTGAACCTTTATTTGATTGATCTCTTGCACTGGGAGTCTCAAACCCTAAATGTGAGCTTGATGAGGCATAGGTGGATGCACACACTACCTACAGAAGAAATAACACTACACTAGACATATTTTTGGTATTTTGGTTAGTAAACAAAGAAAAACAAAGTATGATACAATCACAAATGCTTGGTGATCTCTTCCCATGCAAACACAATGAATGAGGGGTGAGGAGGATGTCAATGTGTGATCCCAAAGCCAATGCAAATAATGAGATGGCATGAGGGATCTTAAGGATCAAAATTGGGGTATTACAATTAGGGCTTAAGAAGGTGATATGGGGTAGGGATATTTTGAGGGTATGACAGATACCCATATTTAATCTTCTCAGACCTGAAGGTATGGACAACAATAAGTTCCAATGAATTCATGGTAGGAGGGGATTAAATACTAATAGGAGTAACCAGAAATTTTCCCTGATGGGGATAATAGAGATATGAGTTGATTTGTTGGGGATTGTTGATAACGAGAAATCGTATCGCGTTTTTAGGCTTATTTCACATGTTATACGTCTATGTTTTTATTCATTTTATCGCCTTTTACTTTCTTTTTATTTGTTTTGTAGTTGTTATCCGATTTCATTGGAGTTTTGGAAGCCTCGCAGAAAAGAAGCGAAAAAGGAGCCAAAGTGGAGCAAAAGACTTAATTTTAGCCAATCTGAGAAAACGACGTTCGCCACTTGCTAGATGGAGTTTGCCATCTCCACTTCCCGCCACATCATTTTATGAGCAAGACAATGGTGTTCACCATCTTCACGCGGAAAAAGAACTGCGTTAGTGGGGCAATTTCTTAGCAGTTTTTCAACCACTTCTCCCTCCACCAAGTCAGCACGTCCAAGACAATTACCAAGCCTATGAACTATATATATATATATAGCCATTTTTCGAGTGTTAGACATCCAATTGAATTAGCGCGGAAGCTCTGTAAAGATTCCGTCTTAGTTTTAGGCAGAAAATTACCTGTAAAGTGGTAATAACTCACATCGAGGGATTGTACACATTTTTATTTTTGTACCGTTTGTATTTTGGATCAAGATCAAGCTTGCCGTTGCTTTCAAGTTCAAGTTAATTCAAGTTTTACTTTATGCAATTTCAGATTTTCTTACCGCTTTTAATATTTGTATGTTGTATTCTCTTTTATTACTTGCATGCCATGCTATTCTCGGTTATAGACACTTTAATCATGTTGTTTCCAATTAATACCATGCCTTGCTAAATCATTCTGAGTCTGGCGTATGAGGACCGTCGTTACCGACGAGACTTAGTAGAAATAATAGGCGCGAATATATGATTTAACTATGTTTTGGCTTTAGTTTCCAAATGTATGTTTTATTGTTTTGACGCGATAGTGTGGGACATACCTAGGTTCAGTCTGATAGCGCGAGAGTGTGAGGAAGGAATGGGATAGTGGAAACTAGGTAACGATCCTAAAAACATCGAGAGCGCTTTAGGCATCATTTAGGATCTTATTTACCTTCAAAATATGCTTTCTAATTAGAACGGGCGAGCGAGAGCAAAATCTTGTGGTTAAGAGGTGTGATCTTTGTCGATAGCGCGAGAGTATGAGACGATACCTTTAAGTCAATATTTTCTACACAATGCAATAGAATTGTATTTAGTGCCCGAATTCTACCTAAGCCCATACGAACACGGAATCCATATTCCAGACTCGTTTTTATCATAACTTTTAAACCGCCAGAAATTAGTACTTTCATTCCCATTCATAACCTTATAACCTTTAGCCTTAGCTTTGCACTGCAACAATAGATAACATTAGCTTGACCATTAGTCTTTGTGGGTTCGATAATCTTTTAAAACTACACGATAGACTGTGCACTTGCAGTCATCATCCGACAGATACGTCAGTCAGCGATCAAGTTTTTTGCACCGTTGTCGGGAACTAATTAGTCAATATTGTGATTCCTTTGTTGCCCAATATATACTAAGGCAATAAATTTTCTTTTTCTTTGTCGATTTTATGCCATACACTCGCTCTCAGAGCAAGGAGTTAGAGCAACCAGTTGACGATATCGAGCGTTATATTAATTTAAGATGCCGAATCAACAGATTTCGTATTAAATACGATCTTCCAGACCCTATTATCCCAATTTCAGAACCTGAACAATTATGGCCGTAAGACCACAAAATCGTCTGTTGAAATATTACGATGTTCCATCACAAGCAAAACCACATAACAACATTGTTTCCCCTGCCATCAATCGAAATGATTTCGAGTTGAAACCTTCACTGTTATCATCAGTTCAACAAAACCAATTTTCAGGTAGTACTACAGATGATCCTAACTTACATTTCTCAGTGTTTGTGCAATACACAGACACGGCGAAAGCAAATAGTGTCAGTCAAAACGCGATTAGACTACGTCTTTTCCCTTTTTCCTTAAGAGACAGAGCTAGAGCTTGGATCCAGTCTCTACCTTCAAACTCAGTAACCACATGAGATGAGTTGAAGAAAGTCTTCTTAGCCCGATATTTTCCACCAAGCCAAATAGCTATGATAAGAGCTCAAATCAACGGATTTAAGCAAAAAGACAATGAATATCTTTTTGACGCTTGGGAAAGATACAAGGACATGATCCGACTTTGTCCATATCATGGACTTGAAGAATGGATGATTATCCATAGTTTCTATAATGGTCTGTTGTATAACACTAAGATGAATTTAAGCTTTGCCTCTGACGGTGCTCTAATGGACAAACCATATGACGAAGCTTATGAACTCATAGAGAACATGGCTCAAAATCATTTTCAATAGGGAGCAGAATGCGATGCTGTAGAAAAACCAACTCCGAAAGGCGCAATGTACAAAGTTAATAACATAGACTGTGTCAACGCTAAAGTGGATGTGCTTACTCAAAAGATTGAAAGCTTGGCCATAACACCAGCAACTACCGTAGCTGCTATAACACCAAATTGTGAATTATGTAGAACCCCTGGGCACACTAATGTTGATTGTCAGTTATTGACTGGTGTTCCCACCGACCAAATAAACTATGCTCGAGGAAACCCATATTCAAACACTTACAATCCTGGCTGGAGAAACCATCCGAATTTTTCCTATAAAAGTAACAATGCTTTGTTTCCACCAAACCCATCACCTTCTATTCCACCTGGCTATCAGAAAGGAGCGCTAGTTGCTCCACAAGCACCTAGAAAGTCAAATCTGGAGATCATGATGGAAAACTTTATAAATCCCCAAGCCCAACAAAATAAAGAATTTGAAAATCAAAATGCTCATACGAGTGAACTTATGAAACAATTGTCAAATAAGTTTGATGTTATGGCTACCCATAACAAAATGTTAGAAACCCAGATCTCCTAAGTAGCCCAATAACAAGCCGCGGTAGTAGGCCCAGCTGGAGCATTTCCTGGTCAACCATAACCAAACCCAAAAGGCCACGCTAACGCTATCACACTTCAAAGTGGAACAGAACTAGATGAACCAGTTGACCCAAGAATCCAAAATCCAACCATGTATCAAAATCAGGTAAAGGAACTGAAAAGGTAAGCAAACCAACCAATGATGGATAAGAAGACGAAAGCAGAGTGGCAAAAGATAAAGAACCACCTTATGTGCCTCCGCCGCCATACAAACCACTTGTACCTTATCCCCAAAGACTTGTTAAATCCAAAAATGAAGGACAACTCAAGAAATTCATAGAGCTTATAAAGCAACTTAACATCACTATACCATTCACAAAAGCCATTACGCAAATGCCTTCATATGCTAAATTACTTAAAGAGATTCTATCCAACAAGAAAAATCTTAAGGATGAAGAAACTGTTATGCTTACTGTCGAGTGTAGTGCTATTATTCAAAATAACATGCCTCATAAACTAAAAGACCCTGGTAGTTTTTCCATTACTTATGTAATTGGAAAGTTTATCACAGACAAAGCTCTATGCAATTTAGGAGCCAGTGTTAGTCTAATGCCCTTATCCACATGCGAAAAACTTAATCTAGTAGAATTAAGACCAACAAAGATGTCTTTACAACTAGCTGACTGCTCTGTTAAATATCCAATAGGTATGCTAGAGATCGTTCCCGTTCGTATCATACAATTCTATATTCCAACCGATTTTGTAATAATGGATATAAAGGAGGATTCCCACATCCCTATTATTTTAGGAAAACCATTTTTAGCCACAACCGGAGCCATCATAGATGTGATGAAGGGTAGGCTAACATTCGAAGTCGGAGAAGAAAAAGTTGAATTTCTCTTAGCTAAATTCCTATAAGCACCAACTATAGATGACTCCTGTTGTTTCTTATACGTCATAGACGAATGTGTCAAAGAAATGGAGAATGAGCCATTTAAGTATACTAAAGTACTGAAGATTCCAACACCTCATATATTTGAAGACGGTAATTGGCGTGAGCCATACGTAGATGACAGTTTAAGAGAATGTTTAGCACTAACACCAAATTCAATGCCATGCCCCAAGAAACCTTCAATAGAACTCAAAACGCTACCCAAAGATTTAAGGTATGAATTCCTAGATACAGAGCTTGAAAGACCGGTTATAGTCAATGCTGACTTAGGACAGATAGAAACCTAAAAATTTCTCCATGTCCTAAGAAAATATCCGACAACTCTAGGCTATAACATCTCTGACTTAAAAGGAATAAGTCCCTCTATATGTATGCATCACATTATGCTAGAAGAGGACTGTAAAACCTCTAGAGAGCATCAGAGAAGAGTAAATCCTATCTTGATTGATGTAGTAAAAAAGGAGGTACAAAAGCTATTAGAAGCAGGAATCATATACCCAATATCCGACAGTAACTAGGTCAGCCTGATACATGTCGTTCCAAAGAAGGGAGGTGTTACAGTTGTTAGTAATGAGAAGGGAGAATCTGTAGCAAAAAGAACTCAAACTGGATGGAGAATATGAATAGACTGTAGAAAATTAAATAAAGCCACTCGTAAAGATCACTTTCCATTACCTTTCATTGATCAAATGCTTGAACGATTGGCTAAACATTCTCACTTCTACTATTTAGATGGATACTCAGGATTCTTTCAATTTCCTATCCATCCTGATGACCAACAAAAGACTACTTTCACATGTCCTTATGGTACATTTTCCTATCGACGAATGCCGTTTGGATTGTGTAATGCTCCTGCAACATTTTAGAGATGCATGATGTCAATCTTCGCTGATTTTATAGACAATATAATGGAAGTATTCATGAATGACTTCTCTGTTTGTGGGAAAAGCTTCGAAGGATGTCTTTCGAACCTAGAAATGGTACTTGAGAGATGCTTTAAGGTAAATCTCGTATTAAATTGGGAAAAATGCCATTTCATGGTCCAACAAGGAATTGTACTTGGCCATGTCGTATCCGATCGAGGGATTGAGGTGGATAAAGCAAAGATCAAAATTATAAAACATCTTCAACCTCCGAAAATAGTTAGAGAAATTCGCAGTTTCCTAGGACACGCCGGTTTCTACCGACGATACATTAATGATTTCTCTAAAATAACAAAACCACTATCGGGCATATTAATGAAAGATGTTGAATTCATACTCGATGAAGAGTGCTTAAAAGCATTTGAACATATAAAAAATGCTCTTATTGCTGCACCCATCATGAAACCACCTGATTAGAGTAAGCCATTTGAGATAATATGTGACGCTAGTTATTTTTCCGTTGACATTGTCTTAGGACAAAGAGAAGATAAAAAACTTCATGCTATTTATTATGCAAGCAGAAACCTAGACAACGAGCATATGAACTACGCCACCACAGAAAAAGAACTCCTAGTTGTTGTGTTCGCTTTAGATAAATTTTGTTCCTACTTAGTAGGAGCAAAAATAATTGTCTATACCGACCACGCCACAATTAGGTACCTGTTAAGTAAGAAGGATGCTAAACTGAGACTTTTAAGATGGATCCTACTCTTACAAGAATTCGATCTAGAAATCAAATATAAGAAAGGCACCGAGGACGTGGTATCAAATAATCTCTCTAGGATTGAGGACCTAAAACCCGAACGAGTGCCCATCAATGAAGATTTTCCGTATGATCGACTTGTAGCCCAATTAGAAAACGAGAACGAACGATCGAATCCTCTTTAGTGTATAATGACACAGATACTAATGAAGTTGTCGAATCTATTTGCACCAAGAATGTCCTTCCATGGTATGCTGACTTTGTCAACTACTTAGCCAGTAGAGTGCTTCAACCATACTTAACATACCAGGAAAAGAAGAAATTTTTCCAAGATCTTAAACATTATTATTGGGATAAACCACTACTTTTCAAGAGAGGCGCCGTTGGAATTTTCCATCGATGTGTCCCCAAATCAGAAGTACATGATATCATATCCCACTGCCACTCTGTATCCTATGGAGGGAACAGAAGCACCTCAAAGACTTGTGTGAAGATCCTATAATCTGACCTGTTTTGGCCCGATCTATGGAAATATATCCACATCGCGATTAAGAATTGCGATCGGTGTCAACGCACTAGCAATATCTATAGACCCTATGAGGTACCACTAAAAGGTATCTTAGAGTTAGAAGTCTTTGATGTCTGGGGTATAGATTTCATGGGTCCTTTCCCATCTTATTTTGGTAATAAATACATACTCGTTGTAGTTGATTACATATCAAAATGGATCAAGGAGGTAGCCTCTCCCACTAACGATGCACACGTGGTAATTAAACTTTTCAAGAATCAAATTTTCCCTAGATTCGGTGTACAAAGACTCGTGATTAGCGACGGAGGATCTCACTTCATTTCCAAAATCTTCCAAAGATCGTTGCTGAAAGATGGGGTCCGACACTGAGTAGCAACGCCATATCACCCTCAAACAAGTGGGCAAGTTGAAGTTTCCAATAGAGAAATAAAACAAATTTTGGAGAAAATTGTTGAAACTTCTAGGAAAGATTGGTCTGTAAACTTCATGAATATCTGTGGGCTTATAGGACAACTTACAAAACCCCGATAGGAACAACACCATTCAAACTAGTTTATGGTAAATCATGTCACCTGTTTGTGGAACTCGAGCATAAAGATTATTGGGCCATAAAGACCCTTAACATGAATTACACGGTTGCAGGTGAGAAAAGAATTTTGGATATCCATGAACTAGAAGAACTTAGAGTAGATGCCTATGAGAATGGTCGTATTTATAAGGAAAGAACCAAACAGTGGCATGAAAAACGAATTACAATGCGAGAATTCAATAAGGGTGACATAGTCCTTCTCTTTAATTCTTAACTTAAATTATCTCCAGGAAAACTTCGTTCTAGATGGTCTGGTCCTTTTGAGGTCACGAGAGTTTTCCAAAGTGGAGCTGTGGAAATAAGAGGTAAAACCAATGAACCATTCATTGTAAATGGGAAGCGACTTAAGCACTACCATAATGTACAAAATAAGGACTTTTGCACAAGCTACAAATTGGAAGAGCTGCCCACTCTTTCGAAAGATTACCACCGTTCCAAATTGATGTCGAGCTCCCGATATTAAACGAAGCGCTACGTGGAAGGCAACCCACGATCTTTAGTCTTTATCATTTCTTTTTAGTTGTTTTCATTTTCATTTTTATTTTTATTTTTATTTTTATTCTATGTTTGTTATTAATATTATTAATATTATTATTATTATCACTACTAATTATTCTAACACTTCCATGCAGTATCTTTTACTAATAGTATAACCTTTATTTACTTTCAGGCTAACATAGCTTAGGATAGCTTATCACTAACTTATGAGTATGAAGCCTGTTGACAATATGGAGGTTATATTTAGGAGCAAAAATCAAAGGCGCCATTTTGACATGTTAGGACATAGGAAAATGGAACTTTCTATATATCCAAATGGATTAACCCTGACTATCTTAGGATTAAGAGACAATGTTATGTACCTTCTCAACCAAGTAGGTTGGGATAGTTTTGATGTGAGGAAGAGGTATAACCAATACCATAGGCTCACCCTTGAATTCCTGAGTTCCCTTTATTATGACCCTAATAGAGGAATATGATTTTGTAGAGGTCTGGCTACATTTAGGCTCTTTGGAACCAAGTACCATTTCACCCACCAAGAGATGGCTGAGTTACTAGGATTTCCTAGTGGCCCTGATGCACACACTATTTCCCCTGATGATGCCTTTATAGACCTTGACCTTGACCTTGACTTTTTCTGGGGAACCATAACCACAAATTATCATCCTGAACCTCACACCATGTTTTCCGCAAACATGCACAACCCTGTCGTCCGCTACTTTCATAAAATCCTGGCCCATACCCTGTTCGGTAAGGAAGAGAACATCACCGCTGTTTCTAGGGACAAACTTTTTATCATGTACTGTGCTTCCCAAGGGAGACCAGTGAATGTTGTTGCCTTTATGTTAGCAAACCTAGACAAGATTTCCCGAGAACCCCACGATAATATTATCATTGGTGTGTTGGTAACCATGATTATTGTTGCTTTAGGCATGAGATACCCGCTTAACCGCTTACATGCTTTTGGAGGTATCCGTCCCATGCATCTAAACTTCTATTTCAACCGAGGCATCATTGCCAATTTAGGACCAGCGAAGTTTGAGTTGTTGATTGATAACGAAGTAGTCAAAAAATTTACACTTTCAAACCATACGAAAGCTAATGTCCACAACCGTGATAACTGGTTTTACAACTTAGAGGGCCAAGATGAGTCTCCAACACCTCTTGATAGTCCTCAACCTTATGAGAACTAAGAATCCATTTTCCCTGATGCTAATTCGCACGTCTCTAATGCACATCATATCGTTCCTCCTGTTGATTTCGGCACTGCTATACATGCTCTGCAATCTGAAGTTGATTTCATCAGAGGAGAAGTCAATTCTCTTCGAGTGGATCTCCTAGGATTTATGGATGTTGTTAATGAGTAGTTCGATCATGTTTTTCAGCAAGTTCATTCCTTGCAACGCTCTTTTAGAACAAAGTGATGACTAGTGTTTATTGATTGTACTAGAGTTTCCCTGTTTTCTAGTTTAGTATTTTAATTATCATCAGTTGTTTCCCTCTGTTAACTTTCAGTTCGTGTTTACTTTACAGTCGATATATCGACGTGAACATTTATTATTACTATCTTTAATTAATGTAATTTCCATTTCAGTCCATTAATTTATTTCGTCGCGTATCATTTTAGCTCTTACAAATTTTATGCTTCTTAATTATGCTACTAGTTTTAATTATTTCATTTATTGTTATATGGTCTTAGGAGCACTTACATGCAGTGATCTTAAAAAAAAGATGATAAATTTCGTATTTTAGGTTAATGGCGTCCGCCATTATGCTGATGGCGTTCACCATTAGCTTCAAAATTAAAGGCCCAGTAATTTAGGCAAATGGCGTTCGCCATATGCCTAATGGCGACCGCAATATTACCTCTCTTTTCTTTTCCCTCCTGCGTGTTTTTCCAATACCTTACATTTAAATCTCCTAAACTCCCAACTCTAAACATTTATAACTCCACCCCTTCAACTCCCAACAATTCCACTTCTTCCAAATCATTATAAAATCCAAAATACCCACTTTCTAACTTCACAATACTTTATCTTCTCACAACACCCTTAATCTTTTCTTCAAATTTTCTCTTTCCCTTTGTTCAGCATGCCTCCAAGAGTAATTAGACCAAGAAGAGAGATTGACTATATGGGAATTGCATTCGCCAAGGGAATCGATAGAGAGAATCAAAGGAGCAGATACCATTAACTTTTCAAGAGAGACGTCTTAGCAACGTGGTACCCCGACGATGCTACCCTTTGTGCTTTGGGTTTATTTGACAGTGTTCGTTGGATGCTTAACAACCTAGGTATGTCACACTGTTGCTCTTTGACTAGTCCAACCTATATTCAACTTACCTACGAGTTCTTAAGCTCTTTCCGATACGCCACCTATATAGGAGGATCCTATACCACAGGCACTTCACATTTTAGGATGTTCAATAGAAATTACAGTTTTAACCAAGACCAACTGGCCGATTTAGTTTCATCCCTCATGGAGACAAGTTTGCTTGCCAACACCCTTTAAAGAGCGAATGGGAATCCAGCGCTCTCGACTTTTGGAAGCAACTAACGGGAAAAACCACCACTGACTGGGAAGGCCTTAAAGCCACCGCTATTCAAAACCCAACCATTTGGTATTTGCACCACATTTTAGCCAGCACTATATTTGGTCGAGAGAACACAAGAAACATAAATTCTAGGGATCTTATCCTTATTTTTTGTGCCTTATCTGAAACCAAAGTTAACGTAACCCCATTTCTATTAGCACACTTCCAGTCCACCAGCGTTAGGATAGGAGGTCCTATTTGTGTTGGAGGGTTGATTACATCTATAGCCCTTGCGTTGAACTTAGGCACGGAGTTGGCTACGCTTGATCCGTAAGAGACTCCTTTTGTCGACCTTGACTATTGTCGTAGCATGCACCTTATCAAGAATAAACCTGACGATAAATATTTTCTGATGATTAGTAATCGAGAGGTGATGGGAGTTACTTTACCTTGCGCCACACGCATCGACGTACGAATAAGTGCTAATTGGACTTTTAAGCTTAACGCCCCTGAGTCCGCTCATATGGAGTAAGATTCTCCCTAGACTGGAACCCATGCATACACCATACATGCTTTTCCCGACTCTTTTGCAGGTACCTCATCTGGATATCAACCCCGCAAGGAGTATGACTACACCGCCATGAGGACAACTCTTGATGATATCCTAAGTAAGCTTAGACATCAGAATGATGCTGATGCGGACCGCAATGTGTTACTTAGGCATATTCAGAGGAAACAAGAGGATATGAGGGTCACCATTGATCAGATCAGAGAGGCTCAACTTGACTTTGTTGAGCGGACTGAGCTCAACACGGGTAACCTCACCGAGTAGATGATCGGAGTGCACTTGGAGGTGGCAGGTATGAGGGAGTACATGAAACATGTTCCCAATCCTGCATTCGGTAGAGGATGTTTTGTGTGACACAGAGGTCGCTGCCGACATCACTGAGCCCTCTCCCAGGTTTCACTACTCCTTTCTCTGCCTTGCACTAAAACATTGAGGACAATGTTTGGTTCAAGTATGGGGTAGGAGCTTTACCACTTTTCTATTATTTATTGTTTTATTTTCATTAGTTTCCTACTTAGTTATTTTTAGCTTTTGGTCGAGTCATACATGTGTTGTCGAGTCCTATTGCGTGATATTTTTCTTTTGTTTGAAAATTCCCTTAGATTTGACCCCCAATGATAAAAAATTTTTGTTCTGATTCAATGGCATGACACACCTATAGTATAGTATGTTTCTCATTTTTAGGCTTTGTTAGATAGACTTGGGAAAGTGTCAATAATATCGGTACCGTCCTAACATCCTAAATTCCCTAAGTATGCAACATTGATTTGAATAACCATTATGCCAAGACCTTAATTCTAAGTTTCTTTAAGTAACCCTTTGAGTAGTTATAATAGCAGTCAACACCATCCTAAAACACACATGAGTAAGGAAGCCGATGCAAATAAGTGTATGATCTCAAGCAAAAAAAATACATATACTGAAAAAAATCTGTGATAAGATTTATCCCTTCTAAGTTAGGTGATCCTCACCCGATCATTTAGCCCAACGGTACGAACTCTTAAAAATTCAGTTGATACTTAAGCAAAATTTGCTAAGTAAGTGCGAAAAAGTTGAAAACGAGATCATAGTCACTAACAGGTTCACCTGCCTTGAATGTTATGGATAACGGGCTTAATGTGATTGTGCTAGAATGAAAAAGAGGTTGAAAAAGAACAAAGGATATAGGTCGAGTTATAATGGCATGATTCGAATTGGTTTTGTATAGGGGGGAGTTTTTGTCCGTTTAATACAGATGTGTGTCACTACGATATACTTGTTATTGTTATCCAGTACCTATTTATCTACCATTATCCTAGCAGTATCGTACTACTTAGAGTGTCTTCAAGCCTATGTTTAAGACATTGTGTTTAATCGTTTATCATATGTGTTGGGTGAATACTTGAGGACAAGCAACAATCTAAGTACCAGGGAATTTGATAACGAGAAATCATATCGTTTTTTTAGGATTATTTAACATGTTATATGTCTATGTTTTTATGCATTTTATCGCCTTTTACTTTCTTTTTATTTGTTTTGCAGTTTTTAGCCGATTTCATTGGAGTTTTGGGAGCCTCGCGGAAAAGAAGCGAAAAAGGAGCCAAAGTGGAGCAAAAGACTTAATTTTAGCCAATTTGAGCAAATGGCGTTCTCCACTTGCTAGATGAAGTTCGCCATCTCCACTTCCCGCCACGTCATTTAGTGAGCAAGACAATGACGTTCGCGATTGCCCTAATGGCTTTCTCCATCTTCACGCAGAAACAAAACTGCATTAGTGGGGCAGTTCCTTAGCAGTTTTTCAACCACTTTTCCCTCCACCAAGTCAGCACGTCCAAGACAGTTACCTAGCCTATGAACTCTATATATATAGCCATTTTTGGAGTGTTAGATATCCAATTGAATTCGCGTGGAAGCTCTATCAAAATTCCTTCTGAGTTTTAGGCAGAAAATTACCTGTAAAGTGGCAATAACTCACATCGAGGGATTGTCACACATTTTTATTTCCGCACCATTTGTATTTTGGATCAAGATCCAGCTTGCCGTTATTTTTAAGTTCAAGTTAATTCAAGTTTTACTTTATGCAATTTCAGGTTTTCTTACCACTTTTAGTATTTCTATGCTTTACTGTCTTTTATTACTTGCATGCCATGCTATTCTCGGTTATAGACACTTTAATCATGTTGTTTCCAATTAATACCATGCCTTGCTAAATCATTCTGATTTTGGTGTATGAGGATCGTCGTTACCGACGGGACTCGCTAGAAATAATAGGCACGAATATATGATTTAACTATATTTTGGCTTTAGTTTCCAAATGCATGTTTTAATGTTTTGGAACGAGAGTGTGGGACAAACCAAGGTTCGATCTGATAGCGTGAGAGTGTGAGGAAGGAACCGGATCCTAAAAACAGCTAGAGCGCTTTAGCATCATTTAGGATCTCATTTACTTTCAAAATACACTTTCTAATTAGAATGGGCGAGCGAGAGAAAAATCCTATGGTTAGGAGGTGTGGTCTTTGTCGATAGCGCGAGAGTGTGAGACGGGACCTTTAAGTCGATATTTTCTACACAATGCAATAGAATCATATTTAGTGTCCAAATTCTACCTAAGCCCCTAGGAACACAAAATCCATATTTCGGACTCGTTTTTATCATAACTTTTAAACCGTTAGAAATTAGTATTTTCATTCCCGTTTATAACCTTATAACCTTTAGCATTAGCTTTGCACTACAACAATAGATAACATTATCTTGACCATTAGTCTTTGTGGGTTTGATAATCTTTTAAAACTACACGATAGATTATGCACTTATAGTCATCATTCGATAGATATGTCAGTCAACGATCAATTATGTATGATGATGATGATGATTATGCGTGCAATATGATGTATTTAACATAAGTATCTTCTCAAAGAAGAAAGTTTGATATCAAGACTCCAAGAGGAAGAAATCCTGCTGGGGAATGAGAGTCTCGGTAATAGAAAAGGGTGACTGTCCCTAGCAACGACTAGGGAGAAACAAACAGGTAATTCCAATCAACAACTGGAACACCTAACTCTAATGGGGAAAATATAGATTCAGTGACGATTCCTAGCGACAGATGGAACACCTAACATCTATTGGGGATCAACCAAGTGAATTCAATGATGATTCATAGCGACGACTAGAATACCTGATTCATTGGGGAATGATAGATGGGTCCAGTGATGATTCCTAGCAACGACTAGAATACTTGACTCAGCTGTAGAGAAAAAAAAGGTACGATGATGATTTTTAGCAACGACTAGAATATCCAAATCTGCTGGAGAGAATAAATAAGGTACATTGATGATTCTTAGGAACGGCTAGAATACCCGACCATGTGGGGAAAAGACATCGTTCAGGGACGATTCTCAGCAAAGGATGAAATACCTGATTAGACTTGGGATAAATTTCTCAAGAAGGTACAATGACGATTCTTAGCAATGGCTAGAATACCTGACTCTGTTGAGGAAAGTACAGAAGTCCAGTGATGATTCCTAACAACAGCTGGAATACCTGACATATGTTGGGGAAAGAATAAATTAGTTCAGTGATGATTCTTAGCAACAATTAGAAATACCTGACTTTAGTTGGAAAAGGAGTTCAAATATGATTCTTGGCTATGAATATCTGAGTCGACTTGGGGAATGATCCCAAGATACCTCGTGTCTAACAAAGGGGAAAGTTCAATGACGATTCTTAACAATGACTAAGAGTACCTGCTTTGTGGGGAAGAATAAAAATGTGATGACGAATCTCAGGGGATAGAAAAATTACGGTGATGATTCTTAACAACAGCTAAGAATACATGAATCTTCTAGGGAAACTTGAAACAAAACAATTCGGTGATGATTCCTAGCAACAACTAGAAATACCAGACTCTGCTCGGGGAGTTGTTTTGAGAACGAATGTTGACTATAATGGGGAAAATTCCTAACAACGGTTAGGAAATTCCAGATTCTGATGAATCAAACCTAGTAAGTTAAGGAGATAATTATGATGCGATGTTTGGCTTTTTTGCAGGGGAATGTACAAAATACAGGGGTAGCAAGTTGTGCCAAGTATGATTGGGCTTTGCGGGGGGAATATATCTAAGGTGCGCCAATGGTGATTAGGCTTAAAGAACTCGGGGGATACCAGAAAACTCGAATTTTTGATGTGCGAGTGAGCACTAGGTACAATAGCCGAGGCTTTCTGTCGGGGAAAAGTTTGATTGGCCAAGTCCAAGGGACTGTGTGGCGCTTTCAGACTGGGGATACCAAACACGTTTTTGGTTACCTTTAGATACTAGAGAAGTAATCCAATGTTTTTTTCCCTTAATGTCTTTTTTTAAGTCATTTTTTATAAAGAAAATTTTGTTGTGATATCATTCTTTTAGAAAAGGTCACATTTCGCAGACAAAGCGGAAAAAGTAAAATGTTGAGCATATGTGAGGAAACTGATTTTATTGATAAATGGTCCCAAAAATGAGTGCTTTTGTACTAAGGAAGCAATTCCTAAAAGAGTTTATTGCTAAAAGAAATTGGAAATTATAATGGCAATGAAATATCTTAGATTTCCACCAAATTCCAACTCTGATATAGTCCTCATGTCTTCGGTAGTTCTTTGATCTTGCTTCAGAAGGAGAGTGGCTGAATTGACTTGCTAGGGAAGCTACTAAATTGAATAGCTGAGGAGTGAAGAAAGATTCTTTGCGAGACACAGACTCTCGATTTTCCTAAATCCCTAATTTTTGCCTAGACCACCCTTTTGGGTTTTCAGTCTACCGGGATACCCATTTTTGCATAAGTCTCCCTTTTGGCTTTTCAACTTATCAGGCTTTTTTTTCAAGCATAGTATTTTTTGACTGCATCCGCGTTTACGGGGGATGGAAGATCTTCACCGTCCATAGTTGCAAGGATTAAGGCTCCTCGAAAGAAGACCTTTCTTACAACATATGGGCCTTCGTAATTTGGCTTCCATTTTCCCTTTGGATCAGTGTGAATGGGCAGAATATTTTTTAACACAAGGTCTCCGACCTTGAGGCTGCGGGGGAAGACACACCTGTCATGGGCTCTTTTGAGGCATTTTTGGTAAAGATGGTTGTGGCAGATAGCTGCCAAGCACTTTTAATCAATGAGGTTCAACTGATCAAATCGGGATTGAACCCACTCAGCTTCATCAAGCTTGACATTGGTCAAAATCCTTAGAGAAAGAATCGTTACTTCAACAGGCAAGACTTCATCCATGTCATGCATGAGAGATAAATTAGTTGCCCTAGTGGAGGTTCATATTGACGTACGATAGCCATGTAATGAAAATGAGAGCATTTTGGGCCAATATTTGTAGGTCTCTACCATTTTTTGCATGATCTTCTTGATATTTTTGTTAGCTTTCTTAACAACGCCATTCATCTTGGGCCTATAGGGAGATGAGTTATGGTGTTAGATTTTGAAGCTTTGGAACAATTCTTTCACCATTTTGCTATTGAGGTTAGATCCATTATTAGTAATGATCTTGTTGGGGACCCCATAATGGCATATGATTTCCTTTCTTATGAATCGAGCCATTACTTGTCTTGTGACGTTGGTGTAGGAGACTACTTCCACCCACTTTGTGAAATAATCAAATGCTACAAGGATGAAGCGATGCCCATTCGAGGAAGTTAGCTCTATGCGTCCAATCACGTCAATGTCCCACATGGGAAAAGGCCAAGGTGATGTTAAGACATTGAGTGACATTGGTGGCCCATGGATATTGTCGGCGTAGATCTGGAATTTGTGGCATGTTTGGACATGGCGGTAGCAATCAACCTCCATTGTCATCCAATAATAACCGACCCTCAATATTTTCTTTACCATGGTGTGTCCACTGGCGTATGTCCCAAAATATCATTCATGGATTTCCATTATAGTTTGGTTTGATTCTTGCTTGTTCACACATCTTAGAAAAACCGAATCATAATTTCGCTTGTACAATACACCTCCACTTAAGAAGAACTTGGATGACGATTTCCGAAGATACTGTAAGACCCTAATTTTGACCCTAAGATCCCTCATGGCATCACGATATTGCACAAGTGCATTGCCTCAAGGATCATAGCATGTTTGGCTCCTTAACCCTAAGTTTGGGACTTGTTTGAGTGTTTTGAGATCACCAAGCATGCTTGTATTGTATGTTATTTCTTTTCTTATTTTATTACTAATCAAAAGCACAAAAATATGTCACTAACTCTTTTTTTGAAGCTCAAGTGATCATGTGCTCCACAATGTTCCTAGGAGGCTCCTAAGCCCAATGCAATGACTAGATGAAGAAGAGAAAAAGCATGACAATGGTCCACATAGCTCCTAATCATCATATATGTCTCCCAAGTATCTCAATTTGCCAATTTGATCAAGATAACCCAAAGGCCTTGAAGATTGTTTCCCAAGGAAACCCTAATTTCACTGTGCTTTGATTGTGCCTTGCCCATGAAGCAATCTCAACCTATGATCAAATTTAATCAAGTGAAGTTCTTTCATTCATCATTTTATGCATATATGATCCTATTTGAGGCCCCTAAATCATTTATTCATCAAGATTGGAAGTTTGGCCTTGAAAAGTTGACCAATCAAGTCATCTAACAAAGCAGAGATTCAATGAGCTATACTTTTTGATGTGTTTGTCAAATGAAGATGACCCAAAAATAACAATTGTTCCTAAGAATCGTATGAACAACTTTCATGTTCATAAAAAATTCATTTGAAGCTTGAAAGGTCATCATTCATTTAAAAACATTATAGGTCATTTTGACTGAAACCCTAATTTTGGGTCAACTTGCCAAGGGCATAGCTTCCTTATTGTTTATGATTTTGAGGTGAGACCAAAGGAATTGGAAAGCTTTAGATGTTTACTTAAAATGTTATGTTGGACAAAATTTCATAATCCTAAAATTAATACATGTGATAATGCAAAATATTACAGGTCATCTTGGACCTAATTCATTGAATTTAAAAAAGTACCCAACTTCAAATGCCCATAATTTTGTCATAGAAAATCCAAATAATGCAACATTTGACTCTAGATTTACGATATTGAAAAGATCTACAAATTTTATGTTGGAGATTGTTTTATTTGAAGCTTGTATCATGAGGACAGAGGGGTTTGATTAAGCTTACTTTTGGTGAACTTTTTCAAAATGATTTGAATATGTTTTACACTTGGACTTTCCAAGCCAGTTTTGATCAATTTTCACACGCCAAATGATATTTTGCCCAACATGACTTTTGTTCCTTATTTCAAGAGTTTTCCAACCATTACTCGCAATAGTCTTTTGGATTCACCATTTTTGAGTTTCGAAATTATCTTCATTTATGTGCATTTTTTATATTTCATGTTATAACTTGGTATGCAAGTATTTCCCATTCAATGTGCACATCCAAATGCCTTTTATGTGAACTCAGCAAGTTGCTTCAGCCATCATTGGGCCTTCCACACGTCCACAAAGGCCCATGCAATCCAAAATTCAAATCCCATGCACATGAACAAAGTGTGTGATCAGCCACATTCAGCTATAAATAAACACCTCATGAGCTTCATTTAACAACCTTTTGGAGATCCCATATGCTGCTGCACTGAAACCATAACCCTCACCAAAGGAATCACTCAATTTTTTTCCAGATTTTCGAGCTTGAAATTCAGTATCATTAGTTGAGTTTTAAAGCTAGATTCCTTAGCCAATCATCTTCCATACACTCAAGGATCAAAGAGGAACAAAGATCTAGGAGAATTCGTGGCCAGAAGTTCATCAATTCAAAGGTATAAACTCAAACTTTTTGGATATGAAACTCTTAATTCAATGTAGTTTGCTTGTGTTTCTGTGATTCTCTGAAGTCCTCATACTTGAGGCAAGCTGTTGATGCATTCAATTTTCCATTTCATGAGTAATCCGTGTGGACACCATGATTTTCTTCTTCATCTTTCTCTCAATATAGGAATAGTGAGGGAAATCCAATGGTACAATGATGATTTACATCACACGAGCTTCATTTCCATATCCTTGTTTCTTATTTTTGTTAAGATTTATTTTCTGCAACTTTTGGTCGGAATTTGTTGCTTCGCTGGAGAAGACGGTGGTTTCCACCACCACCACCACGTGTGTTACTCGCTGGCCTTTGGATCTTGCTTCCATGATCTAATAGTGTGTGTTCATTTTAATTACTTCATTTCATTCGTTTTGTGACGCGTTTGACTTGAGTGTACCGTGTGTCCTCAGATCTGGACCATATACAAGTGCCACGTCAATTAATGAAGTGCATCATGTGGCTCAGGCTTTTTCGCTTATTTCTTTTTTCTTTTTTATTTTCTGTTAATTCATTTCATTTTCAAAAATTCATTAAAAATTCATTTGAAGTCAGGAAAATATGAGACCAACTCTAAAAATTTTCTTGAAAAATCTAGTTTCATATTTTGATTTTTAATTATTTTTGTGACTTCATTTGATATTTTTTATGAATTACTTGGTTTTTAATGATTTTAATTCATTTTAAAATACTTTCTGACTTTTAAAAAATAAAAAAATATTTTCATAGCATCTATGGATCATGATAAGTCAATGAAAAATAGTCTCAACAATTTCTTGTTTGTTTTGAGATTATTTGAGATTTTAATTCATATTATGCTATTTTTTGTTGTTTTTAATTGATTTTAATTACTTTCTGATTTCAAAAATTTGTGAGAAAATTAGTCAAAGTTTGTTTGACTATGTTGAATCTATGAGAATTTAATTGGACTTTTTGAAGTTGATTTGAATTAAATTTAAGGTTGAACTTTGTTTGTTTATTTTTTATTTGTATTTTCTTTTAATTCAAAAAATAACAAAAAAATATCATTGACTTCTTGACTTGTTATATTCATTTCTCTTCTGTTTGGTGTTGATTGAGGTTGAATTGATTCAACTTTGATCAAATTCATTGGATCTTGTGGTTTGAAAATCCTTAAGGATCATCACCTAGAAAGATGAATGAATTTGATCAAGGATGAGTTATCCCTTGATCAATTGGGATTGATTATTGACTTCTTACCCCCTCCCTTTCATCTTCATCCTGTCTTTCCCTCAATGGCCAATGAGTTAAAGTCTTGAGGTTGGTCTTGACAAATAGGAGTTTAACCTTCTTTGAACCAAACCAAACTCAACTTGATCTATGATCAAGTGAGTTATTTTGTGTCAAAGATAGGTTACTTCTTGGTCAAGCAAATAACCAAAAGTCAATACAAGGACCTTCCCCTTTTGTTTGGCATGACAAGTTTATGGAGCTTGGCTTACTAGTCATGACCTCTAACTTGTGTTCTTTGCCTATATTCTTATTGACCGACCTCAGATAGGTGTGACTACTACATTAGTCCACTTACGATTGCTTAACATAGCGCTACATTGTCTTATGACAAGCTAACATAACTCTACTAATTACTAACTTTAATTTGAGCTTTTAAATTCTTGCCATTTCCTATAATGTCATTTATTTCTTGCTTATTATTCATCTTGATTTTCATCTTTGCTCACTTGAGCACATATTTTATGTTTATGTCATTTTTCTTTTGCTCATTTGAGTCCATTATTGTATATAAGTATATTGCTATTTTGTGTTGTTTTGTGTTACTTTGATGTGAACTAAAAATGCAAAAGGAGAAAGGACTTAGAATTAGGATTTACCCATGCTTAAAGAAGTCCAAGAGCAACTAGGCCTCATGCCTTTAGAACGCAAAATTTGTTAAAGAGCAACTAGGCCTCATGCCTTTAGAATGCTAAAATTCAAATTTGATCTCAAAGGACTTCTCTTCAAACTTATTCTTTGTCGATTCCTCTTATTATGTTGTGAGCTTTTTGATGTGTGCTTTTGTGCGATAGGAACCTCATCTTAAGATTGTGAAAAGAGGACCATTGTCATGAGTAGCCAAGTTAAGAGCCAAGCCAAATGGAGATCCTAAGAGCTTAAGTTCCAATTATTTGATTGCTTATTTGTGTGCTAAGTCCAAAGGAAAGGAGCATCTTGAGTCATCTCTATATGACTCCAAGAAAAGGAACTCCAAGGGTTATCTTTCCCCTCTTATCTTTGTTTGCTTTAGGAATAACCCTTCTCTCTTCTCCCCACTATAACCAAGCCAAAATCATTTTCAAAACTTTGACTTTATTTTAAATTAGAAACCTAGGCCTTAGGCCTTTGACTTTTCAAAACTCTTTTCATAAATACTCATTGTAAATAAACTTTAATCCAACTTTGACTTCATTTTTTAAATAACTTTAACTTGTAAATATAACCAATTTCAAGTTGTCTTGTGGTTCCAATGGCCACTTTGTTAAAACCCTTTCGAAAACATTAGTCATAGGTTTGAGTTATCATAGTGGTTGATGTAAATCTCACCTCATCCTTAGTGTTGGATTATAAGTCTTCCATGCTTATTATAGGGTTAACCCCTCACTAGCATGTTGAAGCCTTCCTCACATGGTGGATTATTGGTTTAGGTTGAGTTTTATCCCTTTGATAACAAAAGACCTTAAGGCTTTTGATTAAAATCAATTCACCAATCTTTGAAATTTTTACCCCGAACTACGAGGTTTTGATCCTTCTTTGTGATGGTACGTAGGCAATGGGTTCATCCATTCAAACAACAAAATTTGTAAATATAATCTATTCTCTTCTCATCCCTCCAATATTTTGCATAAATCTTTTCACAAATACCAACCTACAACACATATTGGTAAAAAGAGGTTCCCTTAGAGTACTAAGGATGTTTTGGGTGCGTAAAACCTTCCCATTTTATAACCAATCCCTTACCTAGATCTCTGACATTTTTATTAGTTTTTTATTTGAAAAACTTCTTACTTGGCTTTTGTTCGCTTTTTAGCCTTTCCTTTGGACAAATAAAAGTGCGGTGGGGACTCGAATTGTATGTTGACTTTTGGTTTAGTCAATAAATCTAAAGGTAATGAAAACCCCACTACAAATACTTCTTGTGAGTGAATGATGCATCCTTAGGGTATTTGTGGGTCTCTAAGAATCTCATGATGTCATAGAATCAAGGATAACCGTCAGCTCCGTCTTTTGCTGCCAAATAGTAAGCATGCTCGTCCAAGTAGTCGAGGTGAAAAGATGGTGCTTCACTTTTCCATTTTACCTTAAACATGGATTAAAAAGTTGCCAAGGTGTCGGCCAATTGATTCTCTTCTCGGGGAATGTGATTGAATGTAATTTCATCAAAGTATGGAATCAGTTTTAGGACATACTCCTTGTAAGGGATACGCTTGTGATCTCTAGTGTCCCAATATCCTTTGACTTGGCTAATCACCAAGGTTGAATCTCTGTTGACTTCAAGGATTTTGATCTTAAGATCAATTGCAGCTTCAATTTCAAAGATACAGGCCTCGTACTCCGTCATATTGTTTGTAAATTTGAAACACAACCTTGCGGTAAAGAGGAGGTGGAAACCAGTTGAGGAGGTGATGACTTCCCTAATCCCATTGCGATGAGCGTTAGAAGCTCCATCAAATACCAAGGTCCATCGGGATCTAGGATCTGGTCCATCCTCGGGGCCAGGGATGTTACAGTCTCTTATTAGCATGATGTCCTCGTCGGGGAATTCGAAGCGCATAGACTGGTAGTCTTCCAAGGGATGATGTGCAAGATAGTCGGACAACACACTCCCTTTGATGGCCTTTTGAGTGTCATGTTGGATGTCGTACTCGTTTAAAGCCATTGCCAATGAGCTGCTCTACTAGTTTGAGCAAGCTTCTCGAAGATGTATTTGACAGGGTCCACCTTGGAGTTTAACAATGTTGTAAGAGTGAGCATGTGCTTTATTAAGCATTTGGCAGCCCAAGCTAGTTCACAACATGTCTTTTTAAGCATTGAATACCTACTTTCACAATTGGTGAACTTCTTGCTTAAGTAGTATATTGTGTGCTCCTTCCTACTAGTCTCGTCATGTTAGTTGAGTATGCATCCCATGGATCCATCAAGGATGGTAAGGTACATTATCAATAGTCTTCCATACACATGAGACATAAGGATATGAGGTTCTTGTAGGTCCCCCTTTATCTTCTCAAAAGCATTTTGGCAATCGTCATTCCAAATGACAACTTGATCCTTTCAAAGAAGTTTGAAGATTTGCTCACAAGTGGCCTTTAGGTGAGATATGAACCTAGCTATGTAGTTCAACCTCCCTAGAAATCCTCAGACTTCCATCTCGATTTTGGGTCTAGGCATAGCTTGTATGGCCTTCACTTTCTTCGGATCCACCTCAATGCCACGTTGGTTGATGATAAAACCTAGCAATTTTCCAGATCTTACCCCAAACATGCACTTGTTGGGGTTAAGCCTCAATTTGAACTTCTTTAGCCTCTCGAATAGCTTTTCCAGATTGACAAGATGTTCCTATTCGGTTTGAGATTTGGATATCATATCGTCAATGTAGACCTCGATCTTGCTATGAATCATATCATGAAATAGCGTGATCATGCTCGTTGGTACGTTGCGCCAACATTCTTTAATTCAAAAGGCATGACCTTGTAGTAGAAGGTTCCCCATGGGGTTATGAAAGTGGTTTTCTCCATGTCTTCTTGAGCCATTCGAATCTAGTTGTAACCAGAGAAACCATCCATAAAGAAGAAAACAGAGAATTGAATGGTGTTGTCTAATAGCACATTAATGTGGGTAGTGGGAAGTCGTCTTTGGGACTTGCTCTATTCAGATATCTATAATCTACACACATCCTTATTTTTCCGTCCTTCTTGGCCACAAGCGTAATGATGGTAATCTATTGGGGGTAGTTGGAGACCACTAGAAAGCATGCGTTGAGCTATTTTTTCACTTCCTCCTTGATCTTCATAGCCATGTCAGGACGAGTCCTTCGTAGCTTTTGCTTCATGGAAGGGCACTCTTTTCTAAGATGTAGACGATGGACCATGATATTAGTATCGAGGTTGGGCATGTCTTGGTACGACCATGCGAACACATCCATGTAATCCTTCAAGAGCTTTATCAACTTCATCTTGAATTCTTCTTGTAAGGTCGAGCGTACTCTGACTTCCTTAGCTTCCTCGTTTATTCCAAGGTTGATCACCCCAACTGATTCTTCATGCGATTGGATGACCTTTAACTCTTGCTTGAGCAGTCTTGCCAATTATTCGGGGAGCTCGTAATCTTCATCACAATCCTCGTCGGCATGATTAATCGGGTTATCAAAGTCATATGAGACTATAATAGAATTGTCATTGGTGGTTGTTAAGGGTGATCTGCATGATTTAGGGTTCATTCTTTTATTGATATGAAAGAAGGAAAAAGTTTCAAAAAAGAACTTTTTAAGGAAAGAAGAATATTGCCAATTTTTTTGAAAAGTGAAAATAATAAACGAAAGACAAGGATCCCAAAATTGAATGCGAAGCGTGAATTTTTCATTTAATGATAAAAAGGGGAATTTCAATTAGGCCCTGAAAATGATCCCCCCATTCCTTGGGCATGACATAGGTTCTTTTGATTAAAAAAGGTAAAACAACAAGGGGAATTACATTTTGATCATGGTCACTTCAGGTACTTCCAACATGGTCCATTTGGTGGCACCCCTTCCTTTGATCTTCATGAAGATCTGTCTTTCTTCCTCTTCACCATATTCCTCCAAGTCACAAATATGACAGTCAACAAGGTGCCCGACACTTGAGAAGTATTATGATAATCAAAGTACTTGTCCCTTTTCAGCTATTGGCATGAGCTTCTTCAAGTTTTGGGAATTGTATGCCAAACACAAGTGGTCCTTATTGTTAGAAAGCTCTAGCATTCTTTCCCATCCTTCGGGGTGTCCACTCCTCATGATAGTCAAGGCATATTTGAGGGAGGCCATCCGAAATTCATCATTTTTCTATTCATCCCTTACCGGGCAAACCATTTCGACATTGATAACTTCAAATGACTGAAATGGGATTCCCTTCATTTCTCCCTCTCCTTCGACGTATCGAAATGACGTGAGATGACTCACCATAATATCCTCTTCACTTACCATGTCCACCAGTTTATCGCCGACCAAAATTTTTAACCTTTGATGGAGCATTGAAGTGACGGCTCCGACAGAGTGAACCCACAGTCTCCCAAGTAGGCAACTATAAGCTGGATGGATGTCCATTACAAAGAAAGTGATGAAGAAGGTATGTGGTCCAATCTTCATAGGAAGATCTACTTCACCAATCATGGTCCTTCTTGACCCATCAAATGCTCTCACCATAAGCTCACTTGGATTCATCACGATTCCTTCAACGGTTAACTTAGCAAGGGAGCCTTTGGGCATCACATTAAGAGAAGATCCAGTGTCCACTAAGACTCTTAATAGAATTGTGTCCATGCACTCAATAGAGATATGGAGAGATTTGTTGTGATTTCTTCCCTTGGCGAGGAGCTATTCGTCACTGAAACCCAAGCCTAGACTGGTAGCTATGTTGCTAACTACCCCCTCGAATTGGCATACTGAGATTTCTTGTGGTACATGGGCAGTTTTCAGAAACTTCACCAAGGCATCCTTATGCGCTTCTGAGCACATCAACAAAGACAACATCGAGATTTTTGATGGTGTTTGGTTGATTTGTTCAACCACTCGATAATCGCTTCTCTTGATAATGTGCAAAAACTCATCTACCTCATTGGTAGGGAAAAAGTCTTGCCTTTGCTGAGTATCATCAATTTGCTTGCCCTTGTCTTGGTTTGAAGGACCGCTAGTACCAATTGGAGGAGGTGCGGGTGCAAAGATCCTACCACTTCTAGTGACTCCGCCAGTCCTGGCTATGTTGATTATTGGATCATTAGACTTCATTGGATCTTCTTGCATTTTCTGACCATGGATGCAGAATGAGGTATCATACACCCATGATACTGCCTTGGTGTCATCGTAGGGGAACGATGTTGGGACCGTTATTACCATTGGAACAGTAGGATTTGCTGAGAGAGTTAACTAAGATATGTCATACGGAATTCATAGAGGGGGAACTTCATCGTATGGTATATCGAGAGTGGATACATATTTGATTATAGAGGGGCAGTCTATTAACAATAATCCTTGATTCATTAGGGTCTGAATGGAGGCCTTCAATATTTCACACTGTTGTAGGTCATTTAAATAATGTTTGCAAGTCTTGGTACAAACTAAGAATCCTTCACTTCTTATTAACACATTATTGATTTCAATAAGCGGAGTCTTCAATTCACTGATAGAGGTTATCACTTTCTTTCCATCTTCCAATTCTACCATATTCATATTTGCTTTATTGTGCGGAGGCGTAGGATTGTTATTTGCATTCGGGCCGTTGGGTGCGAACATAATTTCCTTTGAATCAATTAGATCTTAGACTTTGTAATTCAAAGCTTTACAACTCACGATGGAATGTCCTGGAGCTCCGGAATGGAACTCGCAATGGACATTTGCATCATATCTGGGAGGAAGAACCGCTGGTAGGGGTCCTAACTCACTTAGTTGTACAAGTGATCCTCTCAAAAGATACGGTAGAATGCGGATGTATGGAATTGGAACTGGGTCAAACCTTCTTTTAGGCCTTCTTATTTCTGTTTTTGTTGTTGATACTGTGGTTGAGATTGTTGTTGTTGTGGTTGATAATGTTGATGTTGTTGTTGTTGTTGTTGGTAGAGTTGTTGTTGCAGTTGCTGATAGCGTTATTGTTGTTGCTATTGAGGTTGAACAAGAATAGTGAAAGGTTATTGTTGAATTTATTGGACGTGGGCCACAGTGGCCACTTGTTGATATAGAGCTAGATATGTTGGAGTCCTTGTTTGGACGACTGTTGTTGCATTAGTCTCACCTTTTTTTTCTTTCCATATGGGACAAAAGGTTTCTTTGCCACACCAGACGTACTCGCGGAGTTCTGAATTTTACCCATTTTGATCATATTCTCGATCCTTTCACCGGCCAAGACCAAATCGGAAAAGCCGGAGGATGTACTTCCCACCATTCTATTGAGGTATGGGCCTTGTAAGTTTCCCATGAAAATGTCTATCAACACTCGCTCTAACAACGACGATTCTACCCTGGCTGCTAGCTCCATCCACCTATGAGTGTACTCTTTAAAGGTTTCCTCATACTTCTGCATTAAATTTTACAACTGCGTGAGGTTCGGCGCCATATCACTATTGTACTGATAATGTTTGAGGAATGCTTCATCCATCTCTCTCCAAGTACGAATATGGGTACGCTCCAATTGCATATACCATTTTCCGACAGTAGGCTCTGATGTGGGTCCTGGGATCACTAGTTCCCTTATACTTCTCAAAGTCGGGGATGTTGAATTTGGCCGGGAGAATCACGCCAGGAACCAAGCTCATTTTAGTTGCATCAAGCCCTAACGCATCAGTATTCTCCATTGCTTTCAGCTTTTCCTCAAAGGCCCTAACTTTCTTCTCCACTTCATTGGTTGTGGGACCAAAAGCATCATACTGGGAGGCAGCCCTAGGGATGAAGAAAGCATCATGTTGATCGTCTACATCGATGACAGGGGGATTGAGATTGATAAGTGGGACACCATCGGGTGCACCTATATGTACCAGAGGGTCAACTTGAGGGGGAGGAGTTTGAGTCTCAACTACTGGAGGAATGGGTGGATCGTCTCCATTAGTTTCCCCATATGGTACCTCACTTGAGATACTTCCTCTCGGAGTACAACTTGGTTTTGCTGGAGTTGTTCCATGACGACTTGTTGGTGTCTTCGTGTATTATACCAGAAAGTCAGCTTTGAAGTGTCGTTCTGATCAAGAAATTGGTGGATGAATGAGTTTTTTTTAGTTTTTTTTTAAAGATGTAAATGACGCATGAATTTTTATTTTGTTTTTATGTTAATGCAAAGCACTTTAGTTAACCATGTTTATTTATTGCAAGAAATACTTAACGATTTACGTTTACAATCAAAGATAAAGGAAAACACACTAGAGTGAATCACGAAAGCTTTATTAATCCTTTGAAAGGGAAATCATACATGTTACAAACACATGGAAATTGCAAAGTACATGTAGTTAAGACAAACTAACTAACTAGATGTCAACCCTAAAAATGACCCCCTGATACTTGCAGAGAGCCTCAATGTCGATGATGAGTTCGGCCATCATCTTATTGCAAAATTTGAGGAAATGGTAGACCTCCTCAGGGGTATTATCTGGGCGCATAATCAAATAAGCTTCCTTTAACTTGTCGGGAAAGTCTTTGAGAGTGTAATTTGTTAGCACCATCATGTTGGCGTATTTGTCCCTCCACTCGTTGTAAAGGATTGGGAGGTTATGGATAATTTCATCCCTTTGAGCAATGGCAGCTTCGGCTTCATGGCATCGCTCCTCCCAATATCTATAGTTGTTTTGCAACTCCACATAGGCTTGATCGTAGATTCCCATCTTCAGATTTTTTATTTGCTCGCAAGCTCGTCCAAGGTTGAACTGCTCGTGCAAGAAGCTTCGGTGAGCTTTCTCTCTCTCTCTCTCTCTCTCTCTCTCTCTCTCTCTCTCTCTCTCTCTCTCTCTCTTTGTTCCTTAGCCAAGAGGTCCTTACACTCCTTTTAAGTGGTCATAAGCTCGAGGATTTAGGCTTCATAATCCTCCCTAGCTTATTTCTTCAGCATTATACCTCTCAATAGTCTTCTCAAGGTCCTTGATAGTTAGGTACGCTTTATCCAACTTGTCTTTGCGGAAGTCTAGCTCAGAATTAGCTCCTTGTAGAGCTCCACCAACCAAACTCTCTGGCCCTTGGTTACTCAGAGTCTCTTCTTGCTATCCTCGAACTTCTCACAGACTTGCTTACCCTTGTCTTCCAAGACATGGTTAATTTCCTTGGCATGGTTGAGTTGGACTCGTAATTGAGTGTTCTCCAACTCAAGCTCTTTTATTTTGTTGGTAAGCTTGTCCATGTACTATTGCAGGATATGCTCGGGCTCAGGCATCAACGGGAATGAAGAAGGGTCAAATAGGAACGACATCTTGACAACCCTAGCCCTCTCTTTTACCCATACAATGTAGGGTTCTTTGGCTAGGATGTTCTTCTTGCCCCATTCTTGGTCAATACGGACTATGTTTGTCCAAGCTGTTCGCATTCTCTTCACATTTGAATTGAGCGGATATACGGTATTGACGATGAAAGGAATGAAGTCTCTCTCCTCGGGAGGACTCAACATGGCGTACCCTAGTTGTCTTTTGAGTAAAGTGGGGTTGTAGTTGATATAACCTTGCGTTCCTATTAAGGGTACATTTGGGAAACCTCCACATCTTGCAATGACTTATTTTGTATCTCATTCTCTCTTGTACCATAGAATTGAACTGACAGAGAGAGATGCAAACTTTTGAGGCCATGTCAGATTGCTTTGAGCAAAAGGTCCATGTTGAGGCATGCGATCCCTCATCCATAGGTGCAATAGAGGAACACAACAGAGGAAGGTACCTCCTTTATTATCATGCCTTGTATGGAAGTTATGGTAGAAGTTGGCGAGTAGAAAAGGCACCGGGTTTTTTGTTAGAAAGACTTTAACCGCCAAGTGATCAAGAACTTGTCTATATTTGGGAATAGAATAATTCCATGAATCAGAAGTGCTAAGGTTGCACTACATAATTCATGCCTTTCTTCCTTTAACATCTCCCAAGCATGGGCTTCGAGGAATTTTTTAGTCAAACCCTTGACGGAACCTTTAGTTCCCCAATTGGCCACTAGCTTGTTGGCGTTGATACCCAAGTGTTGGTTCTATGTGTTGGCAGCAATTTTGGTAAAACCTAGAGTGTTCACAAGTTGTCACAAGTGTTGTCTTGACATAAGATAACATGTACCTGCAGGATGTTCAAAATGTGAATATACAGGATTTTACTAAGACGTCAGACCCGATGTCATGACATCTGTATATAGAACATTCAGTCTGAATGTTATGTATTGTGTGATTGCATATTTTATGCTAATCTATGTTTGATTGATGAGATGATTGAACGCACTCTCAATCAGTAATTACAACCAGATTGACTTATTTTCCAACGAGATATAATCAGCTGTCATGAGAAGATATGAATGGAAAATAGTTTTAGGGTTTTATGTTGTCCAAGCCCAGCCAAACGATTCTATAAATAGGGCATGGAATATCTGGTTGTAACACACAAGAAATAACGAACGAAATGTTGAGAGAGAATAAGGGTTTGAGTCTTGTGTGGTCGTGTGTATTGTAAGCCATTCATTCATCCATAGATGATTGAATTGGACTGATTTTTGAGTTATAATTTGTCGACTCTAAGCTTTGAAGCATGAGTGTGTGTTTACTTGATTTAAGCTTTTAAGCAAGATCAAGTATGTGTCTTTGAAGAGTGTCTTCTTTTCATTGTAAATCTTGTTTTATATCACTGTTGTGATTGAGGGGGAGTGAGTAGGATCTCATATCTAAGAGTTCTTAGGTAGAAGTCACACGGGTAGAGATTAGGTGAAAAGACTGTAACTTGAAGTTGTTTACTGAGAGTCTTTGAACTGATTCTATTTAGTGGATTTCCTTCCTGGCTTGGTAGCCCCCAGACGTAGGTGAGTTTGCACCGAACTGGGTTAACAATTGCTTGTGTCTCTTGCATTACTGTTCTTTATCTTTTATCATGTTTGTATTGTTCAGATATTAGTGTCGTGACATTACCTTCGACATCTCATATCTGATACCAGAATTTTAATTGGTAGCAGAGCAGGCATCCTGCTCTGGTTCTGGGTGAGATCTAGGGACGTTACTTTCTGGTACTATGGATAGAGACGGAGGATTTCTTCACAGACCACTTATTCTGGATGGATCCAACTATGACTACTGGAAACCTCGAATGGTAGCCTTCCCAAAATATTTGGATAATAAGGCTTGGAAGGCTGTTTTAACAGGCTGGGAACATCCAGTTATTACTAAGGAAGGAGAAACTACAACTGATAAGAAGGTTGAGGAACAATGGACCAAGGAAGAGGATGATCTAGCCCTTGGGAACTATAAAGCATTGAATGCTATATTCAATGGAGTAGATAAGAACATCTTCAGATTGGTAAACAATTGTGAGGTGGCTAAAGATGCTTGGAACATTCTCAAAACCACTCATGAAGGTACCTCTAGAGTGAAGATGTCTAGACTGCAGCTGCTCACTACCAAGTTTGAAAATTTGAGGATCAAAGAAGATGAAAATATTCATGAATTTCATATGAATATCCTTGAAAGTGCTAATGCCTCAGGAGCCCTGTGTGAGAAGATGTCAGATGAAAAACTAGTGAGGAAAATACTCATATCACTTCCTAAGAGATTTGCCATGAAAGTGACAGCCATAGAAGAGTCTCAAGACATTTCCAATATGAGAGTTGATGAGCTAATTGGATCCCTCCAAACATTTGAGATGGGAATGTGTGATGGATCTGAAAAGAAAGTCAAAAGAATAGCCTTCATGTCAAACACTGAAGAGAAAGAGGAAGAAAGTGGTCAAGATACTGATGAAGATCTGGCAAATGATGTAGCATTACTGGAAAGACAGTTCAACAAACTTCTGAAAAAGATGGATGTAAGGTCTAAGTCTAATGTCAAGAACATCTCATCTGACATTAATAAGTCCAACAATGCTGGAAGAAGAACAAGATCTGATGAAAATTCCAAAGAAGGAAAAGGAGTTCAGTGCCATGAATGTGATGTGCATGGACACATTAGAGCTGAATGTGGAACCTACCTCAAGAAACAGAAGAAGAGTCTTGCTGCTACTTGGTCTGATGAAAGTGAAACAGAAGAGTATGCAAATCTTGTGACTGCCTTGACTGGAAGATGGGGTTCTGATGAAGACTCAAGTGATGATGAAGTAACCTTTGATGAGTTAGCCACTACCTACAGAAAGTTGTGTCACAGAAGTGAAGAAGTGTGTCAACAAGTTGAAAGTCAGAAGAAAGTGATAACACAACTAGAGAATGAGAAGGTAGAACACTTGGAAACCATCTCTAAGTTGAAGACTGAAGTAGTGTTCTTGAATTCCAAACTGGATGAGATGACAAAGTATGTCAGAATGCTAAACAATGGATCTGACACCTTAGACAAAATTCTCCAGACTGGACAAATGGTAGGAGACAAGTCTGGCCATGGGTTTAATGAATCCAAACCTGAGTGCAGTCACACTGGTAGCAAACCAAAGATGTCACATCATATGTCACAACATCATAAAGGAAGACAACAGAAAGGGAAACATCAAAGATGGAGATGTCATTACTGTGGAAAATTTGGCCACATAAAACCATTCTACTATAAGTTGTATGGCTATCCTAGTCCTTCTCATCATCAACCTAGACCCAAACATCACATACCTGTCAACAGAAAACAATGGGTTCCTAGGACTGGTGTTACAAACCTGATATCTCACACTTCCTTCAGAGTTTCAGCCAAAGAAGACTGGTATTTTGACAGTGGGTGCTCCAGACACATGACTGGAAACAAAAACCTACTAACTGACCTTCATCCTCATGCCACAAACTATGTAACCTTTGGTGATGGAGAAAAGGGTGAAATCAAGGGGATTGTTAAGCTTAACTGCCCTGGAGTCCCTAACCTTGACAATGTCCTACTTGTTAAGGGACTGACTGCAAATCTAATAAGCATCAGTCAACTATGTGACTAAGGTCTAACTATAAACTTCACAAAAACTGAATGTCTGATTACTAATAAAGAAATTGAAGTGATCATGAAAGGAGTCAGGTCTAAGGACAACTGCTATATGTGGAGTTCTCAAGAAATTGGTTATTCATCAATGTGTACTCTAGCCAAAGAAGAAGAAGTTAAGATATGGCATCAAAGATTGGGCCATCTGCATCTTAAAGGAATGAAGAGGATTATATCTGTTGAAGCTGTTAGAGGAATTCCAAACTTGAAGATTGATGAAGGAAGAGTTTGTGGGGAGTGTCAGATTGGAAAAAAGACAAAGATGTCACATTAGAAGCTCAGACATGACACCACTTCCAGAGTGCTGGAACTTCTCTATATGGACTTGATGGGACCCATGCAGGTGGAAAGTCTTGGTGGGAAGAAGTATGCTTATGTAGTGGTGGATGAATTCTCTAGATACACCTGGGTCAATTTTATAAGAGAAAAATTGGATGTATTTGAAGTCTTCAAAGATCTTTGTCTAAGACTTCAAAGAGAAAAAGAAAGTCAGGTTATCAAAATCAAAAGTGATCATGGGAAGGAATTTGAGAATAACAAATTTGTTGGATTCTGTGCATTAGAAGGAATTAGTCATGAGTTCTCATCTCCCATTACTCCTCAGCAAAATGGTGTGGTAGAAAGGAAAAATAGAACTCTCCAAGAATCAGCCAGAGCTATGATTCATGCTAAGAAATTGCCCTACCACTTATGGGCTGAAGCTATGAACACAGCCTGCTATGTTCACAATAGAGTAACCTTAAAGAAAGGGACTCCTACTACTTTATATGAAGTCTGGAAAGGGAGAAGACCTACAGTTAAATACTTTCATGCGTTTGGTAGTAAATGGTATATCTTGACTAATTATGAACAAAGAAGGAAGATGGATCCTAAGAGTGATGAAGGAATATTTCTGGGCTACTCAATAAACAGCAGAGTATTTAGAGTCTTTAATTCTAGAACAAAAGTAATGATGAAATCTATCAATGTTGTGGTTGATGATCAGCAGACTGATGTCATAGACGATGTTAAGACATCCCTAAATGATTCCCCAGCTGATTTCCCAGACAAAAGTAATGAGAGTGAACTCACTCAAGCTAAACCTGAAGCTGACAAAATTAATAAGGGACCCTCTATCAAAATTCAGAAGGATCATCCTAAAGATCTCATTATAGGAGACCCAAATAAAGGGGTCACAACTAGATCAAGGGAAGTGATCTCACATGGTTGTTTTGTGTCCAAGATTAAGCCTAGGAATGTCAAGGAAGCCTTGACTAATGAGTTCTGGATCAATGCCATGCATGAAGAGTGAGGCCAATTCAAGAGAAATGAAGTATGGGAACTGGTTCCAAGACCTGAAGGAATAAATGTCATTGGAACAAAGTGGGTGTACAAGAATAAATCTGATGAACAAGGGGTGGTTACTAAAAATAAAGCAAGATTAGTAGCACAAGGATACACTCAAGTTGAAGGAGTTAACTTTGATGAAACATTTGCCCATGTAGCTCGCCTTGAGTCCATTAGACTATTGCTTGGAGTGGCATGTATTCTAAAGTTTAAATTGTTCCAAATGGATGTAAAAAGTGCCTTCTTGAATGGCTACTTAAATGAGGAAGTATGTGTTGAACAACCTAAAGGATTTACAGATCCAAATCTTCCAGAGCATGTATACAAGTTGAGGAAATCCCTCTATGGTTTGAAACAAGCTCTTAGGCCTTGGTATGATAGACTCACAGTGTTCCTCACTAACAATGGATACAGGAAGGGAGGCATTGACAAGACCCTATTTGTTAAGAATGAAGGAGGAAAACTCATGGTGGCTCAAATATATGTGGATGATATTGTGTTTGGTGGGATGTCAGATCATATGGTCGAACATTTTGTTAAACAAATGCAGTCTGAATTTGAAATGAGTCTTGTTGGAGAGCTGACCTATTTTCTTGGGCTACAAGTCAAGCAGATAGAAGATTCTATCTTTCTATCTCAAAGAAAATATGCCAAAAACATTTTTAAGAAGTTTGGCATGGAGAATGCAAGTCATAAAAGGACACCTGCTCCTACACATATGAAAGTCTCCAAAGATGAAAATGGTGTTAGTGTAGATCAAAGTCTCTACAGAAGCATGATAGGAAGTCTGCTATATCTCACAGCAAGCAGACCTGACATTGCTTTTGCTGTTGGTGTTTGTGCTAGATATCAAGCTGAACCAAAAGTCAGTCACATAGACCAAGTGAAAAGGATACTGAAATATGTCAATGGCACCAGTGACTATGGAATGTTGTATACTCATGGATCTGGATCTATGCTGACTGGATATTGTGATGCTGACTTGGTTGGAAGTGCTCATGATAGGAAAAGCACATCAGGAGGATGTTTCTTCTTGGGGAACAACTTAATATCATGGTTTAGTAAGAAACAAAATTGTGTGTCTCTGTCCACTGCTGAAGCTGAATACATAGCAGCTGGAAGTAGTTGTTCTAAACTGGTTTGGATGAAACAGATGCTGATTGAATACAATGTCACGCAAGATGTCATGACATTGTACTGTGACAACCTGAGTGCTATAAATATTTCTAAGAATCCTATTCAGCATAGCAGGACAAAACACATTGATACTCATCATCACTTTATTAGAAAACTAGTGGAAGAGAAAATCATAGCTCTGGAGCATGTTACTACTGAAATGCAATTAGCTGATATATTTACAAAGGCTTTGGATGCTAATCAATTTGAATGTCTAAGAGGGAAATTAGGGATTTGTATCTATGAGAATTTATAGCAATTAATTTGGAGTGGAAAAGGTAATAAAAATATTGTTTGCCCACTTAAAAGACAGTGCCCCATTTATGGTAAATCATTATCTAGTATTGGAACTTCCATCTATAGCATTTTCACACGCAACCTAGGCTCAAACATTTCCACCTTCTTCAAACTTCATCAACCTTCTCTGCTAGGGAAACATAAATCCTTCCACAATCTCAACAAGATGTCATAACATCCTTCACCTTCTGGTTCTAAAAACACCAAACCTGCGCACAAAGCTAGAACACCCTCTATGGACTTTCTTAATGAAGACATTTTGGAAGTGATTCCCCTATCAATCATCCCAGGAGACGTTCCTGGTCCATCCTCCACTGCAGGACATACTCAAGGTAACAGTTCTGATAACCCTAGCTCTAAGGATGACATGCATCATACTGATCGTGTCATTAGAAATCTTGTCACGAGGATCCTTAATGAAGGAAACTCAGTAAAGGGAGTTTCTACTCCTCTATCGAGAAGGGACCCCTCTCCTGAGGTTGGACCTCACAATGAGAAAGATGATGAGTCATCTAGGTCTGAAAAAGATATAGTTGTTGAAGGATTATGCTCTTTAGGGCAAACCTTGCCTTGTAAGAAATATGTAGATGCTTCTCAGTCTAAGAAGCATGACTCTGCTAAGAAGGTGATTGACTTGGAAAATGAGAGCTCAGATGATGAAGATGATAGCTTGCTTCATTACTTGAAGCTAAGTGTTGCTAAGAGGATGAAGACCAGAAAGGGTAGGTCTGTGGCTGAGATGATGACAGCTAAAACTGCTAAGAAGGGTATTGTTGTAGGCCCCTCAAAGTCTTGGAGTAAAGTGGAGGTAAAGAAGAGAAAGGTAAGAGAAAGTTCTGATTCAGAGGAAGATGTTGAAGACGATTTCCCTGACATCTCTCCTGTCAAAAAGTCAACTGTTAGAAAATCCCCTGCAAAGGTTGCTGCTGTACACTTGGATAACATTTCCTTCCTTCTTGAAGATGGTGCAGCAAAGTGGAAATTTGTAATCCAAAGGAGAGTGGTTGTGGAAAGAGAACTGGGAAAGGATGATGTGGAGGTTAAAGAGGTCATGGACCTGATTAAGTCTGCTGGATTAATGAAAACTGTTAGTGGGTTATCTCATTGTTTTGAAGGTCTTGTTAAAGAATTTGTGGTGAACATCCCTGAGGACATTGCTGATAAGAACAACAAAGAGTTTTGTAAGGTGTTTGTTAGAGGAAAGTGTGTGAAGTTTTCTCCAACTGTGATTAATAAGTTCCTAGGAAGAGGAACATAAGGTGTTGGTGAACTAGATGCCATAGACAATGAGGTCTGTAGGGAAATAACTGCTGGACAGGTCAAGGAGTGGCCAAGCAAGAAGCATCTCTCTGCTGGAAAACTAACTGTGAAATATGCTATCTTGCACAAGATAAGGTCAGCAAACTGGGTACCAACAAATCACATCTCTACAATCTCAAATGCTCTTGGAAGGCTCATATTTGCTATTGGAACCAAGCTTAATTTTGATTATGGTAGATTCATGTTTGAACAAATTGTCAAATATGCTTCTATAAATACAGTGAAGCTGCCCATAGCTTTTCCCTTAATAATTTGTGGGATAATCCTGAGCCAGCAACCTGGAATTTTGAGCACAAGTGATATCCCTAGTAGAAGAAAACCTCCCTTGTCAGTTCATTACAAATTATTTGAAGGCAGTCATGTCAATGACATTGTCATGACATCTGCTGTGAAGAAGCCAGCCTCTCAAGGTGGTCTGATTGCTGAACTGAAAGAGACTTGTAAGGAATTGGAGACTGGGATAAGGGTAGCTAAAGCTAGGAAAGAAGCTTTGGAGGTTCTGATTAATAGCTTGGAGCAAGGTGATAGAGAAAATGTTGGTCAAGCCAAGGAAACAGAAGCCCACACCTCTAGTGAGAGGTATGAATCTCAAGATAAATCAAGTGGCAGTTCTGGTTCTGAAGCTGATGAAGATGCTAGCTCCTCTGACTGAGTGTTGGTGATGATTGTTCCCTTTTATGATGATGTGTTGTTCTGGATGCCTTGATGTTTGATGGTTTTTTTTAGCAGTCTTGTTTTGATGCCTCTGGATTTTATCTCAGCTTATATAGTTGTGTTTGTTTGTGGTTCTGTAACACCTGACAATATGTTTTAACATTCTATGTGACATTCTCTTTGACTAATAGACATTTATTTTGTCTCATTGGTCTCTTTGGTCTATTTTGACTAAAAAGGGGGAGAAGTAGCTAAAGGAACTAAAGGAGTTGTAGCTAATATGTGCTATGAAGTAGCTATGCTATAAATAGATGACAGCTGTTGTTGAAAAGGATGTTTTGTGTAGTACAGGTGATGTTGAAGGTGATGTCAGATGGGGTGGTGGATGTTACAGGTGTTGTTGAAGGAGATGTACGTGTTGAATAGACTTAGGGGGAGAAGAAGCACATTTATGTGTTTAATATGTGTTTACTAGTTGTTATGATAGCTTGTAAATGTGTGGTTTATTACTTCTGCTGCTAAACTGCTGATATGTGTTTTTTATTGTACTCTTGTGAACAAATGGTATGATGTATGTTTTAGCCAAAATTTTCCAAAGGGGGAGTTTGTTGGTTCTATGTGTTGGCAGCAATTTTGGTAAAACCTAGAGTGTTCACAAGTTGTCACAAGTGTTGTCTTGACATAAGATAACATGTACCTGCAAGATGTTTAAAATGGGAATATGCAGGATTTTACTGAGATGTCAGACCCGATGTCATGACATTTGTATACAGAACATTCAGTCTGACTGTTATGTATTATGTGATTGCATTTTTTATGCTAATCTATGTTTGATTGATGAGATGATTGAACGCGCTCTCAATCAGTAATTATAACCAGATTGACTTATTTTCCAACGAGATATAATCAGTTGTCATGAGAAGATATGAATGGAAAATAGTTTTAGGGTTTTATGTTGTCCAAGCCTAGCCAAATGGTTCTATAAATAGGGCATGTAATATCTGGTTGTAACACACAAGAAATAAACGAACGAAATATTGAGAGAGAATAAGGGTTTGAGTCTTGTGTGGTCGTGTGTATTGTAAGCCATTCATTCATCCATAGATGATTGAATTGGACTGATTTTTGAGTTATAATTTGTCCACTCTAAGCTTTGAAGCATGAGTGTGTGTTTACTTGATTGAAGCTTTTAAGAAAGATCAAGTATGTGTCTTTGAAGAGTGTCTTCTTTTCATTGTAAATCTAGTTATATATCATTGTTGTGATTGAGGGGGAGTGAGTAGGATATCATATCTAAGAGTTCTTAGATAGAAGTCACACGGGTAGAGATTAGGTGAAAATATTGTAACTTGAAGTTGTTTACTGAGAGTCTTTGAACTGATTCTGTTTAGTGGATTTCCTTCCTGGCTTGGTAGCCCCCAGAGGTAGGTGAGTTTGCACCGAACTGGGTTAACAATTGATTGTGTCTCTTGCATTACTATTATTTATCTTTTATCCTGTTTGTATTGTTCAGATATTAGTGTCGTGACATTACCTTCGACATCTCATATTTGATACCAGAATTTCACCACGAAAACTGAGAGCTTAGTCAAGCATAAACCTTCTTCCAATTTGGGAAATGGGTTGTATTCCTTTATTGATCGGTTGAGAAGTCTCTTAAGGTCTTCCAAGGTTTGAGAGATTTGGAAATCAGGGAAGGTGAAGCATCTCAAAGGGACGTTGTAACACCCCGATAATAATATGGTAATTATTTAAATTAAGTTAATAATATATTTATTAATTTAATTAGATAATTGGATTATTATTATTATTATTATTGGAATAATAATTATTTGAAAATATATATAAGCTGGAATAAGTAAAAAGAGTTCATTTTGGGAAATAAGGTTTTCACGTGAAACTCAGAGAAGCGGCTGAAAGAGGCAGAGCAAGAGGAAGAACCAGAGAGCAAAGGTTGGAGAAGAGAAGAGCTTGGAGCTCAAAGATTTGCCGGATTAATCAGGTAAGGGGGTTTATCGTCGTTTAATGGGGATTATGGGTTAGCATGTAATGGGTAGTGATAAACCGTTGAATTGACCCTAATTGGGATTTGTTGAATGCTGGATAAGTTGTGTTGAAACTGAAATTGAATCCGTAATTGTGTGAGTCGTGTTTTCCCGAACGTATAGCTTTTTACGGAATTGGAATCGGAGGTACGGAAGTCCTCCAACGGCGGAAAATGCGGAGAATTCTGCATTCTGCTTTGTGTTAGCGCAGGAACTGCTGTTTTGTCTGCGTTAACCGGTTAACCCAGGGTGTTAACCGGTTAACACTGTTACGAATTGAGAATTAGTGCTGTTTTGCCTGCGTTAACCGGTTAACCCAGGGCGTTAACCGGTTAACACTGATAAGTTTTGGGCAGTAAGCGTGTTTTGCCTGCGTTAACCGGTTAACCCAGGGCGTTAACCGGTTAACACTGTTGCAGTATGGAAAAATTGTTAATTTAAATGCTGTGTGCCTAATTGGTGGTTGCCTATATCAGTGTGTGATATGGTAGGGATTATTTCCCGCTGTTTTGAGCGGTATAGGTGTTAGTAGAGTGTGCTAATACTGTGTTCAATTATTTGAGACGATATGATGTTTTGACAAATGTGTTGATGATGTATGATGATATGCATAATGTTGTGAATGTATATATTATGCATGTATTTGTGAATGGACTGTTGTATAGCTTAGAGTATGAGCATATGTCCATTGTGGATTGTTGTTGATGTTGCATTGCTAGATGATTAGCGTGCATAGCATAGCCCTTGGGGTTGTAGCTAATTCCCATAGTGAGGAATTAGTGAGTGAATCATTGTGGATTTGTTGTTGATGTTGGCATGCTAGGTGATTAGTGTGCATAGTCTAGCCTTTGGGGCTGTAGCTAATTCCCATAGTGAGGAATTAGTGAGTGAGTCACTAGGTCTCAAATGAGTGGGACTAGTGAGCTTAGTAGCCGTATCTGGATTGATCGGTGAGCTTGAACTATATGTTCAAGAATAGTCGGTACCGCATGTGTGGAGTCTCATTGCATAATTGATGTATGGCGTATAATATGAATGGATGTATTCCAATATTATACGTGTGGTTGTGTTGACATTGAGTATGAGTAGGATTGAGTTGATATTGCCATTGCTGAATGTGTAATCTGATTTGGGTGATGAAATGTGTTATTTACTTAACATGACATGATAATTTATAATGCTTATTATATCGATTGAGGAACTCACCCTTACAACTATTTTTCAGGTAACGAGCAATGAGTTGAGTAGAAGCTAATGCTTGGAGTCTAGTGTAGTCTCCTTAGTGGGTCGTGCTCTGATAGATGTAACATCGGGATGGGATGTTTTAACTTGTTTTAAATGTTTTATTGTTGGTTATGAACCATTTTACATGTAATGTTCTACATGATTGATGAGATTTCTATCCGCTGCGTTTTATGCAAATGCTTATGTTTTGAATTAATAAAAGAGCATGACCGTTATATTGGTGAATGGTGTGAAGTAACTGTGTGACCCCCTTGATTGCATATTACTCTGATTGACACATTGTTATTTTAATTAAATAATTGGGGTATTTAGAAGGGGTGTTACATTAGTGGTATCAGAGCATAGTCGGTCGAGTCGAGTCGTAATTATTCTGTTTCCCCTGTACGGGATAGGTGTTGTGTAACCCTATCAGTACTTATTGTTTTAGCTTGTTGGGTTTTCAGAATAGAGATGGCTGGAAGAGGTAGAGATGATGCTGCGATTGCTGAGGCTCTGGGTATGCTAGCTGGAGTACTTGGAGGGAATCCGAATGTGGTGGGAATGGGAGCTGCTCGTCAACTGAGTGAGTTCCAGAAGAACAATCCTCCAATGTTCAAGGGAGCATACGATCCAGATGGCGCTCAGAAGTGGTTGAAGGAGATAGAGAGAATCTTCCGAGTGACTGAGTGTGCCGATAACCAGAAGGTCAGGTTCGGTACGCATATGCTGTCAGAAGAAGCTGATGATTGGTGGGTTGCTACCCGCACTGAGTTGGAAACTGCTGGGAATGCTGAAATCACTTGGGCTGTGTTCAGAGAGAGATTCCTGAGGAAGTACTTTCCAGAAGATGTCAGAGGAAAGAAAGAGATAGAGTTCTTAGAGTTGAAGCAGGGTAACAAGTCTGTTACGGAGTATGCTGCTAAGTTCACAGAGCTGTCGAAGTATTACACTCCCTATAATGAGGCTGCTGGAGAATTTTCGAAATGTGTGAAGTTTGAGAACGGGTTACGTCCCGAGATCAAGCAGGCTATTGGATACCAACGGATCAGAGTGTTTTCTGACTTGGTTGACTGTTGCAGGATTTTTGAACAGGATTCCAAAGCCAGAGCAGAGAGCTATCAGCAAAGGGTTGATAGGAAAGGTAAGAATCAGAATGATCGTGAAAAACCGTATGCAGCTGGCAAAGGTTTTCAGAAGCAGAGTGGGATGAAGAGGCCTAGTGGGGGAGACTCTAGCGCCCCTGCTAAGTGTTATAGATGTGGTCGGGCTGGACATCGTGTCCATGAGTGTACCAGTGTTGAGATGAAGTGTTTCAAGTGTGGCAAAGGTGGTCATTTGGCTGCAGAGTGCCGGTTGAAGACTGTAACTTGTTTCAACTGTGGAGAGGTGGGTCATATCAGTCCACAGTGTCCTAAGCCGAAGAAGGAGAATCAGTCAGGAGGCAAGGTCTTTGCCTTATCGGGTTCTGAGACTTCTGCGGATGATCGTTTGATCAGAGGTACGTGTTATATAAATGGTTTTCCTCTTGTAGCTATTATTGACACCAGTGCTACTCATTCCTTTATATCTTTGGATTGTGCTGTGAAACTTAAGTTAGAGATATCTGAAATGTTGGGTAGTATGGTGATTGATACTCCCGCGAAGGGTTCAGTGACTACTACTTCCGTTTGTTTGAATTGTCCTTTGAGTATTTTTGGTAGAGACTTTGGGATAGACCTTGTGTGTCTTCCACTAGTGCAGATTGATGTTATCTTGGGTATGAACTGGTTGGTGTTTAACCAAGTTTATATCAATTGTTTTGATAAGACTGTGATATTTCCTGAGGTTGAGGAAGGAAAAAGTTTGTTTCTATCTGCAAGGCAGGTGAATGAGGCAGTAGCAGATGGGGCAGAGTTGTTTATGCTGTTAGCGACTTTGGAGGCTAAAGATAAACTGGTGATTTGCGATCTAGCCGTGGTGTGTGATTTTCCTGATGTGTTTCCTGAAGAAGTGAATGAATTACCGCCAGAGCGTGAAGTTGAGTTCTCGATTGATTTGGTACCTGGTACTAGGCCGATATCGATGGCTCCGTATCGTATGTCTGCTGTTGAGTTAGCTGAATTGAAGAGTCAGCTGGAAGATCTGTTGGATAAGGAGTTTATTCGTCCGAGTGTGTCACCGTGGGGTGCACCAGTGTTATTGGTTAAGAAGAAAGAAGGTACTATGAGGTTGTGTGTGGACTACATGCAACTGAATAAAGTGACGATCAAGAATCGGTATCCTTTGCCGAGGATCGATGATTTGATGGACCAGTTGGTTGGTGCGAGTGTGTTCAACAAAATAGATTTGAGATCGGGATATCATCAGATACGTGTGAAAGCTGAGGATATTCAGAAGACTGCTTTCAGAACAAGGTATGGACATTATGAGTATTCTGTAATGCCTTTTGGTGTGACTAATGCGCCTGGAGTATTTATGGAGTACATGAATAGGATTTTCCATCCGTTCCTAGATAAGTTTGTTGTGGTGTTTATTGATGACATTTTGGTGTATTCGAAATCTGAAGAAGAGCATGTTGAGCATTTGAGAGTGGTTTTAGAAGTTCTACGAGAAAAGAAGTTATTTGCTAAACTCTCTAAATGTGAATTTTGGTTAGAAGAGGTTAGTTTTCTTGGTCATGTAATTTCAAGAGGTGGTGTTGCTGTTGATCCTTCTAAGATAGAAGCGGTATCTAAGTGGGAAGCTCCGAAGTCAGTTTCTGAGATAAGGAGTTTTCTTGGACTTGCAGGTTATTATAGGAAGTTCATTGAAGGATTTTCGAAGTTGGCGTTACCGTTGACGATGTTGACTAGAAAGGGGCAAGCGTTTGTTTGGGACTCAAAATGTGAAGAAGGTTTCCAAGAGTTAAAGAGAAGGTTGACTACTGCTCCTATTCTGATATTACCGAGTCCGTCGGAACCATTTGAGGTTTACTGTGATGCTTCATTGTTGGGTTTGGGTGGTGTGTTGATGCAGAATAAGCAGGTTATAGCTTATGCTTCGAGACAACTGAGAGTTCATGAGAGGAACTATCCGACGCACGATTTAGAGTTGGCAGCTATGGTATTTGTTCTGAAGTTATGGAGACACTATTTGTACGGGTCAAGATTTGAAGTTTTCAGTGACCATAAAAGTTTGAAGTATTTGTTTGATCAGAAAGAGCTGAATATGAGACAGAGGAGATGGTTAGAATTTCTGAAGGATTATGACTTTGGTTTGAATTACCATCCGGGTAAAGCAAACGTAGTGGCTGATGCATTGAGTCGGAAATCATTGCATATGTCTATGTTAATGGGTAGAGAATGGGATTTAATTGAGCAGTTTAGAGACTTGAGTTTGGTGTGTGAGAGTACTCACAATAGTGTTAAATTGGGAATGTTGAAGTTAACGAGTGGTATTCTGGATGAGATTAGAGAGGGTCAGAAATCCGATGTGCTTTTGGTTGATAAGTTGACTCTAGTGAATCAAGGTCAAGGTGGTGAATTCAGGGTTGATGAGAATGATGTTTTGAAATTTGGTAATCGGGTGTGTATTCCGGATGTTATCGAACTTAAGAAGAGTATTCTTGAAGAAGGACATCGTAGTGGCCTGAGTATTCATCCTGGAGCTACGAAGATGTATCATGATTTGAAAAAGTTATTTTGGTGGCCGGGAATGAAGAAAGAAATTGCGAGTTTTGTTTATTCCTGTTTGACTTGTCAGAAGTCAAAGATTGAGCATCAGAAGCCGTCTGGGCTAATGCAACCGTTGGCTATTCCAGAGTGGAAGTGGGATAGTATCAGTATGGATTTTGTTTCTGGTTTACCGAGGACCAGTAAGAATTGTGAAGCTATTTGGGTGATTGTTGACAGATTGACAAAGTCGGCTCATTTCATTTCGATCAGAATGGATTATCCGTTAGAGAGATTAACCGAGTTGTATATTGAGAAGATTGTAAGTTTGCATGGTATTCCGTCGAGTATTGTTTCGGACAGAGATCCTAGATTTACATCGAAGTTCTGGGAAGGTTTGCAGAGGGCTTTGGGAACTAAGCTGAGATTGAGTTCTGCATATCATCCGCAGACTGATGGTCAGACTGAGAGGACGATTCAGTCACTGGAGGATCTTTTGAGGGCTTGTGTTTTGGAAAAGGGAGGTGCTTGGGATTGTTATTTGCCTTTGATTGAGTTTACCTACAACAATAGTTTTCATTCGAGCATTGGTATGGCACCGTTTGAAGCTTTGTATGGTAGGAGATGTCGGACACCTTTATGTTGGTATGAGTCCGGTGAGAGTGCTGTGGTTGGACCGGAGATTGTTCAACAAACTACGGAAAAGATTAAGATGATTCAGGAGAAGATGAGAATTGCTCAGAGTCGTCAGAAGAGTTATCATGATAAGGGGAGGAAGTCACTTGAGTTTCAAGAGGGAGATCATGTGTTTCTTCGTGTTACTCCGATAACTGGTGTTGGGCGAGCTTTGAAGTCGAAAAAGTTGACACCTCGATTTATTGGTCCTTATCAGATTTTGGAGAGGATAGGGGAAGTAGCCTATCGTATTGCTTTACCGCCGTCGCTTGCGAATTTACATGAGGTTTTTCATGTGTCTCAGTTGAGGAGGTACATTCATGATCCGTCGCATGTAGTCCAAGTAGATGATGTACAGGTGAGATATAACCTGACTGTTGAAACATCGCCATTGAGGATCGAGGATCGAGAGTTGAAGCAGTTGCGGGGTAAAGAGATTGCCTTGGTGAAGGTAGCTTGGGGAGGACCAGCAGGTGGCAATGTGACTTGGGAACTGGAGAGTAAGATGAAGGAGTCTTACCCAGAGTTGTTCGCTTGAGGTATGTTTTCGAGGACGAAAACTCTTTTAGTGGGGGAGAGTTGTAACACCCCGATAATAATATGGTAATTATTTAAATTAAGTTAATAATATATTTATTAATTTAATTAGATAATTGGATTATTATTATTATTATTATTGGAATAATAATTATTTGAAAATATATATAAGCTGGAATAAGTAAAAAGAGTTCATTTTGGGAAATAAGGTTTTCACGTGAAACTCAGAGAAGCGGCTGAAAGAGGCAGAGCAAGAGGAAGAACCAGAGAGCAAAGGTTGGAGAAGAGAAGAGCTTGGAGCTCAAAGATTTGCCGGATTAATCAGGTAAGGGGGTTTATCGTCGTTTAATGGGGATTATGGGTTAGCATGTAATGGGTAGTGATAAACCGTTGAATTGACCCTAATTGGGATTTGTTGAATGCTGGATAAGTTGTGTTGAAACTGAAATTGAATCCGTAATTGTGTGAGTCGTGTTTTCCCGAACGTATAGCTTTTTACGGAATTGGAATCGGAGGTCCGGAAGTCCTCCAACGGCGGAAAATGCGGAGAATTCTGCATTCTGCTTTGTGTTAGCGCAGGAACTGCTGTTTTGTCTGCGTTAACCGGTTAACCCAGGGTGTTAACCGGTTAACACTGTTACGAATTGAGAATTAGTGCTGTTTTGCCTGCGTTAACCGGTTAACCCAGGGCGTTAACCGGTTAACACTGATAAGTTTTGGGCAGTAAGCGTGTTTTGCCTGCGTTAACCGGTTAACACTGTTGCAGTATGGAAAAATTGTTAATTTAAATGTTGTGTGCCTAATTGGTGGTTGCCTATATCAGTGTGTGATATGGTAGGGATTATTTCCCGCTGTTTTGAGCGGTATAGGTGTTAGTAGAGTGTGCTAATACTGTGTTCAATTATTTGAGACGATATGATGTTTTGACAAATGTGTTGATGATGTATGATGATATGCATAATGTTGTGAATGTATATATTATGCATGTATTTGTGAATGGACTGTTGTATAGCTTAGAGTATGAGCATATGTCCATTGTGGATTGTTGTTGATGTTGCATTGCTAGATGATTAGCGTGCATAGCATAGCCCTTGGGGTTGTAGCTAATTCCCATAGTGAGGAATTAGTGAGTGAATCATTGTGGATTTGTTGTTGATGTTGGCATGCTAGGTGATTAGTGTGCATAGTCTAGCCTTTGGGGCTGTAGCTAATTCCCATAGTGAGGAATTAGTGAGTGAGTCACTAGGTCTCAAATGAGTGGGACTAGTGAGCTTAGTAGCCGTATCTGGATTGATCGGTGAGCTTGAACTATATGTTCAAGAATAGTCGGTACCGCATGTGTGGAGTCTCATTGCATAATTGATGTATGGCGTATAATATGAATGGATGTATTCCAATATTATACGTGTGGTTGTGTTGACATTGAGTATGAGTAGGATTGAGTTGATATTGCCATTGCTGAATGTGTAATCTGATTTGGGTGATGAAATGTGTTATTTACTTAACATGACATGATAATTTATAATGCTTATTATATCGATTGAGGAACTCACCCTTACAACTATTTTTCAGGTAACGAGCAATGAGTTGAGTAGAAGCTAATGCTTGGAGTCTAGTGTAGTCTCCTTAGTGGGTCGTGCTCTGATAGATGTAACATCGGGATGGGATGTTTTAACTTGTTTTAAATGTTTTATTGTTGGTTATGAACCATTTTACATGTAATGTTCTACATGATTGATGAGATTTCTATCCGCTGCGTTTTATGCAAATGCTTATGTTTTGAATTAATAAAAGAGCATGACCGTTATATTGGTGAATGGTGTGAAGTAACTGTGTGACCCCCTTGATTGCATATTACTCTGATTGACACATTGTTATTTTAATTAAATAATTGGGGTATTTAGAAGGGGTGTTACAGACGTCGTAGTATTGGGCCATTGTAGTGATAACACCATAGTTAAGCTTCTCGGTTAGAAGATCTATGATATTCCCAAAATTGGCTCTGAATTTGTTGACCTTGAGGGTTGTTACTTTTTAGAAAAGGACCTTCAATGAGCTGATGTCAGGACTCTTGAATCTGAAGGTAGAAGTAATTTTCCTTGCTGAGGAATCCATGATTGTGTCGGTAAGAAGTCTTGTAATTCTATGTTTGAACAAAAGGAAATCTTAAGAGCTTTGCTTATTAGTCTGATGATGAATGAATGTATGTATTAACGAATGATTGGTTTCTTTTAGTAATTTCCACGGAACTTAGGCATGGGTTCAAATTTTTGGACCATCGTGACGAAGTCTGAGGTTTAATAATGAGTGCTTTTCAAACCAAGGTTCTCACTTTGCATGATCTAGGGCTTTTGAGAAATTGGGTGTAAGACACTGCTCCTAGAGTTATGGACTTCCTTGACTATCAGCCGCTTATGTCAATTTACTTGCCAGACGACTGCTCCATCAAGGTCATCTACTCTAAGTGACATCTCCGTATTAACCCTTACGAGGAAGGAACCTCGGGGGCCTATACTTCGTGACCATCAGTCTAGGTTGGCCATGGTTAAATGTTCTAAAGGGGGTCTTAGGGTCACAGACTCTAATAAAGGAATGCTTACACTGAAAGCACGACGGTCCTCAATCCCCTTAAGAGAGTCTACCACTAAGTGAGGTTCTCGTACGACCCTTACTACTCAACCTCTCCTATCTCAAGCAAGCTCTCGGACTCATGTGGAGAGTCTTTTACACAAGGTTTCTATTACAATCACTATTTACTCCAAACTTTCTTTGTCACAGAACCATGGTTACAGACCAACAGACAAACAAAGAAAATATACACAGGTTAGCAATAAAATCAATATATACAGGAAAAATAAATGACGGATAAATCCCTACATACGTAAAAATGGAGAACAACCCAAACTAGGCTATACTTGCTTAGGGAAAACCAGGTCTCCAGCAGAGTCGCCTGCTGTCGCTACCGGGATTTCACGCGATAACCACGAACCGAGACATTTAAAAGAAAAATTCTAAAGATATGGTAGGATCATAAGAGTCACCACCGAATTTTATTTATGTGCCTATATCGGAGAGGCGAGGGGAAATATTCGATAAAACCCTCGAAAAAGATACATGCACGGGAAGTGCTTGAAAGGGATAAGGAAACGGTATCACGACCGAGACTTGGGTTCAGAAGTCGATTAAGCAAGGGGAATGTACTAGCATCCCTCACGTCCATGGTACTCCATGGGAACCATTTGGGTTGTTTACGTATGCAGGGATTTATCTTATTATTATTTTATTTTAAAAAGAATGTGTGTGAAAAAGAGGGGTTTTGGTTTTTTACATTATGGTGCTCGCCAAGGATTATGGCCCATGTGCCTATGTATCACTCATCAGGGATGAGGAATCAGAGCTCCATAGTTTGGAGTAGAAAATGTTTGTGTGTTGATTTGTTTTAACTTTGAGAAAAGGGTTTTCGGGATGGGTGCCATAAGGCACAAAAATTAGGTTTGATGGATTGTGTTGATTTTATCTTGAATGAGGGTTTATGAAAAGAATGTTTGTGATTAGATTTCACTAAAGTCTAAGGGTGGAGGTGAATATTCTAGACAACAAGCCAAGCATCTTGCGTCCAAAATAATCAGAGTGAGGGTAGGAATGCTCCATTCTCACTCATTCTCCACCACTTAAGGCTCGTGGTGCACAATACTAATCATAGTTATTAAGTGTTTTAAGTTTGATTAGGAAAGTTCCGCTTGATGTTGGATCAAGGTATGATTATTTTATTATGAAATTTTGCTTATGCAACATGAATGCAAAGTAACCAACAAGAAAGTAAAGAGTCTCATTATAAGGTAGCCCAATAGAAAGCCTTGTGTGTGCAAAAAAGTGACCTAAGCTAAACAAAGGATAATGGTCTTACATATATGTCCCTCTAAGGTGGTGCCATGAACCATTCCAACAAGTGGAATGTAAGTATAGATGAAATCCAAAGTTCACAAAGTAACACAAAGAAAATGGAAAAGGCCTCCAAGCAAAGGCCCTAGGATAAGATCCTCTAAGTTCAAGTGGATTAAGTGAAATGGATTATTTTTGGTCTTATCATTTTATCATGTTTTTGTTGTTTTGATGCATGATGATAACAAAGTAAAGACAGATAATAAGCATGCATGATGAAGTTTATATAATGAATAATGATGATGAGTACTTAAATGTAAATGACATAAAAGTAAATAACAATGAATATAATAATCATAATAATAATAATAACAAAAGGTTAGTAGTAATCAAGGTTAGTGAAGTCAAGTTAAGTTAGGATTATAAACAATGGATCAATACTTGAGGATTATCTATCCTTAGGTCAATAAATTCAAACTATGACGCGTCAAGGGATAACGTATCAATTGACGCAAAGTATGGAAGATGATCAAGGGACTAACTTACCATAGATTTGTAACAATGAAAGTTAATCAACCCCAAGTCCATCTATCAACAGATTGACAAAAGGAAGACTATAACAAACCTAAGGTTGAAAGTTAATGATTGATAAAGTTATTAACTTAGCAAGTTATAGGACCAAGGTATAATAATAATAAGGTAATAAGAGTTAGTGTAAGATATAAACAAATAAATAAGGTGTTAGTGTGTTAGTATAAACCAAGAGAAATAACAATGTTTCAGATAAAATTACAACTTAGCATATGTACAAGTAAGCTTCATCTACAAGTGAAATGATCCAAGCTAGTTGAAATAGGGGCAACCTATCCATGCTTCAAAGTTCCATTGATGAACACTTGATCATTCATTAATAGGTTTGAAGTATGGAATGTTCAATAGATCCTAAACCAACTAATATCATGACAAAAGGTAGATTTCATTAGCACTAAATAAAGACTCCACAAGTCCCTAAAAAAATATCCAAATGATTTGAAATAAGACAAAATCAAAAACTAGAGGCAAAACTAACATGGGTCTATATTGAACATTTTTTCAGAATAATAAAAATAATGATGATAAAAAATAAATCAAAATGGAAATAAAATGGGAAAATAAATAAATAAAGTAAAACAAGTGAAAAAGAGAAAATAAAGGATTTGTACACGTCAAGGGTTGAACCCCTGACCTTAGGGTCATGGGGAGATCAACCCCCTCTCCCACTGGGCTAATGGCCCGGTTGTGTAAATAAAACACGCTGAACAAACAAATAATACAAATCGGTTAAAAATGAATACGCGCGAGAATCAACCAATCAAGACACGACACAACATGTTTTCAAATTCAAATTTCGCATGAAGCAACGACTCGGTGTCATCTTCAACCTTGGAACATTGAAAATCCAACTTCAAAAATAAGTTTTTTTAACCAGATTTAAACATGGAACTAACTTGCATAATCATAAACAAATCATCCTCCAGACTCATGAGCCATTGATTGGCTCTGAGTGTGGAGTATTTCATCACGAACTAGATGAACACAACTAACCTAATTTATTAATTAAATTCTAAATATGGAGTGATCAAAGCTGGAAACTTAGGGTTAATGATCAGAAGAACTTTTCGACTTGAATGGTAACTTGTTTCAGAGATGGGGATGAGTGAAACTACCTGATCGGAAATAACTCAGAGAGGTATTTCGACGACTGAGCTCAACTTAGATGAGGCTCGGGGAGGATGAGTTAGGGATTAGGAAAGCTTGAGTGAAGGTTAGTGAAGGTTTCTGGGTGGTTGTTTGGAGTTATAACAATTTGAAACTTGAAAATGCAATCTTTGTTTTTGATGGTTCAGCTCAAATGTTCAGCAGAGATTTAGGGGGATTTCATGCTTGGATAATGAATGGAACACCTTCCCCTATTTATAGGGAATATGTTTGGATGGTTTTGGAGGGAGAATGTGAAGGTTTACTCAGAAAAGGGAGTGACTCAAAGCATGCTTAAGGTTGGATCATGGGGAATAAGTGTGGTTGTTGTCTGAGCCAGTTTGCACCTCAGACCACTTTGCCTTGGTCCTTAACATCGATCTGGAATAGACAAGGGCAAATAGATAACCTGCTATGGATTTTGCTTTTTTCCATTTTGGGCAAAATCTGAATATTGCACATGGGGTCGATTTTGGCATTATGAGGAGCTTTGGCATCCAAGTTGACTTCTTTCAACGCCATACTACCATATGCAGAGTGCTTGGGGACCATTGGGATCAGAAGGGATTGATTTGGTGACTTGGTGAATCCATTTGCTCATTCTGACTGGTGTGGCCTGGCTTGTGCATCAAGATGGTCACCAATGTTTGAACCAAGGCCAAATGAAATTGGCTCGTGAATTTTGTCTCAATTTTGTGCCATTTGTTCCTTATCATGATATTGATTGAATGCAAAAAGAGCCAGGTCAAAAGGGTTTGTGGTTTGGAAATGGCAATGTGTCAAAGTAGTGATCATGTCAAGATTTTAGGTCATGTTGGACTAGTTTGGACAATAGCAAAATTGAAGCGCTTCCTCAATGAATTAGGTCTTCGACCTTGAAACAAAGTTGGAGAGGAATTTATTTAGGACATTTGAATCGAAGTGTAATTTAAAAATCTTGATAAATGAGAAAGTTATGGTCTTTGGAACTTTCCATAGGTCATTCTTGCCAAAATGCAACCAACCAACATGACCTAAAAATGTGATTTTGTGATTTCTTGATTTCCATGGTACAATGGTTGATGTTTTGAGTTCATATGATCATACCATGATGGGAAATAAGACGTGGATCATTGTGGGATGATTTTAGGTCAAAGTAATTGGTGAATCAAAGCATTGAAAGTTGAAAAATCATGAACAAACCAACTACTTGTAACATGAATCGAATGGATGTTTAAATGGTAGATTTTGATGGTAATGTACATAAAATGATGTTCAATGAATGGTAGGGTGATTGGATGATCAAAATTAAGCAAGATAAATGGTTGAAGGATCCCTAAATTAGGATTTCTTGAGCCACAAGTTTTGTCAAGAACCAAAGTCAGATGGATTAGGGTTTTAGATGCAAGGGTCACACTGAGGTGTTTAAGACGTATGTGGCATGGAAAAACTTTGGATTTGAGGGGTCCTCAATGGCATGGAAAATATCCATAGTGAATCATTACTTGTACAAGCCAAATGAGGTCAATAACTAGGGTTTGGTCCTTGGGTGACCAGATGAATCTTGAAGCTTCTTCAAAGGGGACTCACCACCCAAATTGAATTTAGGGAGTGAATGAGATGCCTTGAGTGATCCTTTAAGCTTTGTGGGATGCTTGAGGATGAGATTAGGGCTAAGGTGGCCTGAGCACACCTCAACATGGCTTGAGGGTCTTGAATCTTCACAGATGAATCCCATGCCTTGAATTTCTGGATTATTGTGAATTGATGCATATGAGATGACATGTGTGGTACGTATGCTCATGGATTAGGGATTAAGATGGTGATATGGGGTAGGGAAAATTTTAGGGTATGACAACAATGTCAATTTAATAATGATCGGATGAATTGGTCATAAGGTGCTCAAGAACCGGTTTGTATGAAATGACAACATGATTAATGTCATATGCAAGATCATAACACGGTGAAAATATCCTATCGATGTATTGAAATTTTGGCGGAATATCAACATAAAATTGCCGAATCCGTGGATTAAAAATCCAATTAAAACACAATAAAAATCAAACAGAAACCCAATACTATATCTACAAATTACATTATTTATTAACAATACAAAACAGCTATAGTCCCCAATCAAATGTTCGATCCGATTTAATCGATAAAAAAACAAAATAGAATGTTTACAAACATTTATATTGTCATTTAAATCCAACAAAAGCGAACATAACATGTATATTCAACTCATGACCAAAATAGGGTGTAAGTAAACTTAGTAAAATTCACCAAAACTATCTATTTAAAAAACACAAATATATAAAGACAATATTTAATAAATAAATAGAAATATTGTTACATTATTCTAACAACATTTAGAATGAAAGCAATAACTTGCTAAGATAATTTACGAAATCAGTAGAAAGCAGTGCAACCAAAATCGTATTCAAATCGACTACGTAATGGGATCAAATTCAAAATATCAACATCTCTATAATATTTACATTGATTTGTGATACAAGAATAAACAGCACAAACCCGTGATTAAAAATTCAGTGAAATAATAAAGTTAATCTCAAAATCTCTATGTTGCTGACTTCTGACCAATTGGTCTTCAATTTATTTAATCTCAAAAATAAAGAAATAGCAATTCAGCCAAAAATTGAATCAACAAAAAACTAAATACCCACTTAAATTTAAAACAATAAAAGAGCTCAAAGCTGCAACATTTTATCCAAAGCCAAAATATAATCGCAACGTACAACAGTGTGCATCAACATGAAAACAAACTCAAACCAAAATGTCTATTTGAAATAATACCAATCAATGCTGAAGGCGTCGATGCGATGCTTTTGTCGTTAACACAAATATTGAAGTTGCTGCCTGAGTTTGCTATTCTCGTGAAACAGAGTTGAGTTCGGATCGTTACCGTGACGTCGAACAATTAGCTACGGATTTGCCTAAACAACATAAATTGTTGTTGGTTTGTTCCGGCGGAGAATCTCGGCGGAAATGGAGGTTTGGGGTGTCGTTTTTGGTTATGGGTATCGGCGGTGGTAGTCTTGGGTGGAAAGAAGTGGTGGGTTAGAGATATTTTGAGGATCTCCATCATGAGGCAGAGACGGTCACAGTTGGGGTTTGATGAGAAATTGTTGAAGGTTAGAGGGAATTTCGTGGTCTCTATGTTGGTGTTGTCGCAGCTGCTGGATGGAGTTTGAGATGAAAAGGTTGTTGGTCGGAGATCGATTCACGGTGGTAGATATGAATCAAAGTTGTGCGGCTGTGAGTTGTTAAGGTCGATGTTGTGAGCATCGGAAGTTTTGTGGTTGATTATTCACATCGGGTTTTCGAGCTGACGCAGAGGTAGGAAGTGGATCAGAACTTATCGTTGAGTTTGCGAAGTGAGAACGTGCGGTGGGAAAAAAGGAAGGCGATTGATGTTGTTTGGAGGAGATTGGATTGAAATGAACGATTATGGTGTTGTTCGTGAGTGAATGAAGAAGACGAACATGAATGAATTGAAGGATGTGGATTTGACTAAGGTTACCGTGGCGGCCGGTAAGAAGAAGGAGATGGGTGGAAGATTATGTTGACTAAAGAAGAAGAACAACAAAAATGAAAAAAAAAATCTTCTTTCTGACAAGAGACCCCCTTTTTATGAGAGAGAAATGATATTTTTTATTCCTTGATGCTTCCTTTTTTTTTCAGAAAGTTGTTTGAACCAATCCTTTAGAGAGGAGAGTGGGACACGCGTCCCTTTACTAGTGGGGAATTTTAAGAATCATACATAATAAGATAGAGGATTGGATGCGTGGCATGCTATGAGTGGAGGGAGAGAAAAAAAACTTTCAATGAGGACCAATACTGAATGGACACGTGGTTTTGTGAGTCATTAGATAGGAGAGAAATGATGTGTTTGGATATTTGTTAATTGGAAAAACTATTTTTTTTCACATTCCTTGCTGAATCATAAGCTTCCACGCGTGTCTATGATGGGGAGAGAGATATTTTTGTTTTTCTTATTTTCTCTATTAATTTATTACTTATTATTTGATTTTATAATTGGTAGACACGAGCACACATGGATAGCTATTATGGATCTTTGATTAATCTCAATTTAACAATCGAGATTAAATTAAAGAAACACAAATGCTAACTAATTCTAAAAATGTCAAAGTTTTCCCTTATATGCTTTAAAAAATTAAAAATCAATTAAATCGAATAGAACTCACAACCTTTTAAGTAAACATAATAAAATTAAAATGACCATATGGAAAATTCTATTTAATTATTCTGAATATTTTGACGAAAGAATAAAATCACAATGATTAAACCGAGTGCACCACAATGATTAGTGCGAAATAAACCTCTCAGAAACATACAGGTTTTTATCGAATTCTAAAATAAATTTTGACCGATGAAAAGGCTCAGGTCGATCAAAATGTAACTGTAAAAGTCGTCGAAAAATAAAAACAAGCACACCAGATTAAACTTCGTGAACCATAGATTAATAATAATGACGTCTGCAAACTCGATTTCGAAATATTTTACTCGCTGGTTTTACCTGTATTTGAGAAATGATTCAATCAGTCTGTCTATATGTTCGAAAATTTATTTTGACCAAAACTTTAGGCGTTATTCATGATGAAAGACATGTTATGTTATACAGATGATGCACAGTGAAAACAAAGTCAACTTATGAAAGTTTTAAAATGCCTCAGACAAAATTGGGGTATGACAGCTGCCCCTATATAATTAGCTTGAAGCAAAAAGTATGAAAGACAACGGTCTTTGTACATTCACGGTGGAAGATAATTAAATACGAAAAGACCCCAAATTTTATCCTTCGAGATGCAAGGATAAATGCTGAAAGAAAATGCAGTAAGAAATGTAGTGAAGTATATAGTTACCAAAAAGTAAATGAAATAATCAATACTCTCTAAGAATCATCAGAGCAGTATCTTGGATGACATAATCGAGATATCCCAACAATGGAATGATATCTCAACCATATCTAAGATTTTATGAGCATTAACATAACAGTGTCTTGAACTGAACACACGAGATTCTATGAGGATTAAGAAAGCAGTATCTTATGTGATATAATCAAGATATTCCAACAAGGGAATGATACCTCAATCGTATTTAAGCCTCTTCGAGGATACTAGAGCAGTATCTCAAAAACAAATGAGATTCTTCAGATTAATGAAGCAGTATCTCAAACAGATGAATGAGATTCTCTGAATCCACGAAGCAACATCTTATATGATCTAATCGAGATATTTCAAACAAGGGGAATGATACCTTAATTATATCTAAAGATTCTTCGAGGATACTTAGAGCAGTATCTCAAAAACAAATAAAATTCTTCAGATTAATGAAGCAATATGTCAAATAGATAAATGAGATTTTCCGAATCAACGAAGAAACATCTTATATGATCTAATCAAGATATTCCAAACAATGGGAATGATACCTCAATCGTATCTAAAGATTCTTCGAGGATACTTAGAGCAGTATCTCAACCGTCTATCTGTTGGGGAAAATAGTTTAGAAAATTACTCCCTTTGTAGAAGATTTACTAGCAAAGCTCTGCAGGGGAAAAAATCATAAGAGACTTTTTAGGGTAACCTCTGCTTAGGGAGAAACAAAGCAAAGACGTTAGGGAATATCATTATCAACCATAAAGTTGAAGAATTACTTGTTGGGAAATAATTCTACGAGCACATGCGGGGTAAGCATACCACCGACTTGAAAAAGGAATGTCCGGGATACATATGATTGACCCTAGATCCTGAATTATGTTATGTATGATTTTGTATGACGTTCCACTACGGGTGGAAGTACCATGCATGAAATGATGCATGAAATGTATGCAGGCATGCATGTGCATGTAGGAATGCAAATGTTTTTGTTCATTTTCGATAAAGTTCCCGTTTTTATGAGAGTGTTATGCATATATGTTGTATGCAATGCATGTGGGAATGCAAGCAGGTAATTGGACTTTTAAAAGGTTTTTTTTATTGCCAATGAATTTAGACTTTGAAGGTGAACTGCCAAATGAGAACCAGTGAAAAAGGTTAAACTATCAGACGAGACCAGGACTTGAAGGATATGTTACCAGACGATAATTGGTAGAAAAAGATTAAAATTTCAGACGGGAACTGACTGTTAAAGTAGGATACCAAACGAGAACTGGTTATGACAAATAGACTACCAAACGAGAACTGGTATCAAAATAGGTGACCAGACGTGAACTGGTTTAAGAGATGATCTACCAGACGGGAACTGGTATTTGGTAAATGATTTTCCATACGTGAAATGGCTTTGAAATAAACTGTCAGGCAAGAACTGGACTTTGGAAATGGTTTTTCAGACGAGAACTAGGCTTTGAAAATGATTCTCCATATAAGAACTGGACTTTTGAAAATGATTTTCCAGACAGACACTGGACTTTTGGATAGTCTACCTGACGAGAACTGGATTTGAAATATTGTCAAATGAGAATTGACTTTAAAATAGGTTACTAGATGAGAACTGGCTTTGAAGGACTGATTACCAGACGGGAACTAGTATTCAATAGTGGGCGGCCAGATGGGAACTGGTTTAAAAGATAATTTCCAGATATGAACTGGACTTTGAAATGATTTTCCAAACGAGAACTGGACTTTGAATTGGCAAGCGATGTTGGGATTTTGTGTGAGATCTTGTGCTACAAGACTTTTTGATGTCAAGTTCATGTTATGGGGTTAGTGTAGCGGTAAATTCATGATCGTCAAGCTATTGACAAGCTAGAGATCAATAAAACCAGAGTCGCCACCGCGCTTTTATTGTTTCCAAGGGAAAAGGGAAAAAGTACGAACAAAATCCAAAAGTAAAAAGTTTTCAAATCAAAACTAATAAAATGTCAGAGATTACAGGTAAGAGGGTTGGTTACACAGAGGGAAGGTGTTAGCACCCAAAGTGTCCTAGGTACTCCTAGGGAGCCCTTTTTTGTGTGCATATGTATTTTGTACAAAGATATGTTTACAAACAAATAGAGTGAGGGGATGAGAAAAGAATTCATTAATTATATTTTTGTGTTTCACAAGACCTTCAGACTTGTGCCTACGTACCAACATAAAAATGAGGGATCAAAACCTCGTAGTTCGCGATACAAATTTCAAAGTGGATGCATTGCTTTTAACAAAATTAAGTTTGAAAGGCACAAAGGCCAGAAAATGGTTTGAGAGAGTTAGTTCTTTTTTGGCTTTTGAAAGTTTAGGTCAAATATAGTTAAGTCTATTTACAAGTTTGATTAAGAAAAGAAGTTTGAAAATGCAATGGCAAAAGGCTAAAGTTTCTAGTTTGCAAAGTGGTCAAAATTTAGAAAAATAACAAGTTCAAGAAAAGAAGTTTTTTAAAAGGAGGGAGAAAGTTTGAACTTAAAGAGATGGGGAGGAGATGAAGAGACTAATCCTATGCATAAAATTAAAAGTTAAGAGTTGAAAAGATCTGACCGATGAGTAGCAATCCAATAGGCAAGAATGCCATATAAAAACCCTAAATTCCCTTGGATATTAGAATCAAGCAACAAACAATGCATACAATATTAACTTGAATAGCAAGGCATCAAATAAAGATAGCCACATCCAAGTTTTAGCCATTCCATGATCTTCTTCAAATTTGCCCATGTAACAGATGAATTCTATAAGTCACAGGTTCAAAATAACAGCTTCACAATGATCATGTTGCAGGTGAACTCAAAGGGATCTTGAATGATGTATCAGATGAAGTTTCAAATTGCAATCATTTGGTTTCACAAAATTTGGCATTGACCAAGTCCTTTAGCACAGGGAGGTTGCCTAAATTCTAAGTCCAATTTGTTCAAGATCAAGTCAATAGTCCACACAAAAGTTTTTAGGGTTTTTGTTCTTATTATGTACATTAATGGTCCAAGACCACACAAACAAACAAAATATACACAAGCAAGATATATCACACAATATGGTCCAAATGGACAAAAGGGAAAATGACATTAACATAAACAATTAGAATGGTATGAATAATGGCAAATGAATAGAACTTAAAAATTAAAGTGAATTAAAAATAAAGGACTTGAAATTAAATGTTAGTTGTTAATGAGTTAGAAGTTAGTATTGTTTTGCTTTTGCTTTTAACTTTAAGTCATTCTTTGGAGAACACTCAACCCACTTATCACAAGCATGGATCCTTGAACCAAGACATCTTCCAAAGGAATGAAAAAAGACCAAGTTTTCATATAATACCATGAAAGAGGGGAGACTTACAATCTCACTAACTAGAATGCTATGCCTTTCTGTGTCACAAATTTAGCGCTATGTTAAGCAATCGTAATTGGACTTATGTAGAAGTCACAACTATTTGAGGTCGGGCAATAGAATATTGGTGTTAATGCATGTTAGAGACATAGTATAATAGACTACACTCATGAAATATACCACACACAAAAAGAATATGCAAAAGAGGTGGCCTAATCTCATCCATACTTATGTTGATTTTGCAATCAACTAGCCTTAATACTTAGAGATATCATAGGCCAAATGAGATGAATGCATAAAGAAGGGGAATGAGATGAAGAGGGAAGGGAATGGATCAAAATTCAAATTGGTCAAAGGAGGACTTTTACCAAATTAATATCATTCATTCATTTTGGGAGATGGAATATACATTCCATCAATCCCCTAAATCCAATAATATTAACTTGACAAAGTCAAATCAACTTTGACCAATGCCCAACAACAAGAGTCAAACTTATACAAGTCATCCCAATAGGTCAACATAATTAATTGGCATTTATTCAAATTAAAAATACTAAAATAATACATTTAAATTAAATATGGTTTGTCAAATTCCTAAAACCTCATCAAAACACCAAAGAAATGGCCATGAGATTTATCATAGGTCAAACAAGGTCAAAGGACCTTGGAGAAAAAAATTTCAGAATTTTTAAAGACTTAAAATTATTTTTAAACAATTAAAAACAATCACAAAATCAATTAAATCATGAAAAATATTAATAATGATCCAAAAAATAATTTTAATTCAAAATATGAAAGAGGAAATTATTTGAAATTATTTGGTGAAACTCTCATATCTTTTGGATCAATGTTAAAATTAATATGAATTAATGAAAATAAGCTAATTAAAATAAAAATAAAAAAATAGCAAAAAACGTGGACCACTTGATCTCCCTCATTAATTGAGGTGGCAGATCAAGTGGATCAGCGCGCGCTTTCCATGGTGCACTGCAGTCAACGCGTCATAGGCTTGGTATTTAAAAGCAACACACGAGATTAAAACATTTCAAACTCATCTAATGGCTCTGAACACTTCTAGCTCATCGTCGGAGCCAAAGGCCGGTCATCTTCACCGATGACCCTGGGCGGACTGGTTCAGTCATCACCACATCATAAATGACAAAAAAAGACATGATCTGAAAGATAAAATGATGTAGATCACGAATATCACCTCAATTTTAACTAACTCCACATATATGGGAAGATATGAGGAGTTGAATTTTGAGGTGTATCAACTGAGTTGCTTCGATTTGACCCCTAAGCAACTCAATCTTCTTGCCTACATTGGTAGGACTTCAGACAACCAAAGATCCAAGAGAATTGATGAGAATTGAGTGATAATCGAAGAGATGGAGTTTTCTGAAAATTACCTTCGATGTTGTGCATAACTTAATGTTGCTTGCTTCAAACACGACTTGATCACACTTGAGCACAGAGGTCATGTATTTATAGCATGAGGGAGTGATATTTGCACACTTAAAATTTTATCCAAATTTAACAATGTGAATGGAACGAGTGCATGGGCTTGTACAGGCCCATGAGGAAATGCATTAAGGTCCAAAATCAATCATGTTGAAGTCTAAATGAAGCTTGAATGGCAAGGCAATGTGAAATGAAGTTTGTACATTTGATTTCCTCTAATGACATAGCTCTGTTAAATCCAAATTCAGCCATAGCAAACCTCATCCAAAATGCATGAACTTGGGTTCTTTGGAAAGCTTGGATCAAGGGGAACAAGTTTGATGTTGAACACTTTTTCATTTGGAGCTTGGATCATGGTGAATTTTGAGGTGGAAGTTTGGAAATTTCAACATGTTGAAATTTTTTCTAAGTGTAAAGTCATATACCTCAATATTCCACCTTACTTAACTTTTTATGTGAGCTTCAAATGAGAAAAGTGTCTTTATAAAAGTTATAGCTCTTTCAAAGACATTAAAAATGGTACCAAATTTCCATATGATGGTAGCTTGAATATGCAAGAGGATATGTTCACTCTCCTTAGTGATGATGATGAAGTGGGAAGGACTGAAGAGAGGGATAGAAAAGTTGATGCCCTTGCTGAGAAAATTCGTGCCATGAAGTGTCAGAACTCTTTGGGATTTGATGTAACCAATATGGGTTTGGTTGATGGACTGAGGATCCCTTACAAATTCAAGTCGCCATCCTTTGACAAATATAATGGCACCTCTTGCCCTCGCACTCACGTGCAGGCTTATTACAGAAAGATCTCTGCGTACACTGATGATGAGAAGATGTGGATATACTTTTTCCAAGACAGCTTGTCTGGAGCGTCTTTGGACTGGTACATGGATCTGAAGAGAGAGACTGCTAGAAGCTGGAGGGATTTGGGTGAAGCCTTCCTGAGACAGTATAAGCACAACATGGATATGGCTCTGAGCAGAACCCAACTGCAGAGCTTGTCCCAAAAGTCTGGTGAAAGCTTCAAAGAGTACGCCCAGAGGTGGCGTGAATTAGCTGCAAGGGTGCAACCTCCGATGTTGGAGAGAGAGCTGACTGACATGTTCATTGGAACCCTGCAGGGTGTGTTCATGGACCGTATGAGAAGTTGCCCGTTCGGTAGCTTTTCAGATGTTGTAATCTACGGAGAGAGGACTGAAAGTCTTATCAAAGCAGGGAAGATTCAAGACCCGGGTTCTTCATCTTCAAGTTCCAAGAAACCATTTTCTGGGGCACCCCGAAGGAGGGAGGGTGAGACTATCGTTGTGCACAGTCGGAGAATACGAAAGAGGACAGTACCGTCAAGTCGCCGCTGTAACTATCCCAACAACTCAACCTCAGCAACAACAGAGAGGACCGTCACAATAACAACAACAGCAACACCAATTTCAACCAAGACAGAGAATGCCGGATCGTCGTTTTGATCCGTTACCACTGACCTATGCTGAATTGCTTCCCGAACTGCTCAGGTTGAGGTTTGTTGAGCATCGCACCATGGCTCCGGTAACAAAGATACCTGCTGGGTATGATGCCAATGTCCATTGTGATTTTCACTCCGGTGCACCGGGGCATCATATTGAGAATTGTCGGGCTTTCCATCATAAGGTCCAGGATTTGATTGATGCCAAGACAATCAACTTTGCTCCTGTTCCGAATGTTGTGAATAATCCTATGCCTCAACATGGCGGGCCTAGGGTGAATAATATGGAAAGTGAGGAAGCTGTGGATTTGGTAGTCAGTATTGATGAGGTTCAGACTTCGTTGCTTGTGGTAAAAGAACGTCTGTTGAAAAGGGGAGTGTTCCCGAGCTGTGATGAAAGTTGTTCAGATTGTGGTGATCAAGAGAATGGTTGTGGGAAGTTGAGAAGAGGTATCCAGGGTTTGATGGATGATGGTTGCCTACAGTTTAGTCGGGCTGTGAAAGATCGTGGGGTGGTATCAACTGTCACCATTTACTTTAAACCATCTGAGGATCCTGGACGTGCGCCAAGAACTGTTAGCGCACTCGTAACTATTGGTACTCCAGTGACCATATCTGCACCAGTGACGGTTGGTACTCTTGTCACCATTGTTGCTTCTGATAGAAGACCTGTTGAGAACAGTAGAGTGGTTCCTTGGAAGTATGATAATGCTTTCCGCAGCAACAGAAGGTCAGAAAGTCAGATCAGACCAGTGAATCAGGCCCTAGTGACCATTGATTTGTCAAACAAAACTCCCGTAACTGTTGGTCCGGCTGTGGACAATGTGGGAGGACCTGAAGGGTTTACTAGAAGTGGTCGTCTGTTTGCACCGCAGACTCTGAGGGATAACAATGTTGAGGCTCTTGCCAAAGCAAGAGGTAAACAAGCTATGGTTGAAGAAGGACCTGTACAGAAGGAGGCGCCTGAGGGTTCATTTGAGAAAGATGTGGAGGAGTTCATGAAGATCATTAAGAAGAGTGATTATAAGATTGTGGACCAGCTGAACCAAACTCCGTCGAAAATCTCTATCCTCTCGTTGTTATTGTGTTCTGAGGCACACCGTAACGCCTTGCTGAAAATGTTGAATCTGGCTTACGTGCCTCAAGAGATTTCAGTCAACCAGCTCGAGGGTGTTATTGCAAATGTGAGCACGAGACATGGTTTGGGGTTCACAGATCTGGATTTGACGCCTGAGGGTTGCAATCATAACAAAGCCATGCACATCACTATGGAATGCAAAGGCGCAGCGTTGTCGCATGTGTTGGTTGATACTGGCTCCTCGTTGAATGTGTTGCCCAAGAAGGCTTTGATTAAGCTTGATGTTGAAGGGGTTGTCCTCACCCCAAGTGATCTTGTGGTTCGTGCTTTCGATGGATCCAAGCGATCTGTTTTTGGTGAAGTCACGTTGCCAGTGAAGATAGGCCCGGAGGTATTTGATATTATCTTCTATGTGATGGATATTCAACCAGCATATAGTTTTCTATTGGGGCGTCCCTGGATACATGGGGTTGGGGCAGTGTCTTCAACTCTCCATCAAAAGCTGAAGTACGTATGGAATGGTCTGGTTGTGACTGTGTGTGGCGAGGAGGACATTCTTGTGAGTCATCTATCCTCTTTCAAGTATGTGGAGATGGATGGAGAGATTCATGAAACTCTGTGCCAAGCTTTCGAGACCATTGAGATTGAGAAGGTGGCTTTTGTGGAGCAGAAGAAGACAGGTGCCTCGATTGCGTCCTACAAGCAAGCTTTGGAGGTTGTCAACTCTGGTAACGCAGAAGGCTGGGGCAAGATGGTTGACATGCCCGTGAAAGAAGACAAATTTGGTATTGGTTACCAACCGCTTCAGTCAGAGCAGGGTGTTCAGAAAGGGCCGTGTACCTTCACCAGCGCTGGGTTGATGAATCATGGTGATGTCTTTGCAGCCGGTAGTGAAGACAACGACAGTGATTGTGATGTGGACAACTGGGTGCGCCCGTGTGCTCCAGGGGAGATGGTGAACAATTGGACAGCCGAAGAAATAGTCTAAGTTACTCTTCAGACAGAGTAATTTTCTTTTGTTTTTCATTCTGCACAAAACCCTACGTTCTGCCCAGGGCGTAGTGGTTCATTGTAGGGCCACATCATGTTTGAATTTTCAATGATTATCATTAATAAATGACGTTTTGCAAACAAATTTGTGCTCACTGTCTTTCTGTTTTTATTTTCATTTTTTTCAAAACAATAAAAATGGCAATGTTTTTTGTTTTTTTAACTTTCTTGAATTCTTTTCTAAAAAAAAGCATTAAACATCGTTCATGCAGAATCGATCTCGCAGACTCCACTAAAAACAGTTCTGTTATGGCTCAGTATGATTTCGATAATCCCATTTACCAAGCCAAAGAGGAGAGTGAAGAAGACTGTGAACTCCCCAAAGAATTGGCCAAATTATTGAAGCAGGAGGAAAGGGTCATCCAACCTCATCAGGAAGAGTTGGAGATTATTAATCTTGGTACCGAGGACGCCAGGAAAGAGATCAAGATTGGGGCTGCTTTGAAGGAAAATGTCAAGAGAGGGCTGATTGAAATGCTGCGAGAATATGTGGAGATATTCGCATGGTCGTATCAAGATATGCCTGGGTTGGATACAGATATTGTGGTGCACAGGCTACCTCTCAAAGAAGATTGTCCCTCGGTAAAGCAGAAGCTTCACAGAACTAGTCCTGATATGGCTGTCAAGATCAAAGAGGAAGTTCAGAAGCAGTTGGATGCGGGTTTTCTGGCAGTTACCAATTATCCCCCTTGGGTGGCCAACATTGTACCCGTGCCGAAGAAGGATGGTAAAGTCAGGATGTGTGTCGATTACCGGGATTTAAACAGAGCCAGTCCGAAAGATGACTTCCCATTACCTCACATTGATGTATTGGTTGATAACACTGCTCAATCCTCGGTTTTCTCTTTCATTGATGGATTTTCTGGCTATAATCAGATCAAGATGGCGCCAGAAGATATGGAAAAGACGACATTCATTACACCTTGGGGCACGTTCTGTTATAAGGTGATGCCATTTGGGCTGAAGAATGCCGGTGCTACCTATCAGAGGGCTATGACGACTCTCTTTCATGACATGATGCACAAAGAAATTGAAGTGTACGTGGATGATATGATTGCGAAGTCTCAGACAGAAGAGGAGCACCTGGTAAACCTGCAGAAGTTGTTTGAAAGACTGAGAAAGTTCAAACTGAGGCTGAATCCAAACAAGTGTACGTTTGGAATGAGATTCGGTAAGCTGTTGGGTTTCATTGTCAGTGAGAAAGGGATTGAGGTTGATCCAGCAAAAGTAAAAGCTATTCAAGAAATGCATGAACCAAGAACTGAAAAGCAGGTTCGTGGGTTTTTAGGGAGGTTGAACTACATTGCACGGTTTGTATCTCACCTAACTGCCACGTGTGAACCGATATTCAAACTGCTGAGAAAAGATCAAGCAATCAGGTGGAACAGTGATTGTCAAAAGGCTTTTGATAAGATAAAAGAGTATTTGCAGAAACCTCCAATCCTCATACCTCCAGTTCCTGGGAGGCCTCTGATAATGTACCTTTCAGTGACTGAGAATTCGATGGGGTGTGTATTGGGACAGCATGACGAGTCTGGTCGAAAAGAGCATGCAATATACTACCTTAGCAAAAAGTTTACCGACTGCAAAATAAGATATTCGCAGCTCGAGAAAACTTGCTGCGCTTTGGCATGGGCTGCTCGCCGACTGAGACAGTATATATTGAACCATACTACCTTATTGATTTCTAAGATGGATCCAGTGAAGTACATCTTTGAAAAGCCGGCTCTCATCGGACGTGTGGCTCACTGGCAGATGATTTTAACTGAGTATGATATCCAGTACACGTCACAAAAGGCCATCAAGGGTAGTATTCTGTCTGACTACCTTGCCGAGCAACCAATTGAGGACTATCAGCCGATGATGTTTGAATTCCCCGATGAAGACATCATGTATCTAAAGATGAAAGATTGTGAAGAGCCTCTTGTCGAGGAAGGACCGGATCCTGATGACAAGTGGACACTGATGTTTGATGGGGCGGTTAATGTGAATGGAAATGGTGTTGGGGCAGTACTCATCAATCCTAAAGGTGCACACCTACCTTTTTCTGCCAGGTTGACTTTTGAGGTAACCAACAATGAGGCTGAGTACGAGGCTTGTATCATGGGGATTGAAGAAGCCATCGATCTAAGGATCAAAACTCTGGACATTTATGGAGATTCCACTCTAGTGATTAACCAAGTCAATGGAGACTGGAATACTCATCAGCCGCATTTGATTCCTTATCGAGATTACACTAGAAGGATCTTGACTTTCTTCAAGACAGTGAAGTTGTATCATGTCCCCTGCGATGAAAATAAGATGGCTGATGCCTTGGCTACTTTGTCTTCTATGATCAAAGTCCATTGGTGGAATCATGTGCCACACATTGCTGTGAATCGACTCGAGAGGCCTGCATATGTGTTTGCAGCCGAGTCTGTTGTTGATGAGAAGCCGTGGTACTATGATATTAAGAAATTCCTCAAAAGTCAGGAATATCCTGAAGGAGCGTCTAAGAATAACAAAAAGACATTGAGAAGGCTAGCTGGAAGCTTTTACCTGAATCAGGATGATGTGTTGTACAAGAGGAACTTTGACATGGTTCTGCTCAGATGCGTGGATAGACACGAAGCAGACATGTTGATGCAGGAAGTGCACGAGGGATCGTTCGGTACACATGCAGGTGGTCATGAAATGGCCAAGAAGTTGTTGAGAGCCGGTTATTACTGGATGACCATGGGATCCGATTGTTTCAAATACGCTCGGAAGTGCCACAAATGTCATATCTATGCAGATAAGGTGCATGTACCACCAAACCCTCTGAATATCATGAATTCCCCTTGGCCATTCGTGATGTGGGGCATCGATATGATTGGGAAGATTGAACCTACTGCTTCTAATGGGCATCGTTTCATCCTGGTCGCGATTGATTACTTCACCAAGTGGGTGGAAGCGGCTTCATATGCCAATGTTACCAAGCAAGTGGTTGTCCGATTCCTTAAGAAGGAAATTATTTGTCGTTATGGGGTTCCCGAGAGAATCATCACTGATAATGGTTCGAATCTTAATAACAAGATGATGAAGGAGCTTTGCAAAGACTTCAAGATCGAACATCACAACTCTTCTCCTTACAGACCGAAGATGAATGGTGCTGTAGAGGCGGCAAACAAGAATATTAAGAAGATTGTGCAGAAGATGGTCGTGACGTACAAAGATTAGCATGAGATGTTGCCAGTCCAATCATTCTTCTCAGAAAGCAAGGAATTTGGGGGAAATTGAGGATATACGAGTCATAACAGAATTGGAAAATAGTGGATGCCGTGTTCACATTGCCAATAGGATAGTTTATTTCCTTTTTTGGCGCAATTACCTCTTCCTAGGAATTGCTTCTTGATGTATTTGCCTTTATAGGCCATTTTCAATCAATAAAAGTCGTTATTCAGTTAAATTGCTCTCTTGTTTTTATTTTACTGTTTTGTTTGCAAAAACATCCGAATTTTTGATAAACATTGCATATAAAAAACATGAAGGCTAGACAATAACGTGCAGAAAGATAAAGCATTTGAAAATCATTTTGAATGTTGAGTACACTTGGGTGTATCTTGTCCATACAATCCCCTGGGGCATGTATGTCTTGCTGTTTTGCAAGTTACTATCTTTGATTGCTGGCTAAAGCAGATGAGCCGCAGTTTGTTCAAATGTGTCTCAACACTGTCCAGTGGTGGGAGGAGTTGGGTTGTCCAAAGCCAGTTCAGGGCTTGTCCCCTCAGCGGTTTCGAGATCGGTGTTTCCTCAACAGCCAGGCCCGAAGGTTGCCCTATCCCCAGCAGGGTTGAGACTGTTAGTTCTCGAGCAAGTCTGAAGTGTGCTGTTTCCCCAGCAAGTTGGAAGGTTTTCATCTCCCCAGCGGAGGTTTGCATTGGTTGTTTCCCCCAGCGGAGTCCCCAAGCGGATCGAGTTCAGTGGAGATTGTCCCCAGTGAGGATTATCCATTCCCCAGCAGTAGTGCTATTCCCCAGCAGGGTGGAGATTGGAGTATTATTGGGTTCCTCAGCAGAGTTCCTCAGACTCCCCAGTGTTGTCCCTAGAGGGGACATTTTTTTATGCATTCATCATTTAGATAAGCATAGCATATTGCATCATTAATTGCGTAGCATTTCCATGAGTATGGAGCATTACGCTGTAAAATTCATGCATCAGCATTGCAAGCATATATTGGCCCTAAGCCGTGGTTACCATCCGAGAATGGGTTTATCGGAGGAGTTTAGCATCGCGACATTGGGTCGATTTCAGAATTTGGTTCCCCAGCAGGGTAGAGAGGTTGGTGTTTTCCCGACAGTTGACTCCCTAGTTGAGTTGGTTTCTTTGTCGTTATGAGAATGTCCGATCAGCAAGCATCCCCAGCAGAGTCGCCAGCTGTCGCATTACGCGAAAAACAACCGGCGGGAAAAGACACAGAGCCGCCACCATGCGTTATTTATCCCAAAGGAGGGAAAGGAAACGCTCGAAGTAAACCTGGAAAGGAAATGGTCTTACGACCAGAGATTGCAAGGATCGGGAGTCGGTTATGCGAAGGGAAGGTATTAACACCCCTACGCATCCATCGTACTCGACGGGATCCACGCTCAGAAAGAATAGAAAAAGGTTGCTAAATAACTGCTCAAAAACTGCACAAAACTGGAATAAAACACAGATGAAAGAAAACGGAGAAAGCGGACTCGACAGGATATCGCATCCTGGGCCTACGTAGTTTGTCAAACACAAACATCAGAGTCGACGTAGTTCGGGGGAACGGGAAACGTGCTCGCTAGGACATCGCATCATATGCATACATATCTTCTCTAACCAGAGTAAGAATCAGAGCACTCGTAGCTCGGCTAACGCACGCCAAAACAAAACGCTGAAAGAAGACGCTGAGACGTCAGAGCAAACACACAACCGGAAACGGAATGCCAATCGCTGGTCTTACATCCAACTCCACAAAAGAACATAGGAAACCAAAGGCCAATCGCTGGTCTTACATCAGACTCCGAACACACACACAAAACAGGAAATCGAAGGCCAATCGCTGGACTTACATCAGACTCCAAACAACCAAACGCAAACAGGAAACCGAATGCCAATCGCTAGACTTACATCAGACTCCTGACAAACAACAAACAAACGGGAAACCGAATGCCAATCGCTGGACTTACATCAGACTCCAAGTACACACACAAGAAGAAGAAGGGTCTCGATCGCAACTAGGGCAAGAGAAAGGGAAGGTCTCAATCGCAACGAGGGCGAGAGACAAGGAAGGATTAGTGTTAGTTGTCAGTCAAACTCGACAAGACATCGTATCTCGTGCCTACGTATCTCATCTGGACATGAGAATCAGAGTTGTCGTAGTTCGGCTAAACTATTTCTATTTGTTTGTGTTTTTTAGATGAACAACGTCACTACGCAATCTACCGGATGCTCGACCTTGGGAGACTTACTCACCTGTAGTAGAAGGAGTCAACGTGTCCTTAAGAGGGGATAATGTTTGTTTGTGTTTTAGGAAAACTCACGTAAGAAAGGAAGTCCTAGACGAAAGAACCGTGCTACCTTAATTGACATGCAAACGAGAGACTATGCGAAGTCTAGCAATCCTATGGGATACAATCACACCACACAAACACATACAACATGAAGTAAACACACCAACAAGGGGCTCAAACATCAAGGGTGAGGCTTTAGTCAAGGGGTCATATCAACCTCGACAAACAAGTCGGGCTTTAGTCAAGGGGTCATATCAACCTCGACAAACAAGCCAACTAGAAGGGTATCTGAGGGCTCTTAACCACTGACATTGACCGTCAGGGTGAGCATATGAAAGGTAATGAGGATTGGTCCTCATAGCTCTTAACCCGGGCTTGGGTGAGCTTCAATCAATGAAAACGTGGGAGTCCAGAATGAGGAACTCTACTCCACTTGACTGACTCTATATACAAGGATCTTGGGTGTTTATTCAAATGCATCAGCACGTAGTGCGAGCAAGATGAAAGACTCAACTGAATAGCAGGGGATTGATGGCAAATCCCTTCTATCTGCCAATTGCCTCTTCACTTAGGAGGACTTGAAGTACATGGCACAAATATAAACAATCACAAACATTGCCTCTTAAGGAGGACTTCAGCCAAATGCCTGCCAAACATAAACGACAGGGCTTCCAGACTACATGGAGTTAGAGAGATTACCTAAGTAGTAAACCAACCACAAGCAAAGCAAAGCAACTCAAGTAATGAGTTAAAGCTACTAAAGTACCTATAAGAAAATCAAACAAGTCAATATTCACATTCAGACAAACTAAACAAACAGTCAACAGTGAGACAACCAATATACATAATGTAAGTCAACAACTCAAGTGAGTTAGCCACCCAAGGACCTACAACACAATTAAGATTAGTTAAACAAAGAAAATTTTATCTCAAGCAAGGAGATCACATCATCCCTTAGGACTTATTGCTTGAACCTGAAAGGCAAAGCTCAAATTGTGAGTACAAACCACTAGCACCAAGGCTAGGGTCAAAGGTAAGGCAAAAAGTCAAAACAGCAACCAATATTCAACATGTAGCACATTTAATCTATCATGAACATGTCCTAAAAAGGACCAAGTCAAAAGCATTAAGCAAAGTCATCTCATGAGCAAAATATGGCAAAGACAATTTCAAAGCACACAATTGGACATCAAGAATCAAAATTCCATATTAAAACAGAAATGAATCAAACAATCCTTGATACTGTGGGAGATTCTGATTCTGAATCAAACAATTGGACATTGCTGGCTAAGAAGAAGAAGAAGACTAGAAGATCAGGAGGCCTTATAAATCTGGGAAGAAGATTCAGAGGCCCTATCAAGACAAAGGAACAGGTTGATGATTATGAGTCTGAAAATTCTGAGAAAGAGGGAGGTAGTCTCCATGATACTGTGGGAGATTCTGATTCTGAAGCAAATTATTGTCATGATCCTAATGAAGATAAGTACAAGATGTTGGTGGATAGAATGAATGCTATGGAGTTACAAAAATCTTCTGGGCTGGATTTTGAAGATCTGAGTCTAATATCTGGAGTGGTTATACCTATTGGTTTCAAAGTTCCTGCTTTTGTGGTGTATGATGGTGTCTCATGTCCCAAGCTGCATTTAAGATCCTATGTCCGGAGGATTCAACCACATACTGCTGATAAGAAGTTATGGATTCATTTCTTCCAAGAGAGCTTGTCTGGAGCTCAATTGGAATGGTACTATCAATTGGAGAGTGTCAATATCCTTGATTGGAATGATCTTGCTGAGGCCTTCTACAGGCAATACCAATACAATGCTGATTTAGCACCTACTCGCATGCAGCTACAAAGCATGTCAATGGGTGCTAAGGAGAATTTCAAGGAGTGTGCCCAGAAATGGAGAGACCTGGCTGGCAGAGTTCAACCTCCTCTGACTGACAGGGAGCTAGTGGATATGTTTATGAGTACGCTGAATAGTCCTTTCTATAGTCACCTCATTGGAAGCTCATCATCTGGTTTCACTGAGCTGATAATGACTGGAGAGCGTGTGGAAAGTGGCATAAGAAGTGGTAAGATACAGGTGGGTGCCTCTTCATCAAGCATTGCAAAGAAGCCCCCTAGTGGAAAGAAGGAGTCTAATGCTGTGTATGGTCAACCTGGCCGTAACAGAAGTCACCAATCCGTAGGAGCAGTTCACATTTCTAATCCTACTCCTGCAACACCAGAGCTACCACAGAGTAATCAACAGAAGCCTAGAAGACAATTCACCAAGATCAACATGTCACTGGCCCAAGCCTTGCAACACATGTTGAAAGGGGAACTCATTACTTTGAAGGACCCTCCTCAGAATCCTAATACTTCCTCTCCTCGGTACAATCCTAATGCACGATGTGCCTATCATTCTAATTGTCCGGGACATGACACCAACAATTGCTGGGTGCTGAAAAATAAGATTCAAGATATGATTGAAGCTGGGGAGATTGAATTTGACCCTCCTGGGACTCCAAATGTGATTACTGCTCCCATGCCCAATCATGAGAAGACTATTAATGTTGTTGATGAAGTTTCATATGTTTCCTCAGTAGCAGATGTGACTACTCCCTTATCTATTATCAAGAAGAAGCTGGTGCAGGCTGGATTCTTTCCAGGTTGCAACGAAGACTGTTTTTATTGTGCCTACAAACCTGATAGCTGCTGGAAGTTGAAAGATGGTATTCAACGCCTCATGGACAATTACACTATTGTTTGAGAAAACTCCTTCTGTGGAAAGTATGTGTGAACACCTAACTCGAGGTAAGAAGTTTGAAGATGTGGATATGGTTGATAAAGTGTCAGTGAAGATTACCTCCAAAGGCCCTGTCAAGATCACTTCCAAGGGTCCTATCAAAATTACTGCTGAAGGCCTGGTGAAGACTGTTGCTGAAGTTAGAGTGCCTCCCATGATTATTACCACTTCTGCCCCTATTCCTTATACTTCTGATAAAGTTATACCCTGGAATTACGGTTCTGATGTTTATATCCATGGTGTTAAGCAGGAACCTTTGACTGATACACCTGTTACGTACTGATGATAACCTTGATGTTGATAATATTGCTGGATCTAGTAAGATCACCAGAAGTGGAAGAATTTTCTCTCCTCCAGCTACCTCAAAAAATACAGTTCTTCCAACTACTACCTCCACTTCTGAGCCAAGTACTGATGCTCGAGGCAAAGGTCCTGTGGTTGAACATGTGCAAGCTGAAGCATCGACTGCTGAAAATATCTCTAAACAGATGGAAGAAGTGCTGAAGATCATTCGTAAGAGTGATTATGATATTGTTGACCAGTTGGGGCATACTCCCTCCAAAATTTCCATGTTGTCTTTGTTGCTGTGTTCTAAGGCTCATGCTAAAGCCTTGATCAAATTCTTAAGGACTGCTCATGTACCAAATGAAATTTCTGTGGATCAATTTGAAAATTGTGTTGCACATCTGACTTATGATAATGGGTTAGGTTTTTCTGATGCTGACTTGACTCCTGCCAAAAGAAACCATAACAGAGCTTTACATATCTCCATTGAATGTAGGGGCACTACCTTGACTCATGTGTTGATAGACAATGGCTCTTCATTGAATGTACTTCCCAAAGAGGTTCTGAACAAGCTCAGTCCTGAAGATGCTGTCTTAAGACCAAGTAATATAGTGGTGAGAGCCTTTGATGGTTCAAGAAGAGTGGTGCATGGAGAAATAGATCTCCCGATCAAAGTAGGCTCTCAAGTCTTCGATTCTACCTTCTATGTAATGGATATTCGTCTTGCGTACTCTTGTTTGCTTGGGCGCCCCTGGATCCACGGGGCAGGTGCTGTGACCTCCACTCTACATCAGAAGCTGAGATATCCAGTGAAGGGAAAGATCGTAACTGTTTATGGAGAGGAAGAATATATGGTCAGTCATGTGAATACATTTAAGTATGTTGAAGTGGAAGGTGAATATGTTGAGACTCCTTGCCAGACATTTGAAGTAGTTCCTTGGGTCGTTCCCGCTACTAAAGCTCCTCCTGTGGTTAAAAGAGTTCATGTGGTTACCAGAGTACCTCCTACAATGGCTTCCCTCAAAGATGCTAGAGCTGTGGTTGAAGAATGTGGTTGTACTATTTGGGGTCAGCTTCCCGACATTTCTTACAAGTCTGACAAGTTTGGTTTGGGTTTCACTGCAGAGTCCCAGAAGGCTGTTCGTCGTGCTCGTGCTATTCATATCACCAATCAAGGGAACATGAAAGATCAAATCAATGCCGTGGGTGACTATAATGAAGACTACAATCTGGATAACTGGATTTTTCCTACTGTGGGTGATGGGCTCAACAATTGGAAGACTGAAGACGTTATTCCTATCTCCTTTAGTCAGGAGTAAATACTATTACTGCGTTGTTATTTTTAAGCCTTGTGCCTTACCCGGGGCACAATGGTATGCTTGTTTCGGGATGTCATTTCATTTGCATACTTCATTCAATAAAAATCAATGGACGTTTCGTTTTCGTAAATATTGGGCTCTTTGTTTTTCTTTTATTTTATTTTCATCAGCTATGTGTTCTTACACACACCCACATCACTAAAATGCAGATCCTCATCCACCCTGGATCTTGTTGATAACAGTTCTACTATTGCCAATTATAATTTCGAGAATCCAATCTATCAAGCTGAAGATGGAAAGGATGAAGATTGTGAAGTACCTGTAGAGCTTGCTAGGTTATTACAACAAGAAGAGAAAGTTACACAGCCGCATGAGGAATCAATTGAGGTTGTAAATCTGGGTACTGAAGTAGACAAGAAAGAAGTCAAAATAGGAGCAGGCTTGGAAAACAGTGTCAAAGAAAGATTGAGTCAGATGTTACGTGACTATGTAGAGGTTTTCGCTGGAAAAATCAAGAGATGATATAGAATGATGAATGTCAAGAATCTTTTGACAAAATCAAGAAGTATCTCCAAGAACCTATAAATCTGATGCCACCAGTTGAAGGAAGACCTCTAATCATGTATTTGACCGTGTTAGAAAATTCAATAGGGTGTGTGTTGGGGCAACATGACGAGTCTGGTCGAAAAGAGCATGCAATATACTACCTTAGCAAAAGGTACCGACTGTGAAACAAGATACTCCCAGCTCGAGAAAGCTTGCTATGCTTTGGCTTAGGCTGCTCGCCGACTAAGACAGTATATGTTGAATCATACCACTTTATTGATTTCTAAGATGGATCTTATCAAATATACATCTGAGAAACCTGCTCTCTCCGGAAGAACAACAAGATGATTGCTGAACTCTGCACGCAGTTCAAAATAAAACACCATAACTCTTCTCCGTACCGGCCAAAGATGAATGGCGCCGTGGAGGCTGCTAATAAGAATATTAAGAAGATTCTACAGAAGATGACTGTTACTTACAAGGATTGGCACGAGATGTTACCATTTGCTCTTCATGGTTATCGTACTACAATACGTACTTCAACAGGGGCAACCCCATTCTCCTTAGTCTATGGTATGGAAGCAGTTCTGCCCATTGAAGTTCAGATCCCTTCCTTAAGAATCATGAAGGATGCAGGCTTGGATGAAGATGAGTGGATTCAGACTCGACTCGACCAGATAAATTTGATTGATGAGAAGAGGTTGGCAGCTGTTTGTCATGGTCAGATGTACCAGAAACGGATGATCAAAGCTTTCAATAAGAAGGTTAAGGCAAAGGTATATCAGGCTGGTGACTTGGTAATCAAGCGTATCATACTATCACAGGGTGATCCTAGAGGCAAGTGGACTCCTACATATGAAGGACCATTTGTGGTCAAAAGAGTATTCTCAGGAGGTGCCATGATGCTTACTACTATGGATGGTGAAGACTTTCCACAGCCTGTAAACGCAGACATAGTTAAAAAATACTACGCATAAAAAGAGACCCGCTAGGTTGACTGGCCTAGGCAAAAATAAGGGCATCCCGGCAAACCAAAAGGGTTCGGGCAAAAATTAGGGATATATATAAAAAAAATGTACACCCGGCAAGTCGAAAACCTGAAAAGGCGGCTTGAGCAAAAAAGGGTATCCCGGTGGATTGAAAACCTGAAAGGGCAATCCAGGCAAAAGTTAGGGATTAAAGCGTATGACTATGTCTCGTTTGGATCACTCATGTAACTTCAACTGATGGTGCTACCTAAATCAAGTTCAAACAGATAAAGATCAATCCAATCGTTTCTGTCTCAACAGCAGAAGATGAGATATTTGAAGATAATGGCAATAGTAGAATTGAAACTCAATAGGATCATTTTTCACATAGCTGTTTTCTTTGTTTTATAAAAAATTTACGACGAATTCCTCTTACTAGGATTTCTGTCTCCTTGTACAAACTTGCCTATGTATAGGTCACTTTGTGATATAAATAAAATTTCATCTTTGAATCCAGATTTACTTTTACTCTATTTACATAAGCGAAAACGTCCATTGGTTGTGTTTGAATGTATGTATGCTTTTGAATACGATTGATGTTTACCAGAAATGCATAAAATGCAGTAATAGTATTTACTAAGGACGAACGAGGGTAGTAGTTCAACGAAGCTTCGCCGGTTCATCCCCACTACAAATCCCCAGTAGAGCAAATCTATCTTTATAGATGCTTCGAATTACGTCTCCCCTTGAATTTATGTCCATCTCTTTTATCCTCAGTCGGGATACTCAGGAACTTATTCCTTCAATAGAAGTACGACGAACGAATACGGGAAGTGACAAATACTATACTATCAAACAAGACGGGAACGAGTTCCTCATATTCTTCAGCAACGAATCGGGATTTATTTTCCCTAGCCAACAGTTGTTATACAAAGATATCCGGACGCTTCAGGCCGCATGATTCATGCATACATCATTTACATCATACCATGGCATATCCATAAGTGCATAATACATTTACTTAGATGCACCATGCCATGCATGCATACATATTGCATAAACTAACCTTTTCCTTGCAGGATGGTTATATACAGATAAAATACTATCAACAATTCACAACAGGTCAGAAACGATCTATACGAAGATCTAGTGCTGATACTTAATCATTACTCAAGGTGTCCTTGGATAGTAGGCAAACGGTCTATACGAAGATCTATTCCCTAGTCCAGGATGTTTTCAGGAGAGTTAATCCTGATACTCTTTTGTCCTCGGATAGTAGGCAAACGGTCTATACGAAGATCTATTCCCTAGTCCATGATATTTTCAGGAGATTTCATCCTGATATTCTTTTGTTCTTGGATATTAGGCAAACGGTCTATACGAAGATCTATTCCCTAGTCCAGGATATTTTCAGAAGATTTAATCCTGATATTCTTTTGTTCTTGGATAGTAGGCAAACGGTCTATACGAAGATCTATTCCCTAATCCAGGATATTTCCAGAAGAGATAATCATCACGAAGATTTATTTCTACTGGTCTATTCAACAATTCAAAACAGTTCAGAGACGATCTATACGAAGGTCTAGTGCTGATACTTAATTCAGAAAGAAATCGCCACGAAGATTTGGTTCTGACACTTAAATTAAAAGTATGTTCTTAGATACGATTCAGAGACGGCCTATACGAAGACCTAGTACTGATATCCAGTATCAACATCAAGATATTATCACCTCCTGATATTATGGATGGCATCTATAAGCCCATCTCCAGTTCTTCCAAGTGGCATCTTCAAGCCCACTTAAGCATATACAACCAGTCATCAGTGTTACTTTACGCACCGGCGAGTGCAAATTTTTGGGCTTTTGTGTTCAATCCCCTTCAACCTTCCAAGTCACGAATGGCACACAGGCCAATCTAACTCCTCAGGTTTCAGAAAATTGAACAGGGGCAGCTGTTGCACCCCAAAATTTGCCCTCTATTTTTAACTCTAACCAATTTTTTGTTTCACATTCATTTGCATCATCTTCATAGCATAACATTTTTTTCTGTCTTAATATTAGCCGGAATAATTTCTCGGAATTTACAAACAGACTGGTCAAATTAACTTTTTAACTGTGCCTAAAATTAGTCAACGAAAAAATGTCAAGTTTAAGTTTGCAAATGTCGGTAACATTAATCTGCGGTTCACGTGGTTTAATTTGACATGCTAAAAATATTTTTACGACTATTTTTGGTCATATGTTGATCAGTCTGAGCAGTTTAAACGGTCATAATTTTTATTTCAAAATCCGACCAAACGCTGTATTTTTCCGAGTCATTTATTTCGCGCTGATTATTTTGACGTGTTCATTTTATTTTTTCGAGCATTTTGGTGCCCGACTTTTATTTTTTTTTAGTCTATTTATTTTTATATTGGGTCTAGAATAAATAAATAGGTTAATTAGTTTTTATTTTAATTTTAACTATTTTAATTATTTAACTTTATTCATTTTTTAATTTAATATTGGGTTTCAAAATAAACTTAGGCCCATTATCATTAACCTAATTTGTTCCTATATATATTTACTAGCATGACTGATAGAGAGAGGCCAAAAAGACAGAACAAAAAAGAGAAACCGAGAGTGGCTGATCTATACTATCGTACACACAGTTTGGTAATAGTTTATATATGATATATACTTTATCTATTTTGTTGATATATTTGTTACTGTGTTTCAAATACATGTTCATATGTGTGACTGTGTTATGTATTCCAGATACATGCGGTTTGGTTAAATATATCAGGATATCGCCGTTTTGCTTTTTTTATGCACATAAGTATAACATGTATAATAATTTGGTTCATTGTATTATGTATTTGATGTGTTTGTTTTTATATAAGTTTTACATGTCTCATAATATATAATATAATATAATAATAATTTTTTTGTTAATAAAAATGCATATGGATCATATAATATATAATTTATAATATGTAACTAGTGTGTTAAATATATATATATTTCTATTTCATGTTATAATTTGATTATGTTTTCGGATCGGATCGTGTCAATACGCCGTTTTCACATATACGTGTATGAGGCGTGACATTTGTGTTATCCGATCCAGTTGCGATAATCGCAATTTTGCGCTAGCAACGCCGTTGTTTTTTTTTAATTCATATTTTTTTTATATACATATATTTAGATCTGCACATTTTTTTTCATAACTAACTACCCTGATTTTTCCTAAACCCTGACAATTTCGCCACAAACTCTAAATTTCAAACCTAAAACTTTAACCGTGTTGTTTCCTCTAAACCATAAACCTTTTCTTAAACCTTAACAAACCTTATTATTATTTCCTATTTTCGCTCATATTTATGTTATTCATACACTCTAACTGCTTCGCCCTTGTAATATTTTAAGTTTTAACTTGTAATATTTTCAGTTTTACTTTTCGCCATCTTTGTTATGTAACTGCACCAAAGCGTTGTAATAATTAGGGTTTTATTTTCTGCCATTTTATTTTTCTGCCATTTATTTTTCTGCCATTTAAATTCCTGCCATTGATCCTATATTAACTGCGTGGTTTAGTAATGTAGGGCGTGAAAACCTACTAAATTAATTATTTAATATTTTTCTATAACCTTTATATTTTTTTGTAAATAAATAATAAATACTAACTATTTTAATAACTTTTTTTTTATTACTTACTTATAATAATAAATCCTTATATATTTTGTAAATAAAATCTAATTGACTACTTTTCTAATTGAATAATAATAATAAACCTATTAATCTAATAATTTGATATTTTCTATAATCTTTATTTATTTTGTAAATAACTAACTTAATATTTTTCATATAACTCTTTATTTTATAATTTGTACATTAATGTATTTTAAATTCTTTTATTATTACTAATTTATTTTAAACTCATATTTTTCTAATAACTTCTAAAAAAATCTAACTTGTTTAATCTAAAATAATTTCTTTTAAAATTCTAACCTTTTTATTATCACTTTATTATTATTGTTATTTTATTATGGCTTTATTACCATTGTTTATTTATTATTTTATTATTATTTGCTTTTATCTATTCTATTTTTGCTTCATTATTTTCCTTATTTTAATTTTGTTTTATTTATAATATTAGGAACAAATGTATAGGTTGTAAATTTATTCTTTCTCGCCTGATTATTATGTATCTGTCCCATAGCCATGTAATAGTTTAGGAATTTATTTTTCTTGCTTTTATTTTTGTAAATATTTATTGCGTGGTTAGTAATTTAGGGAGTGCAAAAAACTAACTGTAAATAATTGAACTTAGAAAATTAAATTCAAGACAAATATCTGAAAAATAACACTCACACACGTAGGTCGATCTTTGATCGCCATCTGTACTTCCTAGGGTATTCCTCTTGGTTGCCTTCTTTAAATGGTCAAGTCCCTCGAAAATAGGGGTGTCTTAAGCAAAGTTCCTTCAAACAGAAAAATCATCAAGTCCCTATAAACTTAAAAGATCAAGTCCCTACGAGGTTGCCTACGATATAATGATCTTGTCCCTTCGGTAAATATGATGATAGTCCCTACGAGTTGCTAAAGACACCCCTTATGTTGCCTTCATTGACCATACGATGACCCTACGCCCGTCCCTTAAACACATCCAAGGTAATGACTACCTATTCCTTAATAATAGGGACAGTCTTACCATTGAAAGAATATACGAGAACACGAAAGACTTGATCTAGGGTAGGTATCTCATAGTTACTTGCTCACACTTTTCAAAATTACTTTTACACCTCACAATTTCTAAACTAGGCTTTGTATACACCCATACGAGGGTCATTACAAAGTACTTAAAGAAATTTTTCTAATCACACACTACACTCTTGCAAACAAACAAAGTGAGCTAAGTAACTAAGAGCCCATGGATAACCATGGATATAAAGGGTGCTAATACCTTCCCTTTGTATAACCTACCCCCCGAACTCAAAAATCTTTTTAAGGTCTTTCCTGTTCTTTTATGTCCTTTCCTTTTGGATAAAATAAAAGTCGGTGGCGACTCTTGCTATCCGCAATATTTAACTAAAGTCAGTTCTCCCATCGTGTTACACACGGATGTCGCATCCACTACATACGTATCTCATCTGAATATGAGAATCAGAGTCTTCGTAGCTCGGCTACCTATGGGTTAAGGGGAAGTGTGCTCGCTAAGACATCGCGTCTTATGCCTACGTATCTCATCTGGAATGAGAATCAGAGCAGGTCGTAGTTCGGCTAACTATGGGGTAAGGGTTGTATTTTTGGGTGAACGGCGTTACTACGCAATCTACCAGATGCTCGACCTTTGGAGACTTACTCGCCTGTAGTAGAAGGAGATAACGTGTTCTTAGAAGAAGAAAAATCAATGAGTTATTGGTGTTTTAGGGATGCTCATGCAAAAAGGCAGTCCTAGACGAAGGAACCGCGCTACCTTAATTGTCATGCAAACAAGAGACTATCAAATCATACAAAACAAACATGCATAAAGTAAACACGCCAGCAAGGGGCTCAAACATACAGGGGTAGGGCTTTAGTCAAGAGGGGTCATATCAACCTCGACAAACAAGACATTGAACGTCAGGGTGAGCAGATCAAAAGGGTAATGAGGATAAGACCTCATAGCTCTTAACCCCGGACGGGGCGAGCTCATGACAAGGTGTGGGGGTTCAAAAAGGTGGAACCCTCTCCATTGACCGACCGGACAAAAGATCTTGGGCTTTTGTTCTGAAGCATCGACACATAGTGTGATCTTAAAGAACGACGCACTGAATAACGGAGGATTGACTACTAATCCCTTTTATCCGTCAATTGCCTCTTCAAGGAGGTCTTTAGCACTGGTGCCTCTTTTGGAGGTCTTTGGGCACAAAAATAAACACACAAAAACATTGCCTCCTATCGAGGTCTTCCAGTTAAGAAAGTGGTAAAATGCGAGAAAAATAAAGGGATCGAGAGATCTACCGTACGGATAAAGATCCGAAGTAGCAACTAAGAAATAAGAAACCCAAAGACCCTTCCAAGCTAAACACCATCAAAGAAAGCGAGTCAGTACAGGTAATCGGATTAGACCTCCAGGTGGTATCCCACAAATAAAGTGGAATACCAAGCAAGCTATCCCTGCAAGAGTATGTGAGCCCTCACAAAAACTCAATAAATGGGTTAGAGTAACAGTATGGAATCAGGAGAAAACAATGTCAGGACAAACACAAAACAGGTTAGAGCAAACAGAAAACACAAATGTTGTCGCGATCGTCGCTGCATCGCCTAGCGAAAGCTTAGCGAAGCTTCGCTGCAGGCTCGCCTAGCGAAGGTGCTAGCGAGCGCCTACGGGTTCTGGATTTCCCATTGATAACAGTACGATTTTAGGGACTCCAAACCCTATGGCATCCATCTCAGAAATTAAGTGATCAAAACATTCAAGGTATTGTTTACACATTCATACACATCTGAACCCGTGGGCAAAACCTAACGTTACCTCATACATTCAGAGTATTCAAATTCAAATCATAAAGTAAAAGGAATAAGGGCAAACCTGATTGGAGGGATCGATTAAACTCGAAAGGCACGGCTGGGTTTGCAAGGCAATGTCAGGGTTTGCGTGGGATGGAGGTGAAAAAGTGTGTGAGTCAGAATGAACTTTTCAGAGTTGTCTGGAGGTTGCTGCAGATTAGTTCGTAGGTTTCCCTTCTGCCTCTTTTCTCTCTCTTGTTCTCCAGTGTTTTGTTCTACTGAAACTCTAGTATTTATAATCTGATTTCCTTGGCTTGGTGGGCTCAGAATCAAGCCCAAAATTTTCTATTTTATTTTCAGAAATGCGCGCGCTTCGCCTAGCGAAGGATCTGCTCGCCTAGCGAGCATGATAGTTCTCTTCGCTAAGCGAACCATTCTGCTCGCCTAGCGAGCATGACAGTTCAGGCTCTGCTTTTCGCTCCTTCAAGATTAGTGTTTGAATGATGAATAGGCCCTGTTTGAACCTGTTGGAAGTAACTCAAGTCTTTCCCTTGTGTTGACTTATCACCCGGATAGAATCCACAAAGTGTCTTGGATGATATTCAAGCTTCTTGGATCTGATCCTGATTGACATGATGAAATGTAATATGAAATGCTAAATGACCTAAAATGAATGCATGAATGAGGAGGGAAAATTTTGGGGTGTTACACATGCTAACATTAGGTAGATGTTCCCCTTTGTAAATCCTAACACATGGGTCCATATTGCATGACAACTCTAGAGCAGAGCCTCCCCACTTTTAGACCTTCCGTGCGTCTCCGATCTTGTGGCATGTCAGTCCGTTCTATTGCAAAGAGGTAACTGTCTAAGCTCGATTCAGCGAGCTGCGAAACCTACTGCTAGGACGTTGAACACACTGCCCACCCTCCTTTGACACAGCTGGTGTCCTCTTTTGTAAGTCCATGTTCAGATGGCAATCCTTAACCCCTAGTTAGTCGAACTACGACAACTCTAATTCTCATGTTCAGATGAGATATGTAGGCACGAGACGCGATGTCTTGCCGAGTTTGACTGACGACTAACAACTAATCCTTGCTTGCTTTCGCCCTTGCTGCGATTCTTTTCTCTCGCCCTCGTTGCGATCGAGACCGTCCCTTTCCCTTGCCCTAGTTGCAATCGAGACCCTTGTTCCTGTAGTTAGTCGAACTACGTTTTGCTCTGATTGGCATTCCAGATGAGATACGTAGGCATAAGACGCGACGTCTTACCTAGCACACTTATCTTTAACCCATAGGTAGCCGAGCTACGAAGACTCTAATTCTCATACTCAGATGAGATACATAGGTAGTGGATGCGACATCCTTGCGAGTCATTTTCTTTTAACCTTCCTTTTAGTAAATAGTACTTTAGATATACCTACACCCTTTAGACTAGAACAACACTTATGAAAAGGGCTCCCTAGGAGTACCTAGGATGTTTTGGGTGCTTAAAACCTTCCCATTGCATAACCAACCCCCTTACCCAGATCTCTGACATTTTTTACTAGTTTTTTATTCGATAAAACTTTTAGGTTTTTGTTCGCTTTCTAACCATTTCTTTGGATAAATAGAAGTGCGGTGGCGACTCGACTTGTATGGTTTACCTTGGATTTAGTCAGTATCTCTAATGGTAACGAATATCCCGCTACATATGTCTCAGAAAGATAAGGAGACATTTAAAGAGTACGCACAAAGATGGAGGGAGTTGGCTGCCCAGATCACTCCTCATTTGGAAGAAAAAGAGATGACAAAGATCTTTCTAAAGACCCTAAGTTCATTTTATTATGAACGAATGATTGCTAGTGCCCCCAGTGACTTTACCGAAATGGTAAACATGGGGATGAGGCTTGAGGAAGGAGTCCGAGAGGGACGTTTGTCAAAGGATGAGGCGTCAACGAGTAAGAGGTATGGCAGTAGTTTTAGCAAAAAGAAGGACAATGAAGCGAATGCAATAAGCAATGGGAGGCAGAGGAGGCCTCAAATTAGAAAGAATCCAACATCCCATCAACATCATCATCATCAAGTATCTTCTGTTATCCCAGTATTTTCTAATCAACAATCAACACCAACTCAACAATAACAATGTCAACAATAACAACCGCAATAACGAGCGAACACCTACAACAACAATAGTACCAACAACAATCATCACCAACAAAACTTTGAGAGGAAGAAGGTCTCTTTCGACCCGATTTCTATGTCTTACGCAGAATTATATCCATCCTTAGTTCTCAAGAACCTGATTCAACCAAGAAACCCGCCACAGATTCCAGAGCCACTTCCTTGGTAGTATAAACCTGAGCTCCTTTGTGCTTTTCATCAAGGAGCACCCGGACATGATATTGAGAACTGTTATCCACTCAAGTATGAGGTTCAAAAGCTGATGAAGAGTGGAATGGTATCCTTTGAGGACCGTGCGCCGAACGTGAAAGCAAACCCGTTGCCCGCTCATGGGAACTCTTTTGTGAATATGGTGGATGGTTGCGCTGGAAAATTCAAAGTTTTTGATGTGCATTTTATCAAGAGGTCCTTAGTGCAGATGCATAAGGATGTTTGTTTGGTAAGTGATTGTGAGCACGACCATGATGGTTGTGCTGTTTGTAGTGTTAATCCGAGGGGTTGTGAAGTTGTGAAAAGGGACATCCAACGACTGATGGATGAAGGCATGATTCAAATTGTTCAATTCCTTCATGTATATGACGATGTAAATGTCATAGTGACCATTTTCAAGCAGCCAGAGAGGTTGGTAATTCAGTACGGCAGCATCAGCAGTAACAGTGTCAGCAATAGATCAGTAACACCGTTGGTAATACGGTTAGCAGGCCCAGTCTCGTATTCATCTGGTAAAGCTATACCATATCAGTATAATGCTACAATGATAGAGGGTGGCCAAGAGGTTCCATTGCCTACGACTAGCTCAGTGGTGAGCATTGCTGATGTTACCAAGGTGACCCGCAATGGTCGTGTGTTTGGGCCGGTGTTCCCAAAAGATAAGGAAGAATCAGTTGTTGGAAAGAAGGTAGAAGTACCTGTTATAGATCCAATTGGTGCTTCAGAGGGTAAGTCTGGTGAATCCAACGGTGCGAAGGCCAACAATGATGATGAGGTACTTCGATTGATTAAAAGAAGTGAGTTTAATATGGTGGAGCAGCTGTTCCAAACCCCCTCAAAGATCTCAGTGTTGTCTCTGCTCATGAATTCTGAAGTGCATAGAGAAGCACTACAGAGAGTTCTGGAACAAGCTTTTGTAGAACATGATGTTACAGTGGATCAATTTGATCATATCGTGGCTAACATCACTTCCTGCAATAATCTCAGTTTCTGTGATGAAGAACTCCTTGGGGAGGATAGAAACCATAATCTGGCTTTGCATATTTCTATGAATTGCAAAGAGGATGCTTTGTCAAATGTGCTTGTTGACATCGGGTCGTCGTTGAATATGCTTCCAAAGTCAACTATGTCAAAGTTATCTTATCAAGGAACGCATATGAGGTATAGTGGTGTAATCGTCAAAGCTTTCGACGGTTCACGCAAGACAGTTATTGGTGAAGTGGACCTTCTAGTTAAGATAGGTCCGAGTGATTTTCAGATTACTTTTCAAGTAATGGATATCCACCCGGCCTACAGTTGCTTGTTGGGAAGGACATGGATCCATGAGGCAGGAGCTGTTACCTCCACATTGCACCAGAAACTCAAATTTGTGAAGAATGGCAAGCTAGTGATTGTTGGTGGAGAGAAAGCGATGTTGGTTAGCCATTTGTCATCTTTCTCTTACGTGGAAGTTGAGGATGAGGTTGGAACTCCGTTCCAAGCCTTATCTATTACCGCTGAAAAGAGAGTTGGGGCATCGATGTCCTCATTGAAAGATTCTAAGAAGATTGTGGAAGAAGGCAATGTTAATCAGTGGGGGCGCATGGTAGAGGTATCCGACAATAAAGGTAGAACCGTTTTGGGGTTCCAGCAAGGTTCATCAACTGCAAGGACTGAAGATATGCAACTTAGCTTATGTAGCGGAGGGTTCATTATGGCAATGAACAACACTTAGTCGTTGTGCTAGAGGATGACGAAGAGGAAGACTGCACCAATTTTGTGACGCATGGAAAGGCTTGCAACAATTGGACTATTGTTGATATTCCTGTTATTTTGCATCGATCTAAGTAATTGATTTTATATGTTTTTAAAATCCTTCTCCTATGCCTAAGGGAGAAGTGAACATTGTTGGGCATTTCCAAATTGATCATTAATAAAATTAATTATATTCATCCACGTCTATGATGTCTTGTTTTTACTTTTTGCTTTATTCTGAAAATGGTAATCACAAAAAACATAAATAAACAATATAATTGTCCATCTGCATAATATTTGGTCACAAATCCACTTCTCTAAAATCAAAATATCAAATCATTATGCAGGTTGGTTCCTAACCCCATTAAAAACAATGATCCTTCTCCTTCTCCAAATTTTGAATTCCCTGTGTTTGAGGCCGAAGAGGAAAGTGATGTAGAAGTGAGTGATGAATTATCTCGTCTTCTTGAGAAAGATGAAAAGGCCATTCAGCCGTTCGAAGAGTAGGTCGAGCTTGTCAACTTGGTTTCTGAGGATGATGTGAAGGAAGTCAAGATTGGGTCTCGACTGTGTCCAGATGTCAAGATGGGGTTGATTGATCTTCTTCGAGAGTATTCAGATGTGCTTGCTTGGACCTATCAAGACATGCATGGTTTGGATTCTGAGATTGTGGAGCATAGATTACCGTTGAAGCCAGAATGCCGCCAGTCAAGCAGAAGTTGAGAAGAACGCATCCTGATATGGCTGTAAAGATCAAAGAGGAAGTACAGAAGCAAATTGATGTTGGTTTCCTTGTAACTACTGAGTATCCGTAATGGGTAGCCAATATTGTGCCTGTACCGAAGAAAGATGGAAAAGTCTGCATGTGTGTCGATTATAGAGATTTGAATAAAGCCAGTCCGAAAGATGATTTCCCTCTGCCACACATTGATATGTTTATAGACAATACTGCTAAATTCAAAGTATTTTCATTTATGGATGGATTTTCCGGATATAATCAGATCAAGATGGCACCCAAAGATATGGAGAAGACCACATTCATTACACCTTGGGGAACATTCTGTTATAGAGTGATGCCTTTTGGTCTAAAGAATGTTGGTGCAACTTACCAGAGAGCAATGACTACTCTTTTTCATGATATGATGCATAAAGAGATTGAAGTTTATGTCGATGACATGATTGCTAAATCAATTGATGAAGAGGAACATGTTGAGCATTTCTTGAAGTTATTCCAGCGTTTGAGGAAATATAAACTCCGCTTGAATCCAAATAAGTGTACTTTTGGTGTTCGTTCTGGTAAGTTGTTGGGCTTTATTATCAGCGAGAAGGGTATTGAAGTTGATCTTGCCAAGGTCAGAGCAATACAAGAGATGCCTGCGCCCAAAACTAAGAAGCAAGTCAAAGGTTTTCTCGGCCGCTTGAATTATATTTCCAGATTCATTTCCCATATGATTGCTACATGTACGCCTATATTCAAGCTTCTTCGGAAAGATCAGTCTTGTGATTGGACCGAAGACTTCCAGAAAGCTTTTGACAGTATCAAGGAATATTTGCTTGAGCCTCCAATTTTGTCTCCACCTGTTGAAGGAAGACCGTTGATCATGTCTCTGACTGTGCTCGAAGATAGTATGGGTTGTGTCCTTGGTCAGCAAGATGAGACTGGAAAGAAAGAATTTAGGATTTACTAGCTCAGTAAGAAGTTCACCGACTGTGAGACTCAGTATTCTATGCTTGAGAAAACTTGTTGCGCATTGGCTTGGGCTGCTATGCATCTGCGTCAGTATATGTTGAATCATACCACTTGGTTGATATCCAAAATGGATCCAATCAAGTACATATTTGAAAAGCCTGCTTTAACTGGGAGGATTTCCCGTTGGCAGATGTAATTATCAGAGTATGATATCGAATACCGATCTCAGAAGGCGATCAAAGGTAGTATCTTGGCTGACCATTTGGCTCACCAACCAATTGAAGATTACCAGTCAGTGCAGTATGACTTTCCTGATGAAGAGATTTTGTACTTGAAAATGAAAGATTATGATGAACCATTGCTTGAAGAAGGGCCAGAACCTGGTTCCTGTTGGGGTATGGTATTTTATGGAGTTGTTAATCAATATGGAAATGGAATTGGGGCAGTGATCATTACTCCTCAAGGCACGCATATACCATTTGCAGCTAGATTGACTTTCAAGTGTACAAACAACGTGGCAGAATATGAAGCTTGCATTATGGGGCTTAAAGAGGCCATGAATCTCAGAACCAAGTATTTGGATGTCTTTGGAGATTTAGCTTTGGTTGTGAATCAAATCAAAGGTGAATAGGAGACGAATCAACCCGGTTTAATACCATATAGAGATTATGCGAGGAGCATTTCAACTTTCTTTACAAAGGTTGAGTTTCACCATATCCCTCGAGATGAGAACCAGATGGCAGATGCTCTTGCAATGTTGGCATCAACGATTGTAGTGAAATATTGGAATGAAGTTCCCATTTGTCTGCGATGCCTCTTGATAGGCCAGCTCATGTGTTTGCTATTGAAGAGATCAAAGACGAGAAGCCCTGGTATTATGACATCAAATGTTTCCTCTAAAGTCCGATTTACCCGCATGGCGCATCTTTGAAAGATAAGAAGACTTTGAGAAGATTAGCTGGCAATTTCTACTTGAATGGTGATATACTGTACAAGAGAAACTTCGACATGGTTTTGCTCAGATGCGTGGATAGACACGAAGCATACTTGTTGATGACTGAAATGCATGAAGGTTCCTTTGGTACTCATTCTAATGGATATGCAACAGCGAAGAAGATGTTGCGAGCAGGTTACTACTGGCTGACAATGGAATCTGACTGTTGCAAATTTGTGAAGAAATGCCACAAGTGTCAAATTTATGCTGATAAGATTCATGTTCCTCCAACACTATTGAATGTTATCTCTTCCCCATGGCCTTTCTCCATGTGGGGAATTGATATGATTGGGATGATTGAGCCCAGCTTCGAATGGACATCGTTTCATTTTGGTGGCAATTGACTACTTCACAAATGGGTCGAAGCGGCATCGTATGAAAATGTAACCAAGCAAGTCGTTATGGTGTACCAAGTAAGATCATTACTGATACTAGATCGAACTTGAATAACAAAATGGTGGAAGCTTTTTATAAATACTTCAAGATTGCACACCATAATTCTTCTCCCTACAGACCTAAGATGAATGGGGTTCTTGAAGCTGCGAACAAGAACATTAAGAAGATTATCTAGAAGATGGTTGTAACATACAAGGATTGGCATGAGATGCTCCCATTTGCTTTGCATGGATATCGTACAACTTTCCGCACTTCAACAGGGGTAACCCCTTTCTAACTTGTGTATGGTATGGAAGCAGTGCTCCCCATAAAGGTTGAGATTCCTTCATTACGTGTGCTCATGGAAGCCAAGTTGACTGAAGCTGAATGGTGTCAAACTACGTTTGACCAGTTGAATTTAATTGAAGAGAAGAGATTAACTGCCATGTGCCATGGTCAGTTATATCAGCAAAGGATAAAGAAAGCTTTTGATAAGAAGGTCAGGCCTCGAGTATTCAGAGAAGGTGACATTGTGCTCAAGAAGATCTTGTCATTCAAACCAGATTCTAGGGGAAATGGACTCCCAGTTATGAAGGCTCATATGTTGTTAAAAGAGCCTTTTCAGGTGGTGCTTTGATTCTTACAACTATGGATGGTGAAGAGTTCACTCGTCCCATGAACGCAGATGTAGTCAAGAAATACTTCGCCTAGAAAGAAAAGAACAACTCGCTAAGTTGAAAACCCGAAAGGGCGACTTAGGCAAAAATGAGCATCTAGGTGGATTGAAAACCCAAAAGGGCGATCCAAGCAAAAGTTAGAGACATAAAAAACAAAAGAATTTCCCGATAAGTTGAGTACCCCACCTTGGGGAAACTTATGCAAAAATTAGGGATTATGGCAAGTAACTGCAGTTTGTTGATCGTCCAATTTTGGAGAACTCTGAGCACAAGGGTTGACGTCGATTCATCATCCCAGCAGCGGTCAAGAGCACAGTGGATATCAAGAGTTGGTAGAAGGACTAAGGATCATTTGTATTCAATGTAACCCTTTTCCATGTAAATTACCATTTTCAACTTTGTAAAAATCCATGGAGTCTTGTTATTTACAGACTACCATTCCATTAAATAAAGATGAGCTTTTATCCAATTGTTTTTACTCTTATTTAATTCAGTCAATAGTTTAAATTTTATTATGATCATCTTGGAAATTAAAAATTTTGAATCAAAATCTTTTTCTTAAAGCATATAAAAGCAAGAATTTTTCAAAGCAATTAAAAAGAAGTATCAACAGCACTTCGAGAACAGCAAGTCCTTAAGTGCTAAGCATCAGAGGTTCCCCAAGCAGTTAACTCTTCAAGTATCCCTTGTTTGTTTGTGTTGTTCTGGTCCCCCTGCGGAGTGTTTATCCCCTAGCAGAGTTCCGACTCCATTCCCCAGCTGAGTTGGTTGATTCAGTGCCCTGCGGCGTGTTATTTCCCGGCAGTGTTTCTATATTTCCCCAACAGGGTTGATCTTTAGAAGAGTAAGATCTTTTCCCCAGTAGATCGCATTGGTTTCCCCACCAGTCACCATCCAACTCGCTCTCAGTCAGAGTTTCTTCCTGGTTTCTGAGCAGCTATTTTTATGTTTATCTTCTATATGGTTGTCTCCCATTTGATATGGTGTTGACCTAAAATTCCCTGCAGACTTGATAACTTCGCTTCTCCTCAGCAAGTCTCTTCTTTCCCCAGCTAGGGTTGAGCTTTGGTTTGTGACTTCTCTGTTTTCCAGCAGTTGTCTCCCTCTTTTTGTGGATTGACCAGGGATTGTACCGATGATTCGATATCTTTGCGACACCTTTGTATCCTTTGTGATCGTTTTGTCAGCATAATCATCATATACATATATATTCATATAATTTCATAATTGCATATTTGCACTAGCATATTTGTTTAACTTGTTGGTTTGAGATTCTCATTCTCTGTATGGCGGTACTTTATCCCCATACAAATTTCGGTGTTTGTCCTCCCTCAATTATAGAGCGTCGGCCCCTTAGGCAGAAAAACTTTAACCTTTCTCCTCTTCCCCATTGAGTTTGTTTCCTCGTGGATGATTATCATTTCAGTTTCCTTTCCAGTTGTTTATCTGGATGGAATAACTCCCCTTGAGTTATATCCTCATTGGGTTGAGTCTTGATTGATTGTTTCTTTCTAGCTCTTACCTAGATAGATGCTTCGAGTCTCCTGAGAGTTTATTGCCCAGTAATTGGTAATATTCTTCTTAGTTTGCAGTTTATTACTTCTTGTCCAATACCCGGAAAAAGTACCCCTATTTTTCTCCTCAGTATAGACCCCAGTGGATCTATTCCTTCGAAAGTATATCCTTGATATGTTCACCCTTACCGGTGACGGATATCTTTCTCTCCCCTGCCTGAGTTTATCCTTGATATGTTCATCCTAACCGATGATGGAAATTCTCACCTTTGGTATTCTACCCAGTAAAAAGGTAGTTGTAATCCCTATTTTGTTCCCCAGAGAGTTAATCCTTGATATGCTCATCCTAACCGATGACAGGTTTCCTTCTCTTTATGGTCTTCTACCCAGTAACCGGTAGTTGTAAATCCTGCTTTTGTTCCCTCGGAAGAGTTTATCCTTGATATGTTCACTTTAACCAGTGAAGGATTTTCTTCCTATTTTTTCTCTCCCCTCAGAGTCTATCCTTGATATGTTCATCCTAACCGGTGACGGATTTTATCTTTGTTGGTATTCTATCCAGTAACTGATAGATGTAATTCCTACTTTTTGTTCAGTTGGTTTATCCTTGATATGTTCATCTTAACCGATGATGGATATCCTCCTTGAAATTTCCTAGGAAAGTCTATCCTTGATATGTTCATCTTAACCGATGACGGATTTTTTCGAGTTTATCCTTGATATGTTCACCTTAACTGGTGACGGATATTCTCATCTTTGGTCTTCTGTCCAGTAACTGGTAGTTGTAAATCCTATTTTCTGCAGTTTCCCCCAACAAGGCTATTCTTACCCAGTAACTGGTAATGAATATTCCTCCTGGCATTTCCCAGCGAGCCATCCTTGATATGTTCATCCTAACCGATGACGGATGTCCTCTCTGTCAGATCTTTATTATCTCCTCACCCAGTAACAGGTAGTAGATAATAGATTTCTGCTCCTCCTGTGTTGAAGTTTATTTCTTCCCCAGTCGAGTTGAGTGCGCATTTCCTTAGTGAAATCGATTTTCCCTGCATGATTCAAGCACTTCAGTTTTATCCTGATTTACTTGTATCCCCTGCAGATGTTTTTGTTTCCCCGACGAAGTCTTTTCCATTTTTGTATGGAATTCCTCGAGTCCCCCGGTAGTTTTAAGTCGTAGCATGGCCTACGCATAACTCCTTTTTCCCTAGAGTCTTTGTCTCCCTAGTGAGTTTTCCTTACGGAATATGTTATACTCCTGTGGACTTTCAGTCTCGTTGATTTCTTTTCCTTTGTGGCAATATTTCCCCACAGAGAATTTACTTTTGCATTCATACCATTTGCATAATAAGGTCTCTTAGAGACCAAAATTTGTTTCTATATGTTATTATTTAAGCTCATTCTACTGAGTCGACATGAAGATTTTAACCTTCATCTCCTCAGTTAGAATGTCCTTAAATAGGGGCAGATGTAAGACCCCAATTTTGACCCTAAGATCCCTCATGCAATTTCATCATAAGCATTAACATTGGGATTATACCTTGGCATCCTATTTACCCCTCCTTCATTAGGTTTGTTTTGAGAGAGATCACCAAGCATTTTGTGATTGTATCATACTTGTATATTATCATTTTACTAACCAAAATACCAAAAATATGTTTTTGCATTTGCCTAACTCTTTTGTAGGTAGCGCATGATCACATTGATTTATCAAGTTCATATCTAGGGTTTGAGACCCTCATGACAAAGAGCACAACCATGAATTGATCCAAGAATGTTTATGAGCATCATATATGAGTTCCATTGATTATTACATGTTATTTTGATCAAGTTTTCTTCAAGAGTTTGAGGGTGATTTGCCTTGGAAACCCTATTTTGACTGGGTATCTTGAGTAACTTCTCCAACAAGCTATCTCACCAATGGATCAAATTTCTCAAGGGACACTTCAAAATTCATAATATTATGCATATATGATCTACCATGATCCAAGAAAGTCAATAGAATTGAAGGTTAGCAAGTTGGTTGATGGTGGTTGGCCAGATGAATTCATCTGATCAAAACTAGGTCTCCCTAGACCCTATCTCCTACAATTTTCACCATATTAAAATGATTCTAAGAGCCACGTTACTCTAAATGGAATTACAAACAACTTTCATGTTGATACCTAGAGCTAGTTTGCTTGGAAAATCATTTTCTATGTTGAAATATTATAGGTCATTTTGTCTAAACCATAATTTAAAAGTCAACTTCCCAAGGCCATAACTTGCTCAATTTTTATGAGATGAAAGATTTCTAAGTATCAAAATCAAATTCAGTGTGTCTACTTAAAGTTTGATGTTTGGAGTGAGAGATGATTCAACTTTTATGAGCATGTGATATGAGGTTACATTATAGGTCACTTTTGACCTATACCATTGAACAAGTGATTTTTCCAAACTTCAAAAATGCATAACTCTATCATTTCAAATCCAAATGACATGAAATTGGTGACCATTTTGAAGGCCTTTGAAATATACACAACGTTGATGAAGACACTTTTCTCATTTGAAGCTCACATAAAAAGTTAAGCAAGGTGGAGTATTGAGATATATGACTTAGAAAAAATTTCAATATGTTAAAATTTCCAAACTTCCACCTCAAACTTCATCATGATGAAAGCTTCAAATAGAAAAGTGTTCAACATGAAAGTTGTTTCTCTTGATCTAACCTTTACAAAAAGTCCAATTTCATCCATTTTGGACAAGAATTGCTAGGGCTGCACATGGCTTGAACGTTGCATCATCATTTGGCAAATATCAAACTTCCAATCTTCATATACATTTGCCTTGCATTTCAAGCTGATTTCAGACATGCTCACACTCAATTTTGGATCAAATGGAATGATTTCATGAGCTTGTACACGCCCATGCACCCATGCATCACTCATTGCTAATTTTGGAAAGTCATTTGGAAGGTGCAAATATCACATGATCCAGCTATAAATAGAGCTCCATATGCTCAGAATTCAACGCACATTTGCGCCAACTTTGATCCTAAACCCCTAACCCTTCCATTTGAGAGGATAAACTTGAAAATTTCCATTGGAAATTGAGTTGAATTCTCACTGTTTTGAGAATCAAAACTTCAGGGATCCAAGACCTTTTGTGCATTCTAATCCACTCCTACAAGTATCCAGAGCAAGATCAAGCACAAGCCAAAGCAAGAACAGTAGAATCCAGACCTACATTGAAGGTATTTTCCAGAAAATTGCATCTCTTCAATTCTCTCTTAATTTCACTCAATTCTCTTGGATCTTTGGTTGTCTGAAGTCCTACCAATATAGGCAAGAAGATTGAGTTGCTTAGAGGTCAAATCGAAGCAACTCAGTTCACACACCTCAAAATTCAATTCCTCGTATCTTTCTATATATGTGAAGTTAGTTAAAATTGAGGTCAGATTTGTGCTCTACGCCATTTTTTCTTTCAGATCATGTCCTCCTTTTTCATTTTCTTGATGGTGATGAGTGAACTAGTCCGGCCAGGGTCACCAGAGAAGATGACCGAACCTTAGTCGTCGGTGATGTGTTGGCATGGTTCAGAGCCATTGATCCCTTTTTAATTGTTTTAATCTCGTGCGTTGTTTCTAATTACCAAGCTTGTGCCGCGTTGACTCAAGTCCACCATAGAACGCGCGCTGGTGGCCACTTGATCTGCCACCTCAATTAATGAGGGAGATCAAGTGGTCCATGTTTTTTCTGATTATTTGAATTTTATTTTCATTAATTCATATTAATTTTAATATTGATCCAAAAAATATGAGAGTTTCACCAAAAAATTTCAAATAATTCCCTCTTTCATATTCTGAATTAAAATTATTTTTTGGATCATTATTAATATTTTTCATGATTTAATTGATTTTGCATTTGTTTTTAATTGTTTAAAAATACTTTTAAGTCTTCAAAAATTTTGAAAAATTTTCTCCAAGGTCCGTTGACCTTGTTTTACCTATGATAAATCTCATGGCCATTTATTTGGTGTTTTGATGAGGTTTTAGGAATTTGGCGAACCATATTTAATTTAAATGTATTATTTTAGTATTTTTAATTTGATTAAATGTCAAATAATTTTGTTAACCAATTGTGATGACTTGTTTGAGTTTGAATCTTGTTTTTGGGCCTTGGTCAAGGTTGATTTGACTTTGTCAAGTTAATATCATTGGATTTAGGGGATTGATGGAATGTACATTCCATCTCCCAAAATGAATGGATGATATTAATTTGGTAAAAGTCCTCCTTTGATCAATTTGAGTTGTCATCTATTCCCCTCCCTCTTTATCTCATTCCCCTTCTTTATGTATTCCTCTCATTTGGCCTATGATATCTCAAAGTCCTAAAACTAGTTGATTGAAAAATTAACATGAGTATGGATGAGATTAGACCACACCTTTTGCATATTCTTTTTGTGTGTGGTATGTTTCATGAGCATAGTCCATAATACTATGTATCTAACATGCATTAACACCAAAATTCTATTGCCCGACCTCAAATAGTTGTGACTTCTACATAAGTCCAATTACGATTTCTTAACATAGCGCTAAATTTGTGACATAAAAGGCATAGCATTCTAGTTAGTGAGATTGTAAGTCTCCCCTCTTTCATGGTATTATGTGGAAACTTGGCCTTTTTCCTTCGTTTGGAAGATGTCTTGGCTCAAGGATCCATGCTTGTGATAAGTGGGTTGAATGTTCTCCAAAGAATGTCTAAATAATGAAAAGCAAAAGCAAAACAATACTAACTTCTAACCTATTAACAACTAACTTTTAATTTCAAGCCATTTACTTTAATGTCATTTAATTCTTGCCTTATACATTTGTCATTATTCATATCATTCTAATTATTTATGTTAATGCAATTTTCACTTTGTCCACTTGGACCATATTGTGTGATATATCTTGTTTGTGTATACTTTGCTTGTTTGTGTGGTCTTTGACCATTAATGTACATAATAATAACAAAAACCCTAAAAGACTTTTGTGTGGACTGTTGGCTTGATCTTGCACAAATGGACTTAGAACTTAGGCAACATTCATATGCTAAAGGACTTGGTCAATGCCAACTTATTGAAAAACCAAGTGCTTGCAATTTGAACTTCACCTGATACATCATTCAAGATCCCTCTGAGTTCATCTGCAACATGATCAATGTGAAGGTATTATTTTGAACCTGTGACTTATGGAATTCATCTACTACATGGGCTAATTTTAAAGAAGATCATGGAATGACTAAAGCTTGGATGTGGCTATCTTTACTTGATGCCTTGCTCATCAAAAAAGTATAATTGTGCATTTGTGTGTTGCTTGATTCTAAAAGTCCAAGGGAATTCTGGGTTTCTATTGACATTCTTGTCTATTGGATTGCTACCCATTTGGTCAGATCTTTTCAACTCTCAACTTTTAATTTTGTGCATAGGATTAGTCTCTTCATCTTCTCCCCGTTTCTTTAATTTCAAAATCTCTCCCTCCCTTTTCAAAATCTTCTTTGATTGAACTTATTTTGTTCCAAACTTTGACCATTTTTGCAAAAAAGATAGAAACTTTGGCCTTATGCCATTGAATTTTCAAACTTCCTTTTCTTAATCAAACTTGTAAATAGACTTAACTATACTTGACCTAAAATTTCAAAAAAGCCAAAAGAGAACTAACTCATTCAAATCATTTTCGGGCCTTTGTGCCTTTCAAACTTAATTTTTGTTAAAAGTAATGCATCCACTTTGAAATTTGTATCACGAACTACGAGGTTTTAATCCCTCATTTTTTATGTTGGTATGTAGGCACAAGACCGAAGGTCTTGCCAAACACAAAAATATAATTAATGAATTCTTTTCTCATCCCCCCCATTCTATTTGTTTGTAAACATCATTTTTGTATCAAATACATATGCACACAAAAAGGGCTCCCTAGGAGTACCTAGGACACTTTGGGTGCTAACACCTTCCCTTTGTGTAACCAACCCCCTTACCTGTAATCTCTGTCATTTTATTAGTCTTGATTTGAAAACTTCTTACTTTTGGGTTTTGTTCGTACTTTTTCCCTTTTCCCTTGAAAACAATAAAAGCGCGGTGGCGACTCTTGTTATTTGATCTCTAGCTTATCCATAGCTTGATGATCATGAATTTACCGCTACAGTGGCGCCCGTCACCTGCATCAGTGTGGCGCCCGCCACACTCACAAAAGTGGCGCCTGCCACACTTCTCATTACTCCTCATGCATATGCCATCAAGTCTGTGTCCCATGCATGCCAGACAAGCTTTAAATTTTCTTCAACCACTTTTAATCTCCATTGACCAATACATTTATCACTATTCATTAAAATTTATTTCATTCAAAACTTTCCAACTACCATTTATCTCTATATAAACTCTTGCAACATAACCTCATAAAACACATCTCCATCTCATGTTTCATAAACAAAATTCTCCTTCTTATTACTACTCGAGTTGTGTGAATTTCGGTCATGGCACAAAGGCACAGATACAAAATATTTGTTAGAGCCGATGAACCGGGTGAATTACAGGAAGGAATCTACACGGCTCTAAGCACAAGAGAAATAGAGCCAACAAGGTACCCTGATGAACCTTGTTTAATATCCTTAGGAATTATTGATAGTGTTAATCATATGCTTAATACTTTTAGTTTAAATTATTTCTTATCTTTTTAAGACCCGGTATATGTCCAACTAACACTATAATTCCTTAGTTCGCTTATTAATTTGGTGTGTTAATTAATTATTTAGTTGATATGAGATATAATGGAATAATTAATTATATTAATTAACTTGGTGGGTATCTTGTGTTAGTTTAATTTAATAGAACTAATTAGAGATATTTAATATTAGGTCTTATCGGGCCTATTAATTAAATTAGAGGTATCATTCTTTAAGCCCAAATATAAAACTAGTATATAAGAGGTGAGGAGGGTGAGGAGGAGGATTAGTTTGATCATTTGACGGCAACATAGAAAGAAAAGAGGAAAAGTAAGGAGAAGAGGGGAAGAACAAGAGAGAAGCTAGGGTTTCCAGAAAATTGAAGAGGTAATGGGGGAATCCTTATTATTATGGGTTAGTATGATTGGGTCAATGGGTAGAAGTATGTTTAGGTTAAAAATCCCTAATTTTGTATGGTTGTTGGAATTGTTAGGTTTTGATGCATATTCTTGATTGTGGTGATTTAATTGTGTTAAAACTGAAAATTAACGTTATATACTTAGGGTATTGTATGAGTTATAATTTTATGAACGTTTGGCTTTTTACGGAATCGAAATCGGAGGTCCGAAAATCCTCTAACGATGAAAAACGCAGAAAAATTCTGCATTCTGTTTTATGTTAACCGGTTACCCACCGAGCGTTAACCGGTTACTTGCTTGAAAATCTGCGAAGGAAACTGATTCTGTTTTATGTTAACCGGCTACCCACCGAGCGTTAACCGGTTACTTGCTTAAAAATCTGCACAGGAAATTGATTCTGTTTTGTGTTAACGCATTCTATTTAGCATTAACCGGTTAACCAAAAGCGTTAACCGGTTAGCACTATTGAAAACCTGTTAGAAATTATGTTCTGTTTTGCGTTAACCGATTAACCAAATGCGTTAACCGGTTAACACTGTTAAAAATTGCCAGGAAATTACATTCTGTTTTGTGTTAACCGGTTACCCTCTGAGCGTTAACCGGTTACTTGCTGTGAAAAATGAAAATTTGAGATTTTCAAAGTTGTATTCATTTGAAATGAAATCTACGTGTGCGTATTTGATAATTAGCCTATATTTGTGAATGATATATTGTTATGAATGTGTATATGTACCATTGGTGGATAATTCATAGAGTTAAATTATGGTGATATGTGGAATGTTAAGATGGTAGAGATGATCTTAATTGCATATGTATTGGTATTTGTACATTCATTCATGGCATGGTCGGCTTCATAGTGGAAGCGGTGAAACTGTGGGTTCACATGGTATTAGACGTTGATCCTTGAATGGAAATAGGCGTAGCAGACGTTGATTCTTAAATGGAAATAGGCGTAGTGGCTTTAATCTTGTCTGGATCGGAAGCATGGCTTGGATTCTAGATATTGAATCAGAAAGCGGTGAAACGTTGGGTTCACATTGAGGTACCGCATGCATAGAGTCACATGTCTTGCATTGAGTCACATTAGAGTTATGTGATAATTGAATGTATGTGTTAATGTGATTGTGAGGTGTGTATGAGATATGGTAATTGAATTTGGTGATGTTTGGATACATAATTTGGCAAAATATGTGATTATGTGATAATTGTATTTATGTGTATATTTGGGAATATAGTACTGGATTTTAATATTGTACTCCTTGAGTTTTGATGGATGTTTGAAACATGTGAAATAAATGTTGGTTAATATTATTGACATGGTTATACAAGGTGTGATGAATTCCGTTAATTGTTGACTTAATCATTGTGCCTTATTATACTTTTTCATAATAATTTGAATTCTTACCCTTTCTGTTTGAATGTTGTCTTTACATGGGTATCGTGCAGATACTCTAGAGTAGTATTGCTGAAGTAAGTGGACGGTAGCTCGCTCGAGCTTAGTCGGAGAGTTTTCGTATTTTAGTTTGAAGACTAGGTAATGAGTCAATGCTCTGGTCATGTAACACTAGGTAGATTAGTAGTATTGAACTCGTATCCTATTTGGATAAGTATTATGTTATTACTTGTGAACATGCTTATTTGCAATTGCTGTTGAGGGGCCATAGTGCCAAATATTCTGGATATGGTCTTCTTTTATCTTGAAGAGATTATTGAGAGATGATCATGGTATGGGACATGGATCATTTTATGAAATGCATGAGTATTCATTATTTTCCGCTGCGAACGCATATTCTTGAATATTAATGATAAGTGAAATGTGTTATTTTAAATGATCAGGTGTATTGTATATTGATGATGAATGATGTTGGTTTTTGAAAGCTTATAGTTTTTGAAAACGTTGATGTGACGCCCTTTTGTTTATATGCGTGCTTATTTACTCTGATTATATGTTAAGTATTTTGGGGTTGAAAAAGGGGTGTTACATTAGTGGTATCAAAGCATGGTCGACCAGTTGGTCAATAGTCGTTAGGGTTTTCAATCCCGTTGTATTTGATTTGTGTATCTGACACGATCGATATTGTTTGTCTGGTTGTTCGGGCTGTTCAGGACGATGGTGGCAGGCATGAACGATGATGCAATTGCTGAGGCGCTAAGGATGTTGGCTGAATCCATTGGTCAGATCCCTCAAGCAAATGCTGGTAACCGAAATGGAGATGATGATGAGTTCTGTGCTTTGGGGAGATTCCAGCGAAACAATCCTCCTGTCTTTGAGGGTGAGCATGAACCTGATAAAGCTCAAGCTTGGCTGAAGGCAATTGAGAAGATATTCAGAGTCATGAATTGTACTGATGCTCAGAAAGTGAAGTTTGGTACTCATATGCGTGAGAAGGAAGCTGAAGATTGGTGGAATAACACTCTTCAGAGGTTTGAAGAAGACAGCATTGAGGTTACTTGGGCTCTTTTCCGTGATGTCTTCTTGGAGAACTATTTTCCAAAAGATTGTTGTGGGAAGAAAGAGGTGGAGTTCCTTGAATTGAAGCAAGGGAATGCTACTGTTGCTGAATATGCTGCTAGATTTCAGGAGCTTCTCAAGTATTATCCTCATTACAATACTGCTAATGCTGAGAGATCTAAATGCTTGAAGTTTATGAATGGCTTGAGACATGATATCAATAAGGCAATTGGTTACCAACAAATTACTCGTTTTGAGGAGTTGGTTAACAAGAGTCGGATTTATGATGAGGATAGTAGGGAGAGTGCTTCTTTCTACAAGAGTTTGAATGGGAAAAACCAGGATCGTGGGAAACCGTATGATGACAAGAGGAGACAAGTTGGTTTTGGCAAGAATCCAAGTGGGGGAGGATCTTCTACTCCACTTAAGTGTTTCAACTGTGGCGTTGAAGGTCATCATGCTGTTGATTGTAGTAAGGATTCTGTGACGTGTTTCAAGTGTGGCAAGAGTGGTCACAGAGCAAACAATTATGGAGTTGGTTCGAGCGTGACTTGTTTCAATTGTGGTGAGAAAGGTAACATTAGTACCAAATGTGATAAGCCAAAGAAGGAGCAAGCGAAGGGAAAGGTGTTTGCAGTGTCTGGTGCGGAGGCCACTACCGATGATAGACTAATCCAAGGTACGTGCTTTATTAATGGTACACCTTTGACTGCCATTATTGATACCGGTGCAACACACTCTTTCATTTCTTTGGATTATGCTAAGAGACTGAATTTATATTATCGGATATGCATAGAATTATGGTTATTGATACATCTGCTATGGGTTCTGTTTCCACTTCCTATGTGTGTCTGAATTGTCCGTTGAGTATCTTTGGTAAGGATTTTGGAATTGATTTAGTTTGTCTTCCTTTAGAGAAACTTGATGTGATTTTGGGTATGAATTGGTTAAAATTTAATCGGGTGTATATCAACTGTTTCGAGAAGACGGTTATTTTTCCTGAGGTTGGTGCTAAGGAAGATTGGTTTGTGTCTGCTAAGCAAGTTGATGAATCGGTGCAAGATGGCGCCGAGTTGTTTATGTTGTTGGTGCCTTTGGATATTCGTGAGAAGAGGACGATTGAAGAATTGCCAATAGTTTGTGAGTTTGCGGAGGTATTTCCTGAAGATATAAGTGATTTACCGCTGGAACATGAGGTTGAGTTTTCGATTGATTTAGTTCTTGGAACTAGTCCTGTATCGATGGCTCCCTATAGAATGTCTGCTTGTGAGTTGAAAGAGTTGAAGAGTCAACTTGAAGATATGCTTGAGAAGAGGTTTATTCGTCCTAGTGTGTCGCCGTGGGGTGCACCTGTTCTGTTGGTCAAGAAGAAAGAAGGTTCTATGAGATTATGTGTTGATTATAGACAGCTGAATAAAGTGACGATTAAGAACAAGTATCCACTTCTGAGGATTGACGATCTGATGGATCAGCTGGTTGGAGCTTGTGTGTTTAGCAAGATTGATTTGAGGTCTGGGTATCATCAGATTCGTGTAAAGGCTGAGGATATTCAAAAGACTTCCTTTCGGACAAGGTATGGTCACTACGAGTACTTCGTGATGCCTTTTGGTGTGACTAATACACCTGGTGTATTTATGGAGTATATGAATAGAATTTTTCATGATTATCTGGATAAGTTTGTTGTTGTGTTCATCGATGATATATTGATTTATTCCAAGAGTAAAGAGGATCATGCTGAGCATTTGAAGGTTGTGTTATCGGTGTTGAAAGAGAGGAAGTTGTTTGCTAAACTCTCTAAATGTGAATTTTGGTTGAGTGAAGTAAGTTTTCTTGGACATGTGATTTCGAGTGGTGGTATTTCTGTGGATCCTACGAAGATTGAAGTTGTATCTCAGTGGGAAGCTCCTAAGTATGTTGTTGAGATTAGAAGTTTTCTTGGTTTGGCTTGTTATTATAGGAAGTTCATTGAAGGATTTTCTAAGTTGTCGTTACCATTGACGTAGTTGACTAGGAAAGGTCAAGCTTTCATTTGGACTTCGCAGTGTGAAGCTAATTTTCAAGAGCTTAAGAGAAGATTGACTACGGCTCCTATTTTAATTTTACCGGATCCGTTAGAAATTTTCGTTGTGTATTGTGATGCTTCTTTGTTGGGTTTAGGAGGTGTTTTGATGCAAAAAGGGCAAGTGGTAGCTTATGCTTCAAGGAAACTTAAAGTTCATGAGAGGAATTATCCGACGCGTGATTTAGAGTTGGCCGTCGTTGTGTTTGTGTTGAAGCTTCGGAGACATTATTTGTTTAGATCGAGATTTGATGTGTTTAGTGATCACAAGAGTTTGAAGTACTTGTTCGATCAGAAAGAACTGAATATGAGGCAAAGGAGATGGTTGGAATTCTTGAAAGATTATGATTTTGGTTTGAATTATCATCCTGGAAAGGCGAATGTTGTAGCCGATGCATTGAGTAGGAAGTCATTGCACATGTCTATGTTGATGATTCGAGAGTTTGAATTGTTGGAGCAATTTAGAGATTTGAGTTTGGTTTGTGAAGTGACGCCTTCGTGTGTTAAGCTTGGTATGTTGAAGCTTACGTGTGGCATTCTTGACGAATTAGAGAAGGTCAGAAGTCAGATTTGAAATTAGTCGATGTTATGACATTGATTAATCAAGACAAAGGTGGTGACTTTCGGATTGATGAGAATGGTATCATGAGGTGTCGTGATCGAGTTTGTGTTCCGGATGTTGCGGATTTGAGAAAGAGGATTCTTGAGGAAGGGCATAGAAGTGGTTTGAGTATTCATCCTGGTGCTACTAAAATGTATCAAGACTTGAGGAAGATGTTTTGGTGGCAAGGTATGAAGAAAGATGTAGCGGAATTTGTGTGTTCATGTTTGACTTGTCAAAAGTCAAAGATTGAACATCAAAAGCCGTCTGGTTTGATGTAACCGTTATCTATTCCCGAGTGGAAGTGGGATAGTATCTCTATGGATTTTTTTTCGGGCTTGCCGAGGACATTGAGTAATTGTGAGGCGATTTGGGTCGTTGTGGATAGGTTGACGAAATGTGCTCATTTTATTCCGATGAGGATGGATTATTCGATGGAGAGACTTGCTAAGTTGTACATCGAAAGGATTGTGTGTTTACATGGTATTTCGTCGAGCATTGTTTCGGATAGAGATCCGAGGTTCACTTCGAGATTTTGGGAAGGTTTGCAAGGTGCCTTGGGTACGAAGTTGCGTTTGAGTTCGGCATATCATCTGCAAACTGATGGTCAAACGGAGAGGACTATTCAGTCACTTGAAGATCTTTTGAGGTCTTGTGTTTTGGAACAAGGAGGAAATTGGGATAGTTTCTTGCCTTTGATCGAGTTTACGTATAACAACAGTTTCCATTCGAATATTGGAATGGCACCTTTTGAGGATCTTTATGGCAGAAGGTGTAGAACTCCTTTATGTTGGTACGAATCGGGAGAGAGTGTTGTGGTTGGACCCAAGTTGATTCAAGAGACTACGGATAAGATTAAGATGATTCAAGAGAAGATGAAGGCTTCTCAGAGTCGTCAAAAGAGTTATCATGATAAGAGGAGGAAAGCTCTTGAGTTTGAGAAAGATGAGCATGTGTTCCTTCGAGTTACGCCAATAACAGGTGTTGGTAGAGCTTTGAAGTCGCGTAAGTTGACACCGCGTTCCATTGGTCCTTATCAGATTTCCGAGAGGGTGGGTGAAGTGGCATATCGGATTGCATTACCACCGTCACTTTCTCATCTTCATGATGTGTTCCATGTATCTCAATTGAGGAGCTACATTGCGGATCCATCGCATGTTGTTCCATTAGATGATGTTCAAGTGAGGGATAATTTGACGGTTGATACATCACCTATGCGAATTGAAGATCGAGAAGTGAAGAAGCTTCGTGGTAAGGAGATTGCTTTGGTGAAAGTGATATGGGGCGGAGCCGCCAATGGCAATATTACTTGGGAACTCGAGGATAAGATGAAGGAATTGTATCCGGAGTTGTTCGTTTGAGGTATTTTCGAGGCCGAAAATCTTTTAAGTGGGGGAGAGTTGTAACAACCCAATTTTAGTAATTATTTCTTATATTATTATTACTATATTGTATTTTATTTATTTGGAGTGTTAATTAATTAATTGGTTGCTAGGTAGTAAAATAATTGATTATATTAATTAATTTGGTGTGTTAATTAATTATTTAGTTGATATGAGATATAATGGAATAATTAATTATATTAATTAACTTGGTGGGTATCTTGTGTTAGTTTAATTTAATTGAACTAATTAGTGATATTTAATATTATGTCTTATCGGGCCTATTAATTAAATTAGAGGTATCATTCTTTAAGCCCAAATATAATACTAGTATATAAGAGGTGAGGAGAGTGAGGAGTAGGATTAGTTTGATCATTTGACGGCAACAGAGAAAGAAAAGAGGAAAAGTAAGGAGAAGAGAGGAAGAACAAGAGAGAAGCTAGGGTTTCCAGAAAATTGAAGAGGTAAGGGGGGAATCCATATTATTATGGGTTAGTATGATTGGGTCAATGGGTAGAAGTATGTTTAGGTTAAAAATCCCTAATTTTGTATGGTTGTTGGAATTGTTAGGTTTTGATGCATATTCTCGATTGTGGTGATTTAATTGTGTTAAAACTGAAAATTAACGTTATATACTTAGGGTATTGTATGAGTTATAATTTTATGAGCGTTTGGATTTTTACGGAATCGAAATCGGAGGTCCGAAAGTCCTCCAACGATGAAAAATACAGAAAATTATGCATTCTGTTTTATGTTAACCGGTTACCCACCGAGCGTTAACCGGTTACTTGCTTGAAAATCTGCGCAGGAAACTGATTCTGTTTTATGTTAACCGGTTACCCACCGAGCGTTAACCGGTTACTTGCTTAAAAATCTAAGCAGGAAATTGATTCTGTTTTGTGTTAGCGCATTCTGTTTTGCGTTAACCGGTTAACCAAAAGCGTTAACCGGTTAACACTATTGAAAACCTGTTAGAAATTGTGTTCTATTTTGCGTTAACTGATTAACCAAATGCGTTAATCGATTAACACTGTTGAAAATTTCCAGGAAATTACATTCTGTTTTGTGTTAACCGGTTACCCTCCGAGCATTAACCGGTTACTTGCTGTGAAAAATGAAAAATTGAGATTTTCAAAGTTGTATTCATTTGAAATGAAATCTACGTGTGCGTATTTGATAATTAGCATATATATGTGAATCATATATTGTTATGAATGTGTATATGTACCATTGATGGATAATTCATAGAGTTGAATTATGGTGATATGTGGAATGTTAAGATGGTAGAGATGATCTTAATTGCATATGCATTGGTATTTGTACATTCATTCATGGCATGGTCGGCTTCATAGTGGAAGCGATGAAACTGTGGGTTCACATGGTATTAGACGTTGATCCTTGAATGGAAATAGGCGTAGCAGACGTTGATCCTTAATTGGAAATAGGCGTAGTGGCTTTGATCTTGTCCGGATCGGAAGCATGGCTTGGATTCTAGATATTGAATCAGAAAGCGGTGAAACGTTGGGTTCACATTGAGGTACCGCATGCATAGAGTCACATGTCTTGCATTGAGTCACATTAGAGTTATGTGATAATTGAATGTATGTATTGATGTGATTGTGAGGTGTGTATGAGATATGGTAATTGAATTTGGTGATGTTTGGATACATAATTTGGCAAAATATGTGATTATGTGATAATTGTATTTATGTGTATATTTGGGAATATAGTACTGGATTTTAATATTGTACTCCTTGAGTTTTGATGGATGTTTGAAACATGTGAAATAAATGTTGGTTAATATTATTGACATGGTTATACAAGGTGTGATGAATTCCGTTACTTGTTGATTTAATCATTGTGCCTTATTATACTTTTTCATAATGATTTGAATTCTCACCCTTTCTGTTTGAATGTTGCCTTTACATGGGCATCGTGCAGATACTCTAGAGTAGTATTGCTGAAGTAAGTGGACGGTAGCTCGCTCGAGATTAGCCGGAGAGTTTCCGTATTTTAGTTTGAAGACTAGGTAATGAGTCAATGCTCTGGTCATGTGACACTGGGTAGATTAGTAGTATTGAACTCGTATCCTATTTGGATAAGTATTATGTTATTACTTATGAACATGCTTATTTGCAATTGCTGTTGAGAGGCCATAGTGCTAAATATTTTGGATATGATCTTCTTTTATCTTGAAGAGATTATTGAGAGATGATCATGGTATGGGACATGGATCATTTTATGAAATGCATGAGTATTCATTATTTTCCGTTGCGAACGCATATTCTTGAATATTCATGATAAGTGAAATGTGCTATTTTAAATGACCAGGTGTATTGTATATTGATGATGAATGATGTTGGTTTTTGAAAGCTTTTAGTTTTTGAAAACGTCGATGTGACGCCCTTTTGTTTATATGCGTGCTTATTTACTCTGATTATATGTTAAGTATTTTGGGGTAGAAAAAGGGGTGTTACATTAGTGGTATCAAAGCATGGTCGACCAGTTGGTCAATAGTCGTTAGGGTTTTCAATCCCGTTGTATTTGATTTGTGTCTCTGACACGATCGATACTGTTTGTTTGGTTGTTCGGGTTGTTCAGGACGATGGTGGCAGGCAGGAATGATGATGCAATTGCTGAGGCGCTGAGGATGTTGGCTGAATTTATTGGTCAGATCCCTCAAGCAAATGCTGGTAACCGAAATGGAGATGATGATGAGTTCCGTGCTTTGGGGAGATTCCAGCGAAACAATCCTCCTATCTTTGAGGGTGAGCATGAACCTGATAAAGCTCAAGCTTGGCTGAAGGAAATTGAGAAGATCTTCAGAGTCATGAACTGTACTGATGCTCAGAAAGTGAAGTTTGGTACTGATATGCGTGAGAAGGAAGCTGAAGATTGGTGGAATAACACTCTTCAGAGGTTTGAAGAAGACGACATTGAGGTTACTTGGGCTCTTTTCCGTGATGTCTTCTTGGAGAACTATTTTCCAAAAGATTGTTGTGGGAAGTAAGAGGTGGAGTTCCTTGAATTGAAGTAAGGGAATGGTACTGTTGCTGAATATGCTACTAGATTTCAGGAGCTTATCAAGTATTGTCCTCATTACAATACTGCTAATGCTGAGAGATCTAAATGCTTGAAGTTTGTGAATGGCTTGAGACATGATATCAAGAAGGCAATTGGTTACCAACAGATTACTCGTTTTTCGGAGTTGGTTAACAAGAGTCGGATTTATGATGAGGATAGTAGGGAGAGTGCTTCTTTCTACAAGAGTTTGAAGGGGAAAAACCAGGATCGTGGGAAACCGTATGATGACAAGAGGAGACAAGTTGGTTTTGGAAAGAAGCCAAGTGGGGGAGGATCTTCTACTCCACTTAAGTGTTTCAACTGTGGTGTTGAATGTCATCATGCTGTTGATTGTAGTAAGGATTCTGTGACGTGTTTCAAGTGTGGCAAGAGTGGTCACAGAGCAAACTATTGTGGAGTTGGTTCGAGCGTGACTTGTTTCAATTGTGGTGAGAAATGTCACATTAGTACCAAATATGATAAGCCAAAGAAGGAGCAAGCGAAGGGAAAGGTGATTGCATTGTCTGGTGCGGAGGCCACTACCGATGATAGACTAATCCAAGGTACGTGCTTTATTAATGGTACACCTTTGACTGCCATTATTGATACCGGTGCAACACATTCTTTCATTTCTTTGGATTGTGCTAAGAGACTGAATCTTATATTATCGGATATGCGTAGAAGTATGGTTATTGATACATCTGTTATGGGTTCTGTTTCCACTTCCTATGTGTGTCTGAATTGTCCGTTGAGTATCTTTGGTAGGGATTTTGGAATTGATTTAGTTTTTCTTCCTTTAGAGCAACTTGATGTGATTTTGGGTATGAATTGGTTAGAATTTAATCGGGTGTATATCAATTGTTTCGAGAAGACGGTTATTTTTCCTGAGGTTGGTGCTAAGGAAGATTGGGATAGAAAAAGGGGTGTTACACAACGCGACCAGCAAATTTAAAACATGGAAGCTCAGCAAATTGAAATGATGCAAATCCTTCGTCAGATGCAGCATGACCAGCATGGTTATGCTTTCAGGAATGAACATAACATGTCCGGTTTGATCGATGAAATGGCAGCTTTGACAGTGTGTGTGAAAGATCTACAAGACCATGCCTCTTATGTGGGTATGCCACCTCACCAACCTGGAAATGGTAGACATGGACGAACATGTGGCAGAGGCCACCAGTAGCATATTTTCCAGGTTCTACCTTCCTTTCCAATCTTATGACGTTGCATTGGGGACAATGCTCAATTTAAGTATGGGGGAGGAAGCTTTACCGCTTTTATTTACCGCTTTCTAGGTAGATTTAACTATTTTTATTTCCTTTGTTAAATTGTCAAGTGTTAGTTAAGTCAAATATCATTCCACTGTCGAGTCTTTATACGTGGTTTCCGTTATTTACTAATTCTCCCATTTTCTTAAGTCATACCAAACTTTTGCGAAAATCTTGACTTAGAAATACAGAACATCTTTTGAAAATTCTAAACTATAAATAAAACTTAGGTTTGATTGTAGATATTTGGAAAAACTTTACAAGATTGGTATCGTTTTAACACCTTAAATCTCCCAAGTATAAGATCGATTTGAGTACTTGTCATGCCATAGCCTTAAATTCTATCATTTAATATTCCTTAAGCAGTTTATCTAGCAGTTAGCACCATCCTAAACACACACTACACAAGAAGTCGATGCAAATAAGTGTATGATCTCAGACTTAATAGAGAAAAAGATTTACCAAATTAATGAAAAATGGTGTTCCTTCTAAGTTAGGTGACCCTCACCCGGTCATTTAACCCAATGGTACAACCATTTTTAGTTATTATTTGAGCCAAAGTGCGAGAAAAAGAAAACAAATAAATAATAATGAGATCATAGTCACTAACAGATTATCTCGCTATGAGTGTGAAAGGATAACGGGCTTAATGTGATTGCACTAGAATGAAAAGGGATAAAAAGAAGGATTAGTAAGGTAAGCTTAGGCATGATGACATGATTCAGATTGGTTTCTATAGGAGGGAGACTTATGACTGCACGATTGCGACTATGTGCTTCAACAACACCCTTAGTGTGGAAGTTAGTACTTGTTGATGCAATTTCTGACCGAAGTAGAGTTTGTAGGCTAGAATGAGTATCCGAATGCAACTGTGTTTTTCATGAGTCTTGATATTATATGCTGCAAAATTTTACAAAACTTTTTTATTCATGTGTGCAACATTTGCTTGAGGACAAGCAAAGGTTTAAGTATGAGGGAGTTTGATAACACGAAAATGTATCGTATATTTGACTTGACTTGCATTGCTTTTTACTTGTTTTCCATAGCATTATGCCGTACTTTATGTTTATTTCAGGTATTTATCGAATAAGAAGTTTCTATGCAAGCAAAGTGGGAAAATAGCAAAAAGGAAAGAAAAAAGGGAAGAAAATAAAGAAAATGAAAGAGGGTGGCGCCCACCACCACATAGCTAAAGGTGGCGCCCACCATAATCACAAGGTAGCGCCCACCACCAAAAGAAACATGGTGACGCCCACCACCAAATGAAGAGGGTGGTGCCCACCACCAAGCAAGAGTGGCACCCGCCACCTAGCAAGGTGTGGCGCCCACTACCTAGGGTTGTGGCACCCGTCACCAAACCATTTCCTCCTTATTTTTCTCCATGCCCCGTTTTTCTTGGTCAACCAACCGCTCCCACTAAGATATCTTCAAGGCTACTTTCAAGGCAAGGAGTAGGGAGTATATATTAGGGTTTCGATCTTCAAAGACCGGACAATCACATTTAGCCAGAATTTTTTTATTAGCATTTTTTAAGCTGATATTTACTTGTAAAGTGATAGATTCTCCACATCATAGACTATTGCGACTTTAGTTTTAGCAATTGAATTTGATTGTAACTGTGTACCCGATTTGTCAAGCGTGTCAGCATTATTTGAATTCAAGAACCAACATTAATTCCAGTATTTCGGTCTATATTCTAGGTTCTATTTTAATTGCTTATGCCTTGTCTTATGTTTAATTATCATAATAGCATGTTTGTTCTCGGATCCATGGCTGGCTAAACCAATCGATATCGGTATGTAAAGACCGTCGAAACGACGAGATTCGTAAATAATTGGTGTTGACTTTTATAAAATATTATTTTCTGTTTATAGTTTCTTGTTCTAAATTCAAAATTGTTTTCGTACGAGAGTACAAAGCAAACAAGGGTTACGGTCAATAAAACGAGAGTTTGAGGTTTTAACTGGATAGCTGAAATTAGACATTAATTCTAAATACAACGAGAGCGCTTTAGGATTAATTAGACTTTATATATTTCCAAAAATTACTTTTAATTCAAATGAGATAGCTAGAGCAAAGCATTCTGGTTTAAGAGTATAGTCAGAGCCAACAACACGAGAGTGTGAGATAAAGTCTTTTAAATAAATAATTTCTACTGAAGAGTACTTTGACGTTTAAGATTACACTAACTATTTATCGAATCCCCAAAGTTTGATTTGTTACATACCGATATCCCACTATTAAATATTTACATTAAAGTTTTGTTTTTGTTAGTAGTTATTTCTCATCGTCCCTCAACCCCTAAAGAAATCCTCAGCCTTAGATTTACATAGTAACATTAGATAACGGTAAGTTCGATTATTAGTCCTTTGGGTTCGATAATCTTTAAAACTACGTGATACGATTGTGCACTTGTAGTCACGAATCCTATAGACATACTAAGTCGCGATCAAAATACAAGAGGTAAAATTCTGCATGAGGATTTAAGCAAATTGTTGGGGATGTTGTGACCAAGACCATCACATTCCTCAATAATCATCGAATTCTTCTTAGAATTTGTGAAATAAACCAATTCTAAGGCAAAGATAAACAATCAAATGCAAAATGGAAACGAAATAAAGGTTTCAGATCTCCAGGATCTAATCCCAAATCACTAACATGGGAATACAAAACATGAGCACCACAGCTGGGGAATATGGATTTGCAAAGGGGACCAATCATCGGCTCAATTGGAGATATGAGCCACCAACTCTATTGGGGAGAGGAGATTAATCGGGGATAAACTCATCGACCAAGTCAAGGGTAAATGGCGAATTGTTGGAGAGGAAAAGAGTTACCAAACCAATTGCTTGGTGAATACCAACAATGCTTCACACTTCAAGACTTACCTGTTCTCATATTGTTGTTGACATTCCTTGCTGAAATTGATTATTCTCAAAGTGGATGTTTTTATTATTTTAGGAAAAATAATTATCATCATAAAAATTCAATTTTATTTAGCAGAAGTAAGTAAGAATAGAAATAATTGGATAAAAGCTCAACTTTATTTAATAGAATGGTAGTCCGTAAATGACGAGACTCCATAGATCTTTACAAAGTTTGAAAATGGTAATTTACATGGAAAAGGGCTACATTGAATATAATGATCACTACTCTCTCTACCAACTTCAACATCCATTGTGCTTGTCTTTGGTTGAAAATGATGAATCAGAACCAAATGACTTGCTCAAAACCGATCAGGTGTAGTTACTTGCCATAATGCCTAATTTTTGCCTAGATTGCCCCAAGGTGGATTACTCAATCTACCAGGATAAATTTTTTGTTTTATGTCTCTAATTTTTTCCTGGATCGCCCTTTCAGGTTTTCGATCCACCGAGACGCTCATTTTTTCCTAAGCTGCCCTTCTAGGTTTTCAACTTAGCGAGTCGTTCTTTTCTTTTTAGGCGAAGTATTTCTTGACTGCATCAGCGTTCACAGGACGCGTGAACTATTCACCATCCATAGTTGTAAGAATCAATGCACCGCCTGAAAAGGCTCTCTTAACCACATATGGACATTCATAATTAGGAGTCCATTTGCCCCTAGCATCGGGTTTGAAAGACAAAATCTTCTTAAGCACGAGGTCACCTTCTCTAAACACACGGGGCTTGACCTTCTTATCAAATGCCTTCTTCACTTTCTACTGATACAACTGGCCATGAGACATGGCAGTCAATTTCTTTTCTTCAATTAAATTCAACTTGATCATATCTGGTCTGGCACCATTCATCTTTTGTCAACTTGGCTTCCATTAGCACACGCAGTGACAGGATCTCAACCTATACTGGGAGAACAACTTCCATGCCATAAACAAGAGAGAAAAGGGTTTCCCCTGTTGAAATACGGATGGATGTACGATACCCATTCAAAGAAAATGGGATCATCTTATGCCAATCTTTATATGTCACAACTATCTTCTAAATGATCTTCTTAATGTTCTTATTCACAACTTCAACAACCCCATTCATCTTAGATTTGTAGGGAGAAGAATTATGATGTGCAATCTTGAAGTCTTTGTAAAGAGTTTCTACCATATTATTGTTCAAGTTTGATCCATTCTCAGTAATGATCTTGCTCGGCACACCATAACGACATATAATCTGATTCTTGATAAACCAGACCAGAACCTGCTTGGTCACATTTGCATACGATGCCGCTTCAACCCACTTTGAGAAATAATCAATAGCCACCAGAATGAAACGATGTTCGTTCGAAGCTTTGGGCTCAATCATGCCAATCATATCAATTCCTCACATAGAGAAGGGCCATGGAGAGGAAATAACGTTCAACAGTGTCGGAGGAACATGAATCTTGTCTACATAAGTTTGACACTTGTGGCATTTCTTCACAAACTTGCAACAGTCAGATTCCATTGTCAGCCAATAATAACCTGCTCTCAACATCTTCTTTGCCATAACATGTCCATTGGAATAGGTACCAAAGGAACCTTCATGGACTTCAGTCATCAATAAGTCTGTTTCGTGTCTATCCACGCATCTGAGCAAAACCATATCGAAATTTCTCTTGTAAAGCACATCACCATTCAGGTAGAAGTTGCCAGCTAATCTCCTCAAAGTCTTCCTATCTTTCAAAGATGCCCTAGGCGGGAAATCTGACTTTGGAGGAAACCCTTAATATCAAAATACCAAGGCTTTTAATCCTTGACTTCTTCAACAGCAAATACATGAGTTGGCCTAGCAAGACGCATTACAGTCAAATTAGGAACTTCATTCCAAAATTTCACCATAATCATTGAAGCCATTGTTCCAAGAGCATCTGCCATCCGATTTTCATCTCGAGGGATATGATGAAACTCAACCTTTATAAAGAAAGTTTAAATCCTCCTCGCATAGTCTCTATACGGTTGGGTTGGTTTGTCTCCCATTCACCCTTAATCTGATTCACAACCAAAGTCGAATCTCCATAGACGTCAAGATATTTAATTCTGAGATCAATGGCCTCTTCAAGCCCCATAATGCAAGCTTCATACTCAGCCATATTATTTGTACATTTGAAGGTCAATCTAGCTATAAACGGAAAATGAGTGCCTTGAGGAGTAATAATCATCGCCCCAATGCCATTACCATATGAATTAATAGCTCAATACCATGCCCCAACGGGAACCAGGCTCCAGCCCTTCTTCAAGCAATGGTTCACTACAATCTTTCATCTTCAAGTACAAAATCTCTTCATTAGGAAAATCATATTGCACTGACTGATAATCTTCAATAGGTTGGTGAGCCAAGTGGTCAGCCAAGACACTACCTTTAATAGCTTTCTGAGATCGATATTCAATATCATACTCAGATAACAACATTTGCCAACGGGAAATCCTCCCAGTTAAAGCAGACTTCTAAAAAATGTACTTGATTGGATCCATTTTGGATATCAACCAAGTAGTATGATTCAACGTATACTGGTGCAGATGCTTAGCAACCCAAGCCAATGTGCATCATGTTTTCTCAAGCATAGACTATCGAGTCTCACAGTCGGTGAATTTCTTACTAAGGTGGTAAATTGCATATTCTCTCTTTCCATATTCATCTTGTTGACGAAGAATACAACCCATACTACCATCAAGCATAATCAAATACATGATCAACGGTATTCCTTCAATAGGCGGAGACATAACCAGAAGCTCAAGCAAAAAATCTTTAACACTATCAAAAGCTTTCTGGCAATCTTCAGCCCAATCACAAGACTGGTCTTTCTGAAGAAGCTTGAATATAGGCGCACATGTGGCCGTCATATGCGATACACATCTTGAGATATAATTCAAGCGGCCGAGAAAACCTTTGACTTGCTTCTCAATTTTGGGCGCAGGCATCTCTTGTATTACTTTGACCTTGGCAGGATCAACTTCCATACCCTTCTCGCTGACAATAAAGCCTAACAACTTACCAGAACGAACACCAAAAGTACACTTATTGGGATTCAAGTGGAGTTAATATTTCCTCAAACGCTCGAATAACTTTAACAAATGCTTAACATGTTCTTCTTCATCACTTGATTTGGCAATCATATCATCAACATAAACTTCAATCTTTTTATGCATCATATCATGAAAAGGAGTGGTCGTAGCTCTCTGGTGCGTTGCACCCGCATTCTTTAAACTGAAAGGCATCACTCTATAACAGAATGTTCCCTAGGGTGTAATGAATGTGGTCTTCTCCATAACTTTAGGTGACATCTTGATCTGATTATAACCGGAAAATCCATCCATAAATGAAAAGACTTTGAATTTAGTTGTACTGTCTACCAACACATCAATGTGTGGCAGAGGAAAATCATCTTTCGGAATGGATTTATTCAAATCTCTATAGTTAACACACATGCAGACTTTTCCATCTTTCTTCGAAACAGGCACAATGTTGGCCACCCATTGTGGATATTCAAAGGTAACAAGAAAACCAACATCAATCTGCTTCTGCACTTCCTCTTTGATCTTTAATGCCATATCAGGATGAGTCTTTCTCAACTTTTGCTTGACCAACGGGCATTTTGGCTTCAACGAAAATCTATGCTCCACAATCTCAGAATCTAACCCAGACATATCTTGATAGAACCAAGCGAACACATTAGAATACTCTCAAAGAAGATCAATCAACCCCTTCTTAGCTTTTGGACACAATTGAGACCCAATCTTGACTTCCTTCACATCATCCTCGGAACCCAAGTTGACTAATTCAATCCGCTCTTCAGACGGCTGAATGGCTTTTTTCTCATGCTCAAGTAAACGCGATAACTCATTAGATACTTCTTCATCATCAATCTCTTCCTCAGCTTCAAATACAGAGAAATCAAAGTTTGAAGAGCGAGTAAGATCATTGTATTTAATGGGTTTAAGAATTAACCTGCATAATGATTTGATATTTTGATTTTAGAGAAGTGGAGTGCAGACAAATATTATGCAGATGGAAAAATTATTTATTTATGTTTTTTTTGTGATTACCATTTTCAGAAAAAGCAAAAAGTAAAATAAAACATCATAGATGTGGATGAATAAAATTGTATTTTATTGATGATAATAATAAAAATGCCCAACAACATTCACTTCTCCCTTAGGCATAGGAGAATGATTTTTCTTAAAAACAATAAAAACAAATTACTTAGAACGGTGAATGACAACAGGAACATCAACAACGACCCAATTGTTGTAAGTTTGGCCATGTGTCACAAAGTTGGCGCAAGCTTTGTCTTCATCACCATTGTCTTTAATAATGGCAGTTGAGTGTTGATCATTCCCATGAATGAACCCTCCACTACGGAAAATCGGTTGTATAACTTTGGCTTCGGCGCTCAATGGCTCTGGTTGAAATCCTAGCCTGACTCTATTCTTATTCTCGGTGATTTCCGCAACACGATCCCACTTGTCAATACTGCTAGCTTGAATAGCCTCTTGTGCATCTTTCAAAGAAGACATGGGTGCCCCAAATTTCTTCAATCCATCAGCAATAGATAAGTCTTAGAACGGCGTTCCAACCTCCTCCTCAACATCAACATACGTGAAATATGACAAATGGCTCACCAACAATGCTTTCTCTCCACCAACAACGACGAGCTTGCCGTTCTTCACAAATTTCAGCTTCTGGTGAAGAGTAGATGTCACTGCTCCAGCTTCGTGAATCCATGGCCTTCCCAACAAGAAACTGTAGGCCGGGTGGATATCCATCACTTTAAAAGTAATTTGGAAATCACTAAGACCTATCTTCACTGGAAGGTCCACTTCTCCAATGACAGTTTTACGACAACCGTTGAACGCTTTGACAATTACGCCGCTATACCTCATCGGGGTGCCTTGATAAGAGAGTCTTGACAAAGTTGATTTTGGTAACACATTCAATGATGACCTAATGTCAACCAACACATTGGGCAAATCATCCTCCTTACAATTCATAGAAATATGGAGTGCCAAATTATGATTCCTGCCCTCCTCGGGAAGCTTTTCATCACAAAAACTCAAATTGTTACAAGAAGTTATGTTGGCAACTATGTGATCAAAATGATCCACAATAATATCATGCTCAACATAGGCATGTTCCAACACTTTCTACAAAGACTCCTTGTGCGCTTCGGAATTCATGAGCAATGACAACACAAAGATCTTTGACGGCGTCTAGAGTAGCTGCTCTATAACATTGAATTCACTTCTTTTAATTAACCTTAACACCTCACCATCATCGTTAGTCTTCAACTTGCTGGACTCACCAGACTAACACGTTAGAGCACTAATTGGATTCGCTACAGGAATCTCTGCCTTCTTACTCACGAAAACATCCTCCATAACCTTTGGGAACACCGGACTGAATACACGACGGTTACGGGTCACCTTTGCTATATCTGCAATATTTACCATTGAATCTACAACTGGTATAGGAACCTTTTGACCATTTTCAATCATTGTGTCATTATATTTGTATGGCACAGCTTTATCGGATGCATAAGGGACAGGGCCCGCTAACCATATGACCAACGGTGATATCGATCTATTGACATTGTTGTTGTTGCTACTATTAAACTGAATAACTACCCGCTCAGGGGTCTTAAACACCGGTACAATGACATTTACATCATCTCCCATATCCCTCGATTGTTGAATCTAGATTACATTCTCATCCATCAACTTCTGGATATCTCTCTTAACAATCATACACCCACGGGTGTTCACGCTACAAATGACACAACCGTTATGGTCATGTTCACAGTCATTAATTAAACACAAAGTCTTATGCATCTCCACCATAGATCTTTGGACATGTCTCACATCAAAAACTCGGAAATTCTCTGGATAATCGTCCACCATATTGACAGAAGCGTTACCATGAGCAGGCAATAGATTGGGTTTCACGTTCGGTGCTCTGTCCTCAAAGAACATCATACCACTCTTTACCAACTTTTGAACTTCGTACTTTAGAGGATAGCAATTCTATATATCATGACCAGGGTCTCCCTGGTGAAAAGCACAATGAATATCGGGCTTGAACCACCATGGTAGTGGCTCAGGAATTTGCGGAGGATTTCTTGGTTGAATGAGATTCTTGAGGACCAATGACGGGTATAACTCTACATAAGTCATGGGAATAGGGTCAAAGGAGACATTCTTCCTCTCAAAATTTTGTTGGTGATTATTGTTGTTGTTGTTGTTGGTTCTTTGTTGTGGTTGTTGTTGAATTGGAACTGATTGATTAGAATTGTTGGAAAAAATCAAAATTACTGAGGAAACTTGATGTTGATGTTGACTAGGGATGACAATGGGCAGGGTTTGGGCAGGGTACTATAGTACCCATCCCTATACCCGCGATTTGAAAAAATCCCTATGCCCGAGCCCATACCCGCTTGGGTGCCAAAGTTAGCACCCGTACACGTGCCCTATGGGTATGTATGTACCCATGTCCGTACCCGTGACCCGCATTCCTATTAAAAATAAATAGATCAATTATAAAACATCATATAATTTTAAGTTTTTAAAAACATTTAAAAAAAATTCAAACAATTTATTATTGAAATAAATGAACACTTAATTAAATATTTAATGGTTTAACATTGATATACATTTTATAATTGATAGACATACATTTTTATATAATAATATAAACTAAAATATGTAAATCAAAATAAAAATACATAAATATATAGTGTGCGGGTATGGGGCGGGTTGGGTACCAAGGTGCCCATACCTGCACCCATACCCGCTTATTTTTATGGGTAATTACCCGAGCCCATGTCCGTACCCATTTTTGTGGGTTTTTACCTTACCCGTTGTGGGTAAATTTGCGGGTTCCCATTGGGAATGGGTCAAATTTCCATCCCTAATGCTAATGAGGTTGAGAACTCTTTCTGACATGAGGTCTCCTATGCCTCCCCACTGATACTGAATTAGCTTTTCCTCCCTTCCTCTTAGAGAAACTACCACCGTACTTCTTGCTGACTGACGCCTCTTCTTTAGACAAACGTCCTTCACGGACTCCTTCTTCTAGCCTCATCCCCATGTTTACCCATTTCGGTAAAATCATTGGGGGCACTCGCAATCATACGTTCGTAATAAAACGAACTCAACGTCTTCAAGAAGATCTTCGTCATTTCTTTCTCTTCAAGAGGTGGACTTATCTGAGCAGTCAATTCTCTCCATCTCTGGGCGTATTCTTTGAATGTCTCCTTATCCTTCTAAGACATAGACCTCAATTGGTATCTATCAGGCTCCATATCTATGTTGTACTTATACTGCTTAACAAAGGCCCCGCCTAAGTCATTGAAAGTACAAACACTTGCATTGTCTAAACCCATGTACCACCTCAAGGCAGCTCTAGTTAAACTGTCTTGGAAATAGTGAATCAGCAACTGATCATTATCAGTATGAGTAGACATTTTTCTGGCATGCATAACAAGATGGCTTAGCGGGCAAGTATTTCTTTTGTACTTTTCAAAGTCTGGGACCTTGAATTTCACCGGGATCTTAACATTGGGCACCAAGCAGAGTTCAGCAGCACTCTTCCCAAATAAGTCTTTCCCTCTTAGAGTCTTCAACTCTTTACGCAGCTCGAGGAATTGATCTTTCATTTCATCTATCTTCTCGTATACATCTGGACCCTCAGACGACTCAGAATGGTAGATAGTATCCTCAACACGAGGAAAATGTGAACAACCGGAGGTGGCACTGACATGACCGAGCTAGATGTCAACAGAGAAACAAATGTGGGCGCATACCTTTCTGGCATAAAATTTGACGGCATTCCCAAAGAGAATCCATCAGGCATAGAAGGAAATGGATTGACTGGCAGCGACAACTGGAACAGTTGAAAAAACAACCTCAGAAATGACAGTCCTCTGAGGATGAGGAGTTGCAGGAGTTGGTGATGACTGATTTTGGGCAGCAATGACATACTCCATCAGTGTCATAAGTATGGCGATCTCATCCTTCAACTCTCATTTCTCTTGCTCTAGATGATTCGTCCTCTTCGATTGATTAGTGCAAGTATTATAATGGTGAGTCAGCTTGGCTGATGCACATAAGAAGAACTGATAAGACATCTGGAGGAAAAAACCTAGTCTGCAAATGATGCATGAAATGCAATGTTTTAGATTGTTTTTAATTTCAAGGAGCATATGAAGTCCTATTTGCAAATATATATTCAAATAATAACAATAATAATAATTTTATTGACCATAAAATCTCTTTTTATTCATAAAATTGGAAGGATTATGTAAGACCCCAAATTTGACCCTAGGATCCCTCATACAATTCCATCATAAGCATAAGCATTGGGATCATACCTTGGCATCCTCCATACCCCTTTTCATTGGGTTTGTTCTGGGAGATATCACCAAGCACTTTGTGATTATATCATACTTGTATTTTATCATTTTTACTAACCAAAATACCAAAAATATGTCTTTGTATTTGCCTAACTCTTTTGTAGGAAGGGCATGATCTCATTGATTCATCAAGATCACATCCAAGGTTTGAGACCCTTATGAACAAAGAGTACAACCAAGAATTGATTCAAGAATGGTCATGAACATCATATATGAGTCCTAATTATCTCTACATGTTATATTGATCAAGTTTGCTTCAAGAGTTTGAGGGTGATTTGCCTTGGAAACCCTAGTTTGACTGGGTATCTTAAGTAACTTCTCCAACAAGCTATCTCACCTATTGATCAAATTTCTCAAGGGACACTTCAAATTTCATCATCTTATGCATATATGATCTACCATGAGCCAAGAAAGTCAAGAGAATTGGAGATTAGCAAGTTGGTTGATGGTGGTTGGCCAGATGAATTCATCTGATCAAAACTGGGTCTCCCTAGACCCTATCTCCTACAATTTTCACCATATGAAAATTACTCCAAGAGAAAACTTACTATAAATGACATTATAAACAACTTTCATGTTGAGGCCTAAATCTAGTTTTGCTTGGAAAATCATTTTCTATGTTGAAACATTATAGGTCATTTTGTTTAAACCCTAATTTGAAAGTCAACTTCCCAATGCCATAACTTGCTCAATTTTTATGATAAGGAATATTTCCAAGTTGGGTAATCAAATTCAATGTGTCTACTTCAACTTTGATGTTTGGAGTGGTAGCTAAATCAACGTTTTTGAGCATGTGATATGAGGCTACATTATAGGTCACTTTTGACCTATACCATTGATCAAGTGATTTTTCCAAACTTCAAAAATGCATAACTCTATCATTTAAAATCCAAATGACATGAAACTGGTGACCATTCTGAAGGTATTTGAGAGAGATACAACTTTGATAAAGACACTTTTCTCATTTTAAGCACCTATAAAAAGTTAAGCAAGGTGGAATATTGAAACATATGGCTTGACACTTAGAAAAAAATTTATATGTCAAATTTTTCCAAACTTCCACCTCAAATTTCTCCAAGTTCCAAATGAAAAAGTGTTCAACATAAAACTTGTTCCTATTGATCTCACCTGTAGGTGTTTAATTGGCTGCATTATATGGTAAAACACTAGCTGGATTCTAATGTCTTGACTGATGTCATGACATGGTGTGTATGTGTGACTGCATTGTAGGTTAGAATATCTAACTGTACTCTGATGTCTTGACTGATGTCATGACACACTTGAGTAGTTACTGCAGGATTAGCTAATATAGGATTTATTGAATGTCAAACTGGATGTTGTGACATTCATCCCTGTCAGCAGATACTGAGGAATAGAACAGTTGGTGTTCTGTTAGAGCTCAGTATTTATTTGCAGTCTGGTTATCAAGGAAATACCAGACCTGGCATAAGGCCTACTATATGAATGTCAAACTGGATGTTATGACATTCATCATGGACAGTATATACTGAATAATAGACAGAGTGGTGTTCTGCTACACTTCAGTATGTTTCTTAGTCTGTTCTTCAAGAGGATAACATAACTGACTTAAGGCCAAATGTGTAAATGTCAAATTGGATACTTTGACATTTATTAATGTAAGCTGTTACTGTAGTGTGGTCAGTTTGGTCATGTACAGGTCAGCAAAATTGTACAGTCTGTTTTCTGGAAAAACAGACTTAGCATATGATCCTTGATGTCAAGCTGAATGTCGTGACATTCATTCCTGACAGCATATGCTATATTGTAGGTTGTTCAGTTTTCTGTTTCAGCTTTTTCTCAGGCTATTCTTCAGGGATTCAACAGCTTAGAGAAAAACCAGGAAATCAACAACCAAGCTACATTTAATGAACCTAACAAATAGCCTATTTGTTAGTAACCTAGATATTGAATTTATGGGAACTCGCGTGACCTTAAATTCAGGAGAATACAAGTGCAAAAGCCCAGGTACTGCAATATAAAAGGAAGTCGTTCCTTCATTCAGTTTCGGGGATTTTGAGGCGTGAAGATTAAGTGTGTCCATCATACTTCACTGCTGTATTTTTGTGAGTCTTGTATTAGACATATCTTGTAAGCCAAGCCTTTATCACGTTGATGATTGCTTTGGCATAGGCTGTTCATTGAGTTGTAAGTGTTGTGTCGCTCAAAGCTTTTAAGCGTGAGTGCTGTGTATCTTGATTAAAGCTGTTAAGCACAATCAAGAGTTGTTTGAAGTGTGACTTCAAAGTTGTCTTTAATATTGATTAAAGGTAGTAATCACTGAGGTGATTGAGGGGGAGTGAGTAGGAACTCTGATCTTAGAGTAAGATTGAAATTGCATTGGGTAGGGATTAAGTGACAAGTTGTAAACGGGTGAGTTTAGCTTTGAATTAATACTACTGATAGTGGATTTCCTCCCTGGCTTGGTAGCCCCCAGATGTAGGTCATGTTGGACTGAACTGGGTAAACAATTACTTGTGTTATTTACTGCACTTACTTTTAAGTTCTGCATAAGTCTTGTCTGTGCAGAATTGGATGTCATAACAACCCGTGTGACATCTAAAGTCGGATAACTAGAATTTCAATTGGCATCAGAGCAGGCACCCTGCCTGTGAATTTCTGGGTGAGATCTAGGGAAGTTACTTTCTAGTACAATGGACAAGGATATAGGACACTCAAATAGACCACCCATGTTGGATGGCTCTAATTATGATGACTGGAAGCCTCGTATAATAGCCTTCTTAAGGTCTCTAGATAGAAAAGTCTGGAGAGCTGTCAACAAAGGATAGGAACATCCAACGAAGACAGGTGAAGATGGAGTCAGTGTGCAGATTCTTGAAGAAGAGTGGGACAAGGAGAAAGAGGCATTAGCTCTTGGAAATTCCAAGGCCTTCAATGCATTGTTCAATGGAATCAGTAAGAACATCTTCAGGCTGGTGCACCACTGTGAACTAGCTAAGGAAGTTTGGGATACCCTCAAGGTAACTCATGAAGGTACTTCCAAGGTGAAGATGTCCAAACTTCAGATGCTGACCACCAAGTTTGAAAATCTGAGGATGAAAGAGGATGAGACTATTCATGACTTTCACATGAATATTCTTGAAATTGCAAACACCTATGGTGGACTAGGTGAGAAAATGGCTGAAGAGAAACTTGTAAGAAAGATTCTCAGGTCCTTGCCTAAGAGATTTGCTATGAAGGTCACAGCCATAGAAGAGGCTCAAGATATCTGCAAGATGAAGGTGGATGAGCTCATTGGTTCTCTCCAAACCTTTGAAATGGGCTTGTGTGAGAGTGCTGAAAAGAAGAACAAAAGCATAGCTTTTGTATCTAATGCTGAAGAGGAGTCAGAAACAGGATATACTGAAGGTGATGAAAGTATATCAGAAGCCTTAGCCATGCTTGGGAGACAGTTCAACAAGTTCGTGAAGAAGATTGATCAAAGAGGGAGACCTAATGTCAAGAACATCCCGTCTGACATCAGGAAAAGATCAACTTCTGAAGAAAAGTTCAACCAAGGCAATGGAATCCAGTGTCATGGTTGTGAAGGGTATGGACACGTCAGAGCTGAATGTCCTACCTATCTCAAGATGCAAAAGAAGGGGCTAACTATCACATGGTCTGAAGGAGATTCTGAAAGTGAATCTGAAGGAGAATCTGCCAAACATGTCACTGCACTAACCAGTGTTTGTGCCTCTGATGATGACTCAAGTGCAGATGAACTGACCTTTGATGAACTTGCTGCAGCCTATAAGAAGCTGTGTACCACCAGTGCAGAAGTCCGTGCACAAGGAGAAAAGCAGAAGAAACTCATCAAGGAACTGGAAGATGAGAGACAGAAGCATCTGACAGCCATAGAGGGTCTAAATGGTGAGATAGCCCTGCTGACCTCCAAGCTGAATCAGATGACTAAATCCATCAGAATGATGAACAAGGGAACTGACACCTTGGAAAAGATTCTAAAGGTGGGACAGAAGTCTGGAACCAAATCTGGCCTAGGATTTGGGAAAAGATCCTCAGCTGAACACAAACGCCCAAAGGCTAAAGTTCAGAAGTTCAAGAGGAAGTCAAAGCCAATGTCTCAACATCGGGGAACTATGATGAATAATCATCAGAAGAGGAAATACCAGGAGTGGAGGTGTCACTGTGGTAGGCTTGGACATATAAAAGCCTTCTGCTACTGGGTTCATGGTTTCCCTAACCAAGCCTCGCATGTCAGGCCTAAGCATAAGACATATAAGCGATATGTCCCCATCAAGAAGCAACAATGGTATGCTAGGTTAGCACACACAGCTCTAAGGGCTTCTACCAGAGAAGACTGGTACTTTGACAGTGGATGCTCAAGACATATGACTGGTATGGAAAATCTACTGGTGGATATTCAACCTCACACTACCAGCTATGTGACCTTTGGAGATGGTGCCAAAGGAAAAATAAAAGGTGTGGGTAAGCTGGACTGCTCTGGAGTTCCAAAACTGAATAATGTACTGTTAGTAAGAGGACTAACTGCAAATCTCATCAGCATAAGCCAGCTGTGTGATCAAGGATTCTATGTTCAGTTTACTAAGGAGCTGTGCATTATGACAAATGGTGACAATCAGGAAGTTATGAGAGGAACCAGGTCCAAAGATAACTGTTATCTGTGGGAACCTAAAGTCTCTAACTTTTCCACAATATGTTCCTCAGCCAAGGAAGAACAGGAGGTGAAGTTGTGGCATAGACGTCTTGGACATCTCCACTTACGGGGAATGAAGAAGATTATATCCAAGGAAGCAGTCAGAGGAATTCCAAAGCTGCTTATTGATGAAGGAAGAGTCTGTGGAGAATGCCAGGTGGGCAAGCAAACCAAGATGTCACATCCGAAGCTGGGACATCCTACAACTTCCAGAGTTCTGGAACTGTTGCACATGGACTTAATGGGACCTATGCAGGTTGAAAGTCTTGGTGGGAAGAGATATGCTTACGTGGTGGTTGATGACCATTCCAGATACACGTGGATAAGCTTCATCAGAGACAAGTCAGATACATTTGATGTCTTCAAAGACCTGTGCATAAGACTTCAAAGGGAAAAGGACAGTTGTGTGGTCCGGATTAGGAGTGATCATGGTACGGAGTTCAAGAATTCCAAGTTTGATGAGTTTTGCTCGTCTGAAGGAATAAGTCATGAGTTCTCCTCCCCTATAACTCCCCAGCAGAATGGGATAGTTGAAAGAAAAAATAGAACTATTCAAGAATCTGCCAGAGCAATGATTCATGCAAAGAAGCTCCCCATGCACTTTTGGGCTGAAGCAATGAATACCGCGTGCTATGTTCACAACAGAGTCACCTTGAGAAAAGGAACCTTCTCCACTCTATATGAAATATGGAAAGGCAGAAAACCCACAGTGAAGTACTTTCATATCTTTGGAAGCAAATGCTATATTCTCACAGATCGTGAACAGAGAAGGAAGCTGGATCCCAAAAGTGATGAGGGTATATTTCTAGGATACTCCACTAACAGCAGAGCCCACAGAGTGTTCAACTACAGGACCAATGTCCTGATGGAATCCATAAATGTTATTGTGGATGATAAAGAGGAAGGAATCGATGTCATAGAGGATGTTGAAACATTCCTTGACAGTTCAACTGACATTCCAGCCAAGTCTGAAGAAGTACAGGAACCTCCTCCTGAATATGAAATAGATGCAACCACCAAAATGCCATCTATCAGAATTCAGAAAGACCACCCTAAGGATCTTATCATAGGGGATCCTAATAGTGGTGTGACTACCAGGTCACGGGGAATAAGCTCAAATTCCTGCTTTGTATCCAAGGTTGAACCAATGAATGTGAAAGAAGCCCTGACTGACGAATACTGGATCAATGCCATGCAAGAGGAACTTGAGCAGTTCAAAAGGAATGAAGTATGGGAGCTAGTTCCAAGACCTGAAGGGACCAACATCATTGGTACCAAGTGGATCTACAAAAACAAATCTGATGAGAAAGGAGTAATTACTAGGAATAAAGCAAGACTAGTAGCTCAAGGATACACTCAAGTTGAAGGGGTTGACTTTGATGAGACATTTGCTCCTGTGGCTAGGCTTGAGTCCATCAGATTGCTGTTAGGGGTAGCATGCATTCTGAAGTTTAAACTATTCCAAATGGGTGTGAAGAGTGCATTCTTGAATGGCTACTTGAATGAAGAAGTCTATGTGGAACAACCTAAAGGGTTCTGTGATCCTAACCAACCTAAGCATGTATACAAGTTGAGGAAAGCCTTGTATGGGTTGAAACAAGCACCTAGAGCATGGTATGAAAGGTTAACCGAATTTCTGACCTCAAATGGATACAGAAAAGGTGGAATAGATAAAACCTTGTTTGTGAAGGATGAAGACGGCAAAATCATGATTGCTCAAATCTATGTGGATGATATAGTCTTTGGTGGTATGTCAGAACAAATGGTAACACATTTTGTCCAACAGATGCAATCTGAGTTTGAAATGAGTCTGGTTGGGGAACTAACCTACTTTCTTGGAATGCAAGTCAACCAAATGGAGGACTCTATGTTTCTCTCCCAAAGCAAGTATGCCAAAAACATCGTTAAGAAGTTTGGTATGGATAATGCTAGGCACAAAAGGACTCCTGCTCCTACTCATCTGAAGTTAACCAAAGATGATGGAGGGCCTAGTGTTGATCAATGCTTGTATAGAAGCATGATAGGCAGTCTACTATATCTAACTACAAGTAGACCTGACATCTCTTATGCAGTTGGAGTGTGTGCGAGATACCAAGCAGAGCCTAAGGTGAGCCACTTGAATCAAGTCAAAAGGATTCTCAAGTACATCAATGGGACTTGTGACTATGGGATGTTGTACTCACATGGGTCTGAGCCTGTCCTATCTGGGTATAGTGATGCTGACTGGGCTAGAAGTGCTGATGACAGAAAAAGCACATCAGGAGGATGTTTCTTCTTGGGAGACAATCTCATATCTTGGTTCAGCAAGAAGCAGAACTGTGTATCCCTGTCCACTGCAGAGGCTGAATACATAGCTGCTGGAAGCAGTTGTTCCCAACTGGTGTGGATGAAACAGATGCTCACTGAGTACAATATCACTCAAAATGTCATGACATTATTCTGTGATAATCTCAGTGCCATCAATATTTCCAAGAATCCCATCCAACACAGCAGGACCAAACATATTGACATTAGACATCACTTCATCAGAGATCTGGTGGAAGACAAGGTGATTACTTTGGAACATGTAGCCACTGAACTGCAACTGGCTGACATATTTACAAAGGCTCTGGATGCTACTCAGTTTGAAAATTTAAGGGGCAAACTAGGAATATGTCTCTCTGAGACCGTATAGCAACCAATGATGTTTGGAATGTATTTATTGGAACTATGTTCTGATTGGTCAACAGATCATAGCTATACCACTTGCAACAAGTGTGGCAACAAGAGGGTAAGGAGACACCCTAACGTGAGAAGGCCTATGCACCTGCAGGAATTCAAGGACGATGTTCATGCAGGAGTGGTTCTGGATGTCAGAAACAAAGTCATGGCATCTGATATGGTTGTACCTACAGTAAAGCAAAAGTGGTTGATTACTTGATCAAAGCTGTGAAACAAGATCAAGTGGGTACTAACTTGGTTGAAACTGTGAAGTAAAACCAAGTCTATAAGTCTGTCATTTTTTTTGTTTATGTTGTTGGCTTTGGCAACATTTCTGACAAAAAGGGGGAGTAACAGGTGATACCCCAGACAACAGATTGGTCTGTGAAAACAGACGTTCATGACAGATTCGAACTTCCTTCCCCTGCAGCTGATGTGTGATGAAGTTTGTATTTAACTTCTGTCTGTGTGCTGTTTTGTGAAGTTTTTATGTAACTTCCATGTGTGTGAGTGTGCTGCCACTCTGAGGGTATTAGCTAGGTTTATTTCCTGCTAGATGTGTGATTCCGCTGCTATGAACTTTGTTATGGGGATCAAAGTGTTTTAGCCAAAAATTTGCCAAAGGGGGAGTTTGTAGGTGTTTAATTGGCTGCATTATATGGTAAAACACTAGCTGGATTCTAATGTCTTGACTGATGTCATGACATGGTGTGTATGTGTGACTGCATTGTAGGTTAGAATATCTAACTGTACTCTGATGTCTTGACTGATGTCATGACACACTTGAGTAGTTACTGCAGGATTAGCTAATACATGATTTATTGAATGTCAAACTGGATGTTGTGACATTCATCCCTGTCAGCAGATACTGAGGAATAGAACAGTTGGTGTTCTGTTAGAGCTCAGTATTTATTTGCAGTCTGGTTATCAAGGAAATACCAGACCTGGCATAAGGCCTACTATATGAATGTCAAACTGGATGTTATGACATTCATCATGGATAGTATATACTGAATAATAGACAGAGTGGTGTTCTGCTACACTTCAGTATGTTTCTTAGTCTGTTCTTCAAGAGGATAACAGAACTGACTTAAGGCCAAATGTGTAAATGTCAAATTGGATACTTTGACATTTATTAATGTAAGTTGTTACTGTAGTGTGGTCAGTTTGGTCATGTACAGGTCAGCAAAATTGTACAGTCTGTTTTCTGGAAAAACAGACTTAGCATATGATCCTTGATGTCAAGCTGAATGTCGTGACATTCATTCCTGACAGCATATGCTATATTGTAGGTTGTTCAGTTTTCTGTTTCAGCTTTTTCTCAGGCTATTCTTCAGGGATTCAACAGCTTAGAGAAAAACCAGGAAATCAACAACCAAGCTACATTTAATGAACCTAATAAATAGCCTATTTGTTAGTAACCTAGATATTGAATTTATGGGAACTCACGTGACCTTAAATTCAGGAGAATACAAGTGCAAAAGCCCAGGTACTGCAATATAAAAGGAAGTCGTTCCTTCATTCAGTTTCGGGGATTTTGAGGCGTGAAGATTAAGTGTGTCCATCATACTTCACTGCTGTATTTTTGTGATTCTTGTATTAGACATATCTTGTAAGCCAAGCCTTTATCACGTTGATGATTGCTTTGGCATAGGGTGTTCATTGAGTTGTAAGTGTTGTGTCGCTCAAAGCTTTTAAGCGTGAGTGATGTGTATCTTGATTAAAGCTGTTAAGCACAATTAAGAGTTGTTTGAAGTGTGACTTCAAAGTTGGCTTTAATATTGATTAAAGGTAGTAATCACTGAGGTGATTGAGGGGGAGTGAGTAGGAACTCTGATCTTAGAGTAAGATTGAAATTGCATTGGGTAGGGATTAAGTGACAAGTTGTAAACTGGTGAATTTAGCTTTGAATTAATACTACTGATAGTGGATTTCCTCCCTGGCTTGGTAGCCCCCAGATGTAGGTCATGTTGGACTGAACTGGGTAAACAATTACTTGTGTTATTTACTGCACTTACTTTTAAGTTCTGCATAAGTCTTGTCTGTGCAGAATTGGATGTCATAACAACCCGTGTGACATCTAAAGTCTGATAACTAGAATTTCATCACCTTTCCAAAGAGCTCAAATTTATTCATTTTGGATGAGAAATGCATAGGCTACGCATGGCTTAAACAGGCTGATATAATTTGGTATGGATCTAACTTCAAGCATCAATGTTCAGTTGCCTTGCAATCCAATCAATCTTCAAAGCATCTGATCTTCAATTTCGACCTTCTAACCATCATTTCATGGGCCTATGCGCGCCCATGCAGCATGGGATCATCATTTGCCAAATTTGGAAGGTGGGAGTAAGTGTGCAAATATCACTTGATTCACCTATAAATAAAGCTGCATTTTCTCAGAATTAACACATACATTGCGCCAGCTTTGAATCCCCACTGAGAACCCTTCACTCTCATAGGATAACCCTGATAAATTCATTTGAATTTGAGCTTGAATCTCCACTGTTTTGGAATTCAATTCTCCAGGAGTCCATTGCTTCTAAACCTTTCCATTCTCTTCCTTCAAGCAATTGAAGTGAAGCCAAGCACAATTCAGATCAAAATCCATCGTGTTCAGACCTCCATTGAAGGTAATTTGCAGAAACTTTAAACTCTTTGATTCTCTCAATTTATTGCTCAATTCCATTGATTCTTTGGTTGTCTGAAGTTCTACCAATGTAGGCAAGAAGATTGAGTTGCTTTGAGGTCAGATCGAAGCAACTCAGATCATGTACCTTATTTTTCAATTCCACATATCTCTTAATATATTTGGAATTTGAGGAATTGGAGGTCAGATTCGAGCTCAGTGCTATTTTCTCTTTAAGATCATGCCCTTGTTTCTTTTTTTGGTGATGGTTTATCTTGACCAGTCCGGTGAGTGCCACCGGAGAACATGACCGGAGCTCTGGCTCTGGCGATGATTTGGACAAACTCTGAACCATAGGATCCATCCTCCACGTTTTAATATTGATCGTCCCTTGTGAATACCATTTGTGTCACGTGGTTGACTCAGACTCATGTGGAACGCGCGTTTTGGATCATCAGATCTGCCACCTTCATTAATGAGGGAGATCTGATGGTCCACGTATTTTTGAATTTCTGATATTTTGTTTTAATTGCATTTTCTTCAATAATTCATATTAAATTCAATATTGATCCAAAAAATATGGGACTTTGACCAAAAAAATCAAATATTTTTCTCTTCCATATTCTGAATTAAAATTATTTTTTGGATCATTATTAATAATTTTTATGAATTAATTGATTTTTTATTTGTTTTTAATTGTTTAAAAATATTTTTAAATGTCCAAAAATTATGAAAAAAAAATTCCAAGGTCCTTTGACCTTGTTTGACCTATGGTAAATCTCATGACCATTTCTTTGGTGTTTTGATGAGATTTTAGGAATTGGACAAAACATATTTGAATTTAATGCATTATTTTATTATTTTTAATTGAATAAATGCCATTTAAATTGTGTTGACCATTTGTATTGACTTGTTTGAGTTTCTTATTTGTTGTTGGGCCTTGGTCAAGGTTGATTTGACTTTGTCAAGTTAATATCATTGGATTTAGGGGATTGATGGAATGTACATTCCATCTCCCAAAATGAATGAATGATATTAATTTGGTAAAAGTCCTCCTTTGACCAATTTGTGATCTCATTCACCCTTTTCCCCTTCATCTAATTCCCCTTCTTCATTCATTCATTTCCATTTGGCCAATGACATCTCAAAGTCTTAATGCTAGTTGATTGAAAGATTAACATGAGTATGGATGAGATTAGGCCACACATTTTGTATATTTTTTGTGTGTGGTATGTTTAATGAGCATAGTTCATAATACTATGTCTCCAACATGCATTAACACCAAAAGTCTATTGCCCGGTCTCAAATAGTTGTGACTTCTATATTGTGTGGAAATTTGGCCTTCTTTCCTTTCTTTGGAAGATGTTTTGGCTCAAGGATTCATGCTTGTGATAAGTGGGTTGAGTGTTCTCAAAAGAATGTCTTAAAATGAAAAGCAAAAGCAAAATAATACTAACTTCTAACCTACTAACTACTGACTTTTAATTGCAAGCCTTTACTTTAATGCAATTTACTTTTAACACTTTATATCATTTACCATTATACATATCATTCTAATTGTTTATGTTAATGCAATTTTTACTTTGTCCATTTGGACCATATTGTGTGATATTATTTTGCTTGTGTATACTTTGCTTGTTTGTGTGGTCTTTGACCATTAATGTACATAATAATAACAAAAACCCTAAAAGACTTTTGAGTGGACTGTTGGTTTGGTCTTGCCCAATTGGACTTAGAACTTAGGCAACATTCATTTGCTAATGGACTTGGCCAATGCCAACTTGTTGAAGAACCAAGTGCTTGCAAGCTGAAATTCATCTGATACATCTTTGAAGATCTCTCTAAGATTCATCTGCAACATTGATCATTGTTAAGCTGTTATGTTGAACCTGTGACTTGTGGAATTCATCTGCTACATGGGCTATTTTGAAGAAGATCATGAAGTGGATAAGCTTGGATGAGGCCATCTTTATTTTATGCCTTGCTCTTCAAGATAATATAATTGTGCATTTGTGTGTTGTTTGATTCTAAAAGTCCAAGGGAATTCTGGGTTTCTAATGACATACTTGTCTATTGGATTGCTACCCGTTTGGTCAGATCTTTTCAACTCTAAACTTTTAATTTTTTATGCATAGGATAGTGTCTTCATCTTCTCCCCATTTCTTTAATTTCAAAATCTCTCCCTCCATTTTTAAAAATCTTCTTTGTGTGAACTACTTTTGTTCCAAACTTTGACCACATTTACAAAAAGATAGAAACTTTGGCCTTATGCCATTGCATTTTGAAACTTCTTTTCTTAAATCAAACTTGTAAGTAAACTTAACTATATTTAACTTAAACTTTCAAAAAGCCAAAAAGAACTAACTCATTCAAACCATTTTCAGGCTTTGTGCCTTTCAAACTTAAATTTTGCTAAAATCAACACACTCATTTTGAAATTTATAGCATGAACTACGAGGTTTTGATCCCTCATCTTTATGTTGGTAGGTAGGCACAAGACCGAAGGTCTTGTCAAACACAAAAATATAATTAATGAATTCTTTTCTCATCCCCCCATTATATTTGTTTGTAAACATCACTTTATACCAAGTACATATGCATACAAAAAGGGCTCCCTAGGAGTACCTAGGACACTTTGGGTGCTAACACCTTCCCTCTGTGTAACCAACCCTCTTACCTGTGATCTCTGACTTTTATTAGTTTTTATTTGAAAACTTCTTACTTTTTCCCTTTTCCCTTGGAAACAATAAAAGCGCGGTGGTGACTCTTGTTAATTGATCTCTAGCTTGTCAATAGCTTGATGATCATGAATTTCCCGCTACAAATTACACTGAGTATAATTTCAGAAACCAAAGTACAAATACAAGAGTAAAGGAAACTATCATCCTAAGGATCCTTAGCAACTGTACTAGATGACTTGGCTATGGGTGCATACTTCCTTCGGATGCGTTGAATCTCTGACTCAAAGGATATCTTCATTTGAGCCTTCTCAAGAACTAACTGATTAACAATCTTCTTCCAAGCACCGGAAGGATGAGTCATACTAGAGGAAGGTAAACCCTCTGACTCTCTCTGTCTCTTCACTACACGGTCTTCAAGAATCTCAATAAGCGCATCGTTGTCTTTTGACTCAAGCTGCAACTCTTCATGCTTTCGGCTCAAAGCATGAAACCGCTCTTCCCACATATATTTTCTTGCTTCATCTTGGTGAGTGTGTCTTCCAACTCCTCTATATCTTGGTTAAGGAGAGTTGACTACTCATTCATAACCATAGACATATGTCTTTCACAAGCATACGACATCTTGAGCTCCAAAGCTTTCTTCTTCACCCAAATAGTGTAAGCTTCCAAAGCTACACAATTGTGTGGACCAAGCTCGGATCTTCCTTTCCTATGCACGTTATGCCAATCATGTATCATCCTTTTCTTCAAGTATTCGGGATCTTTACCCTCTTGATAAAATAGACCTTCCAACTGAGTGTTATTAGGTTTATCTCTCAAGGGGAACCCAAGTTGACGACGGGCCAAAGCAGGGTTGTAGTTGATTCCTCCTTGTGTACCAATGAGAGGCACATTAGAGAACTTATTGCAACTGTCAATAATATCCAAGCTACTCAATGCATAATCATGCCAACCAATATCATCATTAGTGAGAGACATAAGTCTTTGAGACAACCGTAGACATTGCTTGTTCTTCCAAAAAGCAGGCATCTAAGGCAAGTGCATAATAAACCACTTGTACAGAAGAAGAACACAACACACAATAGTCCCACCACCTTTAGAATTCCTTAAATGCAAAGAGAAATACATGTCACCCAACAGAGTAGGAACATGATTCCCAATCAATAATATTCTAATGACGTTAACATCAACAAAACCGTCAATGTTAGGGAACAACGCTAAACCATAGACGAGCAATACAAAGATGGCTTCAAAAGCATCCAAGCTACCGGCTTGAGCAAAAACAGTAGCTCTACCAATGAGGAACTCAAAATTCAACCCGATAATACCTCCTTTCTTCACCAAATGAGCATCAATATCAGATTTCTTCAGATGAAGAGCTTCAACTATGATATGAGATATGGGAATCTTCTCCAATCCACTAAAAGGTACCTTGTCAGATACGGGTATACCCAAGAGACGGGCATACTCTTCCAATGTAGGCACAAGCTGGTAATCAGGAAAAGTGAAACATCGGTAGAGAGGATCATAGAATTGAACCAAAACACTCAAAAGTCCTTCAACCACATCAGTAGATAATGTAGACAAGAGCTTCCTATGACGTTGCTTGAAGTCCAAGGGATATAATACAAATGATGACAACTTTCTCAGCTCTTTCAAATCAGGACATCTGAAACTGTACTTCTTAGTGTTCCTTCGTCCATAATCCATGGTTTGAAAATATTTGCACATGAGACCTTAGTTTCCTTGAAATTTACTTTTCTGTGATGAATGTTATGATGCGCATGTATATATGAATGCAACAATCACACGCAAGGCAAGCACAAACAAAGGTCAAGGGATGGATCAAGTCATTATCAAGATCAATCATCCATTTTGGTGGAATATGGTTTTCACCTTATCAACACCCAAGTTCCATTGATATTGATAAGACTTGATCGGATCAACCAAGAATCAAAGGGTTTATTGTGAGTCATGAGCATGAAGTTGGGTTAAGAACCATCACAAAGGAGTGTACTAAGGGTAAAAACTTGTAGATCATGTTCTAAGAAGTTCCCAGAGTCTTAATCCCATTTATCGGATATTATAGGTTAGGATGACTGACTCATCAACCCATAATATTCTCAAGAGAAACTCGTCTGAGTGTAGTATCGTGTGACAACTTGGGTTAAATAGGCCAAGTTGGGTTAAATGTTCTATGGTCCCCAGCTTCTCGGACCCAAAATCAGAGAAAATAATGCCTATCCACAAATAACTTGTGTGACATCAGTAACTCCAAAGAGGTCTCCATTGAGTAGATGGGTCTCAAGCCAACTTGTTAAGGACTACTCCATATAAGTTGAACATGACTATACCATCCTCTTATCTTAATTGTACTCAAGTTCGGGTTAAAACTTATCTCACCACTCAGAGATCACCAAGCACAACAGACAGATTATATCACACAAATAATATATACAAACATCAAATATACAAATATATACACATAAAAAAGTAGGCTAAACCCATTGAGGACTACTCCTCAGCAGAGTCGCCACTTAATTTCTGTAGTGGTAAATTCATGACCATCAAGTTATGGATAAACTTGACGTCAATAAAACCAGAGTCGCCACCGCGCTTTTATTGTTTCCAAAAGAAAAGGGAAAAGTACTAACAAAACCCAAAGATAAGAAGTTTTCAAATCAAAACTAATAAAATACCAGAGATTACAAGTAAGGGGGTTAGTTACATAGAGGGAAGGTGTTAGCATCCAAAGTGTCCTAGGTACTCCTATGGAGCCTTTTTTTTATGTGTGCATGTGTTTTTGGTATAAATGATGTTTGGTAAAATGAAGTGTAGGGATGAGAAAAGAATTCATTGATTATCTTGTTGTGTCTGACAAGACCTTCGGTCTTGTGCCTACGTACCAATATAAAAATGAGGGATCAAAACCTCGTAGTTCGTGGTAAAAATTTCAAATAAGTTGGTGAATTGCTTTTAACAAAAATTTAATAAGAAAAGGCATAAAGTGCCAAAAATTTGAATGGAGTTATTGGTTCTTTTTGTCTTTTGAAATTTTAGTCAATATGGTTAAGTTTATTTACAAGTTTGATTTAAGAAAAGAAGTTCAAAAATTCAATGGCATAAGGCCAAAGTTTCTAATCATTGAAAAAATGTCTAAGTTTGAAATCACAAACAAAGAAATGTTTTGAAAACAAGGGGAGAGATTTTGAAATTTAAGAAGTGGGATGAGATGAAAAGGCTATCCTAAGCACAAATTAAAAGTTAAGAGTTGAAAAAATATGACCGATGGGATGCAATCCTACGAACAAGGATGTCATATAGAAACCCTTTTTCCTTTGGACTTTAATCAAACAATGATCAAGAAGCAATGAGCAATATCCAGACATCACAAAGATTAAGGCATCAAATAAAAATGGCCACATCCAAGCAAGCATTCCAATAGCTAGCAATCTTCATTATCTTCCAATGTACCAGATGAAATATTCCTTAATCAACTTAGAATAAAACATTAGACACAAGATCAAAATAACACTTAAGCATAAAGATAAAGTAGTATATGAATCCAAGAAATTTCCAAGTCTTGCATCAGGTGAAGGCAAAATCAGAGATAACTCAGTTTCAAGATGTTGGCATTGGCCAAGTCCTTTAGCATAGGGGATGTTGCCTAATTCTAAGTCCAAAAGCTCAGATCAAGTTCAACAGTCCACCAAGTGTTTTTTAGGTTTTTTTGGTTATTAGGTATTTTAAGGTCCTAAGACCACAAACAAAATTAAAACACACAAAAAAGTATATACAATCACAAGATATGGCTCAAATGAGCAAAGTGAAAAGGACATAAACACAAACAAGTTATATGAAATGTAAATAACAATTAATGATAAAGGATTGAAATTTAAATTGCATAATAGTAAATGACTTGAAAGTAAAGCAATATTAACAAGAGTTAGTCAAAAGTTACTGGTGATTTTTAATTGATTAAGTCATTCTTTGGAGAATACTCAACCATTCATTCACAAGTATGAATCCTTAAACCAAGACATCTTCCATGAGAAGGGCTCCAACTTGGATAATTCAACAAGTATGCCACTAGCTCCCGTGAAAGGAAAAAAGGTCAAGTCTTCACACAATGCCATGAAGAACGGGATACTTACAATCTCACTTACTAGAATGATATGCCTTGTGGGTCAAATTTAGCTCTATGTTAAGCAATCATAATTTGACTTATGTAGAAGTCACAACTATCTGAGGTCGGGCAATAAGAATATGGGTGTTAATGTATGTTAGAGATTTGGTACAAAGAACCAAACTCCTAAAACATACCACACACTAAAAAAAAGGGATGGACCTATCTCAATCATACTTGTAATGATTCATCTAACACAAGGTCATTGATGAATCAATTAGCCTTTGGACATTAGAGATTTCATTGGTCAAATGAGGGAATAAGAAAGAATATAGATGAAGATGAAGAGGAGGAGAATATAGAAACACAAATTGATCATGAGAGGAATTTCATCAAATCAAAACCATCCATTCATTTTGGGAGATGAAATGTACATTTCATCAATCCCATAAGTCCAATGGTTTTGATTCAACAAAAGTCAAATCAACCATGACCAAGACCCAAACAGAAAGTCAAACATCACAAGACCATAAAAATGGCTCAACAATATTTTTAAACATTTAATCAATTAAAAATCAATTTTAAAATGAATTAAAATGCCTTTTAATTTGGTCAAAACCTAAAATCCCATCAAAAGACCAAATAAATGGCCAAAGGATTTATCCTAGGTCAAACAAGGTCAAAGGACCTTAGACAAAAAAATTCACTATTTTTAAAAACTCAGAAGTATTTTTAAACAATTAAAAATATGCACAAAAATATTTAATTCATGAAAAATACCAAAATTAATCCAAAAAATAATTTTAATTCAGAATATGGAAGAAAAAAATATTTAAAGATTTTTGGTGAAAGCCCCATATTTTTTGGATTAAAAATGAAATTTCTATGAATTAAATAAAATAAGTGGATTAAATGGAAATTTAGAAAATACAAAAAAAACAAGGGCCATCAGATCTCCCTCATTAATTGAGGTGGCAGATCTGATGGGCAAGCGCGCGCTTCCATCAAACACCTCAGTCAATGCGTGTACACGTGTGGTATTAAAAAGCAAGGGCCAGGATTAGAACATGGATTCATGAGCATATGGTTTGGGCAATGCCAGCACACCACCAGAGCCCTAGTTTTGATCATCTTCTCCGATGGATCTCTCCGAACTGGTCCACCATAAACCACCACCAAGATGAAAAGTAAGGATATGATTTTAAAGGAAAAATGCTCAGGAGCATGAATCTGACCTCCACTTCTTCCAATTCCAAGTATATTGAAAGATACATGGATTTGAAATTTGAGGTTCATGATCTGAGTTGCTTCAATTTGACCTCAAAGCAACTCAATCTTGTTGCCTACGTTGGTAGGACTTCAGTCAACCAAAAATCAAAGAGAATGGTCAAGAATTAAGAGAGAATAGAAGAGAGAAATTTTGACAAATTTCACCTTCTATTTGCAGTGATGAAGCTCGATCTGGATCTCAATTGGCTTGGCCTTGCTTCCACTTGATTGCAGGAGGTGAACTTAGAGCTCAAATGATTTGGATTCTTGGAGTTTCAACTTCAAAACAGAAGAGAAATTGAAACTTGATTTTCAATTGAAAACCTTCAAGATTGTCCTCTAATGGTGGTGGGAAGGTTGTATGAGCAAAGCTTGGGCAAGGTGTCCCCAATTCTGAGTAAAAGGGGTTGTATTTATAGGCTTGTCAATTGATTTCAACACACTTCCATAATTTGTCCAAAAATAACAATTCTCATGTGCATGCTTGCATGGGCGTGTGATAGGCCCATGAAATGATGTAATCAGGTCCAAAAATTATCATGAGTGATTGTTAGGGACCAATTAGTACTACTTTCCATATAATTTTATTAGTCCCTTTTACCAATTTTTGATTTAATTACACACTTTTATCCTCACAATTTTGTATAAATGCAATTAAGTTTAAGTGATTATGTTTAGAGTAGATATTTCACGTATTTGTTAGTGTTGTAGAGTTTTTGGACAAGAGAGCATCGGAGTGCATAAGCATAATTTGGAAGAAGTTTCAATGGTAATTTGGAAGCATAATTTGGAAGACTAACACTTGGGAGAATTATTACATGAAGCTTGCAAGGCAAGGAAGCTGAATTGGCTTCAGTTCACACCGCGACCAAGGATGGCGCCGCGAACCTTGCGAAACCAGCAAGCAGTTTGTTTGGGCCAAGTGTTCTGTTTTCAAGCCAGCTGTATTGTGACAGTTTTGTATCTGTTTTAGAGTGCTTTTCAGTTTTAGATGAAAATGAACATTTTAGGAAAGGTTCAACTCTTTAAGAAAACATAATGGAAAATATAGAAAGATTCATTCATAGATACACATATTGTAAGAGAAAAACAGAGATTATTGAACCATTGCATTTTGCTGTCCAAAATGATGATGAGGAGCTAAACCCCATTTTGTCAAAATTGGAGGTAGTAGCTATTCCTATTTGTTTATGTATTTCATTTGACTCTTATATATGATAAAAGTTTATTGATGTATTGAATGATATTTTTGCCCTAAGTTGAATATTTAGATTTGAATAGTTGTTGAGAAAGATTATTCAAGTCTTGACTTAAAATATACTTTCAAGTAGTGAATGAGTTGTAGAAATAGATTTATACACTACTCTTATTTTGTATCAAACATTAAAGATTGTTATATTGATAGTTACGTAGAGAAATCATTTAACCATTAATATAGTGATTATCACAATATCATTTAGAGATAAATGATATTGAGAGGATACTTGAATATCATCAATAATCTTAAGTCTATATAGTTGTCATAAGGAATCATAAGCAATTTGAATAGTGAACTCCAATCTTGTCAAGCCTTTTACATTTGATTAAAACTATTTTATTATTTTAGTGACATTTTACTCAAAAGATAACTTTTCAAACAAAATAACTTGGTTACATTTTAAACTTATAACAATTTGGATTATAGAACGGCGGTAATAACAACCAATTTTTGTGGATACGATATTAAAATATTTGCCGGAAATATACTTTTCAAAAAATTAGCGTCGTTGTCGGGGATTGGTGTTTGATATTACAAGCATTGCAATAATTCATTGTTCTAAGCTTTGTACTTACTATCACTCTTGTGTTTCACTTAGTTTGTTAGTTTTGTAGATTCTAGTGCATGCGAGGAAAAGCTATCGAGGAGCAATTTCAATTTGATCCCGAAATAGAAAGAACACTTCGAAAGCTCAATAGCAAAACACGAAGAAGAAGGAAACTAGCCGAAGAGAGGAACTGGAGAGAGGAAGTATCTACTTCTTCACTTGTTCAAATTGAAGAAGTGGTTGTAGAGACTTTTCAAGGAAACATGGCGGATGAAACTCCTACCGAAATGTCCACAAATAGTCCAAGGCGGAATGCCCAATTTGCTCGTGGTGGAAGGAATACGGAGATGAAAACCGGAATCCTCCAACTCCTCTATGCAAATCCATTCACCGGAATGGACCATGAAGATCTGTAGACCCGTCTCATCAAATTCTATGAGATTGCGGGTTCTACGAGAATAGACGAAGTGGGTGAAGAAGCATTATTCAAGAGGATGTTCCCACACTCCTTAGTGGGAAAGGCAAAAGAGTGGTACCTTGATCAAGCACAAAGAGTGATGACGGATTGGAATTTGTTAGAAGAAAAGTTTCTAGAAAGATACTTTCCTCAATCCCGATTCATGGAAGCCAAAACAGCTATTGCGGTATTCACTCAAGGAAGCAACAAGTCTCTAAATGAGGCTTGGGAAAGATTCAAGTCAATGTTGAGAAAATGCAAAGGCCATGGTTTTGATGAGCTCACTCAAATCCATATTTTTCTAAATGGGCTCCAATCAACTCACAAGACACTTTTGGATGCTACCGTGGGTGGCTCTCTTATGTCAAAGAATGCGGAAGAGGCAAAAGTCATTATTGACCGGATGGCACTCAATGATCGTCAAAGTCAACATGACCGTAGTCCTTCACAACGGAAACCGGGAGTTCTTGAATTAAATACCAATAATGTCATTCTTGCTCAAAACAAGCTACTTTCTCAACAAGTGGAGTTGCTCACTCAACAAATGTCCAAACTTCCACAACAAATGAAGGAAATCCAAGGATCTCAAGCTCGATATCAAGTAGCATGTTGTGAACTATGTCAAGGAGATCATCCAACCAATTTTTGTCATCCATTGGAAGAAGTGAGTTATGTGAACAACCAAAATCAAGGCTATCAAAGGCAACCTCCACCCCACAATAACTCATATCAAAGGAACAATCAAGGTTATCAACCATCAAGGTTCAACAACCAAAATTTTCAGCAACAAAGTCCTTATCAACACCCAAATTCTCAAGGACAACAATCGCAAAGAGGAAATTCAAAGCTAGAGGACACTCTCCAACAATTCATACAAGCCTCCATGGCTAACCAAAAGAGTAATGAGGTAGCAATCAAGAATTTGGAGAATCAAGTAGGCCAACTTGCGAAGCAATTGTCGGAACAACACGCGGGTTCTTCATTCTCCGCTAACACTCAAACCAATCCAAATGAGCATTGTAAAGCAATTGTTACGAGAAGCGGTAAGGAGTTGACAAGTGGAAAAAGTGAGGAGATTACAGTAGATAATAAGATGAATGTTGTACATGAAAATGAGGATGTGGATTGTGAAAAGGGGAAAGTGGCAGAAACTGTTCAGTTCGCGCCGCGATCTCCCTTCGCGCCGCGAAAAGAGCAGAACCAGCAATTGACAGCAGAGCAGCAGGGTGAAGTGGAAATGAATAAGGAAGTCGAGCCAAGAAAGAAGAAGAAAGGAGACAAAGGCGTGAGTGCCATTCCAGCTTAACATCTACCTTATCTGCACGCACCATCAAAGAAGGATAATGCTAAACATTATGCACGGTTTATGGACATATTCAAACAACTTCAAATAAATATTCCATTTGCCGACGCATTAGAGCAAATGCCACGGTATGCGAAGTTCATGAAGGATATTCTCACAAAGAAAAAGAGACATGTGGAAGACGAGACAATCTTGCTTGATGCACGTTGTAGCGCCATAATCCAAAAAACTCTCCCAAGGAAGGAATCCGATCCGAGCTGAGTCGTTTTACCGGCAACCATTGGAGGCACCTACATTGGTAATGGTTTGATTGACTTGGGATCTAGCATCAATTTAATCCCCCTATCCATTGTTAAAAGATTGGGAAATGTTGAGATTAAATCTACAAGGATGACTTTACAACTAGTCGATAAGTCTACCACTTCACCATATGGAGTTGCTCAAGATATGCTAGTGAAGGTGGACAAATTCTTGTTTCCGATAGATTTCCTGATAGTGGAGATGGATGAGGATCGTGATGTTCCTCTAATTCTTGGAAGACCATTCATGAAAACAGCCCGAATGATGATTGACATTGATGATGGACTAATGAAAGTAAGAGTGCAAGATGAAAAGGTAACTTTCAATCTTTTTGAAGCCATGAAGCATCCTAATGACAAAGATGATTCTTTCCGAATCGATGCCACCGAGGAGGAAATAGTGGAGGTCGCAAACCAAGTTCATGTTTCTAATCCATTAGAGAGAGATCTTATCGGAGCCTACAATGTTTTGACCGAAAATGAAGAAAAAGAGATTGAAGCAATGTTGCATGAATTAGAGTCTTGTGGAGAGCTGACTTATCATGAAGAGACAAATGAAGACTTGGATGTGACAAAGAAAGTGGAAGAGCCAAAACTAGAGTTGAAAATGCTACCTTCACACTTGAAGTATGTGTTCCTTGGTAATGATTGTACTAAACCAGTGATCATTAGCAATACCTTGTCCACAAAAGAGGAGCATAAATTGATACAAGTGCTGAAAAAGAATGAAGGTGCAATAGGGTGGGTATTATCCGACTTGAAGGGTATTGGTCCGGCCTATTGTATGCATAAGATCATGATGGAAGAAAATTTCAAACCCGTTGCACAACCTCAAAGGCGTTTAAATCCATCAATGAAAGAAGTAGTTAGGAAAGAAGTTGTCAAACTCTTGGAAGCCGGAATGATATATCCTATCTCCGATAGTGAATGGGTGAGTCCAGTGCAAGTAGTTCCAAAAAAAGGTGGCATGACGGTTATAAAAAATGATAAAAATGAGTTGATTCCAACAAGAACGATAATCGGGTGAAGGATGTGTATTGACTATAGAAGGCTAAACCAAGCTACAAGGAAAGATCACTTCCCGCTACCTTTCATGGACCAAATGTTGGAAAGGTTGGTCGGAAAAAAATTCTATTGTTTCTTGGATGGTTATTCGGGTTACAACCAAATTTCGGTCAATCCGGAGGATCATGAGAAGACGGCTTTTACAAGTCCTTTCCGCATCTTTGCTTACCGAAGAATGCCTTTTGGGTTATGTAATGCACCGACAACATTTCAACGGTGTATGCAAGCGATATTCTCATATTTGATCGAAGAATACATTGAGGTGTTTATGGATGATTTCTCCGTTTATGGATCGTCCTTTGATTTGTGCTTGAAAAATCTTGATGTGGTTTTGGGAAGATGTGTGGAAACCAACTTAGTGCTCAATTGGGAGAAATGCAACTTTATGGTCACCGAAGGTGTTGTTCTCGGTCACAAAATCTCTTCCGAAGGGCTAGAAGTTGATAGAGCAAAGGTGGAAGTCATTGAAAAATTACCACCTCCAACAAACATCAAAGGAATAAGGAGCTTTCTTGGACATGTCGGATTTTATCGGAGATTCATAAAGGATTTCTCAAAGATAGCAAAGCCCTTGAGTAATTTACTCAACAAAGGTACGCAATTTATTTTCGATGAGTCATGTCTAAAAGCTTTCCTTGAGTTGAAAGAAAAGTTAGTCACCGCACCCATAATCGTTGCACCAAATTGGACACTTGATTTTGAACTTATGTGTGATGCAAGCGATTATGCGGTTGGTGCGATTTTGGGTCAAAGAAGAGATAAAAAAATTCATGCCATCCACTATGCTAGTAAAGTTTTAAATGAAGCGCAAGTCAATTATGCGACAACCGAAAAGGAATTACTAGCTATAGTGTATGCATTGGAAAAGTTTAGAGCTTATTTGATAGGGTCTAAAGTTGTAGTTTACACCGACCATTCGGTAATCAAGTATTTGCTAACCAAGCCGGATTCCAAACAAAGATTAATTCATTGTATTTTGTTATTACAAGAATTTGATTTGGAAATCCGGGATAAAAAAGGTTCCGAAAACTTGGTAGCAGATCATTTGTCCCGTTTGGTTAATGTGGAAATTACAAACAAAGAAGATGAAGTAAGAGAAGAATTTCCGGACGAAAAACTTTATGCGATTCAAGTGAGGCCTTTGTTTGCCGATTTTGCTAATTACAAGGCAACCAGTTTAACACCGGAAGACCTCACTAGTAATCAAAGAAGTAAATTCTTGGCGGATGCAAAATACTATGTTTGGGATGATCCATATTTGTTTAAAGTGGGTGTGGACAGTATTTTGAGAAGGTGTGTGACACTTGAGGAGTCAAAAGACATCCTTTGGCATTGTCATAACTCTCCGTATCGAGGTCACTATAGTGGTTTGAGAACAGCCACTAAAGTGCTCCAAGCGGGCTTTTATTGGCCGTATTTGTTTAAAGACACACACGAACACGCCAAGAGTTGTGACACATGCCAACAGAGTGGAGGAATAGGCAAACAGGATGAAATGCCTCTAACCAACATGTTAGAAGTAGAAGTTTTTGATTGTTGGGGTATTGATTTCGTTGGCCCATTCCCCTCTTCCTTCTCGAATGAGTATATCCTCGTGGTCGTTGACTATGTTTCAAAGTGGGTGAAAGCAATTGCTTCACCTAAGGCCGACTCCAAAACGGTGATAAATTTTTTAAAGAAAAACATATTCTCACATTTTGGTGTGCCCCGGGTGTTGATAAGTGATGGAGGATCACACTTTTGCAATGCACCTTTGGAAAATGTTTTACAACATTATGGTGTAAAGCATAAGGTGACTACTCCCTACCATCCATAAGCGAATGGTCAGACGAAAGTTTCTAACCGAGAAGTGAAGCGGATCCTTGAAAAAATAGTCTCGAGTTCAAGAAAATATTGGTCATTAAAATTGGATGAAGCTTTGTGGGCGTATCGTACCGCCTACAAAGCTCCTATTCGACTAACCCCATTTCAGATGGTGTATGGGAAGACTTGTTATCTCCCGGTGGAAATGGAGCATAGAGCATTATGGGCTCTCAAATTCTTGAACTTTGACTCCACTTTAGCTGTAGAGAAAAGAAAAGGACAACTCTATGAATTGGAGGAATCGCGGAACAACACTTACCATTCAAACAAACTGTATAAGGAAAAAGTAAAAGCGTACCATGATGGAAAGGTCCGTCATAAAGAGTTTAAAGTTGGACAAATGGTACTGCTTTTCAACTCAAGATTGAAGTTGTTTCCTGGTAAGCTAAAGTCAAAGTGGTCAGGACCGTTTGTTGTAAAGGAGGTGTGAAACTATGAGGCCATCGTGGTTGAGGATCCAAAGTCACAGGAGAGTTGGACTGTAAATGGACAAAAACTAAAAGTCTACCATAGTGGCAAAGTGAATCAGGATGTCTGTGTCATTTCCCTAACCGAATCGTGATGATCATTGAACCGTCGAGCTCAAAACGATGTTAAACAAAGCGCTTGTTGGGAGGCAACCCAACGTTGTAAGTTTGCATTTCAAGTTTTGTCAATTCAGTTGTTAAGATATTCTGTTGTGTTTCTTTTTATGTGAAAATTGAGTTCTGTCCACTGCCAACATTTTTCTAAAATTTCCTTCAGTTCGCCCCGCGAACAGCCTTCGCCTGGCGAACTGAATGGAAAAGTTCAGGTTGGCGCCGCGAACAGAGTTCGCCCAACGAACTGAGCGTGGAAGAACCTTTTAAGTTCTGTTTTATGTTATTTTCATTTCATTTTTATTTTCACAAACTCAAAATTCTCTTCATCAACCTCACTACCCCACTTTCAAAAAAATCAAAACTATTCCTCTTCATTTCCAAAATCCCAACATGTTAACAAGAACCAAGTCAAATTCAAGAAAGGTATGTGTGCTTTCTCTTCCCGTTCCCTTTTGTTCCTCATTTAGGTGAAATAGGGTTTTGCTAAAATTTGAAGTAGATGCTGAAAATAACCTTGCATGTCTATAGAGGATTCAAATTAGGATTGAGTAAGGGATTATTGAAAGGTGTGAGTAGTAGGAACCCTAGAAGGCACCTATTATTTTCCTGGTTCGCAGGGTTCGCGCCGTGAACGGGCCATCGCGCCACGAACTGGGAAATTCCAGTTTCATGATTTCTGCTTTTGAATGCTAACTTCTCTTATGGCTTTTGTGTGGTTGTTCTGATTTTTGTTGCAGATGTCAAAATGAACAAAAACCACGAGTTCCGGTCCTTCTCGTTCCGTACGACGATTCACAAGCGATGAGCATGAAGAGAGATTCGACAAATTGATCAAACGAACCATTCAACCGGAAAGATTCATCCGCTTGTCGCCGGGTGGAACTTATAGGAAGTTGGTGACGAATTTTGAAAGAATAAAATGGAATAAGATTTGTGAACCGGAGCCAGAAATAAATTGTGACATTGTGCGTGAGTTCTACGCCAATGCTCTTCAGCTGGAGGAGGGAGTGGCATTTCACTATCAGACAAGAGTGAGGGGAAAGATCATTTCCTTCAGTAGAGACGCAATCAACGCATATTTAGGTAATCCTCTAATCTTGGCGGAGAATGGACGGTGCGAGTACCGTGCCAAAGAAATGGCCACCGATTGGGACCTTCCTACCGTGAGCGCTCACTTATGCCTTGAAGGAATGACTTATGATTTAAATGATCAGGGATTCCCAAAGTTGTGGAAGAGAGAAAGTTTGAACTTGGAAGCAAGGGCATATTTGGTGCTTCTATTGAATAATATCCGGCCAAGGAGCCACAACACCACTATTCCATTGGATGTAGGATGCCTATTGTACTACATCATGATTGGTAAATTACTAGATGTGGCATCCATTATTGCGGGGGAAATGTGCAAAGTGGCTACTAGCGGAACGAAGTTCGGTAGGAAGGCTGGTGTTCTAACATATCCGGGGCTGATTATGGGACTTTTCCGAAGGGTAAATGTTCCTATTCCGGATGAGGTACACTTGTCTATCACTAGTATTATTAATTATGCTTATCTAAACAGGTTTTGCCAGAGCCAGATGGACAGAGCTGAAGGAGCTGGCACTTCTTCCTCTAGACCCCGAGCCCGCAGTACACCAGCATTCGATCAGATGGCGTTCGCTGCTTATTGCTGTGAGAGCTTTGAGGCCTCTAGGAGGTCTCAATCATTCATTTTTGATGCTATGCAGCAGCAATTTTAGAACACCTTCCTTGCACCCGAAGCCCGCACTTTTCCTTCCCAAGCGGAGTATGTTGCTTATGCTAATTGGCCTGAGGGCATGCCAACTTTTATGGGGGATGCAGGAGGTGGTGCGACCCATGACGATGAGATGGAGGATGTCCTTGGATCCGTTGGTGGTGGCCATGATGAGGAAGATTGAGGAGTTTGTTTGAATTGTAGTAGATTTTTATTTTGAGTTTTTTATTATTATTGCTTTTGTTTAATTATGATTGTACTTTTGGTGGCTCTAGTTTCACCATAAAATTTGGGTTGTTAATTTGTTTTGTTAATTGCATGAATCTTTTGTGAGATTTAAGTGTGTGTTACAATGGATTTGGTATATCAATATTTGTTTGTTTAATTGTTCTTATTCTTAAGTCAAGTTTAAAGCAACCAAGAAATGTTTGCAAAGAAGGAAGCGTAGGACACTTCGAGTGGTGATGATAAGAATTAGTGTCGGCATTTCAAGGTACACTTTATCGCTTTCTAGACTTAACATGAGTAGTTTGATGGTGTGTTGCAAATTCCATATCATAAATTTAATGAGATACATGTAATTTTTGAATCAAAATAGGACTTAACCAATTGTGAGGAAGCTTTCCATTGTACACTAAATGCGGGAAACCAAACATTATTTCAACTCATTCTTATCATGCTAAATCATGCATTAATCTATTTTTGTGTAAATTGTGAAAATGATAGAGACATTGTTTGTTATGAGAAAAACCACTTGACCAAAAAGTTTTGAATCAACTAACCTTATGAGGAGTGATCCTTAGTTAACCCCCTTTGAGCTTGTTTTAGGATTCATTTGATTGATAAGTGTAAAGTCAATTGAAAATTTTGTGAATAAATGAATCCTAATTTCTTTCGTTTCAATTGAACCCTCAAACCGAGTTGTTTGCAAATTTTGCCTTTCGCTTATGTCTAAGTAGGGAGCATTATTGAATAAATTTGGTTTTAAAATCTAAAGTTGGGGAGAGTAAATTAAAAATAGTTGATTAGAAACTTGGATAAGTGATGTTTTATAAAAGGGTGAAAGTATGAAAAGAAACAAGAAAAAGAAATCACCCTTGAAACTATAGAGCAAAGAAAAAGAAAAGAAAGAAAAAATAAAGAAAAAGCTCATGGTTGTGTGGATGTAAAAAATAAGAAAAGAAGAAAGACAGGGATCAAAGAAATGGAAATTGTTGTAGAGTTGAATGTATGGGAATGCTCCCTTAGGATAGGCATTTTTGTTGAATTCTCTTAATCATATCTTTTCTTGTAACCCAAGCCACATTACAACCCTTGAAAGACCTCTTGATTCTCATTTTTCACATGATTTGGTATTTATTTTGATGATCGCATGATTCGAGTTGTTGTTGATTTAATTGCTTGGATGAGTGAAAGTAAACCTTCATGTTTATTCATCATTATGATGTGTGTGTAAGTTTGATTCAATTTTGACATGTATGGTTTTGAATTCCTTAGTACTACTTTCCATATAATTTTATTGGTCCCTTTTACCAATTTTTGATTGAATTACACACTTTTATCCTCACAATTTTGTATAAATTCAATTAAGTTTAAGTGATTATGTTTTGAGTAGATATTTCACGTATTTGGTAGTTTTGTAGAGTTTTTGGATAAGAGAGCATCGGAGTGCATAAGCATAACTTGGAAGAAGTTTTAATGGCAATTTGGAAGCATAATTTGGAAGACTAACACTTGGGAGAATTATTACATGAAGCTTGCAAGGCAAGGAAGCTGAATTGGCTTCAGTTCGCGCCGCGACCAGGGATGACGCCGCGAACCTTGCAAAACCAGCAAGCGGTTTGTTTGGGCCAAGTGTTCTGTTTTCAAGCCAGCTGTATTGTGACAGTTTTGTATCTGTTTTAGAGTGCTTTTCAGTTTTAGATGAAAATGAACATTTTAGGAAAGGTTCAACCCTTTAAGAAAACAGAATGGAAAATATAGAAACATTCATTCATAGATACACATATTGTAAGAGAAAAACAGAGATTATTGAGCCATTGCATTTTGCTGTCCAAAATGATGATGAGGAGCTAAACCCCATTTTGTCAAGATTGGAGGTAGTAGTTATTCCTATTTGTTTATGTATTTCATTTGACTCTTATATATAATAAAAGGTTATTGATGTATTGAATGATATTTTTGCCCTAAGTTGAATATTTAGATTTGAATAGTTGTTGAGAAAGATTATTCAAGTCTTGACTTAAAATATACTTTCAAGTAGTGAATGAGTTATAGAAATAGATTTATACATTACTCTTCTTTTGTATCAAACATTAAAGATTGCTATATTGATAGTTAGGTAGAGAAATCATTTAACCATTAATATAGTGATTATCACAATATCATTTAGAGATAAATGATATTGAGAGGATACTTGAATATCATCAATAATCTTAAGTCTATATAGTTGTCATAAGGAATCATAAGCAATTTGAATAGTGAACTCCAATCTTGCCAAGCCTTTTACATTTGATTAAAACTATTTTATTGTTTTAGTGACATTTTACTCAAAAGATAACTTTTCAAACAAAACAACTTGGTTACATTTTAAACTTATAACAATTTGGATTATAGAACGGCGGTAATAACAACCAATCTCTGTGGATATGATATTAAAATATTTGCCAGAAATATACTTTTCAACAGTGATGTTGAAAGTGTAACACGAAGCCATGCATTTGAAATTGAGAAGTGACCATGAGATTCATCCAAATGGAACTATGAAGAGTAACCATGCGCAAGTCATTCAAACATTGTCCAAATGAAGTGATTTTGGACTTTTTGTAAAGGATTGATCAAGGGGAACAACTTTTATGTTGAACACTTTTCCATTTGAAGCTTGGATCATGATGAATTTTAAGGTGGAAGTTTGGGAAATCAAACATAATTAAAAAAATTCTAAGTACCAGGTCAAATGTTCACTTCTTCCACCTTGAATAACTTTTGCTATGAGCTTCAAATGGAAAAATCTCCTTCATAAAAGTTGCATATATTTTAAACCTATTAAACTTGGTCACAAATTTGACCTCATTTGGATTTGGCATGAAGGCGTTATGCATTTTAGAAGTTGAGGAAAATTGCTTGTTCAATGGTAATGGCCCAAAATGACCTATAATGTTTCCTCTTGGAACATAACTTTGTAAGTTGAATTTGAAGTTTATAAAAGAATAAAAGTTGGAGAGGACATCTTTAAATTGATCATTAAACTTGGATGGACTTCATCTCATAAAATTTGAGCAAGTTATGGTCCTTGGAAGTTGACCTCTTAACTAGGGCACAAACAAAATGACCTATAATTTATCACCATAAAAATGACTTTCCAAGCAAAACTAGCTCTTGACATCAACATGAAAGTTGTTTGGAATGTCATAAGGAGTAACGTTTCTCTTAGAATCATTTTCATATGACAAAATTTGTAGGAGATAGGGTCTAGGGAACCCCAGTTTTGACTAGTTGACTTTCTCTGGTCAACCTCTTTGAACCATCTTGCAAACTTGAAGTTCTCTTGATCTTTGGGACTCATGTAGGATCATATATGCATAATATGATGTAATATAAAGTATAAATTGAAATATTTAATCAATTGTTGAAGAAACTTGCTAAGGAAGTCACACAAGATACCCATATGAATTAGGGCTTCCAAGGCAAACAAGCTTCAAACTCTTGATGAATTCTGGATCAAAATGATAAATGAAGACCATGGGGATCCATAAATGATGTATATAAAAAATTTGAACCATATCTTGATTAATCTCCTTGCACTAAGGGTCTCAAACCCTAATTATGAGCTTAACGAGGCATTAATGGATGCACACACTATCTACAAAAGAAACAAAGCTATACATAGACATATTTTTGGCATTTTGTTTAGTAAATAATGAAAAACAAAGTATGATACAATCAAATGTGCTTGTTGATTTCTCCCAATGCAAACCTAATGAATGAGGGGTAAGGAGGATGCCAATGTGTGATCCCAAACCTAATGCATATGATGAGATAACATGAGGGATCTTAGGGTCAAATTTGGGATCTTCCAGGTAGCATTAGGATTAATCGGATCCAAATGTTATGCTTAATGGTGGGGCCTAAGTGGTCATGATATGTGTGAGTTACATATGAGTTATATGGTTGATGACACTTCCTTTGATTTGATAGAGTATTAGTGGGTCACAATACATAACACACGACTCAAGATTTATGTAGCACCACAACATATCTATCATTTTGGATATGTGATTATCCTTTTATCGATTTGGTAGACTGCGATGAGATATGTATACTATTTCACTATGCAAAATCAAGCTTCTAAGACTCAATAGATGACCCTTTGTGAGATGGTCGTGAGGTTTTTAGCCAGTAGTCACTCGTGTGGGATGGGCGTGAGTTACCTTAATGGACTATCAAGTATACCTTAACCTAGGTAGAAAGGTAGTGAGAGAATAAGTGGTTTACAACGAGAATCCACTGATATTAGTATCTTATACCAAGTTGTTGCATTATTTTTCAGGTTAGCAAGTAATAAAACTAGACCCACAAAGATGGACTTGGCACCGAGGACTCAATAAAGTATATTTTCGTTGTGATGATGTTTTTTTGATTGACGATGTTCAAGTTATCATGATTATATTATTGTTAAAACTTAATATGATCCAGTTCCAAATTTGTACATTGATGTATCCAAAACCAAATATTAATATCACTGATTATTATTTTAGACACATAACTTAGGATATTACATATTTGATATGGACATCCATCTACACTTACTTATTCCTTTTGAGACGCTTAAGTCTTCACCAATATCGTCAATATTCAAATATTTCACGTTTGATAAATTCTTGGATCTCACAACCATATGAACTTCACCTAAAGTAATAACACCTTCATTACCACAAATAAATGCATCCTTGAAGTTCTAAAAGGATTTGGGTGATAATCTTAACAAGAGTGGAACATTGTCTTTATCACCAGCCTTCACCTTAATTTTCTCTAGATTATCAATATTCTTGTGAAATTTTGTCAACTAATCCACTATGATTTTGTTATATACCCTTTAGAGTTAGTAAAGTTGTTGTTTTAGAAACAATATGTGAGATAAATAATTGGTCATATACAATGATTAAAGTTTTTCCCATATCGACTTCTGATCAATGTATTTTAATGCACATTCTCCTATGTTTGTTCTTAAACATTTCTTTGATTTCCTTTGCTTACTTTTATGTTTTATAATGTTTTTATATTTTAGTTTATTTTTATTGTTATTTGATTTTCGTATTTAATTTTCAGCTTTAACAGTCTGCACTAAAACGATCATAACTGGAGCTTCGGGAATCCGATTGACGCTTTCTAATAATCGCCGAAATGCTAAGAGAAAGAGCTACAACTTTTGTGTTGGAGTCAAAGTCATATTCGAAGCGCTTATTTTCTAGAATTTCATTTGAAACTGCAGTATTAGTTTTATTTTAGATTTGGGTCGTTAGTTTTGGGCCTGGGTTATGTATTTGACACAGTTGGGTTGTAAACGGATTGCCTTGGTTTTCCCCTAATACCTAGCAGCCGAAAACATTATTCACGAATTATTTTTCTTACGCTTGAAAAAACCGTAATGGAGAACTAATCTTTTCGGACGGATTTGTTGTATTCAGGTTCACTACTTTGAGATTGTTATAATTGCAATTAGAATTCTATTCCTTTCAATAATATTATATGATTGTTGTTTGCTTAATCCGATTTCCATGTAATATTGTTGGTTAAATTTGAATGGTATATGTTCTTGACTTTTGATCGCAATTCAACTCTGCTTAACCGTTAAATTTGCGATATTTATAACCGTATGCTTAATCCGACAATAAGAATATATATCTTATAGTGTCGATCACGTTTGTTAAATGATATTGTGTTCAAATAGGATAGAAGTCGTAGTTGTAGCAATCGATGATAAGTTGAACCTGACACAGTGAATCCGTTTGTTTTATAATCACCTATTTCATAACAGCTTATTTCAATAATCACTTATTTAATTATCGTTTTTTTTCCTTAATCGATCCTAAATCCAACCCCTCCTAAATAGATTTACCTTTGGTTAGTAATAATCAAGAATCCTTGAGAGACGATTCGAGTCATTGTCGCTATACTATGTTTTCAAAATAACTTGGTTTTGATCCGCGGGCGATAGTGGTTCAAATTGGCGCCGTTGCCGGGGATTCTTGTGATTATTAATCAATATTAGAGTCATAGGTTTAGTGTTCTTGCGTTTAGGCCATAGGTTCCTCGCAGTTTTGGCCAATTCGCGTCTAGAGTCGAAAAATTCGGTTTTTGGAAAAATTGAGTCCGATCGAAAATTTGTTCCGTCTATTAAGAGTAGAAAATTCACCCGGTCTTTTTTTCTATTTTTAATGAATTTTTTACTATTTTCATAGAGTTGGAAAAATCCAAAAAAAAACTCGAAATTCTAATTTTAAGTCATTAGATTAATTTCGGTGTTAATTTATTTTTCTGAGTTTATTTTAATCGTTTTCCTTCATTGTGTTTGTTTTTGATATGGCTGACCAAAGAACTTTAAGGCATCAACTGCCTCTGATGTGAATTATAATGGCATGTGTATTGAATATCCTGAAACTGACACTCCTTTTGAACTAAAATCTGGTTTAATACACTTGTTGGCAAAGTTTAATGGTCTTGCAGGTGAGGATCTACATAAATATCTCAAAGAATTCCAGGTTGTGTGCTCTACACCGTTGAGGCCTGAAGGAATAACTGAAGACCATATCAAACTTTGAGCTTTTCCTTTTTCATTGCAGGGTGCAGCAAAGGATTGGATATATTATCTTGAGCCAAATTCGATCACAAGCTGGAATGCTCTAAAAAGAGTGTTCTTAGATAGATACTTCTCTGCCTCCATAGTAGCCTCGATCAGAAAAGAGATTTATGGTATTAGACAGGATAATGAGTCACTTGTTGAGTATTGGGAAAGATTCAAGAAATTAGTATCTAGTTATCCTCAACACCAGATCACCGAGCAATTGCTCATTCAGTACTTTTATGAAGGTTTGTGACCAATGGATAAGAATATTCTTGATGCTGCTAGCGGTGGAGCACTCGTCGATAAAACTCTAGCCGCCGCCAAAGCTTTGATCGAAAATATATCCCTTAACTCCCAACAATTTACAACCAGAAACAATTTTGTCCAAGCAAAGGGTGTGAACGAAATTCAAGTTTCCTCCAATAAAGCTTTAGAAACCAGAATTGACGAGCTCACCTCTTTAGTGAAATAGTTGGCAGTAGGTAAGACTCAAGCGGCAAAATTGTGTGGTATTTGTACTTCTCCTAAGCATCCAACCGATACTTGTCCTATTTTGCATGATGAATCGATCACTTAGTTGCCTCAAGCTTATGCAGCAAACCTTTACAATCAAGGCAACAATCAGAACAGGTACAACAACATTCCTGACCTGTCCACCAATAAATACCACCCCAATTGGAGGAACCATCCCAACCTCCGATATGGAAACCAGTAGCCAACCCAACCAGCAGCTACCCCCCAAGCCATTATTTCTACACCCTTTGGACCTTCATTAGAGGACCTGGTCAAACAACTAGCTGTTAATAATCTTCAGTTTCAACAAAGAACATAATCTAGTATTCAAACCTTGCAGACACAAATTGGACAGCTTGCCACCTCAATGAATGCCATGCAATCCCAAGGATCAAACCAACTTCCTGCCCAAGCAGTTGTGAATCCAAAAGGTCCTAATGCCAATGTTAGTGCAATTTCTTTGAGGTCCGGAAGGGTCACAGAACCAACCTCAAAAAAAAAATTGAGGTAACATCTGAACTTTCTTCACCTTCTTCTGTTGTGGTAGAAACTGAAAAGAATAAAGAAAAAGAATATGTACCACCAGTCCCCTTTCCACATAGAGTTCTGAAAAATAAAAGAATTGAGGAAGGAGACAAAAAGAGGGAGATCTTGGAAGTTTTTAGAAAAGTTGCGGTAAACATTTTGCTTCTTGATGTCATTAAGCAGGTTCCTAAGTATGCAAAGTTTCTGAAAGATTTGTGTACAAACAAGAGGCGGATGAAAGGTGGTGAGAGAGTCAACTTGGGAAGAAATATTTCTGCTTTTATTCATCCCAAGCCCCATTCTGAAAAAGTTACAGACGAGCAAAAATGTTTCATCCATCTCTCAGGTCTTGCCACAAAAGTGCAAGGACCCGGGAACTTTTACTATTCCTTGTACCATCGGAGATAAGCAATTCGATAATTGCATGCTTGATTTGGGATCGGGCATTAATGTTATGCCTACTTTTATTTATAATAACCTTTGTCTTGGTCCTTTGCAGCATACAAGTTTAATCGTTCAGTTGGCGAACAGGAGCAATGCCCGCCCTGCTGGTCTAGTGGAAGATGTCCTTGTTCAAGTTAACATTTTGATTTTTCCTGCAGATTTTTGCATCCTAGACATGGAAGGAGAAACTAAGTCAAGCAGGGCTCCCATCATTTTAGGCAGACCGTTCATGAAAACGGCGAAGACAAAAATTGATGTTGACGATGGAACCATGTCCATGGAATTTGGTGACATTGTCGCAAAATTTAACATCTTCGATGCCATGAAACATCCCTTGGAGGAGCACTCTATTTTTCATATTGAGTTGATATCTGATTTGTTTGATGAAACTTATTCTGAATTGTTTTCACTTGATTTTCCATCCTTACTTGGATTTGATGATGTTTACTCATGTGCTGATTATACTGACACTAAATTTGTGTTATATGTGCTGAGATTGATGCTGCCTTACAGGGTGACATGTTTCCTACAGGTGAAGTTGTTGTAAACGAAGTTGTTTATGCAACTGATGCTCTCGACATCCCGGGTGCCCTAAACGCCCCATCCATCGAGCAACCCCCGTCCTTAGAGCTAAAATAACTCCCGGATAATCTGAAATAGGCTTATTTGGAGAGAGATAAAAACTCCTTGTTATTATTTCTTCTAACCTTGATTCCGATCAAGAAAATAAACTTTTGCAGGTTTTGAAGAAGCACAAGAAGGCAATTGGCTGGACATTAGTTGGCATCCCAGGTATTAGTCCTTCCATGTGTATGCATATGATTTTACTTGAGACGGTGCTAAAACGGTAAGGCAACCCCAAATGAGGCTTAATCCTTTGATTCTTGATGTGGTAAAGAAATAGGTAACCAAACTCTTGCAAGCAGGTATCATTTATCCTATCTCTGACAGTAAATGGGTAAGCCCAGTGCAGGTTGTACCTAAGAAATCTGGACTTACAGTGGTGAAAAATGAAAAGAATGAACTTCTTCCCACTAGAGTTCAGAATAGCTTGAGAGTTTGTATTGATTACAGGAGGTTGAACCAAGCTACCAGAAATGATCATTTTCCTTTGTCGTTCATTGACCAAATGCTTGAACGGCTAGCTAGTAAATGACATTATTGTTTTCTTGATGGTTTTTAAGGTTACTTTTAGATTCATATTGCACCTGAAGATCAAGAAAAGACCACTTTCACGTGCCCATTCGGTACATTTGCTTACAGGAGGATGCCTTTTGGTCTTTGCAATGCTCCTGGCACTTTCCAGCGATGCATGATTAGTATTTTCTCTGAGTTTATTGAAAGTTGCATGGAAGTGTTTATGGATGACTTTACTGTTTATGGTTCGTCTTTTGATGCATGCTTGAAAAGTTTGAATATGGTTTTAGAGAGATGCATCGAGACTGAACTTGTTTTAAATTATGAAAAATGTCATTTTATGGTTGAGCAGGGAATTGTTCTTGGTCACATAATTTCTGAAAAAGGAACTTATGTTGACGCTGCTAAGATTGATGTAATTTCTACATTGCCTTACCCTTCTTGTGTTCGCGAGATTCGTTCTTTTCTTGGTCATGCAGGTTTTTACAGGCGTTTCATCAAGGATTTCAGCAAGATAGCTCTTCCGCTATCAAACTTGTTGAAGAATGACGTCACTTTCAGTTTCAATGACAAATACAAACAAGCGTTTGACTTCTTGAAGAAAGCATTGACCTCCGTTCCCATCATCCAGCCTCCCGACTAGACCGTCCCTTTTGAGATTATGTGTGATGCTTCTAATTATGTTGTTGGGGCTGTCCTTGCACAAAGAGTTGACAAGGCTACCCATGTTATTTATTATGCTTCTAGGACTTTAGATTCTGCACAGTCAAATTACACCACCACTGAAAAAGAACTTCTAGCTATTGTTTTTACTCTTGATAAATTCATATCATACTTGCTAGGTTCCAAGGTTGTTGTTTTTACTGACCATGCAACTTTAAAGTACTTGTTGAAGAAGCTGGAAGCAAAACCGAGATTTATTTGATGGATGTTATTGCTCCAAGAGTTTAATGTAGAGATTAAAGATAAAAGTGGAGCTGAGAACTTAGTGGATGATCATTGAGCAGAATAGAGAGATATGAAGATCCTTTTCCCATCCAGGATGAATTTCCTGATGAGCAGCTTTTACTTGTGCATGGTATTACTCCTTGGTTTGCTGATATTGTTAATTATCTTGTTGCTGGTGTTTTTCCTACAGGTGCATCCAGGACACAAATCCACAAACTCAAGAGTGATGCCAAATATTATGTTTGGGATGATCCGTATCTTTGGAAGTTTGGTAGTGATCAGGTAATCAGGAGATGTGTCCCCGATTATGAGATTGCATCCATTTTGAATTTTTCTCATGCATCTCAAGTCGGCGAACATTTTGGTCCTCAAAGGACTGCAAGAAAAGTCCTAGACTCGGGTTTTTATTGGCCCACTATTTTTAAAGATGCATATGAGGTTTACCGCACCTGTAAAGAGTACCAGATAGCAGGTACAAATGTCACTCGTAAGAGTGAAATGCCTCAGCAACCTATGCTTTTTTGTGAGGTATTTGATGTATGGGGAATCGACTCCATGGGTCCCTTTCCTATATCATTTGGTTTTTTATACATTTTACTTGTTGTTGATTATGTTTCAAAGTGGGTGGAAAGCTATCCCCACTAGGACTAATGATTCTAGAGTTGTTGCAGATTTTGTCAAGTCTAATATCTTTTGCAGGTTTGGAATACCACGAGCTATCATAAGTGACCAAGGCACTCATTTCTGTAACCGCGCCATGGAAGCTTTGCTCCGGAAGTATGGAGTTGTGCACATAATTGTAAGTTAAAGAAGTTCCTTAGAGGGGGAGTGAATGAGGCACTTAGACGATTTTCCGGATTTTTTACGATTTATGGATTTTTACTTTCTTGAGATGCTTATATGATGAAAAGCGGTAAAGTGCGGAAAGTAAAGAACACCACGATGTATAGTGGTTCCCCTCATAGATCGAGAGTACTCCACTCCCCTTTCAACATGAAAGAGAATTCACTATAATGTTAGATTCCTAGACAAGACACCTTAAGGCCTTTCTATCTAGTTCTAACACACCAAGAACAATCCTCTTGGATTTACAATGTTTAAAGTCCAATCGAGACTCAATTTCTCACAAAAGGACCTCTTGCATCCACACACCGGATAGCAAGGATAAAAACTTACAAACTTATTCTTAACAATCCTAAAAATAAGTTGTAATCAAGAAATACAATTCTGAATTTTTGTAGAAGATGAAATAGTTGGAAATTTGAAGTATATCAATTTATCAATTGATCTTCTCCTTTGTACCACTTAATTCTCACAATAATTATACAAGTGTTCTTTGTATGGAATGAAACTATGATGCTTAAAAAGAAAGTTTATGCAAGGTTTCACTCTTAAGAAAATTTGGAAGAACACTTAAAAATTGTCTGAAAGAATGTGTGTAAATGATTTGAAATTTTTGCAAGGAGGTGAATTTGAAATCTGAAAAAAATGATGTATATATATTGTCTAAACACCTCCTCAAATGGATGCAAATACCCAAAGGATGCCATGGTTCATGGTAAAGAAAATAGAAAAGTTTCCATGAAGAGATGCACTGATTTTTGCCTCTGGTTTAGTGGTAATCAATTACCTTAATATGGGTAATCGGTTACTTGCATCCAACGTGCAAAAATATTTGAAATTTTCCCCATAGTAATCGATTACCTTAAAATGGATAATCAGTTAATTGTCTCCAACGTGAAAAAATATTTGAATTTTACACAGAGTAATCGGTTACCATAAAATGAATAATCGATTACTTTGTCACAGATTTGAAAAATACTTTAAAGAATGAAGTGTTATGATTTCTTTGATGCATAAAAATACTTTCAATGATTATGGCATGAATGAGACATGTTTTGAACACTTGTATAAATATCTAGAGATCAAGTGTTATACCTATCCATTTGAAATATGAATCTTCATGAGTTTCATTAAGACTTGATCATTAGTTGAAAACTTCCCTCATGAGCTTGAATCTTGATCAATCCTTTTTGTTAATCAATCTTAGACTTGTAGAGAAGTTTGTCGTTATCAAAACATTTGAGAAGTCATGTCTTCACAATCTCCCCCTTTTTGATGATGACAACCCAAAAAATGAAAGTTTGATCCAAGCATGTTTCTCTAGCAAATGCTCCCCCTTAATTGATACTCCCCTTTAATTTATGTTTTAAGGAGTCTTTTGAAATCTGCATTTTGTTAGAGAGAAATAGAAAACAAGGAAATAACCCAATAACAATCTCTTATCCCCCTTTGTCATTAACAAAAAGGGTGAAATAAGTAATAATATGCAAACAACATACACCAAGCACCACATAACACACGAATGAAACAATGGATAATACAAACATAATATAAACCAAACTTAGCATAGTCTTAAAATAAAACTAGGAATGTACTAAATTAAAACCATAAACTAGGGAATAGCAAAAAAAGAGAAATGGCCACCTCAATCACTTTCTGACATATCGACTCCATCATCCTCTTCACCTTCTTCTTCACTTTCCTCATCACCTTCTTCACTTGGGACATGTTGACGGTTCATAGAAAGGAAGAGTTTTCGAAGTGATTTGATTCCACGTTGGGTGACATTGTGATTATGATTCATGGTGGTCTCAATGGAACACATCTTGTTATAAAGCATATCATTTGTGATATCACCTTCCGAAATTGGTGGAGGAGTGGAAGAAGCGACTGTATCCTTGTACCGAAACACTCCATTTGGTCTGATACTAATGTCAGTGTTCTTAGTTGCGGTAATCTCATTGGTTTTACAGTTTCTAACCGTCATAGGAGTCTTTGGTTCTCTTTGAAGCGGAACATCATGGAATTCCAAAATTCTTGAAATAACTCTACCATAAGGAAGTCCACCACTTAGGGATAATTGATGCTTCATGTGATGGTAAATGACATTAGCCCAATTAATCTTCATGTTCATTTTCAAAGATCTAATAAGTTGAAGTTCAAGTTCACTAACTTGGGCATGATTTGAATGTTTTGGAACCAAAACATAAGCAAGAACATAATGGAGCATCCTATCACTCATAGATAAGAGGTTAACAAATTTCACCACCCTTGAGGATTCTGATTTCTGCCGACTCATGAGGCTAGCCTGAGTGCCTCTAGAAATTAACACAAAATATTCCAAACTGTTATAATTGCTCCAGGCATCAGTGTCGGGTTCAGCTCCGTGACGGAATGCTTCACCTTCAGAAGGGATTTCTAGACAGGTTCCCAATTGTTTCAGATCCATACAAATTTTAACATTCTTAACCTTAGCAGTAAACACCAAATCACCAAAGTCATCGGTTCCAAATATTATAGTGGTAAAGAAATCTCTTATCATATCAGGATAATAATCACCAATATCAAAAGCTAACTTATCTACCCCTGAATTTTTCAACAAAGTTTGAAAGGTAAAGCTATGAGAAGGAAAAGCTCGGAAGTTAACATATTTTACCGGCATGAGAGTTCGAGTCCGGACATCATAGCTCAACCTTCTGGATTTCACAGTGGCAGCATGTTGTTCTTCTGTATGTTGAGAGGCTTATTCATCCATTTTCTTCTTTTCTTTGTCTTGTCTTGGAGGTGTCATGGAAGCTTTGAGAGTTAGGGTTTTGGAAGGGTTTCTTGGATGCTAGATGGAGAGTGAATATGGTGAGTTGATGGAGAGTGATAATGAGAGTGGGGTTTTAATTTTGCTTTAAATGGAGTTAATAGAGTTAATGGAGGAGAAGGAAGATGGAAGAGTGAGATGAATGTGAAGGTTGGAAAGAGAGAGATATAGAGTACCAATGCTGAAGTGATTGACTTAAGCAAAAAGAATAAGAAAAAAACATTTAAGACGAAATGTGAAACAACTCACGTGTGTTTTAATTTTTTTTAAAAAGAATTCTGGAAGACACAGTGGTAATCGATTACTCTAAAAAGGGTAATCGGTTACACAGATTAAAAACGCGTGAGGAAGGCAAAAACATGCAGGGTAATCGATTACCCAATATGGAGTAATCGGTTACACAGTTTAAAAACTCGTGAGGAAGGCAAAAACATGCAGGGTAATCGATTACCCAATATGGAGTAACCGATTACTCTAAGAGAAAAGTGAAAAACAGTAGCTTTGCACATCCCAAACTATGAAGGATTTCCAAAAAATTTAAGTTTGACAAGGTAATATACATACTAATGCAATTTTGAGTGAAAAAATTTTTATCAAAAAAATTAATTTTTCTTAATATAAAATCAGCAAAAGGCAAAAAAATTCATATATACATTTTAAAGAGAAGTTTCATAAAAAAAATTAAAAACTTGTGTACCTTGGCCTCATTATAAAATTATGGAAGATTTATATATCACCTTCATCCAAAATGCCAAGTTCTCTTTGAATCTTATAAAATGGTTCTTTTGCGAGTGGTTTTGTGAAAATGTCCGCGAGTTGATTATGAGTATCGACAAAGGTAACTTCGACATCGCCTTTAAGCACATGATCACGAAGGAAGTGGTGTCGAATGTCTATGTGTTTGGTCCTTGAGTGCATGACAGAATTCTTTGTAATATTAATCGCACTTGTGTTGTCGCATCGGAGTGGTATGCATCCAAGATCGACTCCATAGTCACTTGATTGTTGCTTTAGCCAAAGATTCTATGCACAACAACTACCCGCTGCTATGTATTCTGCTTCAGCCGTACTAAGAGCAACACACACTTGTTTCTTACATGACCATGAGACTAATGCATTACCAAGGATGTGACACGTTCCACTAGTACTTTTTCTATCTGTTTTACAACCTGCATAATCCGCGTCAGAATAACCAATTAACTTACAAACACTACCTTTAGGATACCATAAGCCAACGTTGGTTGGTCCTTTGAGATACTTCATGATTCTTTTGACCGCCGTGAGATGTGCCTCCTTTGGATTTGCTTGGAAGCGAGCACATAAACACACGCTAAACATTATGTCAGGACGACTTGCCGTCAAATATAATAAAGAACCAATCATACCTCGATACTTCGTAATATCAATTGACACACCTGATTCGTCTTGATCAACATAGGTTTCGGAGCCCATTGGTGTTGACATTGCTTTACAACCATCCATTTCAAATCTCTTTAACAACTCTTTTCAATACTTTGATTGGTTGATAAAGATTCCGTCTTTTAGTTACTTGATTTGCAATCCAAGGAAGTAGTTCATCTTTCCCATCATAGACATTTCAAATTCACCTTACATTATCAACGCAAATTCTTCACAAAGTTCTTTGTTGGTTGAACCGAAGATTATGTCGTCTACGTAGAGTTGAACAAGTAAGGTGTTCCCTTTTATCTTCTTGATAAATAAAGTCTTGTCTACTTTGCCTTTTTCAAAACCTTTTTCACATAGAAAATTACTTAGACGATCATACCATGCCCTTGGTGCTTGTTTTAATCCATAAATCACTTTCTTCAATTTGTATACATGTGAAGGATGCTTGAAGTCTTCAAAGCCCGGGGGTTGTTTGACATAGACTTCTTCGTTGATGTAGCCGTTCAAGAAGGCGCTTTTGACGTCCATTTGAAATAACTGAAAATTCATTGAACATGCGTAAGCAAGTAATAAACGAATAGCTTCTAACCTTGCAACCGGAGTGAAAGTTTCTTCAAAGTCGATTCCTTCTTCTTGATTATACCCTTGAGCGACCAATCTTGCTTTGTTTCGAACAATTATTCCATTCTCATCAAGTTTGTTCTTAAACACCCATCTTGTTCCAATGATGTGCTTACCACTTGGTCTAGAAACAAGTTCCCAAACTTGATTCCTCTCGAATTGGTTTAATTATTCTTGCATAGCAACAATCCATTGATCATCTCCTAGAGCTTCATCAATTTTAGAGGGTTATATTTGCGAAATGAACGCCATGTTTAAGCATGCATCCTTGAGATTCAATCTTGTAGCAACACCTTGACTAATGTCACAAATTACTTTGTCAATAGGATGATCTTTATGAGTCCTCCATTCGTTAGGTAGATCATTTTCATTTGACTCTTGTTGAATCGGTTCTTCTCGATTCTTGTTTGAAGTATCTTCTTTAGGAATTTCTACAAAATCATCATCATCATCACAAACAACGATTTCCTCTTTCGAGGGGTTAGATTCGTCAAACTTAACATGCATGGATTCTTCTATATTTAAAGTTATTTTATTATAAATTCTATATGCTTTACTTGTAAGAGAACAACCAAGAAAAATACCTTGATCTGATTTTTTGTCGAACTTACCAAGGTTGTCTTTGTCATTGTTAAGGACAAAGCACTTGCATCCAAAGATATGAAAGAAAGCAATATTGGGTTTCCTTCCTTTGAAGAGTTCATATGGAGTCTTATTTAGGATAGGTCTTATGTTAACTGTATTACTTACAAAACATGTTGTGATAACCGCATCCGCCCAAAAATACTTAGGAAGATTTGAGTCGCTAAGCATTGTTCTTGCAACTTCCACCAATGACCTATTCTTTCTTTCAACTACTCCATTTTGTTGAGGAGTCCTTGGAGCCGAGAAGTTTTGAAATATTCCTTGATCTTCACAAAATTCTTCAAAAGAAGTATTCTGGAATTCTCCACCATGATCGCTTCTTATGGAGGCAATTGTTAATGATTTCTCTTTTTGAATTTGCTTTGCATACTTCTTGAACGCTTTGAATGCATCACTTTTATGCACTAAAAAGAATGTCCAAGTATATCTAGAATAATCATCAACAATAACTAAAGCATATAAGTTACCTCTGAAGCTTCTTGTTCTTGATGGACCAAATAAGTCCATATGTAACAATTGTAGTGGCCTAGAAGTGGACACCACATTCTTGGATGTGAAAGTTGATTTGGTTTGCTTCCCCTTTTGACAAGCATCGCAAAGTCTATCTTTGATGAATTTTATCTTTGGCAATCCAATAACAAGGTTGTGTTTTACTAACTTATTCAAGTGCTCCATGTGAATGTGAGCAAATCTCTTATGCCATAACCATGAGTCGTTGTTATTTGCCACAAGACACTTAAACTTCAAAGAAACATCATCAAGGGAAATCATGAAAATATTATTAATTCGCTTACCTATAAGCATTACCTCTTGTGTGACTTCGTCTTCAATTAAACATTCATCTTTTGTGAACCTTATTTTGAATCATTTGTCACAAAGTTGGCTTATGCTTAAGAGGTTGTGCTTTAGTCCTTCGACATATAGCACATCTTCGACGGATATGAAATTTGGTGCACCTACTTTGCCTATGCCAAGAATTCTTCCTTTGTTGTTATCTCCATAAGTAACATAACCCTTGACCTTAAGCATTAGATCTGAAAATTTGTGCACATCACCAGTCATATGCTTGGAGCATACACTATCCAAATACCAAAGATTTGATGTGGCCTTCAAGCATACCTACAAAACAAAATTAAGTTTTGTTAGGTACCCAAATTGCTTTGGGTCCTTTATGATTAGTACCTTTCTCAACCCATACATAATGCCCCTTTGCTACAATAAAGTTTCTAATATAGCAAGCATTAGGTGTATGGCCAATAATACCACAATAAAAATAAGTTGGTTCAAAATTGCTTTTATATCTAGGAACATAGGACTTTTTCTTTGTAAACATTTTCTTTTTAGGATGTTGATGCACAATTTTTTGTGTGTTGACTCTTTCTTTTGGAGATTGATCCTTAGGCCTAATAAAGATAGTTTTATTTGAACTTGGTTTAGAAAATTTGGAGTAACCAAGTCCACTTTTATCATTTGAGTACCTTTGTTGGCTAAGAACCCCTTCCAAACCAATTTGTCCTTTTTCATACATTTCAACGACTTTTTTAAGTTGGACAATTTGGAAAGAGAGAGACTCACACTCTAGACATACAAAATTCTTCTTTTCACTAATCATCTTTTGTTTTTCATTTTCAAAACCTTTTTCAAAAATTTCAATCTTTTCTTCCAAGGAAGAAATTTGTTTCTTTTGAGATGATATAGTTTTATAAAGAATTTTGCATTCATTTAACAATTCATTAATTGCATATTGTGCATCATCATCAAAAAGAGAAAAATTATTACTAACCTCTTCTTCATCATCAGAATGATGAGAAGCCATTAGCGCCAAGTTTGCACATTCCTCGCTATCCGATCCGGATGAAGAACTAATTTCATTATCCTCTCATGCAACATATGTCTTTTTATTCTTGAAATCCTTCTTGCTTTTGAATATGCCTTTCTTTGAAAGTTTAGGACATTCCGACTTTATGCGGCCTTGCTTTCCACATTCGTAGCATGTTATATGTTGCGTAGATGTGGTGGTCTCCTTTTTCCTGAAATGTTTATTCTTTTTAGTGTTAAAGGATTTATCATTTTTGTTAAAGAACTTACCAAGCCTTTTAACAAGGAGCATGAAATTCTCATCTTCCTCCAATGGGTCATCATCTTTATCTTCTTTTGAGTCTACCTTCAAGGCAATTCCTTTAGATTTATTTTCTTGACTTTCATGTTTCTCAAGCCTACCAAGTTCTAACTCATGTTCTTGAAGTTTACCAAAGAGTGATGCGGACGTCATTGTTGAAAGACTTTTCTTTTCGGAGATAGCTGTCACCTTCGGTTGCCATTCTCGAGTCAATGATCTTAGTACTTTAAGATTGAGAACGTCATTTGTAAATGTTTTTCCGAGAGCAATCAAGTGGTTAGTCAAGTGAACAAATCTCTTTTGTAGTGCCACAATGGATTCTCCGGGCAACATTCTAAACATCTCATATTCTTGACTTAATGTATTCAACCTTGATCTCTTTACTTCGCCGGTGCCTTCATGTGTCTCCACTAAGGTGTCCCATATTTGTTTCGCCGATTTGCATTGAGATATGCGGAAGAACTCGTTCATGCTTAAAGCACTTTGAAGAATGTTTAGTGCTTTCTTTTCATTTAAGATTTTTTTCTTATCATCTTCATCATACGAACTCTTTATCTTTGGAGTACCAATGCCATTGACCACACTCATAGGATTATGTGGATCATCTTCAACGGCTTCCCATATGCCTTCTCCCTGAGCTTCTAGATGTGCCTTCATACGGATCTTCCAAAAATCAAAATATTCTCCAGAGAACAATGGTGGTTTGTTACTTCTTCCACCGTCTTTAAAAACTGGATTCGTGCTTGCGGAAGCCATGCAGATCTTTTAGGAACAGGTTACCTATAACCTGCTTTGATGCCAATTGTAAGTTAAAGGAGTGCCTTAGAAGGGGGGGGGGTGAATGAGGCACTTAGACGATTTTCCGGATTTTTTACGGTTTATGGATTTTTACTTTCTTGAGATACTTATGTGATGAAAAGCGATAAAGTGCGGAAAGTAAAGAATACCACGATGTATAGTGGTTCCCCTCACAGATCGAGAGTACTCCACTCCCCTTTCAACACGAAAGAGAATTCACTATAATGTTAGATTCCTAGACAAGACACCTTAAGGCCTTTCTATCTAATTCTAACACAACAAGAACAATCCTCTTGGATTTACAATGTTTAAAGTCCAATTGAGACTCAATTACTCACAAAAGGACCTCTTGCATCCACACACCGGATAACAAGGATAAAACCTTACAAACTTATTCCTAACAATCCTAAAAATAAGTTGTAATCAAGAAATACAATTCTGAATTTTTGTAGAAGATGAAATAGTTGGAAATTTGAAGTATATCAATTTATCAATTGATCTTCTCCTTTGTACCACTTAATTCTCACAATAATTATACAAGTGTTCTTTGTATGGAATGAAACTATGATGCTTAAAAATAAAGTTTATGCAAGGTTTCACTCTTAAGAAAATTTGGAAGAACACTTAAAAATTATATGAAAGAATGTGTGTAAATGATTTGAAATTTTTGCAAGGAGGTGAATTTGAAATCTGAAAAAAAAAATGATGTATATATATTGTCTAAACACCTCCTCAAATGGATGCAAATACCCAAAGGATGCCATGGTTCATGGTAAAGAAAATAGAAAAGTTTCCATGAAGAGATGCACTGATTTTTGCCTCTGGTTCAGTGGTAATCGATTACCTTAATATGGGTAATCGGTTACTTGCATCCAACGTGCAAAAATATTTGAAATTTTTCCCAGAGTAATCGATTACCTTAAAATGGATAATCGGTTACTTGTCTCCAACGTGCAAAAATATTTGAATTTTACACAGAGTAATCGGTTACCATAAAATGGATAATCGATTACTTTGTCACAGATTTGAAAAATACTTTAAAGAATGAAGTGTTATGATTTCTTTGATGCATAAAAATACTTTCAATGATTATGGCATGAATGAGACATGTTTTGAACACTTGTATAAATATCTAAAGATCAAGTGTTATACCTATCCATTTGAAATACGAATCTTCATGAGTTTCATCGAGACTTGATCATTAGTTGAAAACTTCCTTCATGAGCTTGAATCTTGATCAATCCTTTTTGTTAATCAATCTTAGACTTGTAGAGAAGTTTGTCGTCATCAAAACATTTGAGAAGTCATGTCTTTACAAGAATTTCTACTGCATATCACCCACAAAGAAATGGGCAAGCTGAGATCTCCAACAAAGAGATCAAACAGGTTTTAGAGAAAATGGTGCAACCAAACAGGAAGGACTGGAGCCGCCGTCTAGAATACGCACTTTGGGCTCAAAGAACAACTTTCAAGACACCCATTGGGATGTCTCCTTATCGACTTGTTTTTGTAGAAATTGAGGTACTGACAAAGTTTTCAAGGTCAATGGGCAGCGCCTAAATCTATTTCATGAGAGTTCAGTGCCTGACAATGCAAGCATAAATGATCTTTCTTTGGAAGCACCCAACTACCATGCAACTTGATCAGGGAGTTCTTATTCCTTTCTCTCAACTTTAATAACTATGTTATTTCATTGAGGACAATGCTTGTTTTAAGTGTGGGGGAGGGAATTCCCTTTTTGTTTTGTTTTCTTTGTTTTTGTTTCGTTGTTTTGTTTTCAATTATAGATTTTTTTTTTTTAAAAAACTGCATCTTTTTGAAAGTTCTAGGCTATAGATTAATCTGAGGTTAGTTGTGGAGATTTGGGAAAAGTTCACAAGATCGATATCATCTTAACACCGTAAGTAACATGAGTATGGAAATTGTTTTGAATACTTGTTATGACATAACCTTGAATTTTCATTCTCTTATAACTCTTGAGTAGTTTATCTTTGCAGTCGGCACCATCTCACACATGCTCTACGTAAGGGAGACGATGAAAATAAGTGAGTGATCCAAGTTTCTTTCGAAAGAAAAAATAAATTAAATTAGGGAATGCACCTTCTAAGTTGGATGACCCTCACCCGGTCACTTAACCCAACGGTTGTGGAACCTACAAAAATAAAACATAATAATTACCTATTGTTGGTTGGTTCAAAGGTTTGTGGTGCTGGACTTGGTAGGGCAGATTACAGTGTGATCCCTATAACACCTCAAAATTAGCCCTCCTCTCCTTGAGACTAGTTTGACACATTGCATGTCATATTTTAGAGCATTAGGCATTGCATTTTTCATATCATTTGGAAATAAGAAGGTCATCCTCCAAGGTCTTTTCAAAAGATGGAGGAGTTACATGATTCAAGCCTGAAGGGCTCTATGAATTGATTATCAACCATCTGTGGGCATGGGCTCCAGTCAGGGTTTCTTGATTCTTCAAAGGTCTTGAGCATTATCTTGTTTGCAAGGATATATTACCATCATCATGGTTCTATCATCATCAAGAGTTGCAGAGTTTATCCTCAAGTTCCTCTGAATTAGGGTTGTGACCTCTGGTCAACCCTAATCAATGTCTTTCTTCCAACTAGGGTTTCTCAAAGAGATGAGGTATTTTCTTGGGATGGAGATCACATGGTTATCATAAGGGGCTTACATGTGCTAGGGTTTCATTTTTGAGCAATTTCCCCAAGTGGTAGAGGCTCAAGTGGATCAAGACATTTCAAGGTCATCTGAGGACCAAATAGTCAACTGTGCAGTCAACTTTGGGCTTTGAGGTTAGGGAGATGAATTTAAACACCTCAATCATGTTCAAAAAAAGTCCAATTGTCATTCTAAACATCTATCTTGAAGATTTTGAAGTCATGGCAAAAGTTTCCAAAAATGGAAAATGACCTGTAATTTCAAGTTTCCAAAAATGGCAAGTTTTTGGTCCATATTCAATTTGACTTTTCAATATCAAATATGTTTCAAATGGCTTTTTGGTGAACATGAAAGTTGTAGATATTTTTCTCCCCTTTCCAAAAAGTCCTAATTCATGTCCATATGATGAGTGGTTGAGGAGTTATGGTCATTTGTCACAAGATGGGCATGGAAATTCAAAGTGGCATAACTTTTGATACAAAACTCCAAATTAGTCCATTCTTTTTGCAAAATGCTTCTAATGACCAATACTTCTCAAAACAAGCCTTGCCATGCATGGAAAAAGTGTGTATGATCATCATTCCTTAAGTGATCATTTTGGAGGGAATTTCCATAATTCAAATTTGGCTTATGATACAAGCAAATTAACAATCCCATCATGACCATTGGATGATTTTGAGTGAATTCAAGCCTTGCATGAGAGTTCTCACGTGTAGCATGACCATAATGAGCTTAATGTGCATTTTTGCAGATGGATGAATATCTCCTTAATCATGATTAGTGGAGGTCTAATTTGGTTTTCAGCATCATTAGCATGGAGTATATAAGCCAAACCCTAAGCCATAACTGCCATAACAGAGTTTCAGATCAAAAATCAAAAACTCCCTCCATTTTTTCTCTCACTTCGAATCTTGAATTTCTTCACACAAACACCAAATATTTTTGTAGATTCTTAATCCTCATGCAATTCTGAGCAAGGATCAACCATTGTTTGTTGGAATTGAGCAAGAATTGGAGCAGTTCGTGTACAATCTCATGTTAATGGAAGTTTGAAATTGAGGTGAATGCAAGTGTTTTCAACCATTGTTTCTTGCATAAAGCTTCAACAGAAGTATAGTGGAGTAGATCTGGAGCATATGAGAGCTAGAGGATACAATTTTAGAATCTTCCATTTCCAATAAGTGAAAAATTCATCATCTCCTTTTGTTATTTTCTTGTTATAATTGTGTAGATCTCACTTAGCTGAGCATGTAGATGTGTTTAGATTTTGATTTGGCTTAGAAATGATCATGTATGATGAACTATCAGTTTTGATCTCAATAATGTTTGTGTTCGGTCTGCAAAACCTAGCATGATTTAGGAAGAATGGACATGATATTTGGAATGTATGTTGCAAGAGCTTTCGATTGGTATATGATTTGTAGAATTCTGGAAATTTTCTGTTGAGCTCCACCGAAATGCCACCGGAGAAGACGACCGGAGCTACAGCTCCGGCGTCTGGTTCACTTGCTAGGGTTTTGTCCACCTGTTATCCACGTATGCGCTTGTGTGTATGTTTGTTTGGCTATGAATATTTTGACCGATCCATGCGAGCCTTGACTCACTAATGTGTGTTGGTGACTCATAAATGAAACACATCGTTTCATTTATGCTGTGTTGGCTGCCACGCTTTCGCTTGCATGTCCATTTGTTTGGTCCTGACTGCTTTGACTATGCCATGTGTATGTTGGACTGCTGATGTGTGTAGTGACTGTGTTAAGTGAAGCTGTGCGTTTTGAGGTTTAAATGTGAGCCATTGATCTCAATTGCGCGCCTCATCTGATGGTCCAGGATTTTTCAGATTTAATTCAAATTAATTTTTTCCCTCCACATGTCATTTGTTTATCCAATTATTTTAGCTGTTTTGTAAAAATCATTAAAAATAGAAAAATGATCCAATTTGACTCCAATTTTTTTTCCTAGTTTTGTTATGACCCCTCTTGACTAAAGCCTACCCATTGTTTAAGGCCTCTTGTATGGATATAATGTGTGATGCTTGTTCATTTGTGTTGGTGTGTTTATCTGCTTTCCTCTTCTCATCTCCATTTCTGTAGGAGTTGTATGTTTGATTTCTGAGGAAGTTGAATGCATGTTAGAGACCTCGACTTAGGGATTATTGATTGCATGACAACTATTAGGCTTGAGTCTTAGTCTCCCTATTAGTTTATTGTTTCCGTGGTCTCTGGTTAGGAGAGTGTTGTACCCCTGTTAAGGGGAACTACGTCGCCCTGATTCTCATACCAGATGAGATACGTAGGCAGGAGGTTGTAAGCAATCTCTCCGGGCAACCTTTTCTTTTTTTGTTGTTTCGTGTGTGTGTACCCTTTGTTTGTCTTCTTTGGTGTGAGTACCCGTTGGTTCAACGTGTGCATGTGTTGTATGTTCATTACCTTGAGGATTTCTTCTGTCATCACTTGGGGTTCAGATTGGGGTTCACCTATACTGATTTGGGGTTCACATTTGGGGGTTTAACTGTATCACTTGGGGTTCATTTATGACAATGGTCATTCATATTGGGGTTCATCTTTGGGGTTCATTTGTGGTGACTGGCTGGATAGTTAGTTACTTTGTTGGGGTTCATTCTGATAACCTTTTTCTTTGGTGTTCGCTGATTAGCGTTTGTTATTGTTGGGAGTCGGATATAAGTCCATGTATTGGCATTCTGTTTCCTTTTGTTTGTTGTTGTTAGGAGTCGGATATAAGTCCATGTATTGGCATGTTGTTTCCTTTTGTGGGTCGTTGTTAGGAGTCGGATATAAGTCCATGTATTGGCATTCTGTTTCCTTTTGAGTGTTTCTTTTAACGTCTCAGCGTCTCTTTTTGGTGTTTTGTTTCGGCGTGCGTTAGCCGAGCTACGAGTGCTCTAATTCTTCTCTGGATAGAGAAGATACGTAGGCATAGGACGTGATGTCCTAGCGAGCATGTCTCCTTTTCCCCGAACTACGTTGACTCTGATGTTTGTTTCTGACAAACTACGTAGGCCCAGGATGCGACATCCTGCCGAGTCCCTTTCCTCCATTTTCTTTCACCTGTTTTCTTATTTCAGTTTGTGCAATTTCTTTGAGCAGTTTTATTAGCAACCTTTTCCTATTCTTTGTGCTATCTTTTGAGTGTGGATCCCGTCGAGTACGGTGGACGTGAGGGGTGCTAATACCTTCCCCTTGTGTAACCGACTCCCGTACCTTGTAATCTCTGGTCGTAAGACCATTCCTTTCCCTTTCTTAGGTTAGTCCTGCGCTCCCTTTCCGTCATAGGATGAATAACATCGGTGGCGGCTCTGTAAACTATGTTTTTTCCGCCGGTTGTTTTTCGCGTTGCGACAGCTGGCGACTCTGCTGGGGACTAAAGTTGACCTCTTGCTGGTCCATCTTCCCTAAGCGAGTCAATCCTAGCGCTCTCTAGCGTAGTTTTTAGAGTAGTTTTGGGTTGCTTTTACTGCTTATTTATGCGTTTGTGATTATTATATTGTGATTGTATATATTTGCTTATATGTTTGCATGCATCATATTATCATTGTGCTGGATTCTGGACAGGTGTGGTTCCTATGATTTGGGGTGGGTGTTCTGAGTGGGGCTAAAACCCAGGCCCGAGTATACACCTAGGATTAGCGTGGTCTCATGTCTCTACTTATGTTGGATCAACATGATGTTGAGACGTGAAATACCACAGCCGAACGAGGTTCTTCTGAGAGAGCTCTTCCTTGTGGAGTTTCCACTATGGTTGGGTTATCTCTTTTGAGCTATTGACTTCGGTGACCATTCTTTCCCGGATCTTTGGTTTAGATGATCTTATGAGAGCTGCACGGCACACCCGAAAGGGCAAACCCGTTGAGTATCTTATCCGATTGTCGAGACCGATTATCCGCCTTAGGATGACCTTATTAGAATTCACCTGTGAGGGGAGGGGTTTGATTCTTACAGATACAGGTTCTGTTGGTGACTCTTTGATGGTGACTTTGGTTCGGTTTGTGATCTGAGTTCTATTTATAAGTCGGATTTATGGATATTTATTTCTGACACGCCGGAGTTCTGTCTGTGGTATTTATCAACGGGTTTCGTTTATTTCGGATCCCCGGGTTGAATTTAAGGGTTACTTGCTCATATGGTTTTATGATTATCTGTTTTGTGGCTTTCCTGTGATGATGGTGATGTATCCTCCGGGTCCGTTTATTTCGGAACCCCGAGTTGGATGTGTGGTTACATAGTCCCTTGGATGGTTATGATCAGTTCAGAGATCGGAATCCAGTATAGTTAATGTTCAGATGACTTGGAGGATGGCATTATGCATTGCATTCATGCATCTGCATCATTCCCGTTTTGCATTTATCCGCATCTAACTCATGTTTATCCATATGCAGGGGACATTCTTGATTGAGATCCTGGTTGAGAGGCATCCTTGTTCCAGATATGAGGATTGACTTGAAAGCTGATGTTGTCTACAGTTTCTTTGATCCAGAGATTGGCGTGTTGAAAGATATGATAGCATTGATTACGCCTGACCATGTGGGGATGTTCCGTGAGGCCTATGGTGGTATTCTAAAGATGGTTTTCAGGCTCACAGATGGGGATAAGAGTGCCATCCATACTCTTCTCCAGTTTTATGATCTGGGTTTGAGATGTTTTGTCTTCCCGGATTACTTGTTGGGACCTTTGATGGAGGACTATGCCGGTATTCTGGGTATTCAGGTCAGAAACCAGATTCCTTTCTATGTCACTAAGGAAGAACCTGATATTGTTGAGATTTCTCGTGCTCTTTATTTGAGCCCGGAAGTGACTAAGAAAGGTTTGAAGGAGAAGGGAAAGTTGCCCGGTTTTCATCTGAGTTTCTTGGAGGCTAAAGCCAAGGAGCATGCTGTTTTGGGTAATTGGAAGGCCGTTTGTGCTTTACTTGCCGTAAGTATTTATGGAATCATCCTGTTCCCTAACCAGAAGAAATTTGTGGATCTTAATGCCATCCGGGTGTTTGCTCAGAGGAATCCCATTCCTACCTTGATTGGGGATGTTTATTACTCGGTCCATAATCGAAACGAGAAGCGGCGTGGAGGATTGGTTAGATGTTATGCTCAACTGTTATATAAATGGTTTATGGGATATTTGCCTTCCAGAGGTGCCTTTGTCTTTCTTGACCATACGGTTAATTGGGCAACCAAGTTGATGGGTTTGCGAGCCAAGGACATAGCTTGGACTCACATTGATGAGGCTGGACGAGATTTCATTTGCAGTTGTGGGAGTTTTCCCAATGTGCCTCTCATAGGAGTTCAAGGTTGTATTAATTATAACTTGACGCTTCTTAAGAGGCAAATGGGGTTTGCTATGGAGGTTCCTCCTCTCGAGCGCAAGATTCAGGAGTCTTTCTACTTCCCGATTGAGGGTAATCAGTCATCGTTGAGGCAAGTGTCTGAGGCGTGGTGTAACATTCAAAGGAAAGGCAAGATTCCTTTTGGTAGAGCTAATAACAGATCTTTTCCTCCGTTTGATGATTGGCTCAGACAGAGGGTTGAGCTCACTCGTCTACCCTTTCCTGTGAGTGATCTTTGGTACCCATTAATTGAGGAGCCATGTTCTGCTGTCAGTATGGATGAATTTCTTGAGATGAGGAGGGAGAGAGATCAACTGCAAGCAGAGAAGACTGAAATAGAAATGAGTGTTGCTAGAATTCAACTGGCTAATCAGGAAATCAAAGGGAAAGCAGAAGACCAGGCTAAGAGACATGCTCTGGAGGTGAAGCGCTTTGAGATAGACACCACTTATTACTGTAAGATCAGCCAAGCTTTAGAGTCATCTACGAAGGAGCACAACCTTACCAAGGAGAAATTGGCTAGAGCTTTGAAAGTCATGGAAGATGAAAAGAGGAGACAAGTCCTTGTGAAGACTCAGAGAGAAGCTAGAGCCAAAGCCCTTACTACAGAGTGGGAAGCGAAGCTGAGGGTTAAGGAAGAAGAGAAAGCGAAGATTATAGCCGAGAGAGATCATTATCTTGCTGAGAGGGACCATTATTTTCGACAGATGAAGATTCATCAAAAAGAGGTGGGAAAACTTCGGCTGGAGAACACTGAGCTCAGGTTCGCTATGAAGTTTACCAGGATGGTTGATGGTGCAGAGCCTTCTGTGAGACCTTCTTCAGATTAGCTTTATTGTAGTGTTATCATGTGTTGGATTACCGTCAAGCATGTTGACGGAATTCACTTGCTTGTATTTCTTTATGATTCTGGAGGATTGTAAAGTTAATTTGTATCAAACATGATGTATGACTCTCGCACGTGTAGTGCACTTTTGCTATACAATGGTTATTATCATTCAGTGATTGATCTCAAAGCTTTATTTGCTTTTCTGGGTACACTCACATAACACACATGGTCGGGTGATATCTTTGCTAAATCATAACTCTCTGATTTGTATGATAAAACCAGATGATTGATGTCAGAATGTTGCTGTCGGATTATTATCCGTCTCAATGAAACCAGGATCGAAAGACAGAGTGTTCCTCATATGGATAGACATTGCATTCATGCATGAATCATAATAACTTGTCTTCTATTTTGCAGGTGTCGGTTTCTAACGTGTTTGAATGTTTTAGGAATCATTGCTCGCGCACGCAGAATCATTCCTTTGCACGTAGCTCGTCCGTACAGATACCCTACCATACGCAACAAACCCAAACTGATGGATCCATCCAACGCTGACATTCTCGAGCTGAAAGAGAAGATGAGTGAGTTGATCAACGTCATGCAAGGGTTCGCCTTGGGGCAGAAAGCACTTGTTGAGAAGGTGGAGAAGCTTGAGCGGGTTTCGGTCGCCAATAGTGGCAATAATCAAGAGGGTACATCCAACAATGGTCTTGGTGGTTCTAGGGAGGGTGGCGATCCCAGAAAGAAGGCATCTAATGTTGGTGTATTCATCAACAATGGTGGTGGTTTTGGTTTCGTTGCAGGCGGTGGGCCAGGTCCTATGGGCAATACTCTGAAGGATAATCAGTTTCCTCCTTTCTTTGGGGTTGTGGAGGATAAAGAAGAAGATCAATTCTCTGTGCTGAACGAGCAATTTGGTCAATATGGTGTTCAACCGCCGAACAAAGAGATTCAGGTACTGGCAGAAAAGATTAGGGCTCTAGAAAGCCATACCTCTCCTGGGGCTATAAATATGACAAACATGGGGCTGGTTGAGGGGATTGTGATCCCACAGAAGTTTAAAGTGCCCACGTTTGATAAGTACAATGGGAGTTCTTGCCCGAAAACTCATCTTCAGGCCTTTGTCCGAAAGATATCTGCCTACACCATGGATCAGAAGCTCTGGATGTACTTTTTCCAGGATAGCTTATCTGGCGGGTCTCTTGAGTGGTATACCAAGTTGAGATCATCAGATATTAAGAGCTGGCAGGATTCGGGAGATGCTTTCTTTAAATAGTACCAATTCAATGCTGACATGGCACCTAGCCGTACCTAGTTGCAGGGTATGTCTCAGAAGCCGAATGAAGGGTTTAAAGAGTATGCACAAAGGTGGAGAGAGTTGGCTGCCAGAGTTCAACCACCGTTAGTGGATCGGGAGATGTCTGATTTATTCATGGGTACCCTTCAGGGGACTTTTGCGGAAAGGATGGTGGGTTGTCCCGTCACTGGTTTTGCGGACATAGTAGTGGCTGGTGAGAGAATCGAAAGCTGGTTAAAAATGGGAAAGATACAGGGAAATGCTTCGTCGTCTGGATCGAAGAAGCCATTTGGGAACGGTCAGCGTAAGAAGGAGGGTGACACGAGTGTTGTGTATACCCATAGAGGACATGGTAGGGATCGTTACTACCAGCATACTGATGCAGTAACAATTTCTGCTGATAATCAACCCCCACAACAGCAACAGCAACAACAACGGCGACCATTTCAATAGAGAACATAACGGGCCAGGTATCAAGTGAGAGGAAGGATGACTGATCGTCAGTTTGATAGGCCACCCGTGACGTATGCATTTATGTTAAAGAAGTTGAAAGATCTTGGGTTGGTTCAGCTGAGGACGTTGGCTCCGTTGAGACCAGATCAGAGACCTGCCAACTATGATGAGAATGCCAAGTGTGAATTCCATTCTGGTGCTCCCGGGCATAACATTGAGGGTTGTAAAGCCTTTAAACATGTTATTCAGGACTTGGTAGACTCCAAAGCCATCAATTTTGCACCATCGCCGAATGTTAACGCTAATCCCATGCCGACGCATGGTCAGATGGGGGTGAATGCAATTTCGGAGGATAAGAGGAAAATTGGGGTGATGGACGTGAACCAGTTAAGAACTCCAATGTCTGTGGTCAAGAGACAGTTGTTAAAGAGTGGAGTTTTTCCGGGTTGTGATGATTGTTGTGCTGCTTGCACTGTCATTACAGAGGGGTGTGTAATATTGAGGGAGACGGTTCAGAGCATGATGGATGAGGGAAGTCTCCGATTTGAGAAAGTTGATTTGGAGAAGGAGGATGTTTCAACAATAACCATTTATTTTGACCTTGTCCACTTGTCAGCGCCGGCAGATGCGGCTCCAGTTACCATCACGGTACCGGGACCCATTCCATATGCAAATGATGATGCTATGTCGTGGGATTATGGTGGGTAGGTGTATTGTAATGGAAAGAAGCAGGAAGATCAGGCTGCAGGTGATACCACCATTTCAAAGGTGGATAATGCCGGACTTAGTGGTTCCACTCGCAGCGGGAGGTTGTTCGCGCCTGACACGTTAAGGAGTGGGGATGCAGAAAAAGAAAAGAGAGATAAGTTCGAGGCTTTAGCCAGGGCAAAAGGTAAACAGGTGGTGAATGAGGGTACTCCTAGAGCGGCACCGGCGCCTGTTGGATCGGAGAATGAGCTTGATGATGAAGCCGAGGAGTTTTTAAGGATTATCAAGAAGTCTGAGTACAAACTTGTTGATCATTTGCAGCAGACTCCGTCCAAGATTTCCATCTTATCTTTGCTGTTAAGCTCAGAAGGGCATAGAGATGCTTTGTTAAAAATCTTGAAGAGGGCCTATGTCCCGCAGGAGATTACGGTCAATCAGCTGGAGACAGTGGTGTCAAATGTCAATGCCAGCCATGGGTTGGGTTTCACTGATCTCGATCTTACTGTGGATGGACATAATCACAATAAGGCATTACACATTTTGATGGAGTGTAAAGGAGCAGTGCTTTCGCACGTTCTGGTTGATACCGGCTCGTCACTCAATGTGTTGCCTAATAAGGCCCTGGCTAAGTTGGATTGCGAAGGAGTAGTGTTAAGGCCTACTGATTTGGTGGTTAGAGCATTTGATGGCTCTAAGAGGGTTGTGTTTGGGGAAGTTGAGCTCCCTATAAAGATTGGGCCCGAGGTGTTCAAGTCTGTGTTCTATGTCATGGACATTTCAGCCGGCATACAGTTGCTTGTTGGGTCGGCCATGGATACACGCTGCTGGGGCAATAACTTCGACTTTGCACCAGAAGTTAAAGTATATCTGGGACGGGCAGGTCGTAACAGTTTGTGGGGAGGAGGATATTTTTGTCAGCCACTTGTCATCGTTCAAATATGTGGAAATGGACGGTGAAATATTTGAAACACCTTGCCAGGCGTTTGAAACCGTTAAGGTGGAGAATGCCATTTTTGTTGAGAAAGAGAAAAAGCCGTCCATTGCTTCTTACAAACAGGCCGCGGAGGTGGTGAAAAGTGGAGAGGCCCCAGGTTGGGGAAGAATGATAGACATTGCGGTGAAAGAGGACAGGTTTGAGATTGGCTATCAGTCGGGCCAAGGCTCGTCTGGACAGAATAGAGGACGTCGTCAACCGTTCATGTTCACCAGTGCTGGAATACTAGATCCAAATCGCGTCTGTACGGTGGGTGAAGAGATTGACAGTGACTGCGAGCTCGACTCGTGGATAAAACCGTGCGTACCAGGGATGGAGATCCAGAACTGGAAGGCCGAAAAGATCATCACTGTCACTCTGCGTGAAGAGTAATATTTCTGTTTTTCAATTCTGTTTGCATGAAAGCCATACGTTTTGCCCGAAACGTAATGGTTCATTGTAAGGGCCACCTCATGTGTTTCACTTTGCAATATTTGCATCAGTAATAAACGGAAGTTTTCACATCAAAAACGGTGTTCCCTGTTTTTCATTTATTTTTGCAGTTTAATAAAAATAAAATTAAAATGGCAATGTTTATTTTCATTTTTCTTCCTTTTAATTTGCTTCGTTCCGACTCTAAAGCGATGCATGAATCAACATTCATGGAGAGGCGATCATTCTCTGGATTTCATTGATAACAATCATGTTACACCTTTATATGACTTCGACAATCCGATCTATCATGCCGAAGAAGAAGGCGAAGAAGATTGTGAACTGCCGGAAGAATTAGCCAGGTTGTTGAAACAAGAGGAGAAGGTGATTCAACCGCACGAGGAGCAAGTCGAGATTGTTAATCTGGGTACCGAGGAGGTCAGGAAGGAAGTAAAGGTTGGGGCCGCTTTGGAGGTGAATGTCAAGAGCAGAATGGTAGCATTGTTGAAAGAGTATGTTGATATCTTCGCATGGTCTTATCAAGATATGCCAGGGTTGGATACCGATATCGTTGTACACAAGTTGCCATTGGGAGAAGATTGTCCTCCAGTAAAGCAGAAGTTGCACAGAACTCGACCCGAGATGGCCATGAAAATCAAAGAGGAAGTGCAAAAGCAGTTGGATGCTGGTTTCCTAGCTGTCACTAATTATCCGCCTTGGGTCGCGAACATTGTGCCGGTGGCGAAGAAGGATGGAAAGGTGAGGATGTGTGTGGACTACCGGGATCTGAACAGAGCTAGCCCGAAAGATGATTTCCCATTACCTCACATCGATGTGTTGGTAGATAATACAGCTCAATTCTCGGTGTTTTCCTTCATGGATGGCTTTTATGGCTATAATCAAATTAAAATGTCGCCAGATGATATGTAGAAAACAACGTTCATCACACCATGGGGCACTTTTTGCTATAAGGTAATGCCATTCGGTCTCAAGAATGCCGGTGCCACGTATCAAAGAGCTATGGTGACTTTGTTTCATGATATGATTCATCATGAGATTGAATGCTATGTTGATGACATGATAGCGAAGTCCCAAACAAAAAAGGGGCATTTGGTAGACTTGGCCAAGTTGTTTGACCGGTTGAGACAATTCAGATTGAGGTTGAATCCGAACAAGTGCACTTTCGGAGTGCGGTCCGGTAAGTTGCTGGGGTTTATTGTAAGTGAAAAGGGAATCGAGGTTGATCCTGCTAAAGTAAAAGCGATACAAGAAATGCCTGAACCGAGAACAGAAAAGAAGGTTCGTGGTTTCTTAGGTAGATTGAACTACATTTCACGGTTCATATCTCATCTAACAACCACGTGTGAACCCCTATTCAAGTTGTTGAGAAAAGATCAAACGGTCAGGTGGAATGAAGATTACCAAGCGGCATTTGAAAAGATAAAAGAATATTTGCAGGAACCTTCGATTCTGATGCCTCCTGTGGAGGGACGACCGTTAATCCTGTACTTAACAGTCCTTGAGGGGTCTATGGGGTGTGTACTGGGGCAGCATGACGAGTCTGGTTGAAAAGAGCATGCAATTTACTACCTTAGCAAAAAGTTTACCGACTGTGAAACAAGATATTCACTGCTCGAGAAAACTTGTTGCGCTTCGGCATTGGCTGCTCACCGACTGAGACAGTATATGCTGGTTCATAGCACTTTATTGATTTCCAAGATGGATCCGATCAAGTATATATTTGAGAAGCCAGCATTGACCGGACGGGTTGCGAAATGGCAAATGATTTTGACTGAATACGATATCCAGTACACTTCTCAAAAAGCAACAAAGGGGAGTGTATTATTTGATTACCTCGCCCAACAACCCATTGAGGATTATCAACCGATGAAATTTGAGTTCCCTGATGAGGACATCATGTTTCTCAAATCGAAAGATTGTGAGGAACTGATCCCGGAGGAGGGGCCTGACCCTGAATCCGAATGGATTCTGATGTTTGATGGGGCCGTTAATGTGAATGGTAGTGGAGTTGGTGCTGTTTTGGTTACGCCGAATGGATCCCACATTCCTTTTGCTGCCCGGCTAACGTTTGAATGCACCAACAACGTGGCTGAATACGAAGCTTATATCTTGGGTGTCGAAGAGGCGATTGATTTGCGGATCAAGAACCTTCTTATCTATGGAGATTCAGCTTTGGTTATGAACCAGGTTAACGGGAAATGGTATACGCATCAATCTCATTTAATTCCATACCGGGATTATACGAGGAGATTGTTGACGTTCTTCACCAAGGTGGAATTGCACCATGTGTCGAGAGAAGAAAATCCTTTGGCAGATGCTTTGGCTACTCTGGTCGCCTTGATTAAAGTCCAGTGGTGGAATCAATTCCCTAGTGTTGAGGTGGGACGATTGGATAGACCGACTTATGTGTTTGCTGTCGAAACAGTGCCTGATGATGAAAAGCCGTGGTATTATGACATCAAGCGTTATCTGGAAAACCAAGAGTATCCCGAGGGAGCGTCTAAAAAGGACCGAAAGACTCTGAGGAGGTTGGCCATGGCGTTCTATCTGAATAAAGATGGGGTTTTGTACAAGAGGAATTTTGATTGGGTTTTGCTTAGATGTGTTGATGACAAAGAAGCAAGCCAATTGATGAAAGAAGTGCACGAGGGGTCGTTTGGTACCCACGCCAGTGGAAATGCGATGGTGAAAAAGTTGCTAAGGGCTGGGTATTATTGGATGACAATGGAGGCTCAGTGTTTCAATTTCGTGCGGAAATGTCATAAATGCCAGATTTATGCTGACAAGGTGCATGTGCCTCCAAACCCGTTGAGTTTGATGTCGTCTCCGTGGCCGTTTGTTATGTGGGGCATTGATATGATCGGAAAGATCGAACTTACGGCTTCGAATGGGCACCAGTTCATATTAGTGGCTATTGATTACTTCACCAAGTGGGTGGAAGCGGCGTCTTATGCAAACGTGACGAAACAGGTCGTGGCCAGGTTCCTGAAAAGAGACATCATTTGCAGATATGGGGTTCCTGAGAGAATCATTACTGATAATGGTTCTAATCTCAACAACAAGATGATGGTGGAGCTGTGCCGGGAGTTCAAGATCGAGCATCACAATTCTTCTCCTTATCGTTCAAAGATGAATGGGGCGGTCGAGGCGGCTAATAAGAATATTAAGAAGATTGTGCAGAAAATGTCCGTGACCTATAAGGATTGGCACGAGATGCTGCCGTTTGCATTGCACGGGTATCGAACCTCGGTGTGTACGTCTACTGGGGCAACGCCTTTCTCACTTGTGTATGGGATGGAAGTTGTGCTACCGGTTGAGGTCCAGATTCCGTCATTAAGAGTCCTGATGGATGTGAAATTGGAAGAGACTGAGTGGATGAGGACTCGGTATGCAGAGTTAAGCCTGATTGAGGAAAAGAGGCTGGCAGCCATTTGTCATGGGCAGTTGTACCAGCAGTGAATGAAGTGTGCTTTTGACCGAAAGGTGCGACCTCGTGTGTACCATGTGGGAGATATGGTGTTGAAAAGGATCCTTCCTCCTCAGAACGATCATCGGGGCAAGTGGACACCCAATTATGAGGGTCCATTCGTGGTCAAGAAGGTTTTCTCTGGTGGAGCCTTGTTGTTGACGACCATGGATGGCGAGGACTTTCCATCCCCTGTGAATGCGGACGCAGTTAAAAAATACTTCAAGGCAAAAATGGGCATCCCGACGAACCAAAAAATGAAAAAGGTTCGGGCAAAAATTAGGGAAAAAAAGGAAAAATTGTACACCCGGCAAGTCGAAAACCCCACAAGGGCGGCTTGAGCAAAAAAGGGTATCCCGGTGGACTGAAAACCAGAAAGGACGGTCCAGGCAAAAGAGGGAGTGAAACGAAAAATTGCGTCTAGCATGATCGTTTGTACTTTGGTTAAGACAAGAGGATAATCCCCGGCGGAGATCGGTTGGAAGCGCCTTGTTTTGGAAGGCAGAAAGCTCAGAGAGTCTTGAGGATATATGGGTTGTAACCGGGTTGGAACTTGATGAGATCACGGTTTCACATTGCCATTAGGATAGATTTTCCTTTTGTGCGCAATTACCTCTTTTCAGGGATTGCTTCCTGTGTATTGCTCAGTTACGAGCCACCTTTTTCAATCAATAAAATGCATATTCAGTCAAATAATTTTTGTTTTTGTTTTCATTACCACTTGATTGCATTTTGAGACATAGGGGTCCCTTCCAATGCATGTTTATAGGATTGAAAACCTGAAATCTTATTCGGAAGGTTGAGTGACCTGGGTGTTGAAATTTTGGCACGCCTGGGGCACGTTTTATCTAACGATCTCTTTTGCAGGTGCTGTTGGTTTATTTTCACTCACTTGCAGGTTGTGATATGAAGCTTTTTGACAAAAGATTCCTTTGAAGTCCAATCAGGGACGAGGAATTGAAGAATGGTGTAAAGACGGTGAAAGAATTGCGACGGTCCTAGAGGGTTAATCAAGAAGACTCTTCAAAGTCTCAAAAGTGGAAAGTTGATACTATAGTTAGAGGGTGAATTCCAGGGTTCGACGAGTCGACAGGTGTTCCATGTCAAACATTATGTATCTTGTAACACCCCGATAATAATATGATAATTATTTAAATTAAATTAATAATATATTTATTAATTTAATTAGATAATTGGATTATTGTTATTATTATTATTATTTTGGAACTATTGAATTATTATTATTATTGGAATAATAATATAATTTGGAAAATATATAAGTTGGAATAAGGAAAAAGAGTTTCATTTTGGAAAATAAGGTTTTCACGTGAAACTCAGAGAAGCGGCTGAAAGAGGAAAAGGGCAAGAGGCAGAGCAAGAGGAAGAGGGTTGAAGAAGAGAAGAGCTTGGAGCTTAAAGATTCGCCGGATTAACTCAGGTAAAGGGGGTTTATCGTCGTTTAATGGGTATTACGGGTTAGTATGTAATGGGTAGTGATAAACCGTGATTTGACCCTAATTGGGATTTTGAAATGCTGAGAAATTTTGATGAATAAGTTGTGTTAGACTGTAATTGAATCTGTGTTTGGGTTAGTTGTAAATTTCCGAAAATGTAGCTTTTTACGGAATTGGAATCGGAGGTCCGGAAGTCCTCCAATGGCGGAAAATGCGGAGAATTCTGCATTCTGCCTTGAGTTAGCGCAGGAACAGCTTCTGTCTTGCGTTAACCGGTTAACCCAGGGTGTTAACCGGTTAACACTGTTTTGAATTGTGAAAATTTGCTGTTTTGTCTGCGTTAACCGGTTAACCCAGGGTGTTAACCGGTTAACACTGTTGTGATTGCTGAAATATTGCTGTTTGTGCTGCGTTAACCGGTTAACCTAGGGCGTTAACCGGTTAACACTGTTAAGTTTTGGGCAGTAAGCGTGTTTTGCCTGCGTTAACCGGTTAACGCTGTTACAGAGTGGAAAAAGTGTTAATTAAAATGTTGTGTGCCTAATTGGTAGTTGCCTATATCGGTGTGTGATATAATAGGGATTATTTCCCGCTGTTTTGAGCAGTATAGGTATTAGTAGAGTGTGCTAATACTGTGTTTAATTATTTGACATGATATGATGTGTTGATGATGTATGATGATATGCATAATGTTGTGAATGTATATATTATGCATGTATTTGTGAATGGACTGTTATATGGCTTAGAGTGTGAGCATATGTCTATTCTTGAATTGTTGTTGATGTTGCATTGCTAGGTGATTAGCGTGCATAGCATAGCCTTTGGGGCTGTAGCTAATTCCCATGGTGAGGAATTAGTGAGTGAATCATTGTGGATTTGTTGTTGATGTTTGCATGCTAGATGATTAGTGTGCATAGCATAGCCTTCGGGGCTGTAGCTAATTCCCATGGTGAGGAATTAGTGAGTGAGTCATTAGATCTCAAATGAGTGGGACTAGTGAGCTTAGTAGCCGTATCTGGATTGATCGGTGAGCTTGAACTATATGTTCAAGAATAGTCGGTACCGCATGTGTGGAGTCTCATTGCATAATGTATGTCTGGCGTATAATATGAATGGATGTATTCCAATATTATACGTGTGTTTGTGTTGTTATGGAGTATGATTTGAGATTATACTTGTGATTTATGTTGGTGTGAGTATGATGTTGAGCTGATGTGTTGTTACTGATTGTATGTTGTGATTAGGGTGATTAATGTGTCAAATTACTTAACATGACATGAGATTTTATAATGCTTATTATATCGATTGAGGAACTCACCCTTACAACTATTTTTCAGGTAACGAGAAATGAGTTGAGTAGAAGCGAATGCTTGGAGTCTAGTGTAGTCTCCTTAGTGGGTCATGCTCTGATAGATGTAACATCGGGAGGGAACCTTTTAATTATGTTGTTAATGATTGTTGAACCAGTTTACATGTAGTATGTTACATGTTTTGATTGATTTGATTTATATCCGCTGCAATTTATGCAAATGTTTAATTGATTAAATAAATGAGCATGACAAGCTACTTTGATGAATATTGTGAAATGTTGTGTGACACCTTGGATGCATAATTACTCTGATTTATATATGTTGTTATTTTAATTAAATATTTGGGATATTTTAGAAGGGTGTTACATTAGTGGTATCAGAGCATAGTCGGTCGAGTCGAGTCGTAATTATTCGGTTTCCCCTGTACGGTATAGGTGTTTTGTAACCCTATCAGTACTTATTGTTTTAGTTTGTTTGGGTTTTAGAATAGAGATGGCTGGAAGAGGTAGAGATGATGCTGCGATTGCTGAGGCTCTGGGTATGCTAGCTGGAGTACTTGGAGGAAATCCGAATGTTGTGGGAATGGGAGCTGCTCGTCAACTGAGTGAGTTCCAGAAGAACAATCCTCCAATGTTCAAGGGAGCATACGATCCAGATGGCGCTCAGAAGTGGTTGAAGGAGATCGAGAGGATCTTCCGAGTGACTGAGTGTGCCGATAACCAGAAGGTCAGGTTCGGTACGCATATGCTGTCAGAAGAAGCTGATGATTGGTGTGTTGCTACCCGCACTGAGTTGGAATCTGCTGGGAATGCTGAGATTTCTTGGGCGGTGTTCAGAGAGAGATTTCTGAGGAAGTATTTTCCAGAGGATGTCAGAGGAAAGAAAGAGATAGAGTTCTTGGAATTGAAGCAGGGTAACAAGTCTGTTACTGAGTATGCTGCTAAGTTCACAGAGCTGTCAAAGTATTATACTCCCTATAACGAGGCTGCTGGAGAATTTTCAAAATGTGTGAAGTTTGAGAACGGGTTGCGTCCCGAGATCAAACAGGCTATTGGATATCAGCGGATCAGAGTGTTTTCTGACTTGGTTGACTGTTGCAGGATTTTTGAACAGGATTCCAAAGCCAGAGCAGAGAGCTATCAACAGAGAGTTGATAGGAAAGGCAAGAATCAGAATGATCGTGGAAAACCGTATGCAGTTGGCAAAGGTTTCCAGAAGCAGAGTGGGATGAAGAGGCCTAGTGGGGGAGACTCTAGTGCCCCTGCTAAGTGTTATAGATGTGGTCGGGCTGGACATCGTGTCCATGAGTGTACCAGTGCTGAGATGAAGTGTTTCAAGTGTGGAAAAGGTGGTCATTTGGCTGCAGAGTGTCGGTTGAAGACTGTAACTTGTTTCAACTGTGGAGAGTTGGATCATATCAGTCCACAGTGTCCTAAGCCGAAGAAAGAGAATCAGTCAGGAGGCAAGGTCTTTGCTTTATCGGGTTCTGAGACTTCTGCAGATGATCGTTTGATCCGAGGTACGTGTTATATTAATGGCTTTCCTCTTGTAGCTATTATTGACACCGGTGCTACTCATTCCTTTATATCTTTGGACTGTGCTGTGAAACTTAAGTTAGAGATATCTGAGATGCATGGAAGTATGGTGATTGATACTCCTGCAAAGGGTTCAGTGACTACTACTTCAGTTTGTTTGAATTGTCCTTTGAGTATTTTTGGTAGAGACTTTGGGATGGACCTTGTGTGTCTTCCACTAGTGCAGATTGATGTTATCTTGGGAATGAACTGGTTGGTGTGTAACCAAGTTTCTATCAACTGTTTTGATAAGACTGTGATAATTCCTGAGGCTGAGGAAGGAAAGAGTTTGTTTCTATCAGCCAGGCAGGTGAATGAGGAAGTAGCAGATGGGGCGGAGTTGTTTATGTTGTTAGCGACTCTGGAGGCTAAAGATAAACTGGTGATTGGCGATCTAGCTGTGGTGTGTGATTTTCCTGACGTGTTTCCAGAAGAAGTGAATGAATTACCGCCAGAGCGTGCAGTTGAGTTCTCGATTGATTTGGTACCTGGTACTAGACCGATATCGATGGCTCCGTACCGTATGTCTGCTGTTGAGTTAGCTGAATTGAAGAGTCAGTTGGAAGATCTGTTGGATAAGAAATTTATTCGTCCGAGTGTGTCACCGTGGGGTGCACCAGTGTTGTTGGTTAAGAAGAAAGAAGGTACTATGAGGTTGTGTGTGGACTACAGGCAACTGAATAAAGTGACGATCAAGAATCGGTATCCTTTGCCGAGGATTGATGATTTGATGGATCAGTTGGTTGGTGCGAGTGTGTTCAGCAAAATAGATTTGAGATCTGGGTATCATCAGATCCGTGTGAAAACGGAGGATATTCAGAAGACTGCTTTCAGAACAAGGTATGGACATTATGAGTATTCTGTAATGCCTTTTGGTGTGACTAATGCGCCTGGAGTATTTATGGAGTATATGAATAGGATTTTCCATCCGTACCTAGACAAGTTTGTTGTGGTGTTTATTGATGACATTTTGGTGTATTCGAAATCTGAAGAAGAGCATGCTGAGCATTTGAGAGTGGTTTTAGAAGTTCTCCGAGAAAAGAAGTTATTTGCTAAACTGTCTAAGTGTGAATTTTGGTTAGAAGAGGTTAGTTTTCTTGGTCATGTGATTTCAAGAGGTGGTGTTGCTGTTGATCCTTCTAAGATAGAAGCGGTGTCTAAGTGGGAAGCTCCGAAGTCTGTTGCTGAGATTCGAAGTTTCCTTGGTTTGGCTGGTTATTATAGGAAGTTTATTGAGGGATTTTCTAAGTTGGCGTTACCGTTGACGATGTTGACTAGAAAGGGACAAGCGTTCGTTTGGGACTCGAAATGTGAAGAAGGTTTCCAAGAGTTAAAGAGAAGGTTGACTACTGCTCCTATTCTGATATTACCGAGTTCGTCGGAATCATTTGAGGTTTACTGTGATGCTTCATTGTTGGGCTTGGGTGGTGTGTTGATGCAGAATAAGCAGGTTATAGCTTATGCTTCGAGACAACTGAGAGTTCATGAGAAGAACTATCCGACACACGATTTAGAGTTAGCAGCTGTAGTGTTTGTTCTGAAGTTATGAAGGCATTACTTGTACGGGTCAAGATTTGAAGTTTTCAGTGACCATAAAAGTTTAAAGTATTTGTTTGATCAGAAAGAACTGAATATGAGACAGAGGAGATGGTTAGAATTTCTGAAGGATTATGACTTTGGTTTGAATTACCATCCGGGTAAAGCAAACGTAGTGGCTGATGCATTGAGTCGGAAATCATTGCATATGTCTATGTTAATGGTTAAGGAATTGGATTTAATTGAGCAGTTTAGAGACTTGAGTTTGGTGTGTGAGAGTACTCACAATAGTGTTAAATTGGGAATGTTGAAGTTAACGAGTGGTATTCTGGATGAGATTAGAGAGGGTCAGAAATCCGATGTGCTTTTGGTTGATAAGTTGACTCTAGTGAATCAAGGTCAAGGTGGTGAATTCAGAGTTGATGAGAATGGTATTTTGAAATTTGGTAATCGGGTGTGTATTCCGGATGTTACCGAACTTAAGAAGAGTATCCTGGAGGAAGGACATCGTAGTGGCTTAAGTATTCATCCTGGAGCTACGAAGATGTATCATGATTTGAAAAAGTTATTTTGGTGGCCGGGAATGAAGAAAGAAATTGCGAGTTTTGTTTATTCCTGTTTGACTTGTCAGAAGTCAAAGATTGAGCATCAGAAGCCGTCTGGGCTAATGCAACCGTTGGCTATTCCAGAGTGGAAGTGGGATAGTATCAGTATGGATTTTGTTTCTGGTTTGCCGAGGACAAATAAGAATTTTGAAGCCATTTGGGTGATTGTTGACAGGTTGACAAAATCGGCTCATTTCATTCCGATCAGAATGGATTACCCGTTAGAGAGATTAGTCGAGTTGTATATTGAGAAGATTGTAAGTTTGCATGGTATTCCGTCGAGTATTGTTTCAGACAGAGATCATAGATTTACATCGAAGTTCTGGGAGGGTTTGCAGAGGGCTTTGGGAACTAAGCTGAGATTGAGTTCTGCATATCATCTGCAGACTGATGGTCAGACTGAGAGGACGATTCAGTCATTAGAGGATCTTTTGAGAGCTTGTGTTTTGGAAAAGGGAGGTGCTTGGGATTGTTATTTACCTTTGATTGAGTTCACCTACAACAATAGTTTTCATTCGAGCATTGGTATGGCACCGTTTGAAGCTTTGTATGGTAGGAGATGTCGGACGCCGTTGTGTTGGTATGAGTCCGGTGAGAGTGTTGTGGTTGGACCGGAGATTGTTCAACAGACTACGGAAAAGATTAAGACGATTCAGGAGAAGATGAGAATTGCTCAGAGTCGTCAGAAGAGTTATCATGATAAGAGGAGGAAGTCACTTGAGTTCCAAGAGGGAGATCATGTGTTTCTTCGTGTTACTCCGATAACTGGTGTGGGTCGAGCTTTGAAGTCGAAGAAGTTGACACCTCGATTTATTGGTCCTTATCAGATTTTGGAGAGGATAGGGGAAGTAGCCTATCGTATCGCTTTACCGCCGTCGCTTGCGAATTTGCATGAAGTTTTTCATGTGTCTCAGTTGAGGAGGTACATTCATGATCCGTCGCATGTAGTCCAAATAGATGATGTACAGGTGCGAGATAACCTGACTGTTGAAACATCACCTATGAGGATTGGGGATCGAGAGTTGAAGCAATTGCGGGGTAAAGAGATTGCCTTGGTGAAGGTAGCTTGGGGAGGACCAGCAGGTGGCAATGTGACTTGGGAACTGGAGAGTAAGATGAAGGAGTCTTACCCAGAGTTGTTCGCTTGAGGTATGTTTTCGAGGACGAAAACTCTTTTAGTGGGGGAGAGTTGTAACACCCCGATAATAATATGATAATTATTTAAATTAAATTAATAATATATTTATTAATTTAATTAGATAATTGGATTATTATTATTATTATTATTATTTTGGAACTATTGAATTATTATTATTATTGGAATAATAATATAATTTGGAAAATATATAAGTTGGAATAAGGAAAAAGAGTTTCATTTTGGAAAATAAGGTTTTCACGTGAAACTCAGAGAAGCGGCTGAAAGAGGAAAAGGGCAAGAGGCAGAGCAAGAGGAAGAGGGTTGAAGAAGAGAAGAGCTTGGAGCTTAAAGATTCGCCGAATTAACTCAGGTAAAGGGGGTTTATCGTCGTTTAATGGGTATTATGGGTTAGTATGTAATGGGTAGTGATAAACCGTGATTTGACCCTAATTGGGATTTTGAAATGCTGAGAAATTTTGATGAATAAGTTGTGTTAGACTGTAATTGAATCTGTGTTTGGGTTAGTTGTAAATTTCCGAAAATGTAGCTTTTTACGGAATTGGAATCGGAGGTCCGGAAGTCCTCCAATGGCGGAAAATGCGGAGAATTCTGCATTCTGCCTTGAGTTAGCGCAGGAACAGCTTCTGTCTTGCGTTAACCGGTTAACCCAGGGTGTTAACCGGTTAACACTATTTTGAATTGTGAAAATTTGCTGTTTTGTCTGCGTTAACCGGTTAACCCAGGGTGTTAACCGGTTAACACTGTTGTGATTGCTGAAATATTGCTGTTTGTGCTGCGTTAACCGGTTAACCTAGGGCGTTAACCGGTTAACACTGTTAAGTTTTGGGCAGTAAGCGTGTTTTGCCTGCGTTAACCGGTTAACCCAGGGCGTTAACCGGTTAACGCTGTTACAGAGTGGAAAAAGTGTTAATTAAAATGTTGTGTGCCTAATTGGTAGTTGCCTATATCGGTGTGTGATATAGTAGGGATTATTTCCCGCTGTTTTGAGCAGTATAGGTATTAGTAGAGTGTGCTAATACTGTGTTTAATTATTTGACATGATATGATGTGTTGATGATGTATGATGATATGCATAATGTTGTGAATGTATATATTATGCATGTATTTGTGAATGGATTGTTATATGGCTTAGAGTGTGAGCATATGTCTATTCTTGAATTGTTGTTGATGTTGCATTGCTAGGTGATTAGCGTGCATAGCATAGCCTTTGGGGCTGTAGCTAATTCCCATGGTGAGGAATTAGTGAGTGAATCATTGTGGATTTGTTGTTGATGTTTGCATGCTAGATGATTAGTGTGCATAGCATAGCCTTCGGGGCTGTAGCTAATTCCCATGGTGAGGAATTAGTGAGTGAGTCATTAGATCTCAAATGAGTGGGACTAGTGAGCTTAGTAGCCGTATCTGGATTGATCGGTGAGCTTGAACTATATGTTCAAGAATAGTCGGTACCGCATGTGCGGAGTCTCATTGCATAATGTATGTCTGGCGTATAATATGAATGGATGTATTCCAATATTATACGTGTGTTTGTGTTGTTATGGAGTATGATTTGAGATTATACTTGTGATTTATGTTGGTGTGAGTATGATGTTGAGCTGATGTGCTGTTACTGATTGTATGTTGTGATTAGGGTGATTAATGTGTCAAATTACTTAACATGACATGAGATTTTATAATGCTTATTATATCGATTGAGGAACTCACCCTTACAACTATTTTTCAGGTAACGAGAAATGAGTTGAGTAGAAGCGAATGCTTGGAGTCTAGTGTAGTCTCCTTAGTGGGTCATGCTCTGATAGATGTAACATCGGGAGGGAACCTTTTAATTATGTTGTTAATGATTGTTGAACCAGTTTACATGTAGTATGTTACATGTTTTGATTGATTTGATTTATATCCGCTGCGATTTATGCAAATGTTTAATTGATTAAATAAATGAGCATGACAAGCTACTTTGATGAATATTGTGAAATGTTGTGTGACACCTTGGATGCATAATTACTCTGATTTGTATATGTTGTTATTTTAATTAAATATTTGGGGTATTTTAGAAGGGTGTTACATATCTCCCCAGCGGGTTCGAGGTCGGTGTTTCCTTGGCAGCCAGGCCTGAAGTTTGTTGTTTCCCCTAACAGGGTTGAGATTGTTATTTCCCCAGCAAGTCTGAAGGTTGTTGTTCCCCCGGCAAGGGTGTGCGTTGGTAGTTTTTCCCCAGTGAAGTCCCCAAGCGGATCGAGTTCAGTGGAGATCATCCCTAGTAAGGATTGTCCTGTCCCCAGAAGCAGTGTTATCCTAGGCAGGGTTGGAGATTGGAGAGATATCGAGTTCCTCAACAGAGTTGCTCGTGCTGTCCCTTGAGGGGGATACTTTTTATGCATTCATCATTTAGAGAATCATATTGCATTGCATCCTCCCAAATTGCGTAGCATTTCCATGGTTATGGAGCATTACGCCATTGAAAAATTCAAACATTCGCATATAAAGCATAAACTAGTCTTGAGTCGTGGTTACCGTTTGAGAATTGGTTTAGTTGGTTGGTGAAGATGTTACTCTGAGGAGTTTGGCATCGTGATTTTAAATCCACAGTATTCCCCAGTAGCGCGATATTGGGGGAAAAATTTCCGTCGTTCAGAAAGGGAAGTCAAGATTGAAGAGCGTTACGCGATCAGCGCGGAGATCGGGGTCCATCAGGAGAAAAGGAGACGTAGAGTGTCTTCTGGAGAATGGGGTTCAAATGGAGAACGGGGTTCATTATTTGTCAGTAAAATCAAAGAAGTTTTGGGGGTTCAAGAAAAGCAAAAATAATAATAATAATAATAAAGAGAAAATCCCCAGCAGAAGTGGCATTCAGGCCAGCTTTCCGGTATTCAAACCGAAGTGGCACTCAGGCCAGATTTCCGGTATTCAGACCGAAGTGGCATTCAGGCCAATTTTCCGATGTTCAGATCGAAGAGGTTTCTGACATTCAGGTCGAAGCAACTTGTGCCATTCAGGCCAGTTTTCCGGTATTCAGACCGAAGTGGCAGTCAGGCCAGTTTTTTCGATGTTCAGATCGAAGAAGTTTCCGACATTCAGGTCGACGCAACTTGTGGCATTCAGGCCAGTCTCCCGGTGTTCAGGCCGATATTAATAATCTCATATCTTCTGATGCTCAGATCGCAGTCATTTCCAGTATTCAGACTGATGAGCGACATTCAGGCCATGGTTATTTCTGCGTTACCATTTATTTTGGTATCCAGGTTGACATTCTTTTTCGGTATTCAGACCGACTCTCTCCGTATCAGACGGATTCTTCTTTCAGGACCACCTCTTTGCCGATTCTGACAGGCATTCTTACTTATTTCCCAGCGGAGCGCAAATTGTTCGCCTGTTCTTTGTATTCAACCACTCTTCACCCTGATCATCTGAAAGCCGAGGTTGTTCATATCGACAGGTTCACAGTGGATTGAATAGGGGCAGCTGTAACACCTCAAAATTGGCCCTCCTCTCCTTGAGACTAGTTTGACACATTGCATGTCATATTTTAGAGCATTAGGCATTGCATTTTGCATATCATTTGGAAATAAGAAGGTCATCCTCCAAGGTCTTTTCAAAAGATGGAGGAGTTACATGATTCAAGCCTGAGGGGCTCGATGAATTGATTATCAACCATCTGAGGGCATGGGCTCCAGTCAAGGTTTCTTGATTCTTCAAAGGTCTTGAGCATTATCTTGTTTGCAAGGATATATTACCATCATCATGGTTCTATCATCATCAAGAGTTTCAGAGTTTATCCTCAAGTTCCTCTGAATTAGGGTTGTGACCTCTGGTCAACCCTAATCAATGTCTTTCTTCCAACTAGGGTTTCTCAAAGAGATGAGGTATTTTCTTGGGATGGAGATCACATGGTTATCATAAGGGGCTTACATGTGCTAGGGTTTCATTTTTGAGCAATTTTCCCAAGTGGTAGAGGCTCAAGTGGATCAAGACATTTCAAGGTCATCTAAGGACCAAATAGTCAATTGTGCAGTCAACTTTGGGCTTTGAGGTTGGGGAGATGAATTTAAACACCTCAATCATGTTCAAACAAAGTCCATTTGTATTCTAAACATCTATCTTGAAGATTTTGAAGTCATGGAAAAAGTTTCCAAAAATGGAAAATGACCTATAATTTCAAGTTTCCAAAAATGGCAAGTTTTTAGTCCACATTCAACTTGACTTTTCAATATCAAAGATGTTTCAAATGGATTTTTAGTGAACATGAAAGTTGTATATCTTTTTCTCCCCTTTCCAAAAAGTCCTAATTCATGTCCATATGATGAGTGGTTGAGGAGTTATGGTCATTTGATCACAAGGTGGGCATGGAAATTCAAAGTGGCATAACTTTTGATACAAAACTCCAAATTGGTCCATTCTTTTTGCAAAATGCTTCTAATGACCAATACTTCTCAAAACAAGCCTTGCCATGCATGGAAAAAGTGTGTATGATCATCATTCCTAAAGTGATCATTTTGGAGGGAATTTCCATAATTCAAATTTGGCTTATGATACACGCAAATTAACAATCCCATCATGACCATTGGATGATTTTGAGTGAATTCAAGCCTTGCATGAGAGTTCTCACGTGTAGCATGACCATAATGAGCTTAATGTGCATTTTTGAAAATGGATGAATATCTCCTTAATCATGATTAGTGGAGGTCTAATTTGGTTTTCAGCATCATTAACATGGAGTATATAAGCCAAACCCTAAGCCATAACTACCATAACAGAATTTCAGATCAAAAATCAAAAACTCCCTCCATTTTTTCTCTCACTTCGAATCTTGAATTTCTTCACACAAACACCAAATATTTTTGTAGATTCTTAATCCTCATGCAATTCTGAGTAAGGATCAACCATTGTTTGTTGGAATTGAGCAAGAATTGGAGCAGTTCGTGTACAATCTCATGTTAATGGAAGTTTGAAATTGAGGTGAATGCAAGTGTTTTCAACCATTGTTTCTTGCACAAAGCTTCAACAGAAGTATAGTGGAGTAGATCTGGAGCATATGAGAGCTTGAGGATACGATTTCAGAAGCTTCCATTTCAAGTAAGTGAAAAATTCATCATCTCCTTTTGCTATTTTCTTGTTATAATTGTGTAGATCTCACTTAGCTGAGCATGTAGATGTGTTTAGATTTTGATTTGGCTTAGAAATGATCATGTATGATGAACTTTCAGTTTTGATCTCAATAATGTTTGTGTTCGATCTGCAAAACCTAACATGATTTAGGAAGAATGAACATGATATTTGGAATGTATGTTGCAAGAGCTTTCGATTGGTATATGATTTGTAGAATTCTGGAAAATTTCTTTTGAGCTCCACCGGAATGCCACCGGAGAAGACGACCGGAGCTACAGCTCCGGCGTCTGGTTCACTTGCTAAGGTTTTGTCCACCTGTTATCCACGTATGCGCTTGTGTGTATGTTTGTTTGGCTATGAATGTTTTGACCGATCCATGCGAGCCTTGACTCACTAATGTGTGTTGGTGACTCATAAATGAAACACATCGTTTCATTTATGCTGTGTTGGCTGCCACGCTTTCGCTTGCATGTCCATTTGTTTGGTCCTGACTGCTTTGACTATGCCATGTGTATGTTGGACTACTGATGTGTGTGGTGACTGTGTTAAGTGAAGCTGTGCGTCTTGAGGTTTAAATGTGAGCCATTGATCTCAATTGCGCGCCTCATCTGATGGTCCAGGATTTTTCAGATTTAATTCAAATTAATTTTTTCCCTCCACATGTCATTTGTTTATCCAATTATTTTAGCTGTTTTGTAAAAATCATTAAAAATAGAAAAATGATCCAATTTGACTCCAATTTTTTCCCTAGTTTTGTATGAACATCAAGTTTGTTATGGTGTTATTTTCATGAATTGTTATTTGCTGGTTTTTTAATTGTGAATTTTTGAATTGATGTGGTGTTAAATTGATATGTTGTGTTCAATGCTTTGTGAAATTTTCATCTTTGATCCAATTGATCTGATTTTTTGTATGCTTGATCTTCACTCATGATATGAATTTTTGAGCACTGGTTTGAATTTTTTCTCATATGCTATCATTGTTTTTGACACATGAAGATGAATGTGACAATTTGTGTCACATTTTTTGCATTCAATTTGTGCATTTTTGTTCATCTATCATTTGAACTCTTCTGGATTTGATATTTTGCACATTGTTTGTTCATGACATGAGTAGCTTGCATAAAAAATCTCAAGGCCTTTGCATGCATTTCTGTTTTGATTTGCATTTTCTAAATTGGAAGTTCACTTTGTGCACATTTTGTTGCCTTTGCTTTACATTGATCATTAGGGACACTTGCCTTGTGAATTGATGTTGGTCCTTTTGAGGTCATTTTACTGAATGTTCGAATGTGCATTATGTAAAATATTGGGTTCTGTTTTGATCATTTAGTTGGGTTTTGAACTTGGTCTTTGTACTAGTGTTTTGTACATGAACTAACCTTGACCTGTGTTTCAGGTTTGGACATTTAGCATTAATGGTTGAGTTGCTCACCTTTTGAGATGCAAATTGGATTGTGCTCTGACTTTTTTGTGTTTTGTAGGGATTTAAGTTGATGTGTTGAGCTCATTGCTTCATTTGATTGCTTGAACATTGCTCATTGAATTGTGTAACAGTTGGATGGTTTCACTGTTTGTTTTCTGATTGGTTGACTGAGATATTAACTGTTTAGCTTTTGTACAGGTACATTAGTTGCTTGCTTTTAGCTCTTGCTTGAGCTTTGGATTGTGGTTGATACACCACTTAGGTAGCTATCTTCTTACTCCATGTAGTCTGGAAGTCCTGTCACCTTTTTTGCAGGCATTTTGCTGGCAAGTCCTCCTTCAGAGGCTCTGTTTGTGTTTGTTTACATTTGTGCCAAAGACCTCCAGGATGAGGCATGTGATACTTGATAAGACCTCCAAGAGTTGAGGCAATTGACGGATAGAAGGGATTAGTAGACAATCCCCCGTTATTCAGTGAGTCATTCTTTATGCTTGCACTACGTGCTGATGCTTTTGAACATGTACCCAAGATCTTTGTCTAGTGTCTGTCAAGTGGAATAGGATCCCACTTTCTGGATCCCCAAGCTTTCTTTGTTTTGAGCTCACCCCGGCCAGGGTCAAGAGCATGAGGTCTCATCCTCATTTCCATTTTAATCAGCTTCACCCTAACTCTTAATGTTAGTGGTTAAGAGCTACAGCTTACCCTTACAGTTTGGCTTGTTTGTCGAGGTTGATATGATCCCTCTTGACTAAAGCCTACCCATTGTTTGGGGCCTCTTATATGGATATAGTGTGTGATGCTTGTTCATTTGTGTTGGTGTGTTTATCTGCTTTCCTCTTCTCATCTCCATTTCTGTAGGAGTTGTATGTTTGATTTCTAAGGAAGCTGAATGCATGTTAGAGACCTCGACTTAGGGATTATTGATTGCATGACAACTATTAGGCTCGAGTCTTAGTCTCCCTATTAGTTTGTTGTTTCCCTGGTCTCTGGTTAGGAGAGTGTTGTACCCCTATTAAGGGGAACTACGTCGCCCTGATTCTCATACCAGATGAGATACGTAGGCAGGAGGTTGTAAGCAATCTCTCTCGGCAACCTTTTCTTTTTTTGTTGTTTCGTGTGTGTGTACCCTTTGTTTGTCTTCTTTGGTGTGAGTACTCATTGGTTCAACGTGTGCATGTGTTGTATGTTCATTACCTTGAGGATTTCTTCTATCATCACTTGGGGTTCAAATTGGGGTTCACCTATATTGATTTGGGGTTCACATTTGGGGGTTTAACTATATCACTTGGGGTTCATTTATGACGATGGTCATTCATATTGGGGTTCATTTATGGTGACTGGCTGAATAGTTAGTTACTTTGTTGGGGTTCATTCTGATAACCTTTTTCTTTGGTGTTCGCTGATTAGCGTTTGTTATTGTTGGGAGTCGGATATAAGTCCATGTATTGGCATTCTGTTTCCTTTTGTTTGTTGTTGTTAGGAGTCAGATATAAGTCCATGTATTGGCATTCTGTTTCCTTTTGTGGGTCGTTGTTAGGAGTCGGATATAAGTCCATGTATTGGCATTCTGTTTCCTTTTGAGTGTTTCTTTTAACGTCTCAGCGTCTCTTTTTGGTGTTTTGTTTCGGCGTGCGTTAGCCGAGCTACGAGTGCTCTGATTCTTCTCTGGATAGAGAAGATACGTAGGCATAGGACGCGATGTCCTAGCGAGCATGTCTCCTTTTCCCCGAACTACGTTGACTCTGATGTTTGTTTCCGACAAACTACGTAGGCCCAGGATACGACATCCTGCCGAGTCCCTTTCCTCCATTTTCTTTCACCTGTTTTCTTATTTCTGTTTGTGCAATTTCTTTGAGCAGTTTTATTAGCAACCTTTTCCTATTCTTTGAGCTATCTTTTGAGCGTGGATCCTGTCGAGTACGGCGGACGTGAGGGGTGCTAATATCTTCCCCTTGTGTAACCGACTCCCGTACCTTGTAATCTCTGGTCGTAAGACCATTCCTTTCCCTTTCTTAGGTTAGTCCTGCGCTCCCTTTCCGCCATAGGATGAATAGCGTCGGTGGCGGCTCTGTAAACTGTATTTTTTCCGCCGGTTGTTTTTCGCGTTGCGACAATCCCCCACAACTGCAATTGGGTAAATAAGGGGCTACCAATTTTTGTACCAGAACCCCGTGTAAAAAGGATCAAAGTCACTAACCGGTTGCCTTACTATGAGTGTGTGGAGATAGCAAGCTTAATGTGATTGCGCAAGAATGAAAAAGAGTAAAAAGGAGACTGAGTAAGTTAGGCTTTGGCATAATAACATGATTCGAAATGGATTGTGTGTTCAGGAGGCTTATGACTGCATAATTGTGGATTAGTGTTCCTCGATATCCTTAGTGTGCATGATTAGTACCTATCGATGTTATCTTAACCAAGAAAGAGTTTATAGCATGGAATGAGTAACTGATGTTGTGCGTTTCTTGAGTTTTGATTTTGCTCGGAGTGTAAAAGTTCAAGTGTGGGGGAATTTGATCAGTGAATTTTAATGCACATTCTGCTATGTTTGTTCTTAAGCATTTCTTTGATTTCCTTTGCTTATTTTTATGTTTTATAATGTTTTTATATTTTAGTTTATTTTTATTGTTATTTGATTTTCGTATTTAATTTTCAGCTTTAATAGTCTGCACTAAAACGATCATAATTGGAGCTCCGGGAATCCGATTGACGCGTTCTAATAATCGCCGGAAAGCTAAGAGAAAGACATACAACTTTAGTGTTAGAGTCGAAGTCATAATCGGAGCACTTATTTTCCAGAATTTCGTTTGAAGTTGTGGCATTAGTTTTATTTTAGTTTTGGGTCGTTAGTTTTGGGTCTGGGTTATGTATTTGACACAGTTGGGTTGTAAACGGATTGCCTTGGTTTTCCCCTAATACCTAGCAGCCGAAAACATTATTCACGTTTTTTTTTACTATTCACGAATTATTTTTCTTACGCTTGAAAGAACCGTAATGGAGAACTAATCTTTCCGGACGGATTTGCTGTATTCAGGTTCACTACTTTGAGATTGTTATAATTGCAATTAGAATTCTATTCCTTTCAATAATATTATATGATTGTTGTTTGCTTAATCCGATTTCCATGTAATATTGTTGGTTAAATTTGAATGATATATGTTCTTGACTTTTGATCGCAATTCAACTCTGCTTAACCGTTAAATTTGCGATATCTATAACCGTGTGCTTAATCCGACAATAAGAATATATACCTTACAGTGTCGATCACGCTCGTTGAATGATATTGTGTTCAAATAGGATATAAGTCGTAGTTGTAGCAAACGATGATAAGTTGAACCTGACACAGTGAATCCGTTTGTTATATAATCACCTATTTCATAACAACTTATTTCAATAATCACTTATTTAATAATCATTTTTTCCTTAATCGATCCTGAATCCAACCCACCTAAATCGATTTACCTTTGGTTAGTAATAATCAAGAATCCTTGAGAGACGATTCGAGTCATTGTCGCTATACTACGTTTTCAAAATAACTCGGTTTTGGTCCGCACGCGACAGCTGATCAACTTCCTTTAGAAATTTCCCTGAGACACAAGATAACGATACTTCTAGCCTCCATATGACTTTTCTATTTATGTTATGTGTATGTCACACCTTTCAATTATTCAATACATCTTGAGTTAATATTTCTCGCGTCTTCCATTTCCCAACCCAAAATCGTTGTGTGCGAAAAACTTATCAATCAAGCATTTAGAACACATGGTGCTCACTTATAAATATAATCCCTTTGCCTTACAAGGGACACCACTTTTTATCAAAACTCTAAAAATTTAATGAGTTTGTTAATAGCTACAAACACACTAAGAAATTTGATGTATATGACAAAGAACAATGACAATCAAAATCTATGTCCTCAAGTAACACATTAGCATGTTAAAAAGTGAAAGCAAGAACACAACAAACCAGAAAAATATAAAAGACAGGAACACATATAAACTTGTTTACCTAGATCAATCAAACATATCTACTCTCTGAAAGAGAGAAGCTTTATGATTCATTATACTTCCAAAAATTGTTACAAGAGATTACAAAAGAGTTACAAGAAAATAGTCACCCAAGTTCCTAGTAACAAACCTTATTTTCTACCAAAGTATTTCTCAATCTCTTCAACTCTCTCTATATGAATTACATAAGTCTAAAATATTTATAAGTGTTTCATAATCTCCTTAGATACCTCAAAGCATTTCCTAAATTCCAAGAACTCCAAGGAATTTCTACCCTTACCTCTCTAAGTTTCCAAATAAGATTCCTAATCATTCGCTATGTCTTTAGCTATGAAGTTTTGAAGATTGTTAAGATAAAATTGATAAAAGTTACATATTTATAAATATTTCTAGCAGATCCTTAACTGGTCCAAGACATAACCCATTAACGAACAAATCCTCAAACTAAAGCGATAAGCCCAATACACGTGAACCGAATGAACCATACCCGATGTCCGACAAACACAAATTGCTCTGCAAAACCCGACCCAACACTTATGCTCGATCCTCTATCAAACTCTTGCTGCTAGACCTTTGTCAAACCATCAAACTCATTGGCCCTAAGACCACCATCGTAACTATGGCGTCTTCCTTAAACATTCTTATTGCTTTTTAGCTTTTTAATTTATGGTAATCTCAAAATATGTTTTCTTTCTCTTCATTGCTCAAGGTTTTAAGACATACTTCTACATCGCCAAATTAGTGGTTACCCGTTCTTCATAGTCTGTGAGATTTTTTAATTGATGATTTGAATGACTTTTATTCTTTTTGATCTTCATTTCAACTAAGTATTTTCTCGGCGTCACCAAACTTATAATACTGATTAATTTATCTCCAGTGAGCTTACAAAATAATAAACATGTTTTATATTAACTTAACGACCACTTGTTCTTAATATATATTTTGTGAGGATTAAAACAAGACTAAAACTTCACCGTATGATAGTGATAGGTTTGTAGTGATGAATTTGAGAGACAAAAAGGCTTGTCGATGCTTTGATATTTTTTATGCTTCTTTATTCTTATGTTTAAAAACCACATTTTGGTGTGAGATTGAGAAATATATTTATAGATGTTTATGGTTTTCTTATTACTAATGCAATATAGAGAAAACACATTAAGCCATGACAAATAATTTAATTACAAAAAAACCATTAATGTGTGATAATTTGATGTAAAAAAAGATCGAAATACTCAACCGTCGGGGATATAAACTGCATTTTATGAAGAAGATGTTCATCATCTATCTTAGTTTAGTTTTGATAAAGACAAAATCTTATCAAAGAAGATAAAGGTCGAAGTCAGTCTCAATCAAATTTCAAGACTGCAAAAGCCATTATATGTTAAATTAAAAGAAATTGATCATGAAGCATAAATATGCAATCACAATTCACATTATGTACATATCCTTAACTACTCAGAAAATCATTCACATCTTCATCTCTAAAATTTTCTTAACATTCATACATCATAAACGTTCAAGCCACAACTTCTCAAAGTCCTAAAACCAAATTTAACATTATTGTAATCGATTACACTATATATGTAACCGCTTACATACCCATTATGCTAGATAATTTTGACCGTTATCAAAGGTGGTAACCGATTACACCATGTATTTAACCAGTTACACCATGCAAAATTTTGAAAAGTCTTAACCAATATTATTCCAAATCAATGCAAATCATCATGAAACCTCTACAATGTCTTGCATCATTTCATAGAGGTGTCTTATGATATATTTAAGGCAAAATACATGAGTTTTCAAATGACTTTTTTCATTTAAATTTAAATATGATTGAAATATGTTTTAAGTGATTCATTAATCCAAAACCTTGAAACTTCTATATATAAATTGTCATATCTATGCAACAAGGTTTATGAGCAATTAAAACTATTATATTTTAATTGTACATCGAAAGAGAATACAAATTTTATGTATTGGAATTGATTCAAGAATATTTCATATATTCAAATCTATTCAAGTTATTGTAATTGATCACCAAGTGTACGGTGACAAGTAATTTTAAAAGAAAGTAGTGTGTTTTCTTAAAGTGATTGTTAACAGAAAGTAGTGTACTTTATGGTTTTGTGGAAATCATCATAATGTTTGATGATTGTGGAAAATGTCATTTGATTCGAGAAGATTCAAAGTCCACTATATGTTTGATGTTTATGTTAGAAGATTGTATGAGAGATCTTGACGCGAGACTTATATAAATATCTAAAATAGTGGAAAATCCTTAAAGGTATGAAATGACTAGATGCACCCCTAGTTAACAAGAATAACTATGATAATTATTTTCATTTAAATTTATTTTCCAGCACTTTAATTTTCCGCACTTCATATTGCTAAGAACATATCATTTTCATATCCGAAGAAAATTAAGAGCATAACACTAGATCGAAAAAAATTACAACTTTAGTTCACTCCCTCTTAGATTGTACTCTCATACATCTTTTTGGAGCTATGTTATAAGCGTCTTTTTACTTTTACTTTATAAAGTGCAATATGTATAATTACATCACTATTTTTATAATATTTTAGTATTTACTTAATGCTCAAGTAATATTTGTATCCCCGTATATAATATCATTGCCTTTTTTGTGTCCTTGGATAAATCTCGATTCTTCTATTCATTACGAAGACTTTTTGTTCTTTTAAGGATCAAATTATTTTGAAGTAATCTCTTGAATAAACCTCTACTGACTCAAACTTAAAAACACCATAATGATAAATTAATCTTAAATCAATTGAGTTTCTTATCTTCAAATTATTTTAGAGTATGTTTCAACATATTTAATTGTCAACTACCATTTAATCCCCATTACCCACATAAATTATCATTCTAACTACCACTTCAAACACCACTACTCACCACCACCGATCAATACTTTGACGAATACCCCAATCACCATAAACTACCAATCTGATCACCATTATCGACTATCAATCACCACCACAGACTACTATTGTCGCAATTACAAATCACCAGGGCCGACTTTGAGCAAGGGCCGACTTTGAGCAAGGGCAAGATGGTCCTTAGTCCAGGACCTCAAAATTAAGGGGCCTTATTAATTTGGTAAAACTTCTACCATAACTAGCTTATATTCTAAATTTGCTAATTTTCACTTGTGAAAAAGTTTATATCAAGGTTGATCCTAATAGTATTTATACTATTTATTTAGATTTGTGAAAAAGTTTTTGCTGTACTCAAGTTAGAGGAGAAAGTAATTATAACAAATGTTGACGCCGAGGAATACAAGGATTTTGTAAAGAAAAGAATGTATTAACATCTTTTTATTTGACGAATACAAAGTTGTTTTTTTTTAAATGTATTTTTTATTAAGGATCAATTTTTATTATTTGCCCCCGACTTTTAAAAAGTCAGAACTGACCTTACAAACCACCACTGATCACCATATGACAAATGTTTATCGACATCCATCACTTTTAATTACTATTATTAAAATTATTACTAATAAATATATTGTATATTTTTCATATTTTAATTATTTTAAAAATCTAAGTGGATGCATTGTTTGAATTGAAAATATTTATGATATAAAATATCTTTAGGTTTGAAACTATTTTTTAAATAAAATTTTATAATTCAAAATTAAAATTGATTTTATTTTTTGAAAAATTAAAAGTTCATAACAAAAATTGATTTTAATTTTTAAAAAATTCAAAATCTAAAATAGGAGACTAAAAACAGAACCTTATAAGATATTTTTTATTGTTTATTATAAATAAATATTTGTTTGTAATATTTTTATCATATTTATTTTTTATTTAAAGAGATTTATATCACATTATAAATACGTATTTATTTCCTATCATCATTTCTTTATATTTGTTTACATACAAAACTACTAAATCATATTATTTTATTTATATTATTTTTTCATCTTTTCACTTTTTCTTCTTCTTTTATACCTTTTTTCATAAACCAAATAAAGTATTCATTTATTTGTATTAGAAATTAAAGTTTGCTTTTATTGCTTTCAAAAAATAAAATTAGAGCTCGTGAAATTATTTTTTGAGACTAAAATAAAATTTTATTCTTAATTTATAATTTTAGTTTATGTTTTTATCATTTAAAAATTGTTTATTTTTATATATAAGTATAACTTTAATTTATTTTTAGTATATATGTTTTTACAAAAATAATTACAGAAATAATTATAATAATTTGATATTTATAATGAATTGAGAATATAAAAACTATCTACACCAATATATATATAAATTAAATCGTAATCTCTATAAAACATTATTAACATTAACATGTGTTTTGCTTTTATTATTGATAAAAATAATAAATGTACTAAAAAATCTTATCAAATTATTTAAATAGTTAAGTTATTTACTTAAGAAGAAGTGGTAAAAAGGTAAATTCCTTTTAAGTGAAGGATATAAATATTTATTATTATTTTTATTTATTTTTGTCAAGAAAGGATAAAATTATTTACCAATTCTTTTAAAATAAATTAAAAAATAAAAATTATTTAATCAAATAATAATTAAATTATAAACAAAATACTCTTTTTTAAAAGCCAAAGAAAAAATAAATTCGTATTTCCTTGTCATAATACTATAGAAGATTAAATTCTGAGTATATATATTATATTATATTATTATGAAATATTATAATTTTTATTCAAATTATTATTATGAATTTAACTTTAAAACATGAAAAGTAATAAAATTCCCTTCCCCTCTCTCTCTCTCTCTCCCCTCTCTCTCTCTTTCTCTCTCTCTAAGTTGGCGACGAGCCACAAAACCCTAGAATTTCAAAATTCGCATGTTCCTCCTCTCTCAACTCCAATTCCCAATCTTCAATGGGTCGACCAGAACAATGTGTCCTCTTCGCTCATACCTTCGTTCATTCACATCTCGATGAGTACGTCGACGAGGTATTCCCTATCATTCGATTTTCAATCTTTGATATTCCTTTTTTATCATCCCTTTCTCTGCTGAACTTGCATTCTCTCCTTTCCAATTCTCGTTATAAAATTGAACGGATTACTCTGGCAACTACTCAAAGCTTGTTTCTTGCCAATTTCTAGTTGTTACTCTCCATCACCTATGGATTAGTTGCGTGAATGTTTGAACTGTGTTTCACTGAGTATATTGTTTTTTACAGGTAATTTTTTCAGAACCAGTTGTAGTCAACGCGTGTGAGGTTTTGGAACAGAGTGCATCATCAGTTGCCCAAGCAGTACCACTTGTTGGGTATGTTTTTTCTTTTCTTTTTGTCGTGATTAGTTGCTTTCTTGGTGTTAACAGTTTGATTATTGTATTGTTTGGAAATGTAGGTCAGTTTGGATTTAACTTGTAATAGTAATTTAACTTCCTAGAGCTTCTTTACTAGAATTAATTCACAATTTCAAGGCTTTAAGGGCCTGTATGTATTAGCTTATTCAATGTTATTGGTTGACATATATACTTGTGAGATTGACTATGTATGAGAGCTTATGAAAATAACTCATGGCGTTTCCTTAAACTGTTTTCAGTTTATTTCAATAGGCTATTTAGAAAAGCTTATTTAAAAACAGCCTGTAGCATATATATGAAAACAATTAGAATTTATTTTATTTTGTATGTTGTTATAGAAATAGTTTATACATAAGCACTTATAGGATAAATGCTTATACTATATACACTTAATTAAGTTGCTTATCCAAACACGGTCTTAATATTTATGCAAAAGTCTTTATAAGCATACATGTGTTTATTAAAAAATTATTGAGAGAATTTGTGCTAAATTTGAAATGTAGAAGCTAGTTTCAACTTTTACAATAAGCAGTTATTTGAAAATCTCATCCATATCAGAAGAATTTTTTTCATGTCTTTTTGTAGAGTAAATTATCTAAATTCGTTTGTAGTGTAATTTGCGGATATAGCTCGTGCTAGTTTTGGATGACCACATTATATTATGTAAAGTAGAAGACCACTTTGGTGTTGCTCACGCATCAAACTGTCCAAGGGATTTTTGTGTTTATGATTTGGTTGGGTGTCTGTTGAAGATTTTGAACTCAATTAGTTTATTGCTTGAAACCTTTTCAGGGCAACTTCACCTCCATCATTTGCCATAGAGGTGTTTGTTCATTGTGAGGGAGAGACAAGGTTTAGAAGACTTTGTCAGCCTTTTCTCTATTCACAGTCTTCATCAAATGTATTGGAAGTGGAGGTATATTTGACATTTTAGATGGTGTTATAATCATGTGCATGCTATTAACAATGTTTGGTTCCTTGTTCCTCTAACTGTCTGAGTATTTGATCTTGCTTTTATTTTTGTTGGACTTGGTCTCTGCTATATGTGTCATGCCGTTCTTCAGTTTTGATTTTTCAGATGTGACAAATATACTACTCCATCGCTATATATAGGACCCCCTTGATCAAATTCTGGGAATTAAAAAAGTTGTTAGCTGTATTAAACTTATTGAGAATTGATATTGTTTTAGAAGGTTACCCACCCTTCAAAATAGAAAAGTAATTTGTTTTTATCATAGTATTTATTGTAAGCCGCAGAAAAATATGTAACATAATTAGCCGCATGTTGGTAAAGAAATAATTGATGCAGTTGAAAATATGAAATGGTTCTTATAAGAAGTGACAGAAATCACGAGAGGGTCTTATATTTAGGGATAGAGGTAGTAGTATATCACAAAATGTAAAATTTTCGTGTTAGACAAATTTTGAAGTCTTACATTTTGTCATTTAATGACTGCCCAGTTTTCTTTGTTAGTGTCCTTGATTATTATGTCCTCATCAGTTCAGCTACGTAAATGTTGGCGCTTTGAAGATTTTTTTGACCTGAATTGCCCAAATATAATAAGTTGGTGATTAAAATTAATGAAAAAATGATTAAAATTTTGTATACTTGAGGATGTCTTCTTTTGCGTATGATATATGTATGTACTTATTAATATAAGTTATAATTGATTTGATGAACATTCACAGTCAATGACTTGTGGTGTGACTTGTTAGTAATTTGCCCTAGCTTTCAAATTTATACTCTTATAATTTTTCTATTAAAAATATTTAACTGTATCCAATTTTTGATTACCTGCATACATTTTTTAGGCTGTTGTCACTAGTCATCTAGTTGTGAGGGGCAGTTATCGCAGTTTGAGCTTGCTTATATATGGAAACACGGCTGAGGACTTGGGTCAGTTCAACATTGAGTTTGATGACAATGCGTTGACTGATCTTGTTGATTCTACTGAGGGGAAGCTTGAAGACCTGCCACTTGCATTGCATTCTACTAACTTTGCTATTGAAGATTTACGTTCTTCTTTGAGTGTCTTGTCTATTCCAGTTCCTGTAGCAGATATTTCTCTTGAAGTCAAACTTTTTTTACAGTTGATGTTAAAGATTTTAGAATTATCAGAGATTGGTAATAATGGACATATTGGAGATGATGGACATAAAGTTGTAAGTACTGTAGTATCGGCAATCTCTTCCTACATTTCTGGTGATATATGTGAATCAATCAGTGGGAGATATCAGATAGGGAAGAGAGCTGAGAAGTTTGAAGAGTTGCACAATGTTGTTAACAAGGCAAGAAAAGAGCTCACTGATGTCTATAGGGGTTTTAAGCAAAAGAATGAGATTGAATTCTCTGAATGTTCACCGGAGGGACATTATTTTGAATTGGAGACTGAAATATTGGATTCCAAAACACTGGTGGATATGTTTAATCAGATTAATCATTTCAGAAGGCACTCTTCATCTATAGGAGATCACTTTCTTTCTCGGGTAATCTATTGCTTTCTTCGTACTTGTTGCACCAGTATATTTGACTATTAGTTAAGAAAATTAGAGAAATTAATTCACTCCCTCTTATTTTTTTACGCTTGTCTTTTTTGCCTGCTTATGCCTCCATATGCTTTACTGCAGAATGAACACGCTCTTCTAGGATTGAGCATGGCTTATTTACTATGTTCCGGTAGAGAGAGCTGTTTTCAATTTGTTAATAGTGGGGGAATGCAGCAGATTGAAATGTTTTTTTCCAAGGACGGCCAGAATTCTACTACTATTACGCTTCTGCTTCTTGGTGTTGTAGAGCGGGCTACTAGATATTCTGTTGGATGTGAAGGCTTTTTAGGTTGGTGGCCCCGGGAAGATGAAAGCATCCCCTCTGGTTTTAGTGAAGGTTATAGCCATTTGTTGGAGTTGATACTGTCAAAACCTCGACATGATGTTGCCTCCCTTGCAACCTATTTGCTTCATCGCTTAAGATTTTATGAAGTTGCTTCAAGATATGAGGTATTGCTTTCAATGAAGGCTCTTGCTTTGAATGTTCATTTTCTTTTAAGAACTTCATCTTTATCTTGTGGTAATTAAATTTTTGCCAGTCTGCAGTTCTGTCTGTGCTGGGAAACACCAGTACTTTTGGCAGGGTAACAGACGTTACTTTGAATATGCTTAGTTCTGCTGAAGTTCTGCTCAGAAAGCTCCTGGTCAGTTTTATGTCAATAGATTGTAACTTTTTGTAGTACTTAAAATGAGTTGCAAGCAAAATTTTATTTTATTTTTCCCATACAACTTAGGTTGATCTGTGAATATAGCTTTGAAATAAGTTTTTCGTTAATGTTTGTTGACAAGTACTAATGCAGAAATTGATGAATTCACGTGGTCCAATTGAAGATCCTTCTCCCGTGGCTTGTGCAAGTAGATCCCTGATTACTGGTCAAACAGATGGATTGTTGTCATATAAAACAACTTCCAACTTGATCAGTTCTTCGAGTTGTTGCTTTTCAGATTGGGATATCGATACACATTTACTTGGATTGTTAAAGGTATACCATTAACCATTTTAATGTTACATGTTATTATTGCTAAATTTTTTTATCTGCTCAAAGTTGGGATACAACTTGTTAAGCATCACATGTGTGTATCTCTTAAGTGCAGTCTTTTGTGCCTTCTTGCCTATATATATATATACATATATATGTATGTATGTATGTATATATATATATATATATATATATATATATATATATATATATATATATATATCTGTAGTAGATAAATAGTATTTTAATGTGAGGGCTGTGGGATTAGTTTCTACGATTATAAGTGTTTATTGGGCTTATATCCACTCATGATCACGTGATTTTGGATGCAGGAGAGGGGATTTCTTTCATTATCAACTGCGCTGTTGTCATCATCTATACTGCGGGTGGAAAGGGGTCATGTCATGGAGATATTCATGGATGTCACATCATCTATTGAGGCTGTGATTCTATCATTTCTTTTTTGTCGTTCAGGTTGGCCACAATTAATATATGTACACACATTGTTTGACCTTTATCAGAAACTAGAAAAAGAAATACCACTATTTGAACCACTTTTCTCCAACATTGTAGGCTTGATATTCCTATTACAGGATCCCGAACTTTCTAGTACTTTAATCCGTGCCTTTAGGGGTGGTCATCACGGCAACAAGGAAGATAGTATTCCGCTTCGCTATGCTTCCGTTTTGATATCAAAGGGTTTCTTTTGTAGTCCACTGGAGATAGGAACAATAATTGGGATGCATCTAAAAATGGTTAGTACTTAGTGACACCCCCAAATAGTGTCTGAAAAACACTTGTTTTCTCTTTCCCTCCTCTTGATGCTGCTGTATCATTTTTTTTTTAAATATAATTTTTTAATCTAATGTTTGTTTATACCTAATTGCGACAATTTTTGCACTTGCTATAGGTTAATGTGATTGATCGTTTGCTTTCATCAAATCCACAATCGGAAGAGTTCTTATGGGTTGTGTGGGAACTGTCTGCTCTCTCAAGGTGGAACATTGCCTTATTTTTATTTCTTTCCAGGATTGAAGCTTAATCATTTGAACATTGTTTGAGCTGTGAATTAAACCTGGTGATGATTTATAGGTCTGATTGTGGGCGTCAAGCACTGTTTTCTTTTGGAAACTTTCCAGAGGTATGCACAAAATTATACTTTGACACACCACAATAATGCGGTGGCATAGCCTTTTAGGTCACTTAATTTAAAGTATTTTGCAAAATTAATATATTCATGGCGTGCGTGATGTATTTACCAGAACAAAATAGGTGAATATTTTTTAATACAAAAAATTCTGAATTTTGTATTTTACCTGGAACTTCGATCTCTTATTATTTACCTGAACAAAATAGGTGAAAATTTCATTTATGTTATGCTTAGCAGGGTTATTTTGTTCTTGTTTGTGGGGTATGTATGTGTAAGCGCACATGGATGTTTCTTTTATAGATCTAGTTAACTAAAAGGAGTTTTTGTATATTTGCTTAGGCAGTTTGGTATATGATATATTGAGTTTAATACTTAAGTACTACTACCCTTTCATTTTCTGTAGGCTGTTTCCATCTTGATTGAAGCATTAAGTTCTACCAAGGAATCTGAATCCGATGGGAAAAACAGCGGTAGTCAAGTCACTCTGTTATCTTTTTTATGCATAGTAGTGGCATGATTTCTTGTTTGGTGATTAACCTGCTGGTTCTTATTCTGCTGATTTCAGGATCTTTACCTGTAAATCTTACAATATTTCATTCAGTTGCTGAGATTATTGAAGCTATTGTTACTGATTCCACATCATCATCTTTGGGCTCTTGGATTGGACATGCTACAGAACTTCATAGGGCTCTGCATTTCTCTTCTCCTGGTTCTAACAGAAAAGATGCTCCCTCACGTCTGTTGGAATGGATAGATGCTGGTGTAGTATATAACAAACATGGGGGTATTGGTCTCCTACGTTATGCTGCTCTATTGGCTTCTGGAGGAGATGCCCAGTTAACTTCAACTAGTGTCCTAGTTTCAGATTTGACTGATGTTGAAAATGTTGTTGGAGAGTCTTCTGGTGGCTCTGATATTAATGTCATGGAGAATCTTGGGAAGTTCACATCTGAGAAGTCTTTTGATGGCGTTACTCTTCGTGATTCTTCTCTGTCACAGTTAACAACAGCATTGAGGATTTTGTCTTTTATTTCTGAGAACCCTGTATGTTATAGTAAATTTTGAATTAGTTTATTGATAATTATAAATCCTCTCTTATGACAGTTTTAGTCTATGCAGACTGTTGCCGCGTCTCTCTATGATGAAGGTGCTGTTACAGTTATTTATGCCATTTTGGTCAACTGCCGATTTATGCTTGAGAGGTCCTCAAACAATTATGGTAAATTAGTTATTATTACTTGTTATATACATCAAATATATTGCTAGGTTATGACATCAATTATGAAAGACTTTCCCTTTTCATCAACAATATTTGGAATGCGTTTCTTTCCCTTTCAACAGGGTAGTTTTTGTAACTCTTTTCAGTATTTATGAACTTGAATGTTAATTGTGTACTGGGTATTTGTTTATTATAAAGGTTTACTAAGGGTATGAATGTCAGTAGGGCTTACGTTAACAGCTAGGTCATTCTCAATCAGTTACAGCCTTTAAAAATACAATCTTTTGGGGTTCCTGATACGAAACAGACACGTGCTAATAAACCTTATTTGGTTTATACACACAAACTCAAAACTAAGGAGCCCAATCAGCCCAACACTGAAGTCTCTGACAGCTGGCGGAAAATTGGAATAGGGGGATGGGAGTTAGTTACAAGAGAGAGGAAAGGGACGGGAATTTAGTTACAAGAGAGAGAGGAAAGAGATCTGGGAGTATATAGTATCAGGGAAAGAGTGTGAGGCATCCTTGGGAATATTCAGTGTTAGTTTGGGTCTAGAGAGAGTATTTCTTTGACTAGGGGGGGGGGGGGGGGGTTGTTACCCTTATACTCTTTGTGTAAGATCACATTCATACATCAATAGAATTTTACTCCCATTCCATTCATTCCTTTAATTTGTTCATTTCTTAATTTCGCTGGTCGCAAACTGCGACACAATGGGCTTTCAAATAGTGGCCGGCCTCCGCGCTGCGCTGCTCACCTGGGATAGGGCCGCTACTCCCCGGGATTGATTACTAGTGGCCTGTGAAAAAAGATATCAAGTCTGTCAATAATTGATTACCCATTAACCACATAATGAACTTCATTAACCACATATTTGAACGTCATTAACCCCCCAACTTAGTTTAAAGAGTAACATACTGTGTTGGAATACAGTGGCACTCTCGAGTGTTAAAAAACATTTTTATTTACTTGTTTGTGTACAGTTTGTTCTTATGTTTTTGGACCATCACTCCCATTACTTGTACTCACCTTTTGCTTGTTTTGATACAACTATTTTTTTTTGTCTTGTTAGTAGAAATTTCATATTGCTATTTGTTCTTACTATAGCTTGGCTAATGAACTTTTCGGTTTTTTTGAACAGATTACCTTGTAGACGAGGGTACCGAGTGCAATGCTACATCAGACTTACTATTGGAACGCAATCGTGAGCTGAGCATAGTTGATCTCTTGGTTCCTTCACTTATGCTACTGATTACACTTCTGCAGAAATTACAGGTATTTCCTCTAGAGCTTCGTAGTTTTCTTGTGTGTAGCCACTTGTTTCAAACTTTGAAAAATTTATATTTAGATTGTGATGTGCATCATACTTATCAAAAGTTCATTGTACAAAATGTGATCAATTTGCAAGCTTGAGGATTGATTATCACATGTTGATAGGTGGTTATGTCTCCAACCCAAAAGCAGTGTAAACTAGTAGCTTCTGAGATTTTCTGTATCAATGTGTATTGGGTTAAATGAGGGAATGAGATATTGTATTATTTGATAATGGTCCTTCTCTTGATATGTCGTGTAAATATTTTTGTTTTTATAAGCAAATAGACGAGGCGAAAATGGTGTTTTTTACAGTATTATACCACTGACTGACTGTAAATGAAAACTCTTGTGTAATGCATTCTTGATATAGATTGTTTGATTGCAATTTATAGGAAGCAAAGGAACAACACCGAAATACAAAATTAATGAATGCTCTTTTAAGAGTACACAGGGAAATAAGGTATCTCTTAGATTCCTTTCTCTTTGCATCTGATTTGAGAATCACACTATCTTCTTTTAGTTGATTAAATCCTGGTCATTGCAGCCCCAAGCTAGCTGCATGTGCTGCAGAGTTATCATCTCCGTATCCTGATTACGCGATAGGTTATGGAGCTGTCTGTCATTTGATTGCATCTTCCCTTGCCTTTTGGCCAGTATATGGCTGGAGTCCAGGTCTTTATCACACTCTTCTTGCCAGCGTTCAGGGTACTTCATTGTTGACTCTAGGTCCAAAAGAAACATGCAGTTTGCTCTATCTTTTGGTATGCTTATCCATTTGAGCTTCTACTCTGTAAACTGTGGTTGCTTTTATTTCTTTAAATATTTCATATCACTCTGTTTACATTCAATTCATCAAAACCATGTTATTTTTTAGGACATGTATAATAAGGTTATTTAGCTGTTTGTATGAGTGATATTTTCCATACCTGTTTTCTATTGCAAGATTGATTTGTTTCCCGAGGAAGATATATGGCTCTGGATTGGTGGAATGCCTTTGTTAACTACACGAAGGATGTTGGCTGTTGGAACCCTATTAGGGCCTCAGAAGGAGAAGCATGTCAACTGGTATTTGGAATCTGGATCCCTTGGGAAGCTGATTAGCCAATTGTCACCACACCTTGACAAAATTGCTGAGATTGTACAGCACCATGCTATTTCTGTATGTTGTTTGTGTCTGTGGTGATCTTACATTTTCTAATATGAAGTTTCTAATATGAAGTAGGCATTGTTGGTGAAATACTGAAATTTATGTGAATGCTTGTCAATGTGTTATTCTGGTTTTCTGGCAGGCATTAGTAGTCATTCAAGATCTGCTGCGTGTTTTTGTAACTCGCATTGCTTTCCAAAATGTTACTTATGCATCTATGCTTTTACAACCAATATTGTCATCGATCAGTAGTCATGTTTCAGAATCATCCCCATCAGATACTGATGCATACAAGGTAAAGATTCTGTGGTCCTTATAATTTAGAACTTGTAGTTTATCTAGCTTGACAATTTGTCCTTTATTTTCAGGTTTTGAGGCTTCTTGATTTTCTTGTCAGCCTATTAGAGCACCCACTTGGAAAGGTCATTGAACTTCTATATATTTTTTCTGCTGTCCTCTTTGTTCCTGTTTCTTATAATTGACTGGATTCTCTCTATCAGGGCCTATTGCTGAGACTGGGCACTCTTGAGACACTAACAAAAGTACTGGATAGATCTCTTGTCATTGTTGATGGAAAGCCAACTCCTGATGGTAGAAGTTCTGTAAAGTACAACTTTAATTTTTTTAGTTGGTGTCTCCCGGTGTTCAAGTTTATCATGCTTCTTTTTAATTCTGAAACTTCCCAATATTACTCCCGAAGACATGACTCGTGAGTAACATATGTTATTTTTAGTATTATTAGTTATGTTCCGTTCAAGTTTGAACACTAACTGATGAATTTTCTGGCTGTTCAGCAGTAACTTTTTTGAAAAGATGAAAGATGAAGATTATGCCCTCATTTTACCTTATCTTTTGAAGAGTTGCCAGGTGACTCTCTGATCTTGTCAATACAAATTCTTAGATCTGTTTAGATATTGTGTTGTTACTGAAATGCACTTCTTCATTTGGATACCATTCAGGAAAAAGGGATTGCCCAAATTCCTGGTTAAAGACTCATTGTATAGTTTAAATTGTTGTGCTATTTTTCATTGCTCTCAATATTAACGAATAATTTTAATTTTTCAAGGTCCTACCTGTTGGAAAAGAGTTACTTGCTTGTCTTATAGCTTTCAAAGAATTAGCTTCATGTAGTAAAGGTCAAATGACATTTGAAGCAGTTCTTTCCGGCATCCATTATAATGCTCGTGAGCATGATCAGAAAGATGATATGGATGTAAACTATAATATTCCTAGTATGGCAGAATGGAAAAAATGCCCTCCTTTACTTAGCTGTTGGATGAAGTTGTTGAGATCAATTGACACAATGGAGGGTTTGTCGCCTTATGCAATTGAAGCTGTCTATGCTTTATCTGTGGGGTCTCTACAGTTTTGCATGAATGGGGACAGGTGAGATTTTAATTTCCTGATTGGTGTTTCTGATTAACTTCTATGGACGTGCTTATGCAAACTTTTGAAAAAACGTTCTTTCAATTTGCATGTTCACTAGAACTCACATACTCTTTTAGAATGGAACAACTGAAGTTATTTAAACATTGTTCTCCCTCTTTTTTTTTATGCTTCCTTGACAGCATCGAAGTGATAGGTCTGTTATTGTTAATTAAGCTGTTAGTTAATTTAGCTATAAACTGAAAGCTGATCAAAACAACAACTAAGCCTTATCCCATTAGTTGGGGTCGGCTACATGGATCAACTTTCGACATAATGTTCTATCAAGGACCATGCCTCTATCCAAATTATTAATCTCGAGATCTTTCTTAATAACTTATCTTATAGTCTTTCTAGGTCTTCCTCCTCGAATTGTTGCCTTCTCTCCATCTGGTCTACTCTCCTCACTACAGAATATACATGTCTTCTCTCTACATGTCTAAACCACCAAAGTCTATTTTCCACCATCTCCTCTACTATAGGTGCTACCTGACACTCATCTAAATGAAAACTGATCATTTAACTAAAATGTAAATATTTCCATAAGTAGCTGATGAAACACCAAATATGTTGAATGTTATAGGCATCCCCTCTATCTCTCTCCAGGGTGTCTGCATTTACATATTTATGTATTTGTGGTGTTTGCCTGTATTTACATATTTATGCTATAAATGAAGGCCTTATCAAATACATATCTACATTTTTAATTTTTTTCTCTTGACATCAAAAGTTTCTTTGTTGAAAAGACGGCTGTGATTTATTTGAAAATTTCTCTTTACTCTCTCCTTATATTATTGTTTGGGGGGCAATCTATCAGGATAAATTTAAAGTTTCTTTGTTAGTTTGTTTTCCGACAGAGTTCTCGCATTGAAGTACCTCTTTGGACTTTCTGACGATGTGACAAGATCACTCGATTTTCCTGAAGAAAATATAAACTGCATACTAGATTTGAGTACTATGTTAAGTTCAAAGGCTACTGTGGATGATTGTTTGGTCACCTCTCACTTGCAAATCCCGTTATACCAGGTAAAACTCCATTTCTATACAGCTTCCTGTTTATTGCTTTTTCCCTGAATCATTTTTTAACCTCCCGACTGTTTCTGATGCAAGGTTTCTGAGACAGTGAAATCATTGTACTTAGTATTGCAAAGGCCTGTTGATTCCATGGAGTTGGGTGATGTTGTTTTACCTCAAAATGACGTTTTAGATTTTCCAAAGGCACTTCACATGCTTGAAAACAGTGTTGAAAAGATCGACAATTATCTCGACGTTGGAGGACTTGGTGACAAATTTCTTTGGGAGTGTCCAGAAACGTTACCTGATAGATTAACACAAACAAATCTGGCTGCCAAAAAGAAATTGTCAGCAATGGATGGACCAGTGAGGCGAGGCAGAGGAGAAAGTTTTCAAGCTGATGTTTCTGCTTTTTCGCGTGGCTTAGCACCGTCTACTGTTTCCTCGGGTCCTACGCGTAGAGATTCCTTCCGGCAGCGCAAGCCGAATACCAGCAGACCACCATCTATGCACGTGGATGACTATGTGGCTAGGGAGAGAAATGTTGATGGGATTACCAATGTAATAGCAGTGCCACGAACAGGATCTACTGGTGGGAGACCCCCATCAATCCATGTGGATGAATTTATGGCCAGACAAAGGGAACGTCAGAACCCTTCAGCAACAGTAGTGGGAGAAGCCGTGGGACATCTAAAAAATGCTTCTCCTGTGAAAGCTTCAGATGTAGAGAAGTCAAACAAATCTAAGCAATTAAAAACAGATCTTGATGATGATCTTCAAGGAATTGATATAGTTTTTGATGGAGAGGAGTCTGACTCTGATGACAAATTGTCTTTCCTTCAACTGGATGATAATTTACAGCAGCCTGCCCCAGTTATTGTTGAGCAAAGCTCTCCCCACTCAATTGTTGAAGAGACAGAAAGTGATGCTGTTGATAGTAGCCAATTTTCTCGCATGGGTACCCCATTAGGATCTAACATCGATGAAAATGTCCAGAGTGAATTTTCTTCAAAGATGTCTGGTTCACGACCTGATATGTCATTGACTCGTGAATCAAGTGTCTCTTCAGACAGGAAATATGGCGAGCAGGCTGACGACACAAAGAATGCTCTTCAAGCAAAGATATCTGGTGGATATGATTCTGCAACAACAAATAGTTCGTTCCCAGTGCCTCTTTACAACAATCCACCAACATCTATGCAATTACCAGTTGATTCAAGGATTGCTTCTCAGAATTTCTTTTTAAAGAACAGTCCCCAACATGGTGGAATTGCTACAGGTTCTCAAGGACAGTATGACCCGAGATTTTTTCCGAACCAACCTCCTTTACCGCCCATGCCACCACCACCAACAATCTCACCTGTAATGTCAAATGGTATCGATTCATTGCATAGTCAATCATCCTCATTCGCTAATTCTCCAGCAGGTGCACGCCGTTCAGTTACATTTCAAGTGAGTAATTTTGCTTTGCCTTATTGCTCTTTAGTTATTTATTTCCTTCTTTCTAGTTACTCTTCAGTCTTTTAAATCAAATTTTTTATCCTGTTTTTGTCTTTCTAAATTCGGCACTGACTACTCATGTAATTTTTCTTGGCAGGGACCATCAGATTATTTATCTCCATTCAACAACGGTTCAACTGCATCACCATTTGCATCTTCTGTTCCCATGCCAGATTCCAAATATTCTAGGAATTCTATATCTTCCCCTAGTGGACCTAGTAGACTTGCTCCTCCCCTGCCTCCTACACCACCTCCTTATGCATCTAGTCCATATAATTTACCATCTATCAAAACTCCTGTCTCACAACCTGCTCCATATAATCAAGCAAGTATTGGGAATACTGAACATTCTCAGGCCTCTATTGCTCCTTCAGGAGCCAGATTGTCATCCTACCCTTTAAATTCTTCGATGATGTCCTTGGGGTACAATAGGCCAGCTTCTATGCCAATGACTGTCTTCGGTAACGCCTCAAATCAGCAACAGAATGAGAGCCAGTCAAGCTTCTTGCAGAGTATCTCTGTCCCCCAAGCTTCCTTTCAGTCAATGCATTCAGTTCCACAGTTGCAGCCACTGCAGCCCCCCCAGCTTCCACGCCCTCCACAACCACCTCAGCTTCCTAGGCCTCCTGTTCAAGCTTTACAGCAGTTGGAACAAGGGATGGCCGTACCGAGCAATGTTCAAGTGCATGAGTTACAGATGCTGCAACGGTCTCAAGTTTCTTCAATGCAGACATATTATCAAACCCAGCAGCAACAATTTTCACATGAGCAGCAACAGCAGCAAGTTCAACATACTCAACAAACGGGGGATGCTCAATCACAGGAGCTTTCAAATGCTGGAATGTCATTACACGAGTATTTTAAGTCTCCAGAGGCCATTCAGGTATTTGCCACCTGCCATGCACTTTTTAAGGTAGGATTTGTCAGAGACAAATTTGATTAGACCTGTTTTTAATCTTATCATTGCACCTCTCTAACATTGCAGTCTTTGTTGAGTGACCGCGACAAACTTTGCCAGCTGTTGGAGCAGCAACCAAAATTAATGCAGATGCTACAGGTTGTTCTTTTTAATATTTATTTTGTGCATCTTATGTTTGCTTGTTAGCCAAGGAGTCAAAGAAATAGATCAAATTATTGTCCAATTTCTCTTATTTTGATGATGTCTTACATTAATGTGGTTGTTCGTGTTATGACTCTTTAAGAACTCTTAACTACCCTTTAAATCTTTGCCTAATGTTTTTATTTTCTATTTTTCACTTTTAATCACAAGTATTATTTTCATTTTATTTCCTGTCTACAGGGAACATGTAATATTCTAAAATAGATCATAAGGTCGTTGTGACAACAGAAAATAAAAACAATGTTTTCCCAAACAAAAATGCTTTTCATTTCCATTTTCCTAGTTTTCTAATTCTTGCTCTGTGGTACTTACTTTACCTAATGAATAAAATGATTTAGGATCTCTTTAATTTAATATAAATTCTTGTTACAAAATATAAGATGGTTTATATTTTTTGATTCTACTGATCTGATACATGGACTGAAGTTATTTCTTGCTATTATGCAGGAAAGGTTAGGCCAGATGTAGCAGCATATTGACCAAGTAGAACCTCAGAAGCATGGCTTTTTGCATAGTCAATACCTGTAAATGTCCGTTCATTGTCTGCCCATGAGTGGTGGTGGTGTTTGTGCATCAGCCACCAAATATCAACCACCAAAATTTTGTGTTAATATATGTACTTTTTGACTTTGTTCAATTTGTTCCAACACTGATTCTCATTTTGGACGAAGATGATTATGGCTGGAGAGTGATTTCTGGTGGAGTTAAGAAGGGAGATGGATGTTTAGATCCAAGTAACTGGTCTAAATGTGACATTCCTTCAGTAACTGGTACCATCATTATGCTGCTTGTTGTATTTAGTATTGTACATAACTATTGCTCCTTGAAATTTCAAATTGTATCATTCCTTTACATAGTTTTACCTGGCATTGTAGTTGTACAGTAATTTCATTTCTCTAGTTTTTAAAATATAAAATAATCGAAGGGACTTGCCAACTTTCCAATATACTATGGGGAAGGCGTTTTTTTCCTCACATTTTTAATTGAGAAATAGATTAAAAATCTCTCATCCGAAATAACTAGAGGAAAAAAAAACATTTTGTATAAGTTTCTATCTATATCTTAATTCTCTATTGCTTCATTATCTTTTAGTATGTTGGATAAAACAAAATTATCAGTTATTTTTGTAACTTATAGGAAGGTAGTTTCTAGTTGAGAAGTTAGTTAATTGAAGTTAAAATACTTGATAAAATTAACTCTTAAAAGGTTTAAGATTCAAAATAATAGAAATATTAGGTGTTTGAGAAAATGATTAAAAGTTTAATTTAATAAGCAAGTAGTATAAAATACAATAAAAGTTTAATAATTTACGTAGATGATTTTATATCTTGAGACAAACATGTCATATTACTTAAATTATAAAGACTGGTTAATTGTAAAATAATAAATTTAATTGTATTAAATAGTTTAAAAATATAGTAAGAAGAAGAAAGGAAAAAAAATAAAAATTTGACATTTGAGAATAAAAGTTTGTTAATTAAATATTAAATAAAAGGGTTGTGTTAATAGTGCTGTATTAAATGAGTTTGATTAACACCGGGTTCTTTTTTTAATTATGTGATTATAAAGGGTTCTTTTTCTGATTATGTGATTATAGAGTGGTCTAACCACATTATATTTTATATAGTCCCTATTCATTATGGGTCGAGGGTTAATGCCCACACTTTTACCCACACCAATCAGATTTTAGATACTCAGACTTTAATTGATAGGGTCACTTAACCAATAAAGAAGCCTACTTATGCACCCCATCAGAATCATGATTAATTCATTTTCAAAAACTAAAATAACAATTGATTGCAATCCACAAAATATCACAGAAGCATGAGCCCCCCACCCCACCCCACACACACACCCCACGTCCCTCTTTCCCACCCGCAACCTTCAACTGAAACTTCAGTTTTCTCCCTTCAGCTAGAGTCATTATTTGAAAAATGTCTTTAATCACACGATGAATCTTGCCATCCATTCCTCTCTGGACAACCAGTTTAACCAATTGTAACTAGTAGAGTAAATAAATGAAAAAACATCGATAATATTCACACACATGTCGCATATTAGGGAACAAACAATATTATAAAAATCTGGCCGGATGGACCAACTAGACTCTGATACCAAATATGTAACACCCTATTTTCCGCGCGCATAAATATACTAAAATTAGAGTATTCATACATTCAAATAAGATGTCATACATTCTCTTTTCAAAACATAAATGCATTGTAATACTTTAACAAAAATATCACAAATCAACACCTTCACTTAGGGTGTCATCGCATGCTCACCTTCACTTAAGGTATCATCGCAACATAATCTCTCACAATATAACATGCAATAGTTAAATCATTTAAACTCCAAATGCACTTTATAACATAATCAAACTCATAAATGAATCTCCTCAAAATAACGAAATATCAAACATGATAGTGTACATTAACTCTCTAATGAAAAGACAAGAAGAAAATTTGCAAACGTTCCCCAATATTACATCTCATAGTATGTAAACCAAAACGTAGAAAGGAAAAGGAAGAAACAGTCTCATGCCTTCCTCAAACTCTAAGCAGTTACTCAGTTACTGACTCATTTGTACTCCGAAGAGTAGTACATACCACATCAACAATAAACGAGTGAGAAATCACAAATAATAATAACACACATATACTACAAAGTAGGATATCAAACACAACATGTTCTACACAATCTCATTCACAGTATATCACACTACATTCTCACACCCATACTCATAAACCAATCACAACTCAACAAATATGCATATAACTCATTATGTAATGCAACTCGACTAATGAAACTCTATGCATATGCATGTGATACCAACTCTATATTTGGTTCTCTCTGGAACTGGGTCCCCTTTCTGAACCCATGAGCCACCTCTCTGAGCTCTAATCCCCATCTACGAGCTTGGGATAAGCCACTAGTCCCCTCTCTGAACTAGCATACATGCCTCTTAACACAACTCAATGATTCATGCTCATACACATCAAATCAATGCATTAAGACCCCTCATTGATCTTAACATAATGCATTGACAACTCAAGTAATCCCCTCTCTAGATTACTATACTACAATAATTCACATATGCACAACATCATATAATTCAGTACACCTCAGGTATACAACCAATCTCCTCAGTTAGATTATTACTCATATCTGCAAGAACACAATAGTCATAAATATCACCTCAAAACATAATGACATCATCACACTCTTATCTCACACGAAAACATCATTATAATAACATCATCATCATCCTCAATATAACTCACTAATAAATAACACTACACTAGTTCATGAGGTAACTCTGCGCGTTAGCTTTCTAACGCTTCGAACGACGTCTCATTTGGACTTACAGAACGAAAGTTACGACCAAAATCGTCGGACAGTGCAACAAAAGACAAGACAAACATTCTGGAAGTTTGGGGTCGACTCCTAGCCTCAATGGGTCAACTCCAGTCAGTTATGGGTCGACTCCAAGCACGTAGGGGTCGACTCCAACTGCTGTTTTTGCTTAAAAACCAGTTTTTAATGGACATGGAAATTCTTTTAATATTATAAAACCATCCAAACACTTCTTAACACAAAAAAAACTTATTTTAAACATCTATTTTATCAAATTAAAACGCCACTATTGTAAAGCCCTAACTCTACCAATTAACATATCATTCAATCACAAATTCATCAACTCATCATCAATTCACATATCTAAAACCTTCGTCATTACAACATGGTGGAAAACACACATATATACACAATATAGAGTTTCGAACATCAATTCACACGAAATTCACATCAATATAATTAGGAGAATATCACTCCTCAAGAACACACATAGGAATTATCACAATCATCATCCCTATTGAAGGTTAAGGACTCCTCTACCCTACCCCTCGTGCATAATCCCTTATTGAAGGTCATTCTCCCTCTTACCTTAAATATCTCCAACAAAATTCTTCAAAGCTCTTTCAATGAATGCTCTTCCTATGCCTTATCCCTTGCCTCTTCCTCTTTCCACCAAATTCTGTTTTCACGTAGAAAACTCTCACAACTCCTTACTAACCTTTTTATTAGTAACCTAATCCCTCAATTAAAGACATCCAACATTACCCTCACTTATCCCCATATTCACCAAAATTCCCTTATCATCTCTAATTTTATTTTAATAAAAATACTACTAATACTCCTTATTTTTCTATTATTCTATTTTCTCATTTTAATTAAATAATTTGATTAAAATACTATTACTTAATTAAATAAAATAGTCTCTGTAAAGACAAAGAATCAGACAACATACGATCGCAAGTTTCGATGATGACAAAAGACCATCATGCACGTCTACAAACAAATGCAACACATTACCCATCATATCCTTTTCTACGCTTGTCTAAACCTATTATAATGTTTAAGAACATATGTGGACAAAGTGTGATTATGACGAAATGCATGAAAATCACAAAACACATATTTATGCAGATTTGAAGGCCTTGAGTCGACCATAAGGGTCAGCTCAAAGCTCACAGGTCAGCGCAAAACTCAGCCAAACTGGAGATTGGTCAGCACATGCGTCTTTGCGTCGACCATAAGGGTCGGCGCATAACTCACGGGTTAGCACATAAATCCCTTGAGTCGACCAGAGGTCAGCGCATGGCATAATGATGCTATCCTGGGTCAGCGCATGGAACCATGGGTCGACCATAGGGGTCGGCGCATCTCTCACGGCTCAGCGCACGCCGACCTATGGTCGACCGCTCGTGCGTAAACTCAGTTTTCTGAGTACTTTCCACTGTTTGAAAAGCTGTTATTTTTGGTTGGTTTGTCAGTTACTATATATAGAAGTCAAAACACTTTTATCAACTAACATTTGTCAATTTGTATTCAAGTGTTCAAGGAAACAAGAAAGAGTGAAAAAGGTGTCCAAGACTCATCATCTTCATCTTCAACATTTCACAATACATCAACTGCACACAATTACTTTTGATGTGGTTTGTGATCGATTAAAGGTGATAAGGTTCGAAGCTGCGATTGGAGAATCCGGTTCGAGTTGAAGCTTGTGACAGGTTCTTTCTTGAATAAAATCGTTAGGGTTTTGTCCTCCAATACCCGTTTGAGTTTGGGGGTTTTTGGACGAATTGCTTCATCAATATTCAGCCGAGCGAAGGTGATTGAGAAGAGGAAGTCTTCATCAGTCTAGTAGCGGATTCAGTGATATTGAAGTGAAGGATTCGGGTTCGATTCGTTGTGTTTGAGATCAGCCGGGCCGAGGGTTTGAAGAACTGAAGATTCTTCAACAAAGGGGCTGGAATCGGAGGTCTAGCAACAACGATCGAAAGTCTTGATTCATCTTGAATCAAGGAGCAAGGATAGGAAGCATCATTCAACACATTGGAAGTTCTGTTGTTTACATGCTTTGCAATCCTTGTATAAACGATTAAATTTCACAGGTGATATCTAATTAATCATCTCAATTCTAATTTTAGAATTGAGGGCAGACGTACCCCGAAGCGAGGACGGCGGGGGAACTGCCTCATCAAATCTCTGTCTTCTTTAATTTTCTGCATAAGTGCTTTTCAACTTAAAAATTAAGTGATTTTAGTTTAAGCAATTTTACCAAACATTGATATAAGTTGAGTAAGAGATTAAAACTGCTGTTTGAATACACAGTACAATAGTATATTGTACTAGATAAATTTGAATAACTTACTCAACTCAAATATCTCTTGGAGTGTATGCACACCAAGTGTTTGTTAATTTGCATAAGCTAAAGTTGTCTTAAGTTTGCTTCCTGTTTAAATTTGGTATTTTGGATCATTGGAACTAGGCTTGCTAGTTAGTGAAATATATCAATTGAGTGTGCAAATAGTGTAGTGATTTGGATTTCTTTTTATCTCTAATCCATTAGCTTAAACGCATATCCGGTTTTCCAATAACGGTTCGTTTTAGACTAAAATTTTTCTCGGCCGCTTCCGCACTTAAAACAAATTTTCAAAACCAATTTTCTTTCAAATTGGTAGCGCCGACTCAAGTTTTTAATTGGGATCTATTCAACCCCCCCTTCTAGATCCGTGCCATAGTCTAACAGTCTCTAATAACTCTAGCCCACCTCTACCAATCTCTAATCACTCTCCACACCCCCACCTCAAGGTCACACACCCCTGACACCCATATTAAATCAATTATCACACATAATAATTAAATTAAATCATAATAATTCAAATAATTTGATAAATCAAGAATTGAGGTGTTATATATAAATCAATTCCCAACACAAATGATGTTTCACCAAGATTTTTTATATTAAAGAACTTGGTTAGCATAAGTTTCATCTCATGAAGTAGACCAAGATCACTATTGACAAGCAAAATATCATCAACATACATCACAAGAAAGATGAATTTGCTCTCATTGATCTTAAGATAGATGCACTGATCAACTCTATTTCCTTCAAAACCCAATGAAATCACCACCGCATCAAATTTCAAATACCATTGTCTGGAAGCCTGTTTCAAACCATAAATAGATTTTCTCAATTTACAAACCAAATGCTCATATCCATTTGTCACAAAACCCTCAGGCTGCTGCATGTACACCTCCTCATTAAGATCATCATTCAAAAAAGCAATCTTAACATCCATCTGATGCAATTCCAAGTCAAAATGTGCTACAAGGGCCATAATGATTCTAAAAGAGTATTTAGTGGAAATATGAGAAAATGTTTCATTAAAATCAATCCCCTCTTTTTGTGTGAAGCCCTTAGCCACGAATCTTGCCTTAAACCTCTCAATTTTACCTTTTGAGTCCTTCTTTGTTTTGAATATCCTCTTGCAGCCAATCGCCTTATAGTTTCTTGGTAAATCCAATAGTTCCCAAACATCATTACTTAGCATGCATTTCATTTCATCATGCATTACATCTCTCCACATGCTAGATTGAGAAAGCATAATAACTTCTAGATCATTTTTAGAACCAATAACAATAACAACATCATAAGCATCCTCATTAAGATAAACTACAAAATCATCAGGAATAATAAGTCACTTTTGTCTTACTGACCTTCTAACATGAATTTTCTAAATTGACTCAGTAGGTTGTGTAACCTCAGCCACAATAGGAGGATCAACTACATTTTCATTTGGAGAAAAACCTCCACGAGTAGTGAATGAGCTAGAGTTATCAAAATTAGGCAGAGGCAACGTAACAACGTAATGAATAACCAATATAATACTATCAGATGCAATGACAAGCTCAACAACATCAAGCTCAAGGAATTTTTCTTGCATGAACTCCACAATTTTATTACCTCTACCAGGACAAAAGAATATGTATCCTTTAGCTCAATCTGGATATTCAATGAAAAATAATGACTAGTTTTAGGGTCAAGCTTTGTCTCAAAGGGATTATATATTTTAACCTCTGCAGGGCAACCCCAGATACAGAGATGGTTCAAACTGAGATTTCTACCTGTCTAAAGCTCAGAAGGTGTTGTTGGATCTGATTTACTAGAAACTCTGTTTACTATATAGATGGCTGTTTTCAAAGTATCACCCCATAAAAGTTCCGGTAAGTTACACCTATTCATCATGCTTCTCATCATATCCTTAAGAGTGCGGTTTCACCTTTCGGATACACCGTTTTGTTTAGGAGTGCCAAACATGGGGTATTATGGAACAATTCCCCAATCCTGCAAGTATTTTGCAAAAGGCCCTATATGTTGTCATGTAGAATCATATCTACCATAATACTCTCCACCACGGTCATAACTCACCACCTTTATCACCTTTCCTAGTTGCTTTTCAACTTCAATGTTAAAGATTTTAAACTTTTCAAATGCTTCTGATTTTTCCTTAATCAAATAAAGATATCCAAACCGGGAAAAATCATCAATAAAAGGGATACAAGATTTATTACCATAAATGGTAAGGGAAATGAGGCCGCTAATATCTGTATGAATAATTTCCAAAAGGTCTGAACTTCTAGTTGAACCTTTCTTATTGGTCTTAGTAAAATTTCCTCTAATACAATCCACACAAGTCCCCAAATCATTAAAATCCAAGGAAGGTAAAATATCACCTCTAATGATAATAACCTAAGCGCTTGTGCCACAACAAGGATAATTTTTCTCTAATTTTAGACCTTTTAGCAATGAAGCTCTCAATATTTAAGGATGTGGAAATATTATCACAATCCAAAGACAACTTATATAAACCATCCAACAAGATACCATTACCAACAACTTGAGAATTCAACATCAAATTTATTTTTCTATCATAAAAGGTAAACTCAAATCCAACTCTATCCAAACAAGATACTGAAATTAAATTCCTTCTAAAATAAGGTACACAAAATGTATCTTTAAAAATAAGTTCAAAACCAATTCCTAGAACTAAGTTGACATCTCCCACTAGCTCCATAATCACTTGAAGATCATTTTCTACTCGGAGCATGCTTTCCCTCAGGTTAAGTCTCTGTTGGTTTCTGAACCCCTATAAGGACACAACAATATAGGTTGTAGGACCACCATCAAGCCATAAAGAATTAATGGGAACATCAACAAAGTTAGACTGAAAAATAAACAAAAGCTAAATGATTACCTTCATATTTGTTCTTGTTGTCTAACCAAGTTTTAAAAGCATGGAAATCAATTTTCTTATGCCCATTTTCCTTACACCAAAAGCACCAAAAAGATTTCTTAAAAGAAACCAGCTCAGGACCTCATATGTTACGGTGTTGACCATTACCTGGTTTCCTTAACTCAGGATGTCTATGAGAAACACTATGAGTGTGTGTCTTATTTTTCCAAGTATTCTTACCAAAATGGGGTTTAAATTGAACAGTTAGAAGAGCTAAATCATTTCTTTCCTTATTGAGTTTCTCTTCTTCAGCTACACACTTGGTAATAAGGTTATTGAAGACCCACTTATGACCAAAGGTATTATAGACAATTTTGATTTGAGTGAACTCAGCAGGTAGACAATTTAAGGCATGAACACAATGAAATTCTCATTCAGGTCAATGTTGTGGATTTTCCGTTTGGTTTGGACATAGACCATTCTAAGAATGAACTCCCAAACACCCCCATTGTTATCATATTTCATGTATGTGAGTTGTTTCATTAAACATCCATTTTAAACATTGTCAGATACCTGAAACCTCTCTCCAATAGCAGTAAGATATTCTTTAGCATTCTCTTTCTCAAGAAATCCACTTATCAAATATTCAGAGATGATCCCCTTAATAGCACACAAGCTAAGTTGGTCACTCTTCTCCCACTTAGCTAATTTTTCTTTCTCTTCAGGTGTACTCTGATCATTGATCAGAAGTTTGGTTTTACGCAGTGCCATGTCAAGATCAACAATCGCTAATGAAAACTCTAAGTCTTTCTTCCATTTCTTAAAATTAGACCCAACCAGGATCTCAATAGAAGCAAAATAGTTGTTGATAGAGAAAGTCATTGTTGAAAGAAAAACAGGAATGTATTAGAACAAATAATAAATGCAAGATATAATTTTAATAAACATAAACTATCACGAAGAGGCTAACTTTATCATGGAATCCCCTTTTGGTGAAATGCGCAAATCTAAGTCACAACCAAGGTCAATACCTCAGATGAGTTACTCAATGAGCATAAATTGGGTTCAAAAATTTATCTCCTTTAGATAGATAAATTCTCTAAACCAAAACACCTTCAACAACTTCATCCACAAATTTCAAGAATAAACTACTCAGTGAACATAAATTGGATTTAGAAATTTATCTCATTTGGGAAGATAAATCCCTTAGACCAAAGCATCTCAAATATCTATATCCTTAATTAACTACAATCTCTACATACAATTATCCTCCTTTGGAAAATCAGTCGTAGTAATGACTGAAAGCGATTCCTCAAACTACAAAGAGATTGTTATAAATAAAAAAGAACAATCTCACTTTTATGGTAATCAGACATAATAATTTATAAAAGTTCTTGCATGAGAATCAAATTTTTCTTCGTCCAAAATTAAACAATACAACACTCCCAATGAATATTTTTCCTCAACAGTCACAATCTCAATTATATATATTAGGATATGAATCCAAGCCCATCAGAGTACTAGAATTAAGAATCTAGTTAATAAAGCAAAACAAAATGCCTTAACTACTCACCAGTATATACCCTTAGAGTTTAGTGAGGTGCCTTCCGTAACCTAGTTATATATAGTGTAACACTTAAAAATAAGGTTAAGATTAACATAGAAGTATGACCACACAATCATCAATATACTAGAAACAACTTTTTTCCAATGTTTGTTTCAATGAACTTAACCAAAATGCAAGTCAAGCAATTAATTTGTTTTGATTAATCATAGAACAACAGTGAGAAAATATAGTCAAATGCGGAATAGATCTCGTGGTGTATAGATCTGTCTATTTTCTTGTTAAGGTATACCAATCTATATTAGGCCATAGTATGAATTGGAATAATAGTTTAGTAAAATTCAAATATTAATACTAATGTTTGTTCCATATTTGAAACATGACTATTCACATACAGCAAGTATAAACAGGATGAAAACCAACTTTACATATTCGCTGACGATTGTGTTCTGAGATGACTTTTGGCATCATACCACATATAACGTGAAGACAAGAAACATACGGTGACGTTGTTTTCAATTTCAATTTTAATTACGTGAAGACAAGAAACATACGGTGACGTTGTTTTCAATTTCAATTTTAATTGATTTCAAAAAATAAAAGCAAACAAAAAATTTATAATACCAATCGATTAACTTCTTACAGCCGCGCAGAAACAGACTGTAACTTATAATCATATATTAATATTAATGATGAATAATTGAATCATAATTTATATAATTAATCTCTGATGGGTAATACTAACTTGTGTCCAAGGGCACAAGTTAAAAGATAAATAAAGTAAATTTTTTTTTGGAATTTGCACGATGAACTTAATACAAAGTCATAATTAATGATTCTATTATTTTTTTCAATAATTTTTTTTCTATTTGTGGGTTTCTTAACTTGTACCCTTGGGGCATAAGTTAACATTACCCATCTCTGATATCAAATATAAATATAAGCGGAAAAATATATTAATCAATTATATAAAATTGAAACATCAATACATATTTGTTGATGACATGATTTAAGAATAAAGATTGTCGTTGTTGACATCTTGATTCAGAATCCTGAAAAAATGAGTGACTGTATTTTTTTTTTTTATCTTACATCCACATTTACAACTATTAATGAGATAAAATGTGGAATCATTATTTCTTTTCTTTGAGACATAATAATATGTTGTATTTAAAATTACGTGTTGGTAATAAGCATATAAATTATAAAACTAACATAAAACATATTGAATTAAGGGTTGTTTGATGACAAAATTAAGAGTTATTGTTAAAAAGTTAATTAGAAATGTAAATCACATATTTTCTCTCATCCTATTTTTGTGGCTATAGATCAAAGATGACATATTTCATAGATAATTGCATACTTCAAAGCATGTAAAATAAAGTCACATTACAATTACAATCACTATAAACATGACAAAATATGTTGCTTTATGTACTTGCAGACTTCACTTATAGAAAAATAAAGGGGGAAAATGTTTTCTTAAAATATGGGAGTAAATGCAAAAAGTAAAATAAATCTTAGTGAAGACTAAATGCAATGCTATAAGAGTAAAATATTTGCATTTTTTTTAATTATTTATTTACTAAAATAGAAAACAATCAAGAAAAAGTTAAAACAAATACTACAATGATAATAGAGTCACTATTCTTATGACAATAAAATTGACATTTATACTTTCTTATGGTGAATTAGATATAATTCTCTGATACTTGGATCATATCAGAATGTAATTTATTGTATTTTATTGTAATTAACAAGTCATTATTAACCTATCATTAATAGTTTCTATGTTGAGATATAGCCATATTATTAGTTTGGTTCTTGGATCTTTTTTACCAAGCTATCATTGTATATATGTGCACATGTCTATCAAATTATACAATACAATCAATATACAATTACACTGTATTCTATCTTGACATCAGAGCTCTTAAGTGTTGAAGGCTCTAGATTCAATACAAACCATGTCATTCGCTGCAAATTCAAACCACAGAAATGATCTCCCATCCACTATTTCTGTCAAATTGGACAGAGACAACTACCCACTATGGAAATCAATGGTGTTTCCTATGATTAGAGGTGCAAGGATCGATGGTTACATGTTAAGGAAGAAGGAGTGCCCTGAAGAATTCATCACTGCTTCAGATTTAAGCAAAAAACATCCAATACTGAGTTTGAAGATTGACAAGTATATGATCAACAACTCTTTGGATGGTTGAGAAATTCAATGACTGCTAGCATAACAACACATTTATTACACTGTGAAACCTCAATGCAACTTTGGGAGGAAACTCAAAGTCTAGCTGTTTCTCACATAAGGTCACAAGTTACTTATCTCAAATCTGAGTTCCATAGCACCAGAAAAGGAGAAACGAAAATGGAAGATTACTTGATCAAGATGAAGAACATGACTGATAAGCTCAAACTTGCAGGCAATCCAGTTTCAACTTCAGATCTAATCATTCAAACTCCGAATGGTTTGGATTCTAAATATAATCTTGTAGTTGTCAAACATTCTGATCAAACTACACCTAGACGGTTTGATCTACAAGCTCAATTGTTGACCTTTGAAAGTAGAATTGAACAACTGAATAACCTCACCAACCTAACCCTCATTGCAACAACAAATATTACCGACAAATCTAACCATAAAGGTAACAAGTTCAATTCAAACAACAATTGGAGAAGTTCCAACTTCAGAGGTTGGAGAGGACGCAGAGGAAGAGGTAGATCATCCAAGACACAATGCCAAGTTTTTAGAAAGAGGAATCACATAGCAATTGACTGCTTTTACAGGCTTGACAAAAACTACTCAAGATCTAACTATTCAACAGGAAATGACAAGCAAGAATCTAACAATTCTTTCCTAGCTTCTCAAAACTCTATCCAAGACTATGATTGGTACTTTGATAGCAGTGAAAATAATCACGTGACACATCAAACTGACAAGTGTCAAGACTTGACTGAGCACCATGGTAAGAATTCACTAGTTGTTGGAAATTGTGAGAAATTGAAAATCGTGGCCACAAGTTCTTCAAAACTTAAGTTAATTAATTTATATGATATTCTATATGAGCCTAATGTTACTAAAAACCTATTAAGTCTGTCTAAACTTGCTGCTGACAATAACATTCTTATTGAGTTTGATGAAAATCGTTACTTTGTTAAGGACAAGTCGACAAGGAAGGCAATACTAAGAGGGACACTTAAATATGGCTTTTACCAACTCTCAGGGATTGAAAAGATTCAAGTTCTTATGTTTTTGTCAAGGAGAGTTGGCATAGGAAACATGGTCCCCCAAACAATAAAGTTTTAGACACAGTCTTAAAAACTTGTAATGTGAAATTGTCACCTAGTGATCCTTTCAGCTTTTGTGAGGCATGTCAATATGGCAAAATGCATTTTTTACCTTTTAAAACCTCTTACTCTCATGCTTAGGAAATCCTTGAATTAATTCACACTAATGTATGGGGTCATGCACCAATAATATTATCTTCTGGTTTAATATATTATGTTCATTTTATTGAAGATTTTAGTAGATTTACATGGATTTATCCCTTGAAACAAAAATCTGAAATGGTGCAAGCTTTCATTCATATAAAAAACACGGTAGAAAATCATTTTAATAAGAAAATTAAGACAATCCAATGTGATGGTGGTGGTGAGTATAAACCTGTACAAAAATTGGCAATAAATATAGGTATATAATTTAGAATGTCTTGTTCATATACATCTCAACATAATGGCATAGCTGAGAGAAAGCACATGCACATTGCTGAGTTTGGATTGACCTTGCTTGCCGAGGCTCAAATGCATTTGAACTATTGGTTGGAAGCCCTATCAACTGCAATGTACCTTATAAACATGCTACCCTCACTAGTCACTCAAAATAAGAGTCCTTACTCTCTAATATATCACAAAGAACTTGACTACAAGTATTTGAAACCATTTGAATGTGCTTGCTATCCTTGTTTCAAACTAGACAATCAACACAAGTCACAATTTCATACAACAAGATGTGTTTTTATGGGCTATAGTAATTCACACAAAGCGTACAAATGCATCAGCTCTCATGGAAGAATCTTCAACTTAAGACATCTTGTCTTCAATGAAGACCACTTTCCATTTCATTATGGATTTCTCAATATAAGAGGCCCATTGAAAACATTTATTGAGAATTCTTATGTTTCTTTACCTATGTGCACTGCAGGTAATTTCAACAATAATAATACTACACCAGCCACTGAAGAAGCACTTCCAGATGACACTAACCTATAAGAAACAGAAGAGATTGTTGTCCAAGCCTAGGATCCTCAAGTTACAAACATTGACATAGATATCTCACCAGGAAATGACACCATACAAGAGGCCATGGATCATATAGATACACTAGACATGGATCAAATAAATGTTGATGAGTCAGACATAAATCGCACAATCAATGACATGGGGACAAGTATCAACAACCACGAGATGCGTACCAGGAGCAAAGAAGGTGTTCACAAGTCAACGCTACCTTATATTGGGATAATTGAGACCTGCATAGATACCATGAAACCTGTCACTTCCAAATAAGCTCTTACACAATCTTTGTGGAAAGAAGCTATGCACAATGAATTTCAAGTGTCCAACCACATTTGGATGCTAGTGCCCTACCAAGGCCAAGAAAACATTATTGATTCTAAGTGGGTCTTTAAGACGAAGTACAAAGCCAGTGGTTCAATAGAAAGGAGGAAATCACTACTAGTTGCAAAAGGCTTTCAACAAATAGTTGGACTCGAATATGAAGAGACATGTAGTCCTGTAATTAAAGCAAGCATAATCAGGATCATTCTTTCAATCGCAGTGCACCTCAATTGGAAGTTAAGAAACTAGACATCAACAATGCTTTTCTCAATGGCTACCTCAAAGAAACGATATTCATGTATCAACCAGAGGGATTCGTAGACTCAACTTCAAAGAAAAGGATTGTTTCTTTGAGGAGAAAAGGATTTGTAGACTCAATGCATGCATCAACAATGCTTTTCTTTGAGGATTACAATACTTGACACACACAAGGCCTGACATAGCATTTTCTATAAATAAACCCATACAATAATACATGTGTTCACCTACAATTAACCATTGGAAAGGGATAAAAAGGATCCTAAGGTACCTCTAAGGTACTATTAATCATTGCTTGCACATTAAGCCTTCCACTGACTTGGATATAACATATTTCTTAGATGCATATTTGACCACTAATGTTAATGAAAGAAAATCTATGGCTGGTCATTGTTTCTTTCTTGGTGAAACACTAGTTTCTTGGTCCTCAAGAAAACAAAAAGTGGTTTCAAGATCAAGTATAAAATTAGAGTACAAGGCCTTGGATGATTTAACTGCTGAAATAACACAAACTCAATTACTACTTGTTGAACTCAAGCTTCCATTATAAAGGAAACCTATCCTATGGTGCGACAACTTAAGTGCCAAGGCATTAGCCTCTAATCTAGTTATGCACACATGTTGAAAACACATTGAAATCGATGTCCATTACATTAGAGACTAAGTGCTACAAAATAAAATTGTTGTAGCACATGTTCCTACATCAGATCAAATCACTGATTGCCTCACCAAACCATTGAGCCATACACGATTCAATTAACTCAAAGACAAGATTCCTTCACCATCAATTTGAAGGGGGAGTTAGACATAATTCTTTTATACTTGGATCCTATCATAATGAAATTGATTGTATTTTATTATAATTAACAAGTCATTATTAGCCTAACATTAATAGTTTCTATGTTGGGATATAACCATTGTTATTAGCTTGATTCTTGGATCTTGTTGACCAAGCCATCATTGTATATATGTGCACATGTCCATCATATTATACAATAAAATCAATATGCAATTACAAAGTTTTCTATCTTAGTGGAGAGTTATGTCATTTTTTTGCCGACAGATCTAGAAGTAAATAAAAATAATTAGAAGAAATTAGTGTCACAACCATAATGAGAAAATAATAAAAAGTAGATAGAAATAAAAATTGAATACCGTAAAAACACAAAGATAGAAGAAAAAGAACCTTAGATGATTCTTAATCTCATTCAGTAAAAATGATGGGTCAATATTCCTAAAATAACAAATTTATGCAAAATAAATCAGAAATAAATAAAAAAATGTTTAAAAACATCCATTAATAAAGGAAGGAAACAATAGTATTTTCAAGGAAAGCTAATGTTGATGAGAATCCATGTCAAAATTTTATCAAACACATGACGTGCATATAGAAAACTGAAATATAGACATGTATGTATCAACATGAAATTAAAAGAAAAGGGCTAAGAAAAACTTCACTTGATCGGATCCGGATTGCATAATCTTGTCCAAAACCTTCAAACCCTAAACGATCTTGAAGGAAAACCCCAACTCGGTTTTCTGATTTGAAACACTCAAAGATCTCAACCTAATTTACAGTACAATTAACCTAAATTGGACATTATCAACCCTAATTTTAGATGGAACCCAATCAAAAAATGATTATGTGTAGTTTGATTGTGTGTATCCATAGAATAAGGTTGAAGATGATGAGAATGCTTTGAAATATTGGTTTCATATAAGTTTTACTCTATAGAAACCTTACTAGAAAATGATGCATGTATCAAGTATATATATGTAAAGTATGAAGCAAAAGGAATGAAAAAGGAATAGAAAATAATGCAAATTTTCAAGATTTTTAATGTATGTGCCGACCTGTAGAAGCAATGTGTCGACCTTGACAGGTTATATGTTGACCTGTAAAGGCGACACATCTAATAGAGCGTACATTCTTTAAAATTGTAGCACATGAGTTGACCTATAAAGCGTATGTGTCGACCTGTAGACAAAATTTTCTTCTATAGGTCGACCTATAATTTGTATGTGTCGACCTGTAATTTTTTTTCCACATAAACATGAGTTTTTGATGCATAAAAACTTTTCTTGATGCATGGATCTTTTCTAAAACTTTTTTAAACATGTTGTCATGCTTCCTATTGCTAAAATGCACAACTAGACTCAAATGATATCGTCCAATGTACATAAACACTAAAGTATCCTAGTTTTGACATCATACAAAATACATCTAACGAAAAGTTGCACTCACAGAAATCAAAACACACACATTTGAGGACTTTTTAGGTTGTAACTTAGCTTATGTTCGGGTAGGATATTTTTGGGAAAATAGGTTTAAACTTTTGGAGTTAGGTGCCTAGTTCTCTTTCTATCATCATACCCCTTTGTTCCTTTTTGATGGTACTAGCGATTTTTCGATTGTGGTCCTTATTATGCTTAACATTATTTTTTTTAACCTTTTTTTTAAGAAGTGTCTTTTTCCACTTCATGTTTTCTCATAATTTTTGGAATTTTGGCCAATTTTCTCTAGTACCCCAATCCCAAACTTAAAACTTTGCTCACTTTCAAGAGCAACCCCAAACTTAATATTTTTCATACCACTTAAGAACTAAATTTTTTAACCTAACTCCAACGAGGGGATGGAAAGATAAGATTTTTCAAGTCATGCGGCTAAAAAATAAGGCTAAGTCACTGAAAGAAAGAATAAACTCAAAGTGGTTAGCAAAGAATATACCTATTACTACATGGTGGTTTAAAAAAGGCTCAAAGTTATAAAAAAACTGCCTCAGTATGTGTTAATCAATCAGGACAAATTTAATCGAAAATAGTTCAAACTAGATAAAATAATAATGCATGAATGCACTCAATAAGAAAGAATAGTGAACAATGAAATTTATTTGGCTAAAACCTTACTAGTTGTGGTATCTGAAGGTTGAGTACACGCCATTTGATTCTTTTCTCATCCTTTGCATTCAAATTCTAAGTTGCTTTCCCGATGATCAAGTTCCTTTTGGATCATTTGTTCAATGCTAAAGTGATAAACTTGCAAATCTAAAAAAACACAGTTAGAACTCGTTCATTAAAGACATTTGAATGAATAATACAAAAGGGGGAAGAGCACTTATAATGGATATTACTCTTCTCTAGGTTACCTTTGAAAATAAAAATAAAACCTCCTAAAAATTAAAAATAAACTACATGTCTTTTCATATGTCATTATTCCGGAAAAGATCAGGCATATCATTGATTGTGTTGTTGAAGTCATTATTCTGCCTCGTCCATTTTGTGCACATATGGTCTCTCCTCCTTGCTTGCTCTTGCTCTTGGTAGGTTAAGTACTTCTCCATCTCTTTAGCTGTTACTAACCGGGCTCTTAAGCTCTGATCCGACATCTGATCTTCTTGCTGGTTATAGAAGTCTCAAAACACAGGATCAAATCTCGGAGGTTCAACATACAAAGTGGGTGAAACTTCTGTTATCCACCTTGTAACCCCCACTGCGTTAGCTTCCATTCTTATTTGAAACTCTAAAGCTTGTTGACCTTGCATTTATTGTGGTTGTTGTTGTACTTGTGGTTGGTATAATCCTTTAGCATTTCCAGCTTGATTATCTTCTTGATCATTTTGAGTAACTTCTAATTGATGCATGTTTTACAGCCTCCTTATAGTCAAAACGTTGAGAGGTGCTTTCAGGATGATCATCTCATCGTCGCGGTAAACTAGCACACTTGCATAATTCATTTATAACACAAAAACTTCCCACAAGCATTTTGTGCAACGTTGGCCATATATTTGATATTTTCAGCAATTAAATGCCCCAAGTTAATAGATTCCCCCCTTAAAAGAGCTAAAAGACCTAAACACCTTTTCACAATGACTTGTGATTAGTTAGACGCAAATTCTAAAGATTGAACAAAAAATGAGGCCCAAGCCCTCATAATTTGGCGGAATTAAGAGGTTTTGAGACGTAGAGTTAAGCCATGCTCTACCACCTATTCTTCCCCTGGCATACAAAAGGTATCTAACATTACCTGGGCTATTTCCTCGTTTTTAGCTTTGTGCTCATGTCTATAGTTCATAAGAGCACACATAGAAGGAGGTTGCAAATTAGAAAAGAGAATTTATAGCAGAAGGAGAATAGTCCATATACTTACCTCACACATAAGAGGTGTAAATGCTTACCTCGCCAAATGGTGCGTTTGCATAAAATTCCATGCCAATGTTCTTATTTGTTTCATGAATCAGATTGTTGAAACTTGCCAAACGCCTTTGTTGCACATCTTCCCCCACTTCTCCAAAACCTTGCAAATCATCCAAAGCGAATACTCTCTCCTTCACAATGTGGTAATCCACTAATTTGAGATATTTTTCAGCATGAGACTTAGAGATAAATTTGAGATCGGGGAAGGTAGGAGCGTTAGGATTGGGAGCAGCCCTTGAGGATGAACCTCTTGTCAATCGTCCTCTCTTGGAAGCCAATCTTACCTATAACAATAACACAAAACAACACTGCACAGAGAAAAAGAAAAAAATTACATAGAGATTGCTCAGATGAATATGTGAAAAGCAGAAGGAGTGGAGAAGATTTATGGAAAAGTGATTTAGAAATCACTATTTATAGGCAAACTAGCCATTGCCCATTGCGCGCATGATACATCCATCGTGCGTGATGGCATTGATCACCTTCAACGTCTCTCTCTAACGTTCATATTACGCGCGTCATGCCCTCATTATGCACACAATGTTAACAATACTCAGATTCTCCCGAACGTCTCTATCACGCGCGTTATGCACATATCGCATGCACGATGGAGTCCTATCACGTGGTGATAGCCTACGTGATTATTCTAGGGGCTCAAGCTTTTTCTTTTCTCCTTTTTCTCCTTTTCTTCTCCTTTTCTTTTTCTTTCTTCTCTTCTTTTTCTTGTTTTCTCTTTTAGAAAAATAATAAACAAATTGACATGTTTAAAGATTGAAATTCAACGTAAAATAAATTAAAGTCTGATCGGTGGGTTGCCTCCCATCAAGCGCTTCTTTTCCGTCATTAGCTTGATGGTTCATGCCTAAGGCACGTTAGGCGCAAGGGATACCCTAACGCCGGTCAATTTTCTTGTTTACTTTCCTTTGTCTACCTTACTACCTTTTCCGTCCAGGTGGTAGCAAGTATCCAAGTCCCCCACATACGGTGTCCAGTCACACGCCTTGAAAACTACTTTTTATTTATTGAACTTCAAGACAAGTTCACCCATTTCTACATCTATCTTTTCTTTCCTGGTTTCCAAGAATGGGCGTCCGAGAATAATAGACCCTCCTGAATCTCCTTTTGTATCAAGTACCACAAAATCCGCAGGAAACACTAAACTGTCGACATGTACTAACATGTATGATAAGATACCAAGCGATTGAGTAACATATGAATCAGCTAAAGTTTGAGTCATGTTACTCGGCGTGATCTTACCCACTTTTAATTCTTTAAACTTTTTCAGTGGCATGATATTTATACTAGATCCTAAGTTACATAAAGCATGTGGGATCTTTACTCCACCAATATTACAAGAAATAGTAAACTTACCTGGGTCTTTTAGCTTTGGTGGCAACGTCTGAGGCATTTCCATATCCTTATTTTTAGTCATGTTTACATGTTCCTTGACCACTTTCTCTTTCGTCCCCTTTAATAATACCTTCATAGATTTATCAAACTTAGGCATTAGTTCTAAAATCTCCTGAAACAAAATACCTACCTGAAGTGTAGTCAACATCTCCTTGAACTTTGTAAACATCCCTGCTTCATTATCCTGAACCATTTTCTTCTTAATTATGGGATATAATGGTTTTATGTAATCCGGTAGTTCTGGATTTGGATAATTCAGGATCTGCTTCTTTGTTCTTCTCCAAGGGGAGTTTTTATCTATTATTTGCTCGATGGTGACTTCTATTTCCTCTTGGTCACCCTGATTGTTACTCTCCTATTTTTCCATCCTCATTTCTCCTTTCTCAATCACATCCTCTTCAACTATTTCATCTTCAACCTTTTTGGTGATAACCTTAAAACCTGTTTCTACAACCTTGCAAGATTGTTCTTAGGATTATCTACAATATTACCTGTATATTCTCCACTTAAGCTAGGTAAAACAATTATTTCATCTTCCACGTGTCGTAGTTCTACTAAGATTCTTTGAGCTATAGTTGCTTCTCTAACTGCTATCCTGATAACACGTGCAATTCATTCGGTTTCTAGATCAAACAACATCAATGTCGATTCTGAGATACACATACACAAATAGAAAATACCTCAGTAGCACTATGATTAACTAGGAAATAAAATAAAATAATCAAAAACTAAAATTAAATGTTGCACAACTGTTGCCTTGTTGAAATATCAGCAGTCCCCGACATCGACGCTAAAAACTTGATGACTTCTCGACAAGTGTACCGATAGTATCACAATAATAAAACATCGAATCCACAGGGACAACTTTTTAACAAGACAAAAAATGTTCAATGCATAGAAAATATCATTACTTATTGTTGATGTATAGAATCCACTATTTATATATTGTTGATGTTTGGTTCCAAATTTCAAAGCGAAAATAATAAATATTATAAACATAATTATAAAAGCGGTCAGGTTGTGTATAGAATCCACTATTTATATATTGTTGATGTTTGGTTCCTTACATAAATAATATCATTACTATAATCCCATGGCGAATTAAAAAAACCACTATAACCAATCCTTTGTGATTTAGCTCCCTAATCACTACTCGGAGCTTCCTATCCCTAGTCCACTAGTGTAAGCAGGATCAGACGATGCAACATAATCAAGCTCCTAAGTCACGTTTCCACCAACTGGTCCTTCCCAAACTACCTTCACCAAGGTAATCTCCTTACCTCACAACTGCTTCACTTCCCGATCCTCTATCTGCATGGGTGATGTCTCAACAGTCAGGTTATCTCTCACCTACACATTATCCACGTGGATGATATGAGACAGATCCGGAATGTATCTCCTAAACTGAGACACATGAAATGCATCATGAAGATATGCAAGCGACGATGGCAAATTAATTTGATAGGCCACTTCTCCTTTCTTATGCAAAATATCGTACGAATCAATGAAACACGGCGTGAGCTTTCGAGACTTCAAAGCTTTACCAACACCAGTTACCAGAGTAACTCTAACAAAAACATGATCTCCCTCTTGTAACTCAAGTGCTTTACTCCTCTTTATATGGTAACTCTTCTAGAGACTCTAAGAAGCTCTCATATTCTTCTGAATCACTTTGATCTTCTTAGCCGTCTGTTGGATAATCTCAAGTTCAATCATAACACTCTCTCCCGACTCATACCAACACAAAGGTGTTCTAAATCTTCTACCATATAACACTTCAAACGGTGCCATTCGGATACTCGAATGGGAACTATTATTGTATGTAAACTATATCAACGATAGAAATCCATCCCAAGCACTGATAACATAGAAACACACCGCATATTTGGCTCTATTTGCACGTGTTTTATTGTCGTTTTGTTTTGATTTCTAGTATTATGTTGGTATTTTTTCTGGATTTAAGGTACTTAACCATGTGAGAGCCATACGTTAAGAAACGAGGAAAATTAGATGAAAAATAGAGAAAAATGCATGTTTTGCACTCACGGCGACCGGTATGGTGTTCACCATGGAGATAGCCATGATATGGCTGACGTGTCCCATGATCCAACGATCATAAAGACCAAGTCTCCGACGTTTTGATAAGGTGGCATTTTCCACAGGAGGTATGGCGGTCGCCATCCCCTTTAAAAGCGAAGTTGTCAAACCAGTTGAAGCATTCTTCCCCACTTCCCCCTTTTCTCTCTCACACAAATCCAACAACTATGAATTGGTTTCCAGGGATTTGTAACACTATAAATAATGGTTGAAACTCACTTTTGATATCATCCAAGCTTAGTACAACTGAAGCCATATATTTATATTTATGAGAGCTTTAATTCTTCACATCGGAGGATTATTGCATTGCAGTTGTTATTAGGTTTGAAGGACTTTATTTTGGAGCACTTTTATTTTAATCTTGCCAGCATTTACTTTTCCGTTCAAGTTTTCCTTTAATTTATTCCTGTATCAGATTCAAAACTCCGTTTGGAGCAAGTTCTTCTTCTTATTATCATTATTATTTATTTCTTTTGTTTATTTACTTATTATTATCAATATTATTTATTTCTTTTGTTTATTTACTTTGTATGCTTGTTATTTTCTTGCCTTACTTTAATTTTGAATTTTAATTTGTTCCATTGCATGTTTGTAGTTTTAATTGAATCGCCTGTATGTTTAATTCTATTTTTCAATCCCTTGATTTATTGTTTACTATGACCATGTCCAACTAATCTACTAGTGTTGGAATGTGAGGACCGTAGATTTGACGGTACTCAGTCTGTTATTTCTTTAGGCTTACTATCAGGGTTGTTTTGGTTTTTATCTCAATTTTTCGGAAATTAAATTGGTCAGGTTACTACGAGAGTAGATTCGTAGATACGCTGCATAAGATTAAAAGCAGTTAGGTACCTAAGGTAAAATTATTAAGTTTTTGATTAATAAACACCGTGAGAGAACTAGAATTTGATATTTCTAGAAAGTGATTTTAAAACTATTTTCAGACTCCTTTATAAGTTTAGAATCCGGTTATCCGAGAGAAAGCCGAGAGCCCTTTAAAGTTAAATTTTCCAACCATAACCACTTTTTAACTAAGTAACATAATCTAATTTCTAAAATAGGTGGTCACTACTTTAATACAACACACACCGGGCACGTGAGAGAGGACGATATAATTTAGAGAGTAAAACCTGGTTCCGAATATGCTAGAGCGACAATTCCTTTTCAATTAATTCTTTTTCAAGGAAGAAAACATTTCCCCATAAGTAGTTATACTTAGGAATCATAAGAGTACTATTGATCGATGAAAGCCACATTCTGGTATTATATTTCTGAATTCATTCAAGTTTATTATTTTCACTTTGTTGTTCTTATTCTAACTCTTTGATAGATTGACCATTAGGTTTCTGTGGGTTCGACAACCTTTTATATTACTCTGATACACTCCGTATACTTGCGGAAAACACACATCAATTTTTTGGCGCCATTTTCGGGGACCAATTACGTCAAATATCAAAACCCTGTTGTTACACCATCTAGATTAAGGCACCCTTTTCCCGGTCAATGCGAAGGACTCGTAATACCGGAACTTTAGAAGACCCAATAGCTGAACCAGAAAGATATGTACGTGCATAACTTTTTCTCCAACGAATCAAAAGAGAAATGGCATAAGATCAAAACCGTAGGCCACTCAAGGATTTTGCCTTACCATCTAATGAAGAACCTAATTCAAGTATTGTTAACCCTGCAATCACAACTAATAACTTTGAATTGAAACCCGCGTTATTACAAATCGTACAACAAAACCAGTTTGTTGGTGTCCCAACAGAGAACCCAAACCAGCACCTAAAAGTGTTCATTCAACTAGCTGACACACTAAAAACGAAAAACGCTGCTTCTGAGGCGATACATTTACGTTTATTCCCTTTTTCCCTCAGAGACAGAGTGCGACCATGGTTAGATTCCCTCCCATTCAATTCAATAACTACTTGGAATGATCTGAAGAAAGTATTACTCTCTAGATACTTTCCACCAAGCAAGACCACTGTTTTGTGAAACCAAATTACTAGATTCACACAACAAGATGGTGAATCTCTTTTCGACGCTTGGGAGAGATACAAAGAACTATTAAGAGCTTGTCCACACCACGTATTAGAATAATGGTTGATCATTCATACGTTCCACAACAAACTTCTCTACAACACAAGGATGACTATCGACGTTGCCGCTGGCGATGCATTAATGAACAAACCATATCCTGAGGCATGCACAATCATAGAAGACATGGCTCAAAACCATTACCAATGGGGTTCTGAAAGAGCACAAGTAGAGAAGCAAGAAACAAAATGAGGTATATACGAAGTTAGCAGCCTATACCATATGAATGCCAAGATGGACGTCCTAAACCAAAAGTTTGAAAACTTAGTCATAAACCCTACAGCTACCGTAGCTGCAATGCAACCCGGATGTGAAATCCGTGGAACCCCGAGACATATCATTGTCGAGTGCAGTCTTCTAGCTGAACCAAGCCCATATCAGGTCAACTATGCCCAAGGAAACCCTTATTCAAACACTTACAACCTTGGATGGAGGAATAATACAAACTTCTCTTACAAGAACAATAACTATACTTTTCCTCAAAATAATGCACTTCGGAGATCACCAGGTTTCCAAGCCTAAAGACCAACTCAGCCTATACAAGCTACTCCTAAGAAATCAAACCTTGAAAAGATCATGGAAAATTTCATTTCAGATTAGAATCAACATAATGAGGAATTTATGAATCAAAACATTCATATTAGTGGGCTGATTACACAATTAGGTAACAAAGTCGATTATGTGGTAACCCACAATAAGATGTTGGAAACCTAAATCTCTCAAGTAGCACAACAACAAGCTGCTTAGGCTACACCAGGAGGATCATTTTCTGGACAACCTCAACCTAACCATAAGGTCCATGCTAATGCTATTTCACTGCGAAGTAGAACTACATATAATGAGCCTGTAGATCCTAGGTTGAACAAAAAGCCAGAGCCACCGAGAGGAAACATTATGACTACACCAGAAAAACAAGCAGTAGAAAAACCTGTAGAACTAGTGAAACAAAGAGAAGAATAAGTTAAAGATAAAGAAGCATTGATGATAGCCAAGTCTATGTACCACCTCCTTCTTATAAACCCCAAATTCCATATCCGCGAAGACTTAAACAAACCAAACAAGACACCCAATATAAAAAGTTTGTGAAGGTAATTGAAAACGTTCACGTCTAAATACCTTTCACTGAGGTTATTACCCAAATGCCATCATATGCTAAATTCCTAAGAGACACTTTAACAAAAAAGCGCAAGCTTGACGATCCCAAACCTTTAGAATGCAACGCAGCTATTGAGAACAAATTAGCCAAGAAGGAGAAAGATCCCAAAAGTTTTTCTATACCATGTGTTCTAGGAAGACATGTTATTGATAAAACACTACTGGATTTAGGTGCAATTGTAAGTTTGATGCCTTTAGCTATCTGCAATAGATTAAACCTAGGAGATATGCAGCCAACTAGGATGTCCCTTCAGCTGGTTGATTGATCTGTTAAGTACCCAATCAGTATATTAGAAGATATTCCAATTAGGATTGGTCAACTTTATATTCCGACCAAATTTGTCTTAATGGACATCAAAGAAGACAAAGATATCCCTATTCTTCTAGGTGACCTTTCTTATCAACTACTGGAGCGATAATAGATGTTAAAAGAGGAAAAATGACTTTCAAAGTAGGTGACGAGAAAGTCGAGTTTATCCTATCCAAATTTCTACAAGTGCATGCCATTGATGACTCATGTTGTGCCATCGACATTATTGATGAGTGTAACACCTCAAAATTTGCCCTCCTCTTCTTGGGACTAGTTTAGCACTTTGCATTTCATTTTTAGGGCATTAGGCATGGAATAGTGCATATCATGTGAAAATAAGAAAGTCATCCTCCAAAGTCTTTTCAGAAGATAAGAGGTTACATGATTCAAGCCTGAAGGTCTCTATAAATTGATGATCAACCATCTGAGGGTTTGCACTTCAATTAGGGTTTTCTGATCCTTCAAAGGTTTTGAGCATTATCTTGTTTACAAGGATATTTTACCATCATCATGGTTATGTCATCATCCAGGATTTCATTGTTCATGCTCAGGTTCCTCTGGATTAGGGTTTTGACCTCTGGTCGACCCTAATCAATGCCATTCTTTCAAACAGGGTTTCTCCAGGAGATGAGGTAGTTGCTGATGATGAAGATCACATGGTTATCATAATGAGTTTATATGAGATAGGGTTTCATTTCTGAGCCATTTCCCCAAGTGGTAGAGGCTCAAGCTGATCAGGGCATTGCAAGGTCATCTGAGGACCAAGAAGTCAATTGTGCAGTCAACTGAGGGCTTTGAGGTGGGGAAATGAGTTTCAACACCTCAATCATGTTCAAAAGAGGTTCATTTGTCATTTCAAACACCTATCTTGAAGATTTTGAAGTCAGACAAAAGTTTCCAAAAATGGAAAGTGACCTGTAATTTCAAGTTTCCAAAAATGGCAAGTTTTTTGGTTCACATTCTACTTGATTTTTCAACATCAAAGAAGCTTAAAATGGATTTTTGGTAAACATGAAAGTTGAAGATCTTTCTCTCCTTTTTTCAAAAAGTCCAATTTCATGATCATCTGATGAATGGTTGAGAAGTTATGGCCAAGTGATCACAAAGTGTACATGGAAGTTCAACATGACATAACTTTTGATCCAAAACTTCAAATTGGTCCACTCTTTTTGCAAAATGCTTGTATTGACCAATACTTTCCAAATCAAGCCTTGCCTTGCATGAAAGAAGATTACATGACCACTTGTTCATTCATGTTCATTTTGGAGGGAAATTTAGCAATTCAAATTTGGTTCAAGATGCAAGCAATTTAACCATTCCATGTTGATTATTGGATGTTTTTAAGTGAAATTGGACCCTTGCATGGCACTGTTCACGTGCACATGACCACATGATGTCACACTTTGCATTTTTTGCAAATACTCCATATTTCACTAATCCTAATTAACCATTGCCTAATTGTGATTACAGCATCATTAGTGGATGGTATATAAGCCTAATCGTAACAGAATTTGCTCATAACAACAATTCTAGATCTGAAAATTTCCATTCCCTCCATTTTTTTCTCTCACTTCAAATTTCAAATTTCTTCACACAAACCTTGATTCTCTTTGCATATTCTTACTCCTTGTGGAATTCTGAGCAAGGATCAACCATTATTCGTGGCAATTGAGCTGGTTTTGAAGCTATTCAAGTGCATGGACATGGTGATGGAAATTAAAAATTGAGCAAGATCCAAGTGCTTTCAACCATTAATTCTTATTCAAAGCTTCAAATCAAGGTTGGGAGGTTGATCTGGAGCTGGAGGAGGCTTGAGGACACGATTTCCATCACTGCCATTTCAAGTAGGTGCAATTTTCGTCCTCACCATTTGCTATTTGATGTACATGATTATATAGATCGTGTTGTGCTGGTGATGCTGATAGCTTTAGAATTTGATTTGGTTAAGTATTGCTCAAGATATGTTGAATTAAAGTTTTGCACATGAAACTTCTTTGCTTCGATCTGGAAATGTTAGGGAGTTTTAAGCCAAATGAACATGATATTCGTGATCTACACTGAAAGACCTTTCCAATGATGTATGATATGATGAATTCTGGAAATTTCGCATGAGGCTCCACCGGAATTCAACCGGAGAAGACGGTGGAAACCACCATCCGCCGCCTCTGTAATTTGTACCTAGGGTTTAGTCCAAACGCTGCGTTTTGAAGGCGCTCATTGACATAGCTTACCTGCGTTCGATCCTGGCATGCGTACTGCTTTGGATTTATTTTTTCTTGAGCGCGTCTGTGAACTGTCCAAACCTGAGTTCGAGCCTTGGCATTTACATGTTTCAGCATTTATTTTTTGAGCGCTCTTTTGGACCATTGGCGCGTGTGTTCGAATCCTGTTGATGTGCATTTTGCTGATTTCCATTTAAATTATCATGTTCCCTCCATTATTCCATGTATATTTCACATTATTTTCATTCAACTTTCAAAAATCATAACAAATAGAAAAATGCTTCAATTGATCCAAACTTTTTGTCACATTTTTGTTTTGATGTCTAGTATTTTTTAACATTAATTTCATGAATTGTGTGATTCTGGATTTTTATTTGTGGTTTTTTGATTGCACATGATGCCATGTTGATATGTTGCATTCATTTGATTGTAAAATGCTCATGGTTTATCCAATTGACTTGAAATTTGACATGCTTGACCCTAACATGTGGCTTGATTTTTGAGAATTGGTTTGGCATTTTTATCATGTTCTACCACTGTTTTGGACACATGAACATGTAGTGTGACAATTTGTGTCACAATTTTTATGTTGCATTTGTGCATTTTCATTCATGTACCATCTGAGCTTTTCTGAATATAATTTTTGGTATGATGCTTGTTCATTACATGAAGTGCTTGGATAAAAAAATTTCATGAGCATTGGATACATTTCTGTTTTAATTTGGATTTTATGATTCGATTGTCCATTTGGTGCTCATTTGTTGGTCTTTGTTTTACATGAATCATTTGATGGCTTTGCTTTATGATTTGGCTTTGGTACTTTTGAGGACTCTTTCTTGTTTGATTGAATATGCTTCATGTGAAATATTGACTTCTGTTTTGGTCATTTGACTTGCTTTTGAACCTAGTCTTGGAACTAGTTGTTTGTATGCATACTAACATTGATTTATGTTTCAGGTTTGAGCATATGGCACTAATGGTTGGTTTTCTCATTATTTGAGATGCAAGTTGCTTTTGACTACTAACTATTGTTGTGTTGTAGGTTCATTGATATGATGAACTCCCTTGAGTGCTTGCATTTGTGACTTGCATTGTGTAGATATTGGAAAGTCCTACTATTGTCTGTTGGTTTTCTGAATACAATACTAACTGTTTGGCTTTTTGTACAGGTACATTAGTCGCTTTTAGCTCTTGCTTGAGCTTTGCTTTGGAGTGTGGTTGATACACCACTGAGGTAGTTTAGCCTTCTCACTCCATGTAGTCTGGAAGCCCTGTCACTTTTTTGGCAGGCGTTTGGCTGAAGTCCTCCTTAAGAGGCAATGATTGTGATTGTTTATATTTGTGCCAAAGACCTCCAAGTGAGGCATGTTACTTGTTAAGTCCTCCCAAGTGAAGAGGCAATTGACAGATAGAAGGGACTAGCAGCCAGTCCCCTATTATTCAGTGAGTCGTTCATTATGCTCGCACTACGTGCTGATGCTCTTGAACCTAACCCAAGATCTCTGTATAGAGTCAGTCAAGTGGAATAGGGTCCCTCTTTCTAGACCCCCGCACTTTCTTTGATTTGAGCTCACCCAGGCCAGGGTTAAGAGCATGAGGTCTAATCCTCATTTCCATATTTGATCAGCTTCACCCTGACGGTCAATGTCAGTGGTTAAGAGCTTCAGCACACCCCTACAGTTTTGGCTTGTTTGTCGAGGTTGATATGACCCCTCTTGACTAAAGCCCAACCATTTGTCTGAGCCTCTTGTTTGTATATAGAGTGTGATGCTTGATCATTTGTGATTGGTGTTTACTTGCTATTTGAACTGGCTTGCTTCCTGTGTGAGTTAGATGCATGATTAGAGATCTCAACCTAGGGATATTGTTTGCATGACAACTTTTAGGCTCGAGTTAGTCTCCCTTTTAGTTTGTTTGCTTCCCTGGTCTCTGGTTAGGAGAGAGTTTCTCCCCTGTTAAGGGGAACTACGTCGCCCTGATTCTCATACTAGATGAGATACGTAGGTAGGAGATCATGCGAGATCTCTCCGGGCAGCCTTTTTCTTTTTCAACCTTTTCTCTTTTGTGTGTGTTTTGTGTGACAACTATTAGGCTCGAGTTCTAGACTCCCTATTAGCTTGTTGATCTGATAACCTTTTGTTTTGGTGTTTGCTGGTTAGCATGTGCTTGTTTGGAGTCAGATATAAGTCCATGGATTGGCATTCTGTTTCCTTTTGAGTGTTTCTTTTGACGTCTCAGTGTCTCCTTTCGGTGTTTTGTTTCGGCGTGCGTTAGCCGAACTACGAGTGTTCTGATTCTTCTCTGGATAGAGAAGATACGTAGGCATAGGATGCGATATCCTAGCGAGCATGTTTCCCATTCCCCCGAACTACGTTGACTCTGATGTTTGTTTCTGACAAACTACGTAGGCCCAGGATGCGATAGCCTGCCGAGTCCACTTCCTCCATTTTCCTTCCCCTGTTTTATTACTCCAGCATGTGTGCATTCTCTTTGAGCAGTTTGTTAGCAACCTTATTCTATTCTTTTGAGCGTGGATCCTGTCGAGTAAGACGGACGTGAGGGGTGCTAATACCTTCCCCTTGCGTAACCGACTCCCGTACCTTGCAATCTCTGGTCGTAAGACCGTTCCTTTCCCTTTCTTAGGTTAGTCCTGCGCTTCCTTTCCGTCATAGGATGAATAGCGTTGGTGGCGGCTCTGTAAACATGTTTTTTTTTGCTGGTTGTTTTTTGCGTTGCGACTATGAGTGCATAAGTGAGTTGGATAAGGAAACACCTACTGAAACAATAAAACTTCCCTCAACACCCATAATGGAAGATGATGGATTTAAATCAATGACACCATATGTGGATGACAATCTTTACGAATGCCTAACACTCACCCAGACCATATGCCCGATCATAAGAAACCTTCGATAGAGCTCAAGGAATTACCAAAGAATCTGATATATGAGTTTCTTAATAAGTGTCATACCCCAATTATGTCTGGGCACTTCAAATTTTCATAAATCCAATTTCATTTTTTTATTTGCATCATATGCACAACATGACATGCATTTCATCATAAATAATACCTAAAATATCAATCGGAATAAATATATTGAGAATACAGACTAGTCGGTTAAATAATTTCTCAAGAACATGCAAAACCAACGGGTAAAAAGTTTCAAAATTAAAATTGCAGACGCCAGTGTTATTAACCCGCGGTTCACGTAGTTTAACCTAGTGTGCTCATTATTTTTTCAAACGACTATTTCAATTGCATTTTGACCAGTCTGAGCCTTTTAACCGGTGAAAATTTATTTCAAAATTTAAAGAAACGCTGTATCTTTTCAATAAGTATATTTCGTGCTGATAATTTTAGTGCGTCCGATTTAATTTTTTGAGCATCTTTATGCCCTACTTTTATTTATAACTAATTATTTTATTTTTATCTATGTGTCAAAATAATAGAGTTTTTGGTTATTTTATTGATATTTATTTGTTTGTTTTACTTAATTATAAAGAAAACATTTTTTTTAATTTTTTAATAATAGTAAAAATGTTAATCAATCCAAAATCCACAAAATAGGAAATATCTTGTTTCTCCTCTTAATAAATGGATGACAACTAGCGGTGACAGCTAGTACTCCATATACTTCCACTACCAACGGTAATAAAGAAAAAAACAAAAAAAGAAAAGGGAAAGGGAGGAGATTGCTCACTGCCAATAAGTTGGCACCATGAGAACACTCTCTCTCACCACTCATAAAGCTCTCACACACGTTAAGAAGAAAAAAATCGAAAACGGACACACCTTCACTGTTCACCATCTCCGCTTCCGTCACCTTCTCCCACGATACACCTCAATAATCACTCTCTCAAACTCTCCAAAAATCTTCTCTCTCTCCAAATAAAAAAAACAAAAAAAGAGAAAAGGAGACCTTTTCTTCTTTCCCGGGCTAATCAACGAACTCCCTTCGCCGGCAACCAAACCCTTCACCGGCGACTCCAACCTCCAACAACCTCAACCTGCCACACATCCGTCGTGGAACACCACCGTTCACCGTCTCCATCTCCGTCAACATACATTTCCTCCGGTAACCATCAAAACGCCAAACCCTTCAAATCCCGCCGTCAACCACAAAATCACGAAATCCACTGTCATCTTTCATCTTTCCGCATATCGCCCAACGCGACAATCTCACCCTCTTCACCTTTGAACCTAACAACTGACGACGCCGTCCACGCCGCTTCTCCGCCTCCACTCCGACTGCCTTCTCCTTTCACCTCCACCTTCAACTGCTGCTTCATCCGCCAAAATTCTCCACCGAAACATAACCGAAAACCTCTCTCCATCATAACCACTCAAATCTGCTTCTCCGCCGTGTCACAACCTGAAAAATGGAATGCGAAAAAAAACAACCGGCGAAGAAAGACAGGAGAGTCGCCACCGTGCGTTATTTATCCCAAAGGAGGGAAATGAAACGCTCGAAGTAAACCTGGAAAAAGGAAAGGACAAGACAGAGCCTCGCAACCAAATCTTGGGTTCGGGAGTCGATTATGCGAAGGGAAGGTATTAGCACCCCTACGCGTCCGTAGTACTCTACGGGATCCACTTTTGTAGTTCTTGTCTAAAGGGTGTGGGTTTATCTAATGTGTTATTTACTAAAAAAAGGGGTCAAAAGAAAATGACTCGCACAGATGTCGCATCCACTACATACGTATCTCATCTGAATATGAGAATCAGAGTCTTCGTAGCTCGGCTACCTAGGGGTTAAGGGTAATTGTGCTCGCTAAGACATTGCGTCTTATGCCTACGTATCTCATCTGGAATGAGAATCAGAGTAAGCCGTAGTTCGGATAACTACGGGGTTATGGATTGGGTTTTGGACGAACGACGTTACTACGCAATCTACCGGATGCTAGACCTTTGGAGACTTACTCGCCTGTAGTAGAAGGAGTTAACGTGTTCTTAGGAGAAGAAAAATCAATGAGTTGGTAGGGTTAGGGATGCTCAGGCAAAAGGGAAATCCTAGACGAAGGAACCTGCATAAAGTAAACACACAAAACATTGCCTCCTATCGAGGTCTTCCAGCTAAGAAAGCGGTAAAAATACGGGAAAATGTAAAAGTACCACACGGATAAAGATCCGAAGTAACAGTAATTAACGGAACAAGGAAAGCCTAAGATCCTCCCAAGCTAACACCATCAAAGAAAGTGAGTCAGTACAGGTAATCGGAATGAAACCTCCAGGCGGTATCCCACAAATAAAGTTGAACACCAGGCAAACCATCTCTGCAAGAGTCATATGAGCCCTCACAAAACAAAACTCAACAAACAGGTTATAGAAACAAAATAGGGTAACCAAGAGTTGCCCCCAAATCAAAATGTAACCACATGAATCATGCCATTAAAATTCACAAAAAGCTCACAAAAAGCAACCAAGGGTAGGAGGTCTAAACCTCTTGTCAAACACATGCATCAAAAGGGTATCAAATTCACCCGTAATACCTCATACACTTAGAGCATTCAAATTAAAGGCATAAAAATGATGGATATAGGGCAAACCTGATTGGAGAGATCGGTTGAAATCAAATGGCACGGCTGGATTTGCAAACCAATGTTAGGGTATGCTTGAGCTGAAAGTGTGTGAGTCAGAATGAACCTTTCAGAGTTGCCTAGAGGTTGCTGCAGATTAATTCTCACTCTCTCTGTCTAGGTTTCTCTCCAGGTTTTGTCCAGGGTTTTGTTCCAAGGAAACCTCAGAGTGTTTTTGCTTCTCTTCCTTTTTCTGTCTGTTCTCCCTCTTTTATAACCTGATTTTCATGGCTTTGTGGGCTCAAATGAGAGAGGTCCAAGTCCAAGATTTTTCTATTATATTTTATTTATTTATTTATTTATTTTATTTATTTAATTTTTTTTTTCAAAACACGTGGGCTTCGCCTAGCGAGCATGACAGCTCATGAACAAACCTTTGCTCCTTCAAGATTAACGTTTTGACTGACGAATAGACCCCTGTTGGAAGTAACTCAAGTATTTCCCTTGTGTTGATTGATCATCTAAATAGAAACCACAAAGTGTCCTGGATGATGTTCAAGCTTCTTGGAGCTAATCCCGATTGACATGATGAAATGCAATGTATCTAATGTTAAATGACCTAAAAATGAATGCGTGAATAAGGAGGGCAAATTTTGGGGTGTTACAGCTGCCCCTATTCAGTCATCAGCTAACCCGAGTAAGATGAAAGCGAACAGCTTATCAGACAAACAAGGTGAGCTGTGATTGAATACCAAAGACAGACCAAAAATTTACGCTCCGAGAACACCACAAAAATGCTGAAATGCACCACACTGTTTATTTCTCTTCCGATCCTCTGGCTGAATTTGAATCATTCTTCTGACTTAATTTGGAGTTTCGATCCTCTGGCTGAATCTATACTCAATTTAGTCCTCTGGTTGGATGTTAGTTTTGATCCTCGGGCTGGATACGGTTTCAATCTTCTGGCTAGATCTTCTTCGATCTTCTGGCTAGATCTTCTTCGATCTTCTGGCGAGATCTCCTTTGTTTCGATTCTCTGGCTGAATCTATTTTCTTTGATTCTCTGGCTGAATCTACTTCGATCTTCTGGCTAGAACTGAATTGTTTCGATTCTCTGGCTGAATCTATTTCCGGTCTTCGGGCTAGACTTGACTTTGATCTTCTGGCTAGATCTGGATTGATTTGATTATAAATTCCCATCATCAGGATCTCGCATCTGAGGTATGCGCTGGTTGACTCTCTTTCGAAATCTACGCCCAATATTCATGTTAGATATGCAACATCGAGAATATCCCACTTTTGGGCTTCGTACATATTCTTCAGGCTAGAACATGCTGTAACGACCCTTCAATTAGACTTTTGTTTTTAAATTGCGATTCGCGGACTGGATCCTCTTGTAAATTGATTTTCTGTTGAACTGTCAATCTACTCCTCTAGCTGGTTTGCTGGGGAAATAACGCTTGTAGGCGATTCTCTGGCTGAATCTTCAAATTGAACCTCAGGCTGACTCTTGGGGAAAACGATTCTCAGGCTGAATCTTCAAAAATGACCCTCAGGCTGGATCACTGGAAAACGATTCTCAGGCTGAATCTTCAAAATGACCCTCAGGCTGGTGCACTCACACTTGATCCTCTGGCTGGATCTCATGACTTTGGTTGTAAAGTAATTCTTCAGTCTGCTTTGAAGAACCTGTTTATTCGCTTATGTGTATGTTTGATATGCATGTAAATGCAAATGCAAATGTTATGCATGGTGAAAAGAAAAAAAGAAATCTTGTTGGGGAAGCAACTCTGGTAGGGAGCGGATTGCTGTATCAATCCTTGAATGCTCTGTGGGGAACGATCCGTCTGCCGGGACCGGGGAGCCACCGAAAATAAATCGGCCTTTTTTGAAAAGTTGACCTTGCTGGGGAAGTATCAACTATGGAAACTTTGCTTGGCGAGGCTCTGCGAGGAGAGTCTGTGAGGAAAGCACTTCCTGGGGAAATGTCGTAGGAATCGACCTTTGCTGGGGATATGAACTTGCTAATCGTCCTCAGGCTGGGGATTAAAACAAATCTGTTAAAAGATAATCTGCTGGGGACGAGATGAACACTGGGAACACCACCCTCTTGTCTGTTGGGTATGCGACTACTCCGCTGTTGCTGGGAAGATACAGTCTGGCACTGTCGACTCCATTGGGGATATACAGTCTGGATACTGTCAACTCTACTGGGGATATACAGTCTGGATACTGTCAACTCTACTGGGGAACCTGCTCTACAGAGGAGAGGCTTTGTCAACTGCTTGGGGGTGAGGATTCATGACTTGGCATCCGATTCCTTTGACCTATAACCAAAAAATACACGTATGCCCCGGGGAATTACTCGGTTTGAATTCACCGTCCGGGATTAAGCATATTCAAAGCAATTTTGACTGTTTTCCTGCGCAAGTCATCTGCAAAAGCCACCATTACATTCAGATGCAATATGTTTCCTCAAGAATTCAGACATCTTTTGCAAACAAACTGATAAATGAAAAGTAAAGAGGCTTTTTAACTGAATTATTCGACTTTTGTTGGTTGAAAAATTTGTGCCAGGAATAGGCGAGTACATCAGGAAGCTGATCCCTGGAAAGAGGCGATCGCTATAAATTGAACAAAAGAAACTATCCTGATGGCAATTTGGAAACGGGGTCCCACCGAGTTTCAACTCTGCTATGGCTCGTATGTCCTCAAGACGCTCTGCTCATCGTGCTTTCTAAAGTGGATGGTTAGACGATCTTTAACCTTCAAAGATTGCCAGAGTGAATGAAACGGTGATATAACACGGATGAACTCAGATCGCAGTTATTCGCTTATTCCCTAACTTTTGCGTGGACCGCCCTTTTGGGTTTTCAATCCACCGGGATACCCTTTTTTGCCTAAGCCGCCCTTTCGGGTTTTCAACTCACCGGGTGTACATTTTTTTTTGATTTTTATATCCCTAATTTTTGCCCGAACCTCTTCATTGTTTTTTTTTGGTTCGTCGGGATGCCCCTTTTTTGCCTGGACTATTCTTTTTACTGTCCAGCGGGTCTATTTTATGCGAAGTATTTTTTAACTGTGTCTGAGTTGACAGGGGACGGGAAGTCTTCGCCATCCATGGTTGTTAGCATCAGAGCTCCGCCAGAGAAAACTCTTTTAACCACGTATGGACCCTCGTTGTTCGGTGTCCATTTGCCCCTGTGATCTGTGTTGGGAGGAAGAATTCTTTTGAGTACCAATTCACCGACTCGATACTCCCGAGGGCGCACTTTCTGATCAAACGCTCTCTTCGTCCGTCTCTGATATAGCTGGCCATGGCATATAGCTTCTAGTCTCTTTTCCTCAACTAGGCTTAGCTGATTGTATCGAGAACGGACCCATTCTGCTTCGTCCGACTTCATTGTTGGTGCAGGGAAAAGTTATTCTGGCACAAAATGGCATATGAACCCCCTCCGGTGTGATCAACACTGCACCAACTCCGCGACCATTGACATTGACCGCCCCATCAAACATCATAATCCATTTGGATTCAGGGTCAGGCCCCTCCTCCGGGAGTGGTTCCTCGCAATCTTTCGATTTGAGAAACATGATGTCCTCATCAGGAAAGTCGAACCTCATAGGTTGGTAATCATCAATCGGTTGCGCGGCAAGATAGTCTGACAAGACACTTCCTTTGATGGCTTTTTGTGAAGTGTATTGGATGTCATACTCTGTCAGCATCATTTGCCACCTAGCAACCCTGCTGGCTTTTCAAAAATATACTTGACTTGATCCATCTTTGATATCAATAGAGTCGTATGAGTCAACATATACTGTCTTAGTCGGCGAGTAGCCCATGCCAAAGCGCGGCAAGTTTTCTCGAGCAGTGAGTATCTTTGTTCACAGTTGGTAAACGTTTTGCTAAGGTAGTATATTGCATGCTCTTTTCGACCTGACTCATCATGCTGACCGAGCACACAACCCATTGACCTTTCTAACACAGTCAAGTACATGATCAATGGTCTTTTCCTCTCGGCCTGTAGACTGGCCCCGATCTTGATCTCTTTCTTGTCGTCTTCGGTACCAATGTCGATGGTCTTAACCACCTCCTGATAAGGTGTGATAGCTCGGTCCTCCTGTTTCAACAACCTGGCTAACTCCTCAGGCAATTCACAATCTTCCTCAACCCCTTCTTCGACTTGATAGATAGGATTGTCGAAGTCATACTTGGCCATAGCAGTGTCGTTAGCAGTGAGATTCGGGTGATCAGTTTTACGAGGTGTTTTTTGAAAAGAAAAACGAAAAAGAAACATTAAAAAGAAACATTGCCGTTTTTGTAAAAGTAAAAATAATTGAAAGAAAGAGAACACAAAATTGTTTGCAAAAGCTGTCCTTTATTGATGATGAAAATAATTGCGAAATGTAACTAAATGGATGGCCCTACAGATGAGTCATTACACCTTGGTCAAAGTGTAAGACTTTGTTATGCATGTGATAAAAGGAAAACAATAAAAATTACTCCTTCAGTAGAGTAAACCGGACGACTTTTTCAGACGACCAACTGTCGAGCTTTTCTCCTGGGACACACGGGCGAATCCAGCTATCTAAGTCACAGTCACTGTCAGCCTTGTCTTCATCTGCAGCATTGACGGTGTGGGGAGAAACCAAACCCCCGCTGGAGAAAGTACCAGCTTCATTCTTCTGAGACTCCAGAGTAAACCCCAATCCAAACTTGTCTTCTTTGATGACTGACTCCACAAATTTTCCCCAGCCTTGGGCATTACCAACTTTAACTACTTCAACAACTTGCTTGTATGAAGAGATAGAAGTCCCGACCTTCTCAGACTCAGGTGAAAAGACAGCTTTGGGCACGACCTCACTGATGTTTATGGCTTCGAAGCCCTGACACAGCATCTCATGCATCTCGCCATCCATCTCCACATACTTAAATATAGACAGGTGGCTAACAAAAATATCCTCTTCACCACAGACAGCGACGACCTAACCTTCTAGTTCGTATTTGAGCTTCTGGTGGAGAGTAGAAGTAACAGCACCGACAACATGAATCCAGGGCCGACCTAGCAGACATCTATAGGCAGGCTGGATATCCATCACATAAAAGGTACTCTTGAATACCTGCGGTCCAATCTTAACTGGCAACTCAACTTCGCCACAAACAGCTCGCTTAGAGCCATCAAAAGCCCTTACAACTAAATTACTCGGTCTCAGGGTGGCGTCATCGCAATCAGACTTCGTTAAGGCTTGCTTTGGGAGAACATTTAGAGAAGAACCTGTATCAACCAAAACATGGGAAAGCACCGTCCCTTTGCATTCCATTGTGATATGCAAGGCTTTGTTGTGATTCCTGCCCTCAGATGTTAGGTCATAATCGGTGAAACCTAGCGCATGGCTAGTATGTACATTCGAAACTACCGACTCCAGCTGGTCAACAGTTATCTCTGGTGGAACATAGGCCATATTTAGTACTTTCAACAAGGCTGCTCTGTGTGCCTCATAGCACATCAATAGTGAGAGAATGGAGATCTTTGAGGGTGTCTGATTTAGCTGGTCGACTACCTTGTAGTCACTTTTCTTGATAATCCTCATAAACTCATCCACTTCCTTCTCGAATGCGGTCTTAGGAGGAGCTTCCTCAATAGTAACCTCTTTGGTGGATACCTGTTTTCCTTTAGCCTTGGCAGCTGCCTCAGCTTCAGCATTCGTGCGCAATGTTGATGGTGCAAATAGGCGTCCACTGCGAGTGAAGCCACCAATTCCTCCAACATTGTCTACAACGAAGCTACCAATGTCAATGTCTTCTTCGTTAACTTTCTGCCCCTGGCAGTAGATATCAGCCCCATAGTGCCACGGGATAACATTGTCTTTCTCATACGGAACAGGTCCTGGTACCGTGATGGTGACCGGACCAATCACAGTCGGTTGAGGGTTGTCAGAGAAAATTGGTGATGGACTTTCTGGGAAATATATTGTTGTCGGAGCGGGTCTCTCGGGAACATATATTTCTTCAGGAGTGAAATAAAATGTTACTGTCGACACATCATTCTTCACTGGACGAGTCTGATCGAACTAAAGACAACCTTCATCTATCAGTTGCTGAATACCCCTTCTCAAACTATCACATCCGTTCTCGGCGTCTTGACAATTTCTGCACTCTTCCCCACAACCCGGGAAAATCCGTCCTTTCAAGAGCCGGTCTTTGACCACCGATAGTGAAGTCTTCACTTTAGTCACATCAGAAACCAAATTCAAAGTTTCCCCACTATCAACAACATTAATCCTCTGCCCGCTGTGAGCTGGCATCGGGTTTTGGATAACATTAGGCACCGGAGAAAAATTGATGGCCTGGGCATCTCTCAAATCTTATACCTTTAGCTGGAGAGCCTTGCAATTATCTGTAGTATGGCCAGGTGTGGTGGGGCCAGAGTTCTCAATGTAACCAGATTCATGTCAATCAGATTGGGAAGTAATATAGAATAAGGCATTGGGATTGGCTCAATGACCCGGTCCGCCTGCCTTGGACGTTGTTGATAGGGTCTCTGCTGACCCGGATTACCTCCTTGTTGTTGATTGTTGTACATGGGTTGCTGTTGCGGATGATACTGTGGTTGAGGAACAAGTGTTGGAATAGTGACTGCGGCCACTTGATCTTGATAATAATTAGGGCGTCCTCTGCCCCTGCCTCTGCCGGCATATACAACGCTCGTCTCACCTTCTCTTCTTCGCTGACCGTTACCAGCAAACGGTTTCTTGGGAACTGATGAGTTGGAAGCACTGTTGTCTTGAATTCGGCCCATCTTCAACAGACTCTCGATCCTTTCTCTAGCAATCACTATCTCTGCAAAGCTGATTGACGGGCAAGCAACCAATCTCTCGATATAATTGCCTTGAAGAGTGTTCATGAACATGTCCGCCATCTCCCTTTCAGACATAGGGGGTTGGACGGATGCAGCAATCTGTCTCCAACGCTGAGCATATTCTCTAAAGGTTTCCTTGGCAGTCTGAGACATTCCTTGCAACAAGGTCCGATTTGGAGCCATGTCCAAGTTGTATTGATATTGCTTGACAAAAGCCTCTGCCAAGTCTTTCCAGCTCTTGATGGTAGTATGAGACAAATGAGAATACCATTCACGAGAAGCTCCAGTTAAACTGTCTTCAAAATACATCCACAACTTTTCATCTTCAGTGTGAGCTCCCAACCTTCCCAGATAAGATTGGAGATGAGTGCATGGGCAAGAAGCCCCGTTGTATTTCTCAAAAGTAGGGGGTTTGAACTTGTGAGGGATCCTTACTCCCTGAACCAGACCAAGATTGGTGACATCAAAACCTAAGGAATTTTGAGACTCCAAAGATTTGAGCTTCTCAACAAGCTCATCCATACGGCGAGTGGTCTCGTGAGCTTCGTCGTGCAAAGAGAATTGATCATACTGATAATCTTCAGTAACGGGGTGCCCGTTAATCCGAATCCCTTGATTCACCTTGTACCTTCCGCCAATACCATTCCTAACATTCCCCGTGTTACCAACATTACCCGGGTTTCCATCAGCATTTGTGTTACCCGCGTTACCAGTGTTCACAGGGTTATCAGCGTTCCCAGGGTTACTAGGGTTCCCAGGGTTACCAGGGTTCCCCTCAGCACTTGGTATTTCCACCTCTGGATCGGGCCTCGGTTGCTCAACCAATTCCTTCAGCTTCGCCTGGCCTTCTGCCATACCAGTCATCAATGTCATGAACTGATCCATCCTTTCACGCATATCAGCCAGTTCTTTCTGTATCTGGTCCATTGCTAGTCGTGGACGGTTTTCCTTTGTCGGGTACCTATGAACTCACTTGGGACCAATAACTTCCTGAAACAGGGAACAAACATTAGACACTGCGGTGACACCTGCAAAACAAACAAGGGTTAGTATGTATGGTATGCGATGCACTGCTTATTCGATTTTAAGGCCCCCCCTTAAAAAGGGAATACCCGACAAATGAATAAGCATGAGATGTTGGATGCAAATATGAAGATGATGTTATGCAATGCAATGGCATGTCAATCAGAATTGCTGGATCCGCTTGAACATCTGTCAGGTTGCACTGCCTGGAGAGAAATTAAGAGGATCAAGCAAAGCACACCAAACAAAGGTCATGGATGGATCATGTTATCCTTAATATCAACCATCCATTTTTGGTGGATTATGGTTTACACCCTATCAACACCCAAGTTTCATTGATATTAAGGATACCTGAACGAATCAACCATGAATCAAGGGTTTGTTGCAAGTCACGAGCATGGAGTTTAGGTTAAGAACCACCCAAAGGGAGTGTACTAAGGTTTAAACCTGCCAAACATGTTCTACAAAAGGTTCCCATAGTCATAATCCCATCTTTAGGATATTATCGGAGGAACGACTACTCGTATTCCAAAAATATTCTCAAGAGAGACTCTTATGAGTGTAGTATCGCGTAACAATCGTATCAAATCTTACACTTGAACGACTTTCGCACTACGTCCTACGAATAGGCCAAGATGGGTTTGGTAAACTAAGGTCCTTGGCTTCTAAGGTCTATATTGGAAAAAGTAATGTCTAACCACAACTTACTTGTGTGACATTATTGATCCCAACATGACCTCCACCAAGTGAATGGGCTTGCAAGTCAACTTGCTAAGGAATAACTCCACACAAGTTAACAAGACTATGCCATTCTCCTATCCTAAGTGCACTCGAGTTCGGGTATAGAACTCATCTCACAAACAGAACCAGCAGATACGGCAGTCATATGTACACAATGCAATAAAGCAGGTAAATGCTGAAAGATAAATAACTGTACAAAAGAATAAACACCCAATAAACAAACAACCTACAAAAGCTAGGAGGGACTCGTTTAGCGAAACTGAGTCCCCAACAGAGTCGCCAGTTGTCGCAATCTGAAAAATGGAATGCGAAAAAAAACAGTCGGCGAAGAAAGACAGAAGAGTCGCCACCGTGCGTTATTTATCCCAAAGGAGGGAAAGGAAACGCTCGAAGTAAACCTGGAAAAAGGAAAGGACAAGACAGGGTCTCGCAACCAAATCTTGGGTTCGGGAGTCGATTATGCGAAGGAAAGGTATTAGCACCCGTACGCATCCGTAGTACTCTACGGGATCCACTTTTGTAGTTCTTGTCTAAAGGGTGTGGGTTTATCTAATGTGTTATTTACTAAAAAAAGGGGTCAAAAGAAAATGACTCGCACGGATGTCGCATCCACTGCATACGTATCTCATCTGAATATGAGAATCAGAGTCTTCGTAGCTCGGCTACCTAGGGGTTAAGGGTAATTGTGCTCGCTAAGACATCGCGTCTTATGCCTACGTATCTCATCTGGAATGAGAATTAGAGCAAGCCGTAGTTCGACTAACTACGGGGTTATGGATTGGGTTTTGGACGAACGACGTTACTACGCAATCTACCGGATGCTCGACCTTTGGAGACTTACTCGCCTGTAGTAGAAGGAGTTAACGTGTTCTTAGGAGAAGAAAAATCAATGAGTTGGTAGGGTTAGGGATGCTCAGGCAAAAGGGAAATCCTAGACGAAGGAACCTGCATAAAGTAAACACACAAAACATTGCCTCCTATTGAGGTCTTCCAGCTAAGAAAGCGGTAAAAATACGGGAAAATGTAAAAGTACCACACAGATAAAGATCTGAAGTAACAGTAATTAACGGAACAAGGAAACCCTGAGATCCTCCCAAGCTAACACCATCAAAGAAAGTGAGTCAGTACAGGTAATCGGAATGAAACCTCCAGGCGGTATCCCAGAAATAAAGTGGAACACCAGGCAAACCATCTCTGCAAGAGTCATATGAGCCCTCACAAAACAAAAATCAACAAACAGGTTAGAGAAACAAAATAGGGTAACTAAGAGTTGCCCCCAAATCAAAATGTAACCACATGAATCATGCCATTAAAATTCACAAAAAGCTCACAAAAAGCAACCAAGGGTAGGAGGCCTAAACCTCTTGTCAAACACATGCATCAAAAGGGTATCAAATTCACCCATAATACCTCATACATTTAGAGCATTCAAATTAAAGGCATAAAGATGATGGATATAGGGCAAACCTGATTGGAGAGATCGGTTGAAATCAAATGGCACGGCTGGATTTGCAAACCAATGTTGGGGTTTGCTTGAGCTGAAAGTGTGTGAGTCAGAATGAACCTTTCAGAGTTGCCTAGAGGTTGCTGCAGATTAATTCTCACTCTCTCTGTCTAGGTTTCTCTCCAGGTTTTGTCCAGGGTTTTGTTCCAAGGAAACCTCAGAGTGTTTTTGCTTCTCTTCCTTTTTCTGTCTGTTCTCCCTCTTTTATAACCTGATTTTCATGGCTTTGTGGGCTCAAATGAGAGAGGTCCAAGTCCAAGATTTTTCTAATATATTTTATTTATTTATTTTATTTATTTATTAATTTTTTTTTTTCAAAACACGTGGGCTTCGCCTAGCGAGCATGACAACTCATGAACAAACCTTTGCTCCTTCAAGATTAACGTTTTGACTGACGAATAGACCCCTGTTGGAAGTAACTTAAGTCTTTCCCTTGTGTTGACTGATCATCTAAATAGAAACCACAAAGTGTCCTGGATGATGTTCAAGCTTCTTGGAGCTAATCCCGATTGACATGATGAAATGCAATGTATCTAATGTTAAATGACCTAAAATGAATGCGTGAATAAGGAGGGTAAATTTTGGGGTGTTACACACCGTCAACCGCGAACTCACGTCATCACCCTCCGACGACACCCTTCACTCAATGATGAACAACCCATTCCACCGCGTCTCCCGACCACCTCTCCAACAACCGCCTCTAACTCCCTCGCTACCGGCGAGCACTTCCATTTCCATCGGCCACCATCTCCGACGAAGTCAAGCTTCCGCCATGACAACAACGTGAACATCGCTGCAAATATTGCCGGCACGACTTAGCTCAGTTAACTATATTTCCGATGATGGTTCGCTGAGGGTAACGATTCACTATAACCGTTTCGCTGCAATTTTGGTTATGTTATTATTTCACCGTTTCGATTTGATTCAATTTAGGCATATTGTTGGGTTGTGTTTGCATTGTTCATTTTGTTCCAAGTTCGATTCAATTATGCTGCATTTGCTGGTTATTTTTCAAGGATAATGTTTCGAAGTGTCCAATGATAAGCGTGTTTGCGTTATTATTGATTTTTCTGGCCAATATGCGATTATCATGGTTGATTTTGAGTAAACTTTGTTTTGCTTAAAGTTTATTATTGCTTTAATCTTTGCTGAAAGTTTATTATGGTTGGTATCGATGATAGTGGCAATCTTTCCTGCCATGGTTTTGTTGAAGAATTCTAGTATGGTTATCCAAGTTAAAAAAAACTTTGAAAACATCGTAGATAGTATAGGAAACTAGTGTAGCATGATTTTATCTGTTCTCTCTTTTGAGTTTTGATGGATCTGAATCACATTGAAATTGGTAAATTCTTGGGAGGATATTATAACTAAAATGTATAATACATTTATGTGGACAATGGTAGTAATACTTCATTGTATTTAAGTCTGATTAAATTCGTGGAGTTGGCAATTTCATGCTGATATTCCTCCAAAATTTCAATACATCAAAAGAATATTTTTGCCGCGTTTGGATTTCCCGAATAACATTAATCCTTGTTATCTCGCACAAACCGGTTTGAGCACACCGACTCAATTCGATTATTACATATTTTTATCATCTATTTCTCTTTTAAAAAAAATCAATTAATTTAAGTTTTGATTAAATTAAGATGATTTCGTTAATTAATTTTAATTAACTTAATTATTTGATTGCACTAATTTTTTCAATCAAATAGTTTTGATAATTAATTGTAATTATCTTAGTTAGACGATTTAATTAAATTTTAATCAAACAACTTTGTTAATAAAAAATAGACCAACTTACTCCACCATCATATCCCATTTCAAACAATTTCAATCGATTTCCAAAACATTTCCACCCTCATTTCAAAATCAACTCAAAAATAACTTCTCAATGTTTCACCATCATTTTTCATTATCATTTCATGATCATAAACCAAACTATTTCAATTTCATCGGTTTAAAACCATTCAAACCACACATAAATCATACAATTCTCGATTTAACATCGAGCCCATTTTTAAACACCCTTGTAAGTCAACCGCTTTTAGCATCGCCATCAACCTCACATAGCTTATTCTTGGGCTTTGTTACAATGAGACCTATTCGATTTTAATCGAGTAGATGATTGATTCACTAAATAAAATTCAACTTATCCACAAATACAAATTTAAAACCTCGATCCAACATCGAGTATTGTTCCATTCAAACTCAATTAAAATACCCAATCATAATCAAATACCATTTCATTTAGAAATGAAAAGGGAGATGGTTTTAACTCTTTAACTCCTCTCCTCGATTGTTTGAATACGAGTTTTCTTACTCGGTCAGTTAGACACTCTTCATTTATTTACAAGCCTCTAACCAGCTTAAATCAAAACATTTTTATAATAAGTTAAATGAAAAAGAAGACGACTTTGAGTTTTCAACTTTTCTCCTCAATTGTTTGAATACGAGTTCTCTTACTCGGTCAGTCGAACAATTGTCGTTTTCCCAAATTTATAACCTAATCAAATCATTTTTCACAATAAACTATACGAAAAGGAGATGGTCTTGAGTCTTCGATTCCTCTTCTCAAATGCTGGGATATGAGTTGTCTTACTCAGCCATTCGAGCACTTGTCGTTTATTCTAAAACACATCAACCATACACAAACCTTTTTCATAATCACAAGGATGAAAAAGAAAGTGGTCTAAGAGTCTTCTATTCCCTTTCCCGATTATTAGGATACGAGTTATCTTACTCGATTATCCGAGTATTCGTCATCCATTCAAAAAACCCTTAATCATCATCAAATCCTTTTAGAATTAAGGATGAAAAGGAAAGTGGTCTAGAGTTTTCTATTCCCTTTCCCGACTATTAGGATGCGAGTTGTCTTACTCGATTATCCGAGTAATCGTCATCCAGTCAAAACACCTTAATCATCATCAAATCCTTTTATAATTAAGGATGAAAAGGAAAGTGGTCTAGAGTCTTCTATTCCCTTTCTCGACTATTAGGATGCGAGTTGTCTTACTCGATTATCCGAGTAGTCGTCATCCAGTCAAAACACCTTAATCATCATTAAAATCCTTTTACAATTAAGGATGAAAAAGAAAGTGGTCTAGAGTCTTCTATTCCGTTTCTTGACTATTAGGATACGAGTTGTCTTACTCGACTATCCAAGTAATCGTCATCTAACCAAAAATATCTCAAAACATCAAACCTATCTTTTCTCGCCCTCGTGCGATTGAAACCAGTCAAACAAGACATCAAACACGTTAACTCAACTTGTCGCCCCGTGTGACCAAAACCCTTTTTTCAAAAAGAACACTGTTAATCCTTTAACGCACAACAAACTAGTGCTAGAGCCTCCACCGAGAGTAGACAAGCCAACGTTTAGCCTTTAGAACGCCGACCTACACAATCGTTCATCAAACAAAAACACACCAATTAATCATAGTTTCCCGAACTAAGAATGCTATGATTTTCTTATTGCACCATCAGAATACGTAGGCAGGAGATTACTATATCTTCGCGAGCTCACTAATAAAAAACCTCCCCTTTTCTCCCTTCTGAGGTTACCACACGTCTCTATTTTTAATCTTTTATTAACTCAAAGAAAACAAACAACATTCAGCTAACACTCAAATCGCAAAATTGAACTAAAAGGTTCCCGTTGAGTACAACTGACGTGAGGGGTGCTAATACCTTCCCCTTTGTGTAATCCACTCCCGAACCCGAATATGGTTGCGACAACCATTATTCTTTTTTTAAAAGGTTTTATCGATATTTTCCTCTTCCTTCATTAGAATGAATAAAGTTCGGTGGTGACTCTGTTCGAACTAACATTTTTCCGCGTCCATCACGAGGGATCACATTTTTTCGAGGTGCGACAGATTGGCGACTCTGCTGGGGATATCATGCTGCAAGCAAGAGAGAGTGAAGCCTAACTTAGTTTAATTTCTGTATTGGGTGTTAACCTTGTTTGTTTGATTTTTTTATTCTGTTATTATTTTGTTGTAATTATTGTGTTGTGGTTTATTTCCTATGACACTATTGGGTTTTCTCTGATTGTTGGTACTTTGTGAGATAGACTCTCTACCCAAGCCTGAGAGAACCATAAGTTTAAGTTGGTGGTTGCGTAGTGGACGCCCATAAGGAGTCTTCCTTGTTGGGAAGATACGAAGACCCCGCCTAGAGGAGATTCTCTTGAGATATTATTGTCCGACGAGCCTTCATCACAACGATGGTGTTTCAAGTTGGATCAATGACTCTAGGGACCTTTTAACCCACTATATCCGGCGGTTATGTAGTATTAACCTACGAAGTTTCATACTTGTTGGGTTAATACAAAAACCCCAATCAGATGAGATCCCTTGGACGTATTATTGCCTTACAGTAATACTTCCAACCCCGATCTATGACTCTGAGAACCTTATTAGAACCTTGGACTCGAGAGTCGCATGGTAGAATCCCCATGGAGCCTTCCTTGTTGGAACAATACGAAGACCTCGCCTAAGACGAGATTATCTTAGGGGTATTACTGTCCGACGAGTCTTCGTCACGGCAGTGACACTCTCAATGAGAATCGATGACTCTGGGAACCTATTAACCTTAGAGCCTACCCCTGTGAATTTCGGTGACCAGAGACACCTATTACTTCCTCCTATTATCCTGATGTACACGACGCATGATTGATCTTGAATATTGGTATTCTTTTGCCGAAAAACATGGCAAAATTTCATGCATTTGCATATCATAAACATGCATTGCATATCATCTTCCAGAAACAAAAAAACTTACACCATATTCTACCCTTTGTCCAGTAACACTGACTACTCGACACCGGTACGAGACACACCGCAACTACAAGATGATGCTCTAACAGCTTGAAGCAAACCAAGTTTCTATGAGGACAGACAAGGACTCCATGCAAGCGAAGATGGATCATTTTCTTGAAACTATGTTGCTTCTAGCCCAGAAGGAGAAGGATGCTGAGACTAGCGCCGAAGCCAGAAAAGTTGCTGCTCAGTTCGGATAACCATCGCTTAGCATCCCTGGGGTGATTGACCTTGATGGTAACCCTCCCCAGCCTAGAGGAGGACCGGTTCCTATCCCAATCCCAATGGACAATGTGAACTCCCATGAGCATTCTACTACATCTGCTCGACATGGATCCATGATGGGTGATGAAGATCCGTATGACGTTTTCTTCATGCCACAACCCGCCAAACCTGTTGTTGGAGGTCTCCTAGACCCAGCTGTTGATAGACTCCATGCTTTGGAGGAAAAATTCAAGTCTTTGGAGGTTCACATTACTCTCGGTTTGGACGCTATTGACATGTGCCTGGTACCAGGTGTCGTGATTCCGCAAAAATTCAAAGTCCCGGACTTTGATAAATACAAAGGAATCAGCTTCCCTAGAACCCATCTCAGAGCTTACTGTCGTAAGATGGCTGCCCATATCAGTAATGATCAACTATTGATACATTACTTCCAAGATAGCCTCAGTGGGGCATCCTTGGAGTGGTATATGCAGCTAGAGAGAGGACAGGTCTAGTCATGGAGAGATCTCGCTGAAGCCTTCCTTAGGCATTATCAGTACAACACTGATCTAGCACCCAATCGCACCCAACTGCAAGACATGACTCAACGCAACAATGAGTCATTCAAGGAATACACACAACGGTGGAGAGAGCTAGCAACTCGTGTCCAACCTCCTCTCCTTGATAAGGAGCTAATTGATATGTTTATGGGAACTCTGCATACCCAATACATGGAGAAGATGGTAGGATCCAGCTTCCCAACTTTTGCTGAGGTTGTCTCCGTGGGAGAACGAATCGAGAGCCAGATCAAGAAGGGAAAGCTACCTTGCGTTGCCAATGCTTCAAATGGGATAAAGAAACCTTATCCTAATCTCCCAAAGAAGCAAGAAGGGCAGACCAATTCCATAATGAGAGGAGGAGGATATATGACACATCCATATGTTCCTATACCTTATCATCAGGTTGCCGCCATCATCCCAACACCATATCAGCCACCATATCAACAACAACATCAGCAGCCGTACCAATAGCCAGCGTACCAGCAGCCACATCAGAATCAACAACAACGTACTCCACAACAACGTCAACCTAATTAGCAGAGGGCAAGGAGACCAGAAGGATATTTTGATCCATTGCCGGTACCATACAGCAAGATCCTTCCCTACCCCCTAAAGGATGGATCGGTTGTTTTGAAGGAGCTAACACCTGCAACTCCACCCTATCCACCAGGCTACGACGCCAATGCTCACTGCGAGTATCATATGGATTCCCCAGGGCACACAGTGGAGAATTGAAAGGCCTTCAAACATAAGGTTCAAGATTTGATTGACAGTAAGGCAATTACTTTCACGCCAGTTAGGCCAAATGTTGTAACAAATCCCATGCCGGCGCATGCGGAGTAGGGTGAAGCTCGAAGATAAAGCTTCCCACTGGCCTGAACAAGCAGAGCAATTCCGCCAGTGAATCAAGAGATGAAGTCCCATTTCTTTGAATGAAGGCGATCATTATGCCATTTTTACCATTTTGCATTCTTGTAATTTGTTCTTGTTTGTCTAAGTACTGTTTGCTTTAAAACATTGTTATTTGGATTTGGTTCTACTAATGGGATGATTATTGATGTTTTGAATCAATCTTTTATATTCACTCATATCATTTATTTGCAAAGCACAGACACACACTTTTCCGCTTCACCTTCTTTATCACACTATTATTAGTAAATGTTGGAAAGGGGATGACGAAAACAAAATACTCATAATTGTTGATTGTATGCTTTCGGATAAAACCTTGCTGATGATGTACATGCATTGTTTCAAAAGCCCAAACACTGGAGAGATAAGGAGTTAATCCCTAGTCAACCACTTCGAACCTAGAAGTAGGAGTTTCTTTCAGATCTACGAACCCTTACGCTTAACCTGGGGCAGGGTAGTGTTCAGTTGATCTGACTACGCGTTCAAATTACAAGATGAAATATCCCATACAAGGATCAACCACATGATATTCCTCGCATATATCCTGAAGTGTCAAAGGAACCATACAAATCCAAAATTTATGCCAGTTGTTGTTCAATGACCAATGACTTGGCAGTCACAATTTTCAAAAGAAAAAAATCAAAGAAAGAGCCCGCTAAGTCCAACACCCTAAAAGGAGACTTAGGCAAAAACTGGGGCAACCCCGATGGATTAAAGCTTCAACAAACGATCCATGCAAAAGTTAGGGATCAAAATAGATAAAAAAAATCGAGAGAGACAATGAAAGTCTCCAACAAAACAAAACAAGAATCAGTGACCATCATACCCAAATCAAAGGGTCGCCAATATCCATGAAGAATGAAGTAAGATGACTGTCATTTCAATGGATCTTACACTGCTGAACTCTCGTAAAAGTAAGTGCGTGTCGAATTAACTGAACGTAGGATTGGAGATCATCATGAAGAAGGGGTGAGTTGAAATAAAATTTGAGCCTTATATCCTTTTGTTTCAATAACCATGAACCCAACCACGTTACAACCTTCAAAAGACTTAATTGAAGCAAGGTTTATTCTGAAAGCATACTACAACAAGGTTGCGTAAGCTGACTCCTAGAGATTTGCTAATATTCTATTCTCACTACATAACTCACACGCTAAGCAAAATCAACACCGCGTTTGGTCTCATGGTTCACTCGTCATACACTACCACGACACTCCCAAGTGAATGATTGTTTTTCAGAACTTGCATAACTATTGCATTAAAATCACCATTTCTTGGATAACAATTCTTAATTATCAGTCAGTACTTGACATCGAGAAGATTCCAACAAGGGGCAATTCGAGGGGCACTTGATCGTTGGCGCTGACACGAATCAAAACCATCTCACAATCCTATGGATCAGGGGCATGGCATCTTTTGATCATACTGACTTAAGAAGTAGTCAGTATAAGACAAATCTCCAAGCATCAGTTGATCAGGGAGGAAAAGACACTTCAATACTCAATATGTTTGGGGCAAGTCCCTCAAAGGCTAATCAGGGGAAGACCATTGCAAGAGTCACACGTTGGAGGAAACAGACTCAGACCATGTCATGGGATAATCACTCCTAAAGGTTTCCTTTCAAGGAGAATTCCTTCAAACACCTTACAGACTGGGGCAAGATAAGTTGCGAGGGACAAGTTCCCTTCATAGCTCCAAGTCAGTCAAGCAGACTGCGTCAGACGCTAGTAACTGTTTGAATTTACAACAAAAATGTTGAAAGTTCATGTTAGTACAACATCATATGTTGACAAGAATCCTTGGGGAACCTCAAAGCATAACCATCGTGTGTTGATCATGTCACTATGCTCAGTTACAGGCTGGCCAGACATCTTAGAAGAAGAAGTCGAGATCGCCTCTAGGGCAAAGATGCAACGTACCATCAAGAGATCAAACTTGGGGCACCAAGAGTATCCACATTTGTTGTTTGTTCATCACATCATCAACTACCGAGTGTCGGGAAGTCAAATCCTGTCACAAATCAATAATCCAACCCACATTGATAATTACCAGAAAAGCCAAAGCCCACCTTGATGGCACCTTCATAAAACCAAATCCAACCAGCATTGGTATCCATAAAATACATTGCCTTTGAAAAAGGGGGACCAATCCCAAACAAACCAATCATCCTTTGCATTCAAACATGCATCACATGCATTACATGCATCACCTCATACATAACACATACATGACATTTGTGCATATAACACGAATCAAGATCCAAGGTTTAGTTGTAGGCATTCAGGCCAACCCTCAGTTGAGTCATTGTTGTTTTCTCTGAGTGAGTTCCTACCTTATTATCGGGTATTCCCCATTGAGTTACATCCTTGAACCTTTTGTTGATAAGACGTTATCCTCAACTAAGTCAAACATTGTTTCTTTAAACACTTACCTTGTTTCGCGTTGAGAGTTCCTCAATAAGTCGTTTCCTGCAACCTTTTGTTGATAGAAAATACATCTCCCCAGAGAATATTTGTTCTGCAACCTTTTGTTGTTGACACCCCAAGCAAGTCTTACCCAGTGATGTTCCAATACTACCCAACAAAGTCGGGTTTATTGAACTTTTGTCAGTAGCCTTATTTTTCCAATATTTTTCTCACTACCATCCTTTTGGTTAAAGTCCCTTTAGGAATAATATTAATCGTCGCCCTATTTACGATAACCGTTATCCTTTTGGTAATGGTAAATCCTTGACATTTGTGATCTTACCGTCATCCTTTTGGTGTCGAAGATCCCTAAAGTTTTGGTCCAATCTTCATCCTTTTGGTGAATGACAACCTCTCACTATTAAAGCTTATTATCATCCTTTTGGTGGTAACAAGTTTGGTCGTTTACCGTCATCCTTTTGGTGTCGGTGATCCTCATTGTTTTGGTCCAACCTTCATCCTTTTGGTGAATGGCGACCTTTTATTATTAAAGCTTATTGTCATCCTTTTGGTGGTAACAGGTTTTGTCGTTTGATCTTACCGTCATCCTATTGGTGTCGACAATACTTGAAGTTTTGGTCCAAACTTCATCTTTTTGGTGAATAGCGACCTCTGCAGCTATTACAGCTTACCGTCATCCTTTTGGTGTCGGCGATCCTCGTGGTGATAGGGATCTTTGTCATTTTGGTTCAATCATCAACCTTTTGGTGATGACGTCCAGTTCAATCTAAATATCATCCTTTTGGTGATAGAGATTATGGAGTATGGTTTAAGCTATCATCCTTTTGGTGATTGTGACCTAGGGAAAGTCCAATCCTACTGCCATCCTTTTGGTGTCAGTGATATCGAAGTTATTCGACTTATTATCATCCTTTTGGTGGTAATGAATTTTGCTGTTTAATCCTACCTTCATCCTTTTGGTGACGGTGACCATTTGAGTTATGGGCTCATTATCATCCTTTTGGTGATAACAAGTTTTGTTTTGATCTTACCCTCATCCTTTTGGTGATGGCGATCATTGAGCATGTTGTGACTTATTATCATCCTTTTGGTGGTAACAAGTTTTTGTCTTGATTTTACCTTTATCCTTTTGGTGATGGTGATCATTTAAATTGTTGTAACTTATTATCATCCTTTTGGTGATAACGAGTTTTTGTTGTTTGTAGTACCTTCATCCTTTTGGTGATGGTGACTATCAACTTATTATCATCCTTTTGGTGATAACAAGTGTTATTGTTCGATACTACCTCCATCCTTTTGGTGACGGTGATCAGTAAGAGTTATCGATTTATTATCATCCTTTTGGTGGTAACAAGTTTTGTTGTTTGATAATACCTTCATCCTTTTGGTGATGGTGATTGTCGTGACTTATTATCATCCTTTTGGTGGTAACAAGTTTTGTTATTAGTCTTATTATCATCCTTTTGGTGTTAGTGATATTCAAAGATATATTTACTTATTATCATCCTTTTGGTGTCAGTGATATTCAAAGATATATTGACTTATTATCATCCTTTTGGTGGTAACAAGTTTTGTTATTGACCTTACCTTCACCGTTTTGGTGATGGTTATCATTTAAGTTGTCGTGACTTATTATCATCCTTTTGGTGGTAACAAGTTTTGTTGTTTAAACCTTACCTTCATCCTTTTGGTGATGGTGATTGTTGACTCATTATCATCCTTTTGGTGGTAACAAGTTTGGATGTTTACTTGTACCTTCATCCTTTTGGTGTCGGTGATCGGTGCTTATTAACATCCTTTTGGTGATAACAAGCTTTGTTGTTTGATAGTACCTTCATCCTTTCGGTGATGGTGATTGTATTGACTTATTATCATCCTTTTGGTGGTAACAAGTTGTGTTTTTGGTCTTACCTTCATCCTTTTGGTGATGGTGATCATTGAAGTTATTTGACTTATTATCATCCTTTTGGTGATGACAAGTTTTGTTATTGGTCTTACCTTCATCCTTTTGGTGATGGTGATTATTTAAGATTTTCAGCTTATTATCATCCTTTTGGGGATGAAAATTTTTGTTGTTGGATCTTAATTTCATCCTTTTGGTGACGGTGATCTTTGAAATTGATGAGTTAACTATCATCCTTTTGGTGATAGCCTTGCTATTATCGTTTCGGTAGTGGAAAGCTTTATCATGACGGACACATTCCTTTTGGTGGTGGAAATCTTTGGATTGTGTCTAACTTTCAACCTTTTGGTGATAGCGAGATTTTTTGTTGATCTTACCATCATCCTTTTGGTGATGGCGATCTTTGTTGTAGCCACTGTAACCATCATCCTTTTTGTGATGACTACCTTTAAAAGCTTGGTTTATCCATCATCCTTTCGGTGATGACAATCCTAAAAATCATGGTGAGTTACTATCACCCTTTTGGTGATGGAAATTAATTCTACTGTCATCCTTTTGGTGCCAGAAAACCCCGTTCAGTTTTCGCTCTCACATCAAATAACGACCTTTGCAAAATTTGAGTGTCGACTCGAGGGTTGGCATTGATTTGGCATTCTACCCCTAATACCTTGGTGCTGTAGAATTCGTCGCATTTTCTTTCTGTATTTCTCCATTGCATTTCAAAGGACAAAATTTGGGTCTTTTTTGTATTTAATTACCTTCCACCATGAATGTATGAAGACTATTGTCATTCTTACCTTCTGGTTCAAGATAATTAAATAGGGGCAGCTGTCATACCCCAATTTTGTCCGGGCACTTCAACTTTTCATAAATCCAATTTCATTTTTTTTATTTGCATCATATGCACAGCATGACATGCATTTCATCATAAATAATACCTAAAATATCAGTAGGAATAAATTTATTGAGAATACAGACAAATCAGTTAAATCATTTCTCAAGAACATGCAAAATCAGCGGGTAAAAAGTTTCAAAATTAAAATTGCAGACGCCAGTGTTATTAACCTACGGTTCATGTAGTTTAACCTGGTGTGCTCAATATTTTTTCAAACGACTGTTTCGGTTGCATTTTGACCCGATTGAGCCTTTTAACCGGTGAAAATTTATTTCAAAATTTAAAGAAACGCTGTATTTTTTCAATAAGTATATTTCGTGCTGATAATTTTAGTGCGTCCGATTTAATTTTTCGAGCATATTTATGCCCTACTTTTATTTATAACTAACTATTTTATTTTTATCCATGTGTCAAAATTATAGAGTTTTTGGTTATTTTATTGATATTTATTTGTTTGTTTTACTTAATTATAAAGAAAACATTTTTTTAAATTTTTTTTTAATAATAGTAAAAATGTTAATCAATCCAAAATCCACAAAATAGGAAATATCTTGTTTCTCCTCTTAATAAATGGATGACAACTAGCACTCCATATACTTCCACTACCAACGGTAATAAAGAAAAAAACAAAAAAAGAAAAGGGAAAGGGAGGAGATCGCTCACTACCAATAAGCTGGCACCAAGAGAACACTCTCTCTCACCACTCATAAAGATCTCTCACACACGTTAAGAAGAAAAAAATTGAAAACGGACACACCTTCACTGTTCACCATCTCCGCTTCCGTCACCTTCGCCCACCACACACCTCAATAATCACCCTCTCAACATCTCCAAAAATCTTCTCTCTCTCCAGATAAAAAAAACAAAAAAAGAGAAGGATACCTTTTCTTCTTTCCCAGGCTAATCAACGAACTCCCTTCGCCGACAACCAAACCCTTCACCGACGACTCCAACCTCCGATAACATCAACCTGCCACACATCTGTCGTGGAACACCACCGACCACCCTCTCCATCTCCGTCAACAGACGTTTCCGCCGGTAACCATCAAAATGCCAAACCTTTCAAATCCCGCCGTCAACCACAAAATCACGAAATCCGCCGTTATCTCTCACCCTTTCGCATTTCGCCCAACACGACAATCTCGCCCTCTTCACCTTTGAACCTCACCAACTGACGACGCCGTCCACGCCGTCCACTCCGACCGCCTTCTCCTTTCACCTCCACCTTCAACCGCTGCTTCCTCCGCCAAAACTCTCCACCAGAACATAACCGAAAACCTCTCTCCATCATCACTGCTCAAATCTGCTTCTCCACCGTCAACCGCGAACTCACGTCACCACCCTTCGACGACACCCTTCACTCATCGACGAACAACCCATTCCGCCGCGTCTCACAGCCATCTCTCCAACAACCGCCTCCAACCCCGTCGCTACCGGCGAGCACTTCTATTTCCGTCGGCCACCATCTCTGACGAAGTCAAGCTTCCACCACGACAACAACGTGAACATCACTGCAAATATTGCCGGCACGACTTAGCTCAGTTGACTATATTTCCGATGACGGTTCACTGAGGGTAACGATTCACTATAAGTGTTTTGCTGCAATTTTGGTTCAGATATTATTTCACCGTTTTGATTCGATTCAATTTAGGCATATTGTTGGGTTGTGTGTGCATTGTTCATTTTGTTCCAAGTTCGATTCAATTATGCTGCATTTGCTGGTTATTTTTCAGGGATAATGTTATTTTTCAGGGATAATGTTTCGAAACATCCAATGATAAGCGTGTTTGCGTTATTATTGATTTTTCTGGCCAATATGCGATTATCATGGTTGATTTTGAGTAAACTTTGTTTTGCTTAAAGTTTATTATTGCTTTAATCTTTGCTGAAAGTTTATTATGGTTGGTATCGATGATAGTGGCAATCTTTCCTGCCATGGTTTTGTTGAAGAATTCTAGTATGGTTATCCAAGTTAAAAAAAACATTGAAAACATTGGAGACAGTATAGGAAACTAGTGTAGCATGATTTTGTCTTTTCTCTCTTTTGAGTTTTGATGCATCTGAATCACATTGAAATTGGTAAATTCTTGGGAGAAAATTATAACTAAAATGTATAATACATTCATGTGGACAATGGTAATATTACTTCATTGTATTTAAGTCCGATTAAATTCGTGGAGTTGGCAACTTCATGCTGATATTCCTCCAAAATTTCAATACATTAAAAGAATATTTTCGCCGCATATGGATTTCGCGAATAACATTAATCCTTGTTATCTCGCACAAACCGGTTTGAGCACACCGACTCAATTCAATTATTATATATTTTTATCATCTATTTCTCTTTTTTTAAAAATAAAAAATATCAATTAATTAAAGTTTTGATTAAATTAAGATGATTTTGTTAATTAATTTTAATTAACTTAATTATTTGATTGTACTAATTTTTTAAATCAAATAATTTTGATAATTAATTGTAATTATCTTACTTAGACGATTTAATTAAATTTTAATCAAACAACTTTGTTAATAAAAAATAGACCAACTTACTCCACCATCATATCCCATTTCAAACAATTTCAAGCCATTTCCAAAACATTTCCACCCTCATTTCAAAATCAACTCAAAAATAACTTCTCAATGTTTCATCGTCATTTTTCATTATCATTTCATGATCGTAAACCAAACTATTTTAATTTCATCGATTCAAAACCATTCAAACCACAAATAAATCATACAATTCTCGATTTAACATAAAGCCCATTTTTAAACACCCTTGTAAGTCAATCGCTTTTAGCATCGCCATCAACCTCACATAGCTTACTCTTGGGCTTTCTTACAATGAGACCTATTCGATTTTAATCGAGTAGATGATTGATTCACTAAATAAAATCCAACTTATCCACAAGTACAAATTTAAAAACTCGACCCAACATCGAGTATTTTTCCATTCAAACTCAATTAAAATACCCAATCACAATCAAATACCATTTCATTTAGAAATGAAAAGGGAGATGGTTTTAAGCCTTTAACTCCTCTCCTTGATTATTTGAATACGAGTTTTCTTACTCGATCAGTTAGACATTCGTCATTTCTTTACAAACCTCTAACAAACTTAAATCAAAACATTTTTATAATAAGTTAAATGAAAAGGGAGATGACTTTGAGTTTTCAACTTTTCTCCTCAATTGTTTGAATACGAGTTCTCTTACTCGGTTAGTCGAACAATTGTCGTTTTCCCAAATTTATAACCTAATCAAATCATTTTTCACAATAAACTATACGAAAAGGAGATGGTCTTGAGTCTTCGATTCCTCTTCTCAAATGCTGGGATATGAATTGTCTTACTCAGCCATTCGAGCACTTGTCGTTTATTCTAAAACACATCAACCATACACAAACCTTTTTCATAATCACAAGGATGAAAAAGAAAGTGGTCTAAGAGTCTTCTATTCCCTTTCCCGATTATTAGGATACGAGTTATCTTACTCGATTATCCGAGTATTCGTCATCCATTAAAAAAACCCTTAATCATCATCAAATCCTTTTATAATTAAGGATGAAAAGGAAAGTGGTCTAGAGTCTTCTATTCCCTTTCCCGACTATTAGGATGCGAGTTATCTTACTCGATTATCCGAGTAATCGTCATCCAATCAAAACACCTTAATCATCATCAAATCCTTTTATAATTAAGGATGAAAAGGAAAGTGGTCTAGAGTCTTCTATTCCCTTTCCCGACTATTAAGATGCGAGTTGTCTTACTCGATTATCCGAGTAATCATCATCCAGTCAAAACACCTTAATCATCATTAAAATCCTTGTACAATTAAGGATGAAAAAGAAAGTGGTCTAGAGTCTTCTATTCCCTTTCCCGACTATTAGGATACGAGTTGTCTTACTCGACTATCCGAGTAATCGTCATCCAACCAAAAATATCTCAACACATCAAACCTATCTTTTCTCGCCCTCGTGCGACCGAAACCAGTCAAACAAGACATCGAACACATTAACTCAACTTGTCACCCCGTGTGACCAAAACCCTTTTTTCAAAAAGAACACTGTTAATCCTTTCTAATGCACATAACAAACTAGTGCTAAAGCCTCCACCGAGAGTAGACAAGCCAACGTTTAAACTTTAGAACGTCGACCTATACAGTCGTTCATCAAACAAAAACACACCAATTAATCGTAGTTTCCCGAACTACGAATGCTCTGATTTCCTTATTGCACCATAAGGATACGTAGGCAGGAGATTGTTGTATCTTCGTGAGCTCACTAATAAAAAACCTCCCATTTCCTCCCTTCTGAGGTTACCACACATCTCTATTTTTAATCTTTTATTAACTCAAAGAAAACAAACAACATCCAGCTAACACTCAAATCGCAAAATTGAAGTAAAAGGTTCCCGTTGAGTACAACGGACGTGAGGGGTGTTAATACCTTCCCCTTTGCATAATCCACTCCCGAACCAGAATATGGTTGCGACGACCATTATTCTTTTTTTAAAGGTTTTATCGATATTTTCCTATTCCTTCATTGGAATGAATAAAGTTCGGTGGCGACTCTGTTTGAACTAACATTTTTCCGCGTCCTTCGCGAGGGATCACATTTTTTTCGAGGTGCGATAGATTGGCGACTCTGCTGGGGATATCGTGCTCCAAGCAAGAGAGAGTGAAGCCTAACTTAGTTTAATTTCTGTATTGGGTGTTAACCTTGTTTGTTTGATTTTTTTATTCTGTTATTATTTTGTTGTAATTATTGTGAACAATGCCCAAACACTTAAAACATCTAATGGGGAAAAGCGTAAGTCAGAATGATGCTAAAATACCCATACGTTCAAAAGGAAGTTCAATTTCACAAGGAAATACGAATTCAGACTCAACTGGGGAAGTCAAACTTTAACACAAAAGTAAAAGAGATATATTATCTACTAGCTGTTACTAGGTAGCTTAAAAGGAAGATAGTACACTCAGGCAGAGGGACATCTATAACCAGTTACTGGGAAACATATCAAGGATGACTCGCTACGGAAAAGGAGGAAGAGTTACTGGGCAACCTAACAAAGGTAATCAACCACAAGAAAGAGTTATATTACCAATTACTGGGCAATATACTCAAAGAGAGGAATATCCATTACCGGTTACTGGGTATGGATAACCTACCGGGGAAATGAAAAAGTAGGATTTACAACTATCAGTTACTGGGTAGAAGACCAAAAGTAGGATTTACAACTACCAATTACTGGGTAGAAGACCAAAATCAGGATTTACAACTACTAGTTACTGGGTAGAAGACCAAAAAATAGGATTTATAACTACCAGTTACTAGGTAGAAGACCAAAAATAGGATTTACAACTACCAGTTACTGGGTAGAAGAACAAAGAGTAGGATTTACAACTACCAGTTACTGGGTAGAAGACCAAAGATAGGATTTATAACTACCAGTTACTGGGTAGAAGACCAATGAGTAGGATTTACAACTACCAGTTACTGGGTAGAAGACCAAACGGAGAATATCTGTTACTAGTTACTGGATAACATATCAAGGATAAACTGTCGGGGAAAAAAAATTCAATGAGAAGTTTTTGTTAACTACCAGTTATTGGGTAGATAACAGAAAAACGACCAGCTAAAAAAGGATAAACAATTACCAGTTACTGGGTAATTGAGCAATGATAATCTGCTGGTGAAAAGATAACCCGTTGGGGAAACGAAAGTAAATTCGCTGGGAAAATCAAAGAAGTAAATTACCTTTTATAGGTTACTAGGTAAAATAACACAGGTAAAGTACTCAACATCAAGAAGGATATTACCAATTACTGGGTAATAAACTCTCGGAGGACCAAACGATCTATCTGGGTAAGAACCATAAAGAAATGGTAAAACAAGACTCAACCCAATGAGGATATAACTCAAGGGGAGTGGTTCCATCCAAATAATGAACTGGGGAGGAAACAAAAATAATAATCATCCACGAGGAAATAACTCAGTGGCGGAGGAGAAAGGATAAACTCTTTCTGCTTAAGGGGCTAACACTCTACATTGAAGGAGGACATACACACCACATTTGCATAGGGAAATGATATCACCAAAGCAGGGGATCGTAAAAAAATTAGGTCAATGCATAAAAATGCACAATGAAATATCCGATGCTGTGCTTATGCATGAGTATGTATATGATTATGCTGACAAATGAGCACAAAGGATACAAACATGAAGATCCGAACATCATACCTAGATACTCGGCTAATCTCAACAAGATGGGAACACCAGCTGGAGAACCTGCTAGGGATGAAAATAAATCATCGAGGATATAAATCCTATCTTCAAGCATTCAATTCCCTAGGGATAGTACACAACCATGTACTCAAGGAAGGATGGGGATATCACAATCAAAATTCAATGCTCAACTCTGGTTGGGGAAAGACATGAAGAACATGCATTCGACCAAAAACTACTGAAGACTCAGTGCTAAGAGGAAACGAAGAATACATATATATCATTAGCAGTCATGGGGGTTAAAACAAATCCAACTTCAATACTAGACTCTCATGAGAAGAGGAATAACTGCTAGGGGATAAGCAATGATTGACAAAGATCTTGCTTAAAGCTCAAACTCTCTGGGAGGGGAGAAAATACAGCTTGGTGACTTCGTAGGGGACGAAAGCACTGCTGAGGATATCAACCAACATGCTAAGGACATCAACCAACATGCTGAGGATAAGAGAGATTTGTTGAGGATCCACATCTCAAGCTGGGGGATATATATATATATATATATATATATATATATATATATATATATATATATATATATATATATATATATATATATATATATATATATATATATATATATATATATATATATATATATATATACTTCATAGAAACAAGTCGACGCTGCGGGGAATTTTAGGTCAACACCATATCAAATAGGAGACAACCCTACAGGGGACGATTACAACAATACTGCTTATAATCAAATACTATATGAATAAGGAGATCTTTCACCAAAAGAGGAAACTCCGCGAGGAATCCATGTCACAACAAGAGGCAAAACTCTGAGTGGGGAACCGGTGAGAAGATAAATTCCAATTGGATATTTCATCAATCAAGATCAACTATATGGGGACTTCACCGAGGATTAAAATCCATCAGGACAAATCATGCGTGAAGGATTATCTCTAACAAAGAAATAAACACCATACGAGGATGCAAAATGAAAAGAGATTCCTCAAAAGGAAAACATACAGTCATAAGACTCTTCTTGGAGGATTGAGAAATGAACCAATCCCAAGGTACCAAATATCAACTAGACTTGCAGGAACTCATTAAGGGAGAAACCATGCCACGACTATGCAACAACCGAATAAAGGTGTGCTGGGGATCTGAAAACCAAATAAAGGTATTACTGGAGATCCAGGGTTCAATCACAAAAGATGAAAATCGAGGATGAAAATCCACAAAGGCTCTCAGCTGGAGAAAGATGATGAATTACAAGGAGAAAAACACATCAGCTCTAATGGGGGATAAACAACGAACTGTTTAGGGAGAAAACACCTCCAAACACTGCTTGGGGAAGGCAACAATGCTTCACACGTCAAGGCTTACCGTTCTCAGATTGTTGTTGACATTCCTTTTTCGAATTCAATGTTCTTAAAGTAAATGCCTTATTATTTCAAGAAAATGGTTATTCATTGATTTATTTATTTCAAAATTATCATCATAAAAAATGAAAATTTATTAAACAAAAATAAATAAGAATAGCAATCAATTGGATAAATGCTCAACTGTATTTAATAGAATGGTAGTCTACAAATGGAAGGACTCCATGGATCTTTACAAAGTTTGAAAATGGTGATATACATGGAAAAAGGCTACATTGAATACAAGGACCATTACTCTCCCTGCCGACTTTGAAATCTAATTGTGTTTTGTCCTTGGTTGAGAATGATGAATCTGAACCAAATGTCTGACAATGTTGCTTCAATGATCAGGTCTAGCCAGATGCAGTTACTTGCCATAATCCCTAATTTTTGCCTAGATTTCCCCAAGGTGGGGTACTCAATCTACCAGGATGATTTTTTTGTTTCATGTCTCTAATTTTTGCCTGGACCTCCCTTTCGAGTTTTCAATCCACCGAGACACTCATTTTTGCCTAAGCCTCCCTTTCGGGTTTTCAACTTAGCGAGTTGTTCTTCTCTTTTTTTAGGCGAAGTATTTCTTGACTGCATCGACGTTCACAGGACGAGTGAACTCTTCACCATCCATAGTTGTAAGAATTAATGCACTGCCTGAGAAGGCTCTCTTGGAAAAATATGGGCCTTCATAATTAAGATTCCATTTGCCCCTAGAATCAAGTTTGAAAGATAAGATCTTCTTGAGTACGAGGTCACCTTCTCCGAAGACACGAGGTTTGACCTTCTTATTAAAAGCTTTCTTCATTATCTACTGATATAACTGACCATGACACATGGTAGTCAATCTCTTCTCTTCAATCAAATTGAGCTGATTAAACCTAGTCTGACACCATTCATCTTCAGTCAACTTGGCTTCCATAAACACCCATATTGATGGAATCTCAACCTCCACAGGGAGCACAACTTCCATTGCATAAACAAGAGAGAAAGGGGTTGCCCATGTCGAAGTGCGGACGGAGGTACGATACCCATGCAAAGAAAATGGGAGCAACCTATGCCAATCTTTGTACGTCACAACCATCTTCTGGATAATCTTCTTAATGTTCTTATTCATAGCTTCAACAACCCCATTCATCTTAGGTCTATAGGGAGAAGAATTATGATGTGCTATTTTAAAGTCTCTGCAGAGCTCTTTCATCATGTTTTTATTCAAGTTTGATCCATTATCAATAATGATCTTACTTGGCACACCATATCGGCATATGATATGATTCTTGATAAACCTCATAACAACTTGCTTGGTCACATTTGCATACGATGCCGCTTCAACCCACTTCGTAAAGTAGTAAATATCCACTAAAATGAACCGATGTCTATTTGATGCCTTGGGCTTTATCATGCCAATCATATCAATTTCCCACATAGAGAAAGGCCATGAAGAGGAAATGACATTCAAAAGTGTCGGAGGAACATGAATCTTATCCGCATAGATTTATCACTTGTGGCATTTCTTCACATATTTGCAACATCAGAGTCCATTGTCAGCCAATAGTAACCTGCTCTCAACATCTTCTTTGCCATAGCATGTCCATTGGAATGAGTACCAAAGGAACCTTCATGGACTTTAGTCATCAATAAGTTTACTTCATGTCTATGCACGCATCTGAGCAAAACCATATTGAATTTTCTCTTGTAAAGCGCATCACCATTCAGGTAGAACTTGCCAGCCAGTCTTCTCAAAGTTTTCTTGTCTTTCAAAGATGCCCCAAGCGGGTAAATCTGACTTTGGAGGAAACACTTAATATCATGGTACCATGGCTTTTCATATTTGATCTCTTCAACAACAAATGCATGAGCTGGTCTATCAAGGCGCATTATAGTCAGATAAAGAACTTCATTCCAAAAATTCACAACAATCATGGAAGCTAACGTTGCAAGAGCATCTGCCATCCATTTTATATCTCGAGGGATATGATGAAACCCAACCTTTCTAAATAAAGTTGATATCCTCCTCGCATAGTCTCTGTATGGTATCAAACCAGGTTTATTCGTCTCCCATTCACCTTTAATTCGGCTAACAACCAAAGCTGAATCTCCGTAGACGTAAAGATATTTTATTCTAAGATCAATGGCTTCTTCGAGCCCCATAATGCAGGCTTCGTACTCTGCCATATTATTCGTACATTTGAAGGTTAACCTAGCTGTAAACAGAAAATGAGTGCCTTGAGGAGTAATAATCACTGCCCCAATGCCATTACCATATGAATTAACAGCTCCATAAATACCATGCCCCAACGGGAACCGGGTTCTGGCCCTTCTTCAAGCAATGGTTCATCACAGTCTTTCATCTTCAAATACAATATCTCTTTATTAGGGAAATCAAACTGTACTGACTGATAATCATCAATAGGTTGGTGAGCCAAATGGTCAGCCAAGACACTACCTTTAATCACTTTCTAAGCTTGGTATTCAATATCATACTCAAATAACAACATCTACCAACGAGCAATCCTCCCAGTTAAAGTAGGCTTTTCAAATATGCACTTGATTGGATCCATCTTGGATATCGACCAAGTAGTATGATTCAACATATACTGGCGCAAACGCTTAGCAGCCAAAGCCAAAGCACAACATGTCTTCTCAAGCATAGAATACCGAGACTCACAATCGGCGAACTTCTTACTGAGGCAGTAAATATCACATTATTTCTTACCAGATTCATCCTGCTGACCAAGAATACAACCCATACTCTCTTCAAGCACAATCAAATACATGATCAAAGGTCTTCCTTCAATAGGAGGAGACATAATTAGAGGCTTAAGCAGATATCTTTAATACTGTCAAAAGCTTTCAGGCAATCCTCGGTCCAATCGCAAGACTGATCTTTCTGAAGGAGCTTGAATATAGGCGCACATGTAACAGTCATATGCGATATAAATCTTGAAATATAGTTCAAGCGGCCGAGAAAACCTCTGACTTGCTTCTTAGTTTTGGGCACAAACATTTCTTGTATTGCTTTGACCTTGGCAGGATCAACTTCAATACCCTTCTCATTGATAATAAAACCCAACAACTTACTAGAGCGGACACCAAATGTACACTTATTGGGATTCAAGTGGAGTTTATACTTCCCCAAACCCTGGAATAGATTCAGCAAATGCTCAACATGCTCATCTTCAGACCTTGATTTAGCAATCATATCATCAACATAGGACTCAATCTCTATATGCATCATATCATGGAAAAGAGTGGCCATGGATCTTTGGTATGTTGCACCAACATTATTCAAACCGAAAGGCATCACTCTATAACAGAATGTTCCCCAAGGTGTAATGGATGTCGTTTTCTCCATATCTTTGGGTGCCATTTTTATTTGATTATAACCGGAAAATCCGTCCATAAAAGAGAAGACATTGAACTTAGCTGTATTATCTACCAACAAATCAATGTGTGGCAGAGGAAAATCATCTTAGGATTAGCTTTGTTCAAGTCTCTATAATCAACGCACATGTGAAATTTTCCATCCTTCTTCAGAGCAGGCACAATATTGGCCACCCACTGCAGATATTCAAAGGTAACAAGGAAACCGACATCAATCTACTTTTGGACTTCTTCCTTGATCTTCACTGCCATGTCAGGATGAGTTCTTCTTAACTTTTGCTTGACTTGCGGATACTCTGGCTTCAACGACAATCTATACTCCATAATATCAAGACATGGCATGTCTTGATAAGACCAAGCAAACACATCGGGATACTCTCGAAGAAGCTCAACCAACCCCTTCTTAACCTCTGGATGAAGCTGTGACCCAATCTTGACCTCCTTGATACCATCTTCAGAACCCAAGTTGACTAAATCAAATTGTTTTTAAAACGATTGAATGGTTCTTTCCTCATGCTCAAGCAAACAAGATAACTCATCAGAAACATCTTCATCATTCTCTTCCTCAGCTTCAAACACATGAAAATCAAAGATCGGAGAGGGAGTAGGGTCATTATCTTCAATGGGTTTGAGAAGCAACCTACATAATAATTTGATATTTTAATTTTAGAAATATGAAGTGCAAACAAATATTATGCAGATATGGGAAAAATTATTGTCTATGTTTTTTGTGATTACCATTTTCACAAAAAAGCAAAACGTAGAAAACAACATAAATATGGATGAATAAAATTGCATTTTATTGATAATTAAAAATGTCTGACAATGTTTTCACTTCTCCCTTAGGCATAGGAGAAGAACTTTTATTTAAACAATTAGGTATATTAGTTTGAACGATGAATTATAATAGGAACATCAACAACAACCCAATTGTCGCAAATCTGTCCATGCGTTACAAAGTTGGCACCGTCTTCATCTTCATCTTCATCTTCATGAAGGATCGCAACTGTGTGTTGTTCTTCCTTATGAATGAACCATCCACTACGGAAAATCTGTTGCATAGCCTTGACTTCTTTCTTGAACGGCCCTTGCTCGAATCCTAAATCAGCCCGATTCTTGTTCTCAACCACTTCCACTACACGACCCCAATTGTCTGTGTCACCAGCCTGGAAAATCTCTTGTGCATATTTCAAAGAAGACATGGATGCCCCAGTCTTCTGGATCATATTAGCCACAGACAAAGCTTGGAACGGAGTTCCAACAGTTTCCTCAACTTCAACTTATGTGAAATATGATAAGTGGCTCACCAATAGTGCCTTCTCACCTCCAATAATAACAAGCTCCCCGTTCTTGACAAATTTGAGCTTTTGGTGTAAAGTCAACGTGACAACACCCGCTTCATGAATCCATGGCCTACCCAATAAATAACTATAGGCTGAATGGGTATCCATTACCTGGAAAGTAATTTGAAAATCACTCAGACCAATCTTAATTGGGAGGTCAACTTCTCCAATGACAGTTTTGCGGGAACCATCAAACGCCTTCAAAATCACACCACTATATATCATGGGTGCTCCTTGATAAGATAGCGTAGCCAAGGTAGACTTGGGTAGAACATTCAAAGATAAACCGGTGTCTACCAAGATGTTGGACAAGGCATCCTCCTTACAGTTCATAGATATGTGGAGAGCCAGATTATGATTCCTACCTTCTTCTGGAAACTCCTCATCAAAAAAATTAGATTATTGCATGCAGTAATATTAGCAACGATGTGATCAAATTGATCAACTGTAATATCATGTTCAATGTAGGCTTGATCAAGAAATTTTTGAAAAGCCTCACGGTATGCTTCAAAATTCATCAACAGAGATAAAATAGAAATCTTGGAGAGTGTCTGGAGTAGCTGCTTCATGACGTTAAAATCGCTCTTCTTTATCAGACGGAGTACTTCATCATCATCATCCTTAATCTTCAAACTGCTGGACTCACCAGATTAAAAGATTGGAGTGTTAACAGGATCACACAAAGGAACAACCACCTCGTCCTTCTTCCCAACTATGACATTCTCAATAGCCTTTGGGAATACCTGACTGAAAAACTTGACCGCTTCGGGTCACCTTGATAACATCAACAATGCTTACTACTGAAGTAGCCGCGGGAAGAGGAACCTCTTGCCCATATTTGATCATAGTAACATCATACTTGTAAGGCACACCTTTATCAGATATGTATGGGACTGGGCCCTCCAACCGTATCACTGACGATGATACCAATCTATTGCTTCTCTTACTGCTATCATACTGAATCACCACTGGTTCAGGAGTTTTGAAAACTGGAACAATCACATTCACATCATCATATGGATTTCTATCTTGGTGGATGTGAATCATACCTTCATCCACTAACCTTTGAACATCCCTCTTCATAATCACGCATCCACGTGGATTGACACTGTAAATGATACAACCGTCATGATCATGCTCGCATTCACTAATATGACACAAAGTCTTGTGAAGCTCTACCAAGGATATTTGGATACGTCAGACATCATAAACTCTGTACTCACCGGGACAACAGTCCACCATATTTACAGAGGAGTTACCATGAGCGGGTAGCAGATTGGATTTAACATTCGGAGCACGGTCCTCAAAGGATATCATCCCACTTCTCACCAATCGTTATACTTCGTATTTCAACGGATAATTGTTCTCAATATCATGGCCTGGTGCCCCTTGATGATAGGAACAATGCTGATCAGGCTTATACCACCATGGCAGAGGTTCGGGCATATGTAGAGGACTTTTTGGCTGAACCAGATTCTTGATAATAAGAGACGGATACAATTCGACATAAGACATCAGAATAGGGTCAAACATGACCTTCTTCCTCTCATAGTTGTTGTGCTGATTATTGTTATGATCATTGTTGTAATGATTGTTATAATGAGTATATTGTTGTTGTTATTGTTGAGGTTGAATTGTTGCTGATTAAACGACATAATTATTGGCAAACACTAGAATAATAAAAGACACTTGATGATGCTGAAAATGAGATCTGGAACTCTTCTTCACATAAGGCTTCCTTCGCCTCTCCACAGTCACTAAATTAGTTTCTCCATCCTTCTTTTTTGAGAAACCACCCCCACACTTCTTACCAGCTATCACTTCTTCTCTAGACAATCTACCCTCATGGACAACTTCCTCTAGACGCATCCCCATGTTCACCATCTCGGTGAAATCATTGGGAGCGCTAGAAATCATACGCTAATAATAAAATGAACTCAAAGTCTTCAGAAAAATCTTTGTCATTTCTTTTTCTTCCAACGGAGGACTGATTTGAGCGACTATCTCTCCATCTCTGTGCATATTCTTTAAATGTCTCTTTGTCTCTCTCAGACATAGGCCGAAGCTGGTCACAATCAGGCACCATATCCACATTTTACTTATACTGCTTAAGAAAGGCCTCTCCCAAGTCATTGAAAGTACGAATACTACCACTGTCCAGACCCATGTACCAACGAAGAGCGACACCGGTCAAGCTATCCTGGAAATAATGAATGAGCAACTGGTCGTTATCTGTTTGGGTTGACATTTTATGGGCATACATCACAAGACGGCTTATAGGGAAAGTGTTCCCATTGTATTTCTCAAAGTTAGGGACCTTGAACTTAACAGGTATCTTCACATTGGGCACCAAGCAGAACTTAGAAGCACTCTTCCCAAACAAATCTTTTCCCCTTAGGGTCTTCATTTCCTTCTTCCATTCTTCAAACTGATCCTTAATTTCATCCATATTTTCATACATATCTGGGCCTTCAGATGGCTCAGAATGGTAGATAGTCTCTTCAACACGAGGCATGATATGCACGACACGAGGAGGAGTAGACATGATCGGGAAAGATGCCGACATATGCGCAATGATATGAGCATAAACCTCAGGCACATAGTTTTGAGGCATTCCCCAAGGGAATTCGGCAGACATAGAATGCGTAGGCTGGTTCACTGGAGCCACATACACGGGTGTTAAGGTAATCTCAGAGATAACTGTCTGTTGTTGCGAAGTTGCAGGAATTGGAGCCACTTGAGTTTGAGCTGCGATGAGAGATTCCATAAGAGAAGTAAGTCTAGAAACCTCTTCTTTGAGTTCATGGTTTTCTTGATCTAATTGATCCATCTTACGTTGATGATTATCACGAGTGTTATACTGATGCGTCAGCTTGACTGATACAAAGATAAAGATCATAAGACACCTGGCCGAAGGGCTAGACTACAAGAAACCTGCAATGCAAATTATGCATGAATGAAATGTTTTTGATGTTATTATTTTTAAGGAACATACAAAGTCTTATTTGCAAATATTTCAACAATAATAATTAATAACAACAATTTGAGTTGACCATAAAATCTCATTTTTATTCATAATATTTGGAAGGATTACACTGAGTACAATTTCATAAACCAAAATACAAGAGGAAAGGAAAATAGCCTCCTAAGGATCCCTAGCAATTGCATGAGATGAACTGGCTAAGGGCATGTATTTCCTTCGAACGCGTCTAATCTCTAACTCGTAGGCGGTCTTCATATGATCTTTCTCAGTGACGAGCTGATCAACGATCTTCTTCCAAGCACCATAAGACTGAGGGATACTAGAGGAAAATAAATCCTCTCTCTCTCTCTCTCTCTCTCTCCTCTCTCTCTCTCTCTCTCTCTCTTAACTGCACGATCTTCGAGGATCTCAATGAGTGCATCCTTATCTTTCATCTCAAGTTGCAACTCTACTTGCTTTCGATATAAAGCATGGAACCGTTCTTCCCAAAGGCCATTCTCTTGCTTCATCTTAGCCAGTGCATCTTCCAACTCCTCTACATCTTGGCTAGGGAAAGTTGATGGCTCAACCATAACCATAGACATATGTATTTCACAGGCATACAACATCTTAAGCTCTAAATCTCTCTTCTTCACCCAACTAGTGTAAGGTTCCAAAGCTACGCAATTACACGGTCCAAGCTCGACTCTTCCCTTCCTATGGACATTATGCCAAGCACACACCATCCTACCCTTCAAGTTTTGAGGATCTTCATCCTCCTGATAAAACAGATCTTTTAACTGAATGTTATTAGGTTTATTCTTCAAGGGGAACACAAGTTGACAACGAGCCAAAAAAGGGTTGTAGTTGATTCCTTCTTGTGTACCAATGGGAGGCGCATTAGAGAGGTCACCACAACTATCAATAATCTTCAAGCCATCATATACAGAACCATACCAAGTAATATAATCATTAGTGAGAGACATAAGTCTCTGGGACCACCGTAGACATTGCTGGTTCTCTAGAAAGACTGATGTCTGAGGCCAGTGCGAAATAAACCACTTATACAGAAGAGGGATGCAACACACAATAGTTTCACTACCCTTAGATTTCCTTAGATGTAGGGAGAAATACATGTCACCCAACAGAGTTGGAACAAGATTCCCGATCAATAAGATTCTAATGGCGTTAACATTGACAAAGTTATCTATGTTAGGTGTCCATTCTACCAGCTTAAGCAAAAGTGGTAGCTCTGCCAATCAGAAACTAAGAAGTCAAACCTCGAAAACCTCCTTTCTTCATCATATTTGCATCAATCTCAAACGTTTTCAAATGAAGAGCATCAACTATGACTTGAGATTTCAGAATCTCCTCTAATCTACTAAAAGGAACCTTTTTAGATATGGGTATACCCAAGAGATAGGCACACTCCTCCAATGTAGGCATAAGCTAATAATCGGGAAAGGTGAAGCACCGGTAGAGAGGATCATAGAACTGAACCAAAACGCTCAAGAATCCTTCAATAACCTTGGTAGACAGCACATACAAAAGCTTCCCATGACGTTCTTTGAAATCCACGAGATCAACTACAAAGGATGCTAGCTTCCTTAACTCTTTCAAATCCGGACATCTGAAATCGTATTTCTTAGTGTTCCTTCGTCCATAATCCATGGTCTGAAAATATTTGCAAACACGACCTTAGTTCCTTGAAATTTATTTTTGTGATGAATGCTATGATGTGCATGTATGCATTAATGCAACAATATCACACACAAGGCGAACACAAGCAAAGGTCAAGGGATGGATCAAGTCATCATCAAGATCAATCATCCATTTTGGTGGATTAGGGTTTTCACCCTATCAACACCCAAGATCCATTGAAATTGATGGTAACTGACCGGATAAACCAAGAATCAATGGGTTTGTTGTGAGTCACGAGCATGGAGTCGGGTTAAGAACCATATCAAAGGAGTGTACTAAGGATAAAAACCTGTAGAGCATGTTCTAAAAAGTTCCCAGAGTCGTGATCCCATCTATCGAATACTATAGGTTTGGATGACTAACTCATCAACCAATAGTATTCTCAAGAGAAACTCGTCCAAGTGTAGTATCGCGTAATAACTGTTATCAAGTCTACACTTGAACAGTCTCCGCACTATGTCCTAAATAGACCAAGTCGGGTTAAATGTTCTACGGTTCTCAGCTTCTCGGACTCCCATGTCGGAGAAAGTAGTGCCTACCCACGAATTACTCGTGTGACACCAGTAACTCCAAAGGGGTCTCCACTGAGTGTGGGATCTCAAGTAAACTCTTTCAGGAATGACTCCATCAAAGATATCATTACTATACCTACCATCCTATCTTAGATTGCACTCAAGTTGGGGTATAGAACTTATGTCACCATACAGAGATCACCAAGCACAACAGACAGAAAATATCATACATACAATATATACAAACATACAAACATCAACAATAAACAAATATAATGCACACAAAAAGTAGGCTAAACCCGCTTGGGGCTACTCCCCAACAGAGTCGCCATTTTTTTTTCTATAGCGTTAAATTCATGACCATTGAGATATTGGTTAACTCAACATCAATAAAACCAGAGTCGCCACCGCGCTTTTTATAATTTCCAAAGGAAAAGGGAGAAAGTACGAACAAAACCCAAAGATAAGAAGTTTTCAAATCAAAACTAATAAAATGTTAGAGATTATAGGGTAAGGGGGTTGGTTACACAGAAGGAAAGTATCACCCAAAGTGTCATAGGTACTCCTAGGGAGCCTTTTTTGTGTGCACTTGTTTTGGTTGAAAAGATGTTTGTTTTGAAAATAGAATGAGGGGATGAGAAAAGAATTCATGATTTACATTTTTGTGTTTGACAAGACTTTTGGTCTTATGCCTACGTACCAACATAAATGAGGGATCAAAACCTCGTAGTTCATGGTAAAAATTTCAAAGATGGGTGGATTGATTTTAACAAAAGCTTAAAGATCTTTTGTTATCAATGGGAGAATACTCAACCAAACATCCACCGATAATGAGGGCTTTACAATATTTAAGAGGGAGGGCTCCAGCTTGGATAAAATCAACAAGTATGCCACTAACCCCTAGTAAATAGAAAGTTTTACACTCAACATATCATGGAATGGGAGAATTACATCTCAACCAAGGATAACTCAAATCTAAATGCTTTCTTTTTTAAAAGTTTAAAAGGAAAAAGGCACCAAGTGGCCAAAATGATTAGATGGGGTTGTTAGTTCTTTTTGGTCTTTTTGAAAATAAAGTCAATATGATTAAGTCTTTTTACAAATTTGATTAAGAAAATAGTTTGAAAATCAATGGCATAAGGCCAAGGTTTCTACTCATTAAAACAAGTCTAAGTTGAAAAGCAACAAACAAAGAAGTTTTGAAAATGATAAGGATATTTTTTAAATTAAAGAAGAAGATGGAGATGAAAAGGCTATCCTAGATAAGATTAAAAGTTTTGAGTTGAAAAGATATAACCCATGGGAAGCATCCACAAGACAATAGTGTCAGATAGAAACCGATTTCCTTTAGATTGTCAAGCAAACAACAAATCCATAATCATCCAAGCAATTAATAAGAAAACCAATGGTATCAAATAAATATAACCAAACATCCAAGCTAGCACTCCAAATCAAGCAATCTTCAATGTCCTCTTATGTGTATCAGATGAAAAATCCCTTGAAACATACTCAAAGAGAAAACATCAAATAATAGTAATAAGATCAAAATAACAATTTGGACAAAGAGAAAGAATGTATCAGACAAACCAAAGGGAGTCTCTCAAGCTTGTATCAGATGAATGCCATTGGCCATGTTTTTGGTCTCAAATTAATGGTATTGGCCATGTTTTTCTTCCATAGCTCAGGAATGCTGCCTTCTCTAAGTCCATAGGTCCAAATCAAGTCATAGACAAAGATCCAACTGTCCACCAATGTGTTTTTTAGTGTTTTTGTTTTTATTAAGTGTTTTAAGGTCCTAAGGCCACAAACAAAAAAAGATCACAAGCACAAAATATAATGGCTCAAGTGAGCAAAATGAAAATAACTAAAGCATAAACATAGGCCCAAGTGGGCAAAGAGCAAATATGATATGAGATGCTAAAATAAAAGCATAAAGTAAATAACAAGAAATAAAACATGAAGTAAATGACATTAAAATAAAGTTAATATAATAAGATGTTAGTAAATGTTAGTGAAAGAAGAAAAGATGTTTTAGTCACTTTTTGGTGATCACTCAACTATCCACTCACAAACATGAAAATATGAATCTATACATCATTTATGAGAAGGAGACTTACAATCTCATATATAAAAATGCCATTGCCTTTGGGACAAATTTAGAGCTATGTTAAGCAATCGTAATTGGACTTATGTAGAAGTCATAACTATCTGAGACCGGTCAATAATAATGTTGGTGTTAATGCATTCTAGAGACAAGGTATCCAAGAGCAAGCTCCTAAAGAATACCACAAAAAAAAGAGAAGGGATGAACCTATCTCAATCAAGCTCATGTTGATTCATCTGACACAAGGTCATTGATGAATCAACTAGCTAATGACCCATGAGAAGTCATTGGCCAAGAAGTGATTGGGGAAGAAATAAGATGAAGATGGAAAGATGAAATGGAAAGGATCCCAAATTGGTCAAGGGATAAACCTTACTTTACCAATACCATTCATTCATCTTGAGGGATGAAGTTTAAACTTCATCAACCCCCTAAATCCAATGGTATTGACCAAGTCAAAGTCCAATTCAACCAAGACCAAGGCCAAATAGAAGTAAGGTCAACACAAAGTCAATACAAAATCTCAACAAAGCATTAAATCAATTAAACTAATTTTAAAACATTTTTAAAATGAAGAAAATAAGTTTTTAAAGATCAAAAACCTAAAACCCCTTCAAAACACCAAAGAAATGGCCCAGGGATTTATCATAGGTCAAGCAAGGTCAAAGGACCATTGACTAATTTTTTTGGCATTTTTCAAAAGTCAGAAGTAATTAAAAACTAATTAAAACAAGTTAAAAATAACAAAATTCACCAAAAATATAAAACTTAATCCAAAAATTAATTTTAAGTCAAAAATTGGAAGAGGAAAGTATTCATGTATTTTTGGTGTTGATCCCATAATTTTTGGATCGAAAATGAATTTATAATGAATTTGTGAAGAAAAAGCTATTTAAAAATCAATTTAGAAAATAAAATAAAAGGAAAAAAAATGGAGCCATCAGATCTCCCTCATTAATTGAGGTGGTAGATCTGATGGACACAAACACGTGTTCCATGATGCACCTCAGTCAACGCGCTACACATGTGGTAATCAAAAGCAAGGGTCCATATTTAAACGTGGAAGAGAGATCCAAGGGTGAGAGACTTGCCACAACACCACCGAAACCCTAGCTCCGATCATCTTCTCCGGTGAAGGTCACCAGACTGGCAGGATCAAACATCTCCAGAAATCCATGGATCATACATCATTTTAAAGAGAAAATTGCACGGATTATGAATATCACCTCCATTTATTCCATCTCTCAGTCTATAATCAGAAAAGTGGAGATGAAAATCGAGGTGTCCAACCTGAGTTGCTTCGATTTAAGCTGAAAACAACTCAGTCACATTACCTACATTGGTAGGACTTCAACCATCACAAAATTGAGTTCAGATTTAGAGTATAGAAACTGATTGGGCATTTGAGGCAGGTACATTTTGGCAAGAATTAACAGGGTTTTCGACGAACACTTTTGAGGGTAACTTGGCATCGGAAATTCATAACCTGACCATCCGTGTCTTTCGCCAAATGTTGGCATATACCATTTTAGGCTGGGAAAATGAAAATAAGTTGAATGCCAAAGAGATATTCTATCTGCAAGTTGCACTCACACAAAGACCATTAAACTCAGCCTCATTCATTGTGGCCCACATGTGTGCAGCTTTGAATAATAAAGGAGCTATTTCTTTTTGAGGATTGATTACCTCCCTTGCGCATGCTCTAGGGCTCGATTAGGAACTTGCTACTTTAGAACCTCTACCACCCCGTACCATTGACTTACAATTCCTTAGAAATAAGCGACTATGTAGAGTTAAGAAGGAATGAGGATACCACCTCATGGTTCACAACAAAGCCATCGAGAGTGTTATTTTGAATCGTCCTGATTGTATCGACGTGCGAAGGAGAGAAAATTGGACTTATGATTTGCATGGTGCCCCAATCACTAACTAGTTACCCAAAAACATCCCTCAGGATGATACAACTGATGATGATACCGATGACGAGTATGATTGAAGAAACATGTCTCTTGTTCATAACCCCGACCCCCTTACTTTTCACCTACACACACTACACATGGTCCTTCTAACCCTTTTGCAGTTACCTCCTTTGGTTTATATTATGATGAAAATATGCTGCAGGAACAGAGAGCTCATGAGGAGGAGCGTGATGGCTTATTTTACACCATGTATGAGCAACAATAAGATATGATGAAGTTCATGTGGGAATCACAACACCAAATAGACCGCTCCCTACGATTAGTGTTGGAAACCCAAGCCACCATGGCAACCCAACAGATGCATCTGCAAGCTTCACATGCACGTGATTTTGCTCATGTGCAAGCTAACCAGGCGTATATACTAGAGAACCTCCAAAGTATACAAGCGTCCAATGCCTCTCTGTCGGCACGAGTTCAACAGCTCGAAAAATCCCAGAGTTCACGCCACCGGAGAAGGAGTCATCATCCACGGCATCTGAACCAAACAATAGAGGGGCAGTGGAGGTCGTCAGTAGCAGATCGTCCAGGTTTTACCGTTCCTTTTCACCTTTTATCGAAACATTAGGGACAATGTTCGATTTAAGTGTGGGAGAGGAACCTTACTATTTTCATTTTTATTATCATTTTTAGCTAGATTTACTGTTTTAGTATTATTGGTTAGGATTTCATTCACTACTTTAGTTTATATGCTGTGTATTTTCATGTGCTATCGAGTCTTTATGCATGGTTTTATGTTTTTTATTTATTCTTCCATTTCTTGAGCCATACCAAAAAAATTTGAAAAAGAAAACAGGTGTTTATTTTGAAATTTTCGACTATTAGACAAGTTAAGGATAGGTTGTAGAGACTTGGGAAAACCCCCAAAATATTAGTATGGTCTTAACACCGCAAGTCTCCTAATTATAGAAATCAATTTGGATACTTGTTATGCCATGGCCTTGAAACCTCACCCCTAAATGAGTCTTTAAGTAGTTTATCTTAACAGTCAACACCATCTGAATTACCACTGAGTAAGCGGATCGATGCAAATAGGTGAATGATCCCGTGCTAAAAAGAAATAAAAAGAAAAGAAAAAAAATATGGAAAAGAAAGAAAAAGAAAAAGGAACCCGCCTTCTAAGTTAGGTGGCCCTCACCCGGTCACTTAACATAACGATTGTGAAACCTATGAGAATATTGCATATTCATCAAAATTTTGATATAATATGGATCATGATCACTAACAGGTTTGTCTGTCGTGTGTACAAATAACAAGCTTAATGTGATTGCGCCTGAATGAAAAAGGATAAAAAATGGGGTGAGTAAGTTAGGCCTAGGCATAATGACATGATGCAAATTGGTTTGCATAGGAAGGAGATTTATGACCGCAAATGCGGAAATGTGTTGTTACGATACCCTTAGTTTGCGAGTTAGTACCTATCAATATGACCTTGAGAAAGTTAAAGTCTTTAGCCTGGAATAGTTACATGAGCACCACTATTTTTCTTCATATTAGCGTGAACGATTGCTTGAGGATAAACAATGGGTTAAGTGTGAGAGATTTTGATAACATCGAAACACACCGCATATTTGGCTCGATTTACACATGTTTTATTGATGTTTTGTTTTCATTTCTAGTATTATGTTGGTATTTTGTCTGGATTTCAGGTATTTAACCATGTGAGATCCGTACGCGAAGAAACGAGGCAAATCAAATGAAAAACAGAGAAAAAGGCGTGTTTTGCACTCACGGTGACCAGCATGGCGTTCGCCATGGAGGTAGCCATGATGTGGATGACGTGTCCCATGACTCAATGGTCACAAAGACCAAGTCTCTGCATTTTGAGAAGGTGGCGTTCGCCACAGGGGGTATGGCGGTCGCCATCCCCTTTAAATATGAAGCGGTCAAACCAGTTGAGTTATTCTTCCCCACTTCCCCCTTTTTTATCTCACACAAATCCAACAACTATGACTTGGTTTCCATGGCTTTGTAATACTATAAATAATGGTTGAAACTCACTTTTGACATCATCCAAGCTTAGTACAACTTAAGCCATATATTTATATTTCTGAGAGTTTTAATTCTTCACATCAGAGGATTATATCATTACGGTTGTTATTGAGTTTGGAGCACTTTATTTTGGAGCACTTTTATTTTAATCTTGCCAACATTTACTTTCCCGTTCAAGTTTTCCTTCAATTTATTCCTTTATCAGATTCAAGACTCTGTTTGGAGCAGATTCTTATTATTATAAGTATTATTTATTTCTTTTATTTATTTACTTATTATTATCAGTATTTTTTATTTCTTTTGTTTATTTACTTTGCATGCTTGTTATTTTCTTACCTTACTTTAATTTCGAAGTTTAATTTATTCCATGGCACATTCGTAATTTTAATTGAATCGCCTGTATGTTTAATTCTAATTTTCAATCCCTCAATTTATTGTTTACTATGACTATGTCCAGCTAATCTACTAGTGCTGGAATGTGAGGATTGTCGTTTCGATGGTACTCAATCTGTTATTTCTTTAGGCTTACTATCAGGGTTGTTTTGGTTTTTATCTCAATTTTTCAGAAATTAAATTGGTCAGGTTACTACGAGAGTAGAACCGTAGATACGCCATGTAAGATCGAAAGCCGTCCCATATCTAAGGTAAAATTGTTAAGTTTTTTATTAATAAATACCGCGAGAGCACTTTGTTAATTAATTAGGAGAATTTGATATTTCTAGAAAGTGATTTTAAAACTATTTACGGACGCGTTTATAAGTTTAGAATCTGGTTATCCGAGCGAAAGCCGGGAACCCTTTAAAGTTAAAATTTCCAACCATAACCATTTTTTAACTAAGTAAAAAAACCTAATTTCTAAAAAAGGTTGTCACTACTTTAATGCAAAACGCACCGGGTACATAAGAGAGGACAATATAATTTAGAGAGTAAAACCCGATTCCAAATACGCGAAAGTGACAGTTCCTTTTTAATTAATTCTTTTTCAAGGAAGAAAACATTACCCCGTAAGTAGTTCTACTTAGGAGTAATAAGAGTACTATTGATCGATGAGAGCCACATTCCGGTATTACATTTTTGAATTCATTCAAGTATATTATTTTTACTTTGTTGTTCCTATTCTAAGTCTTTCACGATTGCCTTAGATACACACCGTAGCAATAGAAAATGATAGATTGACCATTAGGTCTCTGTGGGTTCGACAACCTTTTATATTACTCTGATACATCCATATACTTGTGGAAAATACGCATCAAACACCTCTTTTCTTGAGATCATAAGCTCTTAACAAGTCTTATATATATTGGATAATCCTCTTCGTCTGACCATCTGTTTACGGATGATAAGCGGAACTCAAATGCAACTTCGTATGCAACACTTTATGCAAGCTCTCTGTTGACTTCCTAGCAAGTGTATCGATAGTGTCGCAGTAATAAAATATTGAATCCATAGGGACTAGTTTTTAACAAGACAAAAAGTGTGCAATGCATAGAAAATAGTAAATGTTTTTTTTAAGATTTCAAAGCGAAAATAACAAAGAGTTCAAACAAAATTATAGAAGTGGTCAGGTTGTGTATAAAATCCCCTATTTCTCTATTATTGATGTTTGATTCCATACATGAATAATCTCATCACTATAATCCCACAACAAATTAAAAAAACCACTATAACCAATCCCTTGTGATATAACTCACTAATCACTACTCGGAGCTTCATATTCTTAGTCCACTAGCGTAAGCAGGATCAGGCAATGCAACAGAATCAAGCTCCCATGTCACGTTTCTACTAGCTGGTCCTTCCCAAACTACCTTCACCAAGGTAATTCTTACCACACAACTGCTTCACTTCCCGATCCTCTATCCACATGGGTGATGTCTCAACAATCAAGTTATCCCTCACCCATACATTATCCATGTGGATGATATGAGACGGATCCGGAATGTATCTCCTCAATTGAGACACAAGAAATACATCATGAATATTAGAAAGCGACAATGGTAAATTAATTTGATAGGCCACTTCTCATATCCTATGCAAAATCTCATATGGATCAATGAAACACGGTGTGAGCTTTAGAGACTTCAAAGCACGACTAACACCAGTTACTAGAGTAACTCTTAGAAGTATATGATATCCCTCTTGGAACTCAAGTGCTTTCCTCCTCTTGTCATGGTAAATCTTTTAGAGACTCTGAGAATCTCTCATATTCTCCTGAATCACTTTGATCTTCTCAACCGTCTGTTGGATAATCTCTAGTCCAATCACAATACTCTCTCCCGACTCATATCAACACAATGGTGTTCTACATCTTCTACCATACAACGCCTCGAATGGTACCTTCCTAATACTCGAATGGAAACTGTTGTTGTAGATAAACCTTATCAACGATAGAAATCCATCCCAAGCACCTCCTTTCTCGAGCACACAAGCTCGTAACAAGTCTTCTAAATATTGGATAATCCTCTCCGTCTGACCATCTGCCCACGGATGATAGAAACTCAAAAGCAACTTTATACCCAACGTTTTATGCAAGCTCTCTAATGACTTCTTTCTAAGTGTACCGATAGTGTCGTAATAATAAAATATTGAATCCACAGGGACTGGTTTTTAACAAGAAAAGAAAGTGTCCAATGCATAGAAAATAGTAAATTTATTTTTTAAGATTTCAAAGAGAAAATAACAAAGAGTTCATACATAATTATAGAAGTGGTCAGGTTATGTATAGAGTCCCTTATTTCTCTATTATTGATGTTTGAGGCCTTACATGAATAATCTCATCAATATAATCCCACAGCGAATTAAGAAAACTGTTATAACCAATCCTTTGCCATATAACTCACTAATCACTACTCGGAGCTTCCTATCCCTAGTCCACTAGCGTAAGCAGGATCAGGCGATGCAACAGAATCAAGATCCCAAGTCACGTTTCCACCGGCTAGTCCTTCCAAAACTACATTCGCCAAGGTAATGTTCTTACCACACAACTACTTCACTTTCCGATCCTCTATCTGCATGGGTGATGTCTCAACAGTTAGGTTATCTCTCACCTGCACATCATCCATGTGAATGTATCTCCTTAACTAAGACACATGAAATGCATCATGAAGATTAGCAAGCGATGGTGGCAAATTAACTGGATAGGCTACTTCTCCTATCCAATGCAAAATCTCGTACAAATCAATGAAACATGGTGTGAGCTTTCGAGACTTCAAAGCTCAACCAACACCAGTTACTAGAGTAATTCTAAGAAACACATGATCTCCTTCTTGGAACTCAAGTGCTTTCATCCTCTTATCATGGTCACCCTTTTGGTGACTCTGAGAAGCTCTCATCTTCTCCTAAATCACTTTGATCTTCTATGTAGTATGTTGGATACTCTTAAGTCCAATCACAACACTCTCTCCCGACTCATACCAATACAAAGGTGTTCTATATCTTATACCATACAACACCTCAAACAGTGCCATTTTGATACTGAATGGAAACTGTTGTTATAGGTAAACTCTATCAACGGTAGAAATACATCACAAGTACCTCCTTTCTCGAGCACACAAGCTCTAAACAAGTATTCTAAATATTGGATAATCTTCCCCATCTGACCATCTTGTATGCGGCGGGATTTTTGAATGCAGGATATTGGATAATCCGGACTCAAATTGAAATCACTAAAGCAAAAGTCGCCATCGAAGTTTATTATATCCAAAGAACATGGAAAGGGAAAATATCGATAAAACCCTAAGAAAGAGATCTAGGTAAGCAAGTCGGTTATGCGAAGGGAAGGTGTTAGACACCCTTTGCATCCTTGGTACTTCAAGGGAACCATTGCTCATATATTTCTTGCCTTATTATGGGTTTTAAAAGAGGGGTGAGTTAAAAATAATAAGAAAAAGGAAAGGGTGACATTTTATTTTTTATTATGCTTGTAAATATTTGTGTGAACATCTCATGCCTACGTACCCCTCAAGTGCAATGAGGGATCAAAGCCTCATAGTTCACCTAAAAGGTTGTTTTTGGTTTGTCTTGGTTGATTTTATTAGAGAAAGTGATAATAAGCCTTCTCATTTAAGAGAATGTCCATTATACATCATTTTGTTATTTCTTGCTCTTTGTGGTCCACCCTTGTGGCCGGTTAATTGCGAGTCTAAAAAAGACACTCGACTTACAACATTGGTTAGGGGCTTAGGGTATGGGCCAAGTAAATGCAGGGGTTAAAAGTAAAGTGAATTTTGTGTTTTTTAATCTTTGATTAGGTTAAAGTCTTTATTAGGTGTTTTACAAAGTGTTTTGACATGCAAAGAAGGTGGTTTACTAAGTTATGGACAAAGGATGATGGAAAGTTTTTCATGCAAGAAAATAACTTTAGTTTTGAATGGTTGATTTTAGTTTTAAGGCATTAAAGCATACAACCTCTAACCTACCCATCATGAAAATCCCCAATACCCCTATCTAAACATAGTATCCATAGTATCCTTATTACATTCATTTGAAAAGCAAGAAAGATAAACTAGCCCTAAGGTGATATTTCCCTTTCACACATGGAATCTCAAAGACAAATAACAAGAAAAGATGGGAGCAAATGAGAAAATGAAGAGACAAGTCAACTCTTGGTCTCTTGCTGGTATCACTTGATTTGGATTGGCTCTTCCTCTTTGTAATTTTCGTTTTCACCATGTTTGAATGGAACACTCTTGAATGTAACAAGAAGAGAAACAATGCTAATGTAATGACTTAACAAATTTTAAACTATAATATAGAATAAAAATTGTTAGTAAACTTCAAAATATGAAATGGAGAAGTGTGAGTCCAGAATGACATATATTTTTTGGATATTTTTATCATGTAAGGAATAACACATTTGAACATGATTATCAAGACAAGTCACAAATGGGATGCAAACTAAACATGCTTTCTACATAAAATGAAATGAAAATGGGAAAAGGTCTAAATGAAAAAACACTTAACATGTGAAATGACACATAGTGAGGTAAGAATCCAAGGCAATTGAAACACATCATTAATCATGCAAGTTGACAAAATGGGAATCAAAACAAGGCATGCTAGCAAGGTATAAACCCTAATCTACAACATGCTTGAATAATGAACCAAAAGTGCAAGATATAAACATGGTATCAAAAACATTTAGGAAGAAGAAATGAAAAAAATGATATGGCCAACCAATAATGTTCATGGATTGCATTTATGATAAGTATTAAGCAAGTTATGGTGTTAATTATACAATGTATCACTTAAACATGCCCAAACTAGGTCAAATCAAACATGAAATTGAATGAAAATGAAAAGGACCTAAAACTACAAAATGGACAGAAGAAAACATGTTCCAAAATGTCATACCAATATCAATATGGAAACAAAAATCAAGAATCAAAATTTGAGGTCCATTCTCAAGTAAAAAAACTAGCATAAACATCAAAATCAAAACACACATGAGAACTAAATGAGAAAGGGTTGAAATGAAACAACTTCCAACATAATAAAGTCTCCAAATCTCATGTTGAAACTAGGGATGCAATCATTTCACATTGATCGTGCATCATGAAAAAGTTACTACTTGAACCAAGCAAAAAGGGGAAAAAGGAAACCCTAATTTTGAACTTTAAGGAGAAAATGTAAACAACTTCAAAATGAAAAACACAAAAGAGCAAAGTTGCTCAAAATTTCATGGCGAGCAAGATGGTGGGATCCAAAATTATTTATGAACAACCAACAATGCAAATCAAAGCTAGTACCAAAATGAAACCCTAGACTACAAATCAGAATTAAATGCTACCCAGTTCATGAAAATTCAATTAAATGGTACATTGATCATCATGAAAAAATTTCCAACAACATGGTATCAAGAAATTTAAGATTTGGTTAAAGTTATATACCTCTTGAAGATCACTCGAAAGGCTGACTTTAGAGCAATGGTTCTCCCTCCACAGGTTACTATTCTACTTGCTTCAAGTTTTCACACCTCTACCACACTTCAGAGAACCTTGTTGAGCCAAAGGAAAAGCTTGAAGGTGCTTGGGTTCTGAAAACCAATTCAAAGTTCAGAGGTTCAAATGAGAAATTTTGCAGAGGTTCAATGGTTGTCCAAGCTTAGAAATGGCAGGGCAATAGCCTCTATTTATAGAGGGGAAAGGTATTGGTCGATTGCTGAATGATCCTAATTAGGTTAGAGGGTAAAATGGAGTTTTGCATAATCTTGCAAACCAAATTTTGGTGAGGTGGCCTTTGTACCTTGCTAAGGGCATGCGCAGGCACATTACACTCTCTCCATCATTCGGTTTTGAATCCAAAATTGTGGCCAGCTGTCATTGTCCTTACTCATTTTGGTGACTTGCTTCCAAAAAGGTGAAAATGAAAATTTGAAGAATATGGTACATGGGCATGGTACATGTCGTGGATGAGTGCAAACAACAAATACAAATGGGCCTTTCATAATCTGTTTGAGGTCCAATTGCAACAAGGCTGGTTGGTTTGGGAGAAAAATGCTTTTTGGCCAAAATCTCATTATGGCTCGGGTTGGAAGACAAGTGATGGTTTGAGCCCTCAAACATGGCATATCTTGATGCACGCATACCACATAATTGGTATATAATGAAATGACACAAAAATTGAGCTCAATAATGTGTAATTTGGAAAATGACTATGTGACATAAATGGATAACTTGAAATGCAAGGTACAAGGTGGTCCAATTGAGTTTTGGCTTGAATCAACCTTAAAAAATTATGCACACAAGTCATATGAAACATTTTGAGGTGTTTGAGTTGTAAAAACACCCAAAAAGCCTTTAGATAAAACCCTCATTTTTTCACTTTTGGACAATTTTAGCAACTTTGAGGTTTGCACTACAAGTCCTTGACCCCATTTTTGGCCTTTGGACAAAGAATGAAAGTTGTAGGTAATGAAAAAATAAGATCATAGAAAAATGAACCAACTCATTTTAGTAAAAAAATGAGAAAGTTATGGGGTAGTGAACTTGGCAAAATGACCTATAATGTACGTACCTCATTCACCCCTTTCCATTCAAAATTAGCCTTGGATATGTGAATATAAAATGTTCACAATGGTTGTAAGATTTACTTTGAATAAAGAACCAACTCAAATGGCCAAAAATTGATGGAGTTATGATGTTTTGAAGTTTGGCTCAAAATCACTAGGAACCAAAGATGACCTGTAATGTTTTCCCAAAATAAATGGGCTTCCACTCAAAATTGGACTTTGTGATCAAAAGAAAACTCATTAGTAATTTCCTAAAGATTGATGTGGTGAAAATAACCACCCTATTTGGATTAAAATTTACCAAGTTATGGTCAATTGAAGTCGGGAAAAAATCAAAGCACTGAATAAGGAGACCTTCAAACTTAAATGCTAAACCAAGTAAACCATCTTCTTGAACAATGAACCAAACTTGTAGAGGGTCACAATTTAAGCATATTAGAAAAATAATGGGCTCCATATGATAAGTATTATCTGTAAGACACCAATTTTGTCCCTAAGATCCCTCATGGCATCATATCATAACATTGCATTGCCTCAAGTATCATTAGACACCTTGCTTCCTTCCCTGTGGGTGGGATCCCTTTGAGAGTGGTTCTTGATCACCAAGCATTGCTTGCATTTGTATGTCATTGCTTTTCTTTTATCACTAACCAAAATGTACAAAAATATGTCATTAACCTTTGTTACTTGCAGCTTAAGCAATCAAGTCAAGGCATCAGGTGAATTCATGGTACAAAGAACAGGTGGTTATTCTTGAGATTTGGACCCCATGATCATTATCAAGAGTTCATATGAGCTATAGGTTCATTTTGGAACCAAATTCCCAAGTGGTTGAGGCCCCAAATTCATCAGAACATTTTTAGGTCATTTAAGAGCCTATGCAGTCAACTGAAAAGTCAACTGTGGATTTTGAATTGAGAAATTGAGTTTCTTCATCCCATTCATGTTCAAATCATGCTTATTCATCATTTCAAAGATCAAGGTTGCAGAATTTGAAGTCAAGTCAAAAGTTTCCAAAAATGGAAAGTGACCTATAATTTCAACTTTCCAAAAATGGCAAGTTTTTGATCCAACTTCAACTCAACTTTCCAACATTAAAGAAGCTTCAAATGAAATTTTGTCCAACATGAACATTCATCATCTTCATCACGAAGAAGATGAAGATGCATGCATTGTGACGGTTTCTTGAAAAATAGCGTCGGTTTTGGCAAATAGCGTCGGTTTGAACCGTCCTAATCTACGCAGGCTTAAGGTTTTAGGGAACGGCACCGTTTTGGCTTCGCGCGCGCTCCATTTTGAAAATCCATATGGTTCGATCCATGGCGAGCGCATTTTTCAAATTTGCTTCAGTATTATTCCTTTTCCCTCCTATTTTCCATGTACATGTTCATATGTGATTTTTATCTTTTTTCCAACTTTAAAAAATCATAATAAATTGAAAAATGCATCAATTAATCCCCAATTTTTTTCATAATGATCCTTGTTTTGTCTAGTTTTTCATGATGATGAGTTTGAAAGTTGTGCCTGGCGGGAATTTTATTTGCTCTAGGTTGATTGAACACATGTGCATTTATGACCTTGCCTTACTCTTTTTATCATGAAATGCTTGTTTTTAATACAATGGACTTGAAATTTTACATGATGATTCTAGACACATTGATGGAAGTTTTAGGCTTGGTTTGGTATTTTTTTCATTTACCATTTCTGTTTTATGCTTGTGTTAACATGGTGTGACAATTTGTGTCACACATTTGGTTGTTCTTGCTTGTGCAATTTAATTTCCATGCCAAATGATCTTTGATGCTTCTGATTTTTTGTATGATGATCATGTTAGATATGTTGAATGCTCATGAATGTTTCCAGAATTATTTGAATCATTTCTGTTTTGATTTGGAATTTTCATTCATGATGTCCATATATGAGCCTTGAAATTGCCTTTGACTTCTTTTGATCATGAAATACTTTTGATGATTGATTTTGATGTGAGCCTGTTTAGGACATGTTAATATGTGTTTGAAGTTACATTGTGTTGAATTTCAGCTCCTGTTTTGAATTTTTTCTTCACCTTTGACCCTAGGCTTTGACCTAGTGGTTTGTTGCTTACATGTGAGCTTTGAATTTCAGGTTTAAGCATCCAAGTTCCATGGTTGATGATGCTTCATCATTTGGATGTTGATATTTGCTTTTGATTGCTAACACTTTCTGTTTTGTAGGTTGATGATAACTCATTTGAGTTTGCCTTATGGCTTTTGTGTTGTACATTGGGATTGTCTGTTTGTTATTGACTGTTGTCTGTTTGTCTGAAAGTTGTACTGATTGGTTTAGCTGTTTCCACAGGTACCTAAGTTGCTTTAAGTTCATTTGAACTTTTCTTTGCTTTTGCTTATGGTTGGCGTACCACTTAGGTATAATCTCTAATCTTCATGTAGTCTGGAAGACCTACTGTTATTGGTAGGCACCTGTCTGAAGCCCTCCTTAAGAGGCCATGTTTTTGTTTGTTTAATTTTGTGCCAAGCAGGTAAAGTCCTCTTAAGAGGCAATTGGCAGATAAAAGGGATGTGTAATCCATCCCCTGCTATTCAGTTGTGTCATTCACTTTGCTCACACCATGTGTTGATGCATTGTGAATAAGAACCCAAGATCTTATAGAGTCCATCATTTGTGGAGAAGAGTTCCTTCATTCTGAACTCCCACACTTTCATTAATTGTATATCATTTCATGATCATTGTTCATACTTGGTGACATTTTGTTTTGTCCATTGAGGAATCAATTGTAAGTCCATTAATTGGCATTTGTTTCCTATGATCTGGTAGGAGTTGGGACTAAGACCATTGATTGGCATCCCATTTACTTGGAGTCAAGTGTAAGACCATTTATTGGCAACTTGTTTCCTCTTGCTTGTTACTTTTGTTATTTGCTTTATGTGAGGAGTCAAATGTAATTCCATTGATTGGGTATCTGTTTCCTATGATCATTTGTGGAGGTGGACATAAGACCATTGATTGGCACTCCATATCCTATCTTTGTTTTGTTTTGTGAGGAGTCAATTGTAGGTCCATTTATTGGCAGTTGTTTCCTGTGATCATTCCTTGGAGATTAGTATAAGTCCATTGATTGGCATATGGTATCCATGTTTTCTTTGCTTTGTGAGACTAGTGTAAGTCCATAGATTGGCATCTGGTATCCATGTTTTCTTTGCTTTGTGAGATTGGTGTAAGTCCATTGATTGGCATCCGGTATCCTTTTTTGTTTTGTGAGATTGGTGTAAGTCCATTGATTGGCATCCGGTATCCATTTATGTTGCTTATTTGTTATCATTTGTTGCCTTTTCCAAAGGAATCATTTGGATCATTTACATATGATCTCAAGAGGTGAACATCTAAGAAGTTTTGCATCCCTTAACCTCCACCCTTTTTGTTCTCTAAACCTCCATTTGCATGTTAACTCAAACCAGAAAAACTTTGTGCAAACATTTTCACCTGTTTTCAAATTAGAAACCTAGGCCTTAAGTCTTTGATTTTTCAAACTTCATTTTCATAATACTTCTTTTGAATTGAACCTAATGTCAACTTTGACTTCCTCTTTGTGAATAATCCTAATTGGTTAATTTCACTCATTCAATTGTTTTGTGGCTTTGTCCATTCTTGATAAGTTTTCACACATTAGCCATAGATCTCAATTATCTTAGTGGTTGATGTGAATCTCACCTTTTGTCCTTAGTGATCAAACTATAAGACTTCCATACTGAAAACAGGGTTAACCCCTCTAGTATGTCGAAGCTTTTCTCACATGGTGGACTTGTGGTTGTTTAGGTTGAGTTTTCTCCCATGGATAATGAAAGACCTTAGGGCTTTTGTTTAAAATCAATCCACTTACTTTTTGGAAATCTTTTAGCCGAACTACGGCGTTTTGATCCTTACCTTCCATGGAAAGGTACGTAGGCAACGGGTTCATCCGTTCAAACACAAAAATAATAAAAATTGTATATTCTTCTCTCATCCTCCCAATCAATGTTTGCACAATAAATATGTTCATAAACAATATCTTTTGCAACAATTTGTGAAAAGGGTTCCCTAGGAGTACCTAGGATGCTTTGGGTGCCTAACACCTTCCCTTTGCATAATTACCCCCTTACCCAGATCTCTGTACCTTTTTCATTAGTTTTCTATGTGTAAAACTTCTTAGGCTTTTGTTCGCTTTTTAGCCATTCCTTTGGATAAATAAAAGTGCGGTGGCGACTCTATCTTTGTATACTTTGCTTTTGATTTAGCCAATAAATCATAAAGTGACGAATACACCGCTACAGAAAAGTGGCGACTCCACTGGGGAAAGATGATCTCTTTCCTAGTGGGTTTGCCAACTTTTCACAATTGTTGTGATATATTGTTTATGACATATTTTTGTACAATTTGGGATTACTGTATTGCTTGTAATGATTGATTTGCTTGATATATCAATTGCTGCTTGCTTGGTGATCTTTGTGATATGAGTTCTATACCCGAAATCGAGTGCACCCTATGATAGGAGAATGGCATAGTCTCGTCGACTTGTGTGGAGTTATTCCTTAGCAAGTTGACTTTGGAGTCCATTCACTTGGTGGAGGTCATGTTGGATTAATAATGTCACACAAGTTATTTGTGGTTAGGCATTATTCTTCCGATATGTGCCGTAGAAGCCAAGGACCTTAGTTTACCAAGCCCATCTTGGCCTATTTTTAGGACGTAGTGCGGAGGTCGTTCAGATGTAAGATCTGATGCGATTGTTACGCGGTACTACACTCATAAGAGTCTCTCTTGAGAATATTTTTGGAATACGAGTATTCGTTCCTCCGATAATATTTGAAAGATGGGATGATGACTATGGGAACCTCTGGTAGAACATGTTCGGTAGGTTTAAACCATAGTACGCTCCCTTTGGGTGGTTCTTAACCGAGACTCCATGCTCGTGACTCACAACAAACCCGTGATTCATGGTTGATCCGTTCACCCATCGTTAATATCAATGGAACTTGGGTGTTGATAAGGTGTAAACCATAATCCACCAAAATGGATGATTGATATTAAGGATGGTTGAATCGTTCGTACATCGTTAATATCAATGGAACTTGGGTGTCGATAAGGTGAAAACCATAATCCACCAAAATGGATGATTGATATTAAGGATAATACGAACCATCCCATGACCTTTGTCTGGTGTGCTTTGCTTGATCCTTGAGTGTGATTGTTGCATTCATGCATTCATGCATTCATCTACATCCGTATCATCAAAAAATGAGAATTTTTTTTTTTAAGGAACTTAAGGGGTTTCTTTGCAAAAATTTTCAGATATGGAAAGACAAAGAATTATCCAATGAGATATTTCCATATGCAATAAAATGATTAATATTTCAAAGTTTGCAAATAAAACCCTCGAGTTCCTTTGAAATAAAAACAAAGCATATGCACAAACACTTCATGCATCATTTGCATAAGCGGGTGTCGTTCTCAACCTTTGGTCCTGTGGTAAGATCCTGTGCTCTTCATTTATTTTGAAGACACGCTGATGCCCGGTACTACACCAGAGCCGATTCTTCAAGATTGATGGATTATCTTGAGCAAGAGAACTGTGAACTTAAAGAGGAAATCACCAAACTAAGTGCTTTTGATGGATTTATTCCTGGTTAGCCACTTGTCTTCCTTCTCGTACATTGATGCTGAGGATGAAGTTGGAACGCCTTTCCAAGATTTGTCTATTGCTGAGCCGATTGAGAAGAAGTCTCCTTCATTTGCTTCCTATCGCGATGCAAAACTGGCCATTGAATGTGGTGCAGTTGCTGGTCTAGGAAAGATGATCGAGCTTGAAGATAACAAGTCTCGGGCTGGCATTGGCTATTCTTCTGGGGTCTTCAATGAGAAAGAGTTGTTCAAGAGTGGAGGTTTCATCCACGCCGATCAAGCTGAGGAGGTTGCTGCTATTCTGGAAGAGGATGCAGAGGACTCTGACAACTTTGTTATCCCTGGCGGGATCTGCCACAATTGGGTCGCTGTGGATGTTCCTACGGTCATTCATAAGTCAACGTATTATGTTCACTTTGTTTAAAACCCTTCTCCCATGCCAAAAGGAGAAGTGATGACATTGTTGGCAACATTTAATACAATGATGTTTTCATTCAATAAACGCATGTTAAACATTTGTTTTCCAATTGTTTTCACTTTTTGCTTTTTTGCATGAAATTGGTGATCACAAAAAACCCTGAAAAAAAGCATAAAATCAAACTTTTCATCTGCATGATGATTGCCTTGTTTGATTTCAAAGAGCTTTTCATATCAAAATCATTATGCAGGTTTATTTCTAAAACCCATTGAACATAATGATCCAACGCCATCTCCCAATTGTGGATTCCCTGTATTCGAAGCAGAGGAAGATGATGTTGAAGGGGATTCCTGATGAGATTACCCATCTTCTTGAGTACGAAAAGAAGATCATTCAGCTGCGTCCTGAGAATCAGCAAAACAGTCAAACTGGGGCATTACAATGTAAAAAAAAAGAAGAAAAAAAGAGGAGGGTTGAAAAATCAAATCCAAATAATCAAAATCAAAAGAAAGAAAAAATATAAAAACAAATCAAAGAAAAGTATACCCTCAAAGCCCTAGTTGACTGATGCTGAATGGATTCAGAGTCGTTATGACCAGTTGAATCTAATGGAAGAGAAGCGATTGACTTCCATGTGCCATGGTCAGTTATATCAACAGAGAATGAAGAAAGCATTCGATAAGAAAGTCAAGCCTCGTGTGTTCCGAGAAGGTGACCTTGTGCTCAAGAAAGTCTTGTCTTTCGCGCCCGATTCCAGGGGCAAGTGGACTCCGAACTGCGAAGGTCCATATGTTGTTAAGAGAGCCTTTTCAGGCGGTGCTTTGATGCTTACAACAATGGATGGGGAGGATTTCACTCGTCCTGTGAATTCAGATGCAGTTAAGAAATACTTTGCCTAAAAGGAAAAATAGAATAGCTCGCTAAGTTGAAAACCCGAAAGGGCGGCTTAGGCAAAAATGAGCGTCTCGGTGGAAAACCTGAAAGGGTGATCCAGGCAAAAGTTAGAGACATGAAAAAAGAATATTTGCATCCCGCTAGATTGAGTACCTCACCCTGGGGAAATCTAGGCAAAAATTAGGGATTTGGCAAGTAACTGCATCCTGACAAGACTTTCTGTCCGCAGCCGTCTTTTCGTCAGAGATTCTCGCTTAGTCATCGTCAACTGAAGCTTCGAATACATCGGATTCAAATTGGTAGAGAAATGGTCATTATGTTCAATGTAGCCCTCTTCCAATATATATCACCGATTTCAAATTTGTACAGATCTATGGAGTCTTGCCATTTGCAGGCTACCATTCCATCAAATAAATTTGAGCTTTTATCCAATTATTTGCATTCTTATTTGTTTCAATTCAACAAATGTTTTGCATGTTTTAATTGATAAAATGTCATTGTTTTAAACAAATAATTTTTCAAAATTGTTTTTTAAACAAAGTGAACATTCACAATGATGAAAGGATACTTAAGAATTTCTCAGTGCTCTCCCAAGGGTGGCATGATTTCCAACAGGGTAAGACTTTTGATCGTATTCCTGGCATGTTTGTATCCTCTTTCTCCAGATTGTTGTTGGGGTTGTTCCCCAAGCAGAGCTTCTGTTGAGATTTTTGTGTTCCCAGATCAGAGTGCTTGTTGGAAACTTCAGTTTTCCTCTCAGCAATATTCTCTCCCCAGCATGGGTGCTTTCCTCTTGGAACGGTAATTGGTGGGTTGATATCCCGGTACTTCGTCATTCTCCTCAGTGAAGTCACCGACGGAGTTGTTAGTATGATGTACTTCATCTATGCTGCCTCTCCTCATCAGGATGCTTGTTGAGGTTTATACCTCTTTTCCCTTCAGCAGAGCAGTGATTTCTTGCCTCCGCAGTTGTGGTTTCCTTTTAGAAGGTTTGGTATTTGGTGGTTGATCCCCAGTTCTCCTTCTCTGCCTCAGATAAATCCCCAGTAGATTTGTGGTATGGTGGATTGTATCTGTGATGATTTCTCCCCTGCAGAGATTCAGGTTGATTTCCTGATGCTTTTGATCCCCAGTAGAGTGGCTTGTATGCAGAATCTACTTGTGTGATCTTTTCTCCCTCAGTGGATTTATCCCCAATGGAGTTGCTGACAGTATCCCCAGTAGAGTTGCTTGTGCGGCCAGATTCTACTTGTGTGTTCTGTTTTCTTCAGCAGTTTCTGCTTATGCAGTAAACTCCGTTTCTCAGCTGAGACTGATGATCCCTCTGCAAAAATCTCGTGATTTCTCTGCTTCCCCAACAGATTTGTCTTTGTGGCAGTTTCTGCCTGTTGTGAACTTCTGTTCCCCAGTTGGGTTGATTGATGATCCATCGCTCAGAGATTTTGTGATTTCTTTGATATCTTTGATTTTCCCAGCAGATCTTTGCTTTTTAGCATTCAGATCTCCAGCAGATTGGCTTTCCAGTTGGATTTCTTGGATTTTCCTCTGGAAGTGTAGTACCGGGTTTTTGATTCCTGGGCCTGTTTGTGTTAGAAATGTCTGTTTTGTCAGCATTCACCAAACATAAATCACGCATATTCATGCATACTTTCAACATTCAGACATTCATGTTGCATTTTTGCCATATATCTTTTTGTTTGTCGGCTCCTGCTATTGGTGATATAGATCTCTCCAGTAGATCTTCCTAAGCAAATGTCGGGTGTTTAATCTCTCAATATAGAGTCAACCCCATAAGCAGAAAGTGTCTGTCATTTCTTCTGCAGTTCCCCACTGAGATATATCCTCGTGGATGACGGTTGTTTCCGTTTCCTCCCAACACATATATTGGGATGGGTTTTCCCTATTGAGTTATATCCTCATTAGGACGAGTCTTGATTCAGTTTGCCTTTTTGGTTTGATCCCGAATTGGCCCCTTTTTTCAACCGTCTCTTGTACTTCCCTGTGGAATAAATGAATAAATTGCCCAGTAACTGGCAATACTTCATTTTATCCCCAGCGGAGTTTGGGCCTCTACCCAGTAATCGGTAGTTATAAGTCCTATCCTTTGTGGTTTTCTACCCAGTAACTGGTAGTTGTAAATCCTGTATACCTTTTTTTCCCTTTTGTGGAATCTGTGGTTGTGAACAGTTTTGTTCCTCAGCAAGAGTCGATGGTTTTCTACCCAATATTCGGTAGTCGTAAATCCTACTTTTCTTGCTCTCCAGTAGAGTTTGTGGTTTGTTATAAACCCTATTTTGTTTTCCCCGTGCGGAATTGTGATCCTTTCACTCCCCACGCAGAGGTTTTGGTTTTCTACCCAGTATTCGGTAGTTGTAAACCCTATTTCTTTGTATCCTCATCAGAGTTGTGGCCCTCTACCCAGTAACCGGTAGTTGTAAGTCCTATCTCTATTCCCCTAGCAGAGGTAACCTTTGTGGTTCATTCTGGTTGATGGTGGATTTTGCGGTCTTCTACCCAGTATTCGGTAGTTGTAAATCCTATGTTGTTTTTGATTCCCTAGCGGAGTCTGTGCATTCTTGTGGGTAATTGCCGTATGCTAGCAATTTTATCCTCAGCTGAGTCTTTGGTTTTCTACCCAGTAGTCGGTAGTGGTAAAACTCTTGTTTCCTCAGCCAGAATCTTTGGTTTTCTACCCAGTATTCGGTAGTTGTAAATCCTTTGTTCTCCCCTTTGTGAGTTAACCTTGTTGTTCATCCTAACCGATAATGGTTACTCTTTGTGGTTATCTTCATTCAGAATTTCGATGTTGATATTCCCTTTCTTCTGGGTCTTTGCTCTGAGTAAGCACTTGTATTTCCCAGCAAGCTTTGTGGATAATTGCCGGATGCTAGCAATTTTATCCTCAGCGGGTCTTTTCACCGTTTGCCAGTGATTTGTTCCCAGGATCATTGATTTTTATCAATGCATCCCCGGTGAGTTCACTTTCATTTACCCTTTTGCCGGTAATGATTGTTGCTCCCTTTGATCGGTCATCTTTATATACCTAGTTTTGGTACCCCGATGCCTTTCTTTTCGGTCGATTTATCCTTTATTAACCCAGTAACCGGTTGTGGATAATCTCCCATGCGAGTGTATTATCCATGTTCTGACGGTAATGGATAATATATCTCATGCACTCTTCAGTCGAAACCTGTTGTGTTTCCCCAGTCGAGTAAGTTTTGTATTTCCTTTGTGGAATCGAATGTTCATTGTTTCCCCTTTTTGAGCGTATCTCCCAGTAACCGATGATATGTCTCATGGATAATTGCCGTATGCTTGCAATTTATCCTCAACGAGTTATCTTTCGTCTACCCTGTTGTTGTTGGTAACGATTGTTTCTCTTTTTGGTTGGTCACCTATTATATACCCAGTAACTGGTATCTCTGGTGTCTCTCCCTTTTCGAGTATATTATTCACGTTCTGATGGTAATGAATTATATATCTCATGCGCTCTTTGGTTGGAGTCCTTTGTTGATTTTCCCCAATGGAGTAAGATTCGTATTCTTTGTAGAATTGAATATCCATCCTATAAATAAGTGTTCATTTTTCTCTCTTCAGGATGATGAGTGTTTTGGCAGTAAAAACCAATTCACGTTTTCGGTCGATCACCTATTATATACCCAGTAACCGGTATCTCTGGTGTTTCCTTCCATGCGAGTATATTATCTATGTTCTGACGGTAATAGATAATGTATCTCATGCGAGTATACTATCCACGTTCTCATGCGCTCTTTGGTTGAAGCCTTTTGTCCTTCCCCATTTGAGTAAGATTCGTTTTCCCGTTGCGGAGTCGAATGTCCATCCTGTAAAGTCGATTTGCTTTTTCAAGCCCTCCTTTTGGATGATGAGTGTTTTGGCAGTAAAAACCAATTCACATCTTTGGTTGGTCACCTATTATATACCCAGTAACCGGTATCCCTGGTGTTCCTTCCTTTCTGCTCCCTATTATGACCTTGGTCCCCTGTGGAGTCAGATTTCCCTGAGTTGATGTACCTTTTTCAGGTCTTTCTCAGATATTTGGTTGATTGATATCTCTCACCCTTATACCGGTCTTAGATATTCATTCTTCCTGAGCTTGTTGTTCTTTCACCCTTATACCGGTGTTCAGATCACATGTCTCTTTGAGTTTGTTACCCAGTAGCCGGTAACACCTCCTCTTGCAGACTTTCCCCATGAGATTCTCTTTGTTAGACATTCCCCAGTGGAGTTTCTGTTGTGTTTTACCCTTTGCTGTATTGGTGTTTTCCCCAATATATGCAGTTTCCCCGGCAGGGAGTTTCTATGTGAATCTTTCCCAGTCCGAGTCTGGATTTTATCCGAAGTATCCTTCGTGGATAGTTTGAGTCAGCTTGAGTCTTTCCAATGGGTGTGTTCCCTTTGGAAAATTCTTCTTCTTTTACCCAGTTTGAGTCCTTTACTCCCTAGTGAGGTCTCTAGTCCAGTCGTGTCCTGCTCACGTAGTGTCTAGTTCTTTGTTTCCCCTAATTCAGAGTCGTGTCCTGCTCACGCATTTTTTGTTCTTATCCCCATGAGAGTCCTGTTAGAGTCTCTGTTCCTGGTGAGTGTATTACTCCGATGGATCGTCTTTTCTTCTTTGTGGACCAGTATTCCCCACAGAATTTGTTTCTTTTGCATTCATACATTTTGCATCATGAGGTCTCTTAGGGTCCAAAATTTGTCTCATTACTGTTATTTAAGCCCATTTTACCGCGTCGAGATGAAGATTTTAACCTTCACTTCTCCGACTAGAATGACCTTAAATAGGGGCATCTGTAACACCCCAATTTTGTCCCTAAGATCCGTCATGGCATCATATCATAACATTGCATTGCCTCAAGGATCATTAGACACCTTGCTTCCTTCCCTGTGGGTGGGATCCCTTTGAGAGTGGTTCTTGATCACCAAGCATTGCTTGCATTTGTATGTCATTGCTTTTCTTTTATCACTAATCAAAATGTACAAAAATATGTCATTAACCTTTGTTACTTGCAGCTTAAGCAATCAAGTCAAGGCATCAGGTGAATTCATGGTATAAAGAGCAGGTGGTTATTCTTGAGATTTGGACCCCATGATCATTATCAAGAGTTCATGTGAGCTATAGGTTCATTTTGGAACCAAATTCCCAAGTGGTTGAGGCCTCAAATTCATCAGAACATTTTCAGGTCATCTAAGGGCCTATGCAGTTAACTGAAAAGTCAACTGTGGATTTTGAATTGAGAAATTGAGTTTCTTCATCCCATTCATGTTCAAATCATGCTTATTCATCATTTCAAAGATCAAGGTTGAAGAATTTGAAGTCAAGTCAAAAGTTTCCAAAAATGGAAAGTGACCTATAATTTCAACTTTCCAAAAATGGCAAGTTTTTGATCCAACTTCAACTCAACTTTCCAACATCAAAGAAGCTTCAAATGAAATTTTGTCCAACATGAAAGTTGAAGATCTCTCTCTCCCGTATCCAAAAAGTCTAAGATCATGAGCATCTGATGAATGGTATAGGAGATATGATCAAATCATTGCCAAGTGTGCATGGAGCTTCAAATGAGCATAACTTTTGAACCAAAGCTTCAAATTGAGTGGTTCTTTTTGCAATATTCTTCTCTTGACCTCTAATTTCCAAATCATGCATCACATTACATAAAATCTCATCACATAATCACTTGTTGATCCATGCTTTTTTTGGAAGGAAATTGTAAAATTCAAAAATGGTGCATTGTATGGACTTTCCACCATCGCCATTGAGTTTAAAAAAGGATTTTAGGTGAAAATGATCAAAGGAATGGTACTGTTCACGTGTAATTATCCCATGCACCATGCATTTTCAAAAATTTGCAAAACACCTTATTTCACTTAACCAAACTAAACATGGATTAGCAAGGTGATTAGTAGAGCATATATATACTCTAATCATAACAGAATTGGAGGGGGTTAATCACAATTCACATTTCTAGATCCAAAATTCTCTCTCCCTCCAAAATTTTCTTCCACTCATAATTCAAATTTTCTTCAAATAGCATTGCAATTTAACTTCATATTCTTGTTCCATAGCTTTGATTTAGTGCAGATCAAGTGCTGGTTTGTTGAATTCGTGCAAGAATCAAGCAGTTGAAGCTCATGAAGTTGAAAATGGAAATTCAAGATTAAGCTAGATCTACACGTGTTCAAGCTTCTTTTTCTTCATCAAACATCATTGCAAGCATTGTGGAGTGAATTTGGATCATTACAAGCTGTGGAACGTGCAAAACAAGAACCTGCTCTTCAAGAGGTATCATTTTCGACCTTCATAATTCTTCAATTCATGAGTATATTCGTGTAGATCTTTGTTTGTTGAGAATTCTGAGCCAAAAATCGTGTGAAATGAAGTATTATTGACTGAGTTATGTGCATTTGAAGTTTTGCATCCAAAAATGTTCATGCTCGATTCACACTTGTTATGATGTTTTAGAATGAATTGTTAGTTGATCTATGATGTACATGGAATAAGGATTTGAATGATATGCTTTTTATGGATTTCTGGAAGTTTCTGGAATTTCTGGAAATTTGAGGATGAACATTCATCATCTTCATCATGAAGAAGATGAAGATGCATGCATTGTGACGGTTTCTGGAAAAATTGCGTCGGTTTTGGCAAATAGCGTTGGTTTGAACCGTCCTAATCTACGCAGGCTTAGGGTTTTAGGGAACGACACCGTTTTGGCTTGGCGCGCGCTCCATTTTGAAAATCCACATGGTTCGATCCATGGCGAGCGCATTTTTCAAATTTGCTTCAGCATTATTCCTTTTCCTTGGAGTCAAGTGTAAGACCATTTATTGGCAACTTGTTTCCTCTTGCTTGTTACTTTTGTTATTTGCTTTATGTGAGGAGTCAGATGTAATACCATTGATTGGGTATCTGTTTCCTATGATCATTTGTGGAGGTGGACATAAGACCATTGATTGGCACTCCATATCCTATCTTTGTTTTGTTTTGTGAGGAGTCAATTGTAAGTCCATTTATTGGTAATTGTTTCCTGTGATCATTCCTTGGAGATTAGTATAAGTCCATTGATTGGCATCTGGTATCCATGTTTTCTTTGCTTTGTGAGACTAGTGTAAGTCCATAGATTGGCATCTGGTATCCATGTTTTCTTTGCCTTGTGAGATTGGTGTAAGTCCATTGATTGGCATCCGGTATCCTTTTTTGTTTTGTGAGATTGGTGTAAGTCCATTGATTGGCATCCGGTATCCATTTATGTTGCTTATTTGTTATCATTTGTTGCTTTTTCCAAAGGAATCACTTGGATCATTTACATATGATCTCAAGAGGTGAACATCTAAGAAGTTTTGCATCCCTTAACCTCCACCCTTTTTGTTCTCTAAACCTCCATTTGCATGTTAACTCAAACCAGAAAAACTTTGTGCAAACATTTTCACCTGTTTTCAAATTAGAAACCTAGGCCTTAAGTCTTTGATTTTTCAAACTTCATTTTCATAATACTTCTTTTGAATTGAACCTAATGTCAACTTTGACTTCCTCTTTGTGAATAATCCTAATTGGTTAATTTCACTCATTCAATTGTTTTGTAGCTTTGTCCATTCTTGATAAGTTTTCACACATTAGCCATAGATCTCAATTATCTTAGTGGTTGATGTGAATCTCACCTTTTGTCCTTAGTGATCGAACTATAAGACTTCCATACTGAAAACAGGGTTAACCCCTCTAGTATGTCGAAGCTATTCTCACATGGTGGACTTGTGGTTGTTTAGGTTGAGTTTTCTCCCATGGATAATGAAAGACCTTAGGGCTTTTGTTTAAAATTAATCCACTCACTTTTTGGAAATCTTTTAGCCGAACTACGGCGTTTTGATCCTTACCTTTCATGGAAAGGCACGTAGGCAACGAGTTCATCCGTTCAAACACAAAAATAATAAAAATTGTATATTCTTCTCTCATCCTCCCAATCAATGTTTGCACAATAAATATGTTCATAAACAATATCTTTTGCAACAATTTGTGAAAAGGGTTCCCTAGGAGTACCTAGGATGCTTTGGGTGCCTAACACCTTCCCTTTGCATAATTACCCCCTTACCCAGATCTCTGTACCTTTTTCATTAGTTTTCTATGTGTAAAACTTCTTAGGCTTTTGTTCGCTTTTTAGCCATTCCTTTGGATAAATAAAAGTGCGGTGGCGACTCTATATTTGTATACTTTGCTTTTGATTTAGCCAATAAATCATAAAGTGACGAATACACCGCTACATTATCCAATTTATGACCCTGGGAAGTTCAACTTGAAGATTAGGTCAAAACCCTAGACACCTTGAGATGTTTTGCCTTCAAAGATGGTTTTACATCCACAATTGCTTCTTGATATATGGAGAGAAGTTGTAGATTATGAAGGTTAGAGTCGAATGCAAAAAGAACCACATTCAAAGCATGCTTAATGAAAATGTTATGACCTTTGGAAGTCAACCTAACCAGTCTTAGAGCAAATCCTTGTGACGACTTGCACAAATAAAGGCCAAGTGATGTTGAGATCCATGCACATTATGATATTCAATTCCAAATGATAGACCTTAAGTGATTGAGACCACAATGCCCTTTCTCCTGATCTTCAAATTTCTCAAACCTTGCACCAAACAAAATACAAAAGATACAAGCACAACACAAAAGCAAAAACCTATCTAAATGCATGAAGTTATTGACGAATGATGCAAATGAAATGTGTATACCTTTGAGCCAAGTACATGGGGATGAGATACCAAAAAAGTTAAATATAACACAAGTAATAAGGCAATGGGTGATACAGTGAGTGAGATACCAAACCCTAGCTTGAGCAAACAACCAAGGAGAGGTTATCAAGACCATAGTCACTTAGATCCATGCTTGTGATCACATTAGGTATTGATAAGTTGAAAGCATGAATGCAATGCTTGATTGAGATGCTATGAAGCTTAGGGGTAAAAATTGGGGTATGTTAGTTGCCCATATCTAAGTTCCTTCAGCCTTGAGATATGAAGACTAAAATTCTTCGGGATCAAAAGGACTGAAGGTAATCGATACAAAATACCTTATTTTTATCCCTAAGATGAATGGATAATGATAAATTTTTTTTTATGGAGAAACACTATGCTATGAATTCCATGTGATGTGAGACCCGCTGAGGAAAAAAGAAAAAATGCTGGACTCTCCGAGGAAAGGCCCATTACAAGGGATTCCATTGAGGAACAAACAACAATAAAAGTTATTAATTTTTGGAAAAAGAAACATCCATAGTGAAATAAACACTAGGGAGGCAAAAGTAAACAAGTCTGCCAGGATTCACACAAACCCTTTCACAGAGAAGATAAAGAGATATGTTAACCTTCCTGAACTAAAGGTGCACCTTAGAGCAGGAGGCACTGGTTAACGAAGTGCAGGTCCAGACTCAGACGCAATTCTGAGGATGGGACAAAAGAACATACTTCTGGACTCAGATGGTGAGCTAAGAACAAAGAAACTAAAATTGTCGATACTCGATTGCTTTGTCGGGTACTAGATAAAACTCATGTTTATGGACTTAGATGGTGAGCTAAGAACGGAGAAAAAATAAAATTGTCGGTACTCGATTTCTTTGTCGGGTACTAGACGAAAGTCATGTTTCTGGACTTAGATGGTGAGCTAAGAACAGAGAAAAATGAATACATGGCTTCGTCAACTTCATGTACAAGTGACTAATCCTCATTCTGCCCTTTCGATCCAGGTCTTTCTCCTAGAAAGACACATCCAGATTTTACCTCGATCCCCATAGATTTATGATCCATGAACGATTATTCTTTGCCTGAAATAAGTTTCACTACTTAACACGCGAGCATATACTTATTCCTTTACTCCGAGTCTTTCTCTTGGAAAAGGCTTAGAAAATTCCATCCTACTCCCTGCACGAGTGGTTTCTTTTGTCCATTTCAGATTACCCCTTTGCTTATTGAGAGCAATAATAATTTGATTTCATCACATTAATTGATGAAGATTAAGCTTCCCGACTTTTCAACTTTCACCTCGAAAGGGACTCAGCTTATTCCAATCAACCTCCTGTGTTTCTTGACTTTCGTCTAGAAAGGGACTCAGTTTAAATTTTCCATTTTGGTATGTCAACTGTAGAAGTTCCCTCTATGGGGCATATTGATTTGCTTTGCTGGTTATCACAAGATTACCCTGTTAATTCCTTAGGATTGGCATTAATTTTGTAAAACAAATAATGTAATCATCTCTGTTGTTTTAATATGTTGGGTTGAAGAAGTTCAACATCTGGACCAACATGTCATGTACGATGTCACGACATCATGCCTGTGACATCGTACATGTGTAGAAAACTGAATTAATTAATTCAGTATTTATTCTGGGATTAGTAAGGATATTTGGTGAATATCCTAACTCCCATGTGGAGGTCTTGAAGACTCAATCAGAAGATATATAGGCTCAAAATATGGAGATATATACGGAGAGATTCTAGGATTGAAGACCTTGTTTGTAGCAAATTTTTTTTGCTGAAGTTGTAACAGCAAAGAACAAGTCTGCTGCGATTTCTGAAGGCCCAAATCCAGTTGGGTGATTAGGTTATAAATAGCACATTGTAACCTAGTATTTGTAAGCCTCTTAGAATGAAAATTTAGAGGTGTGTGTGAGGTAAACCTCCCAGTCTGTGGGAAGGTTACCATGTGTTTCTCAGTGGTAAAAGCTGAGAGTATTTGTAACTCAAAGCCTGTAGGCAAGAGTGATTTTGTTCTTGAATGAAGCTGTGAAGCAAGTTCAAGGTGTGGTAACATTACATTGTATTTGTAGTGATAGGAATGGAAACTGGAGGTTTCTATCTAGGAGTTCCTAGGTATAGATTGCATTGGGTAGGGATTAAGTGAAGAGTTGCAAACGGGTGAGTTTAACTCTGAATTAATACTGCTAATAGTGGATCTTCTTCCTGGCTTGGTAGCCCCCAGATGTAGGTCATGTTGGACTGAACTGGGTTCACAATTTCCTGTGCTTGTTTTCCTTCTGCATGTGTTTTTGTTACTGTCATAACTCAGCTGGTATTCCAGTCAGCTTACCAAGATGATAACAGACCTGGTATATAGCCTTCTGTTTGAATGTCAATCAGAATGTTGTAACATTCATCAGTGACAGTGTATACTGAACAATAAGCATGTTAGGTTCTGTTCAGTATTTATTTAAGTCTGTTCTCTTCCAGGATAACAGACCTGGCCGAAGGATCATTGCGAAACTGTTAAACTGGATGTTTGGACAGTTGTTACTGATGGTTGATACTGAAGTAGAGACTAGTTGGTCTCTTACAGTACTGCAAACTTAGCCCAGCATGGTTCCAGGAACATAACAGAATCAACATATGTTCTGACTGTCGAACTGAATGTTGTGACATTCATTCTCAACAGCATGTGCTAAAGTGTAGGATGATTGGTTTTTCTATTTAGGTATTTTTCTCAGGCTATTCTTCAGGGATTCAAAAGCTGAGCTAAAATCCAGGAAACCAACTGCTACCCTACAATTAATAAACCTAGCAAATAACCTAGTTGTTAGCAATCTAATAAGTGGAAATTAGATTAAAGTGCTCAACCATTAATTCAGGAAATACAAGTAAAATACAAACACACAGGAACAGTGTAACAGATGATGTCCAAAATCAACAGTATGACATCATGCTGATAACAGTGTAAGAAAACAACTGAAGTGAGTGCTAGGATTAATCTCTGTTGAGTCCTTCTCCCTGATGCACAAAATCAGGTGTTTATCCATTCTAGGGTGACATAGAATGAGATGTCGTGACATCTGTGAACGTGTGCATATCAGTACAGTGGTTAATAACTATCTTGCTGTATTAGTTACAATGTTGGATCAGATGTCATGACTTGGAGTAGAACATCTGAATTCTGACTACACCAGAATTTCATACCCTCTTTAGCTGGGGAAAACAATACCCGTTGCTTTGATAATCTGTTGGGGAAGCACTGGCACAATGTTCTCAAAAATACCTTGAATGTATAATTCAAAACTGGTAATCAAATGCTGGGGAGTTACTAACTCATTGAGTACTCATTCCACATGATAAGCGACTGTGAGGGGACCAAAGTTCAATCCAGAAACGAGCTGGAGAGAAGGGGTCAAACAAGACTTTGGCTGAGGGAACAAGCTCAACTGGGGAATATTCCTTCCTTATTTTTGGAGAGGAATGAAACAAGACTCAATTAGGGATTAGCCTGGACAGGAGGTTTGACAGAGCATGACTTAGCTGCAGATAAACGAACTCTGTGGGGATGAAAGATTCTACCGAGACTCTTTACGAGACAGACTCCATTGGGGAAATCAAATACTGTGTATGTGAAGATCTACCAGAGTATGACTCGGTGGGGGATGGTTTATTCCTCACTATGAATATGAATATGAGAATGATTTAATTATACAATGATTTCACTGATGCATTATGATTGTTTAATGCATGCAAATGTTATGTAAATGCTTACAAAACTAACACAATAAACAAACAACGATAACTAGAGACAGTAAGGAGTATATTTCGACACGGGAACTTTTCCACTTCAAATATCCATGAAAACCGACTCCAGGGAATTCAATATACCATGCTCTGTATTGGAAGATGAGCTGTAACACTTTCCAATCTGCTCAGTGTAAGACCCCAATTTTGACCCTAAGATCCCTCATGGCATCATAACATTGCATTTGCATTGCCTCAAGGATCTTTAACATCTTGGTTCCCTTTGCCTTTGGGTGGGACTCATTGTGATTGGTTTGAGATCACCAAGCATGCTTGAATTATACATCATTGTTTCTCTTACTTTTGTTTACTAACCAAAAGCACAAAAATGTGTCACTAACATCTTTTGTTTGAAGCTTGAGTATCATCCAAGACACTTTGTGGGTTCTATTTAGATGATCAGTCAACACAAGGGAATGGCTTGAGATATTTCCAACAGGTTCAAATGGGGTCTATTCGTCAGTCAAAACGTTAATCTTGAAGGAGCAAAAGTTTGTTCATGAGCGGTCATGCTCGCTAGGTGAGCAGAATGGGTCGCCTAGCGAGTCCCAAGAAAAGCCACCAGAATCACCTACACTCAAAGGAATTTCTTGAACTGTCATGCTCGCTAGGCGAAGCCCACGTGTTAAAAAAAAAAAAAAGAAGAACGAAAAAAAATAAAATAAATAAATAAATAAATAAATAAATAAATAAATAAATAAATAAATAAATAAATAAATAAATAAATAAATAAATAAATAAATAAATAAATAAATAAATAAATAAATAAATAAATAAATAAATAAATAAATAAATAAATAAATAAATAAATAAATAAATAAATAAATAAATAAATAAATAAATAAATAAATAAATAAATAAATAAATAAATAAATAAATAAATAAATAAATAAATAAAATATAATAGAAATTTTTTGGACTTGGGCCTCTCTCATTTGAGCCCACAGGTCCACAAAAATCAGGTTATAAATTCAGAGTTTCAGTGAAATAAAAGGCCATTCTATTCTTATTACCCTAGCAGGGAAAAAGATAGTGAGAGAAGAGCTAACAGAGTTCAGAGTAACCTCCAGAGACTGAAGGGAACTCATCGGCAAAGAACCAATTCCCTCTCATATAAACCCTAAGAGTGCTTTGCAAACTCAACCGTGCCATTCAATTTCATCGGTCTCTCCAATCAGGTTTGCCCTTATCCCCATTACTCTATGCTTTTAATTTGAATGCTCTGAATGTATTAGGTATTATGGGTGAATTTGATACCCTTTTGATGCATGTGTTTGACAAGAGGTTTAGGCCTCCTACCCTTGGTTGCTTTTTGCGAGCTTTTTGTGAATTTTAATGGCATGATTCATGTGGTTACATTTTTATTTGGGGGCAACTCTTGATTACCCTATCCTGTTTGCTCTAACCTGTTTTGTGTTTGTTATGGCATTGTTTTCTCCTAATTCCGTCATATTACTCTAACCTGTTTGTTGGGTTTTTGTGAGGGCTCACATACTCTTGCAGGGATAGCTTGCTTGGTGTTCCACTTTATTTGTGGGGTACCACCTGGAGGTCTATTCCGATTACCTGTACTGACTCGCTTTCTTTGATGGTGTTTAGCTTGGAAGAGTCTTTGGGTTTCTTATTTATCTAATTGCTGTTATTTCGGATCTTTATCCGTACGGTAGATCTCTCGATCCCTTTACTTTTCCCGCATGTTACCGATTTCTTAGGTTTCGTATAGCCTCTCGTGGCCTGTCATTTAAGGTAGCGCGGTTCCTTCATCTAGGACTTCCCTTTTGCATGAGCATCCCTAAACACCCCAAACTCATTGATTTTTCTTCTCCTATGAACACGTTATCTCCTTCTACTATAGGCGAGTAAGTCTCCAAAGGTCGAGCATCCGGTAGATTGCGTAGTAACGTCGTTCACCCCAAAACACAACCCTTACCCCATAGGTGGTCGAACTACGTTTTGCTCTGATTTTCATCCCAGATGAGATACGTAGGCATAAGACGCGATGTCTTAGCGAGCACACTCCTCTTTATCCCATAGGTATCCGAGCTACGAAGACTCTGATTCTCAGATTCAGATGAGATACGTATGCAGTGGATGCGACGTCCGTGCGAGACATTTTCTTTTGACCCTTCTTTTAGTAAGTAGTACATTAGATAAACATACACGCTTTCCTCATCCTTCAATCATGTTTGCACAAATAAATATTTAAAAAAAAACAACAACCTTTGCAACAAATGTGAAAAGGGCTCCCTAGGAGTACCTAGGATGCTTTGGGTGCCTAATACTTTCCCATTACATAACCAACCCCCTTACCTAGATCTCTGACATTTTTACTAGTTTTTAATTCGATAAAACTCTTAGGTTTTTGTTCGCTTTCTAACCATTCCTTTGGATATATAGAAGTGCGGTGGCGACTCGACTTGTATGATTTACCTTGGATTTAGTCAATATCTCTAATGGTAACGAATACCCCGCTACAGAAAAGTGGCGACTCTGCTAGGGAAAACAATTTGCCTAGTGGGTTTTGCCTACTTTTCATATTTGTTGTATTGTATATTTTTCTTTGTGTGACATATTTTTGTGCAATTTGGGATTACTGTATTGTATGTAATGATTGAATTGTTTGAATATTAATTCCTTGTATGCTTGGTGATCTTTGTGAGATGAGTTCTATTCCCGAACTCGAGTGCACTTAGGATAGGAGAATGGCATAGTCTTGTCGACTTGTGTGGAATTATTCCTTAGCAAGTTGACTTGCAAGCCCATTCACTTGGTGGAGGTCATGTTGGGATCAATAATGTCACACAAGTAAGTTGTGGTTATGTATCTGACTGAGCCTCCGATTCTATCTCCGCCTGTAGAGGGAAGACCTTTGATCATGTATCTGACTGTTCTTGAAGACTCGATGGGTTGTGTCCTTGGTCAGCAAGACGAATCAGGGAAGAAGGAGTATGCTATTTACTACCTGAGTAAGAAGTTCACTGATTGTGAGTCCCGATACTCAATGCTTGAAAAGACATGTTGTGCTTTGGCTTGGGCTGCTAAGCGCTTACGCCAGTATATGATAAATCATATGATTTGGTTGATATCCAGAATGGATCCAATCAAGTACATCTTCGAGAAGCCTGCTTTAACAGGGAGAATTGCCCGTTGGCAGATGTTGTTATCTGAGTATGATATTGAGTATCGAGCTCAGAAGGCTATTAAAGGTAGTATCTTGGTTGACCATTTGGCACATCAGCCTATTGAAGATTATCAGTCAGTTCAGTATGACTTCCCGGATGAGGAGATTCTGTATTTAAAAATGAAAGATTGTGATGAACCCACACTTGATGAAGGGCCAGAGCCTGGTTCCAGATGGAGTATGGTATTTGATGGTGCTGTAAATCAATATGGAAATGGTATTGGGGCGGTAATCATTACGCCTCAGGGCACACATATTCCTTTTACAGCAAGGCTAACTTTCAAATGCACGAATAATATGGCTGAGTATGAGGCCTGTATTATGGGATTGGAGGAATGTATTGATCTAAGGGTCAAGCATCTCGTTGTTAATCAGATTAAGGGTGAATGGGAAACGAATCAGCCTGGCCTCATTCCATACAGAGATTATGCGAGGAGGATTTCAACGTTCTTTACTGAGGTTGATTTCCATCATATTTCTCGAGATGAGAATCGGATGGCAGATGCTCTTGCTACACTTGCTTCAATGATTATGGTCAAACTTTGGAATGAAGTTCCCAATATTACCGTGATGTGCTTGGATAGGCTAGCTCATGTATTTGCAGTAGAAGAAGTAAAAGATGATAAGCCGTGGTATTATGATATCAAGTGTTTCCTTCAGAGCCAGATTTACCCGCCTGGGGCATCTGTAAAAGATAGGAAGACTTTGAGGAGATTGTCAGGCAGTTTCTACCTCAATGGCGAAGTGCTTTACAAAAGAAATTTTGACATGGTTCTGCTCAGATGCGTGGATAGACACGAAGCAGACCTGTTGATGACTGAGGTCCATGAGGGTTCATTTGGTACTCATTCCAATGGACATGCCATGGCTAGAAAGATGTTGAGAGCAGGCTACTATTGGCTGACAATGGAGTCTGACTGCTGCAAATTTGTGAAGAAATGCCACAAGTGTCAGATTTATGCTGATAAGATTCATATTCCCCCGACACTTTTGAATGTGATCTCATCACCATGGCCTTTCTCCATGTGGGGAATTGACATGATTGGCATGATAGAGCCGAAAGCGTCCAATGGACACAGATTTATTCTCGTAGCAATTGATTACTTCACCAAGTGGGTTGAAGCGGCGTCGTATGCAAATGTGACCAAGCAGGTGGTCGTGAAGTTTATCAAGAATCAACTCATATGCCGATATAGTGTGCCAGATAAGATCATTACTGATAATGGATCTAACTTGAACAACAAAATGATGAAAGAGCTATGTAGCGAGTTCAAGATTGCACATCATAATTCTTCTCCTTACAGACTCAAGATGAATGGGGCTGTTGAAGCTGCTAATAAGAACATTAAGAAAATTATCCAAAAGATGGTTGTTACGTACAGAGATTGGCATGAGATGCTACCATTCGCTTTGCATGGCTATCGTACATTTGTCCGCACTTCAACAGGGGCAACCCCTTTCTCTCTTGTTTATGGCATGGAGGCTGTACTCCCAGTAGAGGTGGAGTTCCCATCAATGAGAGTCTTGATAGAGGCCAAGTTGACTGATGCTGAATGGGTTCAGATTCGTTATGACCAGCTAAACTTGATTGAAGAGAAGAGATTGACTGCCATGTGCCATGGTCAGTTATATCAGCAGAGAATGAAGAAAGCTTTTGATAAGAAGGTCAAGCCTCGTGTGTTCCGAGAAGGTGACCTTGTACTCAAGAAAGTCTTGTCTTTCACGCCCGATTCCAGGGGCAAGTGGACTCCAAACTATGAAGGTCCATATGTTGTTAAGAGAGCCTTTTCAGGCGGTGCTTTGATACTTACAACTATGGATGGGGAGGATTTCACTCGTCCTATGAATTCAGATGCAGTCAAGAAATACTTCGCCTAAAAATAAAAACAGAATAGCTCGCTAAGTTGAAAACCCGAAAGGACGGCTTAGGCAAAAATGAGCGTCTCGGTGGATTGAAAACCCGAAAGGGCGATCCAGGCAAAAGTTAGAGACAAAAAAAATATAATAATGATATATGTATCCCGCTAGATTGAGTACCTCATCCTGGGGCAATCTAGGCAAAAATTAGGGATTTGGCAAGTAACTGCATCCTGACAAGACTTTATTCTACAACTGTCATCCGTCAGAGATCCTTGCTCATTATCAGCCAAAGCTTCAAATACATCGGATTCAGAATTGGTGTAGAAATGGTCATTATGTTCAATGTATCCCTTTTCCAATATATATCACTAATTTCAAATTTTTAAAGATCTATGGAGTCTTGCCATTCGTAGACTACCATTCTATCAAATAAATTTGAGCCTTTTATCCAATTATTGGCACTCTTATCTGTTTCTATTCAACAAATGTTTTGCATGTTTTGATTAAGAAAATATCATTGTTTTAAACGATCAAATTTTTTATAATTTTTTTTTAAACAAAGTGAACATTCACAATGACGGAAGGATACTTAGGAGATCCTCAGTGCTCTCCCAAGGGTGGTACGATCCCCAACAGGGTAAGATTTTTGTCCATATTCCTGGCATGACTGTATCTCCTCCCTCCGGAACCCCTTGTGGTTTATCCTACCAAGTGGATTGCTTGTTAAGAGTCACCTCTCTTCCCTTCAGCAGAGTAGCAATATTTCTTCCTCAGCAGCTTGGATCTCTTTGGGCAAGAGCGGTATTTGGTGGTTGATCCCGATAAATCCTTTATCTCCTCGGATAGATTCCCCAGTAGAGTTGTTGGTGTGGTGGACCTTGTCTGTGAGAACTCTCGTCCCCAGCTGGAATGATTGATGATTCATCCCTTGCAGAGTTCTTTGCTTCCTGGTATCTCTGATCCCCAGCAGATTGGATACTTCCCGATGAACTTGGCTTTCTCTCTTGAGATGTAGTACCGGGTGGTTGATTCCTGGACCTGGTTGTGTTAGATATGTCTGTTTGTCAGCATACATCATACATAAACCACGCATATACATGCATAATTATAACATTCAGGTATTCATGTTGCATTCTTTGCCATATATCGTTGTTTGTTGTCTCCTGCTATTTGGTGATATATTTCCCCAAGCAGATGTGTGTGTCTGATCTCTCCATATAGAGTCAGCTCCATAGGCAGAAAGTGTCTATCCTTTCTTCCATATTCCCCACCGGGTTATATCCTCGTGGATGTCGATTGTTTTTGTTCCTTCCCAACACATATACTGGGATGGTTTTCCCCATTGAGTTATATCCTCACCGGGATAAGTCTTGATTTGGTGTGCCTATCTAGTTTGATCCTAGATCGATCTCTTGAGACTCTTTTCCTGTTTCCCCGTGGTAAATGAATAATTTCTCAATAATTAGTAATTATTATCCCCGGCGGAGTCTGTGTTTCTCTACCCTCATACCGGTAGTTGTAAACCCTATTTCTTCTCTTTTTGCAGAGTAACTATTTTTGCTCATCTTTAATTGGTGACAGTTATCTTCATCCAATATTCGGTGATGATATCCCCTCATCTGCTTGGATAATTGCCCTGATTACGCAATTTATCCCCAGCGGTTCATCTCTCGTCTACCTTGTTGTTGTTGGTAACGATTGTTTCTCCCCTGAATTGGTCATCATTATATACCTAGTTTCGGTATCCCAATGCCTTTTCTTTTCGGTCGATTTATCCTTTATTAACCCAGTAACCGGTTGTGGATAATCGCCCATGCGAGTATATTATCTATGTTCTGACGGTAATAGAGAATATATTTCATGCACTCTCGGGTCTGAAGCCTTTTGTCCTTCCCCAGTTGAGTAAGATTCGTATCCCCTTTGTGGAGTCGAATATCCATCCTGTAATCGAGTTTGCTTTTAGCCCTCTTTTGGATGATGAGTGCTTTGGGAATATTCCCCAATTCACGCCTTGGTTGGTCACCTATTATATGCCCAGTAACCGGTATCCCTGGTGTTCCTTCCTCTCTGCTCCATATTATGACTTTTTGACCCCTGTGGAGTCAGAATCCCTGAGTTGAAATATACCTTTTTAGGTTTTCCTTAGACGTTTTGAAGTTTTGATATCTCTCACCCTTATACCGGTCTTGGATATTCATCTCTTCCTGAGCATGTTGTATCTCTCACCCTCATACCTGGCGTTCAGATCACATGTCTCCTTGAGCTTATTACCCAGTAACCGGTAATACCTCGTCCCGCTGCTTCCCCAGGAGTGTCCTTGTGGACATCCCCAGCGAAGTCCCTTAGTGGATTGTTTTCATCCGGATTTTATCCGAAGTATCCGCTGTGGATAGTTTTTTGCTGTATTGGCATATTCCCTAATACATGCATCTTCGAGTCAGCTCGAGTCTTTCCATTGGATCTTTTCCCTTTGGAATTATGTTCCCCACGCTTTGAGTCGTGACCTGCTCGCACATTTTTATCCCTTTTCTATCCCCAGGAGAGTCCCCAGGGTCTTGGTCCCATGGAGTGAATTGCTCATATGGATTATCAGTGGCTTCTAATTTCTTTGCTTTTGTGGACACATATCTCCACAAAGTGCTACCATTTTTCATACCTACATTTGCATCATGAGGTATCTTAGGGACCAAAATTCGTCTCTTTGTTATTATTTAAGCCCATTCTACCCCGTCGAGACGAAGATTTTAACCTTCACTTCTCCGGCTAGAATGACCTTAATAAGGGGCATCTGTAAGACCCCAATTTTGACCCTAAGATCCCTCATGGCATCATAACATTGCATTTGCATTTCCTCAAGGATCTTTAGCATCTTGGTTCCCTTTGCCTTTGGGTGGGACTCCTTGTGATTGGTTTGAGATCACCAAGCATGCTTGAATTATACATCATTGTTTCTCTTACTTTTGTTTACTAATCAAAAGCACAAAAATGTGTCACTAACATCTTTTGTTTGAAGCTTGAGTATCATCCAAGACACTTTGTGGGTTCTATTTAGATGATCAGTCAACACAAGGGAATGGCTTGAGATACTTCCAATAGGTTCAAATGGGGTCTATTCGTCAGTCAAAACGTTAATCTTGAAGGAGCAAAAGTTTGTTCACGAGCGGTCATGCTCGCTAGGCGAGCAGAATGGATCGCCTAGCGAGTCCCAAGAAAAGCCACCAGAATCACCTACGCTCAGAGGAATTTCTTGAGCTGTCATGCTCGCTAGGCGAAGTCCACGTGTTAAAAAAAACGAAGAATGAGAAGAAAAAGAAAAGAAGAACGAAAAAAAATAAAAATAAAAATAAATAAAAAAAATATAACAGAATTTTTTTGGACTTGGGCCTCTCTCATTTGAGCCCACAGGTCCATAAAAATCAGGTTATAAATTCAGAGTTTCAGTGAAATAAAAGGCCATTCTATTCCTATTACCCTGGAAGGGAAAAATATAGTGAGAGAAGAGCTAACACAGTTCAGAGCAACCTCCAGAGACTGAAGGGAACTCATCGGCAAAGAACCAATTTCCTCTCATATAAACCCTAAGAGTGCTTTGCAAACCCAACCGTGCCATTCAATTTCATCGGTCTCTCCAATCAGGTTTGCCCTTATCCCCATTACTCTATGCTTTTAATTTGAATGCTCTGAATGTATGAGGTATTATGGGTGAATTTGATACCCTTTTGATGCATGTGTTTGACAAGAGGTTTAGGCCTCCTACCCTTGGTTGCTTTTTGTGAATTTTAATGGCATGATTCATGTGGTTACATTTTGATTTGGGGGCAACTCTTGATTACCCTATCCTGTTTGCTCTAACCTGTTTTGTGTTTGTTATGGCATTGTTTTCTCCTAATTCCGTCATATTACTCGAACCTGTTTGTTGAGTTTTTGTGAGGGCTCACATACTCTTGCAGGGATAGCTTGCTTGGTGTTCCACTTTATTTATGGGGTACCACCTGGAGGTCTATTCCGATTACCTGTACTGACTCGCTTTCTTTGATGGTGTTTAGCTTGGAAGAGTCTTTGGGTTTCTTATTTATCTAATTGATGTTACTTCGGATCTTTATCCATACGATAGATCTCTCGATCCCTTTATTTTTCCCGCATGTTACCGATTTCTTAGGTTTCGTATATACTCTCGTGGCATATCATTTAAGGTAGCGCGGTTCCTTCATCTAGGACTTCCTTTTTGCATGAGCATCCCTAAACACCCCAAACTCATTGATTTTTCTTCTCATATGAACACGTTATCTCCTTCTACTACAGGCGAGTAAGTCTTCAAAGGTCGAGCATCCGGTAGATTGCGTAGTAACGTCGTTCACCCCAAAACACAACCCTTACCCCATAGGTGGTCGAACTATGTTTTGCTCTGATTTTCATCCCAGATGAGATACATAGGCATAAGACGTGATGTCTTAGCGAGCACACTCCTCTTTAACCCATAGGTAGCCGAGCTACGAAGACTTTGATTCTCAGATTCAGATGAGATACGTATGCAGTGGATGCGACGTCCGTGCGAGACATTTGCTTTTGACCCTTCTTTTAGTAAGTAGTACATTAGATAAACATACATGCTTTTCTCATCCCTTCAATCATGTTTGCACAAATAAATTTTCAAAAAAAAAAACAACAACCTTTGCAACAAATGTGAAAAGGGCTCCCTAGGAGTACCTAGGATGCTTTGGGTGCCTAATACCTTCCCATTGCATAACCAACCCCCTTACCCAGATCTCTGACATTTTTACTAGTTTTTGATTCGATAAAACTCTTAGGTTTTTGTTCTCTTTCTAACCATTCCTTTGGATAAATAGAAGTGCGGTGGCGACTCGACTTGTATGATTTACCTTGGATTTAGTCAATATCTCTAATGGTAACGAATACCCCGCTACACTCAGGAAAACAGTGTGACAAATTCTGCTATGCTTAGGGAAGTAAAGAGAATACACCCCTTTTATTCGGGAATAATGATGGGATATCCTCTACTATGCTTGGGGAAAACATAGATCCAAATTCTAGCCACATGGTTCAAAGGATTTTACGAATTAACTTCCAAGACTACCGCGGATACATCAAAACTAGATCTGATGAGGATTTGGAGACTCTACTGAGGAGTATCTTGAGAGATTTATCAGTGTTGACAAACGTAGAAATATATTAAGTTTGCTGGAGATTCTTTATCAAAAGGTTTCTCTTTACATGCGGGTATTTCTTCTGAGGAAAAAATCCTTTAACATTGGTTCCTTTACAGGGTTATGCAAAACCTGACCACTGTAGGGGGGGGGGGAGATATATCTTATTCCCACTGGGTGATTCCCACTATCATCATCTGCTCTGGGGGAAAGGAAATGATCAAACTTTGAGCAATGAAGCTTGAAGAATTTTTACAGATCAATTTCTATGCTCAAACAATGTAGCTGCTGGGGGAAGAGAGGATAGAACCCTCTGGCGACCTGATAACGAGAAATCGTATCGTATTTTTAGGCTCAGTTCACATGATATCCGTTTATGTTTTGATGCATTTTATCATCTTTTACTTCTGTTTTATTTGTTTTGCAGTTATTATCCGATATCATTGAAGTTTTGGAAGCCTCACGCAAAAAGGAGCAAAATAGGAGCTAAAAGGGAGAAAAAGAGCAAGTTTTATGCATTCTGTCCAGACGGCGCTCGCCATTTACTCCGCTGCCACGTCATTTAAAATATGGAAGAAATATCGTTCTCAATTATCGTGCAGTAACAGAACTGCGTTAGTGGGTAGCTCTGAATTGTTTTTTATCCACTATTTTCCCTCCACTTCCCATGCATGATCCAAGGAAGTTACCATGTCTCAAAACCTCTATAAATAGGATTGTGGGGGACTTTAGAAAATATCTAAGTTGTGCGGAAGATCTGCCAAATCGAGTTTTTAGATTTAAGCATAAATTACCTGTAAAAGTGACAATAACTCACATCGAGGGATTGTCACACTTGTTCTAGTTTCATTTTATTTTCATCTCCATTGTACTCTTGGATCGAAGAACAAGCCAGTCATTATTTTATTTTCAAGTCAATTCAAATTCAAGTTCAAGTTAATTCCAGTTTTATTTTAAGCAATTTCAGGTTCTTTTTACTGCTTTTGATATTTGCATGTTTTACTGCTTCAATTACTTGTATGCCATGTTGTTCTTAATTTTGAATGTGTTAATTATGTTGTTCACAAATAATACCATGTCTTGCTAATTTATTCTGAGTCTGGCGTATGAGGATTGTCGTTACCAATGAGACTCGGTAGTAATAATAGGTGAGAATTTATGATTTAACTATATTATGGCTTTAGTTTCCAATTGTATATTTTACTATATTCGCACGAGAGTGTGAGACAACTTAAGGTTCAACCCAATAGCGCGAGAGTGTGAGAAAGGAACCAAATAGTGATAACCAGGCATCGATCCTAAAAATAGCGAGAGCGCTTTAGGCATCCTTTAGGATCTCATTAACATTCAAAATGCAGTTTATTATTAAAACGGGAGAGCGAGAGCAAAATCCTGTGGTTAGGAGGTGTGATCTTTGTCAATAGAGCGAGAGTGTGAGACGAGATCTTTAAATCGGTATTTTCTACTTAATGCAATATAATCATATTTAGTGCCCAATTCTACCTAATCCCTTAGGTACACGGAATCCATATTTTGGACTCATTTGTCATTATAACTTTTAAATCATTAGGAATTAGTATTTTCGTTCTCGTTCGTAACCTTATACCTTTTAGCCTTAGCTTTGCACTATAACAATAGATAACATTAGTTTGACCATTAGTCCATTTGATTTTGATTATCTTTTAAAACTACACGATAGGCTATGCACTTGCAGTCATAATCCGACAGACACGTGAGTCGCTCGACAAGTTTTTGGCGCCGTTGCCGGGGACTATTTAGTCAACATTGTGATTACTTTGTTGCACAATATAGACTAAGGCAACAAATTTTCTTTCTTTTTCTTTGTCGATTGTATGCCAGACACTCGCTCTCATAACAAGGAGTTAGAGCAACCAATTGACAATATCGAGCGTTACCTTAATCTAAAACGTCGAATCAACAATTTACGTATTAAATACGATCTTCTGGATTCTAACACCCCTATTTTAGAACCAGAACCAATTTTGGCCGACATACCACAAAACCGTTCGTTGAAGTATTATGTTGTTCCATCGCAAGCAAAACCACATAACAACATTACTGCCCCTACCATCAATCGAAACGATCCTAACTTACATTTGTCAGTGTTTGTGTAGTACGCAAACATTGCAAAAACAAATGGTATCTGTAGCAGTAAAGTCATGATCATCAAGCTATGGATAAGCTAGACGTCAAATAACAAGAGTCTCCACTATGCTTTTATTGTTTCCAAGGAAAAGGGAAAAAGTACGAACAAAACCCAAAAGTAAGAAGTTTTCAAATCAAAACTAATAAAATATCAGAGATTATAGGTAAGGGGGTTGATTACACAGAGGGAAGGTGTTAGCACCCAAAGTGTCCTAGGTACTCCTAGGGAGCCCTTTTTTGTGTGCATATGTATTTTGTATAAAATGATGTTTTCAAACAAATAGAATGGGGGGATGAGAAAAGAATTCATCAATTATAATTTTGTATTTGACAAGACCTTAGGACTTGTGCCTACGTACCAACATAAAAATGAGGGATCAAAACCTCGTAGTCCGTGATACAAATTTCAAAGTGGATGCATTGCTTTTAACAAAAATTAAGTTTGAAAGGCACAAAGGCCTAAAAATGATTTGAATGAGTTAGTTCTTTTTGGCTTTTTGAAAGTTTAAGTCAAGTATAATTAAGTATATCTACAAGTTTGATTAAGAAAAGAAGTTTAAAAAAACAATGGCATAAGGCCAAAGTTTCTAGTTTGCAAAGTGGTCAAAGTTTAGAATAAAACTAGTTCAAGTAAAGAAGAATTTTGAAAAGAGGGAGAGACTTTGAAATTAAAGAAGTGGGGAGGAGATGAAGAGACTAATCCTATGCATAAAATTAAAAGTTAATAGTTGAAAAGATCTGACCGATGGGTAGCAATCCAATAGACAAAAATGTCTTATAGAAATCCCAAATTCCCTTGGACATTAGAATCAAGCCACAAACAATGCATACAATATTATCTTGAAGAGCAAGACATCAAATAAAGATAGCCCCATCCAAGCCTTAGCCACTCCATGATCTTCTTCAAATTTGCCTATGTAGCAGATGAGTTCCACAAGTCACAGGTTCAAAATAACAGCTTCACAATGATCATGTTGCAGATGAACTCAAAGGGATCTTCAACGATGTATCAGATGAAGTTTCAAATTGCAAGCACTTGGTTACATGAAGGTTGGCATTGGCCAAGTCCTTTAGCATAGGAATTTTGCCTAAATTCTAAGTCCAATTGTTCAAGATCACACCAACAGTCCACACAATAGTCTTTTAGGGTTTTTTGTATCTTATCATGTACATTAATGGTCAAAGACCACACAGGCAAACAAAATATACACAAGCAAGATATATCACACAATATGGTCCAAATGCACAAAGTGAAAATGGCACTAACATAAAAAATTAGAATGGTATGAATAATGGCAAATGAATAGAACTTGAAATTAAATTGCATTAAAGTAAAGGGCTTGAAAATTGCATTAAAGTAAAGGGCTTGAAAATGGCACTAACATAAACAATTAGTATTGTTTTGCTTTTGCTTTTGTTTTAAGTCATTCTTTGGAGAACACTCAACTCACTTATCACAAGCATCAATCCTTTAACCAAGACATCTTCCAAAGGAAGGAAAAAAGGCCAAGTTTCCATACAATACCATGAAAGAGGGGAGACTTACAATCTTACTAACTAGAATGCTATGCCTTTTGTGTCAAAAATTTAGCGCTATGTTAAGCAATCGTAATTGGACTTATGTAGAAGTCACAACTATTTGAGGCCGGCAATAGAATTTTGGTGTTAATGCATGTTAGAGACATAATATAATGGACTATGCTCATGAAACATACCACACACAAAAATAATATTAAAAAAAGGTGGCCTAATCTCATCCATACTTATGTTGATTTTGCAATCAACTAGCCTTAGGATTTAGAGCCATCATAGGCCAAATGAAATGGATGCATAAAGAAGGGGAATTAGATGAAGAGGGAGGGGAATGAATCATAACTCAAATTGGTCAAAGGAGGACTTTTACCAAATTAATATCATTCATTCATTTTGGGAGATGGAATGTACAATCCATCAATCCCCTAAATCCAATGATATTAACCTAGCAAAGTCAAATCAACCTTGACCAAGGCCCAACAACACAAGTCAAACTTACACAAATCATCACAAGAGGTCAACAAAATTATTTGGCATTTATTCAATTTAAAAATACTAAAATAATGCATTTAAATTAAATATGGTTTGTCAAGTTCCTAAAACCTCATCAAAACACCGAAGAAATGGCCATGAGATTTATCATAGGTCAAACAAGGTCAAAGGACCTTGGAGAAAAAATTTCAGAAGTTTTAAAGACTTAAAAGTATTTTTAAACAATTAAAAATAAACACAAAATCAATTAAATCATGAAAAATATTAATAATGATCCAAAAAATAATTTTAATTCAAAATATGAAAGAGGAAATTATTTGAATTTTTTTGGTGAAACTCTCATATTTTTTGGATCAATATTAAAATTAATATGAATTTATGAAAATCAAATGAATTAAAACAAAAATCAAAAAATCAAAAAAACGTGAGCCACTTGATCTTCCTCATTAATTTAGGTGGCAGATCAAGTGAGCACAAACGCGCGTTCCATGATAGAACCTGGTCAGCGTGCCATACGCGTGGTAATAAAAACCAACGCCTAAGATTAAAACAAAGTGAATGGATCATATGGCTGGGAGACGTACCAAGACACCACCGGAGCCAGAGCTCCGGTCTTCTTCTACGGTGGACCTCATCGGACTGGTCCACCCTCAACCATCACCAAAATAAAAAAAAAAGAGGACATGATCTGAAAGAAAAAATGGCGTAGAGCAAAAATCTGACCTCAATTTCAACTAACCCCAAATATATAAAAAGATATGAGGAGTTGAATTTTGAGGTGTGACAACTGAGTTGCTTCGATTTGATCTCAAAGCAACTCAATCTTCTTGCCTACATTGGTAGGACTTCAGACAACCAAAGATCCAAGAGAATTGATGAGAATTGAGTGAGAATTGAAGAGAAGATGTTTTCTGAAATTTACCTTCAATGTTGGGCAGAAATAGATCTTGTTTGCTTTAACCTTGATCCGATCACACTTGAGAAGCTTGCAGGAGAGGTTTAGCAATGATACAAAGCTTTGGATCATGGAGTTTCTGAATCTCCAAATAGTGAGATTCAAACTCAATTTTCAAGTTGAAAATTCTCAGGTTTTCCTTTGAATGGTGAGGGTTTCAATTGGGGGGCAAAGCTGGCGCGCAGGGTGTGTATGAATTGAGCTCCAAGGGCCTGTATTTACAACAATTGTGATTGCTATTTGCACACTTGAAAAATTGCTAAATTTGGACATTTCATGCACAAGCTTTCATGGGCGTGTACAGGCCCATGAAGCAATCCAACTTGGTCCACTTGCATCTATTTTGAAGTTCAAATCATGCTTGGATGTCAAGGCAAAGTGAAGTGTGATTTTTGGCATTTGATTTCTTTCAATTATGCAACTCTGTTAAAGCCATGCGTAGACCTAGCAAACCTTGTCCAAAATGGATGAAATAGGACTCTTTGGAAACCTGAGATCCAAGGGAACAACTCTTATGTTGAACACTTTTCCATTTCGAATATGGATCAAGGTGAATTTTGAGGTGGAAGTTACGAAATTTCAACATGTTGAAATTTTTTCTAATTGTCAAGTCGTATACCTCAATGTTCCACCTTGCTTATCTTTTCATGTGAGCTCCAAATGAGAAAAGTGTCTTCATCAAAGTTGTATCTCTTTCAAATAAATTCAAAATGGGCACCAATATCATGTCATTTGGATTTAGAATGATAGAGTTATGTATTTTTGAAGTTTGGAAAAATTACTTGTTCAATGGTATAGGTAAAAAATGACCTATAATGTATCCTCATATCACATGCTCATAAAAGTTGAATTAGCTCTTACTCAAAACATAAAAGTTCAATTAGAAATCTTGAATTTTGATTTTGAAACTTCTAAATCTTTCATATCATAAAAATTGAGCAAGTTATGGCCTTGGGAAGTTGATTTTTAAATTAGGGTTTAGACAAAATGACATATAATGTTTCAACATAGAAAATGATTTTCCAAGAAAGACTAGCTCTAGGTCTCAACATGAAAGTTGTTTGGAATGTCATTTAGAGTAATATTTATCTTGGAATAATTTTCATATGGTGAAAATTGTAGGAGATAGGGTCTAGCGAGACCCAATTTTGATCAGATGAATTCATTTGGCCAACCACCATCAACCAACTTGCTAACCTTCAATTATCTTGACTTTCTAGGATCATGGTAGATCATATATGCATAAGATGAGGAGTTTTGAAGTATCCCTTTAGAAATTTGATCAATTGGTAATATAGCTTGTTGGAGAAGTTACTCAAGATACCCAGTAAAACTAGGGTTTCCAAGGCAAATCACCTTCAAACTCTTGAAGAAAACTTGATCAATATAACATGTAGAGATCATTGGGATTCACATATGATGATTTGAAACATTTGTGGATCAATCCTTGGTTGTGCTTTTTTCCATGAGGGTCTCAAACCCTAGGTGTGGACTTGATAGATCAATGAGGATCATGCCCTACCTACAAAAAGTTAGGCAAATACAAAGACATATTTTTGGTATTTGGTTAATAAAATGATAATATAAAAGTATGATACAATCACATGGTGCTTGGTGATCTCTCCTAAAACAAACCTAATGAAAGAGGGGTAAGGAGGATGCCAAGGTATGATCCCAATGCTAATGCTTATGATGAAATTGCATGAGGGATCTTAGGGTCAAAATTGGGGTCTTACAGTGTCAGTCAAGAAGCGATTAGACTACGTCTTTTCCCTTTTTCCTCAAGAGATAGAGATAGAGCTTGGCTCCAGTCTCTACCTTCAAACTCAGTAACCACATGGGACGAGTTGAAGAAAGTCTTCTTAGCCAGATATTTTCCACCAAGCAAAACAGCTATGCTAAGAGCTCAAATCAACGGATTTAAGCAAAAAGATAATGAATCTCTTTTCGATGCTTGTGAAAGATACAAGGACATGATGTGACTCTGTACATACCATGGACTTGAATAATGGCTGATTATACATACTTTCTATAATGGTCTGTTGTATAACACCAAGATGAATTTAAGCATTGCCGCTGGCGGTGCTCTAATGGACAAACCTTATGACGAAGCTTATGAACTCATAGAGAACATGGCTCAAAATCATTTCCAACGGGGAGGAGAACGTGTTGCTGTAGAAAAACCAACTCAGAAAAGCGGAATGTATGAAGTCAATGGCATAGACCACATAAATGCTAAAGTAGATGCGCTTACTCAAAAGATTGAAAGCTTAGCCCTAACACCAACAACTACCGTAGTTGTTATAACACCAAACTGTGAATTATGTGAACCCCTGGGCACACTAATGCTGATTGTCAATTATTTGCTGGTGTACCCACCGACCAAGTAAATTATGCCCAAGGAAACCCATATTCAAACACTTACAATCCTGGTTGGAGGAACCATCCGGACGTTTCCTATAAAAATAACAATGCTTTGTTTCCACCAAACCCAACACCTGCTATTCCACCTGGCTATCAGAAAGGAGCCCCTGTTGCTCCACAAGCACCTAGAAAGTCAAATATGGAGATCATGATGGAAAACTTTATAAATACCCAAGCTCAATAAAATAAAGAATTTGCAAATCAAAACGCTCATACGAGTGAACTGATGAAATAATTGTCAAACGAGTTTGATGCTATGGCTACCCATAACAAGATGTTAGAAACCCAGATCTCCCAAGTAACTCAACAACAAGCCGCAATAGCAGCCCCAACTGGAGCATTCCCTGGTCAACCTCAACCAAACCCAAAAGGCGATGCTAATGCTATCACACTTTGGAGTGGGACATAACTAGATGAACCAACAGACCCAAGAATTCAAAGTCCAACCATGTATCAAAATTCTGGCAAAGGATCCAAGAAAGTAAATGAACCGACCAAGGACGGAAAGAAAGACGAAAGCGGAGAGGAAATAGATAAAGACACACCTTATGTGCCTCCGCCACCATACAAACCACCTGTACCTTATCCCTAAAGGCTTTCCGAATCCAAAAATGAAGGACAATTCAAGAAATTCGTGGAACTTCTGAAGCAACTGAACATAACCATACCGTTCACAGAAGCCATTACTCAAATGCCTTCATATGCTAAATTCATTAAAGAGATTCTATCCAACAAGAAAAAGCTTAAGTATGAAGAAACCGTCATTCTTACTGCAGAGTGCATCACTATCATTCAACACAACATGCCTCCTAAACTGAAAGACCCTGGTAGTTTTTCCATACCATGCGTAATCGGAAAGTTTATCATAGACAAAGCTCTATGCAATTTAGGAGCCACTGTTAGTTTAATGCCCTTATCCACATGCGAAAAACTCAATTTGGGAGAATTAAGACCAACAAAGATGTCTCTACAACTAGCTGACCGTTCCGTTAAATTTCCCATAGGTATGCTAGAGAACGTTCCCGTTCAAATAAGACAATTCTATATTCCTACCGACTTTGTGATAATGGATATAAAGGAGGATTCCCACATCCCTATTATCTTAGGAAAACTCTTTTCAGCCACAGCTAGAGCCATCATAGATGTGAAGAAAGAAGGCTAACATTCGAAGTCGGAGAAGAAAAAGTTGAATTTCTCTTAGCTAAATTCCTACAAGCACCAGCTAGAGACGACGCATGTTGTCTCTTAGACGTCATAGATAAGTGTGTGAAAGAAATGGAGAAGGAACCAATTAGGTATACTGAAGTATTGAAAATTCCAACACCTCCTATATTCGAAGATGATAATCGGCATGAGCCATACGTGGATGACAGTCTGAGAGAGTGTCTATCACTAACCCCAAATCCAATGCCATGCCTCGAGAAACCTTCATTAGAACTTAAAACACTACCCAAAGGTCTAAGGTGTGAATTCCTAGATACCGAGCTTGAAAGACCAGTTATAGTCAACGCTGATTTAGGACAGATAGAAACCGAAAAATTACTCCATGTCTTAAGAAAATATCCAACAACTCTAGGCTATAACATCTCCGACTTAAAAGGAATAAGCCCCTCTATATGTATGCATCACATTATGCTAGAGGAGGACTGTAAAACCTCTAGAGAGCATCAGAGAAGAATAAATCCCATCTTGAGTGATGTAGTAAAAAAGGAGGTACAAAAGCTATTAGAAGCAGGAATCATATACCAGATATCCGATAGTAACTAGGTCAGCCCGATACATGTCGTTCCGAAGAAGGGAGGTGTTACCGTTGTTAATAATAAGAAGGGATAATTCGTTGCTAAAAGAACTCAAACTGGATGGAGAATATTCATAGACTATAGGAAACTAAATAAAGCCACTCGTAAAGATAACTTTCCATTACCTTTCATTGATCAAATTCTTGAATGACTGGCTAAGCATTCTCACTTATGCTATTTAGACGGATACTCAGGATTTTTTAAGATTCCTATCCATCCTGATGACCAAGAAAAGACTACTTTCACATGCCCTTATGGTACATTTGCCTATCGACGAATTCCATTTGGATTGTACAATGCCCCTGCAACATTTCAGAGATGCATAATATCAATCTTTGCTGATTTTATAGACGACATGATGGAAGTGTTTATGGATGACTTATCTGTTTGTGGGCAAAGCTTTGAAGGATGTCTTTCGAACCTAGAAATGGTACTTGAGAGATGCGTTAAGGTAAATCTCGTGTTAAATTGGAAAAAAATGCCATTTCATGGTCCGATAAGGAATTGTACTTGGGCATGTCATATCCAATCGAGGGATTGAGGTGGATAAAGAGAAAATCAAAATTATAGAACATATTCAACCTCCAAAAACCGTTAGAGAAATTCACAGTTTCTTAGGACACGCTAGTTTTTATCGACGATTCATGAAGGATTTCTCTAAGATAACAAAACCACTGACGAGCTTATTAATGAAAGACGCTGAATTCGTATTCGATGAAAAGTGCTTACAAGAATTCGAACATCTAAAAGTTGCCCTTATTACAGCGCCCATTATGAAACCACCTGATTGGAGTAAGCCATTTGAAATAATGTGTGATGCTAGTGATTACGCTGTTGGCGCAATCTTAGGACAAAGAGAAGATAAAAAGCTCCATGCTATTTATTACGCAAGTAGAACCTTAGACGACACGCGGATGAACTATGCCACAACAGAAAAAGAACTCCTAGCCGTTGTGTTCGCTTTAGATAAGTTTCGTTCCTACTTAGTGGGAGAAAAGATAATTGTCTATACCGTCCACGCCGCAATTAGGTACCTGTTAAGTAAGAAGGACACTAAGTCGAGGCTTTTAAGATGGATCCTACTCTAATAATTCGATCTAGAAATCAAAGATAAGAAAGGCACCGAGAACATAGTAGAAGATCACCTATCTAGGATTGAGGATCTAGAACCTAAACGAGTTCCCATTAATGATAATTTCCCCTACGATCGACTTGTAGCCCAATTAGAAGTCGAAAGCGAAACGATCGAAAGCTCTTTAATGTATAATGACATAGAAACCAACGAAGTTGTGGAATCTATTTGAGCAAAGACCACATTGCCATGGTATGCTGACTTTGTCAACTACCTAGCCGCTAAAGCGCTTCCACCATACCTAATACCAACAAAAGAAGAAAATTTTCCACGATCTTAAACACTATTATCGGGACGAACCACTATTTTTCAAAAGTGGAGCCGACGGTATCTTCCAACAATGTGTCCCTGAATCAGAAGTAGGTGACATCATATCCCACTACCACTCTGCATCCTATGGAGGGCACACAAGCACCTCAAAGACTTGTGCGAAAATCTTATAATATGACCTCTTTTGGCCTAATCTATGGAAAGATATTCACATCGCGATTAAAAATTGCGACCGGTGCCAATGCACTGGAAACATCTCTAGATGCGATGAGATGCCACTGAAAGGTATCTTAGAATTAGAAGTCTTTGATGTCTGGGGTATAGATTTCATGGGTCCTTTCCCATCTTCTTTTGGTAATAAATATATACTCGTTGCTATTGATTACATATCAAAATGGATCGAGGCAGTAGTGTCTCCCAGTAACGATGCACGAGTAGTGTATAGCTTTTCAAAAATCAAATTTTCCCTATATTCGGTGTACCAAGACTCGTGATTAGAGACAGAGGCTCTCACTTTATTTCCAAAATCTTTGAGAGATTGCTGTTGAAATATGGAGTCCAACACCAGGTAGCAACACCATATCACCCTCAAACAAGTGGGCAAGTTGACGTTTCCAATAGAGAGATAAAACAAAGTTTAGAGAAAACCGTTGCAAACTCTAGGAAAGATTGGTCTGCCAAACTTCATGAAGCTCCGTGGGCTTATATAACAGCTTACAAAACCCCGATAGGAACAACACCATTCAAGCTGGTTTATGGTAAATCATATCACCTACCTGTCAAACTCGAGCATAAAGCTTATTGGGCCATTAAGACCCTTAACATGAATTACACAGCAGCAGGCGCGAAACGAATTTTGGACATCCATGAACTAGAAGAACTTGGACTAGATGCCTACGAGAATGTCCGCATTTATAAGGAGAGAACCAAAAAGTGGCATGACAAACGAATTACAAGGCGAGAATTCAAGGAGGGTGACACATTACTTCTCTTTAATTCTCGACTTAAACTATTCTCAGGAAAACTTCGTTCTAGATGGTCAAGCCCTTTTGAGGTCACATGAGCTTTCCAGAGTGGAGTTGTGGAAATAAGAGGTAAAACCAATGAACCATTCATTGTAAATGGGAAGCGATTTAAGCACTACGACAATGTAAAAAGAATAAGGATTTTAGCATGAGCTATAAACTAGAAGAGCTACCCGCTCTTTCGAAAGGTTATCACCGTTTAGATCGATGTTGAGCTTCTGACATTAAATGAAGCGCTTCGTGGAAGGAAATCCACGCCCTTTAATCCTTTTCTTTTCTTTTTAGTTTGTTTTCATTTTTATTTTTATCCCATGTTTGTTTTTAGTTTTTCCTTTTTCTATTATTATTATTACTATTACTATTATTATTACTACCTATTCTAATACTAACATGTGATACCTTTTTACTAATAGTATATCCATTTCTACTTTCAGGCTAACATGGCTTAGGATAGCTTATCACTAACTTAGGAATATGGAGTATGTTGATGATATGGAGGTTGTATTTAGGAACGAAAATCAGAGGCACCGTTTTGACATGTTAGCACGGAAATCAGAGGCACCGTTTTAACATGTTAGCACGGATGGACTGACCCTGACCACCTTAAGACTGAGAGACATTGTTATGTACCTTCTGAGCCAAGTAGGCTGGGAAAATTTTACTGTGAGGAAGAGGTATAACCAATACCGTAGACTCACCCTTGAATTTATGAGTTTCCTCTATTATGACCCTAACAGAGGAATATGATTTGGTAGAGGTTTGACTACATTTAGGATGTTCGGAACCAAGTACCATTTCACCCATCATGAGATGGCCGAGTTATTAGGATTTTCTAGTGGCCCAGATGCTTCTACCATTACCTTGATGATGCCTTCACAGACCTAGACCTTGATTATTTCTGGGGGAACATAACCGAGAATTATCACCCTGAACCTCACACCATGTTTTCTGAGAATAACCACAACCCAACTATCTGATACTTTCACAAGATCCTGGCTCACACCCTATTCGGTAAGGAAGAGAACATCACCGCTGTTTCTAAGGACAAATGTTTTATCCTGTATTGTGCCTCCCAAGGGAGACCACTAAATGCAGCTACCTTTATGTTAGCAAACCTAGCCAAGATTGCCCAAGAAACACACGGTCCTATTATCATTGGTGGTTTAATAACCATGATTGCTGACGCTATAGGGTCGAGATACCTACTTAACCGTTTACATGCTTTTGGTGGTATCTTCCCTATGTACTTGCTCTTCTGTTTCAACCGTGGAATCATCGCCAATTTAGGACTGACAGAGTTTGAGTTGCTAATTGACAACGAGGTAGTCAGAAATTTTACACTGCCGAACCATGAGAAAACCAAAGTCCACAACTGAGCTAATTGGTTCTACAACTTAGAGGGCCAAAGTGAATCTCCTACACCACCTTACAACCCTCAGAATTATGAGAATCCAGAAGCCATCTTTCTTGATGCTGATTCACACGCTTCTGGTGCACATCCTGTTGTTCCTCCTATTGATTTCGGCACTGCTATACATGCTCCGTAGTCTGAAGTCGATTTCATCAGAGGAGAGAGTAGATTCTCTTTGAGTGGACCTCCTAGGATTTATGGATGTCGTTAACGAGCAGTCCGACCAGGTCTTCTAGCATATTCATTCTTTGGAGCATTCACGTGGACCGAAGTGATACCTAGTGTTAATTTATTTTACTAGAGTTTTAGTATTTTTGTTTGTTTAGTATTTTATTTTTGAAATTTGTTTCCCTTGTTGTTATTTCTCAGGGTTTGCTTACCTTACAGTCGATATATCGACATGAACTTATGTTACTCCTACGTTTAATTAATATACTTTGCATTTCAGTTATTTTATTCTATCGCTTATTACATACATCCTTACAAATTTTATGCCTTATAATTATAAGTATTAATTTTACTTCACTTCTTTATAGCCTCAATATGATTTCCCTGCTTTAATATTGCTAAAATCGTGAATTTTAGGTTAATGGCATTCGCCATTAAGCTAATGGCGTTCTCCATTCGCTTTGAATTTGAAAATCCCAGTATTTTAGGGAGATGGCATTCGCCATATGAATAATGGAGATCGCCATATTAGGAAAACATAGCGTTTTCCCCCTTTTTTCTTCTCCCTCCTACGCATTTTTCAAACTCGTTTCAATTAAAACCCTTCAACTTCCTATTCTATACACTATTAACTTAAAATTTCCAACTTCCAACCATTCCACTTCCTCCCATTCATTATAAATTCACAATCACTCATTTTCTTATTTCACTATCCCTTCCATTCACTCTTTTCTTCTCAAATTCATAACCTTCTCTCCCTATTCCTTTTTCATTCATTCAAAATGCCTTAAAGAGCTGTTTGACCAAGAGGAGATATGGATTACATGGGGATTGTTTTCGGCGAGCGAATTGATGGCGAGAATCAGAGGAACAATTACCACAAGCTCTTTAAGAGAGATGCCTTAGCAACACGGTACCCCGAGAATGCTGCTCTTCGCGATTTGGGCTTATTCGATAGTGTCCCTTGGATGCTTAACAAATTAGGTATGTCTCATTTTCTTACTTTAACTAGTTCTACATTTATCCGACTTACCTACGAGTTTTTGAGATCCTTTCGATACACCACTCTAATCGGAGGTTCCCGAACCACCGACACTGCATATTTTAGAATGTTCAACAGAACATACGCTATTAACCAAGACCAATTGGCCGACTTACTTTCATTCCCTCATGGGGACGATTTTGCATGCCAACACCCTCTAAAGAGCGATTGGGAATCCAGTGCTCTCGACTCTTGGCAGTAGCTAACGGGAAAAACCACCACTGATTGGGAAGGACTAAAAGCTATAGCTATTCAAAACCCGACCATTCGGCATTTGCATTGTATTCTAACCAGTACTATTTTTGGTCGAGAGAATACCGGCAAAGTGAATTCTAAATACCTTTTTCTTATTTATTGTGCATTGTCAGGAACAAAAGTTAACCCAATACCATTCCTACTTGCACACTTCCAGTCCACCTGTGCTCAGACTGGAGGTCCTATTTGTATCTGAGGGCTAATCACATCCATATCCCTTGCTTTAATCCTGGGCATGGAGTTGGCTATGCTTGAGTCGTTAGAGACTCCATTTTCAGACCTTGATTACTGCCGTAGCATGCGCCTCATTAAAAATAAATCTGACGACAAGTATTTCTTAATGATTAGTAACTGGGATGTTAGGGGAGTTACTTTACCTTGCGCCCTGCATATCAACATGCGAATGAGCGCTAACTAGACTTTTGATATCACCGCCCCCGAGCCCGATCACATGGAGCAGGATGCTCCACACACTGGCACCCATGCACATACCACACCTTCTTTTCCTGACTCTTTTGCAGGTACCTCATCCGGAAATCATCCCCATGAGGAGTATGAATATACCTCCATGAGGACAACTCTTGATGATGTCCTAAGTGAGCTTAGACACTAGAATGATGCTGAGGCGGACTGCAATGTCCTACTTAGGAATATTCAGATGCAGCAGGCATATATGAGAGTCTTCATTGACCAGATCCGACAGACTCAACTTGAATTTGTCAAGCGGATGAATCTCCACATAGCTGACCTCATCGACAATATAAACGAAGTGCATATGGAGGTGGCAAGTATGCGGGAGTACATGCAGCATGTGCCCAACCCTGAATTCGGTAGAGGAGGTTATGCGTGACACAGAGGCCGCAGCCGACATCACTGAGCCACCCTATTAGGTTTCACTACTCCTTTCTTCGCCTTGCACTAAAACATTGAGGACAATGTTTGGTTCAAGTGTGGGGGACAAGCTTTACCGCTTTTCTATTATTTACTATTTTATTTCCATTCTTAGTTTATTTTCATTCTTAGTTATTTTTAGCTTTTGGTCGAGTCATACATGTGCTGTCGAGTCCTATTGTGTGATAATTTTTTCTTTTGTTTGAACATTCCCTTAGATTTGACCCCCAATGATGATTTTTTTTGTTCTGATTCAATGGCATGACACACCTTTAGTATAGTCTATTTCTACCTTTTAGGCTTTGTTAGATAGACTTGGGAAATTGTCGATAATATCGGTACCGTCCTAACACCCTAAATTCCCTAAGTATGCAATATTGATTTGAATAACCATTATGTCAAGACCTTAATGCTAAGTTTCTTTAAGTAACCCCTTGAGTAGTTTATACTAGCAGTCAACACCATCCTAAAACACACATGAGTAAGGAAGCCGATGCAAATAAGTGTATGATCTCAAGCAAAAACACAAAAATGAAAAGTATAATGAATAAAATCTGTGATAAGATTTGACCCTTCTAAGTTAGGTGATCCTTACCCGATCATTTAGCCCAACTGTATGAACTCTTAAAAATTCAGTTGATACTTAAGCAAAATTTTCTAAGCGTGAAAAAGTTGAAAGCGAGATCATAGTCACTAACAGGTTCACCTACCTTGAATGTGTATGGATAACGGGCTTAATGTGATTGCGCTAGAATGAAAAAGAGGTTTAAAAAGACGAAGAATGTAGGTCGAGTTATAATGACATGACTCGAATTGGTTTTGCATAGGGGGGAGTTTTTGTCCGTGAAATGCTGATGTCTGTCACTACGATATCCTTATTTTTGGTATCTAGTACCTATTTATCTAACATTAGCCTAGCAATCTCGTACTACTTAGAGTGTCACCGTGCCTATGTTTCAGACATTACGTTTAAATGTTTATATTGTATGTTGGGTGATTACTCGAGGACAAGTAACGGTCTAAGTGTAGGGGAATTTGATAATGGGCAATCATATCGTGTTTTTAGGCCCAATTCACATGAAATCCGTTTATTTTTTTATGCATTTTATCGTCTTTTACTTCCATTTTATTTGTTTTATAGTTATTATCCGATATCATTGATGTTTTGGAAGCCTCGCGCAAAAAGGAGCAAAATAGGAGCTAAAAAGGAGAAAAAGAGCAAGTTCTATGCATTCTGTCCAGACGGCGTTCGGCATATAGGATATGGCATTAACCATTTACTTCACTGCCATGTCACTTAAAATATGGAAGGAATGGCGTTCGCTATTCCCCTAATGGCGTTCGCCATTATCCACAGTAATAGAACTGCATTAATGGGCAATTTTGAACCATTTTTTTATCCACTATTTTCCCTCCACTTCCCACGCACGATCCAAGGAAGTTACCAGGTCTCAAAACCTCTATAAATAGGATTGTAAGGGACTTTGGAAAATATCCAAGTTGTGCATAAGCTCTGCTGAATCGAGTTTTTCGATTTAAGCATAAATTACCTATAAAAGGGACAATAACTCACATCGAGGGATTGTCACACCTGTTCTAGTTTCATTTTATTTTCATCTTCATTGTACTCTTGGATTGAAGAACAAGTCAGCCGTTATTTTATTTTCAAGTCAATTCAAATTCAAGTTCAAGTTAATTCCAGTTTTATTTTAAGCAATTTCAGGTTCTTTTTACTGCTTTTGATATTTGCATGTTTTACTGCTTCAATTACTTGTATGCCATGTTGCTCTTAATTTTGAATGTGTTAATTAAGCTGTTCCGAAATAATACCATATCTTGCTAATTTATTTTGAGTCTGGTTATGAGGACCGTCGTTACCGACGAGACTCGGTAGTAATAATAGGTGCGAATTTATGATTTAACTATGTTATGGCTTTAGTTTCCCATTGCATGTTTGATTGTTTTGGCACGAGAGTGTGAGACAAGTTAAGGTTCAATCCGATATCGCGAGAGTGCGAGGAAGGAACCAGATAGTGGAAACTAGGCATCGATCCTAAAAACAGCGAGAACGTTTTAGGCATCGTTTAGGATCTGATTTACTTTCAAAATGCGCTTTCTAATTAAAACGGGCGAGCGAGAGCAAAATATCGTGGTTAGGAGGTGTGATCTTTCTCAATAGCGCGAGAGTGTGAGATGGGATCTTTAAGTTGGTATTTTCTACTTAACGCAATAGAATCATATTTAGTGCCCAATTCTATCTAATCCCTTAGGTATGCAGAATCCATATTCCGAACTCATTTGTCATTATAACTTTTAAATCATTAGAAATTAGTATTTTCGTTCTCGTTTGTAACCTTATACCTTTTAGCCTTAGCTTTGCACTGCAACAATAGAGAACATTAGTTTGACCATTAGTCCCTGTGGGTGCGATAATCTTTTAAAACTACACGATAGGTTGTGCGCTTGCAGTTATAATCCGACAGACATGCCCGTCGCTCATCACGATCCTTGAGACCTCACTGGGGCGAAAGTGTAAGAACAAATTTAGTTCTACAATGTATCTATAAGATTTTGATGATAACAAAGGATGAAACAAAAATGGTATCCTAACGAAAGTTTTCTAAGTATGCAGGACTCTAATCAAAATAGTCAGATAGACACTCATCAGATACATAATCAAATTCTAAGATACTAATTAGAAGATACGCAAGCAGAAGCTCTGACTCTGATCAACGCAAGCGCAAGCTAAACAAAATACATCAGACACTCTGAAGTGGAAGAATGACTCTAGAATTAGAAGACTTACACTCTGATGAAATTAAGTGAAAGGAAGCTCTGAAGACAATCAACAACAAGCATCCATCTGATGATACCCGTATGAATAGAGACTCTGAAGTTCGATCTATCTAATTCAGAATACTTAGCTATGAAGGAACCCACTTATAGAAAGAATCTGATTTAGGAAGAAGTTTATGGCGCCCCAAAATTGTTTTGGAAAGAACACAGAGATTAATGACATTAATCATCCATTATTGCCCAAGATTCTGACATTAACATCCTTCAACGGTCCTCTCATCACTCCTATATAAAGGATGGAACGCTTTTCAAAGAACTAACCTGAAACACACGAGAATATAATACTTCCACTATATTCATTATTCATTCTCTCACACGAGTTGCTGCTCTAACGTGTGAAATAATTCTTTGCTCTTACTTGTGTAATTTCTGCTTATTTTAGAAGCACCAATCATTACTGTAATCATATTATATTGCTAAGAAATTTCCTCAAGTGACTTGTGAAGCCTGTAAACTTGAGAGGGCTAAGAGATCTTTATTCTCTTAGATGATTTTTAGTGTAATCTTTCAAGATTAGTGGATTAAGTCCTTTATGAAGGCGAAATCACCTTGGCCCGATGAACTGGAGTAGCTTTGAATTTCAAGCGAACCAGTATAAAATTCTGTGTTGACTTTATTTGTTTCTGCGTGTGTCTAAATTCCAAAAAGTTTTATTTTCTCAAAACAATTCAAACCCCCCTTTCTTTTTTTTCTCTACCTTCAATTGGTATCAGAGCTTGGTTCTGTTATTGATTTTCTAATCAAACACTTAACAGTGTAGAGAGATCCAACCTGAGAAAAACACTATGGCCAACACCAATGAAAGGGATAGTTACAATGTTAAACCTCCATCTTTGATGGAGAAAAATTTGATTACTGGAAAGATAGAATCGGAAGTTTCTTTCTGGGCTACGATGTTGATCTATGGGACATAGTTACTATTGGCTACATACCTCCTGTATCTGACGCTGGCGTTGCCATTGCCAGAAACAAGATGACAGATGATCAGAAGCGCGAATTCAAAAACCATCACAAAGCCAGAAAATATTGCTGAATTCCATTTCCTACAATAAATATGAAAAGATCACCAACAGAGAAACAACTAAAGAAATACTTGACTCCCTTTGGATGACTCATGAAGGAAATTCACAAGTCAAATAGACAAAGACTCTGGCCCTAATTCAGAAGTACAAAGCTTTCAAGATGGAGGACGATGAAGCTATAGAGGTAATGTTTTCTTGATTTCAAACTTTAATTGCAGGACTCAAGGTTTTGGACAAAGGCTACACAACTGCAGATCACGTCAAAATGATCGTCATAAGCTTACCAAATAAGTGGAGACCCATGGTCACCGCATTAAAACTGTCAAAGGATCTGAATAACATCAGCCTTGAAGAACTAATTAGCTCCCTCAGAAGTCACGAGATATAGCTTGAGGAAGATGAGCCTCAAAGGAAGAACAAATCTGTAGCACTAAAGTCCAGATCTGAGAGACGCAAACCAGAAAGGAACAAAGCCTTCCAAGCTGAAGAGGAAGACAATGAAGAATCTGAAAAAGAAGACTCTGACGATGAAGAAGAGTTATCCCTTTTAATCAGAAGAGTGAAACAACTATGGAGAAAAAGGAATAATAACTTCAGAAGACCAAGACCCAAGGGAGATTGCTCAGAATCAACTTCCAGAGGCAAATCAAACAAAGAGGTAACATGCTATGAATGTAAGGAAACAGGTCATTACAGAAACAGATGCCCAAAGCTGAAGAAAGAAAGCTTCAGAAGAGACAGTTTCAAGAAAAGCTCCTTTAAAGCCAAGAAGGGACTCATGGCCACCTGGGACGATAGTGGATCTGAAGAACAGGCAAATGTTGCATTCATGGCTACCACTTCCGGAAACACATCAGATGGAGAGTATGATCCTGAAGAGGTATTTTCTGATCTTTCTCGCTCTGACCTTGAATCATGCCTTTCTGAATCTTTGAACTCATATCAGAAACTTAAACAAAAATTTAAAGCACTAAAAAGGGTTCTTGAAGGAACCATCGAAGGAATAATAAGCTTGAAGGAACTCATATCAGAATTAAAAGATGAAAATCTAACTCTGATAAAAGAAAGAGACTCCACAAATAAACAATGTTTAAAACTTGAAGAAGCTTTATCTCAAGCCCCACAAACTTCTAACACAATGATATATAAATATGAAAAATCTTTTCAAAAGTTTCTGAAAAATGGGATAGAAAGAAGCAGAATGACATCCATGATTTATGGAGTTAGTTAGAACAATAAAAGAGGAATAGGGTATGATCCTAGTGAAGATAAATATTCTACAGATGACAAACCCAAATCTCCTTTCTCTTATCACTACACGCATGCACATACACAACGTTTTACTAATGCTAGAAAACCCAAAGTTCTAAGAAACTCTGGGAAAACTAATCACAAAGGATCCAAAAGATTCTGGGTACCAAAGGATAAGATTATTTATGTTGCAGATATCTTATGCAGCAGAGTTAAGACACCAGTCATGGTACCTGGACTCTGGATGCTCGCGACACATGATGGGAAGAAAGCATATGTTCCAAAGCCTGGAACTTAAAGATGCTGGCTTCGTAGGTTTTGGAGGAAATCAGAAAGGTAGAATCAGAGGCTCCAGAACTATTGGTAATGGATCTCTTCCCTCTATATTTGATGTTCTATACGTAGAAGGATTAATGCATACCCTGTTATCAATAAGCCAATTAAGTGATAACAGTTATGATATAAGCTTCAATCAAAAAACATGTAAAGCAATTAATCAGAATAATGGAACAATTCTATTCACTGGCAAGAGGAAAAACAACATTTACAAAATAAATCTTTCAGATCTAAAAGATCAAAATATAAAATGTTCGATGTCTGTTCACGAAGAGCAATGGGTATGACATAGACGCTTGGGCCACATTAGCATGAGAAAACTCTCTCAGCTAAATAAACTCGAGTTAGTCAGAGGTCTACCTAAGATGGATTTTTCTTCAGATGCTCTGTGTGAGGCATGTTAGAAAGGAAAATTTTCTAAAACATCTTTTAAAAAAAATGTTGTTTCCACCTCTAAGCCTCTGGAACTTCTTCACATTGACCTTTTTGGGTCTGTTAAGACAACGCCAGTCAATGGAAAGAAGTATGGACTGGTCATTGTTGATGATTTTAGTTGTTGGACATGGGTAAAATTCCTAAAGAACAAGAGTGAGTCTCACTTTGAATTCACTATCTTCTGTTCTAAAGTGCAAAACAAATTTGACTCTAAAATTATCAGAGTCAGAAGTGATCATGATGGCGAATTTGAAAATATGTTCTTTGAAGAAATGTTTGATTCTAATGGAATATACCATGATTTATCCTGCCCTAGAACTCCACAACAAAATGGAGTTGTAGAAAGGAAGAATAGGACACTCCAAGAAATGGCCAGAACCATGATCAATGAAATAAATGTGGCTAAGCACTTTTGGGCTGAAGCAGAAAATACATCATGTTATATTCAGAATAGAATCTCTATAAGACCTATTCTGGAGAAGACTACATATGAACTGTGTAAGGGAAGAAAATCCAACATTTCTTACTTCCATCCTTTTGGATGCTCATGTTTTATTCTTAATACTAAAGAACATATGAACAAGTTTGACTCAAAATCGCAAAAATGTATTATGTTAGGATACTCAGGACGCTCTAAAGGCTACAGAGTATACAACACAGAAACCAAAATTATGGAAAAATAAATACATGTTAGATTTGATGATAAGCTTGACCCTGAAAAGTCAAAGCTAGTTGAAAAACTTGCCGATTTGGAGATAACTCTTGTAGGCTTTAACGAAAAGACTAAAGCATGAGAAGAAACTGAGAAACAAAGTCCAGATGCAACTGAAATCTCAACTATCTAGAAAAGATAAAGAAATCTCCCTAACATCTCTGAAGATTTGATTATGGGAAACAAGGATGAACTTGTCAGAACCAAGTCAACATTCAAAGTATTTGAAGAAACTCCTCTGGGATTAGTATCTCTAATCAAGCCTACTTCATGTGATGAGGCACTTCAAGACAATGACTGGGTTCTGGAAATGAAAGAAGAACTAGACCAATTCTCAAAGAATGACGTCTGGGATCTTGTCCCAAAGCCTAAAGGAACTCATATTATTGGAACAAGATGGGTATTCAGAAATAAACTAAACAAAAAAGGAGAAGTAGTCAGAAACAAAGCACGACTGGTGGCACAAGGTTACAGTCAACAAGAAGGCATTGACTACAATGAAACCTTTTCTCCAGTCACCAGGTTAGAATCCATTCGTTTACTTGTTTCCTTCGCTGTAAATCATTCCATCAAATTATATCAGATGGATGTCAAGAACACATTTCTTAATGGTTATATATCAGAAGAAGTGTATGTTCATCAACCTCCAGGTTTTGAAAATTCTAAATGTCTAGAACACATTTTTAAACTGAAAAAATCATTGTATGGTCTAAGACAAGCTCCTAGAGCTTGGTATGAAAGACTAAGCAACTTTCTCATGGAACATGACTTTATTAGAGGAAAGGTTGAGTCTACACTCTTCTGTAAAAACATTATAAATGAACTCATGATATGCCTGATATATGTTGATGACATTATTTTTGGTTCAACTAAACCCTCTGTGTGTCAAGAATTCTCTGAGCTGATGCAGGCAGAATTTGATATGAGCTTAATGCAAGAACTAAAGTTATTTCTGGGAATTCAAATCAATCAAGCTTCAGAAGCTACTTATGTATATCAAAGTAAATACATGAAAGACATTCTGAAGAAATTCGAAATGGTAGAATGCAAACCTGCCAAGACACCCATGCATCCAACCTGCATTCTGGAGAAAGAAGAAGTTAGCCTGAAGGTTTGTTAGAAGCTCTATCGTGGTATGATAGGCTCTTTATTTATTTCGATGTAGATTATGCAGGGGACATAATGGAATGTAAAAGTACATCTGGGAACTGTCAGTTCTCGGGATATAATCTCATATCGTGGGTCAACAAAAGACGGTCAACCATCGCCCTGTCTACTGCAGAAGCAAAATATATATCAGCTTCACTTTGCACAACTCAGATGCTCTGGATGAAAAATCAACTAGAAGACCTTCAGATCTTTGAGAGTAACGTTCCTATCTTCTGTGATAATACTGCTGCCAATGTTTAAGTAAGAACCATATCTTGCATTCTAGAGCTAAGCACATAGAAATAAAACATCATTTTATCAGAGACTATGTTCAAAAAGGGGTAATATCCTTACAATTTATTGATACAGACCATCAATGGGCTGATATTTTCACTAAATCCCTTGCTGAAGACAGATTCTCATTTATTCTAAAACATTTAAAAAATCAAAATTTACCCAGAATAACCAAATGTGCTTCTCTGAAATAGTAAAATAAGGCTCTGAAATAAACATCTGGTATCTGGATCTGACACTGATACTTCTACCAGTTAGGAGTCATCTGAATTAGAAATCCTCATGATCCAATCCCTTGGTATTCCTGAAGACTATATAGATCAACACGTGGGGCATCATGCGTCTGACTTTGGATCTTCTAGACAGTTGTCTAGCAGAAATCAAGAGACAGACCCTTGAGATCTCCTCGAGCAGTGTGTTGATTTGGGGATTAGACTTCCATCATGGGTTGTAATCATGTCTCCCCTAGGCGTGTAAACTTGGTTAATATGCACCATTAATTTCATAACTTCTCAACTGCCTCTAACGCTGTCGTTTTTCATGCATCTCTTTGTGTATTTATATTTTTCACTTATCACAATCTCACACTTTTACACTCACGCCCTACACAAACCCCCTTCTCTCTCTCAAGTTCACCATCTTCATTAGTTCTTCATCAAAGTTTTTCATCCTTCAAACAAGTTCATTAAATTTCTTCATGGATGCTCAACAACAATCTGCCTACAACTATTCTCAGCAGATGGAATCAACTAATCAAACGCCCATTTCTTCTCAACAAACAACTTCTACAACCGGTGTTGTCTCCACCCCAATCTACAAAGAACCACACATTCTAGACCGTGAACCTCACATTCATCTTGTCACGCCCTTTGATATGCTTGAAGTATTGTGCGAATCACTGGTAGATTTTGATAAAATTAAGTGCAATGGCATAGACCTCACTGAGGAACTAAGAATGCAAGGATGGGAAACCTACTTCCAGAGACTCTATGACCCTGTGCACACTTATCTGGTAAAGGAGTTCTGGTGCTTCGTAGACTCAGATGATCACTACATCGTCTCTCATGTTCTGGGAGTCAAAATACTCATCATTGAGAAATCAATAGCCTCCCTTCTGAACATGGAGAAGACAGGGGGAAGAAGAACCTACAACATCAACCTTATGGCAAAGTACTTGTCCCAGGAAATCTCCCTTACCATCTTTCAACAGAACGCTGAAGGCAAAAACTCTAAAAACAAAGAACTTCATCAGAATCTCCATGTATGGTTGAAGATCATTCTGGGCACCATCCATCACCGCCCTGCATCAAACTCTTATGACTACATCAACATGGATCAGAAGTGCATCCTCTACTGCATTCACAAAACGCTAAAACATGTAGGATCATGGATTCATCATTTAACATGTGAAATTGCATCAAGATAAAAGCGCCATTTGAACATTTCTCCAACATGAAAGTTGTTCCTCTTGTTCCAAGCTTTCTAGAGATATAAAGTTTTCTCTATTTGGATTAGAATTGAGAAAGTTATGCTTAGTCAAAGTGAGACATTTTTTAGGACACTTAGCCAGTTTTCTTGCACTTCAAGGCATTATTTGTCAATACTCTTTGAAAATACTTTCTTGGCCAGTTTTCTTGCACTTCAAGGCATTATTTGAAAATACTTTCTTCACAAAAATTGTGCCTTGCCATATCCTCTTTCAAATACTTTTGGAATCATCTCATTTGGATCCATGGTTTAACAGATACATTCATTTAAAGTGGGCACCATGACTTGATTTTCTAGCCAGATTTTGGGCCTGGCTGGCCCAATCAGATTTTCTAAGCATGCTGCACAAACCAGTCACGTTTTTTTTTACCTCTTTTGTCCATGCATTGAACATCCATTCACTTAAGTTTGGCCCAAAATAACAACATTTTACACCTCACTTCACACTTTTATTCTTATGGATAAATCACTTATTAAAAAGCCCATGAGAACACCTAATCCACCCTATTTAAGAAGCTGAAACCCTAACCCTAAAGGAGCATTGGAATTTCGTGATAAGGAGGAAAAGCTTCATCACATCTCATATTCCATTTTACTTCTATTTTCCATTAGGTAATCATCTCTTCCATGACCATGTTTTGATATATCTACGCTTGCTTACCATGTTCATCACCATTAATCCTTCCATTTTCATATTTCTTTTTCTTATTTAAAATATTTTCTTCATCCATAAAATTACCCAAAAATATTTTTCACTTTTCTTAACATTTTATTTAATTTTATATAATTTTTATTTTCGTATTTTTTCAATATTAAAATTTTATTTTAATTGTTTATTCTAAATGGTCCATTTTAACACACTTTTTTTATTGATTTTAATTTTATGACTTAAAATTATTGTTAGCATTTCATTTTTGGGATGAAGGTTGACCACTGTCTCATGGTCAATCTGACATTTTCTTGAAATTTTATTTCACATTTTCAATTTATTTTGGATCTATTTTTGACCTAGTTTGGTTGGTTGACTTTTAATTTGACTTCTGTTTTATTTTAATTAATTCACGTACCAATTTTCATTATTTTTAAAATATTTTTGGGGAATGATGATGTTCTGACCCCATATTATTTATTTTAATTTTTCATAATTTTCTTGATTAATTTACTATTTATTCTTGATTTATTTCTAACCTAGTCTTATTAATTGACTTTTGGTTTGACCTATGTTTTACTTTAATTAAGTCACGTACCAATTTTAATTATTTTTAAAATATTTTTAGGGGATGATGATGTCCTGACCCCACCTTACTTAGTTTAATTTTTCATAATTTTCTTGATTAATTTTCTATTTATTTGTTATTTTTTAAGTTGACTTGAATTTTCAATTGACTTCTTTATGATCGATGTTTGACTTAGGGATTGCTTATGGCAATTGAAGAGATCTTTTGATCCTCCCTTGTTCATATCATATGCCATGTATTAGAGGCCTTTTACCTTGATTTTATTTGGTCCTTACCTCATTTCCTGATTAAATTATTCAGTGGACCCTTCGTGTGTATATTTTCATCTGTTTGATTCATCTGTTATCTTTTATACTTGTTTCTCTCATTCATGCTTTCTATTGCTTGATTATTTAACATGTTCATACTCCCATGCGTTGTTTAAATGATCCATTATTTGATTCTTTGGTTTGATTATATATTATTTATTTATTCGATCTGATTGATAACTATTGCCTACTTGAATGATGTATGAGGCATATATTCTTATTGTTTGTTTGCCATGAACAATCCCCATTCATAACAAATGTACCCCTCTCCCATAAAGTGTATAATATTTATTTCTTTATTTCTTTATTCACCTGTTAATACAAGAATTAAAACGAACATCCGATAACCATTTCAAAATAAGATCAAAAGCTCGATCCGACGTCGAGTAATCATTTTCAAAACTTAACAGAACCAACCCACATTCATCCATCCTCTTGTAGGTCGATTTCCTCAGGCATCGCCATCTACCCGTGAGTCGATTGCCTCCGGCATTGCCATCTACCCTTATCCGTAACTCCTTTCCGCGCTCCATCCGTCGACTCTTGTTCCGTTTAGGTAGCACCCATTAGGTAGAACCCTTTGTATGATAACATAGGTAGAATTCCCTTATTCTTTGCATGCTAACATTAGGTAGATGTTCCCCTTTGTAAATCCTAACACATAGGTCCATATTGCATGACAACTATAGAGCAGAGCTTCCCCACTTTTAGACCTTCCGTGCGTCTCCAATCTTGTGGCATGTCAATCCGTTCTATTGCAAAGAGGTAACTGCCTAAGACTCGATTCAGCGAGCTGCGACACCTACTGCTAGGACGTGAACGCATTGCCCACTTTCCTTTGACACAACTGGTGTCCCCTTTTGTAAGTCCATGTTCAGATGGAAATCCTTAAACCCTAGTATAGTCGAACTATGACAACTCTGATTCTCATATTCAGATGAGATACGTAGGCACGATATGCGATGTCTTGCCGAGTTTGACTGACGACTAACAACTAATCCTTGTTTACTTTCGCCCTTGCTGCGATTCTTTTCTCTCGCCCTCGCTGCGATCGAGACCTTCCCTTTCTCTTGCCCTAGTTGCAATCGAGACCCTTGTTCCCGTAGTTAGCCGAACTACGTTTTTCTTTGATTCTCATTCCAGATGATATACGTAGGCATAAGACTCGACGTCTTACCAAGAACACTTCTCTTTAACCCATAGGTAGCCGAGTTACGAAGACTCTGATTCTCATACTCAGATGAGATACGTAGGCAGTGGATGCGACATCCTTGTGAGTCATTTTCTTTTAACCTACCTTTTAGTAAATAGTACTTTAGATATACCTACACCCTTTAGACTATAACAACACTTATGAAAAGGGCTCCCTAGGAGTACTTAGGATCTTTTGGGTGCTTAAAACCTTCCCATTGCATAACCAACCCCCTTACCCAGATCTCTGACATTTTTACTAGTTTTTTATTCGATAAAAATTTTAGGTTTTTGTTCGCTTTCTTTCCTTTGGATAAATAGAAGTGCGGTGGCGACTCGACTTGTATGGTTTACCTTGGATTTAGTCAATATCTCTAATGGTAACGAATACCCCGCTACAGAAAAGTGGCGACTCTGCTGGGGACTATCATTTGCCTAGTGGGTTTTGCCTACTTTTCATATTTGTTGTATTTTATGGTATATTGCTTTGTGACATATTTTTGTGCAATTTGGGATTACTGTATTGTATGTAATGATTGAATTGTTTGAATATTAATTCCTTGTATGCTTGGTGATCTTCGTGATATGAGTTCTATACCCGAACTCGAGTGCACTTAGGATAGGAGAATGGCATAGTCTTGTTGACTTGTGTGGAGTTATTCCTTAGCAAGTTGACTTGCAAGCCCATTCACTTGGTGGAGGTTATGTTGGGATCAATAATGTCAAACGAGTAGTCGTGGTTAGGCATTACTCTTTCCAATATATGCCTTAGAAGCCAAGGACCTTAGTTTACCACGCCCATCTTGGCCTATTTTTAGGACGTAGTGCGAAGATCGTTCAAGTGTAAGATTTGATACGATTGTTACGCGATACTACACTTATAAGAGTCTCTCTTGAGAATATTTTTGGAATACGAGTAGTCGTTTATCCGATAATATCCGAAAGATGGGATGATAACTATGGGAACCTCTTGTAGAACATGATTGTCATGTTTAACCATAGTACACTCCATTTGGGTGGTTCTTAACCAAGACTCCATGCTCGTGACTCGCAACAAACCCTTGATTCGTGGTTGATCTGTTCTTGTGTATCCTTAATATCAACGGAACTTGGGTGTTGATAAGGTGTAAACCATAATCCACCAAAATGGACAATTGATATTAAGGATGACTTGATCCATCCCATGACCTTTGTGTGGTGTAATTTGCTTGATCCTTGAGTGTGATTGTTGCATCCATGCATTCATGCATTCATACACATCCATATCATCAACAATGAGAAAAATTTCAAGAAACTTAAGAGTTCTATTTGCAAATTTTCAGACATGGATAAGCAAAGAAGGAATACGAAGAAGTACAGTTTCAGAGAACCCGACTTGAAAGAGTTAAGGAGTTTGACATCCTATGTATTAGATCCTTGGAATTCAAGGCTCGTCATGGGAAGCTTCTGTCTATTCTGGCTACTCAAGTGGATGAAGGTCTAATGAGTGTGTTGGTGCAGTTCTATGATCCCTTGTACCGTTGCTTCACTTTTCTGGATTTCCAACTTTTGCCCACGCTTGAGGAGTATGCCTATCTTGTGGGCATACCTATCCTAGACCAGTTGCCGTTCAGTGGCTTGGAGAGAGTTCCTTCTTCTCAAGAGATTGCTGGTCTGTTGCGTATAGATGAATCTATTATTGGTGCTCATATGACTACCAAAGGTGGAATTCAAGGTCTCCCTTCTGATTTCCTCATTGATCAAGCTACTATGTTTGGTAAGGCCATGAGTGAGGATGCCTTTGAGGCCATATTTGTACTTCTCATCTATGGGCTAGTGTTATTCCCCAACATCGACAAGTTTGTGGATGTGAACGCCATTAGGATTTTCTCTACTCTTAATCCCATTCCTACTCTGTTGGGTGACACTTATTTCTCTTTGCATATGAGGAATGCAAAGGGCGGTGGTACCATTGTGTATTGTTTGCCTCTGTTGTACAAGTGGTTTATTTTGCACTAGCCTCAGACGCTCGCCTTCAAGGAGAACAAAGGATGTCTACGGTGGTCCTCGAGACTTATGTCTCTCACTAATGATGATATCTTTTGGTACAACCGTGTATATGATGGTGTGCAAAATTATCGACTCTTGTGGTGAATTCTCCAATGTACCTCTTCTTGGTACATGCGGTGGAATTAACTACAACCTTATTTTGGCACGTCGTCAGCTTGGGTTCCCCCTAAAGGATAAACCCAATAAAATTCTGTTAGAGGGGGTGTTCTTTCAGGAGGGTAAATATCCCCAAGGCTTGAAGGGCAGGATGGTCCGCGCTTGGCGCAAGATCCATAAGAAAGGAAGGAAGGAGCTAGGTCCGAAGAACTGTATCGCTTTGGAACCCTATACCTCTTGGGTTAGGAGGAGAGCTTTCGAGTACCTCATGCCTTATGAGTATCCAAGACCCACACCTTTGGTTGTGGCTGGGCCTTTAACCCTCCCTAGCCAAGGAGTAGAGGAGTTGAGAGACGAAGACTGTTCGCGTGCTTGGATCCGTGAACGAGAGGAGTTGCTTCAGCAGATCAGAGAGAAGGATACTTTGATAGAGTTCCTTAGGCACCAGATTATTGATGATCCTGATGACGCATTGACTTCTCTACTTCCTTAGTCTTCCAAGTTTTGGAAGAGGAAGTATGATCGACTCGCCAAAGAGAAGGCAGATATGGAGGCAGCCTATGAGAGGGAGGTGAAGAGGCTTCGTGCAACTTATCTTCCGGTCTCGAAGGCTTTGGACGATTGCTTCTAGGGATCCATAGGATGTTCATTTTCCTTCTCTTTTGTATTGTATTTGGTTACCAAGACTGTACTTCTTTGGCGTAAAAACATTTCCAAATATTAATTGATGTGATATTTCCGTATGTGATAAACGTTTAATATTTCCAAAATAAGGTTGCACCTGTGCACGGACAAGGGGTAGTGCGAACGTGTGGACCACTAGATGAGTTTCATTGATAGCTGGTAGAGGAACCGTCTGTTGAGTGGATTGTACAAAACCAGGGGCGCCTTCAACTGGAGGTGTGAAACCGGGAGGTAAACCATAGGTTGGCCAAGTGGTTTGTACTGTCCTTGTAGGTTGGGGTTCAATGGTAGGACCGACGATTTCTGAAACAAACGTCGTTTGTGTGTCCAACTTGGCCCTAATGACCTGTAGTATCTCCATGACTTGACCCATGCTTCCTCGTAAGTCTTCGAGTTTTGAGCTTACTCTCTCTAATTCTTGTTCTTGATTTGCCATTCTTTGACAAGCACTGGCTCTGGTGTAGTAGTGGTGTTGAGGACTCAGTGTGGAACTGAAGAAGACACATAAATGAGTTTTTTGTTTGAAGAATGACATGAGTGCATGTTTTGGGTGAATTTTGTGCATAGCTCTTAGTTATCTTTATTATTTATTCCAGCAATGTTAGAATATATTAAATAAGAACAACACGTAATAATTGAGACCCAAAATAACAACTTCCATTAATTAAAATTAAATTCGAATACAAAAGGATTTAACTTCAAGTACACATGATTCGAATACAAAAAGATTTAAACACCAACAATTTAAATTCAAGTACAAGTAAACTTAAGCTCTATCTCAGCTCTTATGATCGTAGCCAGATCTATGGTGAGCTCCTTCATCATTTTCTTGATAAACTTGACGAAGTTGAAAACTTGAGGAGGCGTGTTTTTTGGACACATACACCAATCCGCTTCCTGGAGTTTTTCTGGGAGTTCCAACATATTGAGGTTAACAAACCTAGCTAAGTTGCGGAACTTGCCATTCCATTCAACATAGAGCTCTTGGAGTTTCTTGATGACTTGTTGATCCTCATCTAAGGTTGCTCTAGCCTCTCTATACAACCTTTTCCAGTACACACAATCATTCTTTAGGAGCAAGTAGGCTGCATCACCTTTTTGGCTCTCCAAAACTGCAAACCTCCTAGTAGCTTCTTCCAACTGGTACCTGAGATGGTGACAGTTTCTTTCAGCTTCTTCCTTTTGGAGTATCTCGCGAGACAACTTTTCCTTGCATTTCTTCAGAGTGTCCCTCAGTTCACGGATCTGTGCCTCAAAGTCGAGCTTAATTTCTTTCTTATCCATAAGGGATTTATCCAACATCCTCCCTAACTCATAGATCATATACTCAGCTTTCTTGAGTTCTTCCTTCCTGGTTCGGATCACTGATGTGGAACCTATAAGGATATGATCAAGATCATCCTTCTGGTCTTCCAACAGCCTGGCTCTTTTGTTACTATCCTCAAGTTCTTGGGCTTTCCCTTTACGTTCCTCCTTCAAATTCTGATTTTCCAAGATAACTCGGTTCATCTGAATCCGTAATTCAGTATTCTCCAATTCGAGCTCCTTAACCTTAGTAGTGAGTTTCTCCATGTCCTCAGGGAGTATGGGTTTGGGCTCAGGAGCTTTGGGAAAGGATGAAGCCTTTAAGATAAATGGCAAATGGATTTCCCCAACTCTTTCTTTCACCCATCGAGTGTAAGGTTCTCTGGCGAGAATGTTTCTTTTTCCAAACTCTTTACCCTTCCTAACAACCTTTAACCAAGCCTTTCGTACTGCTCTTACATTAGGATTGCTTGCTTGGATGTCAAAGAGCACAAATGGTTGTAGGTCCTTTGCGTCAGGAGGACCATCCATGGAGTAACCGTGTTGTATTCGAGATAACATAGGGTTATAGTTGATGCAACCCTTGGTACCTAACAACGGTACATTAGTAAATTCTCCACAGCTGACTATAATGTCTGGGGTTTTCCACTCTCGGATATACCATCTGATGGAACTTGGAGTGAGAGAAGCTAATTTTTTAGGAGACTTAAGTTCTTTTGCCACAAAAGGGCCTTCTTCAGGCATGTGTTGCATGAACCAAGTATAAAGCAAAGGAGCACAGCACAACAAAGTTCCACCCCTCTTTTCATGTCGAGTGTGAAGGGCATGGTAAATGTCAGCTAAGAGAAATGGTACTGGATTGCCAGAGAGAAAGACTTCTATGGCTACCCGACCCACAAATTTTTCAACATTTGGAAAGAGCACAATCCCATGGATCAATAAATCCAACACAACATAGAATGCATTCCAATTTCCACTTTTCTTGAACTTCAGAGCTAAATCTTCCAAAAACGTCGCGGAAAAACCTTCGCAACCCCCTTTTTCAACCCAATTATCTCGAACAGTCGGGACATTGATACTTAGGGCTGAAGTTATCTTCTTTGGGCCGACCTCTTCTTCGAGCTTTGGAAATGAATCGAAATCCTTCAATTTGAGACCCACGATTCTCTCAACTTCTTCCAAAGTAGGAGCTAGTTGGAAATCAACGAATGTGAAACAGCGCAGGGGTGGATCATAATATTGTGCCAAAGAGCCGATAATTCCATAATCAACTTTCTTAGTTAGAAGGCTCAAAATTTTCCCATAGTTTTCTCCGAACTCATCACGTCTGCTGAGAGTCAAATCAGAGATCAAACCCTTCAGAGTGTCCAACTTAGGTTCCTTGTACTTAAGCGTGAAAGTGTGTCTCCTTGGAGTTGTCATTTTCAAGTTCTCAATTCCTGAAACAAATAAGAGACAACTAAGAGCTTTCTTTTTATGATGTTGATGCAATGTATGTGGATGTGATGCATATTTTTGTGTAAGTTCAATAGGCTTAAGGCGTAGATAAGCCTGATTGCTTCGTTTAGAACATGGTTCTCACCAGGTATGATCTAAGGTTTCAAAAAAAGTTCCTAGAGTCATGGATCCATTAGACTGTTTGCTACCTGCGGCAACTTACTTGCTGGGCATCAACTCCATCTAAAGAATCTACTCTAAGTGAGGTTCTCGCATCGATCCAATGAGAAATTCAACTCGCAGACCCATGCTACGCAACCATCCTTCCTAGTTGGACAAAGAACTAAGGTTCTACAAATGGCTCTCAGAGTCATGGATCCTAAAGAAAATATCGAAGCTTACGACAACTTACTTGCCGAGCGACAACATCCTCTCAAGAATCAACTCTAAGTAAGGTTCTCGCACCGACCCAACAAGAAATTCATCTCACGGACCCGCACTACTCAACCTCGTCCTATCTTATGTTTTTACTCGAGACTCGGGTAAAAAGTCTTTCCCACAAGGTTTGCAATCAGAGTATCTCTAAGTCCCAAAGCAAATCGAACCAATACAACAGATTTATATCAACATGACAATAAATATAGAAAAACAATAAAGAAAAAGCCACACAGGTAAACAAACAAAGGCACACAAACGTCCTAACTAGGCTTGACTCACTTAGGGAGTTAAATTGTCCCCAGCAGAGTCGCCATCTGTCGCACCTCAAAAAAATGAGAACACGACTTAAGCGAAGCGCGATCGCACGCTCGTATGATGGACTAAACAGATTCGCCACCAAACTTTATTTATTCCTAAAAAGGAAAGGGGAAATATCGATAAAACCCACAACAAAACGACAATGATTATGGTCGTCGCAACCAAATCAGGGTTCGGGAGTCGATTACGCAAGGGGAAGGTATTAGCACCCCTCACGTCCATTGTACTCAACGGGAACCATTAGGTTAGTTGTGTGCGTTAATGTTAGTTTGAAATGTTAGGCTTTTCAAGTTATTAAGTGGGAAAGAAAGAATAGAAGAGAGGAGAATGTTTTTGGATTTTTTACGAAGGACTAAACCTAAGTTTTTTATTAGTGGGCCTGACAAGATTTATAAATCCTGCTCCTACGTCTCTCAACAGAGAAATCAAGGCTTACGTAGTTCTGGATAGAAAATGTTTGTTTGTTGGTCGATTTTAGCGAAAGCTACATTGTATTAATCGAAGAAAACATTGTTTTACCCAAAACAGATGAGGAGCGGACGTATACCACACATCGAATGGATTTACAAATCAACATTCGGAAAAACGTCACTTATCTCGACTCAATAATCGTGGCCGAAACATTGTTTTGCATCACCTTAAGACAATATGTCTTTCGTTTATGAAAAAAGATTTTTTGATTAATCGCACGGCGGCGAAAAAAAGTTTGATTGGTTGGATGTATTTTTGAGTAATGACGAGAACTTGGATGAGCGAGATATCCATATCGAATCCTAGTCTTAGGAGTGTGTTGTATCCACCACGTTCCATTTCCATCTTATTTGAAAAAATGTTTAATAAGAATTAAGTGTTTTGAGGTTTGATTGAAAAAGGATTTGAAGAAACCGCATTGACAATTTTAAACGATGGCGAGAGCTAAGATAGGCGAGGCATCCGCCTCGAATCTTAATCTCAGGAGTGCACGGTATACACCATGTTCCATTTCCATCTTTATTGAAAAAGTGTTAAGGTAGGAATTAAGTATTTTGAAGTTTGAAAGACGAGTACTTGTGACTTGCAAGCTCTTACAGCTTGGGCCTAATACTCGGGACTACGTCTGGATATTCCACCCAGGCTGTCTGTTTCTTTCCAATATTGCTAAGAAAATGGTTCGAATATTTACGAATGTTTTGGAGGGAAGACGAATATTTATGGCTTGCAAGCTCTTACAGCTTGAACCTAATATTCAGGATTATAACTAGATACTCCAGCCAAAATAATCTTTTTCTTCAAATTTTATTAAGAAGATGGTTTGAGATATTTACATGTGTTTTGGAGAGAAGACGAATATTTATGGCTTGCAGGCTCTTACAGCTTGAGCCTAATATTCGGGATTATAACTGGATATTCCATCCAGAATAATGTTTTTCTTCAAATTTTAATAAAGAAATACGTTTGAATAGAAGGATTAATGTGAGTGTTTGAGGTGTTGGTCAAAAGCAATCGACTTACAAGGGTATGGGGACTCGACGTCGAATCGAGAATTAGGTGATGTTTAACGTCATCTTTTGAATGGTTTTTTTTCAATGAAATTGATATGATTTGTCATGATTGGAACATACCCCATACATAAAAAAAATAATTTACACAAACGAAGTAATAAGCATATGTATAATAATTCACATAAATCCCCAAGAAAGAATAATCACCTAAGTTATATTTAAAAAATAACAATAAAAAATAGATAAATAGAAACACGTTAGTTAAGTAGTAAGACAATATAATTAAGTGTGAGAATTAAAGAAAATATGAGAAAATCAAAATGTTGAAGAACCAACATAACACACCCAGGTATCGAACCCAGGACTAAAGAGGAGGTGAACTATCTCCCTCTCCACCCGGCCATGAGTTGCCTTGTACTAGGCTTTGGCCAACGAAACCTAAATACTCAGAGAGGGAAAAACAATAAACAAATAAATAAAACAAATAAACCGCTGGATTTGGGCGGTGGAATAGGGAAACACGCTGATGGCTAGCTATCAGTCACCTTGGGAAGAAGCTAGGTGGGACAACCGAAGGGACTGAGTAAATGGTGACGGCACACACGTCATCTTCCCAAGGAAAAATGAAGAATACAAAAATGCTAGGAGTGGAAAGATAAAAGCTGTAAAATTGAATGACTCTTCTTCCTCTCTCAAACCAAATAAAACTTCTCTCAATACAAAATGCAATCCGTTCTTCCCAACAGGAACAAAATCCATTTGGAAAAGGCGAAGAACAACATAAAGATTTGGCAACAAACGAAACCCATACATTCGATTGGCCCTGAAGGGAGGTGCATCACGAAATAAGAATGCAATAGAGGTCAGAGATGAAGACTCACCTCTTGCAATGGGATTGATCAACAAACTTTGACGACCAGGTAATACGTCCTCTTCAACTCCTCCGAGCGCTCCTTTTTTATGTTTCGTTAGGGTTTTTATCGTCGCCGCTATCTCACCTCCCCCTTTTTTCTACAGTATCCGCCCCCTTTTATACTCACCCTGTTAGGGTTTTGGATTTGGCTATGGAGATCAAAAGGGTATCCTTTGGAAGTCCTTTAGGGTGCTCACAACTTGTCTGTCTCAATTGGTATTTGATCTGGAAAAGGTAATACGATCCATGCACTTTCTTACCTTGAATTCGTCTTGATCCCTTTTTGGGTTATTTGTTAATTTTTACCGTCTTACCGAGTTGTTATGATTTTACTGCAGTGAATTTTCTTGCAACTTTGAGGCTTCTGTTGCAACTTTCCTTGTAGCTATGAGATTAATCAAATTCCTGGTGATTAAATCATGGACAATGGCCATTGCTTTTGTACTGTCTTTGTCTAAGTCATGCAGTTCAGCTCACATATCGATGAGGACGGTAACAGGAATCCTCTGGTCTTCAGGAAAAAGTCCCATATCCATGAAGCACTCCTTCTGATTGATATCCTCCAATATATCCAAACTTTGTTGAAGGAAAGCAAGTTAGTAGTAGTACTATTAAATTCCAGAATGGACTGACTCTGTAAAAACTCCTTCATGTTTTGCCACTTCTCGAAAGGCTGCTGACAAAGTGATCCAGCGATGACCTGAAATGCTAGCGGCGAACCCTTACAACCTCTCACTATCTCGTGAACAAGATTTTTTATCAAGCATGTATAAGTTTTTGTGATTCAATTGTGCAAAATGATGGAAAAGGGCCACTGCAGGACCATGATCGAGCGGATTCAACTGGCATGGGGTGCCAAATCTTCTGAGTTAGGCCAAACATCATTCAAGATTAACAATAATGGTTTTGTTAAATTTGCTGACTATAATTAGTACTGCTACGCCTGAGAAAGCTACTGCTTATCCACTGAATCCTTGTGCTGTTGTTATAATTGGTTGCTGAATGTGGAAAAGCAATGGAGTTAGATTCAAGCTCACTCAATGGATTTCTTCTGTATGGTGATTCATCTTTTTTCCTCGAGGAATTGCGACTAAGCAATAGTTGTTGCTGCTGAATTGTTGCACTCCCATTAGCTTTTGCAGGAGATTGAGAATGCGGTGAAGCCGCACCAACATTTCTCCTAACTGTAGTCCTCTTTGTCCCAGTTGTTGCTGCTGCAGATTCTCCACAATCACTATTATTACTTTTATCCATTACAAGTGATGTAACAGTAGCAGGAACAAACACCATTTTTGCAGGCTTAGAGCTAGTACTGATGTTGTTTCTTGCGTTGTGTAATGTGGAGGTATCTGAAGATCTTCTTACAGGCGATATACTAAATCTCCTCTCTATGCTGCTTGAACATTGTTCCTGCTCTCTATTTTCATCTTTTTATCACAGCTTTTCTAGTTCTTTATACAAAACTTCTCTGATTTTTGCACTTTAATGCCAATGATATTAGCAGGACTCGTGGAATCAAAAGTTCTATATGCCGCATTACCGGAGACTTCCATGGCCGTAAGTTTTTTCTCTGGGTAAGTCCCTTTCCGGAATGGTTATAAACTAATGTCGTTTGCACGTTACTTGTGTAGGAGTTGGAGGAAGATAGTAGAAGAGACTATGACAACCACACGCTTTCACACAATTTCCTACTGAGTGTGTCACAGGGGACACTTTCTCTAATATCCCATATGAAACCTGCTGGTATGCATGGAAGCAGAATGCAGCCAAAACTGATCTTATGCATAACTCTCTAACATTCAATCCTTGGCTTGCCGCATATTTCAGGTACGAAGGAGTAAACTTGAAACCATCTAAAAATATAGCACATGGTACCAAAAAGAAAAAGGAAATGATGGTTATAACTGAATAGAGATTGATATTGTCCAAAGCTTCCTCTTCATTAGTCAAAACCTTGCCAAGACTGATGTTGGTCAACAGGTTTCCCAATGTATGAGCCATAACCAGTGCAAGAATTGCTGCAAACTGTGATCTTCTAATGTTTGGCCTTGGATGTAGATTCAAAATCCAGATCAAATTAATCACCAATGAAGCAAAGCCAAATTGAAATGTTGTAACTGTTGCCGGAAATGGATAGACTTTTAGAACCTGTTTATTGTAAATGTCGAAGTAAATATTCAAGAGATACCAAGTAGCAAAGACGAAACCAAGTTGTAAAGATTGAACAAAACCAGAAGGTTGAGTTGGTTCAGTGTTAATGACCAACAACTAATTTATTGTATCATTTGTAATGCTCGTCTCTTGTATAGGAGTTGTCGCATTGTTATTGCAGGAGGATGTGTCTAAGTCCACATACTAGTTGACTTGGTCATCTACGTCAACTGCTTCAGCAGGGTTAACACCCTTGTTTGGTTCCTTTCCTTCAAAGAAATCCTTCACAAGTTGTTGTACTTTTGGAATCCTAGTGCTTCCACCAACAAGAACAATCTCATCAATTTGATTCTTCTGTAATCCAGCGTCTTCCATTGATTCTGAACAAATCATTGTTCAACTCTACAAATCGAGCATGGGTAGGTGGCTCAGAGAAATCAACTCCATCAAAAAAGTGATTCAACTTCCACATGGATCTGGTGCTGGCTACTAAGAGCTTTCTTGGCACGCTCACTCTCCCTTCTCAGCTTTCCAAGGTTTATTATGATCGAAGTTGGCAATTTCCTCCTTGTAATTAAAACTTGAGTGCCATTTTTGTAAATCATGTATGTTTTGGACCACTATTGATTTGTAATGAATATGACATTGATATAAATGAAAAATTGGTGTTTCTTGTAGCAATTTAAAAAATCTTTCTTTGCATTTTAGAGACCTTGTGTATGATGAATTAGTCATATGCTATGTAAATGGTGGACCATGATTGAATAAATGAATGAAATAAACAAAATATGAATGAGGATGTGGAAATTCTTGGACATGAATGAAAAATTTCCAATGTAATGAAGAAATATGAATGAAAATTATGAATATGAAATGTTGAATCTCGAATGTGAAAATGGAGAATATAAATGTGAATGAAGAAATACGTATAGAATTTCTTTGAATTATGAATGAATGAGAAAACGAATATGGATGATGACCTAATGTAATGTTTTGTACTTTACATGGGAATTCATTAAAAGAGTGGGTGAGAACAAAAAAATATGCCAAGGAAAAATGAATGGTCACATGGATGAATAATTGTAATAAAAGACGAATAATGTTTTATGAGGGAGACAAAATATGGATCGAAATTGGACATGAGAATGAAAGTCATGACATTCCAACTGATTCTGTCAAAATATAACAAACATCTAAAGCCCAAATAGAGAGGTAAAACTCTAATAGTCATGGAATGGCAAGTAGCGGCATTGTCTAAACAATCAGTGTAGGTGGATAGATTCGTGATCAGATGAAATGGTCATGAGGAGGAGAGAAAGTGAATGATTGATGGAAAAAATTTAGGACCAAAATCAGGGTATGACATAGGGGTTTATATCTTCTTCTTGATTCTAGTCGGGGTTTTCTTACACTGTTTATCTAATGTCGACGAACTTTTGAGAATTATAAAGAAAAGCGATTACAAGGTAGTCAATCAGTTGATTCAGATGCCATCCAAGACATCTATTCTCTCACTCCTGCTGTGTTCGGAGGCACACAGGGAGGCACTTCTGAAGGTCCTTAATGCTGCATATGTGCCTCAGGAGATCTCAGTGAACCAACTAGAAGGGATCGTTGCAAATGTTCATACAAGCAACGGGTTGGGTTTTACTGATTCTGACTTGACGCCAGCTGGACGCGATCATAACAAGGCTTTGCACATCTCGATGGAGTGGAAAGACATTGTGCTATCCCATGTTCTGGTGGATACAGGTTCCTCTCTCAATGTGCTATCCAAGAGAGTCGTGTCAAGGTTAGATGTAGAAGGTGTGATCTTGAAGCCTTCCGATCTTGTGGTAATAGCCTTCGATGGTTCGAAGAGGTCGGTGTTCGAAGAGGTAGAATTGCCAATTCAGATTGGATCATAAAATTTCAACACCGTCTTCTATGTGATGGATATCAGTCCTTCGTATAGCTGCTTGTTGGCTCGTCCTTGGATCCACAATGCTGGGGCAGTCTCCTCGACCTTGCATCAGAAGATCAAGTTCCCGGTCTACGGAAGAATTATCACTGTCTGTGGTGAGGAGGATATTCTGGTCAGTAACCTGTCTACATTCAAGTATGTAGAGGTAGAAGGTGAGATTCATGAGACCCTGTGTCAGGCCTTTGAGGCAGTTCAAGTCAAGGATGCAGCTCCAGTGGAAGAGGTTGAAGCAGGTGCATCTTTGTCGTCCTTCAAGCAGGCACAGGCCTTGGTAAATTCAGGTGTTGCTCCCGGTTGGGGACGTCTGGTGGATTTACCTGTAAAGGAAGACAAGTTTGGATTTGGGTATCAGCCGACATTGGCTTCTACAACTTCAACGCCTCAGACTCGTCAGGGGATGATTACTTTCTCCAGTGATGGCATCATTCAGTACGGCCAGGTCTTTGCAATCAACAAATAAGATGGGGATAGTGATTGCGACATTGACAACTGGGTGCGTCCAAGGGTCCCGGGTGAAGTTCTCCGCAACTGGTCTTCTGAAGAGATTATCCAAGTCACTATTCTTAAAGAGTAATTTTCTTTGTTTATTCATGCATATCCAAGTCTTACGTTTCGCCCAGGGCGTGATGACTCATTGTAGGGCTCATCTATGTGGATACCTGCATTTTTTATCATAAATAAAGGACGTCTTTTTGCATTCAAAAATTTTGTTCAGAGTCTTTCTATTTTTGCAGTTTTCAAAAAAAAAAAAAAAAAAATATATATATATATATATATATATATATATATATATATATACATTTGGCAATATTTTGTTTAGTTTCCATTTCTTGTTCACACTCATAAGCACATACCATCACTCATGCAGATGTACGTCACCGAATCGTATTGATAACAGTTTTGCTATGGCTCGCTTCGACTTTGAAAATCCAATCTTTCAAGCTGAAAAAGAGGGTGATGAAGACTGTGAACTCTCTGAAGAACTTGCCAGGTTATTAAAACAGGAGGAAAGGGTCATTCAACCGCATCAAGAGTCTGTTGAAGTGATTAATCTCGGCACCGAGGACGCCAAGAGAGAAATCAAGATAGGGGCTGCTTTGGAAGTTAATGTAAAGAAGGGGCTGATTGAATTGCTGCAAGAGTATGTTGACATCTTCGCTTGGTCCTATCAGGACATGCCAGGGCTTGACACAGACATTGTGGTACACCGTTTGCCTCTCAAAGAGGATTGTCCTCCGGTCAAGCAGAAGCTCAGAAGAACAAGACCAGAGATGGTTGTTAAGATAAAGGAAGAAGTGCAAAAACAGTTAGATGCAGGGTTTCTAGCGGTTACAAATTATCCGCCATGGGTTGCAAATATCGTTTCGGTACCTAAGAAGGATGGAAAGGTATGGATGTGTGTCGACTACCGGGATCTGAACAGAGCTAGCCCTAAAGATGATTTCTTGTTACCTCACATCGACGTGATAATTCCATGGAGACCGCTGATTATGTATTTGACAGTACTTGATAATTCCATGGGTTGTGTTCTCGGTCAACACAACGAGACAGGTAGGAAAGAGCATTCCATCTACTACCTGAGTAAAAAATTCACAGATTGCGAGTCAAGATACTCAATACTTGAAAAGACATGTTGTGCACTTGCATGGGCTGCTAAGCGATTGAGACAATACATGCTGACTCACACGACCTTACTGATCTCCAAAATGGATCCAGTCAAGTATATATTTGAGAAGTCAGGTCTCACCGGAAGGGTTTCTCGTTGGCAAATGGTACTGACAGAGTACGACATCCAGTATACATCCCAGAAAACCATCAAAGGGGGTATTCTGTCAGACTATCTTGCTCAGCAGCCGATTGATGATTATGAGCCGATGAAGTTTGATTTTCCGGATGAAGACATCATGTTCCTCAAGATGAAAGACTGTGAAGAGCCAGTTGTTGAGGAGGAACCTGATCCAGATGAAAAGTGGACTTTAATGTTTGATGGGGCCGTAAATGCCAAAGGAAGTGGAATTGGTGTTGTCATTACCACTCCGAAAGGTGCCCACATGCCTTTCACCGCTCATCTGACTTTTGAGTGCACCAATAATGAAGCTGAGTATGAAGCCTGTATCTTGGGTATCGAGCAAGCCATTGATTTGAGAATCAAGACTCTGGACATCTTCGGGGATTCAGCTCTAGTGATCAATCAAGTGAATGGTGATTGGAATACTCTCCAGCCTAATCTGGTCCCCTACAGATATTACACGAGAAGACTGTTGACTTTCTTCACAACAGTAAGGCTGTGTCATATACCTCGTGATTCGGTGGAACTATGCTCCCAGGATCGATGTTATGCGCCTTGATATGGCCGCGTATGTGTTTGCTGCTGAACTGGTAGTTGATGACAAGCCCTGGTACCACGACATCAAGTGCTTTCTGAAGAATCAAGAGTACCTTGCAGAGGCATCCAACAATGATAGAAAGACTTTGAGAAGATTGGCAGGCAGTTTCTTCTTGAACAAAGACGATGTGCTGTATAAGAGGAACTTCGACATGGTTTTGCTCAGATGCGTGGATAGACACGAAGCAGACATGTTAATGCAGGAAGTTCATGAAGGCTCCTTCGGTACTCATGCCGGCGGATATGCAATGGCTAAGAAATTGTTGAGAGCGGGTTATTACTGGATGACCATAGAATCTGATTGTTTCAAATATGCTCGGAAGTGTCATAAATGCCAGATTTATGCTGATAAGGTGCATGTGCCGCCAAATCCTCTGAATGTGATGTCTTCGCCGTGGCCGTTTGCTATGTGGGGCATTGATATGATTGGAAAGATTGAGCCGACTGCTTCCAATGGCCATCGCTTCATCCTTGTTGCCATAGACTATTTCACCAAATGGGCCGAAGCAACGTCATTTGCGAAGGTCACCAGACATGTGGTTGCCCGATTCATTAAGAAAGAAATCATTTGTCGTTATGGGATTCCCGAAATAATCATTATTGATAATGGTTCTAATCTCAATAACAAAATGATGAAAGAGTTGTGCAAGAACTTTAAAATTCAACATCCCAACTCTTCCCCTTATCGTCCTAAGATGAACGGTGTTGTTGAGGCAGCAAATAAGAACATAAAGAAGATTGTGTAGAAGATGGTCGTTACGTACAGAGATTGGCATTAGATGCTACCCTTCACCTTGCATGGGTACCGTACTTCAGTACGTACATCGACCGGGGCAACCCCTTATTCCCTTGTGTATGGTATGGAAGCAGTCCTACCTGTTGAAGTAGAGATTCCTTCTCTAAGAGTCATGTTGGATGTCAAGTTAGACGAAGCTGAATGGATTTAGACAAGGTTCAATGAGTTGAGTCTTATGAAAGAGAAGCGAATGGCAGCCATTTGTCATGGGCAATTGTATCAGAGTCAGATGAAGAGAGCCTTTGATCAGAAAGTGCGTCCTCGATGCTTCCAAGTCGGAGATTTGGTGTTGAAAAGGATCCTTCCTCCTCAGACAGATCACAGGGGCAAGTGGACTCCTAACTATGATGGACCGTATATTGTCACCAAGGTTTTTGATGGTGGAGCCTTAATGCTTGCAACTATGGATGGTGAAAACTTCACTTCCCCTGTGAACTCAAACGCAGTTAAAAAATACTTCGCATAAAATAGACCCGCTGGACGATAAAAAGAATAGTCCAGGCAAAAAGATGGGCATCCCGGCGAACCAAGAAAATGAAAAAGGTTCTGGAAAAAGTTAGGGATTAAAAAATGAAAAGATTGTACACCCGGTAAGTTGAAAACCTGAAAGGGAAACTTAGGCTAAAATGGGTATCCCGGTGGATTGAAAACCCGAAAGGGCGATCCAGGCAAACGTTAGGGATTAAGCGAATGGATGCGTTCCGAGTAGTTCTGAATATCATCTCGCGTCGATAACCGGAAACTTCCGAAGGATAGGAAACAGTCCAATCACCTTTTTCGGAAAGCTGATCATCTGGAGGATCTTGAAGACGAGCGAATTATAGCAGAATTGGAACCCGATAGAAATCCATTTCACATTGGCATTAGATTAATTTTTGTTTTTTATCTGTTGTGCAATTACCTCTTTCCAGGGATTGCTTCCTGATGTAAATACCTATTCAGAGGCCACTCAATCAATAAAATCATGTTATTCAGTACATCTCTGTGTTCATTTTCATTTTTCTGTTTTGTTTGCAAAAATTACGTCCGAATTTTTGATAAACATTGCATCATGAAACATAAGAGCTTTACAGGTACGTGCTTAATAAACATTGAAAATTACTGTAAATTTTAAGTGCTTTGGATCGTCTATTCAGAACAGGTACACTCGAGGCATTTCCTTAAGGTCCCCATCAAAAATGATCGCGGATGTTTTTCCTCAACAGTTGGAATTTGGTATCTTATCCCTGCAGAGCTGGTCCGAGCGTTGGATTCTTCAATCCCCAACAGGCTCTCACTGCTGTACTTCCCCATGCATTTGTTTCAAATTATACATTCACCTGTAGAGTCGACAGTGTCTGACTGTATATCCCTAGCGGAGTTGACAGTGTCTGATTGTATATCCCCAGCGGAGTTGACAGTGCCAGACTGTATCTTCCCAGCAGAAGCGGATGCTCCTCAGAGTTCGATGCCAGATCGATGATCTCGACGCTAGACCCATGGTCTCTTTCCCTGAAGTAGAATCTCGGTACCGTATCGGTGTTTGCTTCCCCTTATGAGTCGTCTCTCTCGCAGATTATGGTTGCCAGAACCACTATCGCTTTCCTCAGCAGCAAGTTTTCATTGCCATTCTCTCCCAAGTCAGAGCCTCGGTATTTTGTTATTTGCCAGAACACCGTGTGGCGGGTCATTTCCCCACAGAGTTCTTTGTGCTGTGCATCTCCAACAGCCTTGCCAGGGTCCAGAAGATGGTGATCATTTCCCCAGCAGAATTCCTTGCCTCAGCTTGGCGTTCTCTCTAATCAAGCATTTCGCATCCCTGCATGTAGAATCATATTGCATTGCATCCTCCCAAATAGCGTAGCATTTCCATTTTCATGGAGCATTACGCCATTGAAAAATTCAAACATACGCATGTAAAGCATAAGGCATTCTCGGTATCCCAAGTGATAAGCCATAAGTTGTTTCTAGTACTAAGACTGAAGATTGTTCATGACTTATCTTTATTATTCCCAGCAGGGGTCGTCGGCCCACGCGCCGCCTCAATTATCATTTTCCCTATTTCTGTCGATGCTGACAGGCATGAAAGTTTCCGGTATTCAGACCAAAGTGGCATTCAGGCCAGTTTTCCGATGTTCAGATCGAAGAAGTTTCCTACGTTCAGGTCGACGCAACTTGTGGCATTCAGGCCAAGTTTCCGATATTCAGACCGAAGTGGCATTCAGGCCAGTTTTCCGATGATCAGATCGAAGAAGTTTCCGACATTCACGTCGATACAACTTGTGGCATTCAGGCCAGTTTTTCGGTATTCAGACCGAAGTGGAATTCAGGCCAGTTTTTCGGTATTCAGACCGAAGTGGAATTCAGGCCAGTTTTCCGATGTTCAGATCGAAGAAGTTTCCGACATTCAGGTCGATGCAACTTGTGGCATTCAGGCCAAGTTTCCGGTATTCAGACCGAAGTGGCATTTAGGCCAGTTTCCCGGTGTTCAGACCGATGTTTGATAATCAAGTATCGTCTGATGCTCAGATCGAAGTCATTTCCAGTATTCAGATTGATGAGCGGCATTCAGGCCATGGTTATTTCTGTGTTACCATTTATTTTGGTATTCAGGCTAACATTCCTTGTTTCGGTGTTCAGACCGACTCTCACCGTACCAGACAGATTCTTTTTTCAAGACCACCTCTTGGCCGATTCTTACAGGCATTATCACTTTATTTTTTCACTTTCCTACTTCAGTGTAAATTTTCGGGCTTTTATCGTATTCAATCACTTGATACCTCGAAAGTGAGAAAGCCGTTGCTATCTTCCTTTCGGGTTTCTAGTTGATTGAATAGGGGCAGCTGTAATACCCCAAAATTTATCCTTCATTTTTCCTGGAAGCATAGGATTATGTTTTACACTTCATTAACATCATATTAGGTCATAATCATTGCATACTGCATTAGTGACATAAAGATCAGGTTTTGATCGACCACTCCTTAACAGAAGGAGCCCACACAAAGCAAGATTGAGAATTGGACTTCATTTTCTAAGTATACAAGTCTCAAGGGTCTCAGGGGGGTCCAAGTATTTTATTATGGTCCTTAGTTCATCAGTGAAGGATTCAAAGCTATCAAAGTGTTCATCTGGATTTAATCAGAAAGTAGGGTTTCATGGCTACCTACAACAGGCAATGTTTGGTTGGAAGTAGAGGAGCTCATCCATGTTATTATTATAGAGGCATCTTGGCCTAGGAAGATTCACAATTATCTCAGAAAGATCCATTGGCAATCAGTGCAATCAGTTCCTGATCATTTTGCCCTAAAACTAGGGTTTGATATAAAATCAGTTTATTTCTGATTCTTTTGGTGAAACTCTTTTCCATGGCTCTCCATATGTCCACAAGGGTCTACATACAAAAAAATCAGCTCTTTATTTGAGCTAGAAGTGCTTCAATTGATCAATGGAATCAGGAATCAGACAGTTTGGGAAAAGTCAACTATGGAGCCAAAAAAGTCAACTCCTGACATTTTGAGAGTGGAATCTCAAAATCCATGCCTAGGGGATCCTACATGTGAAATTTTGTCAAGGTTGGATTATGGATTCATCATTTAATCAGGAATTGGAAAAGTTACTTAATTTGGAAATGGTTGACTTTCCATTTAGGGCAAGTTTTCATGATCGTTGCACTCACTTTAAGCCCATTTTCCATCAAGATAAAAGCTCCATTTGAAAATTTCGCCAACATGAAAGTTGTTCCTCTTGTTCCAAGATTTCTAGAGATATAAAGTTTGCTCCATTTGGATTAGAATTGAGAAAGTTATGCTTAGTCAAAGTGAGACATTTTTTCTAGGACACTTAGAAAAATTTCGAAGGCATTATTTGAAAATACTTTCTTCATAACAATTGTACCTTTCCATGTCCTCTTTCACATCCTTTTGGAATCATCTTATTTGGATCCATGGTTTGAGAGATACATTAATTTAAATTGGGCATCATGACTTGATTTTCTAGGCAGATTTTGGGTCTGGCTGGCCCAATCAGATTTTCTAAGCATGCTGCACAAACCAGTCATGTTTTTTTTACCTCTTTTGGCCATGCATTGGACATCCATTCACTTAAGTTTGGCCCAAAATAACAACATTTTACACCTCACTTCACACTTTTATTCTTATGGATAAATCACTTATTAAAAAGTCCATGAGAACACCTAATCCACCCTATTTAAGAAGCTGAAACCCTAACCCTAAAGGAGCATTGGAATTTCGTGGCAAGGAGGCAAAGCTTCATCACATATCAGATTCGATTCCACTTCTATTTTCCATTAGGTAATCATCTCTTCCATGGCCATGTTTTGATATATCTACGCTTGCTTACCATGTTCATCACCATTAATCCTTCCATTTTCATATTTCTTTTTCTTATTTAAAATATTTTCTTCTTCCATAAAATTACCCAAAAATATTTTTCACTTTTCATAACGTTTTATTTAATTTTATATAACTTTTATTTTCGTATTTTTTTTAAAATTAATATTTTATTTTAATTATTTATTCTAAATGGTCCATTTGAACACACTTTTTTTATTGATTTTATTTTTATGACTTAAAATTACTGTTAGCATTTGATTTTTGGGATGAAGGTTGACCACTGCGTCATGGTCAACCTGACCTTTTCTTGGAATTTTATTTCACATTTTCAATTTATTTTGGATCTATTTTTGACCTAGTTTGGTTGGTTGACTTTTAATTTGACTTCTGTTTTATTTTAATTCATTCACGTGCGGACTTTCATTATTTTTAAAATCTTTTTGGTAGATGATGATGTCATGACCCCATCTTATTTAGTTTAATTTTTCATAATTTTCTTGATTAATTTACTATTTATTCTTGATTTATTTCTAACCTAGTCTTATTAATTGACTTTTGGTTTGACCTATGTTTTATTTTAATTAATTCACGTACCAATTTTAATTATTTTTAAAATATTTTTGGGGGATGATGATGTCCTGACCCCACCTTACTTAGTTTAATTTTTCATAGTGGTCTTGATTAATTTTCTTTTTATTTGTTATTTTTTAAGTTGACTTGAATTTTCAGTTGACTTCTTTATGATCGATGTTTGACTTAGGGATTGCTTATGGAAATTGAAGAGATCTTTTGATCCTCCCTTGTTCATCTCATATGCCATGTATTAGAGGCCTTTTACCTTGATTTTATTTGGTCCTTACTTCATTTCCTGATTAAATTATTCAGTGGACCCTTCGTGTGTATATTTTCATCTGTTTGATTCATCTGTTATCTTTTATACTTGTTTATCTCATTCATGCTTTCTATTGCTTGATTATTTAACATGTTCATACTCCCATGCGTTGTTTAAATGCTCCATTATTTGATTCTTTGGTTTGATTATATATTGTTTATTTATCCGATCTGATTGATAATTGTTGCCTACTTGCATGATGTATGAGGCATATATTCTTATTGTTTGTTTGCCATGAACAATCCCCATTCATAACAAATGTACCCCTCTCCCATAAAGTGTATAATATTTATTTCTTTATTTCTTTATTCACCTGTTAATACAAGAATTAAAACGAACATCCAATAACCATTTCAAAATAAGATCAAAAGCTCGATCCAACGTCGAGTAATCATTTTCAAAACTTAACAGAACCAGCACGCATTCATCCATCCTCTTGTAAGTCGATTGCCTCAGGCACCGCCATCTACCTATAAGTCGATTGCCTCTGGCATCGCCATCTACCGTTATCCGTAACTCCTCTTCGCGCTCCATCCGTCGACTCTTGTTCCGTTTAGGTAGCACCCATTAGGTAGAACCCTTTGTATGATAACATAGGTAGAATTCCCTTATTCTTTGCATGCTAACATTAGGTAGATGTTCCCCTTTGTAAATCCTAACACATAGGTCCATATTGCATGACAACTCTAGAGCAGAGTTTCCCCACTTTTAGACCTTCCGTGCGTCTCCGATCTTGTGGCATGTCTGTCTGTTCTATTGCAAAGAGGTAACTGCCTAAGACTTGATTCAACGAGTTGCGACACCTACTGCTAGGACGTGAACGCATTTCCCACTTTCCTTTGACACAGCTGGTGTCCCCTTTTGTAAGTCCATATTCAGATGGCAATCCTTAACCTCTAGTTTAATCGAACTACGACAACTCTGATTCTCATGTTCATATGAGATACGTAGGCACGAGATGCGATGTCTTGCCGAGTTTGATTGACGACTAACAACTAATCCTTGTTGACTTTCGCCCTTGCTGCGATTCTTTTCTCTCGCCCTCGTTGCGATCAAGACCTTCCCTTTCTCTTGCCCTAGTTGCAATCGAGACCCTTGTTCCCGTAATTAGCCGAACTACGTTTTGCTCTGATTCTCATTCCATATGAGATACGTAGGCATAAGACGCGGCGTCTTACCAAGCACACTTCTCTTTAACCCATAGGTAGCCGAGTTACGAAGATTCTGATTCTCATACTCAGATGAGATACGTAGGCAGTGGATGCGACATCCTTGCGAGTCATTTTCTTTTAACCTTCCTTTTAGTAAATAGTACTTTAGATATACCTACACCCTTTAGACTAGAACAACACTTATGAAAAGGGCTCCCTAGGAGTATCTAGGATATTTTGGGTGCTTAAAACCTTCCCATTGCATAACCAACCCCCTTACCCAGATCTCTGACATTTTTACTAGTTTTTGATTCGATAAAACTTTTAGGTTTTTGTTCGCTTTCTAACCATTCCTTTGGATAAATAGGAGTGCGGTGGCGACTTGACTTGTATGGTTTACCTTGGATTTAGTCAATATCTCTAATGGTAACGAATACCCCGCTACATCGAGTTGCATAAAGAGTTGAAGACTTTGAGAGGAAAAGATTTATTTGGGAAGAGTACTGCCGAACTTTGCCTAGTCCCCAATGTTAAAATCCCGATGAAGTTCAAGGTCCCCGAATTTGAAAACTATAAAGGGAATACTTGTCCGTTGAGCCATCTTGTGATGTACGCCAGAAAAATGTCTACTCAGACTGATAATGATCAGTTTCTAATTCACTATTTCCAAGATAATTTGACTGGAGCTGCTTTAAGATGGTGTATGGGTTTGGATAGTGCAAGCATCCGTACTTTCAACGAATTAGGCGAGGCCTTTGTCAAGCAATGCAAGTACAACGTTAACATGGCGCCTGATAGAGAACAATTAAGGTCTATGTCTCAGAAGGATAAGGAGACATTCAAAGAGTATGCCCAGAGATGGAGAGAGCTGGCGGCCCATATTAGTCCATCCTTGGAAGAGAAAGAGATGACGAAGATCTTCCTGAAGATGCTGAGTTCGTTTTATTACGAACATATGATTGTGAGCGCCCCTAATGATTTTACCAAAATGGTAAACATGGGGATGAGGCTAGAGGAAGGAGTCCGTGAAGGACTTCTGTCTAAGGAAGAAGCAACATCCTGAAGGAGAATAGCCATCCAAGGCGCAGCGTAATTTAAAAATTTCTCCATTTAGTGATCCTTACGAATGGGCATGATCAGTGATAGAATCGTTACCTCTTGTGGCGATTCAAACCTTTGGTGCAGATCTCTGATAATGATCAAAACCTTTGATACAGATCCACGGGGTGATCACGAACGTTGAACGATGACAACGTCTCTACTCAGTCCACACGAACGGATTCCTTCAATCGCAGTGCTAGCTGTTATGAATGAAGGCTTTGAGTGAGAGAAAGAGGGAAACAAAATTCCAAGTCTCTACTTGAATTTCAGTCTGAGTGGAGTGACCATGCTTCTACCCAAGGGGTTCTATTTATAGAACCACTTGTGTGGGCTTCAAGCTAAAAAGCCCACTTAACTGTATTTTGCCCATATCTCATAATATGCGAAAATCACTTAAGTATTTGGTACCTTACCATATTTCGTTTCCACTTAAGTGCACCGTACCTTACGGTGTTCCTTAGTTACTCTATTTCTCATCAATCCGTCCTTTGTGTGTGACCCTATAGGTTTTCGCGGCATTGACAATTATATTAAATCACGCATTTAACATAACAAACAGTGAGCGGTATCTAGCAACACATCACTGCTACCCAAGTCACGAAAATGTCATGTGATCTGACAAAACCTCCTGTGATAATAATTATGTGTATAATTACCCCTTTGCCCTTATGTCTATATTGAACACAAGGTATAGACCGTGTCACCCTTGTCCAGTTCAATATTGGGCCCATAGACATTTATCCTGTTACGCAGGATTGGCAAATTCCATCTAGGACACTCATGTCCCTCAGCATGCTTCATGGAGTACCCATCAACTGTCTTTATGGTTATCCAGTTACGGACAATGTTGGATCAGCAATAAAGCACTCGACTCTACATATAGGATCCATAGTGGTTTCAGGTCGAAGAGTGGTATACACTATTATCACCATGAGAATAACTTATGACACTTTGCCTAACTTTCTATATAGTATTCTCATAGCGGGTCAATCCGGTATAAATATTACTTCTAATATTCATACTATGTTTAAGACTTGATAACTCTTTATCCATGATCCATGAGATGTGATCATCAGTCTACAAACATAATAGTCTTAATGCTTTAATGTTATCCCACTTCACACTAAAGCTCGACTACGGATACTTTAAGAATAGTGTCCTTATGTTTAATGTGTTCTCATGATTAAGTCACACTTAATACATTAAACGGATTATCTATTCCAGGAACTTTATTAATCAACCATAATAAAGAAAATGCCTTTAAATAATTCGATACAAGTACCAAAAGTATTAGCCTCTAGGGCTTACACCAACACATCCAACAAGAAGTATGGTGGGAGTTTCTCCAAGAGGAATGAGGGAGAAACTAATTCAGTATCAATGGGGAGGCAGAGGAAGCCTCATGTCAGGAAGAGTTATCAACCTCGTCAACATCAACACCAATTTTCATCAGTAATTCCTCTATTTTCCAATAATTCCAACTATCAATCAGTTCCAATTCAGCAACAACAACATCAATAATAACTGCAGCAAAGAACTGACTACAACAACAACAACAATAATCGTCATCAACAAAATTTTAAGAGGAAGAAGGTATCCTTTGACCCTATTCATATGACTTATGCAGAGTTATATCCATCATTCGTTCTCAAGAACCTCATTCAACCAAGAAATCCTCTGCAAATTCCCGAGCCACTTCCATGGTGGTTCAATCCTGATTTACACCGTGCTTTTCACTAGGGAGCCCGTGTCCATGACATAGAGAACTTCTATCCATTTAAATATGAGGTCCAGAAACTTGTGAAGAGTGGTATGGTGTCCTTTGAGGATAGAGCGCCAAATGTGAAAGCTAATACATTGCCTGCTCCTGGTAATGCTACTGTCAACATGGTGGACGGCTGTCCAGTGAATTTCCGAGTATTTGATGTATGACGTATTCGTAGGTCGTTGGTGGAAATGCATAGAACCTTGTGCTCAATCAATTATTGTGAACATGACCATGATGGTTGTGCAATCTGTAGCGCGAACCCCCATGGGTGTGTGATTGTCAAGAGAGATATCCAGAAGTTGATGGATGAGAATCTAATCTAGATTCAACAGTCGAGGGATATAGATGATGTGAATGTGATTGTGCCTGTAATCAAAACCCCTGAGCGGGTAGTTATCCAGTTTGATAGCAACAACAACAACAATGTCAATAGATTGGTATCGTCGTTTGTAATACAGTTAGCGGGCCTTATCCCTTATGCATCCGATAAAGTTGTACCTTATCAATACAATGCCACTATGATAGGGAACATTCAAGAAATTCCTCTACCAATTGCAAATTCAGTGGTTAATATTGCATATATAGCAAAGGTGACCCGTAGTGGTTGTGTGTTTGGTCCAGTTTTTCCAAGAGGGGTAGAAGATGTTTCCGCAAGTAAGAAGGCAGAGATTCCAGTAGTGAATCCGGTTAGTGCTTCAATTTGTCAGTCTGGTGAATCCAGCAAACTGAAGCCTAACGACGATGATGAAGTTTTAAAGCTTATCAAAAGAAGTTGATTCAATGTTGCGGAGCAGTTGCTCCAGACTCCGTCAAAGATCTTCGTGTTGTCACCACTGGTGAATTCTGAAGCACATACGGAGGTACTGCAGGAAGTTCTAGATCAGGCTTATGTTGAGCATGATGTGATCGTGGATCAGTTTGACCACATAGTTGAAAACATTACTTCTTGTAATAATTTGAGCTTTTGTGATGAAAAGCTTCCTAAGGAAGGCAGAAATCACAATTTGGCATTGCACATTTCAATGAACTGTAAGGAGGATGCTTTGTCCAATATATTGGTTGAAACTGGTTTGTCTTTGAATGTGCTGCCAAAATCAACTTTATCAAGACTCTCTTACCAAGGCGTCCCAATGAGGTACAACGGTGTAGTTGTCAAAGCGTTCGACGGTTCTCGTAAAACTGTCATAGGTGAAGTGGAACTTCCAGTAAAGATAGGACCGAGTGATTTCCAGATTACTTTCCAAGTAATGGATATCCACCCGACCTACAATTGCTTGTTGGGAAGGCCATGGATTCATGAAGTTGGAGCAGTGACACTACTCTACACCAAAAGCTGAAATTTGTGAAGAACGACAAGCTTGTCATTGTTAGTGGAGAGAAAGCATTATTGGTGAGCTATCGGTCATCTTTCACTTATGTTGATGCCGAGGAGGAGGTTGGAACACCCATCCAAGCCTTATCTATTGCTAATGAAATGAAGAAAACTGAGGCACCCATATCTTCTTTGAAAGATGCACAAGAGGCAATTCAGACTGGCAGCGTTGATCAATGGGGTCGTATGGTAGAGATTGCTGAGAATAAGAATAGAGTTGGACCGGGATTTCAACCAGGGCCATTCAACATCAGAACTGAAGTTATGAAACCAAGTTTCTGCAGTGGAGGGTTCATTCATGGGAATGATCAACACTCATCTGCCGTAATTGAAGACGATGGTGATGAAGACGAAGCTTGCGCCAACTATGTGAGCATGGCCAGTGTTGCAACAATTGGGTTGTTGATGATGTTCTTGTTGTCATTCATCGCTCTAATTAATTTGTTTCCTATTATTTTAAGAAAAATCCTTCTCCTATGCCTAAGGGAGAAGTGAACATTGGTGGGCATTTTCTGATTAACATAAATAAAAGACAATTTTATTCATCCACATCTATGATGTTTTATTTTTACTTTTGGCTTTTTCTGAAAATGGTAATCACAAAAAACATAAATAAGTAATAATCTTCCATCTTCATAATATTTGGTCGCAATCCATTTCTCTAAAATCAAAATATCAAATCATTATGCAGGTTGGTTCTCAAACCCATTGAATACAATGATCCTACTCCCTATCCAAATTTTGATTTCCCTGTGTTTGAAGTTGAGGAAGAGACTGATGATGAAGAAGTATCTGATGAGTTATCTCGTTTACTTGAGCACGACGAAAAATCCATTCAGCCGTTTGAAGAGCATATTGAACTAGTCAAGTTGCGTTCTGAAGATAATGTGAAGGAAGTCAAGATTGGGTCTTAACTGTGTCCAAAAGCTAAGAAGGGGTTGATTGATCTTCTTCGAGATTATTCTGATGTGTTTGCTTGGTCCTATAAAGACATGCCTGGGTTGGATTCTCAGATTGTAAAGCATAGATTGTCGTTGAAGCCAGAATGCCCGCCGATCAAGTAGAAGTTGAGAAGAACGTATCCCGATATGGCAATAAAGATCAAAGAAGAAGTGCAGAAGCATATTGATGTTGGTTTTCTTGTTACCTCTGAGTATCCGCAGTGGGTGGCCAATATTGTGCCTGTTCCGAAGAAAGATGGAAAAGTCCTCATGTGTGTTGATTATAGAGATTTAAATAAAGCCAGTCCAAAAGATAATTTTCCTCTGCCACACATTGATATGTTGGTAGACAATACAACTAAATTCAAAGTATTTTTGTTTATGGATAGATTTTACGGTTATAATCAAATCAAAATGGCACCTAAAGATATGGAGAAGACCATATTCATTACTCCCTGGGGAACATTCTGTTATAGAGTGATGCCTTTCGGTTTAAAGAATGCTGGTGCAACATACCAGAGAGCTATTACTACTCTTTTTCATGACATGATGCGTAAAGAGATTGAAGTCTATGTTGATGATATGATTGCCAAATTAAGTGATAAAGAAGAACATGTTGAGCATTTATTAAAGCTCTTCCAACGTTTGAGGAAGTAAAAACTCCGCTTGAATCCTAATAAGTGTACTTTTGGTGTTCGTTCTGGTAAGTTGTTGGGCTTTATTGTTAGCGAGAAAGGTATTGAGGTTGATCCTGCCAAGGTAAAAGCAATACAAGAGATGCTTGCGCCCAAAACTGAGAAGCAAGTCAGAGGTTTTCTTGGCCGCTTGAATTATATATCAAGATTTATATCGCATATGACTGCCACATATGCACCTATTTTCAAGCTTCTTCGAAAAGATCAATCTTGTGATTGACATAAAGATTTTGACAGTATCAAAGAATATTTGCTTGAGCCTCCAATTTTGTCTTCGCCTGTTGAAAGAAGACCATTGATCATGTATCTGACTGTGCTTGATGAGAGTATGGGTTTTGTTCTTGGTCAACAAGTTGAATCTGGGAAGAAGGAGTATGCAATTTACTACTTAGTAAGAAGTTCACCAATTGTGAGACTCGGTATTCAGTGCTTGAGAAGACATGTTGCGCATTGGCTTGGGCTACTAAGCGTCTGTGCTAGTATATGTTGAATCATACTACTTGGTAGATATCCAAAATGGATCCAATCAAGTACATTTTTGAGAAGCCTTCTTTAACTGGGAGAATTGCCCATTGGCAGATGTTGTTATCTGAGTATGATATTGAATAACGATCTCAAAAAGCAATTAAGGGTAGTGTCTTGGTTGACCATTTGGCTCACCAACCAATTGAAGATTATCAGTCGGTACAATATGATTTTCCTAACAAAGAGATTTTGTACCTAAAGATGAAAGATTATGATGAACCATTGCTTGAAGAAGGGCCGAAACCTGGTTCTCGTTGGGGCATGGTATTTGATGGAGCTGTTAATTCATATGGTAATGGCATTGGGACAATGATTATTACTCCTCAAGGCACTCATTTTCTATTTATAGCTAGATTGACCTTTAAATGTACAAACAATATGGCTGAGAATGAAGCTTGTATTATGGAGCTTGAAGAGGCCATTGATCTCAGAATAAAATATCTCGACGTCTATCGAGATTCAGCTTTGGTTATAAATCAGATCAAAGGTGAATGGGAGACGAATCAACCCGGTTTGATACCGTATAGAGACTATGCGAGAAGGATTTCAACTTTATTTACAAAGGTTGAGTTTCATCATATCCCTCGAGATGAAAATCGGATGACAGATGCTCTTGCAACGTTTGCTTCCATGATTATGGTGAAATTTTGGAATGAAGTTCCTAATTTGACTGTGATGTGTCTTGATAGGCCAGCTCATGTGTTTACTGTTGAAGTATTCAAAGATGAAAATCCGTGGTATTTTGATATCAAGAGTTTCCTCCAAAGTCAGATTTACCCTCCTGGGGCATCTTTGAAAGATAAGAAGACTTTGAGGAGATTAGCTTGCAACTTCTACTTGAATGGTGATTTGCTTTATAAGAGAAACTTAGATATGGTTCTGCTCATATGCGTGGATAGAAAAAAACCAGACTTATTGATGACTGAAGTCCATGAAGGTTCCTTTGGCACTCATTCCAATGGACATGCTATGGTGAAGAATATGTTGAGAGCAGGTTACTACTGGCTGACAATGGAATCTGACTGTTTCAAGTTTGTGAAGAAGTTTCACAAGTGTCAAATTTATGCAGATAAGATTCATGTTCCTATGACACTATTGAATGTCATTTCCTCTCTGTGGCCCTTCTCCATGTGGGGAATTGATATGATTGGTATGATTGAGCCCAAAGCTTCGAACAAACATTGTTTCATTCTGGTGGCCATTGATTACTTCACCAAGTGGGTTGAAGCGGCATCGTATGCAAATGTGACCAAGCAAGTTATTGTGAGGTTTATCAAGAATCAGATTATATGCCGTTATGGTGTGCCAAGTAAGATCATTACTGATAATGGATCAAACTTGAATAATGATATGGTGGAAGCTCTTTGCAAATACTTCATGATTGCACATCATAATTCTTCTCCCTACAGACCAAAGATGAATGGTGTTGTTGAAGCTACAAATAAGAACATCAAGAAGATCATTCAGAAAATGGTTGTAATATATAAAGATTGGTATGAGATACTCCCATTTGCTTTACATGGTGTAAGACCCCAATTTTGTCCTTAAGATCCCTCATGGCATCATAGCATTGCATTGCATAGCCTCAAGGATCTTTGAGCATCTTGGATTCCTTTCCCTTTGGGTAGGGATCTCTTGTGAGTGGTTTGAGATCACCAGGTATGCTTGAATTGTATATCATTGCTTTTCTTGTTTTAATTCACTAACCAAAAGCACAAAAATATGTCATTTACATTTTTGTTTGTAGCTCAAGCAAGCACCAGGTCAAGAGCTTCAAGAAGATCCTTTGTGCAAGAGATAAGGTATTTTCTTGAGATGAGGACCACATTATCATTACAAAGAGCTTACATGAGCTAGAGTTCCATTTTGGAGCTATTTCATTAAGTGGTAAAGGCCCAAATTCTTTCAGACATTTCAAGGTCATCTGAGGACCAAAAAGTCAACTGTGCAGTCAACTAAGGGCTATGAGGTGGGGAAATGAGTTGATACACCTCAATCATGTTCAAATGAGGCTTATTCATCATTTTAAACTTCCATCTTGAAGATTCAAAGGTCATGGCAAAAGTTACTAAAAATGGAAAATGACTTGTAATTCAAAGTTTCCAAATTTGGCAAGTTTTTAGTCAACTTTCAATTTGACTTGTCAACATCAAATAAGTTTCAAATGGATTTTTGGTGAACACGAAAGTTGTAGAGCTTTGTCTCCCCTTTCCAAAAAGTCCTAATTCATGTCTATATGATCAATGGTTCATAAGTTATTGTCATTTGATCACAAGGTGTGCATGGAAATTCAAAAGGGCCTAACTTTTGATACAAAGCTCCAAATTGGTCCATTATTTTTGCAAAATGATCCTCTTGATCAAGACATTTCAAATGAACCATTGCCATGCATGGAAAAAGTGTGTATGCTCATCATTTCTCATGTGATCATTTTGGAGGGAATTTTCACAATTCAAATTTGGCTTATGATACAAGCAAATTAACCATTCCATCATGACCATGGGATAATTTTGAGTGAATTCCAAGGATTGCATGAGATTTGGTACGTGTAGCATGGCTTCATGAGCTTAATTTGCAATTTTGCAATTTACTTCACATCTCTCTAATCATGATTAGTACAAGGCTAAGTTGGTTTTCAGCATCATTAGCATGAGATATAAAAGCCAAACCCTAATCCATAACCACCATAACAAGCATTTTCAGATCCAAATTTAAAACTCCCTCCAAATTTTCTCTCTCTTCGATTCTTGATTTTCTTCACACAAACACCAATAATTCTTGTAGATTCATGATCCTGGTGCTTCACTGAGCAAGATCCATCCATTACTTGAAGCAATTCATCAAGATTTCGTGCAGATTCAAGAGCATCTTCATGTGGATCGGTTTTGAAAATTGAAGAGGAGTAAAGAGTTTTCAACTGTTGATTCTTGCTTGGAGCTTCAAAGGAAGTAAAGTAGAGTAGATCTGGAGCTTATGAACACTTGAGAGCACGAATTCAGCAACCTGCATTTCCAAGTGAGTTGAAATTTGATCTCTCATTTTGCTATTTTATGTATATAGATGTGTAGATCTTGCTTAGTAGAGCTTGTGCATATGTTTAGCTTTTGAAATGGTTGAGAAATGAGCATGTATGATGAAATGTAAGTTTGGATCTCAAAAATGTTTTCGCTCGATCTGGAAAATACATGAGGAATTAGGATGTTTTGATTTGATATTTGGAGTGTACATTGCAAGATGATTCGATTGGTATATGATTTGTTGAATCCTGCATTTTTGCACGGTGGCGCCGCCGCCTGGTTGGTCGGGGAAGATGACCGGAGCTACAGCTCCGGCGTCTGGTTCATTTTAGGGTTTTGCCTTGTCATCTACTGATGTGTTGCCTTGCGTGTCCATTTGTTTAGCTATGAATTGTTTGACTCGCATGCGTGTGCGTTTGACTTGCTGATTGGGCTGATGATGTGTTTAATGAAATGCATCGTTTCATTTATGCTTGCGTGTTTCCATGTGGCTGCTTGCTTGGCTGATCCATTGGCTATGCTTTGTTTGACCGTGTGTCGTAACCTGAAAAATACAGTGCGCGAAAAAACAACCGGCAAAAGAAAATGACAGAAGAGTCGCCACCGTGCGTTATTCATCCCAAAGGAGGGAAAGGAAACACTCGAAGTAAACCTGAAAAAGGAAAGGACAAGACGGGGTCTTGCAACCAAATCTTGGGTTCGGGAGTCGGTTATGCGAAGGGAAGGTATTAGCACTCCTACGCATCCGTAGTACTCTACGGGATCCACTTCTGTAGTTCTTGTCTAAAGGGTGTGGGTTTATCTAATGTGTTATTTACTAAAAAAAGGGGGTTAAATGAAAATGACTCGCGCGGATGTCGCATCCACTGCATACGTATCTCATATGAATATGAGAATCAGAGTCTTCGTAGCTCGGCTACCTAGGGGTTAAGGGTAATTGTGCTCGCTAAGACATCGCGTCTTATGCCTACGTATCTCATCTGACCTGAGAATCAGAGCAAAACGTAGTTCGGCTAACTATGGGGTTATGGATTGGGTTTTGGACGAACGACGTCACTACGTAATCTACCGGATGCTCGACCTTTGGAGACTTACTCGCCTGTAGTAGAAGGAGTTAACGTGTTGCTTTGGGTTTTAGGGTTTGGGATGCTCAAGGGCAAAAAGGCAGTCCTTGACGAAGGAACCACGCTACCTGCAGGGATACGAAGACATACAAAACAAACATGTATAAAGTAAATGAGCCAACAAGGGGCTCAGAAGTAAATAAACAAAAGAAAACAAATGCCTCCTATCGAGGTCTTCCAGCTAAGAAAACGATAAAATGCGGAAAAGAGGTAAAAGTACCACACGGATAAAGATCCGAAGTAACAGCAATTAAAGGAGTAAGAAACCCAGGGATCTCCCAAGCTGATGCCATCAAAGAAAGGTGAGTTAGTACAGGTAATCGGAATGAACCTCCAGGGGGTATCCCACAAATAAAGTGGGAAAACCACGCAAACCATCTCTGCAAGAGTCTGTGAGCCCTCACAAAAACTCAACAAAAGGGTTAGTGAAACACGATAAGCATTTTTTTCATGGATAACAGTATGGTTTCAGAAACCTCAAACCCTGTGGCATACATTTCAGAAATCATGTGATTAAACATTCAAGGCATAGGTTTCACCCATTCATGCATAATTAAACCCGTGGGCAAAACCATAATGAAATTCATCCATCATACCTCATACATTCAGATGATCCAAATTAAGAGCATAAAATCATGGGAATGAGGCAAACCTGATGGGAGAGACCGGTTGAAATCAAATGGCACGCCTGGGTTTGCAAGGCAATGTTAGGGTTTGCGTGAGATGAAAGTGTGTGAGTCAGATTGAATTTTTCAGAGTTGCCTGGGGGTTGCTCTGAGTTCTCTGTCAGGTTTCTCTTCAGGTTTTGTCCAGGGTTTTGTTCCAAGGAAACCTCAGAGTATTTTTGCTTCCCTTCCTTTTTCTGTCTGATCTCCCTCTTTTATAACCTGATTTTCATGGCTTTGTGGGCTCAAATGAGAGAGGTCCAAGTCCAAGTTTTTCTATTATATTTTATTTATTATTTTTTTTTGTTTTTTTATTATTATTTTTATTTATTTATTTATTTTTGTAAAAAATTATTATTATTATTATTTTTTTTTTTCGTTTTTTTTTTTTTTTTTTTTTTAAAGTTTCTTGGATCTAATTCTGATTGACATGATGAAATGCAATATGAAATGCTAAATGAATGCATGAATGAGGAGGGCAAATTTTGGGGTGTTAGAGCTGCCCCTATTCAATCATCAGCTAACCCGAGTAGGATGAAAGCGAACAACTTATCAGACAAACGGGGTGAGCTGTGATTGAATACCAAAGACAGACCGAAAATTTGCGCTCCGAGAACACCACAAAAACGCGGAAATACACCGCGCTGTTTATTTTTCTTCCGATCCTCTGGTTGGATCTGAATCAGTCTTCTGACTTAATCTGGAGTTTCGATCCTCTGGCTGAACCTATACTCAATTTAGTCCTCTGGTTGGATATTAATTTTGATCCTTGGGCTGGATACGATTTTGATCTTCTGGCTAGATCTTCTCCGATCTTCTGGATAGATCTCCTTCGTTTCGATTCTCTGGTTGAATCTATTTCCTTTGATTCTCTGGCTGAATCTACTTCGATCTTCTGGCTAGATCTGAATTGTTGCGATTTTTGATCTTCTGGCTAGATCTTCTTTGTTTCGATTCTCTGGCTGAATCTACTTCGATCTTCTGGCTAGATCTGGATTGTTTTGATGATAAATTCCCATCATTAGGATCCCGCATCTGAGGCATGCGCTGGTTGACCCTCTTTGAAATCTACACCCAACTTTCATATTAGATATGCAGCTTCGAGAATATTCCACTTTTGGGCTTCGTACATATTCTTCGGGCTAGAACATGTTGTAACGACTCCTCAATTAGACTTGGGCTTGTTGGGGAAATAAAGCTTGTAGGCGACTTCACTAGGGAATCTTCAAATTGAGCCTTAGGCTGGCTTATTGGATCACGATTCTCAGGCTGAATCTTCGAAATGACCCACAGGCTGGATCACTATAACACAACTCTCAGGCTGAATCTTCAAAATGAACCTCAGGTCGGATCACTGGAAAACAATTCTCAGGCTGAATCTTCGAAATGACCCTCAAGCTGGATCACTGGAAAACGATTCTCAGGCTGAATCTTCAAAATGACCCTCAGGCTGGATCACTCACGCTTGATCCTCTGGCTGGATCTCATGACCTTGGTTGTAAAGTAATTCTTCAGTCTGCTTGGAAGAACCTGTTTATCAGCTTATGTGTATGCTTGATATGATATGCATGCAAATGCAAATGTTATGCATGGAGTAAAAAGAAATCTTCTTGGGGAAGCAAACTCCGGTAGGGAACAGATCGCTGTATCAATCCTTGAATGCTCTGTGGGGAATGATCCGTCTGCCGGGACCAATGAGCCACCAAAAATAAATTAGCTGCTTGAAAAGTTGACCTTGCGGGGGAGTATCAACTATCGAAACTTTGTTCGGCGAGGCTCTGTGAGGAGAGTCTGTGGGGAAAACACTTCCTGGGGAAATGTCGTAGGAAACGACCTTTGCTGGGGATATGAACTTGCTAATTGCCCTAAAGCTGGGGATTAACAAATCTGTTAAAAATAATCTGCTGGGGAATGAGATGAACACTGGGAACACCACCCTCTCATCTGTTGGTTATGCAACCACTCCGCTATTGCTAGGAAGATATAGTCTGACACTGTCAACTCCGCTGGGGATATATAGTCTGGATATTGTCAACTCTGCGGGGAACATGCTCTGCTGAGGAGAGACTTTGTCAACCGCTTGGGGATGAGGATTCATGACTTGGCATCCGGTTCCTGTGACCTGCAACCAAAAATACACATATGCCTCGGGGGAATTACTCGGTTTGAATTCACCGTCCGGGATTAAGCACATTCAAAGCAATTTTAAATGTTTTCCTGTGCAAATCATCTGCAAAAGCCACCATTATGTTCATATGCAATATGTTTTATACAAAATTCAGATATTTTTGCAAACAAACTGATAAATGAAAAATAAAGAGGCTCTTTAACTGAATTATTCGACTCTTACTGGGGAGAAAATTTGTGCCAGGAATAGGCGAGGGTATCAGGAAGCTGATCCCTGAAAAGAGGTGATCGCTATAAAAAGAGAACTATCCTAATGGCAATGGGGATACGGGGTCCCACCGAGTTTCGACTCTGCTATGGCTCGTATGTCCTCAAGACGCTCTGCTCATCTTGCTTTCTGAAGTGGATGATTAGTCGATCTTTAACCTTCGAAGATTGCCGGATTGAATGAAACGGTGATATAACACTGATGAACTCAGATCACAGTCATTCGCTTATTCCCTAACTTTTGCCTGGATCGCCCCCTTTTCGGGTTTTCAATCCACCGGGATACCCATTTTTGCCTGAGCCGCCCTTTTGGGTTTTCGACTCACCGGGTGTACTCTTTTTTTATATCCCTAATTTTTGCCCGAACCTCTTTATTCTTTTTTTTTTGGTTCGTCGGGATGCCCTTTTTTTTGCCTGGACTATTCCTTTTATCGTCCAGCGGGTCTATTTTATGCGAAGTATTTTTTTTTTAACTGCGTCTGAGTTAATAGGGGACGGGAATCCTTCGCCATCCATGGTTGTTAGCATCAAAGCTCCTCCATAGAAAATCCTTTTAACCACGTACGGACCCTCATAGTTCGGTGTCCATTTGCCCCTGTGATATGTGTTGGGAGGAAGAAATCTTTAGAGTACCAATTCACCGACTTGATACCCCCGAGGGCGCACTTTCTGACCAAATGCTTTCTTCATTCGTCTCTGACCGAGATACGTCAATTCTGGGTACGTAGTTCCAACATAGCACCATTTCCCGTTGGTTTGATTGATGACCAAAGCTGAATCCCCATATACATCCAGGGTTTTAATCTGTATATTGACGGCTTCCTCAAGTCTTAGGATACAAGCTTCGTATTCGGCTTCATTGTTGGTGCAGGGAAAAGTTATTCTGGCACCAAATGGCATATGAACCCCCTTCCAGTATGATCAACACTACACCAACTCCGCGACCATTGACGTGGACAGCCCCATCAAACATCATAACCCATTTGGATTCAGGGTCAGGCCCCTCCTCCGGGAGTGGTTCCTCTCAATCTTTCGATTTGAGAAACATGATGTCCTCATCTGACAAGACACTTCCCTTGATGGCTTTTTGTGAAGTGTATTGGATGTCATACTCTGTCAGTATCATTTGTCACCTAGTAACCTTTCCGGTAAGTGCTGGCTTTTCAAAAATATACTTGACTGGATCCATTTTTGATATCAATAGAGTCGTGTGAGTCAACATATACTGTCTTAGTCGGCGAGCAGCCCATGCCAAAGCGCGGCAAGTTTTCTCGAGCAATGAGTATCTTTGTTCACAGTCGGTAAACTTTTGCTAAGGTAGTATATTGCATGCTCTTTTCGACCTGACTCGTCATGCTGACCGAGCACACAACCCATTGACCTTTCTAACACAGTCAAGTACATGATCAACGGTCTTTCCTCTCGGCCTGTATACTTTCCCCGATCTTGATCTCTTTCTTGTCGTCCTCGGTACCAATGTTGACGGTCTCAATCACTTCCTGATAAGGTGTAATAGCTCGGTCCTCTTGTTTCAAAAATCTGGCTAACCCTTCAGGCAATTCACAGTCTTCCTCAACCCCTTCTTCGGCTTAATAGATAGGATTGTCGAAGTCATACTTGGCCATAGCAGTGTCGTTAGTAGTGAGATCCGGGTGGTCAGCTCTGCATGATGGAGGATCATGCTTTACCTTAGAATGAGAGTTTTTTTTTTGGAAAGAAAGAAAAAACGAAAAAAGAAACATTGCCATTTTTTTGTAAAAGTAGAAAAAAACTGAAAGAAAGAGAACACAAAATTGTTTGCAAAGCCGTCCTTTATTGATGATAAAAATAATTGTGAAATGTAACTAAATGGATGGCCCTACAAATGAGCCGTTACACCTTGGGCAAAGTGTAAGACTTTATTATGCATGTAATAAAGGAAAACAATAAAAATCACTCTTTCAGTAGAGTAACCCGGACAGTTTTATCAGACGACCAATTGTCGAGCTTTTCTCCCGGGACACATGGGCGAATCCAGCTATCTAAGTCACAGTCGCTGTCAGCCTTGTCTTCATCTCCAACATTGCCGATGTGGGGAGAAACCAAACCCCCGTTGGAGAAAGTACCGACTTCATTCTTCTGAGACCCCGGAGCATACCCCAATCCAAACTTATCTTCTTTGATGACTGGCTCCACAAATTTGCCCCAGCCTTGGGCATTACCAGCTTTAACCTCTTCGACAGCTTGCTTGTATGAAGAGATAGAAGTCCCGACCTTCTCAAACTCAGGTGATAAGACAGCTTCGGGCGCGACCTCATTGATGTTTATGGCTTCGAAGCCCTGACACAGCATCTCGTGCATCTCGCCGTCCATCTCTACATACTTAAATGTAGACAGGTGGCTAACAAAAATATCCTCTTCACCACAGACAGTGACGGCCTGACCTTCTAGTTCATATTTGAGCTTCTAGTGGAGGGTAGAAGTAACAGCACCGGCAACATGAATCCAAGGCCGACCTAGCAGACAACTGTAGGCAGGCTGGATATCCATCACATAAAAGGTGCTCTTGAACACCTGCGGTCCAATCTTAACTGGCAACTCAACTTCGCCAAAGACAGCTCTCTTAGAGCCATCAAAAGCCCTCACAACTAAGTTACTTGGCCTCAAGATGGTGTCATCGTGATCCAACTTCGTTAAGGCTTTCTTTGGAAGAACATTCAGAGAATAGCTTGTATCAACCAAAACATGGGAAAGCATCACCCCTTTGCACTCCATTGTGATATGCAAGGCTTTGTTGTGATTCCTGCCCTCAGATGTCAGGTCATTATCGGTGAAACCTAGCCCCCGGCTAGCGTTTACATTCGAAACTACCGACTCCAGCTGGTCAACAGTTATCTCTGGGGGAACATAAGCCATATTCAGTACTTTCAACAAGGCTGCTCTATGCGCCTCAGAGCACAGCAATAGTGAGAGAATGGAGATCTTTGAGGGTGTCTGATTTAGCTGGTCGACTACCTTGTAGTCACTTTTCTTGATAATCCTCATAAACTCATCCACTTCCTTCTCGAATGCGGTCTTAGGAGGATTTTCCTCAGTAGTAACCTCTTTGGCGGCCATCTGTTTCCCTTTAGCCTTGGCAGCTGCCTCGGCTTCAGTATTCGCGCGTAATGTTGATGGTGCAAATAGACGTCCACTGCGAGTGAAGCCACCAACCCCTCCAACATTGTCTACAGCGGAGCTACCAATGTCAATGTCTTCTTCGTTAACTTTCTGCCCCTGGCAGTAGATATCAGCCCCATAGTGCCACGGGATAGCACCGTCTTTCTCATACGGAACGGGTCCTGGTATTGTGATGGTGATCGGACCAACCAAAGTCGGTTGAGGGCTGTCAGAGTAAATTGCAACTGGTGCTGAACTTTCGATGTTCACCGCTGCTGGTTCTGTACTTTCTGGGAAATATATTGTTGTCGGAGAGAGTCTCTCGGGAACATATATTTCTTCAGGAGTGAAATAAAACGTCACCGTCGATACATCATTCTTCACTGGACGGGCCTGATCGAACTGAAGACAACCTTCATCTATCAGTTGCTGAATACCCCTTCTCAAACTGTCACACCCGTTTTCGGCAGCTTGACAATTTCTGCATTCTTCCCCACAGCCCGGGAAAATCTGTCCTTTCAAAAGTCGGTCTTTAACCACCGATAGCGAAGTCTTCACCTTAGTCACATCAGAAACCAAATTCAAAGTTTCCCCACTATCAACAACATTAATCCTCTGTCCGCCGTGAGCCGGCATCGGGTTTTGGATAACATTAGGCACCGGAGCAAAATTGATAGCCTGGGCATCTCTCAAATCTTGTACCATTAACTGGAGAGCCTTGCAATTTTCTATAGTATGGCCAGGTGCGTTGGAGTGAAAAGCACATCTGGCGTTGACATCATAACCTCTAGGCAAATTATTGGGATCGATTGGTGGGGCCAGAGTTCTCAACATAACCAGATTCATGTCAATCAGCTTGGGAAGTAATACTGAATAAGGCATTGGGATTGGCTCGATGACCCGGTCCGTCTGCCTTGGACGTTGTTGATAGTGTCTCTGCTGACCCGGATTACCTCCTTGTTGTTGATTGTTGTACCTGGGTTGTTGTTGCGGATGATATGGCGGTTGAGGAACAGGTGTTGGAATAGTGACTGCGGCCACTTGATCTTGATAATAATTAGGGCGTCCTCTACCCCTGCCTCTGCCGGCATACACAACGCTTGCCTCGCCTTATTTTCTTCGCTGACCGTTACCAGCAAATGGTCTCTTGGGACCTGATGAGTTGGAAGCACTATTGTCTTGAATTCGGCCCATCTTCAACAGACTCTCGATTCTTTCTCCAACAATTACTATCTCTGCAAAGCTAATTGACGGGCAAGCAGCCAATCTCTCAACATAATTGCCTTGAAGAGTGTTCATGAACATGTCCGCCATCTCCCTTTCAGACATAGGGGGTTGGACGGACGCATCAATCTTCCTCCAACGCTGAGCATACTCTCTAAAGGTTTCCTTGGCAGTCTGAGACATACCTTGCAACAAGGTCCGATTTGGAGCCATGTCCAAGTTGTATTGATATTGCTTGACAAAAGCCTCTGCCAAGTCTTTCCAGCTCTTGATGGTAGTACGAGACAAATGAGAATACCATTCACGAGAAGCTCCAGTTAGGCTGTCTTCAAAATAGTACATCCACAGCTTTTCATCTTCCGTGTGAGCTCCCAACCTTCCCAGATAAGATTGGAGATGAGTGCATGGGCAAGAAGCCCCGTTGTATTTCTCAAAAGTAGGGGGTTTGAACTTGTGAGTAATCCTTACTCCCTGAACCAGACCAAGATTTGTGACATCAAAGCCTAAGGAATTTTGAGACTCCAAAGATTTGAGCTTCTCAGCAAGCTCATCCATACGGCGAGTGGTCTCGAGGGCCTCGTCGTGCAAAGAAATTGATCATACTGATAATCTTCAGTAACGGGGCGCCCGTTAATCCGAATTCCTTGATTCACATTGTACCTTCCGCCAATACCATTTCCAACATTCCCTGTGTTGCCAACATTACCCGGGTTTCCATCAGCATTTGCGTTACCCGCGTTACCAATGTTCACAGGGTTATCAGCGTTCCCAGGGTTACCGGGGTTTCCCTCAGCATTTGGTATCTCCACCTTCGGATCGGGTCTCGGTTGCTCAACCAATTCCCTCAGCTTTTCCTGGCCTTCTGCCATACCAGTAATCAATGTAATGAACTGATCCATCCTTTCACGCATATCAGCCAGCTCTTTCTGTACTTGGTCCATCGCTAGTTGCAGACGACTTTCCTTTGTCGGGTACCTGTGGACTCGCTTGGGACCAATATTGCCTGAACAGGGAACAAACATTAGACACTGTGGTGACACCTGCAAAATAGACAAGGGTTAATATGCATGGTATGCGATGCACTGCTTGTTCAGTTTTAAGGCACCCCCGTTTTGAAAGGGAATACCCTGCAAATGAATAAGCATGAGATGTTGGATGCAAATATGCAGATGATGTTATGCAATGAAAAGGCATGTCAATCAGAATTGATGGATCCGCTTGAACATCTGTCAGGTTGCACTGTCTGAAGAGAAACCCACTAAGGACTATAATACGAAATCAGAACTCTGCTTCAACAAACCGGATTGGTTGGAGGTTAAGGTTTCCTGAATTTAGCCCGCCCCTCACTGGTAGGTTCTAAGAACAGAAGTTCGTCAGCTTCAGCCCTTCAGTCGCGAATAATACGTTTACCACTGAAGGTTTGGTATTATTACGGGACAAAAGACCTTCATTGACTCCCCTCAACAGGACATCCTAATAGCAAGTTCCCAGTCTCGGGATCCTCGGATTGAGCAGCGAGAATGCGCCCACCAGAGCTAACATAATCACGTCTCGGAGGAGAGGCCTCGACTGAGTTCTCGGGAAATGGTCACCAGAGTCGACGATTTCTAGAGGAACATCCTGTCGTTACGGAACACCCGTAAGACATAATATATCCAAAAGAAACCTCATCTGGGTGTGGTTCTTCACGAACGACTTAACGTAGCAACACGCCACGCAAGCCTCATGATTATCCACTCTAAAACCTGTGTGTACATTAAAGCCTGGGTAATGGGCTTATCTCTCATAGAACACCCCATCCCAACAAACAAACAAACAGATCCAACAGATGCATGCGAGCAGGTAAGCAAATAAATGTACAAAAGCATGAACACCCAATAAACAAGAAATCACACAAGCTAGGAGGGACTCGCTTAGGGAAGATGGACCAGCAAGAGGGCAACTTCTTAGTGTCCCCAGCAGAGTCGCCAGCTGTCGCAACCTGAAAAATACAGTGCGCGAAAAAACAACCGGCGAAAGAAAATGACAGAAGAGTCGCCACCGTGCGTTATTCATCCCAAAGGAGGGAAAGGAAACGCTCGAAGTAAACCTGAAAAAGGAAAGGACAAGACGGGGTCTTGCAACCAAATCTTGGGTTTGGGAGTCGGTTATGCGAAGGGAAGGTATTAACACCCCTACGCATCCGTAGTACTCTACGGGATCCACTTTTGTAGTTCTTGTCTAAAGGGTGTGGATTTATCTAATGTGTTATTTACTAAAAAAAGGGGGTTAAATGAAAATGACTCGCGCGGATGTCGCATCCACTGCATACGTATCTCATCTGAATATGAGAATCAGAGTCTTCGTAGCTCGGCTACCTAGGGGTTAAGGGTAATTGTGCTCGCTAAGACATCACATCTTATGCCTACGTATCTCATCTGGCCTGAGAATCAGAGCAAAACGTAATTCGGCTAACTATGGGGTTATGGATTGGGTTTTGGACGAACGACGTCACTACGCAATCTACCGGATGCTCGACCTTTGGAGACTTACTCGCCTGTAGTAGAAAGAGTTAACGTGTTGCTTTGGGTTTTAGGGTTTGGGATGCTCAAGGGCAAAAAGGCAGTCCTTGACGAAGGAACCGCGCTACCTGCAGGGATACGAACACATACAAAACAAACATGTATAAAGTAAATGAGCCAACAAGGGGCTCAGAAGTAAATAAACAAAAGAAAACAAATGCCTCCTATCGAGGTCTTCCAGCTAAGAAAACGATAAAATGCGGAAAAGAGGTAAAAGTACCACACGGATAAAGATCCGAAGTAACAACAATTAAAGGAGTAAGAAACCCAGGGATCTCCCAAGCTGATGCCATCAAAGAAAGGTGAGTCAGTACAGGTAATCGGAATGAACCTCCAGGGGGTATTGTAGCACCTCAAATTTGCACCTCCCATTTGTATATACATTTTCATTTTAGGTCATTAACATTGCATTGTCCATGGCATAGCTCATTGCATTATCCATGGCATAGCTCATTGCATTATCATTTGCATAGTCAACAGTCATCAGGCAAGATCAGTCAAGACTGGTTAGGAGGTTCAGTTGTGCAAGCAAGCAAGTGCATTTTCTATGGAATCAAAGCCCTAGGGTTGGTTCAAGGAGTTCATATGATTCAAGGATCATTTTGAAGTGGTTTGGTCAAGTGTTGAAGGCTCAAGGCTCATCAGTCAATGATCAATTCATCTGAAACCCTAGAAAGTCAACAGAAGTCAACTGTCAGTTCAATCATGGATTTGAAGGTGGGAGATGGTTAGAGAGGCCTCATTCATGTCCAAACAAGTCTCATTTGACATTTCAAACATCAACAATGAAGAATTTGAGGTCAGATCAAAACTTTCCAAATATAGTAAGTGACCTGTAATTTGAAATTGCCAAAAATGGAAAGGTTTTCTCCTCAAGATTACATCTTCAAGAAAGCTTCAAATGAAATTTTGTCCAACATTAAAGTTGAAGATCTTTCTCTCCCATTTCCAAAAAGTCCAAGATCATGAATTTCTCATGTATGGTTGAAAAGATATGGATCAAACATGGCCAAGTGAACATGGAACTTCAAACATGCATAACTTTCAAACCATAAGTCCAATTGAGATGGCTCTTTTTGCAACATTCATGTCTTGACATACACTATCCAAATCATACATCACAAGCCATGCATTCTCATCACATAATCATTTGGTTTTTCATTTGAATTTTGGAGGGAATTTTCAAATTTAAAAATAATGCATTGTTTACATATTCCAACACTTGCATTGGCTTCCAAATGAGGTTTTAAGTGAAATTCCCATGCCACACGTGCACTGTTCCATTCAACTTTCATGCATAAGGTGAATTATCCAAATTGGCATGTTCACTCTCATTTCCCTGATCCAATTACCAAATGGCCTAAGCATGATTAAGGGATGATTAACACAGCATATATATAGTAAATCATAACTGTTTTTCTGCTAACAACATCACAATTTCCAGATCTAGAATTTCTTCACAAATTTTCTCTCACTTTTTTCTTCAATTTTCTCCAAACACATTGCATTGTTCTTGATTCATTCATCATCTAGAAGCATTATTGAGCATTGCTGAACCAAGATCCAAGGGAATTCGTGCAAGGTGGAAGCATACTTGAAGCTTGATACATCAATGGTGAACTTCAATTCTGTTGGAATCAAGCTAGATTAAGCCTCAAGCCTTCATCCATTCATCCATACAAGTGCTTTAGAAGATCTGTTTGAGCATAGCAAGGCCTGAATCAAGCTATTCCAATTCTGTTTTCTTCAAAAGGTCAGAAATCGCATCTCTCCATTCTTAAATTGCTTATGCTAGTTTTGTAGATCTTTGAACACTGGTCAATTTGAGCTTTGTTTCATAGAAATCCATGTAGAATTGAGTTAGTTATGCTGATTTGAAGATTCACATGTGAAACTTGATTGCTTCGATTTGTTCATGTTAGTTAGAATTAGGTTAAACTAGGCATTGATCCTCGATGTATGTTGGAAGATGAACACATTGATATGCTTGTTTTGAAAATCTGAGAAAATTGTTCTTGATAGTGTACTGTTCATGATGAATGTGTTTGAAGATGATGAAGAACAATTCCCAGGCACGCGTTTGATCCTCCAAAATGTTTTCTCCAGCATTTGCATGTGTTTTTCCAGCGTGCGTTTCTGATTGGTGCATGTAATGGCCATGCACGCTTTTGATTGGTTCACTTGGCCACGTCATAAGTGAAACGGCCGCGTTTCGTGCAGCCGAGCGCGCCTCATTCAAAATTGTCCTCCCTTCGATCCTGGCTCATGACCTTTATTCAAAATGCATTCCATTTTATTTGGTTTCCCTCCATTACATTCATACATGCTTCACTTACATTTTTTATTTTTTCTTTCACTTCAAAAATTCGTAAATAATTGATAAATGATCCAAAAATGTTGGGAATTTTTGCATTAGATCACATTTTCTCTCTAGTTTTTTGTGGTTATTTTTCCATAAATTGTGCATGGCTGGAAAATTATTTGCCCTAGGGTTTGTGGTTATTTTGAAGTGTCTTGAATTTCAATTGTTTGTGAAATGCTTGTGCTTTATCCTATGGATGTGAAATTTTGCACATTGTTTCTAGACATGTTGAAGTTTGTTTTGGCTTTGGTTGAGGTTTTTACCATGTTTCATTTCTGTTTTAGGCCTGTGCTAAGTTGGTGTAACATTTGGTGTCCTATTTGGGCTTGTTTTGATTGCCTTGCCTTATACAATTTGATTACCATGCCTAATCATGTCCAATTGCCCTAATTTTTTTGTGTGTTGACCATGTTGTATGTTCTGTTTAGCCATGAATTTTCTTGAGATTAATTGAATCATTTTTGAATTAATGTGCATTTGTTCATTCTGTTGTCTCAATGTGCTTTCAACTTGCATACCTTACCATGATTGGTTTATGAAATGAATTTAGTGAATGATAATGATATGAGACCTTTTGGATTGGGTTCTTAATTGATTGAGGTAGATTCATGTTGGATTTCATGTTCTGTTTTGAATTTTTCTCCCTCTTTGACCCTAGGCCTTGCCCTAGTGGTTTGTTGCTTATGTTTGAGCTTTGTTTTCAGGTTAAGAAGCACATGGCCATAATGGGATTGATTCACTTGCTTGAGTTGACTAATTGGTTAATGTTGAATAATCTTGATTTGTTTTGTAGGTTGATGCCAAGACATTTGTATTTGAGCTTGTGCCTTGCACCTTGTTGCATTGCTTGTTTGACTGTGTACTGTTGACTGTTGACTATTGGTTGTCTGTTTGACTTTTTGACTTGTATACTGATTGAGTTAGATTTTTTTCAGGTACATAAGTTGCTTAAGTTCTTTTGAACTTGCTTTTGCTTTTGCTTGGTTGCTTAAGCATTGAGGTATAACTCTCTGACTTCATGTAGTCTGGAAGACCTGTCTTGTTACTTGGGCAGGCACCTGTCTGAAGCCCTCCTTAAGAGGCAATGCTTGTGTTTGTTTATCTTTGTGCCAAGCAGGAAAAGACCTCTATGAGGCAATTGGCAGATAAAAGAGATGTGAAATCCATCTTCTGCTATTCAGTGTGTCATTCACCTTGCTCACACACCTTGTGTTGATGCATTATGGATACTACCCCAAGATCTTTGTTGAGTCAGTCATGTGTGGAGAAGAGTTCCAACTTTTTGAACTCCCACACTTTCATTTGTCTGAAGCTCTCCCAGGCCAGGGATAAGAGCTGTGAGGTCTTACCCTCACTTCCCATTTCATTTGCTTCACCCTAACTCTCAATGTTAGGGTTAAGAGCTAACTACACCCGATTCCAGTTGGCTTGTGTTTCACAGCCTAACCTTGTGTGAGCCCACTTTGTTTGTATATAGTGTGTGCTAATTGTGTGAATGTTTGCTTTGCCTGTGCTGATTAGGATAGCTTGCTCCCTGTGCAAGTTAGATAGCAACCTTAACATAGGGATGGTATGCATGACAACTTCTAGGCTCGAGTCGTAGTCTCCCTAGTAGTTTGTGTCTCCCTTTGTATCTGGTTAGGCTAGTTCTTTCCCTGTGTAGGGGAACTACGTCGCCCTGATCCTCATACCAGATGAGGTACGTAGGCAGGAGATGAGCTGATCTCTCCGGGCGCCCTTTTTCTTTTTCAACCCCTTTGTGTGTGTAGGAGTCTGACATAAGTCCAGCGATTGGCAGTCGGTTTCCTGTGTCTTGTTTGCTTGTTGGAGTTTAACATAAGTCCAGCGATTGGCAGTTGGTTTCCTGTGTGTGTGTGTTTGTTGGTTTGGAGTCTGATGTAAGTCCAGCGATTGGCATTCGGTTTCCATGTTTGCCTGTTTGTGTGGAGTCTGACGTAAGTCTAGCGATTGGCAGTCGGTTTCCTGTGTGGTTTTGTTTGGCGTGCGTTAGCCGAGCTACGAGTGCTCTGATTCTTCTTCTGTCAGAGAAGATACGTATGCATAGGATGCGACATCCTAGCGAGCACGTTTTCCCCTGTCCCGAACTACGTCGACTCTGATGTTTGTGCCTGACAGACTACGTAGGCCCAAGATGCGATATCCTGCCGAGTTAGTTTCTTTTGTCTTTCCTGTGTCTCCTTTCAGCCTTGTGTGCAGTTTGTAAGCAGTGTTTAGCAACCTTTATCCTTCCTTTTGTGCGTGGATCCCGTCGAGTACGACAGATGCGTACGGGTGCTAATACCTTCCCTTCGCATAACCGACTCCCGATCCCATCTCTCTCTAGTTGCGAGACCATGTCTTTTCCAGGTTTACTTCGAGCGTTTCCTTTCCCTCTTTTGGGATATATAACGCACGGTGGCGGCTCTGTTGTTTTGTTTTCCCGCCGGTTTTTCGCGTAATGCGACAGGTATCCCACAAATAAAGTGGGAAAACCACGTAAACCATCTCTGCAAGAGTCTGTGAGCCCTCACAAAAACTCAACAAAAGGGTTAGTGAAACACGATAAACATTTTTTTCATGGATAACAATATGGTTTCAGAAACCTCAAACCCTGTGGCATACATTTCAGAAATCATGTGATTAAACATTCAAGGCATAGGTTTCACCCATATGCATTAAACCCGTGGGAAAAACATAATGAAATTCATCCATCATACCTCATACATTCAGATGATCCAAATTAAGAGCATAAAATCATGGGAATGAGGAAAACCTGATGGGAGAGACCGGTTGAAATCAAATGGCACGGCTGGGTTTGCAAGGCAATGTTAGGGTTTGCGTGAGATGAAAGTGTGTGAGTCAGATTGAATTTTTCAGAGCTGCCTGGGGGTTGCTCTGAGTTCTCTGTCAGGTTTCTCTTCAGGTTTTGTCCAGGGTTTTGTTCCAAGGAAACCTCAGAGTATTTTTGCTTCCCTTCCTTTTTCTGTCTGATCTCCCTCTTTTATAACTTGATTTTCATGGCTTTGTGGGCTCAAATGAGAGAGGTCCAAGTCCAAGTTTTTCTATTATATTTTATTTATTATTTTTTTTTGTTTTTTTATTATTATTTTTATTTATTTATTTATTTTTGTAAAAAATTATTATTATTATTTTTTTTTAAAAGTTTCTTGGATCTAATTCTGATTGACATGATGAAATGCAATATGAAATGCTAAATGAATGCATGAATGAGGAGGGCAAATTTTGGGGTGTTACACCGTGCCATGCGTGCATGTTGACTGCTGAGTGTGCGTGCCACCGTGTTTAATGAAACAGTGAGTTTTTTTATTTGAATGTGGAGCGTTTGATCAGATGAGCGCGCCTTATCCAACGGTCCCTGTTTTATCTGGATTTTATTTGAATGTTTTCTTTTCCCTCCTATTTTTTATGTTATTTCATTTGTTTTGCTCACCTTTGAAAAATCATTAAAAATAGAAGAATGATCCAAATTAACTCCAATTTTTTTTCATAGTTTTGTTTTAATGTCTAGTTTTTTTTAATATTATTTTCATGATTTGTTGATGTCGGATTTTTAATGTGTGAATTTTTTGATCCATGCCATGCTATTTTGATATGTTACATTCAATGCTTTGTGGAATCTTCATCTTTGATCCAATTGATCTGATTTTTTGCATGCTTGATCTTCATACCTGATGTGAATTTTTGATAACTGGTTTGGAATTTTTCTCATATGCTATCATTGTTTTTGACACATGAAGATGAATGTGACAATTTGTGTCACATTTTTGGCATTCAATTTGTGCATTTTTGTTCATCTAGCATTTGAACCTTTCTGGATTTTTTCTTTTGCACATTGTTTGTTAATGACATGAGGAGCTTGCATAAAAAATTTCAAAGCCTTTGCATGCATTTCTGTTTTGATTTGGATTTTCTAATTTGAAAGTTCACTTTGTGCACATTTTTTGGTCATTGCATAGCATAGGCCATTTGAGATATTTGCTTAATGAATTGATACTGGTCATTTTGAGGACATTTTGTGACATGTTTGAATGTGCATTATGTGGAAGATTGGGTTCTGTTTTGATCATTTGGTTTGGTTTTGAACTTAGTCTTTGTACTAGTGTTTTGTGCATAAACTAACTGTGCTTTGTGTTTCAGGTTTGGACATTTGGCATTGATGGTTGATTTGTTCTCACTTTGTAAGATGCAAATGATTTGAGTTCTAACTCTTGTTTGTTTTGTAGGTTCTAATTGATGTGCTTGAGCTCATTTGAGTGCTTGAGCATTGTTCATTGAGTTGTGTAACTGTGAATGGTTCCACTGTTTGTCTGTTTGTTTTTTGACTGAAATATTAACTGTTTAGTTTTTGTACAGGTACATTAGTTGCTTTCTTTTAGCTCTTGCTTGTGCTTTGGATTGTGGTTGATACACCACTTAGGTAGTTATCTTCTTACTCCATGTAGTCTAGAAGTCCTGTCACCTTTTTGGCAGGCATTTTGCTGACAAGTCCTCCTTAAGAGGCTCTGTTTGTGTTTGTTTACAATTGTGCCAAAGACCTCCAAGATGAGGCATGTGCTACTTGATAAGTCCTCCAATAGTTGAGGAAATTGATGGATAAAAGGGATTAGTAGCCAATCCCCCGTTATTCAGTGAGTCGTTCATTATGCTCGCACTACATGCTGATGCTTTTGAACATGTACCCAAGATCTTTGTCCAGTGTTTGTAAAGTGGAATAGGATCCCACTTTCTGGATCCCCACGCTTTCTTTGTCATGAGCTCACCTAGGCCAGGGTTAAGAGCATGAGGTCTCATCCTCATTTCCATCTTTGATCAGCTTCACCCTAACTCTCAATGTTAGTGGTTAAGAGCTACAAATTACCCTTGTACATTTTGGCTTGTTTGTCGAGGTTGATATGACCCCTCTTGACTAAAGCCCACCCTTTTGGTTTGAAGCCTCTTGTATGTATATAGTGTGTGATGTTTGTTTGCATGTTTGCTTTTGATGTGTGTGCTTTTGATATTTGTTTGTTATGGTTGGGAGTCAGATATAAGTCCATGTATTGGCATTCTGTTTCTGTTTTGTTGTTAGGAGTCGGATATAAGTCCATGTATTGGCATTCTGTTTCCGTTTTGTTGTTAGGAGTTGGGTGTAAGTCCATGTATTGGCATCCTGTTTCCTTTTATTGAGGATCTCTTATGAGACTTGTGTGATTGCTTTTGCTTTGTGCTTGCTTATTCCAAAGGATGGGATCTACTTGGATCATCTATATGATCTCAAGAGAGGAACTCCTAGTGTGGTTTCATTTCTTACCCATCATCCTTTCATCTTCATTTCTCCATCCTAACCTAAACCAAAACCTTTTATGCAAACATTTGACTTTGTTTTCTATATTACAAACCTAAGCCTTAGGCTTTTGATTTTCAAACTTTCTTTTCATAATACTCATGTCGAAATGAATCTTTAAGTCAACCTTGACCATTTTTGTACATACTTCCAATTGGTAAATATAACCCATTCAAATTTCTTTTGTGGTTTCAATGATCACTTCTTAATCAATTTTTTCATAACCTTTTGCTATTAGGTTTGAGTTATCTTTGTGGTAGATGTAATACTCACATATGTCCTTAGTGATGGACAATGAGCCTTCCATGCTTATTATAGGGTTAACCCCTCACTAGCATGTTGAAGCTATCCTCACATGGTGGACTTGTGGTTTTTCAGTTTGAGTTTTCTCCCTTTGATAACAAAAGACCTTAAGGCTTTTGGACCAATCAATCCACTCATTTGTTTTGAAATTTTTTACCCAAACTACGAGGTTTTGATCCTAATCTTTTTATAAGAGGGTACGTAGGCAATGGGTTTATCCATCCAAACACAAAATGTAAATACTTGTATATTCTTTTCTCATCTCTTCAATCATGTTTGCACAAATAAAAAATTTCAAAAAAAACAATAATCTTTGCAACAAGTATGAAAAGGCCTCCCTAGGAGTACCTAGGATGTTTTGGGTTCCTAACACCTTCCCATTGCATAACCAACCCCCTTACCCATATCTATGTTTCTTTTACTAGTTTTGTTTGTAAAACTTTTAGGTTTTTGTTCGCTTTCTAACCTTTCCCTTGGATAAATAGAAGTGCGGTGGCGACTCGACTTTGTATGATTTACCTTGGATTTAGTCAATATCTCCAATGGTAACGAATACACCGCTACACATGGGTACCGTACATCCATCAGGACTTCAATAGGGGAAACTCCGTTCTCTCTTGTCTATGGTATGGAAGTTGTGCTCCCAGTAGAGGTTGAGATCCCGTCACTGCGTGTGCTAATGGAAGCCAAGCTGATAGAAGTTGAATGGTGTCAAACTAGATATGATCATTTGAATTTGATTGAAGAGAAGAGATTGATTGCCATGTGTCATAGTCAGTTATATCAACAAAGATTGAAGAAGGCATTTGATAAGAAGGTCAGGCCTCGTGTGTTTAGAGAATGTGACCTCGTGCTCAAGAAGATTTTATCTTTCAAACCTGATGCTAGGGGCAAATGGACTCCTAATTATGAAGGCCTCGTGTATTCCCCGACGTAGTTTATCTTCAGATATTGAAGATTCCTCATTTTTTGCAGTTTTGGATTCTGAGAAGTATTTCGGTTTGGTCCCCTGCAGGGTTGTCTCCCATTTGATTTGGTGTTGACCTAAAATTCCCTGCAGAGTTGAAAATTTGGGTCCTCAGCAGATCTTTTCTCTTTCCTCAGTCGGGGTTGAGTTATTCAGAGCTAGATGACTTATGTTCACCCCCATCATTTTCTCTAGTTGGTGTTTCCATCTTGGTGAGATTAGCCGAGTGTTGAAACAATGATTCGAATCTGTGATATTTGTATCCTTTGTGTTGTTTCGTCAGCATAGCCATCAATCATATACATGCACATTCATCATATATTTCATTATGCATTTTGGATTTGATTTTGTTATTCTAATCCCCTGTTTTTGTGATATCATTATCTATACAGATTTGGTGTCTCTGTCCTCCTTCAATTGTAGAGTATCAACCCCCTTAAGCAAAAAGAGTTTAACCTTTCTCATTCCCACTAAGTTATTTCCTCGTAGGTGATCATTATTTCAGTTTCCTCCCTAGTTAATTATCTGGATGTAACCACTCCCCTTGAATTATATCCTTATTGGGTTGAGTCTTTGTTTGACCGTTTCTTTCTAGTTACTACCTAGATAGATATTTTGGTCCCCTGAGAGTTTATTCCCTAGTAACTGGTAATATTCTTCTCGGTCTGTGAGTACTGTACTTTTGCCCAATACCCGGTAAAAGTAATCTACTTCCTTTATTTCCCCCAGCGAATTCGTTTTCACGTTTCCCTAGGCAATATATCCTTGATATGTTCATCCTAACCGGTGACAAATATTCTTCCTTTTTGGTTTTCTACCCAGTAAGAAGGTAGTTGTAATCCCTACTTTTACTCCTCAGAGAGTTAATCCTTGATATGTTCATCTTAACCGAATGCAGATTTTCTCCTCTTTTTGGTCTTCTGCCCAGTAATTGGTAGTTGTAAATCCTACTTTCCCCTCTGAGTCTATCCTTGATATGTTCATCCTAACCGATGACGGATATTCTCTCTTTGGTATTCTATCCAGTAATTGATATATATAATTCCTATTTTCCCCGACAGTCTATCCTTGATATGTTCATCCTAACCGATGACGGATATTCTTCCTTTGAGTTATCCTTGATATGTTCACTTTAATCAGTGACCGAATACTCTCTCTTTGGTCTTCTACCCAGTAACCGGTAGTTGTAAACCCTATTTGATCTTTTTCCCCAACAGGCTATTCTTATCCAGTAACCGGTAACGAATACACCTCTTTTTTCCTCAACGAGTCATCCTTGATATGTTTACCCTAATCGGTAATGGATGTCCCTCTGTCAGAGTATATTATCTTCCTACCCAGTAAACGGTAATAGATGATATATTTTTGGTACTCCTGTCTTGAAGATAATTCTTCCCCAGTTGAGTTTAATTCAGGTATTTCAGCTTTGTTCTGATCCACCCGTTTCCCCTGCAGAGTTTCCCTTATCCCCAACCGAATCCTTCCATTGATTTATTTTCATGGAAATTCCTCTCGTGTCTCCAACAGTTTTCAAGTCTTAGCCTGGCATACACATAGCTTTTATCCCCCAGAGTCTTCGTCTCCCCAGTGAGTTTTCCTTATGGAATGCAATTTGCTCCTGTGGACTCGCAGTCTCTCCAGAGTCTTTTTTCTTTGTGGCAATATATTCCTCCACAAAGATTATTTTAACATGCATATCATATGTGTAACACCCCGATAATAATATGATAATTATTTAAATTAAGTTAATAATATATTTATTAATTTAATTAGATAATTGGATTATTATTATTATTATTTTTGGAATTATTGAATTATTATTATTATTATTGGGATAATAATAATTATTGGAAAATATATAAGTTGGAATAAGAAAAAGAGTCTCATTTGGGAAAAGAAAGTTTTTCACGTGAAACAGAGAAGCGATTGAGAAAGTGGAGCAAGGGCAAGAGGAAGAGCTAGAGAGCAAGGGTTGGAGAAGAGAAAAGCTTGGAGCTTAGAGATTGCCGGATTAACTCAGGTAAGGGGGGTTTATCGTCGTTTAATGGGTATTATGGGTTAGCATGTAATGGGTAGTGATAAACCGTTGAATTGACCCTAATAGGGATTTGTTGAATGCTGAATAATTGTGTTGGATAAGTTGTGTTGAAACTGAAATTTAATCCGTAATTGTGTGAGTCGTGTTTTTCCCGAACGTATAGCTTTTTACGGAATTGGAATCGGAGGTCCGGAAGTCCTCCAACGGCGGAAAATGCGGAGAATTCTGCATTCTGCTTTGTGTTAGCGCAGGAACTGCTGTTTTGTCTGCGTTAACCGGTTAACCCAGGGTGTTAACCGGTTAACACTGTTGCGAATTGTGAAATTAGTGCTGTTTTGCCTGCGTTAACCGGTTAACCCAGGGCGTTAACCGGTTAACACTGTTGCGTTTTGCCAGAAAGTGTGTTTGTGTTGCGTTAACCGGTTAACCCAGGGCGTTAACCGGTTAACACTGTTGAAAAGTGGGAAAATGGACATTTTAATGTTGTGTACATAATTGATGTTTGGCCTATAGTGGCGTATGATGTAATAGGGATTAATTCCCGCTATTTTGAGCAGTATAGGTATTAGTAGAGTGTGCTAATACTGTGGTTGATTATTTGACATGATATGATGTTTTGATACATGTGTTGATGATGTTTGATAGTATGCATAATGTTGTGAATGTACATGTTATGTATGCAATTGTGAATAGACTGTTGTATGGCTTAGAGTGTGAGCATATGTCCATTGTGGATTTTGTTGTTGATGTTGCATTGCTAGATGATTAGCATGCATATTGTGGCCTTTAGGGTGGTAGCTAATTCCCACGGTGAGGAATTAGTGAGTTAGTCATTTTGGACTGTTGTTGATGTTTGCATGCTAGGTGATTAGCGTGCATAGCATGGCCCATTTGGGGTGGTAGCTAATTCCCATGGTGAGGAATTAGTGAGTGAGTCACTAGGTCTCAAATGAGTGGGACTAGTGGGCTTGGTAGCCGTGCCTGGATTTGGACGGTGAGGTGAACTATATGTTCACAAAGAGTCGGTACCGCATGCATGGAGTCTCATTGCATAATTGATATATGGCGTATAATATGAATGGATGTATTCCAGTATTATGCGTGTGTTGTGTGTTGTGTGTTGTGTGTTGTGTTGATGTTGAGTATGATTGAGTTGACATTGCTGTTACTGAATGTGTAATCTGATTTGGGTGATGAAACGTGTTATTTACTTAGCATTACATGATGTTTTATAATGCTTGTTATATCGATTGAGGAACTCACCCTTACAACTATTTTTCAGGTAACGAGCAATGAGTTGAGTAGAAGTTAATGCTTGGAGTCTAGTGTAGTCTCCTTAGTGGGTCGTGCTCTGATAGATGTAACATCGGGACGGGATGTTTTTATTTTGTTGAATAATTTTACATGTAATATGTTACATGTTTTACATGATTGATGAGATTTCTATCCGCTGCGGTTTATGCAAATGTTTATGTTTTGGATTAATAAAAGAGCATGACAGTTATTGTGTTGAATGGTGTGAAATATTGTGTGACACCCTTAACTGCATAATTACTCTGATTTATATATGTTGTTTAATTAAATACTTTGGGGTATTTTAGAAGGGTGTTACAATATGCATCATGAGGTCTCTTAGGGACCAATTTTTTTTTTGTATATGTTGTTATTTAAGTCCATTCTACTGAGTTGATACGAAGATTTTAACCTTCATATCCTCAGTTAGAATGTCCTTAAATAGGGGTAGCTGTAAGACCCCAATTTTGACCCTAAGATCCCTCATGCTATCTCATCATATGCATTGGATTTGGGATCACACATTTGCATCCTCCTTACCCCTTATTCATTGGGTTTGCATTGGGAGAGGTTACCAAACACATTTGATTATATCATACTTTATTTTCCTTTGCTTACTAACCAAAATGCCAAAAATATGTCTATGTATAATTTTACTTTCTTTTTTTGTAGGTAGTGTGTGCATCCATCAAGGCCTCATCAAGCTCATATCTAGGGTTTTAGACCCTCAATGCAAGGAGACTAATCAATATATGATTCACATTGACTATAGACATCATATATGGGTCCCCATGATCTCCATTTATCAAGAATTCATCAAGAGTTTGAAGCTTGTTTGCCTTGGAAGCCCTAAATCATCTAGGTATCTTATGTGAATTCCTCAACAAGTTTCTTCATCATTTGATCAAATATATCAAGGGATACTTCATTATACATCATCTTATGCATATATGATCCTCCATGAGTCCAAGAGATCAAGAGAACTTTAAGTTTGTAAGTTGGTTCATGGTGGTTGACCAGAGAAAGTCAACTGGTCAAACTGGGGTTCGCTAGACCCTATCTCATACAAAATTTGTCATATGAAAATGATTCCAAGAGCAAAGTTACTCCTTATTCTTTCCCATTCCCTCATTTTACCAATGAAATCTCTAATGTCTTAAGGATAATTGGTTCATCAATGACCTTGTGTCAGATGAACCAATACAAGTATGACTCAGATAGGTCCCTCTCTCTTGTTTTTTAGTGTGTGGTATATTTTAGGAGTTTGGTTCTTCAAACCAAATCTCTAACATTCATTAATACCTAAATTCCTATTCCCCGGCCTCAGATAGTTGTGACTTCTACATAAGTCCAATTACGATTGCTTAACATAGAGCTAAAATTGATCATAATTGCATAACATTCTAGTAAGTGAGATTGTAAGTCTCCCATTCTTCATGGTATTGTGTGGATACTTGACCTTTTTCCTCTCATGGGAGCTAGTGGCATACTTGTTGAATTATCCAAGTTGGAGCCTTTCTCATGGAAGATGTCTTGGTTTAAGGATTCATACTTGTGAATGAATGGTTGAGTGTTCTCCAAAGAATGAATTAATCAATTAAAAAACACCATTAACCTTTAACTAACCTTTGACTAACATTCGAGTAACTCTTGTTAATATTATTTTACTTTCAAGTCATTTACTTTATGCAATTTAAATTTCAGTCATTTATCATTCATTGCCATTTATATTTCATTTAACTTGTTTAAGTTTATGTCATTTTCACTTTTCTCATTTGAGCCATATCTTGTGATTGTACATATTGTTTGTGCATTTTGGATTTGTTTGTGGTCTTAGGACCTTAAATTGTGCTAATTTTTATTTTGACCTTGTGTATGATGCTTTGCTCTGAGTTGATCAAGGAATGTTTCATCTAATACACGAGAATACAAAGAAGACTGCTAGCTTTTGGGATTGCTTGCTTGGATATGGCTATCTTTATTTGATGCCTTGATCTTCATGATGTCTGATATTGTTCATTGCTTATTGATGATTGCTTGATTAAAGTCTAAAGGGAAAATGGGTTTCTATATGACATTCTTTTCTGTTGGATTGCATCCCATTGGTCAGATCTTTTCAACTCTCAACTTTTAATTTTTTATGATTAGGATAACCTCTTCATCTCCTCACACTTCTTAAATTTCAAAATCTCTTCCCTTCTTTAAAAAATTTCTTTGCTTGTGATTTCAAACTTAGGCCTTACTTTAATGGTTAGAAACTTTGGCCTTATGCCAATGAATTTTCAAACTCTTTCTTAAATCAAATTTGTAAATAAACTTAATCATATTGACTTAAAATTCAAAAGACAAAAAGAACTAACAACTTCATTCAAACTTTTGGCCCTTTGAGCCTTTTCTTATTAAACTTTTATTAAAAGAAATTCACCAACTTTGAAATTTTTACCACGAACTACGAGGTTTTGATCCCTCGTTTTTATGTTGGTACGTAGGCACAAGTCCGAAGGTCTTGTCAAACACAAAAATATAATCAATGAATTCTTTTCTCATCCATACACTCTATTTTTTCTCAAACATCATTTATACCAAAAACACATGCACACATAAAAAAGGGCTCCCTAGGAGTACCTATGACACTTTGGGTGATAACACTTTCCCTCTATGTAACCAACCCCCTTACCTGTAATCTATGGAATTTTATTAGTTTTGATTTGAAAACTTCTTATCTTTGGGTTTTGTTTGTACTTTTCCCTTTTCCTTTGGAAACAATAAAAGCACAGTGGCGACTCTGGTTTTATCGACTTCAAGCTTATCCATAGCTTGATGGTCATGAATTTACCGCTACAGGCACACCATACCTACTGATGATATTGTTCTTCAAGAATCTGACGACCACCTGCTTAGTGACATTTGCATATGATGCGACTTCAACCCATTTGGTGAAATAACCAATTGCCACAGTGTAGCACCTCAAATTTGCACCTCCCATTTGTGTATACATTTCCATTTTTAGGTCATTAACATTGCATTGTTCATTACATAGTCCATTGCATTTCATCAGTCAAGACTAATCAGGAGGTTCAACTGTGCAAGGCAACAAGAGCATTTACATGGAATCAAAGCCCTAGGGTTGGTACAATGAGTTCATGTGACCCAAGGATCATTTTGAAATGATTTGGCCAAGTATTGAAGGCTCAGAGATCATCAGTCCATGTGCAAATCATCTGAGACCTTGAAAAGTCAACAAAAGTCAACTATCAGTTTAACTGTGGATTTGGAGGGGGGGAGATGGTTAGAGATGCCTCAATCACGTGTGAACAAGTCTCATTTGACATTTCAAACATCAACATTGAAGGATTTGAAGTCAGATCCAAACTTTTTCAAAATAGCAAGTGACCTGTAATTTGAACTTTCCAAAAATGGAAAGGTTTTGGACCAATTTCAACTTCAAATTACATCATCAAGAAAGCTTCAAATGAAATTTTGTTGAACATGAAAGTTGTAGATATTTCTCTCCCATTTCCAAAAAGTCCAAGATCGTCAATTTCTCATGTGTGGTTAAGGAGATATGATCAAAACTTGACAAAGTGTGGTTTGAACTTCAAATAGGCATAACTTCTCAACCAAAACTCCAAATGGGATGGCTCTTTTTGCATTGCTCTTATTGTGACCTCTAGTTTCCAAATCTTGCATTACATGGCATGCATTATCATCATATAAACATTTTCCATTTCACTTGATTTTTGGAGGGAAAAATTGAAGTTTAAATTTGGTCAATTATTTGAACATTGTGCTATTGCCTTTAGCTCCAAAACAGAATTTGGTGTGAAATTAAGTCAATTTTCGTGCACTATTCACCATGCATTTCATGCATAGGGTGAAAATCCCAATTTGCACTTACACTACATTTTGTTAATTCCACTTAACCTTTGGCCTAAACATGATTAAGGAGTGATTAGTAGGAGGTATAAAGCTAAAACCCTAACTGTTTCAGCATTAACAACAACTCATTTTTCAGATCTAGAAAAATTTCATCAAACTTTCTCTCAAAAATTTCTTGAAATTTCTTCACATTCAATCCATTTTTCTCGCTTAATCCTTGGTCCTGAAGTGTTGTGGAGCAATTTGGCACGTGGAATTAGTAGAAATAGAGCTGCATTGAGGCATACATCAAGCTTGAGCAACAATGGTGGATCAAGATTTTGGAAAATTCGTGTGCAATTAAGTCTCAATTTCTCTTCCAATCACTTGCACAAGTATTATAGAGGAGTATTGAAGCCATTACAAAGGATGAATCTCTCCAATTCCAGATCTGGTCTTCAAGAGGTCATGAATCACATCTCATAATTTTGATTTTTCTTGCTATAATGTTGTAGATCTAAGAACACTGATGATGCTGAGCTTCGAATCATAAAAATCCATGCACTATTGAGTGAGCTAGGTTGATTTAAAGTTTTGTGTGTGAATTTTCATGTGCTCGATTCTCTCTTAATATGTGGAATTAGGTTTAGTTGTTTATGGATTTGTGATGTATGTTGAAGGATCTTCATAATGATATGCTTAATTTTAAATTCTGGAACAAAAGTTCTTGATGTTCTTGAGTTTGTCACTGTTCATATGCTGAATGCGAGGAAGATGATGAAGTTTATTTTAGGAAACGGCTTTTGATTCATTAGGCCACGCTTTCTGTACCTTGCATGTGTTAGTTTAGGGCTATCCATGTACTGGACCACGTGGACGTCCACATTTCATTTTCGTTGGCTCAGGCGCTTTTGACTGGCACGCTCAGCATTGACCACGCCAGCTGGGATTAATGAAACGCTGAGTTTCATCACCAACGCGCCTTGAATATTCAAATTCATTCCCAATTCGATTCCGGCCGGTGCACAATTTTCAAATGCTTCTTTGATTTTTCCTTTTCCCTCCATGTGTTCATGTACATGTTCCACATTTCATTTCATTTTTTCATCAATCTTCCAAAATTCATATCTAATTGAATATTGATCCAAAAATTATGAGATTTTTTGCATTGTGATCCTGATTTTGTCTAGTATTTTTTGATCATTAAAATGAAAATTGTGCTTGGCTGATTAATTTTTGGTGCTAGAAAGTTTGAACATGTATGCATTCTTGACCTTGCTCTGCTATATCATTTGTGAAATTCTTGATTCTTGTCCAATGCTTATGAAATTTTGCATGCCATAACTAGACATCTTGCTTGACATTTTGTTGTTGATTTGGTATTTTTATCAATTACCGTTGCTGTTTTATGATCATGCTAAGGTAGGTGTGACAATTGGTGTCACACCTTGTGATGTTCAACTTGATTGTTGTGTTTACCATGCCAAATGATATTCAATTGCCTTGATTTTTTGTATGATGCATGCCATGGATGTGGTGATTGAGCATGATTTTTGTTGGAATTTTTGGGGTCATTTCTGATTTAATTGAGATTTTTCATTCTGGATGGTCACATTTGAGCTTCCAAATTGCCTTGAACTTCATTTGATTGTGTAATGCTTGTTCCTTATCCAATGAATGTGAAATTTTGCACACTATTTCTGGACATGTTGAGTGTGGTTTTGGCTTTGGTTTGAGGTTTTTACCAATTACCATTTATGTTTTATGCCTATGCTAACTTGGTGTGACAATTGGTGTCACACATGTGCTTGTTGTGCTTGCCTTGACTTATGCTATGTGATTGCCATGCCTAATGATGTCCAATGCCTCTAATTTTTTGTGTGATGATCATGTTGTATGTCCTGTTTACTCATGAATTTTGCCAAGATTATTTGAATCATTTTTGATTTAATGTGCATTTGTTCATTCTAATGTCACAATGTGGTCACAATTTGCATACCTTGCCATGTTTGGTTCATGAAATGAATTTGGTTAATGATATTGATATGGGACCTGTTGGATTGTGTTCTTGATTGAATGAAGTTGATTCATGTTGAATTTCATGTTCTGTTTTGAATTTTTTCTCCATCTTTGACCCTAGGCCTTAACCTAGAGGTTTGTAACTCATAGTTGAGTTTTGATTTCAGGTTTACACATCCAAGTCCATAGTTGATGATGCTTCCTCACTTGAGAATTGATGTTTTCTCTAGATGTTGGCTAACCTTGAGTTGTTTTGTAGGCTTTGAGACCAAGTGGCTTAATAGCTTGTGCCTTGCTCACTGTTGCATTGCTTGCTTATCTGTCTGATTGTGTGATTGACTGTTGTCTGTTTGATTGTTTGAATTGTATACTGATTGGGTTAGATTTTTTCAGGTACCTAAGTTGCTTTGAGTTCTTATTGAACTTGCTTTTGCTTTGCTTGGTTGCTTAACCATTGAGGTATAACTCTTTGACTTCATGTAGTCTGGAAGACCTGTCCTGTTATGTGGGCAGGCACCTGTCTGAAGCCCTCCTTAAGAGGCAATGCTTGTGTTTGTTTATCTTTGTGCCAAGCAGAAAAAGTCCTCTTATGAGGCAATTGGCAGATAAAAGAGATGTGCAATCCATCTCCTGCTATTCAGTGTATCATTCACCTTGCTCACACACCTTGTGTTGATGCATTGTGGATAATAGCCCAAGATCTTTGTTGTGTCAGTCATATGTGGAGAAGAGTTCCTACTTTCTGAACTCCCACACTTTCGTTTGTCTGAAGCTCTCCCAGGCCAGGGATAAGAGCTGTGAGGTCTTACCCTCACTTCCCATTTCATCTGCTTCACCCTAACTCTCAATGTTAGGGTTAAGAGCTAATCACACCCGATTCCAGTTGGCTTGTTTTTATAGCCTAACCTTGTATGAGCCCAATAGTTTGCATATAGTGTGTGTGCTTGCTTTTTGTGCTTGTATGTATTTGCCTGTGCTGTTTAGGATAGCTTGCTCCCTGTGCAAGTTAGATAGCAACCTTAACATAGGGATCGTATGCATGACAACTTCTAGGCTCGAGTCGTAGTCTCCCTAGTAGTTTGTGTCTCCCTTTGTATCTGGTTAGGTTAGAAGTTCTTTCCCTGCGTAGGGGAACTAGGTCGCCCTGATCCTCATACCAGATGAGGTACGTAGGCAGGAGCTGAGTTGATCTCTCCGGGCGCCCTTTTTTTTTCAACCCTCTGTGTGTGTTTGGAGTCTGACGTAAGTCCAGCGATTGGCAGTCGGTTTCCTGTGTGTGTTTGTTGGTTCGGAGTCTGATGTAAGTCCAACGACTGGCGTTCGGTTTCCATGTTTGCCTGTTTGTGTTGAGTCTGACGTAAGTCCAGCGATTGGCAGTCGGTTTCCCGTGTGGTTTTGTTTGGCGTGCGTTAGCCGAGCTACGAGTGCTCTGATTCTTCTCCGGTCAGAGAAGATACGTATGCATAGGATGCGACATCCTAGCGAGCACGTTTTTCCCCTGTCCCGAACTACGTCGACTCTGATGTCTGTGCCTGACAGACTACGTAGGCCCAGGATGCGATATCCTGCCGAGTTAGTTTCTGTTGTCTTTCTGTGTTCCGTCCAGCCTTGTGTGATGTTTGAGCAGTTTCTAGCAACCTTATCCTTTCTTTTGTGCGTGGATCCCGTCGAGTACGACGGATGCGTAGGGGTGCTAATACCTTCCCTTCGCATAACCGACTCCCGATCCCATCTCTCTCTGGTCGCGAGACCATGTCTTTTCCAGGTTTACTTCGAGCATTTCCTTTCCCTCTTTCGGGATAAATAACGCACGGTGGCGGCTCTGTTGTTTCGTTTTCCCGCCGGTTTTTCGCGTAATGCGACACACAGGAATAAACCGGTGTCCATTAGATCCCTTCGGTTCAATCATGTCGAGCATATCAATAGCCCACATTGCAAAGGCCCATGGTGAAGAGATCACATTCAAAGGTGTGTACTCTATCTGCATATATTTGGCATTTATAGCATTTTCTGGCGTACTGGTAGCAATGTGACTCCATACTAAGCCAATTGTAACTAGCTCTGAGCATCTTCCTTTCCATAGAATGTATGTTAGCGTGTGTGCCAAAAGACCCTTCATGTACTTCTGCCATTGACATGTCTGCTTCATGTCTGTCCACGCATCTGAGCAAGACCATGTCAAAGTTTCTTTTGTAGAGCACATCCTCATTCAAGAAGAAATTAGCCGACAACTGTCTTAAGGTCTTCTTATCTCTGTTAGACGCTCCAAGTGGGCACTCTTGCTTCTCAAGAAAACACTTGATATCATGGAACCACTGCTTCTCGTCTGACACAACTTTTGTATTGAAGATATATGCAGGTTTATCACATGTCTGGATAGTGATGGAAGGCATTTCTCTATGCATATTCACCTGATACATTGAGGACAATGTAGCAAGAGCATCCTCTATCTGATTCTCGTCTCGAGGGATGTGATGAAATTCTACTTTAGTAAAGAAAGTAGATACTCTTCAAGCATAATCTCTATATGGGATCAAACCCGGATGATGAGTTTCCCATTCTCCTTTAATATGATTGATGACCAGAGTCGAGTCACTGAACACTTCAAGAAATTTGATACGCATATCCATAACATCTTCCAAACCAAGGATGCATGCCTTGTATTCTGCGATGTTGTTGGTGCAATCAAAATCTAACCTTACTGTGAAAGGTATATTTGAACCTCGAGGAGTAATAATTAAAGCTCCTATGCCATGTCCATATGTGTTGACAACACCGTCGAACACTAAACCCCAAATGGATCCAGGCTCAGGACCTTCTTCAGTAGGTGGCTAATCACAGTCTTTCACCCTCAAAGCCATAAAATCTTCATTAGGAAAGTCAAACTGCATAGATTGAGGACCCTCAACAGGTTTATGTGTGTAAGACCCCAATTTTGACCCTAACATCCCCCATGCTATCTCATCATTTGCATTGGCTTTAGGATCACACCTTGGCATCCTCCTTACCCCTTATTCATTGGGTTTGCATTAGGGGGGGATCACCAAGCATATTTAATTGTATCATACTTTGTTTTTCTTTGTTTACTAACCAAAATACCTAAAATATGTCAATGTATAGTTTACTTCTTTTGTAGGTAGTGTGTGTGTTCACCTATGCCTCATCCAGCTCATATATAGGGTTTAAGACCCTCAATGCAAGGAGACTAATCAAGAGATGGTTCACATTGGATCTATACATCATATATGGATCCCCATGATCTTCATTTATTATTTTGATCAAGAATTCATCAAGAATTTGAAGCTTGTTTTCCTTGGAAGCCCTAATTCATCTAGGTATCTTGTGTGACTTCCTCAACAAGTTTCTTCATCATCTGATCAAATATTTCAAGGTATACATCATATAACATCACATTATGCATATATTATCCTCAATGAGTCCAAGAGATCAAGATAACTTCAACTTTGCAAGTTGGTTCATGGTGTTTGACCAGAGAAAGTCAACTATTCAAAACTGGGGTTCACTAGACCCTATCTCCTACAATTTTTGTCATATGAAAATTATTCCAAGAGAAAAGTTACTCCTTATGACATTCCAAATAACTTTCATGTTGATGTCAAGAGCTATATTTACTTTTAAAGTCATTTTTTATGGTGAAAGATTATAGGTCATTTTTTGTGTGCCCTAGTTAGGAGGTCAACTTCCAAGGACCATAACTTGCTCAATTTTTATGAGATGAAAGAAATTAAGGTTTCATTATCAAATACAAGATGTCCTATACAAATTTAATTCTTTGAAGAAATTCAAATTTGACTTTCAAATGCATGTGGCAAGATGAAACATTATAGGTCATTTTAGGCCATTACCATTGAACACAAGATTTTCCTCAACTTCTAAAATGCATAACTCCTTAATGCCAAATCCAAATGAGGTCATATTTGTGACCGGATTGAATATGTTTGAAAGAGATAAAATGTTTATGAAGGAACTTTCTCCATTTGAAGCTCATAGCAAAAGTTGTTCAAGGTGGAAGAAGTGAACATTTGGCTTGGTACTTAGAAAAATTTCATTTATGTTTGATTTTCCAAACTTCCACCTCAAAATTCATCATGATCCAAGATTCAAATGGAAAAGCGTTCAACATGAACGTTGTTCCCCTTGATCCCACCTTTCAAAAAATTCCAAGATCATCTCATTTGGCCAAGAATTGGATGACTTGAGCATGGCTTCTCTTCAAATCTCAATTTCATTGAATCTCATATTCACATTCCAATTTCCATTGCATGATTACATGACACACTTTCAGCATTGCACATGATGAAATTTGGACCTGATTACATCATTTCGTGGGCCTATCACACGCCCATACAACCACGCAAGTGAAGATTGCTATTTTTGGCATTTTGATGGAAGGCTGTGAAAACCAATTGCATAGCCTATAAATAAGACCCCTCATGCTCAAAATTATAGACACCTTGCCCATGCTTTGAACCTGCAATCCTGACCCTCACCATTAGAGGAAAAACATGAAGGTTTTCAATTGAAAATCGAGTTTCAATTTCACTTTAGTTTTAAAGTTGAAACTCCAAGAATCCAAGCCTTTCCTTGATCCAATTCAACTCCTACAAGTTTCTGAAGTCAGGTCATGGCCAATTGGAAGCAAGATCAAGCTAGATTCAAGCTCCCTCGAAGGTGAATTTTCAGAAACTTCATCTCTTCGATTCTCTCTCAATTCTTAACTATTCTCTTTGATTTTTGGTTAGCTGAAGTCCTACCAATGTAGGCAACAAGATTGAGTTGTTTTGAGGTCAAATCGAAGCAACTCAGTTCATGATCCTCAAAATCCAAATCCCTATATCTTTTTATATATTTGGAATTGGAGAAAGTTGTGACCAGATTCGAGATCCTGAGCATTTTCTCTTTGGAATAATGTCCTTGTTTTTCATTTTTCATTAAGATGAAGTTGGACCAGTCCGGTGGAGGTCACCGAAGAAGATGACCGGAGCCTTAGCTCAGGTGGTGTGTTGGCACACCTCCTGGCCATCTGATCATGTTGGAACGTTTTAATCCTGGCCTTTGGTTTGAGTTACCACACGTACATCCCTTTGACTTGTGTCCACCATGGAAAGCGCGCGTGTGGCCATAAGATATGCCACCTCAATTAATGAGGGAGATCTAGTGGCCCTTGTTTTTTCTAATTTCTTTTTATTTTTTTGAATTTTCATTTAATCCATTTATTTTGTTTAATTCGTATTAATTTCATTTTTAATCCAAAAAATATGGGACTTTCACCAAAACTCTTTAAATATTTTTCTCTTTGACATTCTACATTAAAATTATTTTTTGGAATAATTTTGATATTTTTCATGAATTAAATGTTTTTGTGCAAATTTTTAATTGTTTAAAAATACTTTTGACTTTTCAAAACTAGTGAAATTTTTTGTCTAAGGTCCTTTGACCTTGTTTGACATAGGATAAATCTCTTGGTCATTTATTTGGTGTTTTGAAGAGACTTTAGGTTTTGACCAAATTAAAATGTATTATAATTCACTGTTAATTGGATTTTTAATTGTTTAATTGTTTAATTGTTTAAAAATCATGTTGAGCCAATTTTATGGTCTTGTGATGTTTGACTTTCTGTTTGGGCCTTGGTCAAGGTTGATTTGAGTTTTGTTGGATCAAAACCATTGGATTTAGGGGATTGATGAAATGTACATTTCATCTCCCAAAATGAATGAAAGGTTTTGATTTAATGAGACTCCTCCCATGACCAATTTGTGTTTCTATCTTCCCCTACCTCTTCATCTTCATCCCTATTATTTCCCATTCCCTCATTTGACCAATGAAATCTCTAATGTCCCAAGGCTAATTGGTTTATCAGTGACCTTGTGTCAGATGAACCAATACAAGTAGGACTGAGATAGGCCCCCCTTTTGATCTTTTCTTTTAGTGTGCGGTATGCTTTAGTAGTTTGGTTCTTGATACCAAATCTCTAACATCCATTAGCACCTAAATTTTTATTTCCCGACCTCAGATAGTTGTGACTTCTACATAAAGTCCAATTACGATTGCTTAACATAGAGCTGAATTTGACCCTAATGACATAGAGTTCTAGTAAGTGAGATTGTAAGTCTCCCATTCTTCATGGTATTGTATGGAGACTTGAAGTTTTTTCCTTTCATGAGAGCTAGTGGCATACTTGTTAAATTATCCAAGTTGGAGCCCTTCTCATGGAAGATGTCTTGGTTTAAGGATTCATACTTGTGAAAGAATGGTTGAGTGTTCTCCAAAGAATGACTTAATAAATAAAAAGACACCATTAACCTTTAACTAACATTTAACTAATTCTTATTAATATTGCCTTACTATCAAGTCATTTACTTTATACAATTTAAATTTCAGTCATTTATCATTCAATGCCATTTACATTTGATTTAACTTGTTTATGTTTATGTCATTTTCACTTTGCTAATTTGAGACATATCTTGTGATTGTATACATTTGATCGTGAGTTTTTGTTTTGTTTGTGGTCTTAGGACCTAAAAATACTTAATAACAACAAAAACCCTAAAAAAAATCTGGCGGACTGTTGATCTTGACCTGAACTCTTGGACTTAGAACTAGGCAGCATTTCCTGTACAAAAAGGACTTGGCCAATGCCAATATTTTGAGACGAAGCTCTTAAGACTGAGCCTTCATTTGATGTAAGCCTTGGGTTTTTGTTTGAATTCATCTGCTACTTTGTCTTTGTGCTTAATTGTTATTTTGATCCCGTGTCTGATGCTTTGTTCTGAGTTGATCAAGGAATATTTCATCTGATACATTGGAAGACAAAGAAGACTGCTAGCTATGGAAATTTCTTGCTTGGATGTGGCCATCTTTATTTGATGCCATGATCTTCATGATGTCTGGATAGTGTTTGTGTGTCCCTAGTGAGTTTTCCTTATGGAATGCATTATGCTCCTGTGGAATTTCAGTCTCTCCGAATTCTTTTCATTTGTGGCAATATATTCCCCATGAAGTTTACTTTTAACATTCATATCATATGTATCATGAGGTCTCTTAGGGGCCAAAATTTGTTTCTAGATGTTGTTATTTAAGTCCATTCTACTGAGTTGATACGAAAATAGGCGTCCACTGCGAGTGAAGCCACCAACCACTCCAACATTGTCTACAGCGGAGCTACCAATGTCAATGTCTTCTTCGTTAACTTTCTGCCCCTGGCAGTAGATATCAGCCCCATAGTGCCACGGGATAGCACCGTCTTTCTCATACGGAACGGGTCCTAGTATTGTGATGGTGATCGGACCAACCAAAATCGGTTGAGGGCTGTCAGAGTAAATTGCAACTGGTGCTGAACTTTCGATGTTCACCGCTGCTGGTTCTGTACTTTCTGGGAAATATATTGTTGTCGGAAATAGTCTCTCGGGAACATATATTTCTTCAGGAGTGAAATAAAACGTCACCATCGATACATCATTCTTCACTGGACGGGCCTGATCGAACTGAAGACAACCTTCATCTATCAGTTGCTGAATACCCCTTCTCAAACTGTCACATCCGTTTTCGGCAGCTTGACAATTTTTGCATTCTTCCCCACAGCCCGGGAAAATCTGTCCTTTCAAAAGTCGGTCTTTAACCACCGATAGCGAAGTCTTCACCTTAGTCACATCAGAGACCAAATTCAAAGTTTCCCCACTATCAACAACATTAATCCTCTGTCCGCCGTGAGCCGGCATCGGGTTTTGGATAACATTAGGCACCGAAGCAAAGTTGATAGCCTGGGCATCTCTCAAATCTTGTACCTTTAACTAGAGAGCCTTGCAATTTTCTGTAGTATGGCCAGGTGCGTTGGAGTGAAAAGCACATCTGGCGTTGACATCATAACCTCTAGGCAAATTATTGGGATCGATTGGTGGGGCCAGAGTTCTCAACGTAACCAGATTCATGTCAATCAGCTTGGGAAGTAATACTGAATAAGGCATTGGGATTGGCTCGATGACCCGGTCCGTCTGCCTTGGACGTTGTTGATAGTGTCTCTGCTGACCCGAATTACCTCATTGTTGTTGATTGTTGTACCTGGGTTGTTGTTGCGGATGATATGGCGGTTGAGGAACAGGTGTTGGAATAGTGACTGCGGCCACTTGATCTTGATAATAATTAGGGCGTCCTCTACCCCTGCCTCTGTCGGCATACACAACGCTTTCCTCGCCTTCTTTTCTTTGCTGACCGTTACCAGCAAACGGTCTCTTGGGACATGATGAGTTGGAAGAACTATTGTCTTGAATTCGGCCCATCTTCAACAGACTCTCGATTCTTTCTCCAGCAATTACTATCTCTGCAAAGCTAATTGACGGGCAAGCAGCCAATCTCTCAATATAATTTCCTTGAAGAGTGTTCATGAACATGTCCGCCATCTCCCTTTCAGACATAGGGGGTTGGACGGACACAGCAATCTGTCTCCAACGCTGAGCATACTCTCTAAAGGTTTCCTTGGCAGTCTGAGACATACCTTGCAACAAGGTCCGATTTGGAGCCATGTCCAAGTTGTATTGATATTGCTTGACAAAAGCCTCTGCCAAGTCTTTCCAGCTCTTGATGGTAGTACGAGACAAATGAGAATACCATTCACGAGAAGCTCCAGTTAGGCTGTCTTCAAAATAGTACATCCACAACTTTTCATCTTCCGTGTGAGCTCCCAACCTTCCCAGATAAGATTGGAGATGAGTGCGTGGGCAAGAAACCCCGTTGTATTTCTCAAAAGTAGGGGGTTTGAACTTGTGAGTAATCCTTACTCCCTGAACCAGACCAAGATTTGTGACATCAAAGCCTAAGGAATTTTGAGACTCCAAAGATTTGAGCTTCTCAGCAAGCTCATCCATACGGCGAGTGGTCTCGAGGGCCTCATCGTGCAAAGAAAATTGATCATACTGATAATCTTCAGTAACGGGGCGCCCGTTAATCCGAATTCCTTGATTCACATTGTACCTTCCGCCAATACCATTTCCAACATTCCCTGTGTTGCCAATATTACCCGGGTTTCCATCAGCATTTGCGTTACCCGCGTTACCAGTGTTCACAGGGTTATCAGCGTTCCCAGGGTTACCGGGGTTTCCCTCAGCATTTGGTATCTCTACCTCCGGATCGGGTCTCGGTTGCTCAACCAATTCCCTCAGCTTTTCCTGGCCTTCTGCCATACCAGTCATCAATGTCATGAACTGATCCATCCTTTCACGCATATCAGCCAGCTCTTTCTGTACTTGGTCCATCGCTAGTTGCGGACGATTTTCCTTTGTCGGGTACCTGTGGACTCGCTTGGGACCAATACTGCCTGAACAGGGAACAAACATTAGACACTATGGTGACACCTGCAAAACAGACAAGGGTTAATATGCATGGTATGCGATGCACTGCTTGTTCAGTTTTAAGGCACCCCCGTTTTGAAAGGGAATACCCTGCAAATGAATAAGCATGAGATATTGGATGCAAATATGCAGATGATGTTATGCAATGCAAAGGCATGTCAATCAGAATTGATGGATCCGCTTGAACATCTGTCAGGTTGCACTGTCTGAAGAGAAACCCACTAAGGACTATAATACGAAATCAGAACTCTGCTTCAACAAACCGGGTTGGTTGGAGGTTAAGGTTTCCTGAATTTAGCCCGCCCCTCACTGGTAGGTTCTAAGAACAGAAGTTCGTTAGCTTCAGCCCTTCAGTCGCGAATAATACGTTTACCACTGAAGGTTTGGTATTATTACGGGACAAAAGACCTCCATTGACTCCCCTCAACAGGACATCCTAATAGAAAGTTCCCAGTCTCGGGATCCTCGGATTGAGCAGCGAGAATGTGCCCACCAGAGCTAACATAATCACGTCTTGGAGGAGAGGCCTCGATTGAGTTCTCGGGAAATGGTCACCAGAGTCGACGATTTCTAGAGGAACATCCTGCCGTTACGGAACACCCGTAAGACATAATATATCCAAAAGAAACCTCATCTGGGTGTGGTTCTTCACGAACAACTTAACGTAGCAACACGCCACGCAAGCCTCATGATTATCCACTCTAAAACCTGTGTGTACATTCAAGCCTGGGTAATGGGCTTATCTCTCATAGAACACCCCATCCCAACAAACAAACAAACAGATCCAACAGATGCAACAGATGCATGCGAGCAGGTAAGCAAATAAATGTACAAAAGCATGAACACCCAATAAACAAGAAATCACACAAGCTAGGAGGGACTCGCTTAGGGAAGATGGACCAGCAAGAGGTCAACTTCTTAGTGTCCCCAACAGAGTCGCCAGCTGTCGCAACTTGAAAAATACAGTGCGCGAAAAAACAACCGGCGAAAGAAAATGACAGAAGAGTCGCCACCGTGCGTTATTCATCCCAAAGGAGGGAAAGGAAACGCTCGAAGTAAACCTAAAAAAGGAAAGGACAAGACGGGGTCTTGCAACCAAATCTTGGGTTCGGGAGTCGGTTATGCGGAGGGAAGGTATTAGCACCCCTACGCATCCGTAGTACTCTACGGGATCCACTTTTGCAGTTCTTGTCTAAAGGGTGTGGGTTTATCTAATGTGTTATTTACTAAAAAAAGGGGGATAAATGAAAATGACTCGCGCGGATGTCGCATCCACTGCATACGTATCTCATCTGAATATGAGAATCAGAGTCTTCGTAGTTCGGCTACCTAGGGGTTAAGGGTAATTGTGCTCGCTAAGACATCGCGTCTTATGCCTACGTATCTCATCTGGCCTGAGAATCAGAGCAAAACGTAATTCGGCTAACTATGGGGTTATGGATTGGGTTTTGGACGAACGACGTCACTACGCAATCTACCGGATGCTCGACCTTTGGAGACTTACTCGCTTGTAGTAGAAGGAGTTAACGTGTTGCTTTGGGTTTTAAGGTTTGGGATGCTCAAGGGCAAAAAGGCAGTCCTTGACGAAGGAACCGCGCTACCTGCAGGGATACGAACACATACAAAACAAACATGTATAAAGTAAATGAGCCAACAAGGGGCTCAGAAGTAAATAAACAAAAGAAAACAAATGCCTCCTATCGAGGTCTTCCAGCTAAGAAAACGATAAAATGCGGAAAAGAGGTAAAAGTACCACACGGATAAAGATCTGAAGTAACAACAATTAAAGGAGTAAGAAACCCAGGGATCTCCCAAGCTGATGCCATCAAAGAAAGGTGAGTCAGTACAGGTAATCGGAATGAACCTCCAGCGGGTATTGTAGCACCTCAAATTTGCACCTCCCATTTGTATATACATTTTCATTTTAGGTCATTAACATTGCATTGTCCATGGCATAGCTCATTGCATTATCATTTGCATAGTCAACAGTCATCAGGCAAGATCAGTCAAGACTGGTTAGGAGGTTCAGTTGTGCAAGCAAGCAGGTGAATTTTCTATGGAATCAAAGCCCTAGGTTTGGTTAAAGGAGTTCATATGATTCAAGGATCATTTTGAAGTGGTTTGGTCAAGTGTTGAAGGCTCAAGGCTCATCAGTCAATGATCAATTCATCTGAAACCCTAGAAAGTCAACAGAAGTCAACTGTCAGTTCAATCATGGATTTGAAGGTGGGAGATGGTTAGAGAGGCCTCATTCATGTCCAAACAAGTCTCATTTGACATTTCAAACATCAACAATGAAGAATTTGAGGTCAGATCAAAACTTTCCAAAAATAGTAAGTGACCTGTAATTTGAAATTGCCAAAAATGGAAAGGTTTTCTCCTCAAGATTACATCATCAAGAAAGCTTCAAATGAAATTTTGTCCAACATGAAAGTTGAAGATCTTTATCTCCCATTTCCAAAAAGTCCAAGATCATGAATTTCTCATGTATGGTTGAAAAGATATGGATCAAACATGGCCAAGTGAACATGGAACTTCAAACATGCATAACTTTCAAACCATAAGTCCAATTGAGATGGCTCTTTTTGCAACATTCATGTCTTGACATACACTATCCAAATCATACATCACAAGACATGCATTCTAATCACATAATCATTTGGTTTTTCATTTGAATTTTGGAGGGAATTTTCAAATTTAAAAATAATGCATTGTTTACACATTCCAACACTTGCATTGGCTTCCAAATGAGGTTTTAAGTGAAATTCCCATGCCACACGTGCACTGTTCCATTCAACTTTCATGCATAAGGTGAATTATCCAAATTGGCATGTGCACTCTCATTTCCCTAATCCAATTACCAAATGGCCTAAGCATGATTAAGGGATGATTAACACAACATATATATAGTAAATCATAACTGTTTTTCTGCTAACAACATCTCAATTTCCAGATCTAGAATTTCTTCACAAATTTTCTCTCACTTTTTTCTTCAATTTTCTCCAAACACATTGCATTATTCTTGATTCATTCATCATCTAGAAGCATTATTGAGCATTGTTGAACCAAGATCCAAGGGAATTCGTGCAAGGTGGAAGCATACTTGAAGCTTGATACATCAATGGTGAACTTCAATTCTGTTGGAATCAAGCTAGATTAAGCCTCAAGCCTTCATCCATTCATCCATACAAGTGCTTTAGAAGATCTGTTTGAGCATAGCAAGGCCTGAATCAAGTTATTCCAATTCTGTTTTCTTCAAAAGGTCAGAAATCGCATCTCTCCATTCTTAAATTGCTTATGCTAGTTTTGTGGATCTTTGAACACTGGTTAATCTGAGCTTTGTTTCATAGAAATCCATGTAGAATTAAGTTAGTTATGTTGATTTGAAGATTCACATGTGAAACTTGATTGCTTCGATTTGTTCATGTTAGTTAGAATTAGGTTAAACTAGGCATTGATCCTTGATGTATGTTGGAAGATGAACACATTGATATGCTTGTTTTGAAAATCTGAGAAAATTGTTCTTGAGAGTGTACTGTTCATGATGAATGTGTTTGAAGATGATGAAGAACAATTCCCAGGCACGCGTTTGATCCTCCAAAATGTTTTCTCCAGCATTTGCATGTGTTTTTCCAGCGTGCGTTTCTGATTGGTGCATGTAATGGCCATGCACGCTTTTGATTGGTTCACTTGGCCACGTCATATGTGAAACGGCTGCGTTTCGTGCAGCCGAGCGCGCCTCATTCAAAATTGTCCTCCCTTCGATCCTGGCTCATGACCTTTATTCAAAATGCATTCCATTTTATTTAGTTTCCCTCCATTACATTCATACATGCTTCACTTACATTTTTTATTTTTTCTTTCACTTCAAAAATTCGTAAATAATTGATAAATGATCCAAAAATGTTGGGAATTTTTGCATTAGATCACATTTTCTCTCTAGTTTTTTGTGGTTATTTTTCCATAAATTGTGCATGGCTGGAAAATTATTTGCCCTAGGGTTTGTGTATGCATGTCCATTTTGAACCTTGCCTTACTATTTCATTTGTGAAATGATGGTTGTTTATCCAATGCTCATGAAATTTTACATGCTTAAACTAGACTTCATGCTAGACATTTTGGTGTTGAGTTTGCATTTTTATCGTGTGCCATTGCTGAGATATGATCATGTGAATGTAGGTGTGACAATGTGTGTCACACCTTTGCTTGCTCAACTTGATTAATTTGGTTGTCATGCCAAATAAATTCCAAATGCTTTGATTTTTTGTATGATGCTTGATATGGATGTTGTGATTGAGCATGAATTTTGTTGGAATTTTTGGATTGATTTCTGATTTGATTGAGATTTTTCATGCTGGATGGTCATTTGTGAGCTTTTGAAGTGTCTTGAATTTCAATTGTTTGTGAAATGCTTGTGCTTTATCCTATGGATGTGAAGTTTTGCACATTGTTTCTAGACATGTTGAAGTTTGTTTTGGCTTTGGTTTGAGGTTTTTACCACGTTTGAGTTCTGTTTTAGGCCTGTGCTAAGTTGATGTAACATTTGGTGTCCTATTTGGGCTTGTTTTGATTGCCTTGCCTTATACAATTTGATTACCATGCCTAATCTTGTCCAATTGCCCTAATCTTTTTGTGTGTTGATCATGTTGTATGTTATGTTTAGCCATGAATTTTCTTGAGATTAATTGAATCATTTTTGAATTAATGTGCATTTGTTCATTCTGTTGTCTCAATGTGCTTTCAACTTGCATACCTTACCATGATTGGTTTATGAAAAGAATTTGGTGAATGATAATGATATGAGACCTTTTGGATTGGGTTCTTAATTAATTGAGGTTGATTCATGTTGGATTTCATGTTCTGTTTTGAATTTTTTCTCCCTCTTTGACCCTAGGCCTTGCCCTAGTGGTTTGTTGCTTATGTTTGAGCTTTGTTTTCAGGTTAAGAAGCACATGGCCATAATGGGATTGATTCACTTGCTTGAGTTGACTAATTGGTTGATGTTGACTAATCTTGATTTGTTTTGTAGGATGATGCCAAGACATTTGTATTTGAGCTTGTGCCTTGCACCTTGTTGCATTGCTTTTTTGACTTGTATACTGATTGAGTTAGATTTTTTTCAGGTACATAAGTTGCTTAAGTTCTTTTGAACTTGCTTTTGCTTTTGCTTGGTTGCTTAAGCATTAAGGTATAACTCTCTGACTTCATGTAGTCTGGAAGACCTGTCCTGTTACTTGGGCAGGCACCTATCTGAAGCCCTCATTAAGAGGCAATGCTTGTGTTTGTTTATCTTTGTGCCAAGCAGGAAAAGACCTCTATGAGGCAATTGGCAGATAAAAGAGATATGCAATCGATCTCCTGCTATTCAGTGTGTCATTCACCTTGCTCACACACCTTGTGTTGATGCATTGTGGATACTAACCCAAGATCTTTGTTGAGTCAGTCATGTGTAGAGAAGAGTTCCAACTTTCTGAACTCCCACACTTTCATTTGTCTGAAGCTCTCCCAGGCCAGGGATAAGAGCTGTGAGGTCTTACCCTCACTTCCCATTTCATCTGCTTCACCCTAACTCTCAATGTTAGGGTTAAGAGCTAACTACACCCGATTCCAGTTGGCTTGTGTTTCACAGCCTAACCTTGTGTGAGCCCACTTTGTTTGTTGGTTCGGAGTCTGATGTAAGTCCAACGATTGGCGTTCGGTTTCCATGTTTGCCTGTTTGTGTGGAGTCTGACGTAAGTCCAGCGATTGGCAGTCGGTTTCCTGTGTGGTTTTGTTTGGCGTGCGTTAGCCGAGCTACGAGTGCTCTGATTCTTCTTCTGTCAGAGAAGATACGTATGCATAGGATGCGACATCCTAGCGAGCACGTTTTCCCTTGTCCCGAACTACGTCGACTCTGATGTCTGTGCCTGACAGACTACGTAGGCCCAGGATGCGATATCCTACCGAGTTAGTTTCTTTTATCTTTCCTGTGTCTCCTTTCAGCCTTGTGTGCAGTTTGTGAGCAGTGTTTAGCAACCTTTATCCTTCCTTTTGTGCGTGGATCCCGTCGAGTACGACGGATGCGTAGTGGTGCTAATACCTTCCCTTCGCATAACCGACTCCCGATCCCATCTCTCTCTGGTCGCGAGACCATGTCTTTTCCAGGTTTACTTCGAGCGTTTCCTTTCCCTCTTTTGGGATAAATAACGCACGGTGGCGGCTCTGTTGTTTTGTTTTCCCGCCGGTTTTTCGCGTAATGCGATAGCTGGCGACTCTGCTGGGGATAAAGAGAAGTTGACCTCTTGCTGGTCCATCTTCCCTAAGCGAGTCTCTCCTAGCGCTCTCTAGGTTAGGGTTTGGTTGCTTTTGCTGTTTCATTTATTGCATTCATTTATTTATTGTTTGCATTTATTGTTTGCATTTATGTTTGCATTCATTCATTTTCATCTGTTCATCTGGCTGTGCTGTGTTGTCTGTCTGTTGGGGTGGGAGTTACTTGAGGTAAAAGGCCCAATACCCAGGCTATGAGTGAGATCTAGGATACCTAGGAATAGAGTGATTCATGGGAAGCGGGTGGTATTGCGCCACTTAGCGGAACATTGATATCACGAGCAGTTCAGACTCTGATGGGGTATCGTCGTTACATACTTCGGGTGTGTATATGATGATATTCTATGAAAGGGTTATTTATGTTGCGTTTCTCTCGACCTTACCCTGGCCTAGATGACACCCGTGAGTGGGGAGGGAATGATCATTATTACAGGTACAGTTGGTGACTTGTCGGTGACTTGTTGGTGACTTGTGATCCTGTCGGTGACTCTTGGTTCAGAATTTTGGGGTCTCAGATGACTTTGGGTTTCAGATGAATTTGTGGTTCCAAGTTCAAGCCAAAGTGTTGATCCCGTGATCCAAGATGCACAGCCAGCCAGTCTTGTCTGCATCATTTGCATCATAGCATGTTTATTTTCAAAAAAATACGCAATAAAAAAGAATTGAAAAAAATCAGAAAAAATAAAAAAAAGCTAATCTCTGCATGCATATCATTTCTCAGGTTCATTCAGGAGTTCGGTTCATTGATAGAGATGGCAACCGTCCCGGAATTGAAGCGGAAGACTTGTTCCTACAGTTTTCACCGTGAGCCTTTGACATCTCTGATAGAGTTGAGCAACCTTGTGACCATTGGTAACCAGAAGGGGTTCGTTGATCAGTATGGGGACTTGTTCACACTGTTGAGGATGATAGTTGACCCAGTGTCGTTGCAGACTCTTCTACAGTTTTACGACCCAGAGCTTCGATGTTTCACCTTTCAGGATTATCAGTTGGCGCCTACTCTTGAGGAGTACTCTATTCTGCTGAATGTTCCTATCCGGTATCAGGTTCCTTTCTTGGATGTGCCTAAGGAGGTTGATTTCAGAGTCGTTGCTAGAGCTCTCCATTTGGGTATCAAAGAAGTCAATGATAATTGGAAGTCCAGTGGGGATGTTGTGGGTTTGCCTTTGAAGTTCTTGTTGAGGGTAGCTAGAGAAGAAGCAGAGAAGGGGAATTGGGAAGCTTTTCATGCTCAGTTGGCCATCATGATCTATGGGAGTGTCTTGTTCCCGAGTATGCCCAACTTTGTGGACTATGCTGCAGTCACTATCTTTCTTGGAGGAAACCCGGGTCCTACTTTGTTAGCTGACACTTACTACGCTATCCACAGTAGGCATGGTAAGGGTGGTGCCATCAGATGCTGTCTACCACTTTTGCTCAGATGGTTCTTGTCTCTCCTGCCAGTCAGTGGACCTTTCGTGGATGCTCAGAGCACTCATAAGTGGACTCAGAGGGTTATATCTCTTACTTCATATGATATCAGATGGCAGTCTTACCGGATGGACGTGCACAATGTTATTATGAGTTGTGGAGAGTTCTGGAATGTGCCACTCGTAGGGACTAAGGGTTGCATCAATTACAATCCGGTTCTTTCTCTTCGCCAGTTAGGGTTCGTGATGAATGGAAGACCACTTGAAGCTGAAATAGCTGAGAGTGTGTATTTTGAGAAGCGGAGTGACCCTTTTAGATTGGATCAGATAGGAAGAGCTTGGAAGACCATTGGTGTCAAGGATGGAGCTGTCCTAGGGAAGAAGTTCGCCATTGGTATGCCTGACTACACTAAGTGGGTCAAGAAGAGAGTGGAAACTTTGTTGCTTCCCTATGATAGGATGAAGCCTTTACAAGTGCAACCACCTTTGATCCTTGCTGAGAGTGTATCTGCTGAGCAGTACAAGCAAGCCCTGATGGAGAATCGCCGGTTGAAGGAGAAAGAGCAAGATGCCCAGATGGAGTTATATAAAGCCAAAGCTGATAAGTTGAACCTGACTCATCAGCTCAGAGACATCCAGAGTGTAGATGTTGGTGGAGTAAGGAGCAAGAAGAGATCTTATGAAGAGATGGAGAACTTGTTGAATGCAGAACACCGTGAGTGTTTAAGGTTGCAGAGAGTCGAAGCCAGTTATCAGAAGAAGATCAGAGACCTGGAAAAGCAACTCAGAGACAAAGATATCCAGTTGAAAAAGGAAGTCGACTTGAGACGTGCATTAGAGAACCAGCTTGGAGGAGAAGTTGTGAAGCTCAGAAGACAGTTGAAGGAGAAGATCACTCCCTTGCCAGAATGTTCAGAGTGTGACCTGTTGATAGACCAGTGTCACTACTTGAAGACGCTCATTCCTGGAAGTCGTTTGTCTTAGCTTGTATTTCTGATGTTTATGTTGAGAATCACCTCCAGGCTTGTTGGATGGGATTCATTGTTGTACCTTGGTTTCATTTGGATCTTTGTTGACTTGGTTGTATGATCCTGTTGCTCATATCTATGGATGAGATTGTTGGTTTCACTTTGTACTCATCACTTTTGTGTTGTTTCTGTGCTTCTTTGTTGTTCTTGCTGCAGGTTGCCATCTTTCGAAGATGAATTAGGCTCTTTGAATGCCTAAGAAATGAACATATCATGTGCATCATATGCATTAGCATCATACTCATATCATTTTGCATAGTAGGTGTTCTTGTTCGAGACTTCTCACTCTGGTTCCTGTGTCAGGCAGGATAGCTGATCATCGATCGCATCGCTACTCAACCAGACTCAATCATCAGAGGAATATGGACCAGGTTCAAGCAGAATTGGCTGAGATGAGGGCAAACATGGCCCAGTTTATGACGATGATGCAAGGTGTTATGCAAGGGCAAGAGGAGCTGCGTGCCTTAGCCCAAAGACAGGAAACCGTGATTCCGCCGTCCAACCGTGTGTCACTAGTGGGTGTGCCTGTTCATGAGAATGTTGCTGCTGCTCCCGTCAACGACTATGCTGTGGGTGATGAGTTAAGGGGGATCAGAATCAACGGACAGCCTCTTGCTGCAGAGACTGTCAATTCCAGAGCTACCCGGGCTCCGATTCGTCATCCTGCTCCGATTGTTGATAGACAAGAGGATATGTTCACTCTGCTTAGTGAAGACGATGAGGCTGTTGGAAGAGTTGAGGAGTGGGACCGTAAAGTGGATGCCCTTGCTGATAAAATTAGAGCTATGGAATGTCAGAACTCCCTTGGGTTTGATGTGACAAACATGGGTTTGGTAGAAGGGTTGAGGATTCCCTACAAATTTAAGGCACCATCATTCGACAAATACAACGGTACTTCTTGCCCTCGCACCCATGTGCAGGCTTATTATCGGAAAATCTCTGCTTACACCGATGATGAGAAAATGTGGATGTATTTCTTCCAGGATAGCTTATTTGGGGCTTCCTTGGATTGGTATATGGAACTGAAGAGAGATTCTATCCGCTGTTGGAGAGACTTGGGTGAGGCCTTCTTGAGGCAGTATAAACACAACATGGACACGGCGCCGAGCCGAACTCAGCTGCAGAGTCTTTGTCCCAAATCTGGTGAAAGCTTCAAGGAGTACGCCCAAAGGTGGCGTGAATTGGCTGCTAGAGTACAACCCCCTATGCTGGAGAGGGAGTTAACTGATATGTTCATTGGCACACTGCAGGGTGTTTTCATGGACCGGATGGGAAGCTGCCCATTCGGTAGTTTTTCAGATGTGGTGATCTACGGAGAGAGGACAGAGAGCCTGATTAAAGCTGGTAAGATTCAGGATGTGGGTTCCTCGTTTTCTAAGAAACCGTTTGCTGGGGCACCTCGCAGAAGAGAGGGTGAAACCAGTGCCGTGCAACATGGTAGAAGAGTTGTGAACAGGAATCAGTATCGCCAGGTTGCTGCTGTGACCATTCCAGCACCTCAACCTCGTCAACAACAACAACAACAGAGAGTTCAACAACAACCGCCACAACAACAACAACAACGTCCGTATCAGCCTAGGCAGAGGATGCCTGATCGACGTTTTGATCCGTTACCGATGACCTATGCTGAGTTGCTACCTGAGCTGCTCAGACTAGGATTCGTGGAGTTGAGGACCATGGCACCGTTGACAAAAATACCACCTGGATATGATGCCAACGTGCGTTGTGATTTCCATTCTGGTGCACCGGGGCACCACATTGAGAACTGCAGGGCTTTTCATCATAAGGTCCAGGACCTAATTGACGCTAAAACTATCAATTTTGCTCCTGTGCCGAATGTTGTAAACAACCCTATGCCTCCGCATGGTGCACACAGAGTGAACAATGTCGAAGGGGAAGAAGCTGAAGACTTGGTGGTTAATGTTGAAGATGTTCAGACTTCTTTGTTGGTTGTATAGGGCTGTTTGTTGAATGGAGGTGTATTCCCGAGCTGTTGTGAGGGCTGTGCTGATTGTGCTGAATCTGAGAACGGTTGTAATCAGTTGAGGGCTGGTATCCAGGGTTTGATGGATGAGGGCTGTTTGCAATTCAGTCGGGCTATCAGAGAACGAGGGATGGTGTCAACTGTCACTATCTATTTCAAACCGTCCGAGGGACGTGGCCAGAGGGTTGTTAGCGCGCCTGCAGCTAGTGGTACTCCTGTTACCATCTCTGCTCCTGTAACCGTCAGTACCCCGTGTAGCACCTCAAATTTGCACCTATCATTGTACATACATTCTCATATTAGGTCATAACATAACATGGTCCACTGCATAACATTGCATTGTCCCCTTTGCCTCAAGTGCAAGCCAGTCAGAAGAATTAGGTCAAACTGGTCAGGAGATCAGTCAGTCAAGCAAGCAAGTGCAATTTTCATTGAAACAAGGCCCTAGGGTTGGTCCAACATGTTCACATGACTTGGGGATCCATTTGAAGTGTTTTGGTCAAGGATTGGATGTTCAGAAGTCATCAGTCAATGCACAGTGTGCCAGAAACCCTAAAAAGTCAAACTTGGTCAACTGTGTCTGATTTTTATGGTTTTGATGGTTGGATTATGTTTGAGAGAGCTCATTCATGTCCAAATAGGCTTCATGTATCATGTCAAAGACCATTATTGAAGAATTGGAAGCCAGACAAGAAATTTCCAAAAATAGAAACTGGACCTGTAATTTTAGCTGCCAAAAATGGAAAGTCTTGATCCTCAAACTTACATCATGATACAAGCTTCAAATGAATTTTTTCCCAACATGAAAGTTGAAGATCTTGTTTTCCCATTTCCAAAAAGTCCAAGAACTCTCAATTCCCATGTATGGTTGGCAAGTTATGATCAATTCATTTTCAAAAATTCTTGAACTTCAAAAGGCCATATCTCTCAAACCATTTGGCCAAATTGGGTGGGGTTTTTTGCTACAAGTCACATTTGATGCCTTCTTTCCAAATATGCAACCATCATGCATCAAAACATTACCAATCAAAATGGCATTTTTGGACTTGCATGAATTAATTTCAAGTGAGGTTGAAAAATGAGTTTCAAAATTAACCACTTCCAACCCATTCTACCAATCAAATATGTTCAGAAATCATATTTTGGACATGTTCAAAGCCCATTTTCGTGCAGTACACACACCCATCACCAACTTGCTTGAAAATTGGCAAAAGGACACTTTTCACCAACTCCATTCCACTTTTTCATGAACCTTGATCAGTACCATTAAACAGAGTATATATTCATCATTTTTCTGCTGAAAGAAACCCTAGCAGCCACCATTTACAAACAGAAAATCATTTTTCTCTCAAACACCATTTTTCCACTTTTTCAATTTCTGCCGAAAACTCCAAAGAACTCGACCTTGCCTTTGTTGCTCCATCATCTAAACAGCATTGTGAGCTTGTTTCCACCATCATTCTCCAACTGTAAGGCTGTTTCTCACGACTGTTTTTCCAAGGCATCATCAATGGCAAAGTGTGGTTGAAGTCATTTCAAGCTGTTTCAAGCCCAAGCATCTTCACCATTCATCATTTGGAGCATGAGTCTGCATCTGTTTCAAGCCAAAACCACAAGATAACAACTGAATCCACACTGCTCTTCACTCTTGGTACTTTTAGTTACCTTTAGTTCCTTGTGAACTTTGCTTTGCTTTGCTTGATAAGCAATTTGCATTGAGGTATAACTTCTCATCTTCATGTAGTCTGGAAGACCTGGCCTGTTACTTGGCCAGGCAACTGTCTGAAGTCCGCCTTAAGAGGCAATGTTTGTGATTGTTCAAAATTGTTCCTGTACATATTCAAAGACCTCCTAAGTGAAGAGGCATTGGCAGACACAAGGGATGTGCAATCCATCCCCTGCTATTCTGTGTGTCATCTACTTTGCTCACACCACTGTGTTGACGCATTGCAGATACAAACCCAAGATCTTGTACAATTGTACAGTTGAGTCAGTTTCACATGTGTAGAAGGGTTCCCACTTTCTGAACCCACACATTCTTGTCTTAAGCTCTCCCAGGCCAGGGATAAGAGCTGTGAAGTCTTATCTTCACTCACTTTTCATATGCTTCACCTTAGCCCCTCAATGGCAAGGTTAAGAGCTAACACTACCCAGTTCCAGTGGTTTGTTTGTTGAGGTTGATATGACCCCTCGACTAAAACCTAGCCTTGTTTGAGCCCCTTGCTTGTATATAGTGTGTGCTACCTGTGCTTGTATGTTTGTTTGACTTGCTTCCTGTGCAAGTTAGGTTTAGTTTGACTTGCTTCCTGTGCAAGTTAGGTGTGGCTTGCTTCATGTGTAAGTCATGATTAGGATAGGCTGGCTCCCTGTGCCAGTTAGCTAGAAACCTTAACTTAGGGATGATTTTGCATGATAACATCTAGGCTCGAGTCGTAGTCTCCCTAGTTGTGTCTCCCTCTGTTATCTGGTTAGGCTAGTCCTTTATCCCTCCGTAGGGGAACTACGTCGCCCTGATCCTCATACCAGATGAGGTACGTAGGCAGGAGATGAGCAGATCTCTCCGGGCGCCTGTGTCTTTGTTTTGTGTTGTCGTGTGCTTGGAAGCTGATGTAAGTCCATTGAGTGGCATTCGGGTTCCATCGTGGGTTTGTTTGGTTCGGATGCTGATGTAAGTCCAGTGATTGGCATTCAGGCTCCACGTTTGCCTCTTTGTGTGTGTTTTGGTTCGGATGCTGATGTAAGTCCAGTGATTGGCATTCAGGCTCCATGTTTGCCTTTGCCAGTGGTTGTTTGTGTGTGTGTCAGCCGAGCTACGAATGCTCTGATTCTTCTCTCGTCCGAGGAGATACGTATGCGTAGGATGCGATATCCTAGCGAGCATGTGTCGTTTCCCCAGTCCGAACTACTTCGACTCTGATGTCTATGCCTGATAGACTAAGTAGGCCCAGGATGCGATATTCTGCCGAGTCAGTCTCTTTTATTTTCTTGTGTCTCTTTCAGCCAGTTGTGTGTGTGTGAGCAGTGTTTAGCAACCATTTTCCTTCCTATTGTGCATGGATCCCGTCGAGTACGACGGATGCGTAGGGGTGCTAATACCTTCCCTTCGCATAACCGACTCCCGATCCCATTCTCTTTGGTCGCGAGACCATGTCTTTTCCAGGTTTACTTCGAGCGTTTCCTTTTCCTCTTTTGGGATAAATAACGCACGGTGGCGGCTCTGTTGTTCTTGTTTCCCGCCGGTTTTTCGCGTGATGCGACAGCTGGCGACTCTGCTGGGGATATAAGAGAAGTTGACCTCTTGCTGGTCCATCTTCCCTAAGCGAGTCTCTCCTAGCGCTCTCTAGGTTAGGGCTTTGGTTGCTTTGTGCTGTTATTTATTGCATTCATTTGTATATATTTGCATTTACTGTTTGCATTTATTGTTTGCATTAATGTTTGCATTCATTCATTTTTCATCTGGCTGGTTGTCTGTTTCTCTCTGTTGGGGTGGGAGTTACATGAGGTAAAAGGCCCAATACCCAGGCCATGAGTGAAATCTAGGATACTTAAGAATAGAGTGATTCATGGGAAGCGGGTGGTATTGCGCCACTTAGCGGAACATTGATATCACGAGCAGTTCAGACCCTGGTGGGATATTATCATTACATACTTCGGGTGTGTATATGATGATATTCTGCGAAAGGTTATTTATGCTGCGTTTCTCTCGACCTTACCCTGGCCTAGATGACACCCGTGAGTGGGGAGGGAATGATCATTATTACAGGTACAGTTGGTGACTTGTTGGTGACTCGTTGGTGACTTGTGACCCTGTTGGTGACTATTGGTCCAGAAGTTTGGGGTCTCAGATGACTTTGGGTTTCAGAGGAATTTGTGGTTCCGAGTTCAAGCCGAAGCTTTGATCCTGCGTTCCGAGAGACACAGCCAACCAGTCTTGTCTGCATCATTTGCATCATAACATGTTTATTTTCAAAAAAATACGCAATAAAAAAAAAAAAAAAAAAAAAACTAATCCCTGCATGCATATCATTTCTCAGGTACATTCCAGAGCTTGTTCACTAATAGAGATGGCAACAGTCCCAGAGTTGAAGCGGAAGACTTGTTCCTACAGCTTTCACCGTGAACCTTTGACGTCTCTGATTGAGTTTAGCAACCTTATGAACAGTGGTAACCAGAAGGGGTTTGTTGACCAGTATGGAGATATTCTGACACTGTTGAAGATGGTAGTCGATCCGGTGCCGTTGCAGACTCTTCTACAGTTCTACGACCCAGAGCTTCATTGTTTCACCTTTCAAGATTATCAGTTGGCGCCTACTCTTGAGAAGTACTCCATTCTGCTGAGTGTCCCGGTCCGGTATCAGGTTCCCTTCTTGGATGTGCCCAAGGAGGTTGATTTCAGAGTTGTTGCCAGAGCTCTCCATTTGGGTATCAAGGAAGTCAGCGATAGTTGGAAGTCCAGTGGGGATGTTGTAGGATTGCCTTTGAAGTTTCTGTTGAGGGTAGCTAGAGAAGAAGCAGAGAAGGGAAGTTGGGAAGCCTTTCATGCTCAGTTGGCCGTCATGATCTATGGGATCGTCCTGTTTCCGAGTATGCCCAATTTTGTTGACTATGCTGTAGTCAGTATTTTCATTGGAGGAAATCCAGTTCCTACTCTGTTGGCTGACACTTACTATGCTATTCACAGTAGGCATGGTAAGGGTGGGGCTATCAGGTGTTGTCTCCCGCTTTTGCTCAGATGGTTCTTGTCTCTCCTGCCAGTCAGTGGACCTTTTGTGGATGCTCAGAGCACGCATAAGTGGACTCAGAGGGTTATGTCTCTTACCTCCTATGATATCAGGTGGCAATCTTACCGGATGGATGTGCGTAACGTCATTATGAGCTGTGGAGGATTCCGTAATGTGCCACTCGTAGGGACTAGGGGTTGCATCAATTACAACCCGGTTCTTTCTCTTCGCCAGTTGGGGTTTGTGATGAAGGGAAGACCACTTGAGGCTGAGGTAGCTGAAAGTGTGTATTTTGAGAAGCAGAGTGACCCGGCCAGATTGGAGCAGATAGGGAGAGCTTGGAAGTCTATTGGTGTGAAGGATGGATCTGTCTTAGGGAAGAAGTTTGCCGTTGCTATGCCTGATTACACTGATTGGGTCAAGGAGAGAGTAGAAACTTTGTTGTTACCCTACGATAGGATGGAGCCGTTGCACGAGCAACCACCTTTGATCCTTGCTGAGAGTGTGCCTGCGGAGCACTACAAGCAAGCCCTGATGGAGAATCGTCGTTTAAGAGAGAAGGAGCAAGATACCCAGATGGAGATGTACAAAGCCAAAGCTGATAGGTTGAACTTGGCTCATCAACTCAGAGGAGTGCGAGAAGAAGATGCTAGCAGACTGAGAAGCAAGAAGAGATCCTACGAGGAGATGGAGAGCATGTTAGATGCAGAACACCGGGAGTGCTTGAGGTTGCAGAGGGTTGAGGCCAGCTATCAGAAGAAGATCAGAGACTTGGAGAAGCAACTCAGAGATAAAGACATCCAGTTGAAGAAGGAAGTAGACTTGAGACAGGCATCAGAGAACCACCTTGGAGGAGAAGTGGTAGAGCTTAGACGACAACTGAAGGAGAAGATCACTCTTTTGCCAGAATGTTCAGAATGTGACCTGTTGATAGACCAGTGTCAGTACTTGAAGACTCTCATTCCGGGAGGCCGTTTGTCTTAGCTTGTATCTTTGATGTGTATGTTGAGAATCACCTCCAGGCTTGTTGGATGGGATTCATTGTTGTACTCCGATTGTTTGGATTTTCTTTGTCAACTTTGTTGTATGATCCTGTTACTCATATAGATGAGGTTGTTGGTTTCACCTTGTACTCATCACTCTTGTGTATGTTGTTTCTGTGCTTCTATGTTGTTCTTGCTGCAGGTTGCCATCTTTTGAGGATGACTCAGGCTCTTTGAATGCCTGAGGAATGAACATATCATGTGCATCATACGCATCATTAGCACCATACTCATATCATTTTGCATAACAGGTGTTCTTGGTCGTGACTTCTCACTCTTGGTTCCTGTTCAGGCAGGATAGCTGATCAACGTCCGCACCGCTACTCAACAAGACTGAATCAACAGAGAGGTATGGATCAAGTTCAAGCTGAGTTGGCTGAGATGAAGGCTAACATGGCCCAGTTTATGAATATGATGCAAGGGGTTGCACAAGGTCAAGAAGAACTTCGAGCCATGGTTCAGAGACAAGAGGCTGCAATTCCACCGGTCAACCATGCTCCGCCAGAGGGAGGCCCGGTCAATGATAATAATGTTGCTGCTGCTGTACCCATCAACAACTATGTTGTAGGTGATGAGTTGGGGGGTATTCGAATCAACGGTCAACCTATTGCTCCAGATGCCGCTAATGCCAGAGCAGTCCGTGCCCCGGCCCGTAATCCTGCTCCGATTGTTGACAGACAAGAGGATATGTTCACTCTGCTCAGTGAAGACGAAGACGTTCTGGGAAGGGTTGATGAGAGGGATCGTAAAGTTGATGCCCTTGCTGAGAAAATTAGAGCTATGGAATGTCAGAATTCTCTCGGTTTTGATGTTACCAATTTGGGGTTGGTGGAAGGTTTGAGAATCCCTTACAAATTCAAAGCACCGTCCTTCGATAAATACAACGGTACTTCTTGCCCTCGCACCCATGTGCAGGCTTATTATCGAAAAATCTCTGCGTATACCGATGATGAAAAGATGTGGACGTATTTTTTCCAAGATAGTCTATCTGGGGCTTCTTTGGACTGGTACATGGAATTAAAGAGAGATTCGATCCGATGCTGGAGGGATCTGGGTGAGGCCTTCTTGAGGCAATATAAACATAACATGGACATGGCGCCTAGCCAGACTCAGCTGCAGAGTCTATGTCAGAAATCCGGAGAGAGCTTCAAGGAGTACGCCCAGAGGTGGCGTGAACTGGCTGCTAGAGTTCAACCCCCTATGCTGGAGAGGGAGTTGACAGATATGTTTATCGGTACTCTTCAGGGTGTGTTTATGGACCGGATGGGGAGCTGCCCATTCGGTAGTTTTTCTGATGTTGTCATTTGTGGAGAGAGGACTGAGAGCTTGATTAAAACTGGGAAGATCCAAGATGCTGGTTCCTCTTCTTCTAAGAAGCCGTTTGCTGGGGCACCTCGTCGAAGAGAGGGTGAAACTAATGCTGTTCAATACCGCAGAGATCAGAACAGAAGTCAACGCTGTCAGGTTGCTGCAGTGACCATTCCGGCACCTCAACCTCGTCAACAACAACAACAAAGAGTTCAACAACCGCAACAACAACAATAGCAACGTCCGTATCAGCCCAGACAAAGGATGCCTGATCGACGTTTTGATTCGCTACCCATGTCGTACGCCGAACTGCTGCCCGAACTACTCAGGTTGGGGTTGGTTGAGTTGCGTACAATGGCTCCGCCTACAGTATTGCCTCCTGGGTACGACGCCAACGTCCGTTGTGACTTTCACTCTGGGGCACCAGGGCATCATACTGAGAAGTGTCGGGCTCTCCAGCACAAGGTCCAAGATTTGATCGATGCCAAGGCGATTAACTTCGCTCTAGTGCCTAACGTCGTAAACAACCCTATGCCTCAGCATGGTGGGCATAGAGTGAACAATATTGAGGGGAAAGAAGCTGAAGATCTGGTTGTTAATGTTGATGATGTTCAGACTTCTCTACTAGTTGTGAAGGGCCGTATGCTGAATGGGGGTATCTACTCGGGCTGTGATGAGGATTGTTTGGGCTGTGCAGAATCTGAGAATGGTTGCGACCAGTTAAGGGCCGGTATCCAGGGTATGATGGATGAGGGTTGTTTGCAATTCAGTAGGGCTGTAAAAGATCGTGGGACAGTGTCAACTATCACCATTTACTTTAAACCGTCTGAAGGACGTGGACAAAGGGTCGTTAGTGCACCTGCAACAAATGGTACCCCAGTTACCATTTCCGTGCCTGTAACCATCAGTGCTCCGACTACTATCGTTGCGTCTGGAAGAAGGGCTGTTGAGAATAGTAGAGCCGTGCCGTGGAAGTATGATAATGCTTACCGCAGTAACAGAAGGGTTGAAAGTCAGACGAGACCAGTGAATCAAACTCCAGTGACAATTGGTTTACCAAATAGAGTTCCTGCAACTGTTGGTCCGGCTGTGGATAATGTAGGGGGTCCAGGAGGTTTCACTAGAAGCGGTCGTCTGTTCGCACCGCAGCCTTTGAGGGATAATAATGCTGAGGCTCTCGCCAAAGCAAAGGGTAAGCAAGCTGTGGTTGAGGAAGAACCTGTCCAGAAGGAAGCGCCCGAGGGGTCATTTGAGAAGGACGTGGAGGAGTTTATGAAGATAATCAAGAAGAGTGACTACAAGATTGTAGATCAGTTGAATCAAACTCCGTCCAAGATTTCTATACTTTCACTGTTGTTGTGCTCTGAGGCACACCGTAATGCCTTGCTGAAGATGTTAAATCTGGCTTACGTGCCTCAGGAGATTTCTGTCAATCAACTAGAGGGTGTGATGGCCAATGTGAGCACCAGGCATGGTGTAGGATTCACCAACCTGGACTTACCGCCTGAAGGGCGGAACCATAACAAAGCCTTGCACATCACCATGGAGTGCAAGGGGGCAGTGTTGTCTCACGTATTGCTAGACACCGGGTCGTCGCTGAATGTGTTGCCCAAGCAGATTCTGAAGAAGATTGATGTGGAAGGGTTTGTGCTTACTCCCAGTGACCTGATCGTTCGTGCTTTCGACGGCTCCAAACGTTCTGTGTGTGGGGAAGTTACCTTGCCTGTGAAGATAGGTCCTGAGGTATTCGATATCATCTTCTATGTTATGGACATCCAGCCCGCCTATAGTTGTTTATTGGGGCGTCCATGGATTCATGCAGCAGGGGCAGGCTCGTCGACTCTCCATCAAAAGCTCAAGTATGTCTGGAACGGTCAGATTGTGACCGTGTGCGGTGAAGAAGAGATTCTGGTGAGTCATCTATCCTCGTTCAAATATGTTGAGGTGGATGGCGAGATCCACGAAACCTTATGCCAGGCGTTTGAGACTGTGGCTCTTGAGAAAGTGGCGTACGCTGAGCAGAGAAAGCCAGGTGCTTCAATTACTTCTTACAAGCAGGCTAAGGAGGTTGTTGATTCTGGCAAAGCTGAAGGCTGGGGCAAGATGGTGGACTTGCCTGTTAAAGAAGACAAATTTGGCGTTGGTTACGAGCCTCTCCAAGCAGAGCAGAATGGTCAAGCGGGTCCGAGTACCTTTACCAGCGCTGGGCTGATGAATCATGGCGACGTCTCTGCAACCAGTAGTGAAGACTGTGACAGTGATTGTGATCTGGACAACTGGGTTCGCTCGTGTGCACCAGGGGAGTATATCAACAACTGGACGGCTGAAGAAGTGGTTCAAGTTACTCTTCTGACAGAGTAATTTTCTGTTGTTTTTTCATTTTGCATGAAAATCCTACGATCTGCCCAAGGCGTAGTGATTCATTGTAGGGCCTCATCATGTTTTAATGATTATCATTAATGAAGGACATTTTTTGCAATCAAACCTTGTGATCCCTGTCTTTCTATTTTTTGTTTTCAACTTTTTTCAAAAAAAAAAAAAAAAAAAACAATAAAAATGGCGATGTTTTTGTTTTTTGTGACTTTATTGAACTCTTTTTCTAAAACAAAGCATTAAACATGCAGAAGCGATCTTATGGCATTCACTATGAACAGTTCTGTTATGGCTCAGTATGATTTCGACAATCCCATCTACCAAGCTGAAGAGGAGAGTGAGGAAGACTGTGAACTTCCTGCAGAATTGGTCAGATTGCTGAAGCAGGAGGAAAGGGTCATCCAACCTCATCAGGAGGAGTTGGAGGTTGTTAATTTGGGTACTGAGGACGCCAAAAGAGAAATCAAGATTGGGGCTGCTTTAGAGGACTCTGTCAAGAGGAGGCTGATTGAGATGCTGAGAGAATATGTGGAGATATTCGCCTGGTCATATCAAGATATGCCTGGGTTGGATACAGACATTGTGGTGCATCGATTACCTCTTAGAGAAGGATGTCCTTCGGTCAAGCAGAAGCTTCGTAGAACGAGTCCTGACATGGCAACTAAGATCAAGGAAGAGGTTCAGAAGCAGTGGGATGCAGGTTTTTTGGCTGTTACGAGTTATCCCCCATGGGTGGCCAACATCGTTCCTGTGCCGAAGAAGGATGGTAAAGTCAGAATGTGTGTCGATTACCGGGATTTGAACAGAGCGAGTCCGAAAGATGATTTCCTATTACCTCACATTGACGTATTGGTTGATAATACGGCTCAATCCTCGGTATTCTCTTTCATGGATGGTTTCTCTGGATATAATCAGATCAAGATGGCGCCAGAGGACATGGAAAAGACGACATTCATTACACCTTGGGGCACGTTCTGCTATAAGGTGATGCCATTTGGGCTAAAGAATGCTGGTGCTACCTATCAGAGGGCAATGACGACTCTTTTTCATGACATGATGCACAAAGAAATTGAAGTGTACGTAGATGATATGATCGCGAAGTCGCAGACAGAAGAGGAGCACTTGGTTAATTTGCAGAAGCTATTTGATCGGTTGAGAAAGTTCAAGCTGAGGTTGAATCCGAACAAGTGTACGTTTGGGGTGAGATCAGGGAAGCTTTTAGGCTTCATTGTCAGTGAGAAAGGGATTGAGGTTGATCCAGCGAAAGTCAAAGCTATTCAAGAGATGCCTGAACCAAAAACGGAGAAGCAAGTCCGTGGGTTTTTAGGGAGGTTGAACTACATTGCAAGGTTCATATCTCATCTAACAGCCACGTGCGAACCAATTTTCAAACTGCTCAGAAAGAATCAGGCGATCAAGTGGAATGATGATTGTCAGAAAGCTTTTGACAAGATAAAGGAGTATTTACAGAAACCTCCAATCCTTATACCTCCAGTTCTAGGGAGACCTCTGATAATGTACCTGTCAGTGACTGAGAACTCGATGGGGTGTGTATTGGGACAGCATGACGAGTCTGGTCGAAAAGAGCATGCCATATACTACCTTAGCAAAAAGTTTACCGACTGTGAAACAAGATATTCACTGCTCGAGAAAACTTGTTGTGCTTTGGCCTGGGCTGCTCGCCGACTGAGGCAGTATATGTTGAACCATACTACCTTATTGATTTCTAAGATGGATCCAGTGAAGTACATCTTTGAGAAACCGGCTCTCACCGGACGCGTTGCTCGTTGGCAGATGATTCTAACAGAATATGATATTCAGTACACGTCACAAAAGGCCATCAAAGGTAGTATTCTGTCAGACTACCTCGCCGAGCAACCGATTGAAGATTATCAGCCTATGATGTTTGAATTCCCTGATGAAGACATCATGTATCTTAAGATGAAAGATTGCGAAGAGCCTCTTGTCGAGAAAGGACCGGATCCGGATGACAAGTGGACACTGATGTTTGATGGGGCTGTGAATATGAATGGTAACGGTGTTGGGGCAGTATTGATCAATCCTAAAGGTGCTCATATACCTTTTTCTGCCAGATTGACGTTTGACGTCACCAACAACGAAGCTGAGTATGAGGCTTGTATCATGGGGATAGAAGAAGCCATTGATCTGAGGATCAAAACTCTTGATATATTTGGAGATTCTGCTCTAGTGGTCAATCAAGTCAATGGAGATTGGAATACGAATCAGCCGCATTTGATTCCGTATAGAGATTACACCAGAAGAATACTGACATTCTTCAAGAAGGTGAAGTTGTATCATGTCCCCCGGGATGAGAATCAAATGGCTGATGCCTTGGCTACTTTGTCGTCTATGATCAAAGTTCATTGGTGGAATCATGTGCCACATGTTGCGGTGAATCGACTTGAGAGGCCTGCGTATGTGTTTGCAGCCGAGTCTGTTGTGATTGATGAGAAGCCGTGGTATTATGACATCAAGAACTTCCTCAAGACTCAGGAGTATCCTGAAGGTGCGTCGAAGAATGACAAGAAAACCCTGAGGAGGCTAGCTGGGAGCTTCTATTTGAATCAGGATGATGTGCTGTATAAGAGAAACTTTGACATGGTCTTGCTCAGATGCGTGGACAGACCCGAGGCGGACATGTTAATGCAGGAAGTTCATGAAGGTTCCTTCGGTACTCATGCCGGCGGACATGCAATGGCTAAGAAATTGTTGAGAGCGGGTTATTACTGGATGACTATGGAATCCGATTGTTTCAAGTATGCTCGGAAGTGCCATAAGTGTCAAATCTATGCTGATAAGGTGCATGTGCCACCAAGCCCTCTGAATGTCATGAATTCGCCTTGGCCGTTTGCCATGTGGGGCATTGATATGATTGGGAAGATTGAGCCTACTGCTTCGAATGGACATCGCTTCATCTTGGTTGCGATTGACTATTTCACCAAATGGGTGGAAGCAGCTTCCTATGCTAACGTTACCAAACAAGTAGTTACCCGGTTCATCAAGAAAGAAATCATATGTCGTTATGGAGTTCCTGAGAGAATCATCACTGACAATGGTTCAAATCTCAATAACAAGATGATGAAAGAGCTTTGTAAAGATTTCAAGATTGAACATCACAATTCTTCTCCTTACAGACCGAAGATGAATGGTGCTGTAGAAGCGGCGAACAAGAATATCAAGAAGATTGTGCAGAAGATGGTCGTTACGTACAAGGATTGGCATGAGATGCTGCCTTTCACTTTGCATGGGTACCGTACCTCAGTACGTACGTCGACCGGGGCAACCCCTTACTCCCTTGTGTATGGTATGGAAGTTGTCCTACCTGTTGAAGTGGAGATTCCTTCTTTGAGAGTTTTATTGGATGTCAAGCTGGACGAAGCCGAGTGGATTCGAACAAGGTTTAACGAGTTGAGCCTTATCGAGGAGAGACGGCTAGCAGCTGTATGCCATGGACAGTTGTATCAGCGAAGGATGAAGCGAGCCTTTGATCAGAAAGTGCGTCCTCAAAGCTATCAGATTGGTGATCTAGTTTTGAAGAGGATCCTCCCTCCCGGTGCAGATAACAGGGGCAAGTGGACTCCTAATTATGAAGGTCCATATGTTGTGAAAAAGGTATTCTCCGGTGGAGCCTTGATGCTTACAACTATGGATGGTGAAGATTTTCCGTCTCCTGTTAACTCAGATGTAGTCAAAAAATACTTCGCATAAATTGACCCGCTGGACAAAAAGAATAAAAGAGTCCAGGCAAAAATGGGCATCCCGGCGAACCAAAAAACAGAAAGGAAAGGTTCGGGCAAAAATTAGGGATAAAATGAAAAGAATTTGTACACCCGGTAAGTCGAAAACCCGCAAGGGCGGCTTAGGCAAAAATGGGTATCCCGGTGGATTGAAAACCCGAAAGGGCGATCCAGCCAAAAGAGGGATTAAAGCGAAGACTACAGTCTGAGTTGTCTGTACTTCATCAAGCTTTGTCGTCTGCCATCTCGAAAGATGTGATCCGTCCAGTCATTCTTCTCAGAAAGCAAGGAGTTGGGAGGAAAACTAATGATCTGTGAGTTATAACATAATTGGGAAATAGTGGATGCCGTGTTCACATTGCCATTAGGATAGATCTTTCCTTTTGTGCGCAATTACCTCTTTCTAGGAATTGCCTCCCAATGTATTTGCCTTTTCAGGCGCATTTTCAATCAATAAAAGTCGTTATTCAGATAAATGGCTCTTTTGTTTTTATTTTTACTGTTTTGTTTGCAAAAATGTCCGAATTTTTGATAAGCATTGCATATAAGAACATGAAGGCTACACAATAACGTGCAAAAAGACAAAACATTTGAAAATCATTTTGAATGTTGAGGACACTTGAGCGTATCTTGTCCATGTATCCCCTGGGGGCATTTTGTTGTGCTGTTTTTCAGGATTGGCATCTGTGAGGACGTTTCCTCAGCAGATATTTCCCCCAAGCAAGTTTGGAAGCTATCAGAGCTATGTTCCCCTGCGGAGATGTCTGTGGATAGTGCCTTCTATTTCCCAACAGATCTAAGGATTGCCTATCCCCCAGCAGGCCTGTATTTGCCGATTTCCTCCCCGAGTGAGGCAGGTTCATTGAAATTTATCTCCAGCATTTATCCTATATGTGGACTGAAGGATATCCCCAGCGGAGTTTACCTTTCCCCAGCAGCAGTGCTATTCTCCAGCATGAGTGAGAAGTCGTTGCTCTCCCTACAGTGTCTCCCCGCAGAGTTGGAGTACCCGATCAGTTTTGGCTCCCCAGCCGGAGTTTTTCATCATTTTTGCATTTTTGCATTTTAGTAATCATTGCATCCTCAAACTGCGTAGCATTCCCATTCAATATGGAGCATTACGCCATAGAAAAATTCAAACATATGCATTCATGTGTTAACCTCACCAGACCGTATCCCCGGCAGAGGCGGATCATTTCATTCAACATCAGCACAGCAAGTCTGCTACAGTTGCTCTTAACAGCATTCAGGATTGATATCCCCACAAAGGTTTATTACCTCACCCGTTGGCGACAGAAAGTTTGGTTCTCCCCAGTGAGACCCCCGGCAAGTGGTCAACCTTGCCTTGACATATCTAAGATGTCGTTCTTGTGATACCGGTAAGTGTCATACTAGCACCCGCGTGTGTTTCTTTGTTTGGTGTCGGTAAACACCATTGTTTCGGTGTCTGTAAACATCGGGTGTTCTCCCCAGTCATCAGTAAATGTCTGGTCATCATTTTTGGTGTCGGTAAACACCATTGTTTCGGTGTCTGTAAACATCGGGTATTCTCCCCAGTCATCAGTAAATGTCTGGTCATCATTTTTGGTGTCGGTAAACACCATTGTTTCGGTGTCTGTAAACATCGGGTTTTCTCCCCAGTCATCGGTAAATGTCTGGTCATTTTTTGATGTCGGTAAACATCATCTTTCGATGTCGGTAAACATCGAGTCTTTTCTGCAGTCATCGGTAAATGTCTGATAATCCCCAGCTAGAGATCCCTAGTAGAGTCATCGGTAAACGTCCTAACTGGTTTCCAGTTGCAAATATTTGTTTTCCTTTAGTGAAGTGTTCCCCGGTCATCGGTAAATGTCTGGTCGTCTTTTGGATGTCGGTAAACATCATCTTTCGATGTCGGTAAACGTCGAGTCTCATCCCAGTCATCGGTAAATGTCTGGTCATGCTTTGTTTCCTTGTTGATAAAATCAAGACCCCCAGAAGTCGTCGGTAAACGTCTTGTCTGATTACACCACAAAGATTTTGTTCCTCCCCAAGTGGAGACGCCATCGGTAAATGGCCCCGTATGCTTCGATATCGGTAAATATTGAATGCCCAGTTTTAGACGCCATCGGTAAATGGCCCCGTATGCTTCGATATCGGTAAATATTGAATGCCCAGTTTTATCCGCCATCGATAAATGGCCCCGTTTTCTTCGATATCGGTAAATATCGGATCCCCAGTTGTAGTAGCCATCGGTAAATGGTCGAGTTGAAGTTGATATCGGTAAATGTCAATTTTCTTTGAAGCCATCATCGGTAAATGGTCTTGCTTCCTTTTACATCAGAGTTGTTTCCCAGCAGCCATCGGTAAATGGTCTTGTTGAAGTTGATATCGGTAAATATCAAGTTTCCAGTTTCTAACCATCGGTAAATGGTTTCGCTTTTCTGAAGTTGTCGATTGCAGGCGTCATCGGTAAATGACGTGGTTCTCCTTGTATCATATCCGGCAGAGTGCAAATTTCTACGGTTGTTGGTATTCAATCCCTGTTTACCCTGAAAGTCTGACAGCCGTTGTTCTCATCCATTCGGGTTCCCAGCTGATTGAATAGGGGCAGCTGTAGCACCTCAAATTTTCACCTATCATTGTACATACATTCTCATATTAGGTCATAACATAACATGGTCCACTGCATAACATTGCATTGTCCCCTTTGCCTCAAGTGCAAGCCAGTCAGAAGAATTAGGTCAAACTGGTCAGGAGATCAGTCAGTCAAGCAAGCAAGTGCAATTTTCATTGAAACAAGGCCCTAGGGTTGGTCCAACATGTTCACATGACTTGGGGATCCATTTGAAGTGTTTTGGTCAAGGATTGGATGTTCAGAAGTCATCAGTCAATGCACAGTGTGCCAGAAACCCTAAAAAGTCAAACTTGGTCAACTGTGTCTGATTTTTATGGTTTTGATGGTTGGATTTGGTTTGAGAGAGCTCATTCATGTCCAAATAGGCTTCATGTATAATGTCAAAGACCATTATTGAAGAATTGGAAGCCAGACAAGAAATTTCCAAAAATAGAAACTGGACCTGTAATTTTAGCTGCCAAAAATGGAAAGTCTTGATCCTCAAACTTACATCATGATACAAGCTTCAAATGAATTTTTGCCCAACATGAAAGTTGAAGATCTTGTTCTCCCATTTCCAAAAAGTCCAAGAACTCTCAATTCCCATGTATGGTTGGCAAGTTATGATCAATTCATTTTCAAAAATTCTTGAACTTCAAAAGGCCATATCTCTCAAACCATTTGACCAAATTGGGTGGGGTTTTTTGCTACAAGTCACATTTGATGCCTTCTTTCCAAATATGCAACCATCATGCATCAAAACATTACCAATCAAAATGGCATTTTTGGACTTGCATGAATTAATTTCAAGTGAGGTTGAAAAATGAGTTTCAAAATTAACCACTTCCAACCCATTCTACCAATCAAATATGTTCAGAAATCATATTTTGGACATGTTCAAAGCCCATTTTCGTGCAGTACACACACCCACCACCAACTTGCTTGAAAATTGGCAAAAGGACACTTTTCACCAACTTTATTCCACTTTTTCATGAACCTTGATCAGTACCATTAAACAGAGTATATATTCATCATTTTTCTGCTGAAAGAAACCCTAGCAGCCACCATTTACAAACAGAAAATCATTTTTCTCTCAAACACCATTTTTCCACTTTTTCAATTTCTGCCGAAAACTCCAAAGAACTCGACCTTGCCTTTGTTGCTCCATCATCTAAACAGCATTGTGAGCTTGTTTCCACCATCATTCTCCAACTGTAAGGCTGTTTCTCACGACTGTTTTTCCAAGGCATCATCAATGGCAAAGTGTGGTTGAAGTCATTTCAAGCTGTTTCAAGCCCAAGCATCTTCACCATTCATCATTTGGAGCATGAGTCTGCATCTGTTTCAAGCCAAAACCACAAGATAACAACTGAATCCACACTGCTCTTCACTCTTGGTACTTTTAGTTGCCTTTAGTTCCTTGTGAACTTTGCTTTGCTTTGCTTGATAAGCAATTTGCATTGAGGTATAACTTCTCATCTTCATGTAGTCTGGAAGACCTGGCCTGTTACTTGGCCTGACAACTATCTGAAGTCCGCCTTAAGAGGCAATGTTTGTGATTGTTTAAAATTGTTCCTGTACATATTCAAAGACCTCCTAAGTGAAGAGGCATTGGCAGACACAAGGGATGTGCAATCCATCCCCTGCTATTCTGTGTGTCATCTACTTTGCTCACACCACTGTGTTGACGCATTGCAGATACAAACCCAAGATCTTGTACAATTGTACAGTTGAGTCAGTTTCACATGTGTAGAAGGGTTCCCACTTTCTGAACCCACACATTCTTGTCTTAAGCTCTCCCAGGCCAGGGATAAGAGCTGTGAAGTCTTATCTTCACTCACCTTTCATCTGCTTCACCTTAGCCCTTCAATGGCAAGGTTAAGAGCTAACACTACCCAGTTCCAGTGGTTTGTTTGTTGAGGTTGATATGACCCCTCGACTAAAACCTAGCCTTGTTTGAGCCCCTTGCTTGTATATAGTGTGTGCTACCTGTGCTTGTATGTTTGTTTGACTTGCTTCCTGTGCAAGTTAGGTTTAGTTTGACTTGCTTCCTGTGCAAGTTAGGTGTGGCTTGCTTCCTGTGTAAGTCATGATTAGGATAGGCTGGCTCCCTGTGCCAGTTAGCTAGAAACCTTAACTTAGGGATGATTTTGCATGATAACATCTAGGCTCGAGTCGTAGTCTCCCTAGTTGTGTCTCCCTCTGTTATCTGGTTAGGCTAGTCCTTTATCCCTCCGTAGGGGAACTACGTCGCCCTGATCCTCATACCAGATGAGGTACGTAGGCAGGAGATGAGCAGATCTCTCCGGGCGCTTGTGTCTTTGTTTTGTGTTATCGTGTGCTTGGAAGCTGATGTAAGTCCATCGAGTGGCATTCGGGTTCCATCGTGGGTTTGTTTGGTTCGGATGCTGATGTAAGTCCAGTGATTGGCATTCAGGCTCCACGTTTGCCTCTTTGTGTGTGTTTTGGTTCGGATGCTGATGTAAGTCCAGTGATTGGCATTCAGGCTCCATGTTTGCCTTTGCCAGTGGTTGTTTGTGTGTGTGTCAGCCGAGCTACCAATGCTCTGATTCTTCTCTCGTCCGAGGAGATACGTATGCATAGGATGCGATATCCTAGCGAGCATGTGTCGTTTCCCCAGTCCGAACTACTTCGACTCTGATGTCTATGCCTGATAGACTAAGTAGGCCCAGGATGCGATATTCTGCCGAGTCAGTCTCTTTTGTTTTCTTGTGTCTCTTTCAGCCAGTTGTGTGTGTGTGAGCAGTGTTTAGCAACCATTTTCCTTCCTATTGTGCGTGGATCCCGTCGAGTACGACGGATGCGTAGGGGTGCTAATACCTTCCCTTCGCATAACCGACTCCCGATCCCATTCTCTTTGGTCGCGAGACCATGTCTTTTCCAGGTTTACTTCGAGCGTTTCCTTTCCCTCTTTTGGGATAAATAACGCACGGTGGCGGCTCTGTTGTTCTTGTTTCCCGCCGGTTTTTCGCGTGATGCGACACCCCGACTACTATTGTTGCTCTGGGTAGAAGGGTTGTTGACAGTAGGGTTGTGCCATGGAGATATAACAATGCTCATCGCAGTAATCGAAGGGCTGAGAATCAGACCAGACCGGTTAATCAAGCGCCTGTGACGATTGGTGTGCCAGCTAGAACTCCTGGGGTTGTTAGTCCAGTTGTGGACAATGTCGGTGGACCAGGAGGTTTTACCCGAAGTGGACGGCTGTTTGCTCCGCAACCGTTAAGAGATAATAATGCTGAGGCTCTCGCCAAGGCTAAAGGCAAACAGGCTGTGGTTGATAAAGAACCGGCTCAGAAGGAGGCGCCTGAGGGATCATTCGAGAAGGACGTGGAGGAGTTCATGAAAATAATCAAGAAGAGTGATTACAAGATTGTAGATCAACTGAATCAGACTCCGTCCAAAATCTCTATACTTTCATTACTTCTGTGCTCTAAGGCACACCATAATGCCTTATTGAAGATGCTGAATCTGGCTTACGTGCCTCAAGAGATATCTGTCAACCAACTGGAAGGAGTGATTGCCAATGTGAGCACCAGGCATGGTGTGGGGTTCACAGATCTAGACTTAACGCCTGAGGGACGTAACCATAACAAGGCCTTGCATATCACCATGGAGTGCAAGGGTGCAGTGTTGTCTCATGTGCTGGTAGACACTGGTTCGTCGCTGAACGTGCTGCCTAAGCAGATTCTGAAAAAGATAGCTGTTAAAGGGGTTGTGCTCACTTCGAGTGACCTGATTGTGCGTGCATTTGACAGATCCAAGCGTTCTGTTTTTGGTGAAGTCACCTTTCCAGTGAAGATAGGTCCGGAGGTCTTTGACATTATCTTCTATGTGATGGACATTCAGCCCGCTTACAGTTGTCTGTTGGGGCGTCCTTGGATTCACGCAGCTGGGGCAGTTTCGTCGACTCTCCACCAGAAGTTGAAGTATGTCTGGAACGGTCAGATTGTGACCGTGTGTGGTGAAGAAGATATTCTGGTGAGTCACCTATCCTCTTTCAAGTATGTGGAGATGGATGGCGAGATCCATGAGACTTTATGCCAGGCATTCGAGACTGTTGCTCTCGAGAGGGTGGCTTTTGCTGAGCAGAAGAAGCCAGGTGCCTCAATTGCATCGTATAAGCAGGCCAAGGAGGTTGTTGACTCTGGTAGAGCTGAAGGCTGGGGCAAGATGGTGGATTTGCCTATCAAGGAAGACAAGTTCGGAATTGGCTATCAACCCTTGCAAGCGGAGAAGGGTGTGCAGACAGGTCCGAGTACCTTTACCAGCGCTGGGCTGATGAATCACGGTGACGTCTTTGCAGCCATTAGTGAAGATGGTGACAGTGATTGTGATCTCGACAACTGGGTTCGCCCGTGTGCACCAGGGGAGTCGATCAACAACTGGACAGTAGAAGATGTGGTCCAAGTTACTCTTCAAACAAAGTAATTTCCTTTTGTTTTTTCATTTTGCACAAAACCCTACGTTCTGCCCAAGACGTAGTGGTTCATTGTAGGGCCTCAGCATGTTTTTCAATGATTATCATTAATAAAGGACGTTTTGCAAACAATTTTGTGATCCCTGTCTTTCTATTTTTGTTTTCATTTTTCAAAAAATAAAAATGGCAATGTTTTTGTTTTTGTGACTTTATTGAACTCTTTTTCTAAAATCAAGCATTAAACATGCAGAAGTGATCTCACGGAATCCACTATGAACGGTTCTGTTATGGCTCAGTATGATTTCAATAATCCCATCTACCAAGCTGAAGAGGAGAGTGAGGAAGACTGTGAACTCCCTAAAGAATTGGTCAGATTGTTGAAGCAAGAGGAAAGGGTCATCCAACCTCATCAGGAAGAGTTGGAAATTGTTAATCTTGGTACTGAGGACGCCAGAAAAGATATTAAGATCGGGGCTGCTTTGAAAGAAGATGTCAAGAGCAGGTTGATTGAGATGCTGAGAGAGTATGTGGAGATATTCGCCTGGTCTTATCAAGATATGCCTGGGTTGGATACCGATATTGTGGTACATAGACTACCTCTCAGAGAAGATTGTCCTTCAGTCAAGCAGAAGCTTCGCAGAACGAGTCCTGATATGGCTGTCAAGATTAAGGAAGAGGTTCAGAAGCAGTTTGATGCGGGTTTCTTGTCAGTGACGACTTATCCCCCGTGGGTGGCCAACATCGTTCCCGTGCCGAAGAAGGATGGCAAAGTCAGAATGTGTGTCGATTACCGGGATTTGAATAGAGCGAGTCCGAAAGATGATTTCCCATTACCTCATATTGATGTATTGGTGGATAACACGGCTCAATCCTCGGTTTTCTCTTTCATGGACGGTTTTTCTGGGTATAATCAGATTAAGATGGCGCCAGAGGACATGGAAAAGACGACATTCATAACACCTTGGGGCACGTTCTGCTATAAGGTGATGCCATTTGGGCTGAAGAATGTCGGTGCTACCTATCAGAGGGTTATGACGACTCTCTTTCATGACATGATGCACAAAGAAATTGAAGTGTACGTGGATGATATGATTGCGAAGTCGCAGACAGAAGAGGAGCACCTGGTCAATTTGCAGAAGTTGTTTGACAGACTGAGAAAGTTCAAACTGAGACTGAATCCGAACAAGTGTACGTTTGGGGTGAGATCTGGGAAGCTGTTAGGCTTCATTGTCAGTGAGAAAGGGATTGAGGTTGATCCAGCGAAAGTCAAAGCTATTCCCGAAATGCCTGAACCGAAAACAGAAAAGCAGGTTCGTGGGTTTTTAGGGAGATTGAACTAAATTGCTGGTTTGTATCTCACCTAACTGCCACGTGTGAACCAATATTCAAATTGCTAAGAAAGAATCAAGCAATCAGGTGGAATGATGACTGTCAGAAAGCTTTTGACAAGATAAAAGAGTATTTACAGAAACCTCCAATCCTTATACCTCCAGTTCCTGGGAGACCTCTGATAATGTACCTGTCAGTGACGGAGAACTCAATGGGGTGTGTATTGGGACAACATGACGAGTTTGGTCGAAAAGAGCATGCCATATACTACCTTAGCAAAAAGTTTACCGACTGTGAAATCAAATATTCACAGCTCGAGAAAACTTGTTGTGCTTTGGCCTGGGCTGCTCGCCGACTGAGGCAGTATATGTTGAACCATACTACCTTGTTGATTTCTAAGATGAATCCAGTGAAGTACATTTTTGAGAAGCCGGCTCTCACCGGACGTGTTGCCCGTTGGCAGATGATCTTAACAGAATATGATATTCAGTACACGTCGCAGAAGGCTATCAAGGGTAGTATTCTGTCGGACTATCTTGCCGAGCAACTGATTGATGATTATCAGCCGATGATGTTTGAATTCCCTGATGAAGACATCATGCATCTGAAGATGAAAGATTGTGAAGAGCCTCTTGTAGAGGAAGGACCGGATCCTGATGACAAGTGGACATTGATGTTTGATGGGGCTGTGAATGTGAATGGTAATGGTGTTGGTGCAGTGCTTATCAATCCTAAAGGGGCTCATATACCTTTTTCTGCCAGATTGACTTTTGACGTCACCAACAACGAGGCTGAGTATGAGGCTTGTATAATGGGGATAGAAGAAGCCATTGATTTGAGGATCAAAACTCTAGACATATATGGAGATTCCGCTCTAGTGATCAATCAGGTCAATGGAGATTGGAATACGAACCAGCCGCATTTGATTCCTTACAGAGATTACACCAGAAGAATACTGACTTTCTTCAAAAAGGTGAAGTTGTATCATGTCCCCCGGGATGAGAATCAAATGGCTGATGCTTTGGCTACTTTATCTTCTATGATCAAAGTTCATTGGTGGAATCATGTGCCACATGTTGCGGTAAATCGATTCGAGAGGCCTGCGTATGTGTTTGCAGCCGAGTCTGTTGTGGATGAGAAGCCGTGGTACCATGATATCAAGAACTTCCTCAAGAGCCAGGAGTATCCTGAAGGTGCGTCAAAGAATGACAAGAAAACCATGAGAAGGCTAGCTGGAAGCTTTTATTTGAATCAGGATGATGTGCTGTACAAGAGGAACTTTGACATGGTTCTGCTCAGATGTGTGGATAGACACGAAGCAGACATGTTGATGCAGGAAGTGCATGAGGGTTCGTTTGGTACCCATGCTGGTGGTCATGCAATGTCTAAGAAATTGTTGAGAGCCGGTTATTACTGGATGACTATGGAATCCGTTTGTTTCAAGTACGTTCGGAAGTGCCATAAGTGTCAAATTTATGCTGATAAAGTGCATGTACCACCAAGCCCTCTGAATGTCATGAACTCGCCCTGGCCGTTCGCCATGTGGGGCATTGATATGATTGGGAAGATCGAGCCTACTGCTTCTAATGGACATCGCTTCATCCTGGTTGCGATTGATTACTTCACCAAGTGGGTGGAAGCAACTTCCTATGCTAATGTTACCAAACAAGTGGTTGCCCGGTTCATCAAGAAGGAAATCATTTTCCGTTATGGGGTTCCTGAGAGAATCATCACTGATAATGGTTCGAATCTCAATAACAAGATGATGAAGGAGCTTTGTAAAGATTTCAAGATTGAACATCACAATTCTTCTCCTTACAGACCGAAGATGAATGGTGTTGTAGAGGCGGCAAACAAGAACATTAAGAAGATTGTGCAGAAGATGGTCGTGACGTACAAGGATTGGCATGAGATGTTGCCTTTCGCTTTGCATGGGTACCGTACCTCCGTACGTACGTCGACCGGGGCAAGCCCGTACTCCCTTGTGTATGGTATGGAAGTTGTCCTATCTGTAGAAGTGGAGATACCTTCTCTGAGAGTCTTACTAGATGTCAAGCTAGACGAAGTCGAGTGGATTCGAACAAGGTTTAATGAGTTGAGCCTTATCGAAGAGAGACGGCTAGCAGCTGTGTGCCATGGGCAGTTGTATCAGAGAAGGATGAAGAGAGCCTTTGATCAGAAAGTGCATCCTCGAAGCTATCAAACTGGTGATCTAGTTTTGAAGAGGGTCCTTCCTCCCGGTACGGATAACAGGGGCAAGTGGACTCCTAATTATGAAGGTCCATATGTTGTGAAGAAGGTTTTCTCCGGTGGAGCCTTGATGCTTACAACTATGGATGGTGAAGATTTTCCCTCCCCTATTAACTCAGATGTAGTCAAAAAATACTTCGCGTAAATTGACCCGCTGGACAAAAGGAATAAAAGAGTCCAGGCAAAAAAGGGCATCCCGGCGAACCAAAAAACAGAAAGAAAAGGTTCGGGCAAAAGTTAGGGATAAAAAATGAAAAGAATTTGTACACTCGGTAAGTTGAAAACCCGCAAGGGCGGCTTAGGCAAAAATGGGTATCCCGGTGGATTGAAAATCCGAAAGGGCGATCCAGGCAAAAGAGGGATTAAAGCGAAGACTACAGTCTGAGTTATCTGTACTTCATCGCGCTTCATCGTCTGCCATCTCGAAAGATGTGATCGGTGGTCCAGTCATCCTTCTCAGAAAGCAAGGAGTTGGGAGGAAAACTGATGATTTGTGAGTTATAACATAATTGGGAAATAGTGGAGGCCGTGTTCACATTGCCATTAGGATAGATTTTTTCCTTTTGTGCGCAATTACCTCTTTCTAGGAATTGCTTCCCGATGTATTCGCCCTTTCAGGCCCATTTTCAATCAATAAAAGTCGTTATTCAGATTAAATAGCTCTCTTGTTTTTATTTTATTGTTTGTTTGCAAAAACGTCCGAATTTTTGATAAACATTGCATATAAAAACATGAAGGCTAAACAATAACGTGCAGAAAGATAAAACATTTGAAAATCATTTTGAATGTTGAGGACACTTGAGCGTATCTTGTCCATGCAGCCCCCTGGGGCCTGTCGTGCTGTTTTGCAGGTTGTTACCTTTTGTTTCCTGGCTGAAGCATATAAGCCATGGTTGATTCCTCAGCAGTGTGAGAGAACGGGGATGTTCCCCAGCAGATAAGGCAAGTTTGAGACTTGTCTCTCCAGCGTTTGCTGAGATCATGATCAGAATTTCCCCAGTTGAGTTCCCAGATGAGTTGGAAGATGGATTATCCCCACTGAGTTGGAAGGATGTTGTATCCCTAGCGGAGGTATCAGTGGAATAGTTCTATTTCCCAGCAGTCTGGTTTGAAGTACTGCTATCCCCAGCGTGGTCGTGAGCGCTTCTCCCCAGCAGGGTTGTGGATGTCTATCTCCAGCGTGGTCTGATATATTACTTTCCCCACCAGAGTTATGCTTATCCTCAGCAGAGTGGTGAATGTTGTCCCCGTCAGGGTTGTGAAGTTTTTCCTAGCAGATTTCCCGAGTAGAGGTTTGTGATTGATGGTTTTCCCCAGCAGGTTCCCCGAGTGGATCAGGTTTGATGAAAATTATCTCCGGCAGAGTTTATCCTACCTGTGGATTGACGTATTCCCCAGCGAAGTCGCTTTTGGTTATTCCCCAAGCGGAGTCCCCGAGTGGATTGGGATCTTCTCCCCAGCAGCGGTGCTATTCTCCAGCCTGAGTGAGAAGTCGGTGCACTCCCCGCAAAGCATTCCTCAGACAGAGTTTCCCCACAGAGTTGGAGTATCTGATCAGTGTTGGCTCCCCAGCCTGAGTTCATCATTTTGCATTTTGCATGTAGTAACCATTGCATCCTCAAAATCGCGTAGCATTTCCATTCGATATGGAGCATTACGCCATAGAAAAATTCAAACATATGCATTCATGTGTTAACCTAATCAGACCATCCCCGGCAGAGGCGGATCTTTGTTCAACATTTGTACGACACGTTTGCTACAGTTGCTCCTAACAGCATTCAGGATTGATATTCCCCAGAGAGGTTTATTTCCTCACCCGTCCGCAAACGGAAAGCTTGTTTCTCCCCAGTGATATCCCCAGCAAGTGTTTAGCCTCGCCCTGACATGTGTAGATGTCGTCCCCGTGATACCGGTAAGTGTCGTATCAGCACCCGCGAGTGTTCTTTCTTTGGTGTCGGTAAACACCATTCTTTCGGTGTCGGTAAACATCGAGTCCTACCCCAGTCATCGGTAAATGTCTGGTCATCTTTCTTTGATGTCGGTAAACATCATCTTTCGATGTTCGTAACATCTTTCTCCTTCCCCAGGAGCCACCTCTCCGTTGGTGTCGATAAACGTTGAGTTTTTTCCTATTCGTCCATTGACGTATAGTTGCATCCCTTCCCCAGAGTTCACCTCTCCGTTGGTGTCGATAAACGTTGAGTTTTTCCCATTCGTCTGTTGACGTTTGGTTGTATCTCTTTCCCCCAGGTCATCTGTTGATGTCTGGTCACCTCTCCGTTGGTTTCGATAAACGTCGAGCTTCTCCCATTCGTCCGTTGACGTCTGGTCGAGTCTTTCCCAGTCATCCGTTGATGTCTGGTCTACCTCTCCGTTGGTTTCGATAAACGTTGAGTTTTTCCCATTCGTCCGTTGACGCCTGGTGGTATCCCTTTCTTTCCATTCATCCGTTGATGTCTGTGTCACCTCTCCGTTGGTTTCGATAAACGTTGAGTTTTTCCCAATCGTCCATTGACGTTTAGTTGTGATTAGGTTTTTTCCCAGTCATTCATTAATGTTTTGTCACCTTTCTCCGTTGGTGTCGATAAACGTCGAGCTTCTCCTTCTCTGTTGGTGTCGATAAATGTCGAGCTTCTCCTTCTCCGTTGGTGTCGATAAACGTCGAGCTTCTCCTTCTCCGTTGGTGTCGATAAACGTCGAGCTTTTCCCATTCGTCCGTTGACGTCTGGTTGAGTCTTTCCCAGTCATCCGTTGATGTCTGGTCTACCTCTCCGTTGGTTTCGATAAACGTTGAGTTTTTCCCATTCGTCCGTTGACGTCTGGTAGAGTCTTTCCCAGTCATCCGTTGATGTCTGGTCTACCTCTCCGTTGGTTTCGATAAACGTTGAGTTTTTCCCATTCGTCCGTTGACGTCTGGTGGTGTCCCTTTCTTTCCATTCATCTGTTGATGTCTGGTCACCTCTTCGTTGGTTTCGATAAACGTTGAGTTTTTTCCCATTCGTCCGTTGACGTATGGTTGTATCCCTTTCTTTCCCAGTCATTCATTAATGTCTGGTTACCTCTCCGTTGGTTTTGATAAACGTCGAGTTTTTCCTAGTCGTTCGTTGGCGTCTAGTTGTGATTTCTATTCCCATTCATCGTCCTTCGATATCTGGATGTGGTTCCTTTTTTCTGGAAAAAAATCAAAATCCCCAGGAGTCGTCGGTAAACGTCTTGTCTGGTTACTTGGCTTTCCTTAAAGTCATCCCCCGCAGTGTGCAAATTTCTTCGGTTCTTTGGTATTCAATCCCTGTTTACCCTGAAGGTCTGACATCCGTTGCTCTCATCCATTCGGGTTCCTAGTTGATTGAATAGGGGCAGCTGTAGCACCTCAAATTTGCACCTCCCATTTGTATATACATTTTCATAGGTCATTAACATTGCATTGTCCATGGCATAGCTCATTGCATTATCATTTGCATAGTCAACAGTCATCAGGCAAGATCAGTCAAGACTGGTTAGGAGGTTCAGTTGTGCAAGCAAGTGCATTTTCTATGGAATCAAAGCCCTAGGGTTGGTTCAAGGAGTTCATATGATTCAAGGATCATTTTGAAGTGGTTTGGTCAAGTGTTGAAGGCTCAAGGCTCATCAATCAATGATCAATTCATCTGAAACCCTAGAAAGTCAACAGAAGTCAACTGTCAGTTCAATCATGGATTTGAAGGTGGGAGATGGTTAGAGAGGCCTCATTCATGTCCAAACAAGTCTCATTTGACATTTCAAACATCAACAATGAAGAATTTGAGGTCAGATCAAAACTTTCCAAAAATAGTAAGTGACCTGTAATTTGAAATTGCCAAAAATGGAAAGGTTTTCTCCTCAAGATTACATCATCAAGAAAGCTTCAAATGAAATTTTGTCCAACATGAACGTTGAAGATCTTTCTCTCCCATTTCCAAAAAGTCCAAGATCATAAATTTCTCATGTATGGTTGAAAAGATATGGATCAAACATGGCCAAGTGAACATGGAACTTCAAACATGCATAACTTTCAAACCATAAGTCCAATTGAGATGGCTCTTTTTGCAACATTCATGTCTTGACATACACTATCCAAATCATACATCACAAGCCATTCATTCTCATCACATAATCATTTGGTTTTTCATTTGAATTTTGGAGGGAATTTTCAAATTTAAAAATAATGCATTGTTTACACATTCCAACACTTGCATTGGCTTCCAAATGAGGTTTTAAGTGAAATTCCCATGCCACACGTGCACTGTTCCATTCAACTTTCATGCATAAGGTGAATTATCCAAATTGGCATGTGCACTCTCATTTCCCTAATCCAATTACCAAATGGCCTAAGCATGATTAAGGGATGATTAACACAACATATATATAGTAAATCATAACTATTTTTCTGCTAACAACATCCCAATTTCCAGATCTAGAATTTCTTCACAAATTTTCTCTCACTTTTTTCTTCAATTTTCTCCAAACACATTGCATTGTTCTTGATTCATTCATCATCTAGAAGCATTATTGAGCATTGCTGAACCAAGATCCAAGGGAATTCGTGCAAGGTGGAAGCATACTTGAAGCTTGATACATCAATGGTGAACTTCAATTCTGTTGGAATCAAGCTAGATTAAGCCTCAAGCCTTCATCCATTCATCCATACAAGTGCTTTAGAAGATCTGTTTGAGCATAGCAAGGCCTGAATCAAGCTATTCCAATTCTGTTTTCTTCAAAAGGTCAGAAATCACATCTCTCCATTCTTAAATTGCTTATGCTAGTTTTGTAGATCTTTGAACACTGGTTAATCTGAGCTTTGTTTCATAGAAATCCATGTAGAATTGAGTTAGTTATGTTGATTTGAAGATTCACATGTGAAACTTGATTGCTTCGATTTGTTCATGTTAGTTAGAATTAGGTTAAACTAGGCATTGATCCTTGATGTATGTTGGAAGATGAACACATTGATATGCTTGTTTTGAAAATCTGAGAAAATTGTTCTTGAGAGTGTACTGTTCATGATGAATGTGTTTGAAGATGATGAAGAACAATTCCCAGGCACGCGTTTGATCCTCCAAAATGTTTTCTCTAGCATTTGCATGTGTTTTTCCAGCGTGCGTTTCTGATTGGTGGATGTAATGGCCATGCACGCTTTTGATTGGTTCACTTGGCCACGTCATAAGTGAAACGGCTGCGTTTCGTGCAGCCGAGCGCGCCTCATTCAAAATTGTCCTCCCTTCGATCCTGGCTCATGACCTTTATTCAAAATGCATTCCATTTTATTTGGTTTCCCTCCATTACATTCATACATGCTTCACTTACATTTTTTGTTTTTTCTTTCACTTCAAAAATTCGTAAATAATTGATAAATGATCCAAAAATGTTGGGAATTTTTGCATTAGATCATATTTTCTCTCTAGTTTTTTGTGGTTATTTTTCCATAAATTGTGCATGGCTGGAAAATTATTTGCCTTAGGGTTTGTGTATGCATATCCATTTTGAACCTTTCCTTACTATTTCATTTGTGAAATGATGGTTGTTTATCCAATGCTCATGAAATTTTACATGCTTAAACTAGACTTCATGCTGGACATTTTGGTGTTGAGTTTGCATTTTTATCGTGTGCCATTGCTGAGATATGATCATGTGAATATAGGTGTGACAATGTGTGTCACACCTTTGCTTGCTCACATTGATTAATTTGGTTGTCATGCCAAATAAATTCCAAATGCTTCGATTTTTTGTATGATGCTTGATATGAATGTTGTGATTGATCATGAATCTTCTTGGTTTTTTTGGATTGATTTCCGATTTGATTGAGATTTTTCATGCTGGATGGTCATTTGTGAGCTTTTGAAGTGTCTTGAATTTCAATTGTTTGTGAAATGCTTGTGCTTTATCCTATGGATGTGAAATTTTGCACATTGTTTCTAGACATGTTGAAGTTTGTTTTGGCTTTGGTTGAGGTTTTTACCATGTTTCATTTCTGTTTTAGGCCTGTGCTAAGTTGGTGTAACATTTGGTGTCCTATTTGGGCTTGTTTTGAATGCCTTGCCTTATACAATTTGATTAGCATGCCTAATCATGTCCAATTGCCCTAATTTTTTTGTGTGTTGATCATGTTGTATGTTCTGTTTAGCCATGAATTTTCTTGAGATTAATTGAATCATTTTTGAATTAATGTGCATTTGTTCATTCTGTTGTCTCAATGTGCTTTCAACTTGCATACCTTACCATGATTGGTTTATGAAATGAATTTGGTGAATGATAATGATATGAGACCTTTTGGATTGGGTTCTTAATTGATTGAGGTTGATTCATGTTGGATTTCATGTTCTGTTTTGAATTTTTTCTCCCTCTTTGACCCTAGGCCTTGCCCTAGTGGTTTGTTGCTTATGTTTGAGCTTTGTTTTCAGGTTAAGAAGCACATGGCCATAATGGGATTGATTCAATTGCTTGAGTTGACTAATTGGTTGATGTTGACTAATCTGGATTTGTTTTGTAGGTTTATGCCAAGACATTTGTATTTGAGCCATTGCCTTGCACCTTGTTGCATTGCTTGTTTGACTGTGTACTGTTGACTGTTGACTATTGGTTGTCTGTTTGACTTTTTGACTTGTATACTGATTGAGTTAGATTTTTTTCAGGTACATAAGTTGCTTAAGTTCTTTTGAACTTGCTTTTGCTTTTGCTTGGTTGCTTAAGCATTGAGGTATAACTCTCTGACTTCATGTAGTTTGGAAAACCTGTGCTGTTACTTGGGCAGGCACCTGTCTGAAGCCCTCCTTAATTGGCAATGCTTGTGTTTGTTTATCTTTGTGCCAAGCAAGAAAAGACCTCTATGAGGCAATTGGCAGATAAAAGAGATGTGAAATCCATCTCCTGCTATTCAGTGTGTCATTCACCTTGCTCACACACCTTGTGTTGATGCATTATGGATACTAACCCAAGATCTTTGTTGAGTCAGTCATGTGTGGAGAAGAGTTCCAACTTTCTGAACTCCCACACTTTCATTTGTCTGAAGCTCTCCCAGGCCAGGGATAAGAGTTGTGAGGTATTACCCTCACTTCCCATTTCATCTGCTTCACCCTAACTCTCAATGTTAGGGTTAAGAGCTAACTACACCCGATTCTAGTTGGCTTGTGTTTCACAGCCTAACCTTGTGTGAGCCCACTTTGTTTGTATATAGTGTGTGCTAATTGTGTGAATGTTTGCTTTGCCTGTGCTGATTAGGATAGCTTGCTCCCTGTGCAAGTTAGATAGCAACCTTAACATAGGGATGGTATGCATGACAACTTCTAGGCTCGAGTCGTAGTCTCCCTAGTAGTTTGTGTCTCCCTTTGTATCTGGTTAGGCTAGTTCTTTCCCTGTGTAGGGGAACTACGTCGCCCTGATCCTCATACCAGATGAGGTACGTAGGCAAGAGATGAGCTGATCTCTCCGGGCGCCCTTTTTCTTTTTCAACCCCTTTGTGTGTGTAGGAGTCTGACATAAGTCCAGCGATTGGCAGTCGGTTTCCTGTGTCTTGTTTGCTTGTTGGAGTCTAACATAAGTCCAGCGATTGGCAGTTGGTTTCTTGTGTGTGCGTTTGTTGGTTTGGAGTCTGATGTAAGTCCAGCGATTGGCATTCGGTTTCCATGTTTGCCTGTTTGTGTGGAGTCTGACGTAAGTCCAGCGATTGGCAGTCGGTTTCCTGTGTGGTTTTGTTTGCCGTGCGTTAGCCGAGCTACGAGTGCTCTGATTCTTCTTCTGTCAAAGAAGATACGTATGCATAGGATGCGACATCCTAGCGAGCACGTTTTCCCCTGTCCCGAACTACGTCGACTCTGATGTTTGTGCCTGACAGACTACGTAGGCCCAGGATGCGATATCCTGCCGAGTTAGTTTCTTTTGTCTTTCCTGTGTCTCCTTTCAGCCTTGTGTGCAGTTTGTGAGTAGTGTTTAGCAACCTTTATCCTTCCTTTTGTGCGTGGATCCCGTCGAGTACGACGGATGCGTAGGGGTGCTAATACCTTCCCTTCGCATAACCGACTCCCGATCCCATCTCTCTCTAGTCGCGAGACCATGTCTTTTCCAGGTTTACTTCGAGCGTTTCCTTTCCCTCTTTTGGGATAAATAACGCACGGTGGCGGCTCTGTTGTTTTGTTTTCCCGCCGGTTTTTCGCGTAATGCGACAGGTATCCCACAAATAAAGTGGGAAAACCACGCAAACCATCTCTGCAAGAGTCTGTGAGCCCTCACAAAAACTCAACAAAAGGGTTAGTGAAACACGATAAACATTTTTTTCATGGATAACAGTATGGTTTCAGAAACCTCAAACCCTGTGGCATACATTTCAGAAATCATGTGATTAAACATTCAAGGCATAGGTTTCACCCATTCATGCATAATTAAACCCGTGGGCAAAAACATAATGAAATTCATCCATCATACCTCATACATTCAGATGATCCAAATTAAGAGCATAAAATCATGGGAATGAGGCAAACCTGATGGGAGAGACCGGTTGAAATCAAATGGCACGGCTGGGTTTGCAAGGCAATGTTAGGGTTTGCGTGAGATGAAAGTGTGTGAGTCAGATTGAATTTTTCAGAGCTGCCTGGGGGTTGCTCTGAGTTCTCTGTCAGGTTTCTCTTCAGGTTTTGTCCAGGGTTTTGTTCCAAGGAAACCTCAGAGTATTTTTGCTTCCCTTCCTTTTTCTGTCTGATCTCCCTCTTTTATAACCTGATTTTCATGGCTTTGTGGGCTCAAATGAGAGAGGTCCAAGTCCAAGTTTTTCTATTATATTTTATTTATTATTTTTTTTTGTTTTTTTATTATTATTTTTATTTATTTATTTATTTTTGTAAAAAATTATTATTATTATTTTTTTTTAAAAGTTTCTTGGATCTAATTCTGATTGACATGATGAAATGCAATATGAAATGCTAAATGAATGCATGAATGAGGATGGCAAATTTTGGGGTGTTACACCGTGCCATGCCTGCATGTTGACTGCTGAGTGTGCGTGCCACCGTGTTTAATGAAACAGTGAGTTTTTTTATTTGAATGTGGAGCGTTTGATCAGATGAGCGCGCCTTATCCAACGGTCCCTGTTTTATCTGGATTTTATTTGAATGTTTTCTTTTCCCTCCTATTTTTTATGTTATTTCATTTGTTTTGCTCATCTTTGAAAAATCATTAAAAATAGAAGAATGATCCAAATTAACTCCAATTTTTTTTCATAGTTTTGTTTTAATGTCTAGTTTTTTTTAATATTATTTTCATGATTTGTTGATGTCGGATTTTTAAGTGTGAATTTTTTGATCCATGCCATGCTATTTTGATATGTTACATTCAATGCTTTGTGGAATCTTCATCTTTGATCCAATTGATCTGATTTTTTGCATGCTTGATCTTCATACCTGATGTGAATTTTTGATAACTGGTTTGGAATTTTTCTCATATGTTATCATTGTTTTTGACACATGAAGATGAATGTGACAATTTGTGTCACATTTTTGGCATTCAATTTGTGCATTTTTGTTCATCTAGCATTTGAACCTTTCTGGATTTTTTCTTTTGCATATTGTTTGTTAATGACATGAGGAGCTTGCATAAAAAATTTCAAAGCCTTTGCATGCATTTCTGTTTTGATTTGGATTTTCTAATTTGAAAGTTCACTTTGTGCACATTTTTTGGTCATTGCATAGCATAGGCCATTTGAGATATTTGCTTAATGAATTGGTACTGGTCCTTTTGAGGACATTTTGTGAAATGTTTGAATGTGCATTATGTGGAAGATTGGGTTCTGTTTTGATCATTTGGTTTGGTTTTGAACTTAGTCTTTGTACTAGTGTTTTGTGCATAAACTAACTGTGCTTTGTGTTTCAGGTTTGGACATTTGGCATTGATGGTTGACTTGTTCTCACTTTGTGAGATGCAAATGATTTGAGTTCTAACTCTTGTTTGTTTTGTAGGTTCTAATTGATGTGCTTGAGCATTGTTCATTGAGTTGTGTAACTGTGAATGGTTCCACTGTTTGTCTGTTTGTTTTTTGACTGAAATATTAACTGTTTAGTTTTTGTACAGGTACATTAGTTGCTTGCTTTTAGCTCTTGCTTGAGCTTTGGATTGTGGTTGATACCCCACTTAGGTAGTTATCTTCTTACTTCATGTAGTCTAGAAGTCCTGTCACCTTTTTGGCAGGCATTTTGCTGACAAGTCCTCCTTAAGAGGCTCTGTTTGTGTTTGTTTACAATTGTGCCAAAGACCTCCAAGATGAGGCATGTGCTACTTGATAAGTCCTCCAATAGTTGAGGAAATTGATGGATAAAAGGGATTAGTAGCCAATCCCCCGTTATTCAGTGAGTCGTTCATTATGCTCGCACTACGTGCTAATGCTTTTGAACATGTACCCAAGATCTTTGTCCAGTGTCTGTAAAGTGGAATAGGATCCCACTTTCTGGATCCCCATGCTTTCTTTGTCATGAGCTCACCTAGGCCAGGGTTAAGAGCATGAGGTCTCATCCTCATTTCCATCTTTGATCTGCTTCACCCTAACTCTCAATGTTAGTGGTTAAGAGCTACAGATTACCCTTGTATAGTTTGGCTTGTTTATCGAGGTTGATATGACCCCTCTTGACTAAAGCCCACCCTTTTGGTTCGAAGCCTCTTGTATGTATATAGTGTGTGATGTTTGTTTGGATGTTTGCTTTTGATGTGTGTGCTTTTGATATTTGTTTGTTATGGTTGGGAGTCGGATATAAGTCCATGTATTGGCATTCTGTTTCTGTTTTGTTGTTAGGAGTCGGATATAAGTCCATGTATTGGCATTCTGTTTTCGTTTTGTTGTTAGGAGTTGGGTGTAAGTCCATGTATTGGCATCCTGTTTCGTTTTATTGAGGATCTCTTATGAGACTTGTGTGATTGCTTTTGCTTTGTGCTTGCTTATTCCAAAGGATGGGATCTACTTGGATCATCTATATGATCTCAAGAGAGGAACTCCTAGTGTGGTTTCATTTCTTACCCATCATCCTTTCATCTTCATTTCTCCATCCTAACCTAAACCAAATCCTTTTGTGCAAACATTTGACTTTGTTTTCAACATTACAAACCTAAGCCTTAGGCTTTTGATTTTCAAACTTTCTTTTCATAATACTCATGTTGAATTGAATCTTTAAGTCAACTTTGACCATTTTTGTACATACTTCCAATTGGTAAATATAACCCATTCAAATTTCTTTTGTGGTTTCAATGATCACTTCTTAATCAATTTTTTCATAACCTTTTGCTATTAGGTTTGAGTTATCTTTGTGGTAGATGTAATACTCACCTATGTCCTTAGTGATGGACAATGAGCCTTCCATGCTTATTATAGGGTTAACCCCTCACTAGCATGTTGAAGCTATCCTCACATGGTGGGCTTGTGGTTTTTCAGGTTGAGTTTTCACCCTTTGATAACAAAAGACCTTAAGGCTTTTGGACCAATCAATCCACTCATTTGTTTTGAAATTTTTTATCCGAACTAAGAGGTTTTGATCCTAATCTTTTTATAAGAGGGTATGTAGGCAATGGGTTTATCCATCCAAACACAAAATGTAAATACTTGTATATTCTTTTCTCATCTCTTCAATCATGTTTGCACAAATAAAAAATTTCAAAAAAAACAATAACCTTTGCAACAAGTATGAAAAGGGCTCCCTAGGAGTACCTAGGATGTTTTGGGTGCCTAACACCTTCCCATTGCATAACCAACCCCCTTACCCATATCTATGTTTCTTTTACAAGTTTTGTTTGTAAAAATTTTAGGTTTTTGTTCGCTTTCTAACCTTTCCTTTGGATAAATAGAAGTGCGGTGGCGACTCGACTTTGTATGATTTACCTTGGATTTAGTCAATATCTCCAATGGTAACGAATACACCGCTACACATGGGTACCGTACATCCATCCGGACTTCAATAGGGGAAACTCCGTTCTCTCTTGTCTATGGTATGGAAGTTGTGCTCCCAGTAGAGGTTGAGATCCCGTCACTGCGTGTGCTAATGGAAGCCAAGCTGATAGAAGCTGAATGGTGTCAAACTAGATATGATCATTTGAATTTGATTGAAGAGAAGAGATTGATTGCCATGTGTCATAGTCAGTTATATCAACAAAGATTGAAGAAGGCATTTGATAAGAAGGTCAGGCCTCGTGTGTTTAGAGAATGTGACCTCGTGCTCAAGAAGATTTTATCTTTCAAACCTGATGCTAGGGGCAAATGGACTCCTAATTATGAAGGCCTCGTGTATTCCCCGACGTAGTTTATCTTCAGATATTGAAGATTCCTCATTTTTTTCAGTTTTGGATTCTGAGAAGTATTTCGGTTTGGTCCCCTGCAGGGTTGTCTCCCATTTGATTTGGTGTTGACCTAAAATTCCCTGCAGAGTTGAAAATTTGGGTCCTCAGCAGATCTTTTCTCTTTCCTCAGTCGGGGTTGAGTTATTCAGAGCTAGATGACTTATGTTCACCCCCATCATTTTCTCTAGTTGGTGTTTCCATCTTGGTGAGATTAGCCGAGTGTTGAAACAATGATTCGAATCTGTGATATTTGTATCCTTTGTGTTGTTTCGTCAGCATAGCCATCAATCATATACATGCACATTCATCATATATTTCATTATGCATTTTGGATTTGATTTTGTTATTCTAATCCCCTGTTTTTGTGATATCATTATCTATACAGATTTGGTGTCTCTGTCCTCCTTCAATTGTAGAGTATCAACCCCCTTAAGCAAAAAGAGTTTAACCTTTCTCATTCCCACTAAGTTATTTCCTCGTAGGTGATCATTATTTCAGTTTCCTCCCTAGTTAATTATCTGGATGTAACCACTCCCCTTGAATTATATCCTTATTGGGTTGAGTCTTTGTTTGACCGTTTCTTTCTAGTTACTACCTAGATAGATATTTTGGTCCCCTGAGAGTTTATTCCCTAGTAACTGGTAATATTCTTCTCGATCTGTGAGTACTGTACTTTTGCCCAATACCCGGTAAAAGTAATCTACTTCCTTTATTTCCCCCAGCGAATTCGTTTTCACATTTCCCTAGGCAATATATCCTTGATATGTTCATCCTAACCGGTGACAAATATTCTTCCTTTTTGGTTTTCTACCCAGTAAGAAGGTAGTTGTAATCCCTACTTTTACTCCTCAGAGAGTTAATCCTTGATATGTTCATCTTAACCGATGACAGATTTTCTCCTCTTTTTGGTCTTCTGCCCAGTAATTGGTAGTTGTAAATCCTACTTTCCCCTCTGAGTCTATCCTTGATATGTTCATCCTAACCGATGACGGATATTCTCTCTTTGGTATTCTATCCAGTAATTGATATATATAATTCCTATTTTCCCCGACAGTCTATCCTTGATATGTTCATCCTAACCGGTGACGGATATTCTTCCTTTGAGTTATCCTTGATATGTTCACTTTAATCAGTGACCGGATACTCTCTATTTGGTCTTCTACCCAGTAACCGGTAGTTGTAAACCCTATTTGATCTTTTTCCCCAACAGGCTATTCTTACCCAGTAACCGGTAACGAATACACCTCTTTTTTCCTCAGCGAGTCATCCTTGATATGTTTACCCTAATCGGTAATGGATGTCCCTCTGTCAGAGTATATTATCTTCCTACCCAGTAAACGGCAATAGATGATATATTTATGGTACTCCTGTCTTGAAGATAATTCTTCCCTAGTTGAGTTTAATTCAGGTATTTCAGCTTTGTTCTGATCCACCCATTTCCCCTGCAGAGTTTCCCTTATCCCCAACCGAATCCTTCCATTGATTTATTTTCATGGAAATTCCTCTCGTGTCTCCAACAGTTTTCAAGTCGTAGCCTGGCATACACATAGCTTTTATCCCCCAGAGTCTTCGTCTCCCCAGTGAGTTTTCCTTATGGAATGCAATTTGCTCCTGTGGACTCGCAGTCTCTCCAGAGTCTTTTTTCTTTGTGGCAATATATTCCTCCACAAAGATTATTTTAACATGCATATCATATGCATCATGAGGTCTCTTAGGGACCAATTTTTTTTTTTTGTATATGTTGTTATTTAAGTCCATTCTACTGAGTTGATACGAAGATTTTAACCTTCATATCCTCAGTTAGAATGTCCTTAAATAGGGGTAGCTGTAAGACCCCAATTTTGACCCTAAGATCCCTCATGCTATCTCATCATATGCATTGGCTTTGGGATCACACATTTGCATCCTCCTTACCCCTTATTCATTGGGTTTGCATTGGGAGAGGTCACCAAACACATTTGATTATATCATACTTTATATTCCTTTGCTTACTAACCAAAATGCCAAAAATATGTCTATGTATAATTTTACTTTCTTTTTTTGTAGGTAGTGTGTGCATCCATCAAGGCCTCATCAAGCTCATATATAGAGTTTTAGACCCTCAATGCAAGGAGAATAATCAAGATATGATTCACATTGACTATAGACATCATATATGGGTCCCCATGATCTCCATTTATCAATAATTCATCAAGAGTTTGAAGCTTGTTTGCCTTGGAAGCCCTAATTCATCTAGGTATCTTATGTGAATTCCTCAACAAGTTTCTTCATTATTTGATCAAATATATCAAGGGATACTTCATTATACATTATCTTATGCATATATGATCCTCCATGAGTCCAAGAGATCAAGAGAACTTTAAGTTTGTAAGTTGGTTCATGGTGGTTGACCAGAGAAAGTCAACTGGTCAAACTGGGGTTCGCTAGACCCTATCTCATACAAAATTTGTCATATGAAAATGATTCCAAGAGCAAAGTTACTCCTTATTCTTTCCCATTCCCTCATTTTACCAATGAAATCTCTAATGTCTTAAGGATAATTGGTTCATCAATAACCTTGTGTCAGATGAACCAATACAAGTATGACTGAGATTGGTCCATCTCTCTTGTTTTTTAGTGTGTGGTATATTTTAGGAGTTTGGTTCTTCAAACCAAATCTCTAACATTCATTAATACCTAAATTCTTATTCCCTGGCCTCAGATAGTTGTGACTTCTACATAAGTCCAATTACGATTGCTTAACATAGAGCTAAAATTGATCCTAATTGCATAACATTCTAGTAAGTGAGATTGTAAGTCTCCCATTCTTCATGGTATTGTGTGGATACTTGACCTTTTTCCTCTCATGGGAGCTAGTGGCATACTTGTTGAATTATCCAAGTTGGAGCCTTTCTCATGGAAGATGTCTTGGTTTAAGGATTCATACTTGTGAATGAATGGTTGAGTGTTCTCAAAAGAATGAATTAATCAATTAAAAAACACCATTAACCTTTAACTAACCTTTGACTAACATTCGACTAACTCTTGTTAATATTATTTTACTTTCAAGTCATTTACTTTATGCAATTTAAATTTCAGTCATTTATCATTCATTGCCATTTATATTTCATTTAACTTGTTTAAGTTTATGTCATTTTCACTTTTCTCATTTGAGCCATATCTTGTGATTGTACATATTGTTTGTGCATTTTGGATTTGTTTGTGGTCTTAGGACCTTAAATTGTGCTAATTTTTATTTTGACCTTGTGTATGATGCTTTGCTCTGAGTTGATCAAGGAATGTTTCATCTAATACACGAGAATACAAAGAAGACTGCTAGCTTTTGGGATTGCTTGCTTGGATATGGCTATCTTTATTTGATGCCTTGATCTTCATGATGTCTGATATTGTTCATTGCTTATTGATGATTGCTTGATTAAAGTCTAAAGGGAAAATGGGTTTCTATATGACATTCTTGTCTGTTGGATTGCATCCCATTGGTCAGATCTTTTCAACTCTCAACTTTTAATTTTTTATGATTAGGATAACCTCTTCATCTCCTCACACTTCTTAAATTTCAAAATCTCTTCCCTTCTTTAAAAAATTTCTTTGCTTGTGATTTCAAACTTAGGCCTTACTTTAATGGTTAGAAACTTTGGCCTTATGCCAATGAATTTTCAAACTCTTGCTTAAATCAAATTTGTAAATAAACTTAATCATATTGACTTAAAATTCAAAAGACAAAAAGAACTAACAACTTCATTCAAACTTTTGGCCCTTTGAGCCTTTTCTTATTAAACTTTTATTAAAAGAAATTCACCAACTTTGAAATTTTTACCACGAACTACGAGGTTTTGATCCCTCGTTTTTATGTTGGTACGTAGGCACAAGTCCGAAGGTCTTGTCAAACACAAAAATATAATCAATGAATTCTTTTCTCATCCCTACACTCTATTTTTTCTCAAACATCATTTATACCAAAAACACATGCACACATAAAAAGGGCTCCCTAGGAGTACCTAGGACACTTTGGGTGATAACACTTTCCCTCTATGTAACCAACCCCCTTACCTGTAATCTATGGAATTTTATTAGTTTTGATTTGAAAACTTCTTATCTTTGGGTTTTGTTCGTACTTTTCCCTTTTCCTTTGGAAACAATAAAAGCACGGTGGCGACTCTGGTTTTATCGACTTCAAGCTTATCCATAGCTTGATGGTCATGAATTTACCGCTACAGGCACACCATACCTACTGATGATATTGTTCTTCAAGAATCTGACGACCACCTGCTTAGTGACATTTGCATATGATGCGACTTCAACCCATTTGGTGAAATAACCAATTGCCACAGTGTAGCACCTCAAATTTGCACCTCCCATTTGTGTATACATTTTCATTTTTAGGTCATTAACATTGCATTGTTCATTACATAGTCCATTGCATTTCATCAGTCAAGACTAATCAGGAGGTTCAACTGTGCAAGGCAACAAGAGCATTTACATGGAATCAAAGCCCTAGGGTTGGTACAATGAGTTCATGTGACCCAAGGATCATTTTGAAATGATTTGGCCAAGTATTGAAGGCTTAGAGATCATCAGTCCATGTGCAAATCATCTGAGACCTTGAAAAGTCAACAAAAGTCAACTATCAGTTTAACTGTGGATTTGGAGGGGGGAGATGGTTAGAGATGCCTCAATCATGTGTGAACAAGTCTCATTTGACATTTCAAACATCAACATTAAAGGGTTTGAAGTCAGATCAAAACTTTCCCAAAATAGCAAGTGACCTGTAATTTGAACTTTCCAAAAATGGAAAGGTTTTGGACCAATTTCAACTTCAAATTACATCATCAAGAAAGCTTCAAATGAAATTTTGTTGAACATGAAAGTTGTAGATCTTGCTCTCCCATTTCCAAAAAGTCCAAGATCATCAATTTCTCATGTGTGGTTAAGGAGATATGATCAAAACTTGACAAAGTGTGGTTTGAACTTCAAATGGGCATAACTTCTCAACCAAAACTCCAAATGGGATGGCTCTTTTTGCATTGCTCTTATTGTGACCTCTAGTTTCCAAATATTGCATTACATGGCATGCATTATCATCATATAAAGATTTGCCATTTCACTTGATTTTTGGAGGGAAAAATTGAAGTTTAAATTTGGTCAATTATTTGAACATTGTGCCATTGCCTTTAGCTCAAAAACAGAATTTGGTGTGAAATTAAGTCATTTTCGTGCACTATTCACCATGCATTTCATGCATAGGGTGAAAATCCCAATTTGCACTTACACCACATTTTGTTAATTCCACTTAACCTTTGGCCTAAACATGATTAAGGAGTGATTAGTAGGAGGTATAAAGCTAAAACCCTAACTGTTTCAGCATTAACAACAACTCATTTTTCAGATCTAGAAAAATTTCATCAAACTTTCTCTCAAAAATTTCTTGAAATTTCTTCACATTCAATCCATTTTTCTCGCTTAATCCTTGGTCCTGAAGTGTTGTGGAGCAATTTGGCACGTGGAATTAGTAGAAACAGAGCTGCATTGAGGCATACATCAAGCTTGAGCAACAATGGTGGATCAAGATTCTGGCAAATTCGTGTGCAATTAAGTCTCAATTTCTCTTCCAATCACTTGCACAAGTATTATAGAGGAGTATTGAAGCCATTACAAAGCCTGAATCTCTCCAATTCCAGATCTGGTCTTCAAGAGGTCATGAATCGCATCTCATAATTTTGATTTTTCTTGCTATAATGTTGTAGATCTAAGAACACTGATGATGCTGAGCTTCGAATCATAAAAATCCATGCACTATTGAGTGAGCTAGGTTGATTTAAAGTTTTGTGTGTGAATTTTCATGTGCTCGATTCTCTCTTAATATGTGGAATTAGGTTTAGTTGTTTATGGATTTGTGATGTATGTTGAAGGATCTTCATAATGATATGCTTAATTTTAAATTCTGGAACAAAAGTTCTTGATGTTCTTGAGTTTGTCACTGTTCATATGCTGAACGCAAGAAGATGATGAAGTTTATTTTAGGCAACGGTTTTTGATTCATTAGGCCACGCTTTCTGTACCTTGCATGTGTTAGTTTAGGGCTATCCATGTACTGGACCACGTGGACGTCCACATTTCATTTTCGTTGGCTCAGGCGCTTTTGACTGGCACACTCAGCATTGACCACGCCAGCTGGGATTAATGAAACGCTGAGTTTCATCACCAACGCGCCTTGAATATTCAAATTCATTCCCAATTCGATTCCGGCCGGTGCACAATTTTCAAATGCTTCTTTGATTTTTCCTTTTCCCTCCATGTGTTCATGTACATGTTCCACATTTCATTTCATTTTTTCATCAATCTTCCAAAATTCATATCTAATTGAATATTGATCCAAAAATTATGAGATTTTTTGCATTGTGATCCTGATTTTGTCTAGTATTTTTTGATCATTAAAATGAAAATTGTGCTTGGCTGATTAATTTTTGGTGCTAGAAAGTTTGAACATGTATGCATTCTTGACCTTGCTTTGCTATATCATTTGTGAAATTCTTGATTCTTGTCCAATGCTTATGAAATTTTGCATGCTATAACTAGACATCTTGCTTGACATTTTGGTGTTGATTTGGTATTTTTATCAATTACCATTGCTGTTTTATGATCATGCTAATTTAGGTGTGATAATTGGTGTCACACCTTGTGATGTTCAACTTGATTGATGTGTTTACCATGCGAAATGATATCCAATTGCCTTTATTTTTTGTATGATGCATGACATTGATGTGGTGATTGAGCATGATTTTTGTTGGAATTTTTGGGGTCATTTCTGATTTAATTGAGATTTTTCATTCTGGATGGTCACATTTGAGCTTCCAAATTGCCTTGAACTTCATTTGATTGTGTAATGCTTGTTCCTTATCCAATGAATGTGAAATTTTGCACACTATTTCTAGACATACTGAGTGTTGTTTTGGTTTTGGTTTGAGGTTTTTACCAATTACCATTTCTGTTTTATGCCTATGCTAACTTGGTGTGACAATTGGTGTCACACATGTGCTTGTTGTGCTTGCCTTGACTTATGCTATGTGATTGCCATGCCTAATGATGTCCAATGCCTCTAATTTTTTGTGTGATGATCATGTTATATGTCCTGTTTACTCATGAATTTTGCCAAGATTATTTGAATCATTTTTGATTTAATGTGCATTTGTTCATTCTGATGTCACAATGTGGTCACAATTTGCATACCTTGCCATGTTTGGTTAGTGAAATGAATTTGGTTAATGATATTGATATGGGACCTGTTGGATTGTGTTCTTGATTGAATGAAGTTGATTCATGTTGAATTTCATGTTCTGTTTTGAATTTTTTCTCCATCTTTGACCCTAGGCCTTGACCTAGAGGTTTGTAACTCACAGTTGAGTTTTGATTTCAGGTTTACACATCCAAGTCCATAATTGATGATGCTTCCTCACTTGAGCATTGATGTTTGCTCTAGATGTTGGCTAACCTTGAGTTGTTTTGTAGGCTTTGAGACCAAGTGGCTTAATAGCTTGTGCCTTGCTCACTGTTGCATTGCTTGCTTATCTGTCTGATTGTGTGATTGACTGTTGTCTGTTTGATTGTTTGAATTGTATACTGATTGGGTTAGATTTTTTCAGGTACCTAAGTTGCTTTGAGTTCTTATTGAACTTGCTTTTGCTTTGCTTGGTTGCTTAACCATTGAGGTATAACTCTCTGACTTCATGTAGTCTGGAAGACCTGTCCTGTTATGTGGGCAGGCACCTGTCTGAAGCCCTCCTTAAAAGGCAATGCTTGTGTTTGTTTATCTTTGTGCCAAACAGGAAAAGTCCTCTTATGAGGCAATTGGCAGATAAAAGAGATGTGCAATCCATCTCCTGCTATTCAGTGTATCATTCACCTTGCTCACACACCTTGTGTTGATGCATTGTGGATAATAGCCCAAGATCTTTGTTGTGTCAGTCATATGTGGAGAAGAGTTCCTACTTTCTGAACTCCCACACTTTCGTTTGTCTGAAGCTCTCCCAGGCCAGGGATAAGAGCTGTGAGGTCTTACCCTCACTTCCCATTTCATCTGCTTCACCCTAACTCTCAATGTTAGGGTTAAGAGCTAATCACACCCGATTCCAGTTGGCTTGTTTTTATAGCCTAACCTTGTATGAGCCCAATTGTTTGCATATAGTATGTGTGCTTGCTTTTTGTGCTTGTATGTATTTGCCTGTGCTGTTTAGGATAGCTTGCTCCCTGTGCAAGTTAGATAGCAACCTTAACATAGGGATCGTATGCGTGACAACTTCTAGGCTCGAGTCGTAGTCTCCCTAGTAGTTTGTGTCTCCCTTTGTATCTAGTTAGGTTAGAAGTTCTTTCCCTGCGTAGGGGACTACGTCGCCCTGATCCTCATACCAGATGAGGTACGTAGGCAGGAGATGAGATGATCTCTCCGGGCGCCCTTTTTGTTTTCAACCCTCTGTGTGTGTTTGGAGTCTGACGTAAGTCCAGCGATTGGCAGTCGGTTTCCTGTGTGTGTTTGTTGGTTCGGAGTCTGATGTAAGTCCAATGATTGGCGTTCGATTTCCATGTTTGCCTGTTTGTGTGGAGTCTGACGTAAGTCCAGCGATTGGCAGTCGGTTTCCCGTGTGGTTTTGTTTGGCGTGCGTTAGCCGAGCTACGAGTGCTTTGATTCTTCTCCGGTCAGAGAAGATACGTATGCATAGGATGCGACATCCTAGCGAGCACGTTTTTCCCCTGTCCCGAACTACGTCGACTCTGATGTCTGTGCCTGACAGACTACGTAGGCCCAGGATGCGATATCCTGCCGAGTTAGTTTCTGTTGTCTTTCTGTGTTCCGTCCAGCCTTGTGTGATGTTTGAGCAGTTTCTAGCAACCTTATCCTTTCTTTTGTGCGTGGATCCCGTCGAGTACGACGGGTGCGTAGGGGTGCTAATACCTTCCCTTCGCATAACCCACTCCCGATCCCATCTCTCTCTGGTCACGAGACCATGTCTTTTCCAGGTTTACTTCGAGCGGTTCCTTTCCCTCTTTCGGGATAAATAACGCACGGTGGCGGCTCTGTTGTTTCGTTTTCCCGCCGGTTTTTCGCGTAATACGACACACAGGAATAAACCGGTGTCCATTAGATGCCTTCGGTTCAATCATGTCGAGCATATCATTAGCCCACATTGCAAAGGGCCATGGTGAAGAGATCACATTCAAAGGTGTGTACTCTGTCTGCATATATTTGGCATTTATAGCATTTTCTGGCGTACTGGTAGCAATGTGACTCCATAGTAAGCCAATAGTAACTAGCTCTGAGCATCTTCCTTTCCATAGAATGTATGTTAGCGTGTGTGCCAAAAGACCCTTCATGTACTTCTGCCATTGACATGCCTGTTTCATGTCTGTCCACGCATCTGAGCAAGACCATGTCAAAGTTTCTTTTGTAGAGCACATCCTCATTCAAGAAGAAATTAGCCGACAACTGTCTTAAGGTCTTCTTATCTCTGTTAGACGCTCCAAGTGGGCACTCTTGCTTCTCAAGAAAACACTTGATATCATGGAACCACTGCTTCTCGTCTGACAAAACTTTTGTATTGAAGATATATGCAGGTTTATCACATATCTGGATAGTGATGGAAGGCATTTCTCTATGCATATTCACCTGATACATTGAGGATAATGTAGCAAGAGCATCCTCTATCTGATTCTCGTCTCAAGGGATGTGATGAAATTCTACTTTAGTAAAGAAAGTAGATACTCTTCAGGCATAATCTCTATATGGGATCAAACCCGGATGATGAGTTTCCCATTCTCCTTTAATATGATTGATGACCAGAGTCGAGTCACTGAACACTTCAAGAAATTTGATACGCATATCCATAGCATCTTCCAAACCAAGGATGCATGCCTTGTATTCTGCGATGTTGTTGGTGCAATCAAAATCTAACCTTACTGTGAAAGGTATATTTGAACCTCGAGGAGTAATAATTAAAGCTCCTATGCCATGTCCATATGTGTTGACAACACCGTCGAACACTAAACCCCAAATGGATCCAGGCTCAGGACCTTCTTCAGTAGGTGGCTAATCACAGTCTTTCACCCTCAAAGCCATAAAATCTTCATTAGGAAAGTCAAACTGCATAGATTGAGGATCCTCAACAGGTTTATGTGTGTAAGACCCCAATTTTGACCCTAACATCCCCCATGCTATCTCATCATTTGCATTGGCTTTAGGATCACACCTTGGCATCCTCCTTACCCCTTATTCATTGGGTTTGCATTAGGGGGGGATCACCAAGCATATTTAATTGTATCATACTTTGTTTTTCTTTGTTTACTAACCAAAATACCTAAAATATGTCAATGTATAGTTTACTTCTTTTGTAGGTAGTGTGTGTGTTCACCTATGCCTCATCCAGCTCATATATAGGGTTTAAGACCCTCAATGCAAGGAGACTAATCAAGAGATGGTTCACATTGGATCTATACATCATATATGGATCCCCATGATCTTCATTTATTATTTTGATCAAGAATTCATCAAGAATTTGAAGCTTGTTTTCCTTGGAAGCCCTAATTCATCTAGGTATCTTGTGTGACTTCCTCAACAAGTTTCTTCATCATCTGATCAAATATTTCAAGGTATACTTCATATAACATCACATTATGCATATATTATCCTCAATGAGTCCAAGAGATCAAGATAACTTCAACTTTGCAAGTTGGTTCATGGTGTTTGACCAGAGAAAGTCACTATTCAAAACTGGGGTTCACTAGACCCTATCTCCTACAATTTTTGTCATATGAAAACTATTCCAAGAGAAAAGTTACTCCTTATGACATTCCAAATAACTTTCATGTTGATGTCAAGAGCTATATTTACTTTTAAAGTCATTTTTTATGGTGAAAGATTATAGGTCATTTTTTGTGTGCCCTAGTTAGGAGGTCAACTTCCAAGGACCATAACTTGCTCAATTTTTATGAGATGAAAGAAATTATGGTTTCATTATCAAATACAAGATGTCCTATACAAATTTAATTCTTTGAAGAAATTCAAATTTGACTTTCAAATGCATGTGGCAAGATGAAACATTATAGGTCATTTTAGGCCATTACCATTGAACACAAGATTTTCCTCAACTTCTAAAATGCATAACTCCTTAATGCCAAATCCAAATGAGGTCATATTTGTGACCGGATTGAATATGTTGGAAAGAGATAAAATGTTTATGAAGGAACTTTCTCCATTTGAAGCTCATAGCAAAAGTTGTTCAAGGTGGAAGAAGTGAACATTTGGCTTGGTACTTAAAAAAATTTCATTTATGTTTGATTTTCCAAACTTCCACCTCAAAATTCATCATGATCCAAGATTCAAATGGAAAAGCGTTCAACATGAACGTTGTTCCCCTTGATCCCACCTTTCAAAAAAGTCCAAGATCATCTCATTTGGCCAAGAATTGGATGACTTGAGCATGGCTTCTCTTCAAATCTCCATTTCGTTGAATCTCATATTCACATTCCAATTTCCATTGCATGATTACATGACACACTTTCAGCATTGCACATGATGAAATTTGGACCTGATTACATCATTTCGTGGGCCTATCACACGCCCATACAACCACACAAGTGAAGATTGCTATTTTTGGCATTTTGATGGAAGGCTGTGAAAACCAATTGCATAGCCTATAAATAAGACCCCTCATGCTCAAAATTATAGACACCTTGCCCATGCTTTGAACTTGCAATCCTGACCCTCACCATTAGAGGAAAAACATGAAGGTTTTCAATTGAAAATCGAGTTTCAATTTCACTTTAGTTTTAAAGTTGAAACTCCAAGATTCCAAGCCTTTCCTTGATCCAATTCAACTCCTACAAGTTTCTGAAGTCAAGTCAAGGCCAATTTGAAGCAAGATCAAGCTAGATTCAAGCTCCCTCGAAGGTGAATTTTCAGAAACTTCATCTCTTCGATTCTCTCTCAATTCTTAACTATTCTCTTTGATTTTTGGTTAGCTGAAGTCCTACCAATGTAGGCAACAAGATTGAGTTGTTTTGAGGTCAAATCGAAGCAACTCAGTTCATGATCCTCAAAATCCAAATCCCTGTATCTTTTTATATACTTGGAATTGGAGAAAGTTGAGACCAGATTCGAGATCCTGAGCATTTTCTCTTTGAAATAATGTCCTTGTTTTTCATTTTTCATTAAGATGAAGTTGGACCAGTCCGGTGGAGGTCACCGAAGAAGATGACCGGAGCCTTAGCTCAGGTGGTGTGTTGGCACACCTCCTGGCCATCTGATCATGTTGGAACGTTTTAATCCTGGCCTTTGGTTTGAGTTACCACACGTACATCCCTTTGAATTGTGTCCACCATGGAAAGCGCGCGTGTGACCATAAGATATGCCACCTCAATTAATGAGGGAGATCTAGTGGCCCTTGTTTTTTCTAATTTCTTTTTATTTTTTTGAATTTTCATTTAATCCATTTATTTTGTTTAATTCGTATTAATTTCATTTTTAATCCAAAAAATATGGGACTTTCACCAAAACTCTTTAAATATTTTTCTCTTTGACATTCTACATTAAAATTATTTTTTGGAATAATTTTGATATTTTTCATGACTTAAATGTTTTTGTGCAAATTTTTAATTGTTTAAAAATACTTTTGACTTTTCAAAAATAGTGAAATTTTTTGTCTAAGGTCCTTTGACCTTGTTTGACATAGGATAAATCTCTTGGCCATTTATTTGGTGTTTTGAAGAGACTTTAGGTTTTGACCAAATTAAAATGTATTATAATTCACTGTTAATTGGATTTTTAATTGTTTAATTGTTTAAAAATCATGTTGAGCCAATTTTATGGTCTTGTGATGTTTTACTTTCTGTTTGGGCCTTGGTCAAGGTTGATTTGAGTTTTGTTGGATCAAAACCATTGGATTTAGGGGATTGATGAAATGTACATTTCATCTCCCAAAATAAATGAAAGGTTTTGATTTAATGAGACTCCTCCCATGACCAATTTGTGTTTCTATCTTCCCCTACCTCTTCATCTTCATCCCTATTATTTCCCATTCCCTCATTTGAGCAATGAAATCTCTAATGTCCCAAGGCTAATTGGTTCATCAATGACCTTGTGTCAGATGAACCAATACAAGTAGGACTGAGATAGGCCCCCCTTTTGATCTTTTCTTTTAGTGTGCAGTATGCTTTAGTAGTTTGGTTCTTGATACCAAATCTCTAACATCCATTAGCACCTAATTTTTTATTTCCCGACCTCAGATAGTTGTGACTTCTACATAAAGTCCAATTACGATTGCTTAACATAGAGCTGAATTTGACCCTAATGACATAGAGTTCTAGTAAGTGAGATTGTAAGTCTCCCATTCTTCATGGTATTGTATGGAGACTTGAAGTTTTTTCCTTTCATGAGAGCTAGTGGCATACTTGTTAAATTATCCAAGTTGGAGCCCTTCTCATGGAAGATGTCTTGGTTTAAGGATTCATACTTGTGAAAGAATGGTTGAGTGTTCTCCAAAGAATGACTTAATCAATAAAAAGACACCATTAACCTTTAGCTAACATTTAACTAATTCTTATTAATATTGCCTTAGTATCAAGTCGTTTACTTTATACAATTTAAATTTCAGTCATTTATCATTCAATGCCATTTACATTTGATTTAACTTGTTTATGTTTATGTCATTTTCACTTTGCTAATTTGAGACATATCTTGTGATTGTATACATTTGATCGTGAGTTTTTGTTTTGTTTGTGGTCTTAGGACCTTAAAATACTTAATAACAACAAAAACCCTAAAAAAAATCTGGCGGACTGTTGATCTTGACCTGAACTCTTGGACTTAGAACTAGGCAGCATTTCCTGTGCAAAAAGGACTTGGCCAATGCCAATATTTTGAGACGAAGCTCTTAAGACTGAGCCTTCATTTGATGTAAACCTTGGGTTTTTGTTTGAATTCATCTGCTACTTTGTCTTTGTGCTTAATTGTTATTTTGATCCCGTGTCTGATGCTTTGTTCTGAGTTGATCAAGGAATATTTCATCTGATACATTGGAAGACAAAGAAGACTGCTAGCTATGGAAATTTCTTGCTTGGATGTGGCCATCTTTATTTGATGCCATGATCTTCATGATGTCTGGATAGTGTCTGTGTGTCCCTAGTGAGTTTTCCTTATGGAATGCATTATGCTCCTGTGGAATTTCAGTCTCTCCGAATTCTTTTCATTTGTGGCAATATATTCCCCATGAAGATTACTTTTATCATTCATATCATATGTATCATGAGGTCTCTTAGGGGCCAAAATTTGTTTCTAGATGTTGTTATTTAAGTCCATTCTACTGAGTTGATACGAAAATAGGCGTCCACTGCGAGTGAAGCCACCAACCCCTCCAACATTGTCTACAGCGGAGCTACCAATGTCAATGTCTTCTTCGTTAACTTTCTGCCCCTGGCAGTAGATATCAGCCCCATAGTGCCACGGGATAGCACCGTCTTTCTCATACGGAACGGGTCCTGGTATTGTGATGGTGATCGGACCAACCAAAGTCGGTTGAGGGCTGTCAGAGTAAATTGCAACTGGTGCTGAACTTTCGATGTTCACCGCTGCTGGTTCTGTACTTTCTGGGAAATATATTGTTGTCGGAGAGAGTCTCTCGGGAATATATATTTCTTCAGGAGTGAAATAAAACGTCACCGTCGATACATCATTCTTCACTGGACGGGCCTGATCGAACTGAAGACAACCTTCATCTATCAGTTGCTGAATACCCCTTCTCAAACTGTCACATCCGTTTTCGGCAGCTGGACAATTTCTGCATTCTTCCCCACAGCCCGGGAAAATCTATCCTTTCAAAAGTCGGTCTTTAACCACCGATAGCGAAGTCTTCACCTTAGTCACATCAGAAACCAAATTCAAAGTTTCCCCACTATTAACAACATTAATCCTCTGTCCGCCGTGAGCCGGCATCGGGTTTTGGATAACATTAGGCACCGAAGCAAAATTGATAGCCTGGGCATCTCTCAAATCTTGTACCTTTAACTGGAGAGCCTTGCAATTTTCTGTAGTATGGCCAGGTGCGTTAGAGTGAAAAGCACATCTGGCGTTGACATCATAACCTCTAGGAAAATTATTGGGATCGATTGGTGGGGCCAAAGTTCTCAACGTAACCAGATTCATGTCAATCAGCTTGGGAAGTAATACTGAATAAGGCATTGGGATTGGCTCGATGACCCGTTCCGTCTGCCTTGGACGTTGTTGATAGTGTCTCTGCTGACCCGGATTACCTCCTTGTTGTTGATTGTTGTACCTGGGTTGTTGTTGTGGATGATATGGCGGTTGAGGAACAGGTGTTGGAATAGTGACTGCGGCCACTTGATCTTGATAATAATTAGGGCGTCCTCTACCCCTGCCTCTGCCGGCATACACAACGCTTGCCTCGCCTTCTTTTCTTCGCTGACCGTTACCAGCAAACAGTCTCTTGGGACCTGATGAGTTGGAAGCACTATTGTCTTGAATTTGGCCCATCTTCAACAGACTCTCGATTCTTTCTCCAGCAATTACTATCTCTGCAAAGCTAATTGACGGGCAAGCAGCCAATCTCTTGCCTTGAAGAGTGTTCATGAACATGTCCGCCATCTCCCTTTCAGACATAGGGGGTTGGACGGACGCAGCAATCTATCTCCAACGCTGAGCATACTCTCTAAAGGTTTCCTTGGCAGTCTGAGACATACCTTGCAACAAGGTCCGATTTGGAGCCATGTCCAAGTTGTATTGATATTGCTTGACAAAAGCCTCTGCCAAGTCTTTCCAGCTCTTGATGGTAGTACGAGACAAATGAGAATACCATTCACGAGAAGCTCCTGTTAGGCTGTCTTCAAAATAGTACATCCACAGCTTTTCATCTTCCGTGTGAGCTCCCAACCTTCCCAAATAAGATTGGAGATGAGTGCGTGGGCACGAAGCCCCGTTGTATTTCTCAAAAGTAGGGGGTTTGAACTTGTGAGTAATCCTTACTCCCTGAACCAGACCAAGATTTGTGACATCAAAGCCTAAGGAATTTTGAGACTCCAAAGATTTGAGCTTCTCAGCAAGCTCATCCATACGGCGAGTGGTCTCGAGGGCCTCGTCGTGCAAAGAAAATTGATCATACTGATAATCTTCAGTAACGGGGCGCCCGTTAATCCGAATTCCTTGATTCACATTGTACCTTCCGCCAATACCATTTCCAACATTCCCTGTGTTGCCAACGTTACCCGGGTTTCCATCAGCATTTGCGTTACCCGCGTTACCAGTGTTCACAGGGTTATCAGCGTTCCCAGGGTTACCGGGGTTTCCCTCAGCATTTGGTATCTCCACCTCCGGATCGGGTCTCGGTTGCTCAACCAATTCCCTCAGCTTTTCCTGGCCTTCTGCCATACCAGTCATCAATGTCATGAACTGATCCATCCTGTCACGCATATCAGCCAGCTCTTTATGTACTTGGTCCATCGCTAGTTACGGACGATTTTTCTTTGTCGGGTACGTGTGGACTCGCTTGGGACCAATACTACCTGAACAGGGAACAAACATTAGACACTATGGTGACACTTGCAAAACAAACAAGGGTTAATATGCATGGTATGCGATGCACTGCTTGTTCAGTTTTAAGGCACCCCCGTTTTGAAAGGGAATACCCTGCAAATGAATAAGCATGAGATGTTGTTTGCAAATATGCAGATGATGTTATGCAATGCAAAGGCATGTCAATCAGAATTGATGGATCCGCTTGAACATCTGTCAGGTTGCACTGTCTGAAGAGAAACCCACTAAGGACTATAATACGAAATCAGAACTCTGCTTCAACAAACCGGGTTGGTTGGAGGTTAAGGTTTCCTGAATTTAGCCCGCCCCTCACTGGTAGGTTCTAAGAACAGAAGTTCGTCAGCTTCAGCCGTTCAGTCGCGAATAATACGTTTACCACTGAAGGTTTGGTATTATTACGGGACAAAAGACCTCCATTGACTCCCCTCAACAGGACATCCTAATAGCAAGTTCCCAGTCTCGGGATCCTCGGATTGAGCAGCGAGAATGCGCCCACCAGAGCTAACATAATCACGTCTCGGAGGAGAGGCCTCGACTGAGTTCTCGGGAAATGGTCACCAGAGTCGACGATTTCTAGAGGAACATCCTGCTGTTACGGAACACCCGTAAGACATAATATATCCAAAAGAAACCTCATCTGGGTGTGGTTCTTCACGAACGACTTAACGTAGCAACACGCCACGCAAGCCTCATGATTATCCACTCTAAAACCTGTGTGTACATTCAAGCCTAGTTAATGGGCTTATCTCTCATAGAACACCCCATCCCAACAAACAAACAAACAGATCCAACAGATGTAACAGATGCATGCGAGCAGGTAAGCAAATAAATGTACAAAAGCATGAACACCCAATAAACAAGAAATCACACAAGCTAGGAGGGACTCGCTTAGGGAAGATGGACCAGCAAGAGGTCAACTTCTTAGTGTCTGTAAGACCCCAATTTTGGCCCTAAGATCCCTCATGGCCCATATCATATCATATCATGGCCTCAAGGATCACTGCATGCCCTAGTTTCCCTCCTAGTGGGTAGATTGCCTTGTGAGTTGGTTTCTTGATCACCAAGCATGCCTTGCATTTGTATATCTTTGCTTTTCATATGTTTATCATTCAAAAAGTACAAAAATATTGTCAGTTTAACCTTGTTGCTTGCAGTTGAAGCAACCATCAGCAATTAGGTCAAAGACCGTCAACAGTCAGTCAAAGCAGTGGATGGTGGCCATTCTTGCAGAATTTGGGCACCATGATCAATAATCAAAAGTTCATACAACTTGGGACATCATTTGAAATCAAGTTCTCAAGGAATTAGGGTTTGGAATTCATCAGAAGTGCTTCAGTCATCCAAAACCCTAGAAAAGTCAACAGAAAGTCAAACTTGGTCAACTGTGGATTTAATCAATGATTTGATGGATGGAATTGATTTGAAGGAGCTCATTCATGTCCATACAAGCCTCATGTATCATGTCAAACCTCATCATGGAAGAATTTGAAGTAAAATCAGAAATTTCCCAAAATAGAAAGTGGACCTGTAATTTCAACTACCAAAAATGGAAACTTCTTGATCTTAAACTTACATCATGATACAAGCTTCAAATGAATTTTTGCCCAACATGAAAGTTGAAGCTCTTGTTCTCCCATTTTCAAAAAGTCCAAGAACACTCAAATCCCATGAATGGTTTGCAAGATATGATCATTTCATTTTCACATTTTTTTGAACTTCAACAAGCCATATCTCATGAACCACTTGGCCAAATTTGATGGGGTTTTTTCCTACAATCTCCATTTAACCTCCTCTTTACAAAAATGCAATCATCTTCCACCAAAACCTCACCATGCAAAATGGAATTTTTGAGTTTGACTTTATTCATTTCAAGCATGTGCAAGATTTGACTTTGTGAATTAAGTGTTTTTAGGCATTTTGGCCATTTGAGACTTGGTTGGTATGATGTTTAAGACATGTTCCAAGGCCCAATTCGTGCAGACTTCACACCCTCCTTATGCAATTTTCCAACTTAGCAATTTTGCAAATCACTTCATTTAAGCTAACCAAGTTTAGCATGTCATTAACTAAGCTTAAACAACAAATATATAAGACATTTTCTGCATTTCAGAACCCTAGACACAGCCTCCAAAGATCAGAATACTCTCATTCTCTCCTTCTTGCATTTTTGCTCGATTTGATTTTCTGCCAAAATTTCCAAAACCCTCGAGCTTCCTTTGGTTTCTCCATCATCCAAGCATCATTTGGACCCCTTTTGCAACATCAAATCCCTGCTGGAAGCTCCATTTCATGCTCTGTTTTCTCCATGGACCAGCAATGGTATTTGTCGATTTGAGCACTTGCAAGCACTACTGAGCCAAGGTTCTTCAAGCATCCATCAACATCAACCATTATCTCCATCTGTTCGAGCCAACATCATCAAAAGCAGCCCTGTTTCACATTTTTCTTCAAAAACAAGTAAGGTTTCGACCTTAACCATTTACTATGCCATGCTATGTTTTAGATAGCTCTTGTTATGCTGATTTTAATGAGCTTTGGATTGCATGAAATGGTCAAGTATTCCTTGAGATATGCTGTTTTAAAGTTTATGGATGCATGATTTCTTTGCTCGATTCTTGGATGCTGTTGTGTTTTAGTGATTATGCTTGCTGGACATATCATGCTTGTTGTGTGTAGATTCGATTGCTATGGTCGATTCATGTTTCTGGGTGATTTAATTTTTCATGATTTGAATGAAGTTGATGAACACACTGTTACTGCAGTAAAACCCTAAGAAACATTTCCCAGATTTTCTTTTTTTTCAATGTATTTGGTTCGTTACTATTGATGTTGCATGATGATAATGCTTCGTTGCCATGCTGTTTGCTTAAGTCTGGATGAATTCGTTTTGCCATGATGATTCCATGAAGATGAGTATGAGTTGCTGTTAGAAACCCTAGCCTTTTTTTTCCAGAAAGCTTGTTTCACGTGTATCAGCTTGTTGCTACTGTTCCATTAGTTGCTAACCAATCAAATTATTTGGTTCATTTGCCTGAAACGATGCGTTTAGATTAGTAATGTCCATAATTGCAAAAATGCCACTCGGTCAATGGTTTGACTCACTAATTCATGTTATGTGGTTCATGTTTGTTCCAAATGATCACTCCACTTACAAAATTCATAACTCGTGCATTTCACATCCAAATTTCATGGAATGTTTTTCATCATGATCACATGAATGTCTATTATTTTATCATGATTTTTATTGATTTTTTGGCTGGCTGGATTTTTAATGGCTCTAGGTTTCTTGACATGTATGCTTAATTTGTACCTTTTGCCATTTCTTTTGTGAAATGATGAGGATGTATCCAATGCCCCCTGAAATTTTTTGTGGTTAATCTACACTCATTCATGTTTGTTTTGATGTAGAGTTCTTGAATTTATCATATGTAGTTTGTGAGATATGAATTTTGGAAGTAGGGTGTGACAATTTGTGTCACACCATTGTTATGCTGTTTCATGATTTTTGTTGACATGCTTCCTGACCTTCAAATAATGTGAAATTTTGCATGAGCCATCTCTCATATGTCTAGTTTATGTGTGAATTTTCCTGGAATTAATCATGCCATTTCCTATTTACTTGAGATTTTTCTTCTCTGCCTAGTCAATTGTTGACTTTGTGTGACACATCTGGCCCTTTCATTTGGGAAATTCTCATATCTTATTGGATGATCATGAAATTTTACATGTGCATACTAGACATCTTGAGCTTTGCATTGGTGTTGATCCCATCCATTTCTCATCTGTTTTCATTTTGTTATGATTGTTTGAAGATGATGCATGTGTGTTTGACTTCTTTGTGCATACTTGAAAATGTGTTGACTTCCTGATTTTAATTGACCATCTTCCCATGATCCAATTGAGCTGAAATTTCATATGCATGCTATGTTATGGATTGTGATTGAGTATGAATTATTTCATAATTTTTGGAATTGATTATGTTTGGGTTTGAGCTTGGTCTTGCTGTTGACCTTTTGTGTGCTCCCTCTTGCCATGTTTTGACTTCTTTGGTCTATAAAATGATGTTGATGCATGATATAAGCTTGAAACCAACTGTGCTCGCTTCTCAAATGTTTGAACTTGACTTTGGTTGACTTTCATTTGCTGTTTTGACTTTTATCATTTATTTTTGACCCTAGGCTTGCCCTAGTGGTCTCTTGGCTTATGTTGAGTTCATTTGTTTCAGGTTAAGCAATAATGCCTCAAAGAAACCATTGCCAATTTGATTGAGCTTGATTATATCATGTGCTAATCTTTGTTTTGTAGGTGGTATGACTCATATTATTTGAGTCTTGTGCTTTGCACACTTGTTTCTTTGTGTTGACTGTTGAGTCCATTCCTTTTGTTTTAACTGTTGAACTGTGTACTGATGTGTTTGACTATTTCAGGTACCATTAGTTGCTTAAGTTCTTTGAACTTGCTTTGCTTTGCTATTTAGCAATTTGCTTTGAGGTAATCCCTCTTTCTTCATGTAGTCTGGAGACCCGGCCTGTTATTTGGCCGGGCAAACTGTCTGAAGTCCTCCTTAAGAGGCAATGCTTGTGTGTGTTTAATTTTTGTCCCAAGCAGGAAAAGTCCTTCAAGTAAGGCAATTGGTAGATCAAAGGGATAAGCAACCTATCCCCTACTATTCAGTGAGTCTTCTCCTTGCTCCCATTACACGGTTGTAGCATTGAGATCCTAACCCAAGATCAATCGAGTCTAATATGTGGAGAGAGTTCCTACTTTCTGAACCTCAGTGCAACTTTTTACCCTATTCCAGTTGGCCTCAGTGCCTAACCCTCTTGTGTGAGCCTCCTTGTTTGGCTATAGAGTGTGCTGTTTGTTATTCATTGATTGATTGATTACTACATATGCACATGTTTGCTTGTATGCTTCATGCATTTATCATCATCATTAATTGCTCATTAATGCACAATCATCTCATTTGTCTTTGTGATATTGTCATTTGTTGTTTGCCCATTGAGGACAATCGTAAGTCCATCTCTTTGGCCATTGTTCCTATGATATGGAAGGATAGAGTGTAAGACCTCATTGGTCACTCATATCTTCTGTTACTTTGTTTGTGTGTGAGGATGCAGTTATAAGTCCCTGTAAGTTGGAATCTGCTTTTCCTGTGATCATAAGTTGGTTTATCTGTTTGTATGTGAGGATGCAGTTATAAGTCCCTGTAAGTTGGCATCTGCTTTTCCTGTGATCATAAGTTGGTTTATCTGTTTGTATGTGAGGATGCAGTTATAAGTCCCTGTAAGTTGGCATCTGCTTTTCCTGTGATCATAAGTTGGTTTATCTGTTTGTATGTGAGGTTGCAATTATAAGTCCCTGTAAGTTGGCATTTGCTTTCCTGTGATCATTTGTTGCTTTTGTTCTTGTATGTGAGGATCCATTGTAAGTCCCTGTAACGTGGCATTGGTTTTCCTGTGATCATATGTGGAGTTAACCTAAGTCCAGATAGATTGGCAGTTGACTTCCATATTTCATCTTTGTTTTCTTTTGAGGAGATTAGTGTAAGACCATTGAGTGGCTTCTGATATCCTGTTCTGTTTTAGGAGACTGGTGTAAATCCATCTATTGGTATCCGGTATCCGTTTTCTGTTTGTGAGATTGGAGTAAGACCATTGAGTGGCATCCGGTATCATCTGTTTGTTTATGTTATTATATTCATGCTATTCCAAAGGACACACTTGAATCATCTTCTATATGATTTCAAGAGGTGAACCTTCTAAGAAGTTTTACAATCCATTTCCATCCATCTATTCATTCTCATTATGTCCTAAACCTTTTCACAATTTGATTTCAAACGTGACATAGATATTGTGCAAACTTCTTCATGCTTTTCTAACTAAAAACCTGGACCCAAGTCCTTGACTTTTTTCAACTCCATTTCATAATACTTCTTTGAATTAATCTTAATCATACTTTGACTCCATTTTCATAATCACAATCAATTAACTTCACTCATTCACTTGTTTTGGCTTTGTCCATTGTTAATCCTTTCATACATGATCTAGAGGTTTGATTTATCTTAGTGGTTGATGTTAATCTCACCTTCTGTCTTTAGTGATTGAATTGTAAGTCTTCCTTGCCTATTATAGGGTTAACCCCTCCCTGGCAAGTTGAAGTTGTTCTCACATGGTGGACTTTGTTGTTTGTATAAGGTTGAGTTTTCTCCCGTGGATAACGTAAGACCTCAGTGCTTGTGTTTAAAATTGAATCCACCAACTTTTGGAAATCTTTTAGCCGAACTACGGCGTTTTGATCCTTACCTTTGATGGAAGGTACGTAGGCAGCGGGTTCATCCGTTCAAACCCAATAAAATGTATATTCTTTTCTCATCATCCCAATCATGTTTGCACAATACATATGTCATAACAAATAACAATTTTTACAACAAGTGTGAAAAGGGCTCCCTAGGAGTACCTAGGACGTAGTGGGTGCCTAACACCTTCCCATTACGTAATTTACCCCTTACCCAGACTCTCTGATCTTTTTATTAGTTTTCTACGTGTAAAACTTCTTAGGCTTTTGTTCGCTTTTTAGCCAGTCCTTTGGATAAATAAAAGTGCGGTGGCGACTCGAAATTTCATTGTATCCCTTGCTTATGGTTTAATCGATAAATCATATAGCGACGAATACACCGCTACAGAAAAGTGGCGACTCTGCTGGGGAGATCTCACCAGAATCCTTGGTGGTATTGCCTACTTTTCACCCTTGTTGTGCTATATTATTATTTGTTGTTTGACATATTTTTGTACAATTTGGGATCACTGTATTGATTGTAATGTGTGAATTGCTTGATATACATATGTTGTTTGCTTGGTGATCTGTGAGATGAGTTCTGTACCCGAACTCGAGTGCTCTCTAGGATAGGAGAATGGCATAGTCTTGTTGACTGGTGTGGAGTATTCCTTAGCCAGTTGACTTGCGAGCCCATTCACTTGGTGGAGGTCATGTTGAACTAATAATGTCACACAAGTTATTTGTGGTTAGGCATTATTCTTTCAATCATGTTCCGCAAAAGCCAAGGACCTTAGTTTACCAAACCCATCTTGGCCTATTTTTAGGACCGTAGTGCGGAGGTCGTTCAGATGTCAGTTCTTATACGATTGTTACGCGATACTACACTCATAAGAGTTTCTCTTGAGAATATTCTTGGAATACGAGTATTCGTTCCTCCGATAATATTCGAAAGATGGAACGATGATTATGGGAACCTCTGATAGAACATGTCTGGCAGGTTTAAACCCTAGTACACTCCCTTTGGTTGGTTCTTAACCGAGACTCCATGCTCGTGACTCTCAACAAACCCGTGATTCGTGGTTGAGTCGTTCAAACATTGTTAATATCAATGGATCCCGGATCAGGTGTAAAACCTAAAATCCACCAAAGCGGCTGGTTGATATTAAGAATGTTCGAACCGGTTCATGTACCGTTAATATCAATGGAACTTGGGTGTCGATAAGGTGAAAACCTAAATCCACCAAAATGGATGATTGATATTAGGGATACAATGAGCTTTCCCACGACCTTTGTCTGGCGTGCTTTGCTTGATCCTTGAGTGTGATTGTTGCATTCATACATTCATGCATTCATCTGCATCCATATCATCAGAAAAAAGAAAATTTTCAAGGGACTCAAAGGAGTTTATTTGCAAAAATTTTCAAAACATGAAAAAACCGGGAAAATTTTTTCACCTGATATATCTGATGAGATATTCTCATATATGATCAAAATGCTTAAATATTTTAAAGTTTGCAAATAAAACCTTCGAGTTCCTTGAAATAAAAAACAAGCATATGCATAAACACTTCATGCATCATTTGCATAAGCAGGTGTTTTGTTCCGGTCTCCCGTCCTGTGGTTTGACCCTGCGATCTTCATTTATTTTGAAGACGCACCTCGCCGGTATTATACCAGAGCTATCTCTGCCAGATTGATGGATCATCCTGAGCTAGAGGATTGTGAACTCAGAGGAGGAATTTGCCAGACTTAGTGCTGTTGATGGATTTATTCCTGGTTAACCGATCCCGGGCTGGCATTGGCTACTGTTTTGGGGCATTTAATGAGCAAGGTTTGTTCGCAAGTGGAGGATTCATCCATGCTGATCAACCTGAAGAAGAAGAGGCTGCTGTTATCTTGGAAGAGGACGCAGAAGATTTGAACAATTTCATCATTCCTGGTGGTGTCTGCCACAATTGGGTCGCTGTGGATGTTCCTACGGTCATTCATAAGTCAGCGTGATTTGTTCACTTTGTTCAAAACCCTTCTCCCATGCCAAAAGGAGAAGTGATGACATTGTTGGCAGCATTTAATACAATGATGTTTTCATTCAATTAATGCATTGTTAAACATTTGTTTTTCCATTTGTTTTCACTTTTTGCTTTTTGCATGAAGTCAGTGATCACAAAAAACCATGAAAAACAAAAACAACATTTTTCATCTGCATAAATGATTTGCTTGTTTAAAATTCAAAAGCTTTTCATTATCCAGAATCATTATGCAGGGATTTCTAAACCCATTGAACATAATGATCCAACGCCATCTCCCAATCTTGAAGTCCTTGTATCTGAGGCAGAGGAAGATGATGTTGAAGGGGATTCCTGATGAGATTACCCGCCTTCTTGAGCACGAGAAGAAAGCTCATTCAGCTGTATCATAAGAATCAGCAAAGCAGTCAAACTGGGGCATTGCAAATGCAATCAATCAAAAAAAAAAATCAAAAAAAAATCAAAAAAAAGAAAAAAGAAAAAAGAAAGGAGGGTAAAAAGAAGAAAAAATCAAAAAAACTAGGAAATTTTTTTCAAGATTTTCCCAAGAAAAAAAAGAAAAAGTATACCCTCAAAAATCCCTAGTTGACTAATGCTGAATGGATTCAGAGTCGTTATGACCAGTTGAATTTGATCGAAGAGAAGCGTTTAACTGCCATGTGCCATGGTCAGTTATATCAGCAGAGAATGAAGAAAGCATTCGACAAGAAGGTCAAGCCTCGTGTGTTCCGAGAAGGTGACCTCGTGCTCAAGAAAGTTCTGTCTTTCGCGCCCGATTCCAGGGGCAAGTGGACTCCAAACTACGAGGGTCCATATGTTGTTAAGAGAGCCTTTTCAGGCGGTGCTTTGATGCTTACAACAATGGATGGGGAGGATTTCACTCGTCCTGTGAATTCAGATGCAGTTAAGAGATACTTTGCCTAAAAAAAAAGAGTATATGCAAAAAAAAAAAAATGATGAAAAAATAGAATAGCTCGCTAAGTTGAAAACCCGAAAGGGCGGCTTAGGCAAAAATGAGCGTCTCGGTGGAGAACCCGCAAGGGTAATCCAGGCAAAAATTAGAGACTTGAAAAAAGAAAATATTTGCATCCCGCTAGATCGAGTACCTCACTCTGGGGCAATCTAGGCAAAAATTAGGGATTTGGCAAGTAACTGCATCCTGACAAGACTTTCTGGTTCATCAGTCGTCATTTCGTCAGAAGATTCTCGATTCGTCGTCAACCGAAGCTTCGGATACATCGAGATTCAAATTGGTAGAGAAAGGATCATTATGTTCAATGTAGCCCTCTTCCAATATATATCACTGATTTCAAATTTGTACAGATCTATGGAGTCTTGCCATTTGCAGACTACCATTCTATCAAATCAATTTGAGCTTTTTATCCAATTATTTGCATTCTTATTTGTTTCAAATCAACAAATGTTTTGCATGTTTTAAATTGATAAAATATCATTGTTTTAAACAAATAAATTTTTCAAAATTGTTGTTTTAAACAAAGTGAACATTCACAAGATTGAAAGGATACTCAAGAATATCTCAGTGCTCTCCCGAGGGTGGCATGATTTCCAACAGGTAAGACATTTGTTCATATTCCTGGTTTGGTTGTATCTTCTTTCTTCAGATTTTTGTAGGGGTTGTTCCTCAAACAAAGCTGTTGTTGGGGTGGTTCCCCAGTACAGTCGCAAGCAGAGTGTTGTTGAAGACTTCGTTTTCTCCAGCAGCAGTTTTCCCTAGCATGGGTGTTTCTTGTGAAGTTTCGGCGGTTGATGTTTTGTCATCTTGGTGCCCCGTCACTTTCTCTAGTGGGTCGACATTCCCAGACTTTACTTGTCTCCTCAGTGCAGTCATGAGTATAACTGATTGATTGATATTCCCCTCTGAGTCGTGAGTAGAACTGTTATTAATATCCCCATCGGATTCGCGAGCAGAGTTGTTATCACTCTTCCCAGTGCAGTTGCCAGCGGAATCGTCTGTTTCCTCAGCATGATCGCTTTCTTTCGGAAGATTTGGTAAGTCAGTGGTTTGATACCCGGTACTTTACCTTTTCCCCGGCGAAGTCGTCCGCGGAATTGTTGCTATCTCTCCATCAGAGTGCTTATTTCTCTTCAGCAGAGCAGGATTTATTTTCCTACTCAGTGGTTGTTTTGGGTTGATATCCCAGTATTTGCAACCATCTTTTCCTCAGCTTAGTCTGCAGAGTGTTTGTTGTGGCGGTCTTGCCTGTTGAATACTCCTTCAATCCCCGGTATGGTCGGATGATGGCTTTGGCCTCCAGAGAACGGATTAATTTCCTGACTGTTTGTGATCCCCAGTAGAGTGGCTTATAATGCAGAATCTACTTGTGGTGATCAGTTTGCTATGTATATTCTCCCCATGTGGAGTGGTTCGTTGCAGAACCTACTTGTTTGATCTGTCCTCCCTCAGTGAGTTGTTCCCCCAAGAGAGTAGCTGACAGTTTTTCCCCAGTAGAGTTGCTTATGCAGTCAGATTCTATTTGGATAATATCATTCTCCCTCAGTGGGTTGTTCCCCAGCGGAGTTATGTGGATTTGTTTCTACAGCAGTTCGTGCTATGCACCCTTTCTGTTTCTCGGTTGACACTGGGATCCCCTGCAGATATCTTTGGGACTTCTCTTGTTCCCCTACAGATTTGTCTTGGTGGCTGTCTTTTGCCCGTTGTGACTTTCTGTACCCTGATTGGGTTGTTTCCTGATATCTCTGATTCTCTGCTTCTTCAGCAGTACCTGCAGATCTTTGCTTTTCAGCATATAGATCTCCGCAGATTGGCTCTCCAGTTGGTTTTTCCCCTGGAAGTATAATACCGGACGTTTGATTCCTGAAATTGTTTGTGTTAGAACTGTCTGTTTTGTCAGCATTCATCAAACATAAATCACGCATATTCATGCATACTCATAAAACATTCAGATATTCATGTTGCATTTTTGCCATGTATCCTTTGTTTGTCGTGTCTCCTGCTTTTGGGTGATATAGATCTTCTCTACAGATCTCCCCAAGCAGATGTCGGGTGTTTTAAATCTCTCCATATAGAGTCAACCCCATAAGCAGAAAACGTTGTCTTTCCTTCTGCAGTTCCCCATTGAGATATATCCTCGTGGATGACGGTTTCTTCCGTTTCCTCCTAAACACCTATATTGGGATGGATTTTCCTATTTGAGTTACATCCTCATTAGGACGTGTCTTGATTCAGTCTGTCTTTTCGGATCATTCCCGAATTGACTATTTGTCAAACGTCTTGTGCTTCCCAGTGGGTTGTTCCCCAGCGGAATGTTTTTGGGCCTCTACCCTCATACCGGTAGTTATAAGTCCTATTCTTTTCCTGGCTTTCTTGACAGAATTTGTGGTTATACACCTTTTATTCTCCAGCCAGAGTTTTTGGTTTTCTACCTCATACCGGTAGTTGTAAATCCTATTTTCCTGCTCTTCAGCAGTTTGTGGTTTGTTATAAACCCTATTTTGGTTTCCCGTGCGGATTTGTGATTTGTTCTATCCCCACGCGGAGTTTTTGGTCTTCTACTCCGTATTCGGTAGATGTAAACCCTAATTTTGTGGTTATCTTCATCTAGTTCTTGATGTTGATTTTCCTTTGCTTGGATAAGTTGCTCAGATCAACACTTATATCCCCAGCAAGTCTTTTGTGGATAATTGCCGTATGCTAGCAATTCTATCCCCAGTGGGTCCTTTCACCGTTTGCTAGTGATTTGTTCCCCGGATCATTGGTTGTACACCAATACATCCCCAGCTAGTCCCTGTAGATAATTGCCGGATGCTTGCAATTTATCCTCAGCAGATCGCCTTTCATTTACCCTTTTGTCGGTAATGTCTGTTGTTCCCTTTTGATTGGTTATCATTATATACCTAGTTTGGTATCCCGATGCCTTTCTTTTCGGTTGATTTATCCTTTATTAACCCAGTAACCGGTTGTGGATAATCTTCCATGCGAGTATATTATTCACGGTCTGCCGGTAATGAATAATATATCTCATGCGCTCCTCAGTCGAAGCCTTTTGCGTTTCCCCGGTCGAGTAAGATTCGTTATTTCCCTTTGCGGAATCGAATATTCTTGTTGTTGGATAATTGCCGGATGCTTGCAATTTATCCCTTTGAGTTGTCTTTCGTTTACCCGGATGCTTGGTACCGATTGTCTCTCTATTGTGGTTAGTCACCTATTATATACCCAGTAACCGGTATCTCTGGTGTCTTTTCCTTTCGAGTGTATTATTCACGGTCTGCCGGTAATGAATAATATATCTCATGCGCTCTTTAGTTGGAATCCTTTGTTGATTTTCCCCAGCTGAGCAAGATTCGTATTCTTTGTAGATTCGAATGTCCATCCTTTAACCAGTTTGTGTTTTGGATGATGAGTGTTTTGGAAGTGAAATCCAATTCACGTTTTCGGTAGATCACCTATTATATACCCAGTAACCGGTATCTCTGGTGTTTCTTACCATGCGAGTTTATTATCTACGTTCTGACGGTAATAGATAATATATCTCATGCGAGTATCTTATCCACGGTCTGCCGGTAATGGATATTGTATCTCATGCACTCTTTGGGTTTGTGTCCCCAGTTGAGTAAGATTCGTTTTCCCGTTGTGGATTCGAATATCCATCCTTTAACCAGTTTGTGTTTTGGATGATGAGTGTTTTGGAAGTGAAAACCAATTCACGTCTTCGGATTTTATCCTATAAACAACCCAGTAACCGGTTCAGGATAATTTTCCTTTCGAGTATATTATTCACGGTCTGCCGGTAATGAATAATATGTCTCATGCACTCTTGGGTCAATCCTTTGTTGCTTTCCCCTCAGAGTAAGATTCGTATTCTTTGTAGAATCGAATATCCATCCTATAAACAAGTTTGCTTTTCTAGCTCTCTTCAGGATGATGAGTGTATTGGAAGTGAAATCCAATTCACGCCTTGGTCGGTCACCTATTATATACCCAGTAATCGGTATCCTTGGTGTTCCCTCCTTTCTGCTCCCTATTATGACCTCGGTCCCCCTGTGGAGTCAGATCTTCCTGAGTTTGTTGCCCTTATGCCTGGTAACATCTCATTTTCTTTGGTGCTTCCTCAGTGAAGTTTCCTTTTTGCTTCTCCCCAGGAGTCAGCTTGTGTTTCTCCAATGGATTTATTTTCCTTTGGAATTCTTTTCCCAGTGTGAGTCCTTCACTCCCCAGTGAGTTCTCCGGTCTGTTTTCTGTTTCCCTAATCAGAGTCGTGTCTTGTTCACGTTGTGTCAGTTTTGTTTATTCCCAACTAGAGTCTTGTTAGAGTCTCTATTCCTGGTGAGTGTGCTACTCCGATGGATCGTCTTTTCTTCTGTGTGAATCATATTCCCCACAGAATTTGCGTCTTTTGCATGCATACATTTGCATCATGAGGTCTCTTAGGGACCAAAATTTGTCTCATTACTGTTATTTAAGCCCATTCTACCGCGTCGAGATGAAGATTTCTAAACTTCACTTCTCCGGCTAGAATGACCTTAAATAGGGGCATCTGTAAGACCCCAATTTTGGCCCTAAGATCCCTCATGGCCCATATCATATCATATCATGGCCTCAAGGATCACTGCATGCCCTAGTTTCCCTCCTAGTGGGTAGATTGCCTTGTGAGTTTGTTTCTTGATCACCAAGCATGCCTTGCATTTGTATATCTTTGCTTTTCATATGTTTATCATTCAAAAAGTACAAAAATATTGTCAGTTTAACCTTGTTGCTTGCAGTTGAAGCAACCATCAGCAATTAGGTCAAAGACAGTCAACAGTCAGTCAAAGCAGTGGATGGTGGCCATTCTTGCAGAATTTGGGCACCATGATCAATAATCAAAAGTTCATACAACTTGGGACATCATTTGAAATCAAGTTCTCAAGGAATTAGGGTTTGGAATTCATCAGAAGTGCTTCAGTCATCCAAAACCCTAGAAAAGTCAACAGAAAGTCAAACTTGGTCAACTGTGGATTTAATCAATGATTTGATGGATGGAATTGATTTGAAGGAGCTCATTCATGTCCATACAAGCCTCATGTATCATGTCAAACCTCATCATGGAAGAATTTGAAGTAAAATCAGAAATTTCCCAAAATAGAAAGTGGACCTGTAATTTCAACTGCCAAAAATGGAAACTTCTTGATCTTAAACTTACATCATGATACAAGCTTCAAATGAATTTTTGCCCAACATGAAAGTTGAAGATCTTGTTCTCCCATTTTCAAAAAGTCCAAGAACACTCAAATCCCATGAATTGTTTGCAAGATATGATCATTTCATTTTCACATTTTTTTGAACTTCAACAAGCCATATCTCATGAACCACTTGGCCAAATTTGATGGGGTTTTTTCCTACAATCTCCATTTAACCTCCTCTTTCCAAAAATGCAATCATCTTCCACCAAAACCTCACCATGCAAAATGGCATTTTTGAGTTTGACTTTATTCATTTCAAGCATGTGCAAGATTTGACTTTGTGAATTAAGTGTTTTTAGGCATTTTGGCCATTTGGGACTTGGTTGGTATGATGTTTAAGACATGTTCCAAGGCCCAATTCGTGCAGACTTCACACCCTCCTTATGCAATTTTCCAACTTAGCAATTTTGCAAATCACTTCATTTAAGCTAACCAAGTTTAGCATGTCATTAACTAAGCTTAAACAACAAATATATAAGACATTTTCTGCATTTCAGAACCCTAGACACAGCCTCCAAAGATCAGAATACTCTCATTCTCTCCTTCTTGCATTTTTGCTCGATTTGATTTTCTGCCAAAATTTCCAAAACCCTCGAGCTTCCTTTGGTTTCTCCATCATCCAAGCATCATTTGGACCCCTTTTGCAACATCAAATCCCTGCTGGAAGCTCCATTTCATGCTCTGTTTTCTCCATGGACCAGCAATGGTATTTGTCGATTTGAGCACTTGCAAGCACTACTGAGCCAAGGTTCTTCAAGCATCCATCAACATCAACCATTATCTCCATCTGTTCGAGCCAACATCATCAAAAGCAGCCCTGTTTCACATTTTTCTTCAAAAACAAGTAAGGTTTCGACCTTAACCATTTACTATGCCATGCTATGTTTTAGATAGCTCTTGTTATTGTGATTTTAATGAGCTTTGGATTGCATGAAATGGTCAAGTATTCCTTGAGATATGCTGTTTTAAAGTTTATGGATGCATGATTTCTTTGCTCGATTCTTGGATGCTGTTGTGTTTTAGTGATTATGCTTGCTGGACATATCATGCTTGTTGTGTGTAGATTCGATTGCTATGGTCGATTCATGTTTCTGGGTGATTTAATTTTTCATGATTTGAATGAAGTTGATGAACACACTGTTACTGCAGTAAAACCCTAAGAAACATTTCCCAGATTTTCTTTTTTTTCAATGTATTTGGTTCGTTACTATTGATGTTGCATGATGATAATGCTTCGTTGCCATGCTGTTTGCTTAAGTCTGGATGAATTCGTTTTGCCATGATGATTCCATGAAGATGAGTATGAGTTGCTGTTAGAAACCCTAGCCTTTTTTTCCAGAAAGCTTGTTTCACGTGTATCAGCTTGTTGCTACTGTTCCATTAGTTGCTAACCAATCAAATTATTTGGTTCATTTGCCTGAAACGATGCGTTTAGATTAGTAATGTCCATAATTGCAAAAATGCCACTCGATCAATGGTTTGACTCACTAATTCATGTTATGTGGTTCATGTTTGTTCCAAATGATCACTCCACTTACAAAATTCATAACTCGTGCATTTCACATCCAAATTTCATGGAATTTTTTTCATCATGATCACATGAATGTCTATTATTTTATCATGATTTTTATTGATTTTTTGGCTGGCTGGATTTTTAATGGCTCTAGGTTTCTTGACATGTATGCTTAATTTGTACCTTTTGCCATTTCTTTTGTGAAATGATGAGGATGTATCCAATGCCCCCTGAAATTTTTTGTGGTTAATCTACACTCATTCATGTTTGTTTTGATGTAGAGTTCTTGAATTTATCATATGTGGTTTGTGAGATATGAATTTTGGAAGTAGGGTGTGACAATTTGTGTCACACCATTGTTATGTTGTTTCATGATTTTTGTTGACATGCTTCCTGACCTTCAAATAATGTGAAATTTTGCATGAGCCATCTCTCATATGTCTAGTTTATGTGTGAATTTTCCTGGAATTAATGATGCCATTTCCTATTTACTTGAGATTTTTCTTCTCTGCCTAGTCAATTGTTGACTTTGTGTGACACATCTGGCCCTTTCATTTGGGAAATTCTCATATCTTATTGGATGATCATGAAATTTTACATGTGCATACTAGACATCTTGAGCTTTGCATTGGTGTTGATCCCATCCATTTCTCATCTGTTTTCATTTTGTTACGATTGTTTGAAGATGATGCATGTGTGTTTGACTTCTTTGTGCATACTTGAAAATGTGTTGACTTCCTGATTTTAATTGACCATCTTCCCATGATCCAATTGAGCTGAAATTTCATATGCATGCTATGTTATGGATTGTGATTGAGTATGAGTTATTTCATAATTTTTGGAATTGATTATGTTTGGGTTTGAGCTTGGTCTTGTTGTTGACCTTTTGTGTGCTCCCTCTTGCCATGTTTTGACTTCTTTGGTCTATAAAATGATGTTGATGCATGATATAAGCTTGAAACCAACTGTGCTCGCTTCTCAAATGTTTGAACTTGACTTTGGTTGACTTTCATTTGCTGTTTTGACTTTTATCATTTATTTTTGACCCTAGGCTTGCCCTAGTGGTCTCTTGGCTTATGTTGAGTTTATATCATGTGCTAATCTTTATTTTGTAGGTGGTATGACTCATATTATTTGAGTCTTGTGCTTTGCACACTTGTTTCTTTGTGTTGACTGTTGAGTCCATTCCTTTTGTTTTAACTGTTGAACTGTGTACTGATGTGTTTGACTATTTCAGGTACCATTAGTTGCTTAAGTTCTTTGAACTTGCTTTGCTTTGCTATTTAGAAATTTGCTTTGAGGTAATCCCTCTTTCTTCATGTAGTCTGGAGACCCGGCCTGTTATTTGGCCGGGCAAACTGTCTGAAGTCCTCCTTAAGAGGCAATGCTTGTGTGTGTTTAATTTTTGTCCCAAGCAGGAAAAGTCCTTCAAGTAAGGCAATTGGTAGATCAAAGGGATAAGCAACCTATCCCCTACTATTCAGTGAGTCTTCTCCTTGCTCCCATTACATGGTTGTAGCATTGAGATCCTAACCCAAGATCAATCGAGTCTAATATGTGGAGAGAGTTCCTACTTTCTGAACTCCCACACTTTCTTATATTTGATGCTCTCCCTGATTAGGGATAAGAGCAATGAGGCACACCCCTCATCTCCTTTCATCTGCTTCAACTTAGCCTCTCAATGGCAAGGTTAAGAGCAACTTTTTACCCTATTCCAGTTGGCCTCAGTGCCTAACCCTCTTGTGTGAGCCTCCTTGTTTGGCTATAGAGTGTGCTGTTTGTTATTCATTGATTGATTGATTACTACATATGCACATGTTTGCTTGTATGCTTCATGCATTTATCATCATCATTAATTGCTCATTAATGCACAATCATCTCATTTGTCTTTGTGATATTGTCATTTGTTGTTTGCCCATTGAGGACAATCGTAAGTCCATCTCTTTGGCCATTGTTCCTATGATATGGAAGGATAGAGTGTAAGACCTCATTGGTCACTCATATCTTCTGTTACTTTGTTTGTGTGTGAGGATGTGTCGTACCCCAATTTTGTCCGGGCATTTTTAATTTTTTTTTAGTAGAATTAGTTTCATTTCGATTTTTGCATCATACGCATAGCATGACATACATTGCATCATGAATAATACCTAAGATGTCAGTCAAAACGGATTTATTTGAGAATACAGAAAAAATCGGTTGAATCGTTAAAATTTGAGGAAGCAGTGTATTTTTCAAATAATGTGTTTTGTGCTGACAATTTTAGTGTGACTGGTTTAATGTTCCGGATCAAATTTGCACTCGATATATATTTTAATTGGTCAAATATTTTGTGATATTTAATTGAATATTAGTTAGATTTCTTAAAATATTAGTTAGAGTTTTTTTTAAATATTATTTAATTAAATATTAGTTAGTTCATTCAAAATATTAGTTAGTTTTTTAAAATGATATTTAGAGTTTTTAAAATAATTAGTTTTTTTTAGGATTTGTAATAATAATTGTGAAATATATATATATATATATTTAGACATTGGATCCTCTTTTTCTTAAATAAAAAAAAGCAACAAATAAGAGAATAAAACAAAAAGAAAAAGATCCCAACGGATCTATCACATAAAAAACAAAAAAAAGAAAACCTTATCCTCTCATCAACTATTCACCCTTCTCTCTCTCACAGCTCAAAACTCTCTCACTCTTGGACAAACCTCTCTCACTCTCATAAAACCCTTCATCGCGCCGCCACCAGCCAACAATCGCCATTCGTTTCTAATAACCCATCTCACCGACGAAACCCTTAAATCAACCCTCTATTTTCGCCGCTCACCTTCCAGCTCCATCGCGCAACACCCAAAACCCACATGCAAAAGACCCCGCTCGGAAACCCTCAATCGCTTTACCTTCATCCGCTCAAACCTCCGCCGTCGCATCACCTCGCCACCACAAACCTCCGCCCTTCACCGTCAAACCCTTAAAACCCAGCTCAGCCGTCAAATCCCTCACCTCCGCCCTCCATCAAACTTCCGTCATCTTCCTCGCATCACCACTCCCAAACCCATCGTCGAAACCCGGTCGCCACCTCCACCTTCCATCAAACCCTCTTTTTTATATTAACCTTCACTCAACATCGCTGCCGGCATCACAACAACACAATCGGTTTTGTTTTATGGTTCTATTGGCTTTGATTTTTTGCAGGTGCTGACAACATCGGTTCAAAGACATCACTAGCTCGTCAAGTTGTCGACACCAACAAACGATTCCAAGTTGCTGCTGCTATGACTTAATTCTACTACAACTGTTATTATTACGGTAAATCGAAGTTCTGTGTGTTTGATTTCCGTCTTGTGAACATTCTGTGGGTTGTAGATTAAAAGTTATAATTAGGAGTCGGTTTTGTTATACATGTTAAACACAAGATCCTCATAACCGAAACCAGCCCGTATTTCTTCTTGTTACACTTTTTTTTTGCTATTACTTGAGTCTGTAATATAGTGTATTTTGGTGGTCTGTCTTTGGATTTGTTAAGGACTACTGAACTTGATTGTGTGTTAATTATTTGAGTTTATTTTTTAGCTCTGAGTGTTGTTAATTTTGGTCTGAAATCATTAACCAATGTCATTACTGCTGGATTTCATCTGCATCTTGTGAGGAATTGCGTAGAATTATGAGGAAAGGTTGTAGTGAAATTCTCGAGTGTTGTAGCAATTTCTGTTGAGTTCCTTAAATTAATTAGAGTAGCATGATAAAACTGAGTTTTAAGTGATATGTTTTGAGTCGTATTGTATTCATCTAATGTGCCTTCCAATTTCGATGGCCACCTTGTTTCTGTTTTTAATCTTTAACTGATTATTGTGTTTTGAGTTGACTCAATGGGTAGTGTAATATAATTGCAAAGACCTATTTTCTAAAGTGTTTGTTTTAAGTTGGGTTAAGAGAATTATTGGTTTTTGGTTTAGAAGATAAGTGAATTCAAAGCCCATTTTTTTTTTTTTTTGTAATTACTACTTATTTTTATTTTTTCACTAATTTTCGTTTCCTTTATTTCTATGTAAAATATATGTAAACCGTTATTACTATAAACTTAATTGATTTTTTTTAAGCTATTTACTTAATTATTGTTTTAATATTTTATTTGTAAACTCAAAATTAATCGTGGATTTTTATACTCTATTTGTAAACTTAAAATTAATTGTTGATTTAATTCGTAAATATTGTTTGGGCCATCATTTTCATATATGTTTGATTAAACTCATTTGTGCAACTTCTAGGGCCGAATAAATCATTTTCTAAGTCATATTTTCATAATCACTTTCATTTTCAATTCAATTTCAATTCACCATCAATTCAAATCAATTTTAAAAAATAAACACAACTCATTTTCTTCAAATAACTCAATTTCAAATCACTTTTCAAATTCAAATTATTCAAACCATCTTTTTTTTTTAAACTATTCAATTTCAAAATCATTTTCTCTTTCAAACATAAGCATGGGATGAAAAGGAGATAGTAAGCGTACGCTTCACTATTTCTCAAGCACTTGAACAATTGGCGTACGCCATATTGCGTGAGTTCTTGTCACCCGATTAAACCTTAATAATCATACAATTTCAAATCAATTTTTCAAATCAATATAATTTCTAAACTCAAATCATTTTCCAAACCATTCAACTTCTAAAAGATTTTTTCTCTTTTAAATATAACTTGGGATGAAAAGGAGATAGGAAGCGTACGCTTCACTATTTCTCAAGCACTTGAATAATTGGCGTACGCCATATTGCGCAAGTTCTTGTCATCCGATTAAACTTCAAATCATAATATTTCAAAACATTTCTACAAATTCCAAATCCTTTTTAATTCCACATTTCAGATGAAAAGAGGATAGGAGGCGTACGCTTCTCTATCTTTCGATTATTCGAATAATTGGCGTACGCCACATTGCTCGAATCTTCGTCATCGACCTTTCCAAACCTACCAATTCAAAATACAAATCAAATACAATATCCAAACATTTTTTTTAAATTAAACTTCGGATGATAAGAGATGGGAGGCGTACGCCTCACAGTCTCTCGATTATTTGGATAATTGGCGTACGCCATATTGCACAAATTATCGACTTCCGACTAAAACACGATAAATAAACTTGGATAAGAGAATAGGTGGCGTACGCCTCATTATTCTTTGGATAAGCAGGTAGGGGGCGTACGCCTCACTACCGTGCATATTCAACATCCACAAACAAACTTTCAAAATAACTCGAACGAAAAAGGAATAGAAGGCGGTCGCCTTATTACTCCTCGAAAGAATTGGACGATTGGTGTACACCACATTGCTCAATCTTTCGTCGTTCTCCAAAAACACCTCCAACAAATTAAACCTAACTTCTCGCCCCCGAGCGATCGAAACCAAACCAAAACACCAAACACATCAATTCAACCTGTCACCCCCGCGTGACCAAAACCTCATCAAAAGAACACTGTCAATCCTTTCTAATGCGCACAACAAACCAGTGCTAGATCCTCCCCCGAGAGTAGACATGCCAGCGTTTAGCCGTTAGAACGCCGACTTACACAGTCGTTCATCAAAACCAAACACACCAAATATTCGTAGTTGCCCGAACTACGAATGCTCTGATTTCCTTATTGCACCATAAGGATACGTAGGCAGGAGATTGCTGTATCTTCGCGAGCACACTAATAAAAAACCTCCCATTTCCCCCCTCCTGAGGTCTTCACCCATATCTACCATCAATTCTAATCACTCGAAGCAAGCGGATAAACAGTCAATTAACAGTCAAATAGCAAAATCAGACTAAGAGGTTCCCGTTGAGTACAACGGACGTGAGGGGTGCTAATACCTTCCCCTTGCGTAATTGACTCCCGAACCCGAATATGGTTGCGACGACCATTATTCTTATTTCTAAAGGTTTTCTCGATATTTTCCTATTCCTTCATTGGAATAAATAAAGTTCGGTGGCGACTCTGTTTCGAACAACATTTTTTCCGCGTCCTATCGTGAGGGATCGCATTATCATCATTTTTTGAGGTGCGACAGACTGGCGACTCTGCTGGGGACCCTGCTCCAAGCAAGAGAGAGTCTAACCTAGCTTAGTCTGATTTTGATATGACTGTTGGAAGATATTCTTTTCTTACATGTTTATTTCTCTATATTCTTTTTTTGATTGCTTGTGTTGTATGTATTTTATCTCGATACTTTGATATGGGACTTGGTGTTTGCTGTGAGATAAGCTCCATACCCGAGCTTCGAGAAAAACTTAGAACCCGGAGTTGTGTAGTATTGAACCGAGGGGCGTACGCCTATTGGGACAATACGAAGACTCCACCTAGAGTAGATCTGTTTGGAGTTCCCATCACAATATGGCTAGCCCATCATTGCGGTGGAGGTTCTAAACACGATCCGTGACTCTAGGGACCTCGCCTTAAAACCAAGTTTTGTTTTCATAATCGGTGATTATGTAGTGTTGAGCCGAAGGGTGTACACCCTGTTCGTACAATACGAGAATCCCACTTAGATTAGATCATTTCAGAACTCCCATCACGATGTGGCTAGCCCACCATTGCGAGGAAGTTTTGAACTTGATCCGTGAGTCTAAGTTCCTTCCTTGAAAACATAACTCTAGAACCTACCTTTGGGAATTTCTAGTAACCAGAGAAACCCGTACTTCTTCCTGTTATCCTGACGTACCTGACGTGTGAATAATTTTGAGTCTGTATTCCTCTATGAAAAAACCTGGCAGAATTTCATGCATTTTCATATCATCAACATGCATTGCATATCATCTTCCAAAACCAAAAAGACTTACACCATATTCTCCCTTTGTCCAGTAACGCTGACTACTCGACACCGGTACGAGACACGCCGCAATTACAAGATGACACTTGAACAGCTTGAAGCCAACCAGGTTTCGATGAGGACTGACATTGACTCCATGCAAGCAAAGATGGATCGCTTGCTAGAAACTATGTTGCTCTTAGCCCAGAAGGAGAAGGATGCTGAGACTAATGCTGAAGCCAGGAAAGTTGCTGCCGAGTTTGGATCGCCATCACTCAGTATCCCTGGAGTGACTAACCTTGATGGTAACCCTAATCAGCCTAGAGGAGGACCCATCCCTATTCTTGTTCCCATGGTCAACATGAACCCCCACGAGCATTCTGCTACATCTGCTCGCCATGGATCCGTGATGGGCGATGAAGATCCGTATGACGCTTTCTTCATGCCACCACCCGCCAAACCTGCTGTTGGAGGTCTCCCAGACCCAACTGTTGATAGACTCCATGCTTTGGAAGAGAAATTCAAGTCCTTGGAGGTTCACACTACTCCCGGTTTGGACGCCGTTGATATGTGCCTGGTGCCAGGTTTGGTGATTCCACAAAAATTCAAAGTCCCGGACTTTGACAAATACAAGGGAATCAGCTGCCCAAGAACTCACCTCAGAGCCTACTGTCGCAAGATGGCCGCCCACATCAGTAATGATCAACTCCTGATTCATTACTTCCAAGATAGCCTTAGTGGGGCATCCTTGGAGTGGTACATGCAACTGGAGAGAGGTCAGGTCAAGTCATGGAGAGAACTTGCTGAAGCCTTCCTTAGGCATTATCAGTACAACACTGATCTAGCACCCAACCGCACCCAACTGCAAGACATGACTCAACGCAACAATGAGTCATTCAAAGAATACGCACAACGGTGGAGAGAGCTAGCAGCTCGTGTCCAACCTCCTCTCCTTGACAAAGAGCTAATTGATATGTTTATGGGAACCCTGCATACCCAATACATGGAGAAAATGGTAGGATCCAGCTTCCCAACTTTTGCTGAGGTTGTCTCCGTGGGAGAACGAATTGAAAGTCAGATCAAGAAAGGAAAGCTACCTTGTGCTGTTAACGCTTCAAGTGGGATGAAGAAGCCTTATCCTAATCTCCCAAGGAAGCCAGAAGGTCAGACTGCCGCAGTCATCCAGACACCATATCAGCCACCCTATCAACAACCTTATCAACGGCCATATCAACAGCCGGCTTACCAGCAGCCGCATCAAAATCAACAGCAACGTGCTCCACAACCACGTCCACCTAACCAACAGAGGGCAAGGAGGCCTGAAAGACATTTCGATCCTTTGCCAGTATCATATAGCAAGATCCTCCCCCACCTGCTAAAGGATGGATCGGTTGTTCTGAAGGAGATAACACCCGCAACTCCGCCTTACCCTCCAGGCTACGATGCCAATGCTCACTGTGAGTATCACATGGGTGTCCCAGGGCACACAATAGAGAACTGTAAGGCTTTCAAGCACAAGGTTCAAGATTTGATTGACAGTAAAGCACTTACATTCACGCCAGTGAGGCCAAACGTTGCAACAAACCCCATGCCAGCGCATGCAGAGTCGAGTGAAGCTCGAAGATAGAGCTCCTCACCAGCCTGAACAAGCAGAGATTCCGTCGAAGAATCAAGAGATGAAGTCTGTTGCTTTGAATGAAGGCAATCATTATGCCATTTTTACCATTGTTGCATTCTTGTAATTTGTTCTTGATTGTTTAAGTACTGTATGCTTTAAACCTTGTTATTTGTATTTGGTCTTGTTAATGGGATGATTATGCATGCTTTGAATCAATCTTTCATATTCACTTATCTATCACATTTGCAAATCACAAACACATACTTTTTCACTTCACCTTCTTTATCACACTATTGTTAGTAAATGTTGGAAGGAGGATGACGAAAACAAAATACTCATAATTGCTGACTGTATGCTTTCGGTTAAAATCCTACTGATGATGTACAGGCATTGTTTCAAATCCCCAAACACTGGAGAGATAAGGAGTTAATCCCTAGTCAACCACTTCGAGCCTAGAAGTAGGAGTTTCTTTCGGATCTAAAAACCCTTACGCTTAACCTGGGATAGGGTAGTGTTCAGTTAATCTGACTACACATTCAAATTACAAAGATGAAATATCTCATACAAAGATCAACCATATGACATTCTTCACACACATCCTGAAGTGTCGAAGGGACCATACAAATCCAAATTTTATGTCGGTTGTTCTGCAATGACCAATGACTTGGCAGTCACAATTTCAAAAAAAATCAAAGAAAGAGCCCGCTAAGTCCAACACCCTAAAAAGGAGACTTAGGCAAAAACAGGGACAATCCCGATGGATCAAAGCTTTAAACAAAATGGTCCATGCAAAAGTTAGGGATCAAAACAAAATTGAAAGAGACAACGAAAGTCTCCAGCAAAACAAAAACAAGAATCAGTGACCACCATACAAAAATCAAAGGGTCACCGACATCCAAAAAACAAAATAAGGTGGCTGCCATTCCAAGAGACATTGAATCACCATCTTTATCCGTACACCTGCAAAAGACGAATGTGGCGAATTAACTGAACGTAGGATTGGAGATCATCATGAAGAAGGGGTGGGTTGAAATAAACTTTGAGCCTTATATCCTTTTGTTTCAATAACCATGAACCAAGCCACGTTACAACCCTCAAAAGACCTAATTGAGGTAGGGTTTATTCTGAAAGCATATTACAGCAAGGTTGAGTAAACTGACTCCGAAATATTTGCTAAATCTCTTCCCACTACATCATTCACACACTAGCTGAATCAACACCGCGATTGGACACATGATCCACTCGCCATACATTACCACAACACTTATGAATGATTGTTCTTCAAAACTTGCATAACTGTTGCATTAAAATCACCATTTCTTGGATAGACAATTCTTAATTGTCAGTCAGTACTTGACATCAAGGAAATTCCAACAAGGGGCAATTCAAGAGGCACTTGATCATTGGTGCTGACATGAATCCAGACCACCCCGTGAATCAGGGGCACGTCATCTTTTGATCATATTGACTTAAGAAGTAGTCAGTATAAGACAAATCTCCAAGCATCAGTTGATCAAGGAGGAAAAAACACTTCAAAACTCAGCCCGCCTGGGGCAGGTCCCTCAAAGGCTAATCAGGGGCAAACCATTGCAAGATTTAGGAGCTGGGAAAAAGCAGTCTCAAACCATGTCATGGGATAATCATTCCTAAGGTTTCCTTTCAAGGATAATTCCTTTGAACACCCTACAGTCAGGGGCAAGACAAGTTGCAAGGGGCAAAATTCCCTTCATATCTTCAAGTCAGTTAAGCAGATTGCATCAGACATTAGTAACTGCTTGAATTCACAACCAAGATGTCAAAAGTTCATACCAATACGACATCATACCTTGACAAGAATCCTTGGGGCACATCAAAGGCATAACCAACATGCGTTGATCACGTCGCTATGCTCAGTTACAGGCTGGCCAAACACTTCAGAAGAAGAACTGAGATCTTCTCAAAGACAAATACACAACATATCAGCAAGAGAGCAAACTTGGGGCACCAAGAGTATCCGCATCTATTGCGTGTTCATCACCTCATCAACTACCGAGTGTCGGGAAGTCAGATCCTTTCACCAAACAATAGCTCAATCCACCTTGACAATTACCAGAAAAGCCAAAGCCCACCTTGTTGGCATTCCACACAAAAACAAAAACAAAAACAACCAACATTGGTTTCCAGAAATACATTGCCTTTGAAAAGGGGGGCCAATCCCAAACAAGTCAATCAGCCTCTGCATTCAAACATATATCTCATGCATCACATGCATCACCTCATACATGGCACATACATAACATTTATGCATATAGCACAAATCAAAATCCAAGGTTTAGTCGTAGGCATCCAGGCCAACCCTCAGTTGAGTCATTGTCACTTTTCCTGAGTGATTTCATACCCTCCTATCGGGCGTTCCCCATTGAGTTACATCCTTCAACCTTTTGTTGATAAGATGTTATCCTCAGCTAAGTCAAACATTGTTTCTTTAAACACTTACCTTGTTTCGCGTTGAGCATCCCTCAACAAGTCGTTTCCTGTAACCTTTTGTTGACAGAAACTACATCTCCCCAGAGAATATTGGTTTTGCAACCTTTTGTTGTTGATACCCCAAGCCAGTCTTACCCAACAATGTTCCAATACTACCCAGCAAGTCGGGTTTACTGAACTTTGTCAGTAGCCTTATTTTTCCAATATTTTTCTCACTATCATCCTTTTGGTGAAAGTCCATTGAGGAATAATATTAATCATCACCCTGTTTACGATAACCGTTATCCTTTTGGTAATGGTAAATCCTTGGTGACTATCGACTTATTATCATCCTTTTGGTGGTAACTAAGTTTTGTCGTTTGACAATACCTTCATCCTTTTGGTGATGGTGATTGTTGACTTCTTATCATTCTTTTGGTGATAACAAGTTGGTGTCTTGATCTTACCTTCATCCTTTTGGTGATGGTGATCAATTGTGTTGTGTACTTATTATCGTCCTTTTGGCGATAACAAGTTTTGACGTTTGACAACACCTTCATCCTTTTGGTGATGGTGATTGTTGACTTATTATCATCCTTTTGGTGATAACAAGTTGATGTCCTGATCTTACCTTCATCCTTTTGGTGATGGTGATTGTGTGCTTCTTATCATCCTTTTGGTGATAACAAGTTTGTGTCTTGGTCCCACCTTCATCCTTTTGGTGATGGTGATCAATTGTGTGTGTGACTTATTATCATCCTTTTGGTGGTAACAAGTTTTGTCGTTTGACAATACCTTCATCCTTTTGGTGATGGTGATTGTTGACTTATTATCATCCTTTTGGTGATAACAAGTTTGTGTCTTGATCTTACCTTCATCCTTTTGGTGAGGGTGATCAATTGTGTTGTGTGCTTATTATCATCCTTTTGGTGGTAACAAGTTTTGTTTTTAATTATACCTTCATCCTTTTGGTGATGGTGGTTATCATCCTTTTGGTGATAACAAGTTTGTGTCTTGATCCTACCTTCATCCTTTTGGTGATGGTGATCAACTGCGTGTGTACTTATTATCATCCTTTTGGTGGTAACAAGTTTTGTCGTTTGACAATACCTTCATCCTTTTGGTGATGGTGATTGTTGACTTCTTATCATCCTTTTGGTGATAACAAGTTTGTGTCTTGATCCTACCTTCATCCTTTTGGTGATGGTGATCAATTGCGTTGTGTGCTTATTATCATCCTTTTGGTGGTAACTAAGTTTTGTCGTTTGACAATACCTTCATCCTTTTGGTGATGGTGATTATCATCCTTTTGGTGATAACAAGTTTTATCTTTTAATTATACCTTCATCCTTTTGGTGATGGTGGTTATCATCCTTTTGGTGATAACAAGTTTGTGTCTTGATCCTACCTTCATCCTTTTGGTGATGGTGATCAATTGCGTGTGTGCTTCTTATCATCCTTTTGGTGATAACAAGTTTGTGTCTTGATCTTACTATCATCCTTTTGGTGATGGTGATCAATTGCGTTGTGTGCTTATTATCATCCTTTTGGTGATAACAAGTTTTATCTTTTAATTATACCTTCATCCTTTTGGTGATGGTGATTATCATCCTTTTGGTGATAACAAATTTGTCTTGATCTTACCTTCATCCTTTTGGTGACGGTGATCAATTGCGTGTGTGCTTATTATCATCCTTTTGGTGGTAACTAAGTTTTGTCGTTTGACAATACCTTCATCCTTTTGGTGATGGTGATTGTTGACTTCTTATCATCCTTTTGGTGATAACAAGTTTGTCTTGATCTTACCTTCATCCTTTTGGTGACGGTGATCAATTGCGTGTGTGCTTATTATCATCCTTTTGGTGGTAACTAAGTTTTGTCGTTTGACAATACCTTCATCCTTTTGGTGATGGTGATTGTTGACTTCTTATCATCCTTTTGGTGATAACATGTTTGTCTTGATCTTACCTTCATCCTTTTGGTGATGGCGATCAATTGCGTGTGTGCTTATTATCATCCTTTTGGTGATAACAAGTTTGTGTCTTGATCTTACCCTCATCCTTTTGGTGATGGCGATCAATTGCGTTGAGTGCTTATTATCGTCCTTTTGGCGATAACAAGTTGTGTTTTTAATTACACCTTCATCCTTTTGGTGATGGTGATCATTGAGTTCCAACTTATTATCATCCTTTTGGTGATAACAAGTTGGTTGTGCGACTATACCTTCATCCTTTTGGTGATGGTGATCATGGAAGTTATTGGACTTATTATCATTCTTTTGGTGATAACAAGCTTTGTTGTTGGATCTTACCATCATCCTTTTGGTGATTGTGATCTTTGAAGTTGATGAGTCAACTATCATCCTTTTGGTGATAGCCTTGATATTACACTCTCTGTTAATAGAAACTTTATCAGAATAACCATCATCCTTTTGGTGACGGACATCATCCTTTTGGTAATGACTACCTTTGAAGCTCAGCTTATCCATCATCCTTTTGGTGATGACAATCCTGACAATCATGATGGATTACTATCATCCTTTTGGTGATAGCAAATTCTACTGTCATCCTTTTGGTGTCAGAAAACCAATCCCACCTTTGTCTTTTCATCAGATGCAACCTTTGCAAGACCTGAGTGTTGACCCGAGGGTTGACATTGATTTGGCATTCTACCCCTACTACCTTGACATCCATTGCATTTTCATCTGCATCTCTCCATTACATTTCAAAGGACAAAATTTGGATCCTTTAGTATTTAATTACCTTCCACTACGAATGTATGATGACCATTGTCATTATTACTTTCTAGTTCAAGATAATTAAATAGGGGCAGCTGTCGTACCCCAATTTTGTCCGGGCATTTTTAATTTTTTTTTAGTAGAATTAGTTTCATTTCGATTTTTGCATCATACGCATAGCATGACATACATTGCATCATGAATAATACCTAAGATGTCAGTCAAAACGGATTTATTTGAGAATACAGAAAAAATCGGTTGAATCGTTAAAATTTGAGGAAGCAGTGTATTTTTCAAATAATGTGTTTTGTGCTGACAATTTTAGTGTGACTGGTTTAATGTTCCGGATCAAATTTGCACTCGATATATATTTTAATTGGTCAAATATTTTGTGATATTTAATTGAATATTAGTTAGATTTCTTAAAATATTAGTTAGAGTTTTTTTTAAATATTATTTAATTAAATATTAGTTAGTTCATTCAAAATATTAGTTAGTTTTTTAAAATGATATTTAGAGTTTTTAAAATAATTAGTTTTTTTTAGGATTTGTAATAATAATTGTGAAATATATATATATATATATATTTAGACATTGGATCCTCTTTTTCTTAAATAAAAAAAAGCAACAAATAAGAGAATAAAACAAAAAGAAAAAGATCCCAACGGATCTATCACATAAAAAACAAAAAAAAGAAAACCTTATCCTCTCATCAACTATTCACCCTTCTCTCTCTCACAGCTCAAAACTCTCTCACTCTTGGACAAACCTCTCTCACTCTCATAAAACCCTTCATCGCGCCGCCACCAGCCAACAATCGCCATTCGTTTCTAATAACCCATCTCACCGACGAAACCCTTAAATCAACCCTCTATTTTCGCCGCTCACCTTCCAGCTCCATCGCACAACACCCAAAACCCACATGCAAAAGACCCCGCTCGGAAACCCTCAATCGCTTTACCTTCATCCGCTCAAACCTCCGCCGTCGCATCACCTCGCCACCACAAACCTCCGCCCTTCACCGTCAAACCCTTAAAACCCAGCTCAGCCGTCAAATCCCTCACCTCCGCCCTCCATCAAACTTCCGTCATCTTCCTCGCATCACCACTCCCAAACCCATCGTCGAAACCCGGTCGCCACCTCCACCTTCCATCAAACCCTCTTTTTTATATTAACCTTCACTCAACATCGCTGCCGGCATCACAACAACACAATCGGTTTTGTTTTATGGTTCTATTGGCTTTGATTTTTTGCAGGTGCTGACAACATCGGTTCAAAGACATCACTAGCTCGTCAAGTTGTCGACACCAACAAACGATTCCAAGTTGCTGCTGCTATGACTTAATTCTACTACAACTGTTATTATTACGGTAAATCGAAGTTCTGTGTGTTTGATTTCCGTCTTGTGAACATTCTGTGGGTTGTAGATTAAAAGTTATAATTAGGAGTCGGTTTTGTTATACATGTTAAACACAAGATCCTCATAACCGAAACCAGCCCGTATTTCTTCTTGTTACACTTTTTTTTGCTATTACTTGAGTCTGTAATATAGTGTATTTTGGTGGTCTGTCTTTGGATTTGTTAAGGACTACTGAACTTGATTGTGTGTTAATTATTTGAGTTTATTTTTTAGCTCTGAGTGTTGTTAATTTTGGTCTGAAATCATTAACCAATGTCATTACTGCTGGATTTCATCTGCATCTTGTGAGGAATTGCGTAGAATTATGAGGAAAGGTTGTAGTGAAATTCTCGAGTGTTGTAGCAATTTCTGTTGAGTTCCTTAAATTAATTAGAGTAGCATGATAAAACTGAGTTTTAAGTGATATGTTTTGAGTCGTATTGTATTCATCTAATGTGCCTTCCAATTTCGATGGCCACCTTGTTTCTGTTTTTAATCTTTAACTGATTATTTTGTTTTGAGTTGACTCAATGGGTAGTGTAATATAATTGCAAAGACCTATTTTCTAAAGTGTTTGTTTTAAGTTGGGTTAAGAGAATTATTGGTTTTTGGTTTAGAAGATAAGTGAATTCAAAGCCCATTTTTTTTTTTTTTGTAATTACTACTTATTTTTATTTTTTCACTAATTTTCGTTTCCTTTATTTCTATGTAAAATATATGTAAACCGTTATTACTATAAACTTAATTGATTTTTTTTAAGCTATTTACTTAATTATTGTTTTAAATTTTATTTGTAAACTCAAAATTAATCGTGGATTTTTATACTCTATTTGTAAACTTAAAATTAATTGTTGATTTAATTCGTAAATATTGTTTGGGCCATCATTTTCATATATGTTTGATTAAACTCATTTGTGCAACTTCTAGGGCCGAATAAATCATTTTCTAAGTCATATTTTCATAATCACTTTCATTTTCAATTCAATTTCAATTCACCATCAATTCAAATCAATTTTAAAAAATAAACACAACTCATTTTCTTCAAATAACTCAATTTCAAATCACTTTTCAAATTCAAATTATTCAAACCATCTTTTTTTTTTAAACTATTCAATTTCAAAATCATTTTCTCTTTCAAACATAAGCATGGGATGAAAAGGAGATAGTAAGCGTAGGCTTCAATATTTCTCAAGCACTTGAACAATTAGCGTACGCCATATTGCGTGAGTTCTTGTCACCCGATTAAACCTTAATAATCATACAATTTCAAATCAATTTTTCAAATCAATATAATTTCTAAACTCAAATCATTTTCCAAACCATTCAACTTCTAAAAGATTTTTTCTCTTTTAAATATAACTTGGGATGAAAAGGAGATAGGAAGCGTACGCTTCACTATTTCTCAAGCACTTGAATAATTGGCGTACGCCATATTGCGCAAGTTCTTGTCATCCGATTAAACTTCAAATCATAATATTTCAAAACATTTCTACAAATTCCAAATCCTTTTTAATTCCACATTTCAGATGAAAAGAGGATAGGAGGCGTACGCTTCTCTATCTTTCGATTATTCGAATAATTGGCGTACGCCACATTGCTCGAATCTTCGTCATCGACCTTTCCAAACCTACCAATTCAAAATACAAATCAAATACAATATCCAAACATTTTTTTAAATTAAACTTCGGATGATAAGAGATGGGAGGCGTACGCCTCACAGTCTCTCGATTATTTGGATAATTGGCGTACGCCATATTGCACAAATTATCGACTTCCGACTAAAACACGATAAATAAACTTGGATAAGAGAATAGGTGGCGTACGCCTCATTATTCTTTGGATAAGCAGGTAGGGGGCGTACGCCTCACTACCGTGCATATTCAACATCCACAAACAAACTTTCAAAATAACTCGAACGAAAAAGGAATAGAAGGCGGTCGCCTTATTACTCCTCGAAAGAATTGGACGATTGGTGTACACCACATTGCTCAATCTTTCGTCGTTCTCCAAAAACACCTCCAACAAATTAAACCTAACTTCTCGCCCCCGAGCGATCGAAACCAAACCAAAACACCAAACACATCAATTCAACCTGTCACCCCCGCGTGACCAAAACCTCATCAAAAGAACACTGTCAATCCTTTCTAATGCGCACAACAAACCAGTGCTAGAGCCTCCCCCGAGAGTAGACATGCCAGCGTTTAGCCGTTAGAACGCCGACTTACACAGTCGTTCATCAAAACCAAACACACCAAATATTCGTAGTTGCCCGAACTACGAATGCTCTGATTTCCTTATTGCACCATAAGGATACGTAGGCAGGAGATTGCTGTATCTTCGCGAGCACACTAATAAAAAACCTCCCATTTCCCCCCTCCTGAGGTCTTCACCCATATCTACCATCAATTCTAATCACTCGAAGCAAGCGGATAAACAGTCAATTAACAGTCAAATAGCAAAATCAGACTAAGAGGTTCCCGTTGAGTACAACGGACGTGAGGGGTGCTAATACCTTCCCCTTGCGTAATTGACTCCCGAACCCGAATATGGTTGCGACGACCATTATTCTTATTTCTAAAGGTTTTCTCGATATTTTCCTATTCCTTCATTGGAATAAATAAAGTTCGGTGGCGACTCTGTTTCGAACAACATTTTTTCCGCGTCCTATCGCGAGGGATCGCATTATAAGTCCCTGTAAGTTGGCATCTGCTTTTCCTGTGATCATAAGTTGGTTTATCTGTTTGTATGTGAGGATGCAGTTATAAGTCCCTGTAAGTTGGCATCTGCTTTTCCTGTGATCATAAGTTGGTTTATCTGTTTGTATGTGAGGATGCAGTTATAAGTCCCTGTAAGTTGGCATCTGCTTTTCCTGTGATCATAAGTTGGTTTATCTGTTTGTATGTGAGGTTGCAATTATAAGTCCCTGTAAGTTGGCATTTGCTTTCCTGTGATCATTTGTTGCTTTTGTTCTTGTATGTGAGGATCCATTGTAAGTCCCTGTAACGTGGCATTAGTTTTCCTGTGATCATATGTGGAGTTAACCTAAGTCCAGATAGATTGGCAGTTGACTTCCATATTTCATCTTTGTTTTCTTTTGAGGAGATTAGTGTAAGACCATTGAGTGGCTTCTGATATCCTGTTCTTTTTTAGGAGACTGGTGTAAATCCATCTATTGGTATCCGGTATCCGTTTTCTGTTTGTGAGATTGGAGTAAGACCATTGAGTGGCATCCGGTATCATCTGTTTGTTTATGTTATTATATTCATGTTATTCCAAAGGACACACTTGAATCATCTTCTATATGATTTCAAGAGGTGAACCTTCTAAGAAGTTTTACAATCCATTTCCATCCATCCATTCATTCTCATTATGTCCTATACCTTTTCACACTTTGATTTCAAACGTGACATAGATATTGTGCAAACTTCTTCATGCTTTTCTAACTAAAAACCTGGACCCAAGTCCTTGACTTTTTTCAACTCCATTTCATAATACTTCTTTGAATTAATCTTAATCATACTTTGACTCCATTTTCATAATCACAATCAATTAACTTCACTCATTCACTTGTTTTGGCTTTGTCCATTGTTAATCCTTTCATACATGATCTAGAGGTTTGATTTATCTTAGTGGTTGATGTTAATCTCACCTTCTGTCTTTAGTGATTGAATTGTAAGTCTTCCTTGCCTATTATAGGGTTAACCCCTCCCTGGCAAGTTGAAGCTGTTCTCACATGGTGGACTTTGTTGTTTGTATAAGGTTGAGTTTTCTCCCGTGGATAACATAAGACCTCAGTGCTTGTGTTTAAAATTGAATCCACCAACTTTTGGAAATCTTTTAGCCGAACTACGGCGTTTTGATCCTTACCTTTGATGGAAGGTACGTAGGCAGCGGGTTCATCCGTTCAAACCCAATAAAATGTATATTCTTTTCTCATCATCCCAATCATGTTTGCACAATACATATGTCATAACAAATAACAATTTTTACAACAAGTGTGAAAAGGGCTCCCTAGGAGTACCTAGGACGTAGTGGGTGCCTAACACCTTCCCATTACGTAATTTACCCCTTACCCAGACTCTCTGATCTTTTTATTAGTTTTCTACGTGTAAAACTTCTTAGGCTTTTGTTCGCTTTTTAGCCAGTCCTTTGGATAAATAAAAGTGCGGTGGCGACTCGAAATTTCATTGTATCCCTTGCTTATGGTTTAATCGATAAATCATATAGCGACGAATACACCGCTACAGTGTCCCCAGCAGAGTCGCCAGCTGTCGCAACCTGAAAAATACAGTGCGCGAAAAAACAACCGGCGAAAGAAAATGATAGAAGATTCGCCACCGTGCGTTATTCATCCCAAAGGAGGGAAAGGAAACGCTCGAAGTAAACCTGCAAAAGGAAAGGACAAGACGGGGTCTTGCAACCAAATCTTGGGTTCGGGAGTCGGTTATGCGAAGGGAAGGTATTAGCACGCCTACGCATCCGTAGTACCATACGGGATCCACTTTTGTAGTTCTTGTCTAAAGGGTGTGGGTTTATCTAATGTGTTATTTACTAAAAAAAGGGGGTTAAATGAAAACGACTCGCGCGGATGTCGCATCCACTGCATACGTATCTCATCTGAATATGAGAATCAAAGTCTTCGTAGCTCGGCTACCTAGGGGTTAAGGGTAATTGTGCTCGCTAAGACATCGCGTCTTATGCCTACGTATCTCATATGGCCTGGGTTTTGGACGAACGACGTCACTACGCAATCTACCGGATGCTCGACCTTTGGAGACTTACTCGCCTGTAGTAGAAGGAGTTAACGTGTTGCTTTGGGTTTTAGGGTTTGGGATGCTCAAGGGCAAAAAGGCAGTCCTTGACGAAGGAACCGCGCTACCTGCAGGGATACGAACACATACAAAACAAACATGTATAAAGTAAATGAGCCAACAAGGGGCTCAGAAGTAAATAAACAAAAGAAAATAAATGCCTCCTATCGAGGTCTTCCAGCTAAGAAAACGATAAAATACGGAAAAGAGGTAAAAGTACCACACGGATAAAGATCCTAAGTAAAAGCAATTAAAGGAGTAAGAAACCCAGGGATCTCCCAAGCTGATGCCATCAAAGAAAGGTGAGTCAGTACAGGTAATCGGAATGAACCTCTAGGGGGTATTGTAGCACCTCAAATTTGCACCTCCCATTTGTATATACATTTTCATTTTAGGTCATTAACATTGCATTGTCCATGGCATAGCTCATTGCATTATCATTTGCATAGTCAACAGTCATCAGGCAAGATCAGTCAAGACTGGTTAGGAGGTTCAGTTGTGCAAGCAAGCAAGTGCATTTTCTATGGAATCAAAGCCCTAGGGTTGGTTCAAGGAGTTCATATGATTCAAGGATCATTTTGAAGTGGTTTGGTCAAGTGTTGAAGGCTCAAGGCTCATCAGTCAATGATCAATTCATCTGAAACCCTAGAAAGTCAACAGAAGTCAACTATTAGTTCAATCATGGATTTGAAGGTGGGAGATGGTTAGAGAGGCCTCATTCATGTCCAAACAAGTCTCATTTGACATTTCAAACATCAAGAATGAAGAATTTGAGGTCAGATCAAAACATTCCAAAAATAGTAAGTGACCTGTAATTTGAAATTGCCAAAAATGGAAAGGTTTTCTCCTCAAGATTACATCGTCAAGAAAGCTTCAAATGAAATTTTGTCCAACATGAAAGTTGAAGATCTTTCTCTCCCATTTCCAAAAAGTCCAAGATCATGAATTTCTCATGTATGGTTGAAAAGATATGGATCAAACATGGCCAAGTGAACATGGAACTTCAAACATGCATAACTTTCAAACCATAAGTCCAATTGAGATGGCTCTTTTTGCAACATTCATGTCTTGACATACACTATCCAAATCATACATCACAAGCCATGCATTCTCATCACATAATCATTTGGTTTTTCATTTGAATTTTGGAGGGAATTTTCAAATTTAAAAATAATGCATTGTTTACACATTCCAACACTTGCATTGGCTTCCAAATGAGGTTTTAAGTGAAATTCCCATGCCACACGTGCACTGTTCCATTCAACTTTCATGCATAAGGTGAATTATCCAAATTGGCATGTGCACTCTCATTTCCCTAATCCAATTACCAAATGGCCTAAGCATGATTAAGGGATGATTAACACAACATATATATAGTAAATCATAACTGTTTTTCTGCTAACAACATCACAATTTCTAGATCTAGAATTTCTTCACAAATTTTCTCTCACTTTTTTCTTCAATTTTCTCCAAACACATTGCATTGTTCTTGATTCATTCATCATCTAGAAGCATTATTGAGCATTGCTGAACCAAGATCCAAGGGAATTCGTGCAAGGTGGAAGCATACTTGAAGCTTGATACATCAATGGTGAACTTCAATTCTGTTGGAATCAAGCTAGATTAAGCCTCAAGCCTTCATCCATTCATCCATACAAGTGCTTTAGAAGATCTGTTTGAGCATAGCAAGGCCTGAATCAAGCTATTCCAATTCTGTTTTCTTCAAAAGGTCAGAAATCGCATCTCTCCATTCTTAAATTGCTTATGCTAGTTTTGTAGATCTTTTAACACTGGTTAATCTGAGCTTTGTTTCATAGAAATCCATGTAGAATTGAGTTAGTTATGCTGATTTGAAGATTCACATGTGAAACTTGATTGCTTCGATTTGTTCATGTTAGTTAGAATTAGATTAAACTAGGCATTGATCCTTGATGTATATTGGAAGATGAACACATTGATATGCTTGTTTTGAAAATCTGAGAAAATTGTTCTTGAGAGTGTACTGTTCATGATGAATGTGTTTGAAGATGATGAAGAACAATTCCCAGGCACGCGTTTGATCCTCCAAAATGTTTTCTCCAGCATTTGCATGTGTTTTTCCAGCGTGCGTTTCTGATTGGTGGATGTAATGGCCATGCACGCTTTTGATTGGTTCACTTGGCCACGTCATAAGTGAAACGACTGTGTTTCGTGCAGCCGAGCGCGCCTCATTCAAAATTGTCCTCCCTTCGATCCTAGCTCATGACCTTTATTCAAAATGCATTCCATTTTATTTGGTTTCCCTCCATTACATTCATACATGCTTCACTTACATTTTTTATTTTTTCTTTCACTTCAAAAATTCGTAAATAATTGATAAATGATCCAAAAATGTTGGGAATTTTTGCATTAGATCACATTTTCTCTCTAGTTTTTTGTGGTTATTTTTCCATAAATTGTGCATGGCTGGAAAATTATTTGCCCTAGGGTTTGTGTATGCATGTCCATTTTGAACCTTTCCTTACTATTTCATTTGTGAAATGATGGTTGTTTATCCAATGCTCCTGAAATTTTACATGCTTAAACTAGACTTCATGCTGGACATTTTGGTGTTGAGTTTGCATTTTTATCGTGTGCCATTGCTGAGATATGATCATGTGAATGTAGGTGTGACAATGTGTGTCACACCTTTGCTTGCTCAAATTGATTAATTTGGTTGACATGCCAAATAAATTCCAAATGCTTTGATTTTTTGTATGATGCTTGATATGGATGTTGTGATTGATCATGAATCTTCTTGGAATTTTTGGATTGATTTCCGATTTGATTGAGATTTTTCATGCTGGATGGTCATTTGTGAGCTTTTGAAGTGTCTTGAATTTCAATTGTTTGTGAAATGCTTGTGCTTTATCCTATGGATGTGAAATTTTTCACATTGTTTCTAGACATGTTGAAGTTTGTTTTGGCTTTGGTTGAGGTTTTTACCATGTTTCATTTCTGTTTTAGGCCTGTGCTAAGTTGGTGTAACATTTGGTGTCCTATTTGGGCTTGTTTTGATTGCCTTGCCTTATACAATTTGATTACCATGCCTAATCATGTCCAATTGCCCTAATCTTTTTGTGTGTTGATCATGTTGTATGTTCTGTTTAGCCATGAATTTTCTTGAGATTAATTGAATCATTTTTGAATTAATGTGCATTTGTTCATTCTGTTGTCTCAATGTGCTTTCAACTTGCATACCTTACCATGATTGGTTTATGAAATGAATTTAGTGAATGATAATGATATGAGACCTTTTGGATTGGGTTCTTAATTGATTGAGGTTGATTCATGTTGGATTTCATGTTCTGTTTTGAATTTTTTCTCCCTGTTTGACCCTAGGCCTTGCCCTAGTGGTTTGTTGCTTATGTTTGAGCTTTGTTTTCAGGTTAAGAAGCACATGGCCATAATGGGATTGATTCACTTGCTTGAGTTGACTAATTGGTTGATGTTGACTAATCTTGATTTGTTTTGTAGGTTGATGCCAAGACATTTGTATTTGAGCTTGTGCCTTGCACCTTGTTGCATTGCTTGTTTGACTGTGTACTGTTGACTGTTGACTATTGGTTGTCTGTTTGACTTTTTGACTTGTATACTGATTGAGTTAGATTTTTTTCAGGTACATAAGTTGCTTAAGTTATTTTGAACTTGCTTTTGCTTTTGCTTGGTTGCTTAAGCATTGAGGTATAACTCTCTGACTTCATGTAGTCTAGAAGACCTGTCCTGTTACTTGGGCAGGCACCTGTCTGAAGCCCTCCTTAACAGGCAATGCTTGTGTTTGTTTATCTTTGTGCCAAGCAGGAAAAGACCTCTATGAGGCAATTGGCAGATAAAAGAGATGTGAAATCCATCTCCTGCTATTCAGTGTGTCATTCACCTTGCTCACACACCTTGTGTTGATGCATTATGGATACTAACCCAAGATCTTTGTTGAGTCAGTCATGTGTGGAGAAGAGTTCCAACTTTCTGAACTCCCACACTTTCATTTGTCTGAAGCTCTCCCAGGCCAGGGATAAGAGCTGTGAGGTCTTACCCTCACTTCCCATTTCATCTGTTTCACCCTAACTCTCAATGTTAGGGTTAAGAGCTAACTACACCCGATTCAAGTTGGCTTGTGTTTCACAGCCTAACCTTGTGTGAGCCCACTTTGTTTGTATATAGTGTGTGCTAATTGTGTGAATGTTTGCTTTGCCTGTGCTGATTAGGATAGCTTGCTCCCTGTGCAAGTTAGATAGCAACCTTAACATAGGGATGGTTTGCATGACAACTTCTAGGCTCGAGTCGTAGTCTCCCTAGTAGTTTGTGTCTCCCTTTGTATCTGGTTAGGCTAGTTCTTTCCCTGTGTAGGGGAACTACGTCGCCCTGATCCTCATACCAGATGAGGTACGTAGGCAAGAGATGAGCTGATCTCTCCGGGCGCCCTTTTTCTTTTTCAACCCCTTTGTGTGTGTAGGAGTCTGACATAAGTCTAGCGATTGGCAGTCGGTTTCCTGTGTCTTGTTTGCTTGTTGGAGTCTAACATAAGTCCAGCGATTGGCAGTTGGTTTCTTGTGTGTGCGTTTGTTGGTTTGGAGTCTGATGTAAGTCCAGCGATTGGCATTCGGTTTCCATGTTTTCCTGTTTGTGTGGAGTCTGACGTAAGTCCAGCGATTTGCAGTCGGTTTCCTGTGTGGTTTTGTTTGGCGTGCGTTAGCCGAGCTACGAGTGCTCTGATTCTTCTTCTATCAGAGAAGATACGTATGCATAGGATGCGACATCCTAGCGAGCATGTTTTCCCCTGTCCCGAACTACGTCGACTCTGATGTTTGTGCCTGACAGACTACGTAGGCCCAGGATGCGATATCCTGCGGAGTTAGTTTCTTTTGTCTTTCCTGTGTCTCCTTTCAGCCTTGTGTGCAGTTTGTGAGTAGTGTTTAGCAACCTTTATCCTTCCTTTTGTGTGTGGATCCCGTCGAGTATGACGGATGCGTAGGGGTGCTAATACCTTCCCTTCGCATAACCGACTCCCGATCCCATCTCTCTCTAGTCACGAGACCATGTCTTTTCCAGGTTTACTTAGAGCGTTTCCTTTCCCTCTTTTGGGATAAATAACGCACGGTAGCGGCTCTGTTGTTTTGTTTTCCCGCCGGTTTTTCGCGTAATGCGACAGGTATCCCACAAATAAAGTGGGAAAACCACGCAAACCATCTCTGCAAGAGTCTGGGAGCCCTCACAAAAACTCAACAAAAGGGTTAGTGAAACACGATAAACATTTTTTTCATGGATAACAGTATGGTTTCAGAAACCTCAAACCCTGTGGCATACATTTCAGAAATCATGTGATTAAACATTCAAGGCATAGGTTTCACCCATTCATGCATAATTAAACCCGTGGGCAAAAACATAATGAAATTCATCCATCATACCTCATACATTCAGATGATCCAAATTAAGAGCATAAAATCATGGGAATGAGGCAAACCTGATGGGAGAGACCGGTTGAAATCAAATGGCACGGCTGAGTTTGCAAGGCAATGTTAGGGTTTGCGTGAGATGAAAGTGTGTGAGTCAGATTGAATTTTTCAGAGCTGCCTGGGGGTTGCTCTGAGTTCTCTGTCAGGTTTCTCTTCAGGTTTTGTCCAGGGTTTTGTTCCAAGGAAACCTCAGAGTATTTTTGCTTCCCTTCCTTTTTCTGTCTGATCTCTCTCTTTTATATCCTGATTTTCATGGCTTTGTGGGCTCAAATGAGAGAGGTCCAAGTCCAAGTTTTTCTATTATATTTTATTTATTATTTATTTTTGTTTTTTTATTATTATTTTTATTTTTTATTTTTCTTTTGTAAAAAATTATTATTATTATTATTTTTTTAAAGTGTCTTGGATCTAATTCTGATTGACATGATGAAATGCAATATGAAATGCTAAATGAATGCATGAATGAGGAGGGCAAATTTTGGGGTGTTACACCGTGCCATGCGTGCATGTTGACTGCTGAGTGTGCGTGCCACCGTGTTTAATGAAACAGTGAGTTTTTTTATTTGAATGTGGAGCGTTTGATCAGATGAGCGCGCCTTATCCAACGGTCCCTGTTTTATCTGGATTTTATTTGAATGTTTTCTTTTCCCTCCTATTTTTTATGTTATTTCATTTGTTTTGCTCATCTTTGAAAAATCATTAAAAATAGAAGAATGATCCAAATTAACTCCAATTTTTTTTCATAGTTTTGTTTTAATGTCTAGTTTTTTTAGTATTATTTTCGTGATTTGTTGATGTCGGATTTTTAATGTGTGAATTTTTTGATCCATGCCATGCTATTTTGATATGTTACATTCAATGCTTTGTGGAATCTTCATCTTTGATCCAATTGATCTGATTTTTTGCATGCTTGATCTTCATACCTGATGTGAATTTTTGATAACTGGTTTGGAATTTTTCTCATATGCTATCATTGTTTTTGACACATGAAGATGAATGTGACAATTTGTGTCACATTTTTGGCATTCAATTTGTGCATTTTTGTTCATCTAGCATTTGAACCTTTCTGGATTTTTTCTTTTGCATATTGTTTGTTAATGACATGAGGAGCTTGCATAAAAAATTTCAAAGCCTTTGCATGCATTTCTGTTTTGATTTGGATTTTCTAATTTGAAAGTTCACTTTGTGCACATTTTTTGGTCATTGCATAGCATAGGCCATTTGAGATATTTGCTTAATGAATTGATACTGGTCCTTTTGAGGACATTTTGTGACATGTTTGAATATGCATTATGTGGAAGATTGGGTTCTGTTTTGATCATTTGGTTTGGTTTTGAACTTAGTCTTTGTACTAGTGTTTTGTGCATAAACTAACTGTGCTTTGTGTTTCAGGTTTGGACATTTGGCATTGATGGTTGATTTGTTCTCACTTTGTGAAATGCAAATGATTTGAGTTCTAACTCTTGTTTGTTTTGTAGGTTCTAATTGATGTGCTTGAGCTCATTTGAGTGCTTGAGCATTGTTCATTGAGTTGTGTAACTATGAATGGTTCCACTGTTTGTCTGTTTGTTTTTTGACTGAAATATTAACTGTTTAGTTTTTGTACAGGTACATTAGTTGCTTGATTTTAGCTCTTGCTTGAGCTTTGGATTGTGGTTGATACACCACTTAGGTAGTTATCTTCTTACTCCATGTAGTCTAGAAGTCCTGTCACCTTTTTGGCAGGCATTTTGCTGACAAGTCCTCCTTAAGAGGCTCTGTTTGTGTTTGTTTACAATTGTGCCAAAGACCTCCAAGATGAGGCATGTGCTACTTGATAAGTCCTCCAATAGTTGAGGAAATTGATGGATAAAAGGGATTAGTAGCCAATCCCCCGTTATTTAGTGAGTCGTTCATTATGCTCGCACTACGTGCTGATGCTTTTGAACATGTACCCAAGATCTTTGTCCAGTGTCTATAAAGTGGAATAGGATCCCACTTTCTGGATCCCCACGCTTTCTTTGTCATGAGCTCACCTAGGCCAGGGTTAAGAGCATGAGGTCTCATCCTCATTTCCATCTTTGATCAGCTTCACCCTAACTCTCAATGTTAGTGGTTAAGAGCTACAGATTACCCTTGTACAGTTTGGCTTGTTTGTCGAGGTTGATATGACCCCTCTTGACTAAAGCCCACCCTTTTGGTTTGAAGCCTCTTGTATGTATATAGTGTGTGATGTTTGTTTGCATGTTTGCTTTTGATGTGTGTGCTTTTGATATTTGTTTGTTATGGTTGGGAGTCGGATATAAGTCCATGTATTGGCATTCTGTTTCCGTTTTGTTGTTAGGAGTTGGGTGTAAGTCCATGTATTGGCATCCTGTTTCCTTTTATTGAGGATCTCTTATGAGACTTGTGTGATTGCTTTTGCTTTGTGCTTGCTTATTCCAAAGGATGGGATCTACTTGGATCATCTATATGATCTCAAGAGAGGAACTCCTAGTGTGGTTTCATTTCTTACCCATCATCCTTTCATCTTCATTTCTCCATCCTAACCTAAACCAAAACCTTTTGTGCAAACATTTGACTTTGTTTTCAACATTACAAACCTAAGCCTTAGGCTTTTGATTTTCAAACTTTCTTTTCATAATACTCATGTTGAATTGAATCTTTAAGTCAACTTTGACCATTTTTGTACATACTTCCAATTGGTAAATATAACCCATTCAAATTTCTTTTGTGGTTTCAATGATCACTTCTTAATCAATTTTTTCATAACCTTTTGCTATTAGGTTTGAGTTATCTTTGTGGTAGATGTAATACTCACCTATGTCCTTAGTGATGGACAATGAGCCTTCCATGCTTATTATAGGGTTAACCCCTCACTAGCATGTTGAAGCTATCCTCACATGGTGGACTTGTGGTTTTTCAGGTTGAGTTTTCTCCCTTTGATAACAAAAGACCTTAAGGCTTTTGGACCAATCAATCCACTCATTTGTTTTGAAATTTTTTACCCGAACTACGAGGTTTTGATCCTAATCTTTTTATAATAGGGTATGTAGGCAATGGGTTTATCCATCCAAACACAAAATGTAAATACTTGTATATTCTTTTCTCATCTCTTCAATCATGTTTGCACAAATAAAAAATTTCAAAAAAAACAATAACCTTTGCAACAAGTATGAAAAGGGCTCCCTAGGAGTACCTAGGATGTTTTGGGTGCCTAACACCTTCCCATTGCATAACCAACCCCCTTACCCATATCTATGTTTCTTTTACTAGTTTTGTTTGCAAAACTTTTAGGTTTTTGTTCGCTTTCTAACCTTTCCTTTGGATAAATAGAAGTGCGGTGGCGACTCGACTTTGTATGATTTACCTTGGATTTAGTCAATATCTCCAATGGTAACGAATACACCGCTACACATGGGTACCGTACATCCATCCGGACTTCAATAGGGGAAACTACGTTCTCTCTTGTCTATGGTATGGAAGTTGTGCTCCCAGTAGAGGTTGAGATCCCGTCACTGCGTGTGCTAATGGAAGCCAAGCTGATAGAAGCTGAATGGTGTCAAACTAGATATGATCATTTGAATTTGATTGAAGAGAAGAGATTGATTGCCATGTGTCATAGTCAGTTATATCAACAAAGATTGAAGAAGGCATTTGATAAGAAGGTCAGGCCTCGTGTGTTTAGAGAATGTGACCTCGTGCTCAAGAAGATTTTATCTTTCAAACCTGATGCTAGGGGCAAATGGACTCCTAATTATGAAGGCCTCGTGTATTCCCCGACGTAGTTTATCTTCAGATATTGAAGATTCCTCATTTTTTGCAGTTTTGGATTCTGAGAAGTATTTCGGTTTGGTCCCCTGCAGGGTTGTCTCCCATTTGATTTGGTGTTGACCTAAAATTCCCTGCAGAGTTGAAAATTTGGGTCCTCAGCAGATCTTTTCTCTTTCCTCAGTCGGGGTTGAGTTATTCAGAGCTAGGTGACTTATGTTCACCCCCATCATTTTCTCTAGTTGGTGTTTCCATCTTGGTGAGATTAGCCGAGTGTTGAAACAATGGTTCGAATCTGTGATATTTGTATCTTTTGTGTTGTTTCGTCAGCATAGCCATCAATCATATACATGCACATTCATCATATATTTCATTATGCATTTTGGATTTGATTTTGTTATTCTAATCCCCTGTTTTTGTGATATCATTATCTATACAGATTTGGTGTCTCTGTCCTCCTTCAATTGTAGAGTATCAACCCCCTTAAGCAAAAAGAGTTTAACCTTTCTCATTCCCACTAAGTTATTTCCTCGTAGGTGATCATTATTTCAGTTTCCTCCCTAGTTAATTATCTGGATGTAACCACTCCCCTTGAATTATATCCTTATTGGGTTGAGTCTTTGTTTTACCGTTTCTTTCTAGTTACTACCTAGATAGATATTTTGGTCCCCTGAGAGTTTATTCCCTAGTAACTGGTAATATTCTTCTCGATCTGTGAGTATTGTACTTTTGACCAATACTCGGTAAAAGTAATCTACTTCCTTTATTTCCCCCAGTGAATTCGTTTTCACGTTTCCCTAGGCAATATATCCTTGATATGTTCATCCTAACCGGTGACAAATATTCTTCCTTTTTGGTTTTCTACCCAGTAAGAAGGTAGTTGTAATCCCTACTTTTACTCCTCAGAGAGTTAATCCTTGATATGTTCATCTTAACCGATGACAGATTTTCTCCTCTTTTTGGTCTTCTGCCTAGTAATTGGTAGTTGTAAATCCTACTTTCCCCTCTGAGTCTATCCTTGATATGTTCATCCTAACCGATGACGGATATTCTCTCTTTGGTATTCTATCCAGTAATTGATATATATAATTCCTATTTTCCCCGACAGTCTATCCTTGATATGTTCATCCTAACCGATGACGGATATTCTTCCTTTGAGTTATCCTTGATATGTTCACTTTAATCAGTGACCGGATACTCTCTCTTTGGTCTTCTACCCAGTAACCGGTAGTTGTAAACCCTATTTGATCTTTTTCCCCAACAAGCTATTCTTACCCAGTAACCGGTAACGAATACACCTCTTTTTTCCTCAGCGAGTCATCCTTGATATGTTTACCCTAATCGGTAATGGATGTCCCTCTGTCAGAGTATATTATCTTCCTACCCAGTAAACGGTAATAGATGATATATTTCTGGTACTCCTGTCTTGAAGATAATTCTTCCCCAGTTGAGTTTAATTCAGGTATTTCAGCTTTGTTCTGATCCACCCGTTTCCCTTATCCCCAACCGAATCCTTCCATTGATTTATTTTCATGGAAATTCCTCTTGTGTCTCCAACAGTTTTCAAGTCGTAGCCTGGCATACACATAGCTTTTATCCCCCAGAGTCTTCGTCTCCCCAGTGAGTTTTCCTTATGGAATGCAATTTGCTCCTGTGGACTCGCAGTCTCTCCAGAGTCTTTTTTCTTTGTGGCAATATATTCCTCCACAAAGATTATTTTAACATGCATATCATATGCATCATGAGGTCTCTTAGGGACCAATTTTTTTTTGTATATGTTGTTATTTAAGTCCATTCTACTGAGTTGATACGAAGATTTTAACCTTCATATCCTCAGTTAGAATGTCCTTAAATAGGGGTAGCTGTAAGACCCCAATTTTGACCCTAAGATCCCTCATGCTATCTCATCATATGCACTGGCTTTGGGATCACACATTTGCATCCTCCTTACCCCTTATTCATTGGGATTGCATTGGGAGAGGTCACCAAACACATTTGATTATATCATACTTTATTTTCCTTTGCTTACTAACCAAAATGCCAAAAATATGTCTATGTATAATTTTACTTTCTTTTTTTTGTAGGTAGTGTGTGCATCCATCAAGGCCTCATCAAGCTCATATCTAGGGTTTTAGACCCTCAATGCAAGGAGACTAATCAAGATATGATTTACATTGACTATAGACATCATATATGGGTCCCCATGATCTCCATTTATCAAGAATTCATCAAGAGTTTGAAGCTTGTTTGCCTTGGAAGCCCTAATTCATCTAGGTATCTTATGTGAATTCCTCAACAAGTTTCTTCATCATTTGATCAAATATATCAAGGATTACTTCATTATACATCATCTTATGCATATATGATCCTCCATGAGTCCAAGAGATCAAGAGAACTTTAAGTTTGTAAGTTGGTTCATGGTGGTTGACCAGAGAAAGTCAACTGGTCAAACTGGGGTTCGCTAGACCCTATCTCATACAAAATTTGTCATATGAAAATGATTCCAAGAGCAAAGTTACTCCTTATTCTTTCCCATTCCCTCATTTTACCAATGAAATCTCTAATGTCTTAAGGATAATTGGTTCATCAATAACCTTGTGTCAGATGAACCAATACAAGTATGACTGAGATAGGTCCCTCTCTCTTGTTTTTTAGTGAGTGGTATATTTTAGGAGTTTGGTTCTTCAAACCAAATCTCTAACATTCATTAATACCTAAATTCTTATTCCCCGGCCTCAGATAGTTGTGACTTCTACATAAGTCCAATTACGATTGCTTAACATAGAGCTAAAATTGATCCTAATTGCATAACATTCTAGTAAGTGAGATTGTAAGTCTCCCATTCTTCATGGTATTGTGTGGATACTTGACCTTTTTCCTCTCATGGGAGCTAGTGGCATACTTGTTGAATTATCCAAGTTGGAGCCTTTCTCATGGAAGATGTCTTGGTTTAAGGATTCATACTTGTGAATGAATGGTTGAGTGTTCTCCAAAGAATGAATTAATCAATTAAAAAACACCATTAACCTTTAACTAACCTTTGACTAACATTCGACTAACTCTTGTTAATATTATTTTACTTTCAAGTCATTTACTTGATGCAATTTAAATTTCAGTCATTTATCATTCATTGCCATTTATATTTCATTTAACTTGTTTAAGTTTATGTCATTTTCACTTTTCTCATTTGAGCCATATCTTGTGATTGTACATATTGTTTGTGCATTTTGGATTTGTTTGTGGTCTTAGGACCTTAAATTGTTCTAATTTTTATTTTGACCTTGTGTATGATGCTTCGCTCTGAGTTGATCAAGGAATGTTTCATCTAATACACGAGAATACAAAGAAGACTGCTAGCTTTTGGGATTGCTTGCTTGGATATGGCTATCTTTATTTGATGCCTTGATCTTCATGATGTCTGATATTGTTCATTGCTTATTGATGATTGCATGATTAAAGTCTAAAGGGAAAGTGGGTTTCTATATGACATTCTTGTCTGTTGGATTGCATCCCATTGGTCAGATCTTTTCAACTCTCAACTTTTAATTTTTTATGATTAGGATAACCTCTTCATCTCCTCACACTTCTTAAATTTCAAAATCTCTTCCCTTCTTTAAAAAATTTCTTTTCTTGTGATTTCAAACTTAGGCCTTACTTTAATGGTTAGAAACTTTGGCCTTATGCCAATGAATTTTCAAACTCTTTCTTAAATCAAATTTATAAATAAACTTAATCATATTGACTTAAAATTCAAAAGACAAAAAGAACTAACAACTTCATTCAAACTTTTGGCCCTTTGAGCCTTTTCTTATTAAACTTTTATTAAAAGAAATTCACCAACTTTGAAATTTTTTCCACGAACTACGAGGTTTTGATCCCTCGTTTTTATGTTGGTACGTAGGCACAAGTCCGAAGGTCTTGTCAAACACAAAAATATAATCAATGAATTCTTTTCTCATCCCTACACTCTATTTTTTCTCAAACATCATTTATACCAAAAGCACATGCACACATAAAAAAGGGCTCCCTAGGAGTACCTAGGACACTTTGGGTGATAACACTTTCCCTCTATGTAACCAACCCCCTTACCTGTAATCTATGGAATTTTATTAGTTTTGATTTGAAAACTTCTTATCTTTGGGTTTTGTTCGTACTTTTCCCTTTTCCGTTGGAAACAATAAAAGCACGGTGGCGACTCTGGTTTTATCGACTTCAAGCTTATCCATAGCTTGATGGTCATGAATTTACCGCTACAGGCACACCATACCTACTGATGATATTGTTCTTCAAGAATCTGACGACCACCTGCTTAGTGACATTTGCATATGATGCGACTTCAACCCATTTGGTGAAATAACCAATTTCCACAGTGTAGCACCTCAAATTTGCACCTCCCATTTGTGTATACATTTTCATTTTTAGGTCATTAACATTGCATTGTTCATTACATAGTCCATTGCATTTCATCAGTCAAGACTAATCAGGAGGTTCAACTGTGCAAGGCAACAAGAGCATATACATGGAATCAAAGCCCTAGGGTTGGTACAATGAGTTCATGTGACCCAAGGATCATTTTGAAATGATTTGGCCAAGTATTGAAGGCTCAGAGATCATCAGTCCATCTGCAAATCATCTGAGACCTTGTAAAGTCAACAAAAGTCAACTATCAGTTTAACTGTGGATTTGGAGGGGGGAGATGGTTAGAGATGCCTCAATCATGTGTGAACAAGTCTCATTTGACATTTCAAACATCAACATTGAAGGATTTGAAGTCAGATCAAAACTTTCCCAAAATAGCAAGTGACCTGTAATTTGAACTTTCCAAAAATGGAAAGGTTTTGGACCAATTTCAACTTCAAATTACATCATCAAGAAAGCTTCAAATGAAATTTTGTTGAACATGAAAGTTGTAGATCTTTCTCTCCCATTTCCAAAAAGTTCAAGATCATCAATTTCTCATGTGTGGTTAAGGAGATATGATCAAAACTTGACAAAGTGTGGTTTGAACTTCAAATGGGCATAACTTCTCAACCAAAACTCCAAATGGGATGGCTCTTTTTGCATTGCTCTTATTGTGACCTCTAGTTTCCAAATCTTGCATTACATGGCATGCATTATCATCATATAAACATTTGCCATTTCACTTGATTTTTGGAGGGAAAAATTGAAGTTTAAATTTGGTCAATTATTTGAACATTGTGCCATTGCCTTTAGCTCCAAAACAGAATTTGGTGTGAAATTAAGTCAATTTTCGTGCACTATTCACCATGCATTTCATGCATAGGGTGCAAATCCCAATTTGCACTTACACCACATTTTGTTAATTCCACTTAACCTTTGGCCTAAACATGATTAAGGAGTGATTAGTAGGAGGTATAAAGCTAAAACCCTAACTGTTTCAGCATTAACAACAACTCATTTTTCAGATCTAGAAAAATTTCATCAAACTTTCTCTCAAAAATTTCTTGAAATTTCTTCACATTCAATCCATTTTTCTCGCTTAATCCTTGGTCCTGAAGTGTTGTGGAGCAATTTGGCACGTGGAATTAGTAGAAACATAGCTGCATTGAGGCATACATCAAGCTTGAGCAACAATGGTGGATCAAGATTCTGGCAAATTCGTGTGCAATTAAGTCTCAATTTCTCTTCCAATCACTTGCACAAGTATTATAGAGGAGTATTGAAGCCATTACAAAGCCTGAATCTCTCCAATTCCAGATCTGGTCTTCAAGAGGTCATGAATCGCATCTCATAATTTTGATTTTTCTTGCTATAATGTTGTAGATCTAAGAACACTGATGATGCTGAGCTTCGAATCATAAAAATCCATGCACTATTGAGTGAGCTAGGTTGATTTAAAGTTTTGTGTGTGAATTTTCATGTGCTCGATTCTCTCTTAATATGTGGAATTAGGTTTAGTTGTTTATGGATTTGTGATGTATGTTGAAGGATCTTCATAATGATATGCTTAATTTTAAATTCTGGAACAAAAGTTCTTGATGTTCTTGAGTTTGTCACTGTTCATATGCTGAACGCGAGGAAGATGATGAAGTTTATTTTAGGCAACGGTTTTTGATTCATTAGACCACGCTTTCTGTACCTTGCATGTGTTAGTTTAGGGCTATCCATGTACTGGACCACGTGGATGTCCACATTTCATTTTCGTTGGCTCAGGCGCTTTTGACTGGCACGCTCAGCATTGACCACGCCAGCTGGGATTAATGAAACGCTGAGTTTCATCACCAACGCGCCTTGAATATTCAAATTCATTCCCAATTCGATTCCGGCCGGTGCACAATTTTCAAATGCTTCTTTGATTTTTCCTTTTCCCTCCATGTGTTCATGTACATGTTCCACATTTCATTTCATTTTTTCATCAATCTTCCAAAATTCATATCTAATTGAATATTGATCCAAAAATTATGAGATTTTTTGCATTGTGATCCTGATTTTGTCTAGTATTTTTTGATCATTAAAATGAAAATTGTGCTTGGCTGATTAATTTTTGGTGCTAGAAAGTTTGAACATGTATGCATTCTTGACCTTGCTTTGCTATATCATTTGTGAAATTCTTGATTCTTGTCCAATGCTTATGAAATTTTGCAAGCTATAACTAGACATCTTGCTTGACATTTTGGTGTTGATTTGGTATTTTTATCAATTATCATTGCTGTTTTATGATCATGCTAAGGTAGGTGTGACAATTGGTGTCACACCTTGTGATGTTCAACTTGATTGATGTGTTTACCATGCCAAATGATATCCAAATGCCTTGATTTTTTGTATGATGCATGCCATGGATGTGGTGATTAAGCATGAGTTTTGTTGGAATTTTTGGGGTCATTTCTGATTTAATTGAGATTTTTCATTCTGGATGGTCACATTTGAGCTTCCAAATTGCCTTGAACTTCATTTGATTGTGTAATGCTTGTTCCTTATCCAATGAATGTGAAATTTTGCACACTATTTCTAGACATGATGAGTGTTGTTTTGGCTTTGATTTGAGGTTTTTACCAATTACCATTTCTGTTTTATGCCTATGCTAACTTGGTGTGACAATTGGTGTCACACATGTGCTTGTTGTGCTTGCCTTGACTTATGCTATGTGATTCCCATGCCTAATGATGTCCAATGCCTCTAATTTTTTGTGTGATGATCATGTTGTATGTCCTATTTACTCATGAATTTTTCCAAGATTATTTGAATCATTTTTGATTTAATGTGCATTTGTTCATTCTGATGTCACAATGTGGTCACAATTTGCATACCTTGCCATGTTTGGTTCATGAAATGAATTTGGTTAATGATATTGATATGGGACCTGTTGGATTGTGTTCTTGATTGAATGAAGTTGATTCATGTTGAATTTCATGTTCTGTTTTGAATTTTTTTCTCCATCTTTGACCCTAGGCCTTGACCTAGAGGTTTGTAACTCACAGTTGAGTTTTGATTTCAGGTTTACACATCCAAGTCCATAGTTGATGATGCTTCCTCACTTGAGCATTGATGTTTGCTCTAGATGTTGGCTAAACTTGAGTTGTTTTGTAGGCTTTGAGACCAAGTGGCTTAATAGCTTGTGCCTTGCTCACTGTTGCATTGCTTGCTTATCTGTCTGATTGTGTTATTGACTGTTGTCTGTTTGATTGTTTGAATTGTATACTGATTGGGTTAGATTTTTTCAGGTACCTAAGTTGCTTTGAGTTCTTATTGAACTTGCTTTTGCTTTGCTTGGTTGCTTAACCATTGAGGTATAACTCTCTGACTTCATGTAGTTTGGAAGACCTGTCCTGTTATGTGGGCAGGCACCTGTCTGAAGCCCTCCTTAAGAGGCAATGCTTGTGTTTGTTTATCTTTGTGCCAAGCAGGAAAAGTCCTCTTATGAGGCAATTGGCAGATAAAAGAGATGTGCAATCCATCTCCTGCTATTCAGTGTATCATTCACCTTGCTCACACACCTTGTGTCAGTCATATGTGGAGAAGAGTTCCTACTTTCTGAACTCCCACACTTTCGTTTGTGTGAAGCTCTCCCAGGCCAGGGATAAGAGTTGTGAGGTCTTACCCTCACTTCCCATTTCATCTGCTTCACCCTAACTCTCAATGTTAGGGTTAAGAGCTAATCACACCCGATTCCAGTTGGCTTGTTTTTATAGCCTAACCTTGTATGAGCCCAATTGTTTGCATATAGTGTGTGTGCTTGCTTTTTTTGCTTGTATGTATTTGCCTGTGCTGTTTAGGATAGCTTGCTCCCTGTGCAAGTTAGATAGCAACCTTAACATAGGGATCGTATGCATGACAACTTCTAGGCTCGAGTCGTAGTCTCCCTAGTAGTTTGTGTCTCCCTTTGTATCTGGTTAGGTTAGAAGTTCTTTCCCTGCGTAGGGGAACTACGTCGCCCTGATCCTCATACCAGATGAGGTACATAGGCAGGAGATGAGCTGATCTCTCCGGGCGCCCTTTTTGTTTTCAACCCTCTGTGTGTGTTTGGAGTCTGACGTAAGTCCAGCGATTGGCAGTCGGTTTCCTGTGTGTGTTTGTTGGTTCGGAGTCTGATGTAAGTCCAACGATTGGCGTTCGGTTTCCATGTTTGCCTGTTTGTGTGGAGTCTGACATAAGTCCAGCGATTGGCAGTCGGTTTCCCGTGTGGTTTTGTTTGGCGTGCGTTAGCCGAGCTACGAGTGCTTTGATTCTTCTCCGGTCAGAGAAGATACGTATGCATAGGATACGACATCCTAGCGAGCACGTTTTTCCCCTGTCCCGAACTACGTCGACTCTGATGTCTGTGCCTGATAGACTGCGTAGGCCCAGGATGCGATATCCTGCCGAGTTAGTTTCTGTTGTCTTTTTGTGTTCCGTCCAGCCTTGTGTGATGTTTGAGCAGTTTCTAGCAACCTTATCCTTTCTTTTGTGCGTGGATTCCGTCGAGTACGACGGATGCGTAGGGGTGCTAATACCTTCCCTTTGCATAACCGACTCCCGATCCCATCTCTCTCTGGTCGCGAGACCATGTCTTTTCCAGGTTTACTTAGAGCGGTTCCTTTCCCTCTTAGGGATAAATAACGCACGGTGGCGGCTCTGTTGTTTCGTTTTCCCGCCGGTTTTTCGCATAATGCGACACACAGGAATAAACCGGTGTCCATTAGATGCCTTCGATTCAATCATGTCGAGCATATCAATAGCCCACATTGCAAAGGGCCATGGTGAAGAGATCACATTCAAAGGTGTGTACTCTGTCTGCATATATTTGGCATTTAAAGCATTTTCTGGCGTACTGGTAGCAATGTGACTCCATAGTAAGCCAATAGTAACTAGCTCTGAGCATCTTCCTTTCCATAGAATGTATGTTAGCGTGTGTGCCAAAAGACCCTTCATGTACTTCTGCCATTGACATGCCTGCTTCATGTCTGTCCACGCATCTGGGCAAGACCATGCCAAAGTTTATTTTGTAGAGCACATCCTCATTCAAGAAGAAATTATCCGACAACTGTCTTAAGGTCTTCTTATCTCTATTAGACGCTCCAAGTGGGCACTCTTGCTTCTCAAGAAACACTTGATATCATGGAACCACTGCTTCTCGTCTGACACAAGTTTTGTATTGAAGATATATGCAGGTTTATCACATGTCTGGATAGTGATGGAAGGTATTTCTCTATGCATATTCACCTGATACATTGAGGACAATGTAGCAAGAGCATCCTCTATCTGATTCTCGTCTCGAGGGATGTGATGAAATTCTACTTTAGTAAAGAAAGTAGATACTCTTCAGGCATAATCTCTATATGGGATCAAACCCGGATGATGAGTTTCCCATTCTCCTTTAATATGATTGATGACCAGAGTCGAGTCACTGACCACTTCAAGAAATTTGATACGCATATCCATAGCATCTTCCAAACCAAGGATGCATGCCTTGTATTCTGCGATGTTGTTGGTGCAATCAAAATCTAACCTTACTGTGAAAGGTATATTTGAACCTCGAGGAGTAATAATTAAAGCTCCTATGCCATGTCCATATGTGTTGACAACACCGTCGAACACTAAACCCCAAATGGATCCAGGCTCAGGACTTTCTTCAGTAGGTGGCTAATCACAGTCTTTCACCCTCAAAGCCATAAAATCTTCATTAGGAAAGTCAAACTGCATAGATTGAGGATCCTCAACAGGTTTATATGTGTAAGACCCCAATTTTGACCCTAACATCCCCCATGCTATCTCATCATTTGCATTGGCTTTAGGATCACACCTTGGCATCCTCCTTACCCCTTATTCATTGGGTTTGCATTAGGGGGGATCACCAAGCATATTTAATTGTATCATACTTTGTTTTTCTTTGTTTACTAACCAAAATACCTAAAATATGTCAATGTATAGTTTACTTCTTTTGTAGGTAGTGTGTGTGTTCACTTATGCCTCATCCAGCTCATATATAGGGTTTAAGACCCTCAATGCAAGGAGACTAATCAAGAGATGGTTCACATTGGATCTATACATCATATATGGATCCCCATGATCTTCATTTATTATTTTGATCAAGAATTCATCAAGAATTTGAAGCTTGTTTTCCTTGGAAGCCCTAATTCATCTAGGTATCTTGTGTGACTTCCTCAACAAGTTTCTTCATCATCTGATCAAATATTTCAAGGTATACTTCATATAACATCACATTATGCATATATTATCCTCAATGAGTCCAAGAGATCAAGATAACTTCAACTTTGCAAGTTGGTTCATGGTGTTTGACCAGAGAAAGTCAACTATTCAAAACTGGGGTTCACTAGACCCTATCTCCTACAATTTTTGTCATATGAAAATTATTCCAAGAGAAAAGTTACTCCTTATGACATTCCAAATAACTTTCATGTTGATGTCAAGAGCTATATTTACTTTTAAAGTCATTTTTTATGGTGAAAGATTATAGGTCATTTTTTGTGTGCCCTAGTTAGGAGGTCAACTTCCAAGGACCATAACTTGCTCAATTTTTATGAGATGAAAGAAATTAAGGTTTCATTATCAAATACAAGATGTCCTATACAAATTTAATTCTTTGAAGAAATTCAAATTTGACTTTCAAATGCATGTGGCAAGATGAAACATTATAGGTCATTTTAGGCCATTACCATTGAACACAAGATTTTCCTCAACTTCTAAAATGCATAACTCCTTAATGCCAAATCCAGATGAGGTCATATTTGTGACCGGATTGAATATGTTTGAAAGAGAAAAAATGTTTATGAAGGAACTTTCTCCATTTGAAGCTCATAGCAAAAGTTGTTCAAGGTGGAAGAAGTGAACATTTGGCTTGGTACTTAGAAAAATTTCATTTATGTTTGATTTTCCAAACTTCCACCTCAAAATTCATCATGATCCAAGATTCAAATGGAAAAGCGTTCAACATGAACGTTGTTCCCCTTGATCCCACCTTTCAAAAAAGTCCAAGATCATCTCATTTGGCCAAGAATTGGATGACTTGAGCATGGCTTCTCTTCAAATCTCCATTTCGTTGAATCTCATATTCACATTCCAATTTCCATAGCATGATTACATGACACACTTTCAGCATTGCACATGATGAAATTTGGACCTGATTACATCATTTCGTGGGCCTATCACACGCCCATACAACCACGCAAGTGAAGATTGCTATTTTTGGCATTTTGATGGAAGGCTGTGAAAACCAATTGCATAGCCTATAAATAAGACCCCTCATGCTCAAAATTATAGACACCTTGCCCATGATTTGAACCTGCAATCCTGACCCTCACCATTAGAGGAAAAACATGAAGGTTTTCAATTGAAAATCAAGTTTCAATTTCACTTTAGTTTTAAAGTAGAAACTCCAAGAATCCAAGCCTTTCTTGATCCAATTCAACTCCTACAAGTTTCTGAAGTCAGGTCAAGGCCAATTGGAAGCAAGATCAAGCTAGATTCAAGCTCCCTCGAAGGTGAATTTTCAGAAACTTCATCTCTTCGATTCTCTCTCAATTCTTAACTATTCTCTTTGATTTTTGGTTAGCTGAAGTCCTACCAATGTAGGCAACAAGATTGAGTTGTTTTGAGGTCAAATCGAAGCAACTCAGTTCATGATCCTCAAAATCCAAATCCCTGTATCTTTTTATATACTTGGAATTGGAGAAAGTTGAGACCAGATTCGAGATCCTGAGCATTTTCTCTTTGAAATAATGTCCTTGTTTTTCATTTTTCATTAAGATGAAGTTGGACCAGTCCGGTGGAGGTCACCGAAGAAGATGACCGGAGCCTTAACGCAGGTGGTGTGTTGGCACACCTCCTGGCCATCTGATCACGTTGGAACGTTTTAATCCTGGCCTTTGGTTTGAGTTACCACACGTACATCCCTTTGACTTGTGTCCACCATGGAAAGCGCGCGTGTGGCCATAAGATATGCCACCTCAATTAATGAGGGAGATCTAGTGGCCCTTGTTTTTTCTAATTTCTTTTTATTTTTTTGAATTTTCATTTAATCCATTTATTTTGTTTAATTCGTATTAATTTCATTTTTAATCCAAAAAATATGGGACTTTCACCAAAACTCTTTAAATATTTTTCTCTTTGACATTCTACATTAAAATTATTTTTTGGAATAATTTTGATATTTTTCATGAATTAAATGTTTTTGTGCAAATTTTTAATTGTTTAAAAATACTTTTGACTTTTCAAAAATAGTGAAAATTTTTGTCTAAGGTCCTTTGACCTTGTTTGACATAGGATAAATCTCTTGGCCATTTATTTGGTGTTTTGAAGAGACTTTAGGTTTTGACCAAATTAAAATGTATTATAATTCACTGTTAATTGGATTTTTAATTGTTTAATTGTATAAAAATCATGTTGAGCCAATTTTATGGTCTTGTGATGTTTGACTTTCTGTTTGGGCCTTGGTCAAGGTTGATTTGAGTTTTGTTGGATCAAAACCATTGGATTTAGGGGATTGATGAAATGTACATTTCATCTCCCAAAATGAATAAAAGGTTTTGATTTAATGAGACTCCTCCCATGACCAATTTGTGTTTCTATCTTCCCCTACCTCTTCATCTTCATCCCTATTATTTCCCATTCCCTCATTTGACCAATGAAATCTCTAATGTCCCAAGGCTAATTGGTTCATCAATGACCTTGTGTCAGATGAACCAATACAAGTAGAACTGAGATAGGCCCCCCTTTTGATCTTTTCTTTTAGTGTGCGGTATGCTATAGTAGTTTGGTTCTTGATACCAAATCTCTAACATCCATTAGCACCTAAATTTTTATTTCCCGACCTCAGATAGTTGTGACTTCTACATAAAGTCCAATTACGATTGCTTAACATAGAGCTGAATTTGACCCTAATGACATAGAGTTCTAGTAAGTGAGATTGTAAGTCTCCCATTCTTCATGGTATTGTATGGAGACTTGAAGTTTTTTCCTTTCATGAGAGCTAGTGGCATACTTGTTAAATTATCCAAGTTGGAGCCCTTCTCATGGAAGATGTCTTGGTTTAAGGATTCATACTTGTGAAAGAATGGTTGAGTGTTCTCCAAAGAATGACTTAATCAATAAAAAGACACCATTAACCTTTAACTAACATTTAACTAATTCTTATTAATATTGCCTTACTATCAAGTCATTCACTTTATACAATTTAAATTTCAGTCATTTATCATTCAATGCCATTTACATTTGATTTAACTTGTTTATGTTTATGTCATTTTCACTTTGCTAATTTGAGACATATCTTGTGATTGTATACATTTGATCGTGAGTTTTTGTTTTGTTTGTGGTCTTAGGACCTTAAAATACTTAATAACAACAAAAACCCTAAAAAAAATCTGGCGGACTGTTGATCTTGACCTGAACTCTTGGACTTAGAACTAGGCAGCATTTCCTGTGCAATTAGGACTTGGCCAATTCCAATATTTTGAGACGAAGCTCTTAAGACTGAGCCTTCATTTGATGTAAGCCTTGGGTTTTTGTTTGAATTCATCTGCTACTTTGTCTTTGTGCTTAATTGTTATTTTGATCCCGTGTCTGATGCTTTGTTCTGAGTTGATCAAGGAATATTTCATCTGATACATTGGAAGACAAAGAAGACTGCTAGCTATGGAAATTTCTTGCTTGGATGTGGCCATCTTTATTTGATGCCATGATCTTCATGATGTCTGGATAGTGTCTGTGTGTCCCTAGTGAGTTTTCCTTATGGAATGCATTATGCTCCTGTGGAATTTCAGTCTCTCTGAATTCTTTTCATTTGTGGCAATATATTCCCCATGAAGATTACTTTTAACATTCATATCATATGTATCATGAGGTCTCTTAGGGGCCAAAATTTGTTTCTAGATGTTGTTATTTAAGTCCATTCTACTGAGTTGATACGAAGATTTTAACCTTCACATCCTCATTTAGAATGTCCTTAAATAGGGGCAGTTGTAAGACCCCAATTTTGACCCTAAGATCCCTCGTGCTATCTCATCATTTGCATTGGCTTTAGGATTACACCTTGTCATTCTCCTTACCCCTCATTCATTGGGTTTGCATTGGGGGGGGGGATCACCAAGCACATTTGATCGTATCATACTTTGTTTTTCTTTGTTTACTAACCAAAATACCAAAAATTGTCAATGTATAATTTACTTCTTTTGTAGGTAGTGTGTGTGTTCACCTATGCCTCATCTAGCTCATATCTAGGATTTGAGACCCTCAATGCAAGTAGACTAATCAAGAGATGGTTCACATTGTCTCTAGACATCATATATGGATTGCCATGATCTTCATTTATCATTTTGATCAGGAATTCATCAAGAATTTGAAGCTTGTTTGTCTTGGAAGCCCTAATTCATATGGGTATCTTGTGTGACGTTCTCATCAAGTTAACTGGTCAAAATTAGGGTTCACTAGACCATATCTCCTACAATTTTTGTCATATGAAAATGATTCCAAGAGAAACATTACTCCTTGTTACATTCCAAACAAATTTCATGTTGAGGTCAAGAGCTAATTTTGCTTGGAAAGTCATTTGTTATGGTGAAAGATTATAGGTCATTTTGTATGTGCCCTAGTTAGGAGGTCAACTCCCAAGGACTATAACTTGTTCAATTTTTATGATATTAAATCCATTCAAGTTTCATGATAAAATTTAAGATGTCTTTTCAAACTATTATTCTTTTAAGAAATTCAAATTCAAATGGCAAATGCATGTGACAAGAGGAAACATTATAGGTCATTTTAGGCCATTACCAATGAACAAAAGATTTTCCTCAACTTCTAAAATGCATAACTCATTCACGCCAAAACTAAATGAGGTAAAATATGTTCCCAAATTTAATAGGTTTGAAAGAGCTTCAACTTTGGTGAAGGAACATTTGGCTTGGTACTTAGAAAAATTTCATTTATGTTTGATTTTCCAAACTTCCACCTCAAAATTCATCATGATCCAAGCTTCAAATGGAAAAGTGTTAAACATGGAAGTTCTTCCCCTTGATCCCACCTTTCCAAGAAGTCCATGATCATATCATTTGGCCAAGAATTGGATGGTTTACGCATGGTTTCTCTTCAAGGCTCCATTTGGATGAATCTCATGTTCACATTCCAATTTCCATTGCATGATTACATGACACACTTTTAGCATTACACATGGTGAAATTTGGACCTGATTACATCATTTCATGGGCCTATCACACGTCCATGCAACCATGCAAGTGAATATTTCTATTTTTGGCATTTTCATGGAAGAGTGTGAAAACCAATTGCATAGCCTATAAATAAGACTCCTCATGCTCAGAATTATAGACACCTTGTCCAAGCTTTAAACCTGCAACCCTAACCCTCACCATTAGAGGACAAACTTGAAGGTTTTCAATGGGAAATTGAGTTTTGATTTCACTTCAGTTTTAAAGTTGAAATTCCAAGAATCCAAGCCTTTCCTTGATCCAATTCAACTCCTGCAAGCTTCTGATGTCAAGCCAAGGCCAATTGCAAGTAAGATTCAAGCTCACTCGAAGGTGAATTTTTAGAAACTTCATCTCTTTGATTCTCTCTCAATTCTTCACTATTCAATTTGATTTTTTGTTGGATGAAGTCCTACTAATGTAGGCAACAAGATTGAGTTGCTTTGAGGTAAAATCGAAGCAACTCAGTTCATGATCCTCAAAATTCAAATCCCTGTATCTTGTTATATACTTGGAATTGGAGAAAATTGAGGCCAAATTCGAGATCATGAGCATTTTCTCTTTGAAATAGTGTCCTTGTTTTAATTTTCCATTGAGATGAAATTAGATCAGTCCGATGGAGGTCACCGGAGAAGATGACCGGAACCCTAGCTCCGGTGGTGTGTTAGCATACCTCCTGACCATCTGATCATGTTGGAACGTTTTAATCTTGGCCTTTGGTTTGAATTACCACACGTACATCACTTTGACTTGTGTCCACCATGGAAAGCGCGTGTGTGGCCATCAGATCTGCCACCTCAATTAATGAGGGAGATCAGACGACCCTTTGTTTTTTCTAATTTCTTTTTATTTTCTGAATTTTCATTTAATCCTTTTATTTTGTTTAATTCATATTAATTTCATTTTTAATCCAAAAAATATGGGACTTTCACCGAAAATATTTAAATATTTTTCTTTTTTATATTCCGAATTAAAATTATTTGTTGGATTAATTTTGATATTTTTCATGAATTAAATATTTTTGTGCATTTTTTTAATTGTTTAAAAATACTTCTGACTTTTCAAAAATAGTGAAAAAAATTGTAAGGTCCTTTGACCTTGTTTAACCTAGGATAAATCTCTTGGACATTTATTTGGTGTTTTGAAGAGATTTTAGGTTTTGACCGAATTAAAATGTATTTTAATTCACTTTTAATTGGATTTTTAATTGTTTAATTGTTTAAAAATTATGTTGATCCATTTTTATGGTCTTGTGATGTTTGACTTTCTGTTTGGGCCTTGGTTAAAGTTGATTTGACTTTTGTTGGATCAAAACCATTGGATTTAGGGGATTGGTGAAATGTACATTTCATCTCCGAAAATGAATGGATGGTTTTGATTTGATGAAACTCCTCCCATGACCAACTTGTGTTTCTATCTTCCCCTCCCTCTTCATCTTCATCCATATTCTTTCTCATTCCCTCATTTGACCAATGAAATCTCTAATGTCTCAAGGCTAATTGGTTCATTAATGATCTTATGTTAGATAAACCATTACAAGTATGATTGAGATATGTCCCTCCCTCTTGATCTTTTCATTTAGTGTGTGGTATGTTTTAGGAGTTTGGTTCTTGATACCAAATCTCTAACATGCATAAGCACCTAAATTTTTATTTCCCGACCTCAGATAATTCTGACTTCTACATAAAGTCCAATTACGATTTCTTAATATAGAGCTAAATTTGACCCATATGGCATAGCATTCTAGTAAGTGAGATTGTAAGTCTCCTATTCTTCATGGTATTATGTGGAGACTTTACCTTTTTTCCTTTCATGAGAGCCAGTGACATACTTGTTGAAGTATCCAAGTTGGAGCCCTTCTCATGGAAGACGTCTTGGTTTAAGAATTGATACTTGTGAAAGAATGGTTGAGTGTTCTCCAAAGAATAACTTAATCAATTAAAAAACACCAATAACCTTTAACTAACCTTTGACTACATTTGACTAATTATTATTAATATTGCTTTACTTTCAAGTCATTTACTTTATGCAATTTAAATTTCAGTCATTTATCATTCATTGCCATTTACATTTCATTTAACTTGTTTATGTTTATGTCATTTTCACTTTCCTCCTTTGAGCGATATCTTGTGATTGTATACATTTGTTCGTGTGTTTTTGTTTTGTTTGTGGTCTTAGGACCTAAAATACTTAATAACAACAAAAACCCTGAAAAGTGTCTGGTGGACTGTTGATCTTGATCTCAACTCTTGGACTTAGAACTAGGAAACATTCCCTGTGCAAGAAGGATTTGGCCAATGCCAATATTTTGAGACCAAGCTCTTGAGACTGAGCCTTCATTTTATGCAAGCCTTGGGTTTTTGTTTGAATTCATATGCTACTATGTCTTTGTGCTTAATTGTTATTTTGATCTTGTGTATGATGCTTTGTTCTGAGTTGATCAAGGAATATTTCATCTGATACATTGGAAGACAAAGAAGACGGCTAGATATCGAAATTTCTTGCTTGGATGTGGCCATCTTTATTTGATGCATTGATCTTCATGATGTCTGGATAATGTTCATTACTTATTGATTATTGCATGATTAAAGTCCCAAAGAAAAAGGGTTTCTATATGACATTCTTGCTTGTCTGATTGCATCCCATTGGTCAGATATTTTCAACCCTTAACTTTTAAATTTGTGCTTAGCATAGTCTCTTGATCTCCTCCCACTTCTTAAATTTCAAAATCTCTCCCCCTTTTCAAAAACCTTATTTGCTTGTGATTTTAAACTTAGACTTTGTTTTAATGATTAGAAACTTTAGCCTTATGCCATTGAATTTTCAAACTCTTTTCTTAAATCAAATTTGTAAATAAACTTAATCATATTGACTTAAAATCTCAAAAAGACAAAAAGAGCTAACAACTTCATTCAATCTTTTGGCCCTTTGTGCCTTTTCATTTAAAAACTTTTGTTAAAAGCAATTCCCCAACTTTGAAATTTTTACCACGAACTACGAGGTTTTGATCCCTCATTTTTATGTTGGTACGTACGCACAACATCGAAGGTCTTGTCAAACACAAAAATATAATCAATGAATTCTTTTCTCATCCCCACACTCTATTTTTCTCAAACATCTTTTATACCAAAAACATATGCACATATAAAAAGGGCTCCCTAGGAGTACCTAGGACACTTTGGGTGCTAACAACTTCCCTTTGTGTAACCAACCCCCTCCCAAATGCGTAAAAAATAATAAACCATAATAGTCACCGATGTGGAGAAACTACCACTTTTACAATGGTAAGAAACTTCCTAGAAAACTAAAAGAAAAATAAAGCTGAAAATAATTAAGCGTAAACTAAAAACTGGAAGAAGAGAGAGAGACTGTGCGAGTCTGAATGGTCCCCTTTTTATATCCTTTTCACATTCCTCATTTGTAGCAAGAGTAGTGGAAACCGTGGCTAATAGGGTGGAGAAAAAGTAGGAAAAATGGGGAGACTCGGTTGTGGCAGTTGCCACAACCCTAATTCCATGATGAGTGGTGAGCGCCACTCTTGTAGTAACCACCCACCACTTTTCAAGGGTTGGTGGCGGGCGCCACATTCATTTTAGCCTAATGTGGAGGAGCCACATCCTTTGGGTAATGGGCGCCACAAGCCCATTTGCTTTGGTGGCTCATTATCCCATTGGAAGCCTCATTTTCTTCTCTTTTCTTGCCTTTTTCTTTCCTTTTTGCTATTTTCCATTTTTCTTGCGGTAAACCTTTTAGTCGATGAATACCTGTAAATAAACATAAAATACTATGTAATAAATAATGTTAATCGAGTAAAAAGCAGTGCATATAGGGCCAAAAGTACGATACGTTTTCGCGTTATCAGTGATAGAGAGAGTCGGAGGTTTCATCTTCTAGTATGCCTCAGCCTTCCGTTGCTTGGAAGAAGATTGTTGACCATCTTGTCCTCGAGAAGACTTAGATGAAGGCTTCTTTTGAGACCGAGATTCGATGCATTCAAAGGAAATACGCGCCTACAGCCAAATCTTCTGATGCTGTTGTTAAGGATCCTTAGGATGACTAGTCTCCTTTTCTCTTGTATTTTTCATTTGGTTTCTAAAATTATACTCAGTGTAATCCTTCCAATTATATAAATAAAAGAGATTTTTATGGTCATATCAAATTGTTGCAATTGTTGTTATATATATATACATATATATATATATATATATATATATATATATATATATATATATATATATATATATATATATATATATATATATATATATATATATATATATATATATTTGCAAATAGTATAGTAAGTTACTTGAAAATAAAAATAATCAAACATTGCATTTCATGCATCATTTGCATAAGCGGGTTTCTCTTTCGCCAGATGTCTCATTGATGTTTCTTCTGTGCCTCAGCCAAGTTGACTCATCGGTAAAATACTCGCGCCAAGCACTTCAGAATTATGGAACATCTTGAGCAAGAGAATAGAGATTTGAAAGAGGAGATCGCCCGCTTGACTGCCATGATGGAGTCAATTCTAGCTGCACAGAGCCAGTCTTCTCCAACACCTCCAACTCCTCCTCCTCAGATGACTGTCATTTCAGGGGTGGTTACCTCTACTATTCCTGCAACTACTGCTTATTTCGCACCCAACATGCCTTCCGGATTCCCATGGGGAATGCCGCCAAACTTTGTGCCTGAAGGCTTTGCGCCTACATTTGCTTCTATGTCGGCATCTAGCCCGGTCATGTCTGTGCCACCGCCTGTCGTGCATACCTTACCTCGTGTGGAGGATACCATTTATCATTCCGAGCCATCTGAGGCCCCGGATGTATATGAGAAAATGGATGAAATGAAAGATCAATTTCTTGAGCTGCGCAAGGAAGTGAAGACCTTGAGAGATAAGGATCTATTTGGGAAGAGCGTTGATGAATTGTGTCTAGTGCCGAATGTGAAGATAATAAAGTTCAAAGTGCGTGACTTTGAAAAGTACAAAGGGAAAACATGTCCGCTCAGTCATTTCGTGACGTATGCCCGCAAAATGTCTACCCAAACAGATAACGATCAACTGTTGATCCACTACTTTCAAGACAGTCTGACCGGCACTGCATTAAGATGGTATATGGGGTTGGATAATGCGAGCATCCACACTTTCAACGATTTGGGTGAAGAATTTATAAAGCAGTATAAGTACAACATTGATATGGCTCCTGACCGAGATCAGTTAATATCACTATCTCAGAAGGACAAAGAGACGTTTAAGGAGTATGCGCAGAGGTGCAAAGATGACCAAATTTTTTGTAAAGACCCTTAGCTCATTTTATTATGAGAGGATGATCGCCAGTGCCCCCAGTGATTTTACCGAAATGGTAAATATGGGGATGAGGCTAGAAGAAGGTGTCCGAGAAGGACGGTTGTCTAAGGAGGAAGTATCGTCCAACAAGAGATACAACAACAGTTTTGGCAAGAAGAAAGATAATGAAACCAATGCAATTACTAGTGGGAGGCAGAGGAGGCCTCAAATCAGAAAAAGTCAACCACCCCGTCAACAACATCATCAGGTATCTTCGGTTATTCCTGTATTTTCAGCAAGTCAATTAGCACCAGTTCAACAACAACAACGTCAATAACAACAACCACGGCAACAAACAAACACCTACAATAACAACAATACCAACAATCATAAACAACAGAATTTTGAAAGGAAGAAGGTCTCTTTTGACCCGACTCCTATGACATATGCAGAGCTTTATCCCTCTTTGGTTCACAAGAACCGACTACAACCAAGAAATCCTCCGCAAATCCCTGAACCACTTCCATGGTGGTACAAGCCAGAACTCCGATGTGCTTTTCATCAAGGGGCACCCAGACATTACATTGAGAATTGCTATCCACTCAAATATGAAGTTCAAAAGCTGGTTAAGAGTGGAATGGTGTCCTTTAAGGACCGTGCGCCGAATGTTAAAGCAAATCCACTGCCTGCCCATGGAAATTCATCTGTCAATATGGTAGACGGCTGCCCTGGGGAGTTCAAGGTATTCGATGTCCGCTTCATTCGAAGGTCCTTGGTGACGATGCACAAGGATATTTTCGTGGTTAGTGATTGTGAGCATGACCATGATGGTTGTGCTATCTGCAGTGTTAACTTGAGGGGTTGTATGGTTGTGAAAAAAGACATCCAGTGGTTGATGGATGAGGGTATGATTCAGATTGTTCAATCCTGACACATAGATGATAATGTCAATGTAATTGTTCCTGTGTTTAAAAATCCCGAGAGAGTGGTGATTCAATATGATAGCAACAACAGTAATAGTATCAGCCAGAGATCGGTATCGTCGTTGGTCATACGGTTGGTGGGTCTAGTCCCGTACGCATCCGATAAGGTTGTTCCTTATCAGTACAATGCCACTATGGTGAAGGATGGTCAAGAGGTTCCATTACCTACGACCAATTCTGTTGTGAGTATCGTTGATATTACCAAGGTGACCCGCGGTGGTCAAGTGTTTGGGTCGGTGTTTCCAAAATATATGGAAGATTCAACAGTTAGTAAGAAGGTATAAGTGCCTGCAACAGATCCAGTTAGTGCTTCAAAGCGTCAGTCTGGTGAATTCATCAATTTGAAGACTAATGATGATGATGAGGTACTTAGGTTGATAAAGAAGAGTGAGTTCAATGTGGTGGAGCAGCTGCTCCAAACCCCCTCAAAGATTTCAGTACTGTCTCTACTTATGAATTCATAAGCGCGCAGAGAAGCACTGCAAAGAGTTCTAGAGCAAGCGTTCGTGGAACATGATGACATCCAGCACATTCATTTTAAAAATTTTATGATGTTTGTTGCCATAATAGTTTCTAACACGTCGTCCATGATCCATTTAGTGAAATAATCTATGGTTATGATAAGGTATTTGAGTTGTCTCGAAGCGGGGGAGAAGGGTCCGAGGACATCCATTCCCCACTATAAAAAAGGCCAAGGCACTGTCAATATATGCAGTTAAGTGGTTGGGGCGTTGAAAATATCTTCATGCTTTTGACACCGGTCACATTTTCCACATATTCCTGGATATCCTGGACCATGGTTGGCCAGTAATACCTTACTCTTAGAACTTTCTTTGCTAGTGCCCTTGCTCCTAGATGCTTCCTGAAAACTCCTTCATGCACTTCTAGGAAGGCGTATCTGGCCTCTGTTTTCCTAAAGCACCTCAACAATGGTGTAGACAAACTCCTTTTGTACAAAGTTCCTTCAACCACGATGTACTCATTGGCCTCCTTCTCACTAGAGTTGCTTCATATGGATTTGATGGGTGGATTCAAGATTCAATGTACTGTTGAATTGGTGTCATCCAAGAGTTAGGAGCGACGTCATCCAAAATTGTTATCATCTTCTCTTTAGATTAAATGTCGGGGGGGGGGGGGGTCTTTCTAGTTTCTTGTACGAAAGAGTGGTTGATACTCGGCCCTATGGTACTGGCCAACCGAGATATAACATCGGCTAATGTATTCTCCTCCCGTGGCATATGGGCAATCTCGAACGCCTTGAACTTCGTCAGTTTCTCAACAGTTGGCTTGAGGAATTGATAAAGCAAATGTTCCTTTGTTTGGGCCTCTCCTCTTTTTTGTGAAACTACCAATTGGAAGTTCGTTCGCAATTTGATGCATTCACCCCCCACTTCCCCCTCGCGAGGTTGACCCCGATGATGACTGACTCATATTTAGTATGGTTGTTAGTGGTTGAGAACTCAATTCCCAAGGGAACTTCCACAACCAACCTATAGCGGGGTATTTGTTACCATTAGAGATATTGACTAAATCCAAGGTAAATCATACAAGTCGAGTCGCCACCGCACTTCTATTTATCCAAAGGAATGGTTAGAAAGCGAACAAAAACCTAATAGTTTTAACAAAAACTAGTAAAAGAAAACAGAGATCTGGGTAAGGGGGTTGGTTATGCAATGGGAAGGTGTTAGGCACCCAAAACATCCTAGGTACTCCTAGGGAGCCCTTTTCATACTTGTTGTAAAGGTTGTTGTCTTGTGAAAAAAATTGTTTGTGCAAACATGATTGAAGAGATGAGAAGAGAATGTACAAGTTATTTACATTTTGTGTTTGGATAGATAAACCCATTGCCTACGTACCATCTTTTAAAAAGATTGGGATCAAAACCTCGTAGTTCGGGGTAAAAATCTCAAAATGAGTTGGTGAATTGATTGGTCCAAAAGCCTAAAGGTCTTTTGTTATCAAAGGGAGAAAACTCAACCAAACCACAAATCCACCATGTGAGGATAGCTTCAACATGCTAGTGATGGGTTAACCCTATAATAAGCATGGAAGACTCATTGTCCATCACTAAGGATACAGATGAGTATTATATCTACCACAAAGATAACTCAAACCTAATAGCTAAAGGTTATGAAAAGTTTGATTAAAGAAGTGGCCATTGGAACCACAAAAAGACATTTGAATGGGTTATGTTTACCAATTAGAAATATATATAAAAATGGTCAAAGTTGACTTAAAGATTCAATTCAAAATAAGTGTTATGAAAAGAAAGTTTGAAAATCAAAAGCATAAGGCTTAGGTTTCTAATGTTGAAAACAAAGGTTAAATGTTTGCACAAAGAGTTTTGGCTTGGGTTAGAGTGGGGAGAAGAAGAAGAATGGCTAAATCCTAAACATACAAGAGGTGAGGGGAAAGAGAACAAAACCACACAAAAAGTTCCTCTCTTGAGATCATATAGATGATCCAAGTAGCTCCCATCCTTTGGAATAAGCAATCACACAAAGCATAAGCAATCATCAAACAAGTCTCTTAAGAGATCATCAATGAGGGGAAACATAACATTTGAGTTAGACATCTTAAGCTTTCCAATGCATTTGATCCCATCTCAAAATCATAAAAACTGAATGAGTTATGTCCTTGGGAAATTGACCCAAAATTAGGGTTTCTGTCAAAATGACCTATAATGTGTTGGAATGGGAGATGGCATTCCAAGCTTCAAATCAATTTTTTATGAACATGAAAGTTGGTCATATTGTCCTTAAGAACATTTTTTATTTTATAACAATCTCCATTTGAGCAACACATAAAAAGTTAGATCTCAGTGCATTTCAAAATAGTCAGATGAATTGACTGATCAACTTCTCAAGTCCATGCCTCATATCTTGATGAATTGATGATTGAGGACACTCAAATAAGTTCAAATATGCATGAAGTGATGAATTAAAGAACTTCCCTTGATTGTATTTGACCATGGGCTGAGGTTGCTTCATGAGCAAGGCACAATTGGTACACAGATGAATTAGGGTTTCCTTGGGGAACCAACCTCAAACCCTTTGACTTGGTTTGATCAAAATGATGAATTGAGATGATAGGGGGGCATACTTGATGGATGAGAGCTTTTGGAACCATTACCATGCTTGCTATCATCTCCTTTTGGCCTTATCATTGCCCAAAAGATCTCCTAGAAGCTTTGGACCTTGTGATTGCTCAAGCTACAAACAAAAGATGTTAGTGACATATTTTTGTGCTTTTGGTTAGTAACCAAAATAAGAAAAACAATGATATACAATTCAAGCATGCTTGGTGATATCAAACCATTCACAGAAGGTCCCACCCAAAGGCAAAGGGAACCAAGATGCTAGTGATCCTTGAGGAAATGCAAATCCAATGTTATGATGCCATGAGGGATCTTAGGGACAAAATTAGGGTCTTACAGATGCCCCTATTTAAGGTCATTCTAGCCGGAGAAGTGAAGGTTAAAATCTTCGTCTCGACGGGGTAGAATGGGCTTAAATAATATCAAAGAGACGAATTCTGGTCCCTAAGAGACCTCATGATACAAAGGTATGCATGAAAAAAAAATGGTAAAACTCTGTGGGGATATGCGTCCATAAAAGAAAAAGAAATCCGGAGAAACTAAAAATCCCAAAGGAGTAATACACTCACTAGGGAGACAGAGACTCTACCGGGGAGTAAAGGGCTGAAAATGTGTGAGCAGGTCACAACTTGAGACTTGCTGAGAGACACGGAGAGAATCCATGAAATAAATCAATGGAAGGACTCGAGTCGACTCGAAAATGCATGTATTGGGGAATATGCCAATACATCCAAAAAAATATCCGCAATGGACACTCCAGATAAAATCCGAACTCAGGTGGGGATGTCCACTAAGGACTCAACTGAGGAAGATCCCAACAGAAACTCCTGGGGAAGCGACGGGATGAGGTATTACCGGTTACTGGGTAATAAGCTCAAGGAGACGTGTGATCTGAACACCGGTATAAGGGTGAGAGAACAACATGCCCCGGAAGAATGAATATCTAAGACCGGTATAAGGGTGAGAGATATCAATCGACCAAATCATCTGAGGAAGACCTAAAAGGTATATCTCAACTCAGGAAAATCTGACTCCACAAGGGACAAAAAGTCATAATAGGGAGCAGAAGGAAGGAACACCAGGGATGCCGGTTACTGGGCATATAATAGGTGACCAACCAAAGCGTGAATTGGGGAATATTCCCAAAACACTCATCATCCGAAAAGAGGGCAAAAAGCAAACTCGATTACGGGATGGACATTCGATTCCAAAACAGGGATACGAATCTTACTCAACTGGGGAAGAACAAAAGGCTTCGACCAAAGAGTGTATGAGATATATTATCTATTACCGTCAGAACATAGATAATATACTCGCATGGAAGATTATCCACAACCGGTTACTGGGTTAATAAAGGATAGATCAACCGAAAGAGAAAGGCATCGGGATACCGAAACTAAGTATATAATGATGACCATTAAAGGGGAGCAACCAACATTACCGACAACTGGTATGAAAGATGACTTGTCGGGGATAAAATTGCCTAATTAGAGCAATTATCCAAAAGAATGAGGGAATATCACCGCCGAATATTGGATAATGATAACCGTCAAGCAGGGGATTACATCTACCGGATATTGGGTAGAAAAACCACGGAAGAGTAACCGTCATCGGTTAGGATGAACAAGAAGGTTAACTCTGCAAAAGGGAGAAAATAGGGTTTACAACTACCGGTATAAGGGTAGAAAACCACAGACTCCGCCGAGGATAAGATGAATGATTACCGATTACTGAGCAATTATTCATTTATACCACAGAGAAACACAAGAAACAGTCTCAAGAAGCCAATTTAGGATCAAATTAAAGAGGCAAACTGAATCAAAACTCGTCCTAGTGAGGATATAACTCAATAGGGGGACCCATCCCAAAATATGTGTTGGGAGGAAGCGAAAACAACCGTTGTCCACGAGGATATAACTCAGTGGGGAATGCGGAAGGAAAGATAAACACTTTCTGCTTAATGGGATGACTCTACATTGAGGGATCAGACGCCAACATCTGCTTGGGGAATGTATTACCAACTAGCAGAGGAATAACAAACAAAGACATATGGCAAAAAATGTAATATGAATATCTGAATGTTTGAAAATTATATGCACACATGCATGATTTATGTATGATGAATGCTGACAGACAGACATTTCTAACACAAACAGTTTCAAAGGATAAGCACAAACGTCTGGTATCCAATTTGTCAGGGATCAGAGATACCAGGAAGCAACAAAACCTCTGTAAGGGATGAATCATCGGTCAATCCGGCTGGGGACAAGAGTTTATTGCACAGATAAAATCTGCCGCATAAGCAACTCGACTGGGGAATCCATCCGAGGAGGTAAAGGGATTATGGGGATCAACCACCAAGTACCGTACATACCAAGGAGATCACATCTGCTGAGGAGGAAAGGTTGCTACTCCGCTAAAGGGGAGAGTGGTGAATATCTCAACAAGCATTCCACTCAGTAGGATAAACCACAAAAGGCTCCGAAGGAAGAAGATACAGTCATGCCAGGAATATGAACAAATGTCTTACCCTGTTGGAGATCATACCATCCTTGGGAGAGCACTGAGGATCTCCTAAGTATCCTTTTCGTCGTTGTGAATGTTCACTTTGTTTAAAAAATAAGTTATGAAAAATTCGCTTCTTCAACACAATGATATTTTCTCAATTAAAACATGCAAAACATTTGTCGAATAGAAACAAATAAGAGTGCAAATAATTGGATAAAAGGCTCAAATTTATTTGATGGAATGGTAGTCTGCAAATGGCAAGACTCCATAGATCTTTATAAATTTGAAATTGGTGATATATATTGGCAAAGGGTTACATTGAACATAATGACCATTTCTCCACCAATTCTGAATTCGATGTATTTGAAGCTTCGGTTGATGACGAATGAGCAAGAATCTCTGACGGGTGACAGTTGTAGAACAAAGCCTTGTCAGGATGCAGTTACTTGCCAAATCCCTAATTTTTGCCTAGATTGCCCCAGGATGAGGTACTCAATCTAGCGGGATACATATATTTATATCTCTAACTTTTGCCTGGATCGCCCTTTCGGGTTTTCAATCCACCGAGACGCTCATTTTTGCCTAAGCCGCCCTTTCGGGTTTTCAACTTAACGACCTATTCTATTTTTTAGTTTTAGGCGAAGTATTTCTTGACTGCATCTGAATTCACAGGACGAGCGAAATCCTCCCCATCCATAGTTGTAAGTATCAAAGAACCGCCTGAAAAGGCTCTCTTAACAACATATGGACTTTCATAGTTTGGAGTCCACTTGCCCCTGGAATCGGGCGCGAAAGACAAGACTTTCTTGAGCACAAGGTCACCTTCTCGGAACACACGAGGCTTGACCTTCTTATCAAAAGTTTTCTTCATTCTCTGCTGATATAACTGACCATGGCACATGGTAGTCAATCTTTTCTCTTCAATCAAATTCAGCTGTTCATAATGACTCTGAACCCATTCAGCATCAGTCAACTTAGCCTCCATCAAGACTCTCATTGATGGGATCTCCACTTCTACTGGGAGTACAGCCTCCATGCCGTAAACAAGAGAGAAAGGGGTTGCCCATGTTGAAGTGCGGACAGACGTACGATATCCATGCAAAGCAAATGGAAACATCTCATGCCAATATTTGTATGTGACAACCATCTTTTGGATAATCTTCTTGATATTCTTATTAGCAGCTTCAACAGCCCCATTCATCTTGGGTCTGTAAGGAGAAGAATTATGATGTGCAATCTTGAACTCACTACACAGCTCTTTCATCATTTTGTTGTTCAAATTAGGTCCATTATCAGTAATGATCTTATCTGGCACACCATAACGGTATATGAGCTGATTCTTGATAAACTTCACGACCACATGCCTGGTCACGTTTGTATACGATGCCGCTTCAACCCACTTGGTGAAGTAATCAATTGTTACGAGAATAAATCTGTGTCCGTTGGACGCTTTTGGCTCTATCATGCCAATCATGTCAATTCCCCACATGGAGAAAAGCCATGGTGATGAGATCACATTCAAAAGTGTCGGGGGAATATGGATCTTATCCGCATAAATCTGACACTTATGGCATTTCTTCACATATTTGCAACAGTCAGACTCCATTGTCAGCCAATAGTAGCCTGCTCTCAACATCTTTCTAGCCATGGCATATTCGTTGGAATGAGTACCAAATGAAGCTTCGTGGACCTCAGTCATCAACAGGTCTGCTTCGTGTCTATCCACGCATCTGAGCAGCACCATGTCAAAATTCCTCTTATAAAGCACATCGCCATTGAGATAGAAACTTCTTGATAATCTCCTCAAAATGTTCCTATCTTTCACAGATGCCCCAGGCGGGTAAACCTGGTTCTGAAGGAAACACTTGATGTCATAATACCATGGCTTATCATCTTTCGCTTCTTCTACTGCAAATACATGAGCTGGCTTGTCCAAGCGCATAACAGTGATATTTGGAACTTCATTCCAAAGTTTAACCATAATCATCGAAGCAAGCGTAGCAAGAGCATCTGCCATCCAATTCTCATCTCGAGGAATATGATGGAAGTCAACCTCAGTAAAGAACGTTGAAATCCTCCTCACATAATCCCTATATGGGATGAGACCAGGCTGATTCGTTTCCCATTCACCCTTAATCTGATTGACAACAAGGGCCGAATCACCATAAACATCAAGATGCTTGATCCTTAGATCAATGCATTCCTCCAATCCCATAATGCAGGCCTCATACTCAGCCATATTATTCGTGCATTTGAAAGTTAGCCTTGCTGTAAAAGGAATATGTGTGCCCTGAGGAGTAATAATCATTGCCCCAATACCATTTCCATACTGATTTATAGCGCCATTAAATACCAAACTCCAACGGGAACCAGGCTCTGGCCCTTCGTCAAGTGTAGGTTCGTCGCAATATTTCATCTTCAAATACAAAATCTCCTCATCTGGGAAGTCATACTGAACTGACTGATAATCCTCGATCGGCTGATGTGCCAAGTGGTCAGCCAAGATACTACCTTTAATAGCCTTCTGAGCTCGATACTCAATATCACACTCAGACAACAACATCTGCCAACGGGCAATTCTCCCTGTTAAAGCAGGCTTCTCGAAGATATACTTGATTGGATCCATTCTGGATATTAACCAAGTTGTATGATTTATCATATACTGGCGTAAGCGCTTAGCAGCCCAGGCCAAAGCACAACATGTCTTCTCAAGCATCGAGTAACGAGACTCACAATCAGTGATCTTCTTGCTCAAGTAGTAGATAGCACACTCCTTCTTCCCTGATTCGTCCGGCTGACCAAGGACACAACCCATTGAGTCTTCAAGAACAGTCAGATACATGATCAAAGGTCTTCCTTCCACGGGCAGAGACAGGATCAGAGGCTCAGACAGATATTCTTTAATACTGTCAAAAGCTTTCTGGAAATCCTCGGTCCAATCATGGGACTGATCTTTCCGGAGGAGCTTGAATATCGGCGCACATGTAGCAGTCATGTGGGATATGAATCTGGAAATATAATTCAAGCGGCCAAGAAAACCTCGGACTTGCTTCTCAGTTTTGGGTGCAAGCATCTCTTGTATTGCTTTGACCATTGCAGGATCAACTTCAATACCTCTTTCACTTACAATAAAACCCAATAACTTGCCGAAACGGACTCCAAATGTACACTTGTTGGGATTCAGACGAAGCTTATACTTCCTCAAACGCTGAAAAAGCTTCAACAGGTGATTTACATGTTCAACTTCTGTTCTTGACTTTGCAATCATGTCATCAACATATACCTCGATCTCCTTGTGCATCATATCATGAAACAAGGTGGTCATAGCTCGTTGATACGTGGCTCCGGCGTTCTTCAAACCGAAGGGCATCACTCGATAACAGAATGTTCCCCAAGGTGTGATGAATGTTGTCTTCTCCATATCCTCGGGTGCCATCTTAATCGGATTATATCTGGAAAATCCGTCCATAAATGAGAAGACATTAAATTTAGCTATATTATCTACCAACATATCAATATGTGGTAGAGGAAAATCATCTTTTGGACTAGCTTTATTCAAGTCTCTATAGTCCACACACATTCAGACTTTTCCATCTTTCTTAGGCACGAGCACAATATTGGCCACCCATTGAGGATATGTAGAAGTCGCCAGAAACCCTGCATCAATTTGTTTCTAAACCTCCTCTTTGTTCTTCACTGCCATATCAGGATGAGTTCTTCTGAGCTTCTACTTCACAGGCACACACTCAGGTTTCAAAGGTAAGAAATGTTGCACAATATCAGTATCTAGACCCGGCATGTCTTCATACGACCAAGCAAAGACGTCGACATATTCTCGTAGCAATTCAATCAACCCCTTTTAACAGATTCTTCCAGGAGTGCCCCAATCTTCACTTCTCGCACACAATCCTCAGACCCCAAGTTGACCGTCTCCAGATTCTCAAGATGCGGCTGAATGATCTTCTCTTCATGCTCAAGTAAACGGGTAATCTCATCAGGAATCTCTTCAACATCATCTTCTTCTGCCTCAAATACAGGGAACTCAAAATTGGGAGATGGTTTTGGATCATTATGTTCAATGGGTTTGATCAACCTGCATAATGATTTTGGATATGAAAAGCTTTAGAATTCAAACAAGGCAATCATTATGCAAATGAAAAGATTGATTTTATTCTATTTTTAGGGTTTTATGTGACCACCGATTTCATGCAAAAAGAAAAAAGGGAAATTAATTGGAAACACAAACATTTAACATGAATTTATTGAATGAAAATATCATTGTATTTATGCGCCAACGATGTCATCACTCCTCCTTTTGGCATGGGAGGAGGGTTTTCTAAACACAATGATCATTACTTTGACTTATGGATAACTGTTGGAATATCCACAGTGACCCAATTATTGCAGATTCCCCCAGGGATGACGAAGTTGCCAGGATCCTCTTCGTCCTCTTCCAGAATGGCAGCAGCTTCCTCTTCTTGACTGGCGTGGATGAATCCTCCACTCTTGAACAACCCTTGCGTGTTGAAAACCCCAGATGAAAAACCTATGCCAGCCCGAGACTTGTTGTCTTCTAGCTCAATCATTTTCCCTAAACCAGCAGTTGCACCATGCTCAATGGCCAACTTTGCATCTTTATAGGAAGCAAATGAAGGAGTTCTCTTCTCAATAGGCTCAGCAATAGATAAAGCTTGGAAAGGAGTTCCAACTTCATCCTCAGCATCTATGTATGAGAAAGAAGACAAGTGGCTAACTAGGAGAGCCTTTTCTCCCCCTACCACCACCAGTTTCTTGTTCTTCACGAATTTCAGTTTCTGGTGTAGGGTGGACGTCACGGCGCCTGCCTCGTGAATCCATGGTCTACCTAAGAGACAGCTATACGATGGGTGAATGTCCATAACCTGGAGGGTAATCTGGAAATCACTTGGTCCGATCTTGATTGGGAGATCAACTTTCCCAATCACAGTTTTGCGAGACCCATCGAAAGCCTTCACAACTACTCCACAGTGCCTCGTGGGAGGCCCTTGGTATGACAGTTTCGAGAGAGTGGATTTTGGAAATACGTTTAGTGATGACCCAGTGTCCACCAACACATTGGACATGGCGTCGTCTTTGCAGTTCATAGATATATGTAATGCCAAGTTGTGGTCTCTTCCCTCCTCGGGGAGATCAGAGTCACAGAAACTCAGGTTGTTACAAGCGGTAATGTTTGCAACAATGCTATCGAATTGTTCTATCGTGTCATCATGATCTACATATGCCAAATCCAAAACCTTCTGTAGAGCCTCTCGGTGTGGTTCTGAATTCAAAAGCAATAATAACACCAATATTTTGGATGGCGTTTGTAGAAGTTGGTCTACAACATTGTACTCACTTCTCTTGATGAGCTTCAGCATCTCATCACAATCTTCTTTCACATTGCCGCTTGGGCCAACAGAAGTAGGAGTTCCCAATGTAGAGAAGGGCTTAACAACAGGTGCCGGATTCGGAGTGCTCACCGCATTCTTAATCGGGCGTTCAACAGAACCAGCATTAGCTTGGGGCTTTGGAGGTGCTGAAAACACACGACCGTTGCGGGTCAAACCACTAACATCTGTAATGTTAACAACAGAGGAAGATGGTAAGGACACTTCTTTCCCATTTTCTACTGCAACAACATTGTAGCGATAGGGAATTGCTTTCTCGGAAGAGTATGGTACTGGTCCAGCCGGCTTGATGGTCAAGGCAGGAGAAACCTTCTGCTTGCTACCATCATACTTGATAATAACGGGCTCGGGGATCCGAAACACTGGAGAAATTACGTTAACCTCGTCATCATCTTCGTCAACATTTCTGTTTTGAAGGATCTCAATAACTCCTTCATCCAGCATTTCCTGAACATCTTTGCGCACCTGGCGACAACCTCTTTGATTAACAGAACAAACTCGGCATCTATCATGGTCATGCTCATAATGACTATACTCACATAGCAAAAGATGCATCTCGACTAGAGACTGTCGAATATGACTGACATATTTGACTTTGTATTTGCCAGGGCAGCCCTGGACCATGTTAACAGATTTCCCATGCTCGGGCAATGCGTTCTTCTTTACATTAGGACCTACCTCCTCGAAACATAGAATGCCACACCTCACAAGGTCTTGAACCTTGGTCTTCAAAGGGTAATAATTCTCCACGTCGTGGCCGGGAGCACCAGAATGGTAAACACAGTGTAACTCGGGTTTATACCACCACTGAGGGTTAGCAGGTGTAGCGGTGTATTCGTCACTTTATGATTTATTGATTAAACCAAAAGCAAAGCATACAAAGAATCGAGTCGCCACCGGACTTTTATTTATCCTAAGGAATGGCTAAAAAGCGAACAAAAGCCTAAGAAGTTTTACACATAGAAAACTAATGAAAAGATCAAAGAATCTGGGTAAGGGGTAAATTACGCAATGGGAAGGTGTTAGGGACCCAAAACGTCCTAGGTACTCCTAGGGATCCCTTTTCACAATTGTTGTATAAAAATGTTATTTGTTTTGAAAATATTATTGTGCAAACATGAATGGGATGATGAGAAAAGAATATACAATTTTTATTGTTTTTGTGTTTGAACGGATGAACCCGTTGCTTACGTACCTTCCATGAAAGGAAAGGATCAAAACGTCGTAGTTCGGCTAAAAGATTTCCAAAAGTTAGTGAATTCATTTTAAAACACAAGCCCTAAGGTTTTTCATTACCAATGGGAGAAAACTCAACCTGAATCAACAATCCACAATGCGAGGACGACTTCAACATACTAGTGAGGGGTTAACCCTATAATAAGTATGGAAGACTTACAATCAACTCACTAAGGATAAGGTAAGATTTACATCAACCACTATGGTAATTGAAACCTATGGCTAATGTGTGAAAAACTTTAACAAGGATGGACGAAGCCATCAAAACAATTGAATGGGTGAAGTTAACTGATTATAAGTATTCACAAAATATGGTCAAGGTATGATTATGATTCAATTCAGAAAGAAGTATTATCAAAAGTGAAGTTTGGAAAATCAAGGACTTAAGGTCCAGGTTTCTAATTTGAAAAAGACATGAAGATGTTTGCACAATAATATCTCAAGCTTTAAAGCAACATGTGAAAAGGTTTAGGACAAAGAGGGTATGGATAATGGAGTGTAAAACTTCTCAGAAAGTTCACCTCTTGAAATCATATAGAAGATGATTCAAGTGTGTCCTTAGGAATAGGCAAATGAGCAATAACAAATAAGCAACACAAATGATACCGGATGCCAATGGCTGGACTTATACCAATCTCACAAACAAAGATGGATACCGGATACCAATAAATGGATTTACACCAGTCTCCTAAAACAAACAAGGATATCAGATGCCAATAAATGGTCTTATTCCAATCTCCTAAAGAAAAACAAAACATGGATATCGGATGCCAATAAATGGACTTATTCCAATCTCCTAAAACAAAACAAAACAAGGATGTCAGATGCCAATCTATCTGGGCTTACTCTAACCTCCACAAGATGATCATAGGAATACAAATGCCAACAACACGGTCTTACAATTGCATCCTCACATACAACAAACAAACAAGCACTGAGCAAAGAGGACATGAGTGGCCAAATGAAATGGTCATATACTCAATCCCTTCCAAATCATAGGAACAATGGCCAATGAATGGTCTTACTGTTGATTCCTCAATGGGCAAACAAAGATGGATCAAAAAGATATGCAATGATGATCATGCAATAATGAGCAATTAATGATGATAAATGCACAAAGGCAAACAAGCAAAAATAGAAGAACCAATAAGCAATCAATGATTCAGTTAGCACACACTATATACAAGCAATTAGGCTCAAGCAAGGGTTAGACTTTAAAGTCAACTGGAATGGGGTAAGTGTTGCTCTTAACCTTAACATTGAGAGCTAAGGTGAAGCAGATGAAAAGGATATGAGGGGTGTGCCTCATGCTCTTATCCCTGGTCAGGGAGAGCTTTGAATATCAGAAGGTGTGGGAGTTCAGAAAGTTGGAACTCTCTCCACGAGTTAATGACTCGATAGATCTTGGGTTAAGATCCACAATGCTTCAACATGTAATGTGAGCAAAGGGATGACACACAGAATAGTAGGAGATGGACTACACATCTCTTTTATCTACCAATTGCCTTATCAAAGGACTTTTCCTGCTTGGGGACAAAGATAAACAATCACAAACATTGCCTCTTAAGGAGGACTTCAGACAGGTGCCTGGCCACATAACAAGCCAGGTCTTCCAGACTACATGAAGAAGAGATGTTATACCTCAATGCTTAAGCTATCAAGCAAAGCAAAATCAAGTTCACAAAGGAACTATAGCAACTAAGGTACCTGTGGAAACATCAAACACAATTAGTATGCTATACAGACAATCAACCAACAGTTAATGCAACAGACAACCAATATAGGCAAAGGCATAAGCCACAAGTCAATCCCAATTGAATCAACTTCAACCTACAAAACACACATTAGTAATCAAAAGCAAATATCAAATGCTCTTAAGATGAGGCATCATCAATTGTATAACTTGCATGTGTAACCTGAAACAAAGCTTCAAACATGAGAGACAAACCACTAGGTCAAAGCCTAGGGTCAAAGATGAGGAAAAAATTTAAAACAGAACATGAAAATTCACAAGAATCAAGTTTAATCAATCAAGAACAATATCCAAGTGGTATCATATCAAAATCATGAACCAATTTCATTTCATACACAAATCATGTCAAAGTGTGCAAATTGGAAGCTCAAAGAGGCAACAGAACAATCAAAGGCATATTAATTCCAAAATGGATCGATAAATCTCCAGAAAAGTCATGGCTAAACAGAACACATCAAATGAGCAACATACCAAAAATCATGGCATTTGGATAAGTGGAAGCATGTCAATTAAAATCAACAAGTCAAGGTAAGCATAAACAAGCTCAAACAAGACCACAAATGGTACACCGAGTTCACACAAGCATAAAACAGTGATGACAAATGATAAATGATCCAAACCAAAGCCAAAATGAACTTCAATGTGTCTAGACAACATGTGTAAAATTTCAAGTCCATATGATAAGCATAAGAATTTCACAAATCACCTAAATTCAACATTCAACAAAAGTCCAATTATGACAAGCCAGAAGAGAAAACCTCAAACAAATTGGAAATGGACCTAAAACTTCTACAAAAAAAATCATGAGCAAACCTAACATCTAGAAGTGGCATCATGCAAAAATCCAGATCATTTGGCATTCAAATGGCATGGCAAATAAAATCAGCAACATGAACAAGAAATGGTGTGACACACATTGTCACACCTCCAATAATTACATCATATCTCAGAAACTTAGAAATGAAAAAATAGCAAACTCAATGCCAAAATACTCATCATGGTGTCTAGATTATGCATGTAAAATTTCAGCTCCATTGGATCAAGCATCATTATTTCATGAAGGAAATGGCAAGCAATGTGCAAGAAATGACATGTGAGAACAAACCCTAGGAAATTTTTAAATCCAACCGAGCACAAATTCTGGAAAAATATCCAAAAAATAGTAGACATTACAAGGAACATGGCAAAAAAAATCTCATGTGAATTGGACAATTATTTTAGGAGTTATGCATTTTTGAATGAAGAAAGAAATAAAAAAACATAAATGAGTATACATGAATATGATAAGCATAGGTGGAATAAAATGCCAAAAGCCAATTGGAAAGTGCCTTGGCTCGGATTCGAACCGAAGGCGAATTTGAAACTGGATGCGCGCCAACGACCAAAACGCGGTCGTTTTACCTCAAACCCTAGGCGCATGCACAGCCATGCAAAGCGTGAATCTGCAGGAAAAACTCAGGAATCCGCAGGTAAGTCCGTGGCAAAGGCGATGAAGGTTGCGGTAAAATCCGCAGGAAATTTCCAGCAAGCGAAGAACGCGATGAAGATCCTCATGATCTTCATCCTCAATTTCCAGAAAATTCTCAACCTCTCCAGAAACACAAATCAAGCCATGCATTCTATAGATCTAACATCAAGCATCAATAATCAACAATTAACACATCCAAAAACACTACATCAAGCATTAATCGATCAAAACAAAAATCATCCATCAAACTTCAAATCAACCGTTCTCTCTCATTTTGGCATGGTTTTACACGATTCAAAGCTCATAACAACCAGCAATCCAAGATCTATCATATTATATCAACTAAAATCAAAATTATGAAGGTTGAATTGTAACCTCTTGTAGAAACAGAACTTGATTCAGCTGCAATTGAAGGCTTGTGATGCTTGGAAGTTCTTCTACAATGCTTATGAAGATGTTTGGAAGGAAGATCGAAGCTCAGCTATGCACGATTCTACAGTTTCAAAACTTCACCATTGTTGTTCTCACTTTGAGCAATTCCAAATATGCACGAATTCAGGTGTTTCTTGGCTTGAAAATTGTTCAGTGATGATGCTAGATGATGAACAGAGCAAGAACTATGCAAATGCTTTCAAGAAATGAGAGAAAAAATGAGAGAAAATTGAGAGAAATTTGAGAGAAAAAATTTGAGATTTGAATTTGTGAATTGTGGTTGTGATTTTCTGTTATGATTGTGCTATATATACTCCTAATTAACCAGACTCTAAACATGTTTAAACAATGCTAATACAAATCAAAAGAATTGGAGGTGTTTTGACAAATTGGCATTTTTCACCCTTACATGTGCATGGCATGCTACAGTGCGAATTTCACTTGAAACAAGTTTAAAAACCTGTTTGGATGCAAATGAGATTGATTGGAATTGAAAATCATGCATATTTTTCAAATGAATATTTTCCCTCCAAAAATTCAAATTAAATCAAGTAAAAAATGCACTTTTTTTGTGATGAGTTTTAATGAAATGTGATGCATGATTATGATAATAGAGATCAAGAGAGAATTGCTCCAAAAAGAACCACATGAATTGGCCATTTGGTGTGAAAGTTATGCCTTATTGAAGTTCAAATTCCATGGACAATGATTTGATCATATTTTTCCAACCACACATGATAAATGGATGTTCTTTGACTTTTTGGAAAGGTAAGAGCAAGATCTTCAACTTTCATGTTGGACAAAATTTGATTTGAAGCTCGCTTGATGATGTAAAGTTGAGGAGAAGACCTTTCCATTTTTGGCAGTTTGAAATTACACGTCACTTACTATTTTTGGAAACTTTTTGTCTGACCTCAAATCCTTCAATGTTGATCTTTGACATGTTATATGAGACTTGTATGGACATGAATAAGGCCTCTCCAACCATTTCCCACCATCAAATCCCTAATTAAATGCACAGTTGACCACAGTTGACTTTTCTAGGGTTTCAGTTGACCTAACTATGCTCTGATGACATCCAAGCCTCTACCACTTGAGATCTTGATTCAAAAATGATGTCATAACTCATATGAACTCTTGTGAATGATCATGGTGCCCAAATTCTTCAGAATGGCCACCATCCATTGCTCAATGGCTGCCTTGGACTGGTTTGTCCTAGTGTTGCTTCATCTGCAAGTAACAAGGTTAAATGACAATATTTTTGTACTTTTGGTTAGTAAACAAATGAAAAGAAATGATATACAAATGCAAAACATGTTTGGTGATCAAGAATCACACTCACAAGATACCCACCCACAGGGAAGCAGGCAAAGGTGCACAATGATCCTTGAGGCAATGATATGATATGATATGATGCCATGAGGGATCTTAGGGACAAAATTGGGGTCTTACAGATGCCCCTATTTAAGGTCATTCTACCCGGAGAAATGAAGTTTAGAAATCTTCATCTCGACGCGGTAGAATGGGCTTAAATAACAGTAATGAGACAAATTTTGGTCCCTAAGAGACCTCATGATGCAGATGTATGCATGCAAAAGACACAAACTCTGTGGGGATATGATTCACACAGAAGGAAAAGACGAGCCGTCGGAGTAATACACTCACCAGGAACAGAGACTCTAACAATACTCTTGTTGGGGATAAAATAAAAAGAATGTGTGAGCAGGCCACGACTCCGAGTTGGGGAAAATAACATCGACACAGCGTGAACAAGAAACGACTGGACCGGAGACCTCACTGGGGAGTAAAGGACTCTCCCTGGGAATAGAAAGAATTCCTAAGGACAACACATCCATTGGAAAGACACAGGCTGACTCAAACTATCCACAAAGGATACTTCGGATAAAAATCCGGACTCGGACCAGGAAAAGATCCACAAAGAATCTCTCTGCCGGGGAAAAATTGCATATATTGGGGAAAACGCCAATACAGCAAAGGGTAAAAATCACCACAAGAAACTCCACCGGAGAAGTGTCTAACAAAGAGGATCTCCTGGGGAAAAAGCAACAAGGAAATGAGATGTTACCGGTATAAGGGCAACAAACTCAGGAAGAATTAATATCTAAGACCGGTATAAGGGTGAGAGATATCAATCAACCAAACATCTGAGAAAGACCTAACAAAGGTACATCAACTCAGGAAAATCTGACTCCACAAGGGACCAAGGTCATAATAGGGAGCAGAAAGGAAGGAACACCAGGGATACCGAGGTATATAATAGGTGACCGACCAAAGCGTGAATTGGTTTTTACTGCCAAAACACTCATCATCCGAAAGGAGGGCTTGAAAAAGCAAATCGACTTACAAGATGGACATTCGAATCCACAACGGGAAAATGAATCTTACTCAACTGGGGACACAAACCCAAAGAGTGCATGAGATATAAAATCCATTACCGTCAGAACGTGGATAGAATACTCGCACGAGATATATTATCTATTACCGTCAGAACGTAGATAATACACTCGCATGGTAAGAAACACCAGGGATACCGGTTACTGGGTATATAATAGGTGATCTACCAAAAACGTGGATTGGTTTTTACTGCCAAAACACTCATCATCCAAAACACAAAACTGGTTAAAGGACGGATATTCGATTCTACAAAGAATACGAATCTTACTCTACTGGGGAAGATCAACAAAGGATTCCAACCAAAGAGCGCATGAGACATATTATTTATTACCGTCAGAACGTGAATAATATACTCGAAAGGAGAAGACACCAGAGATACCGGTTAGGGCATATAATAGGTGACTAACCAAAAAGAGAGACAATCGATACCAAGCATACGGGTAAACGAAAGAAAACTCAAAGGGATAAATTGCAAGCATCCGGCAATTATCCGAAACAAAGGAATATTCGATTCCGCAAAAGGAATACGAATCTTACTCGACTGGGAAACACAAAAGGCTTCGACTGAAGAGTGCATGAGATATATTATCCATTACCGTCAGAACATGGATAACATACTCGCATGGAAGATTATCCACAACCGGTTACTGGGTTAACAAAGGATAAATCGACCGAAAAGAAAGGCATTGGGATACCAAACTAAGGTATAAAAAGATGACCAATCAAAGGGAGCAACAATCATTACCAAGCAAACGGGTAAATGAAAGGCGATCCGCTGAGGATGAATTGCAAGCATCCGGCAATTATCCACAAGGACTAGCTGGGGATGCATTGATAAACAATCAATGATCCGGGGAACAAATCACTAGCAAACGGTGAAAGGACCCACTGGCGACTTCAAAATGGATAACATTGCAAGCATACGACAATGATCCAGAAGACTTGCTGGGGATACAATTGCGAGCATACGACAATTGTCCACAAGCAAGGAGGAATATCAACATCGAACAACGAATGATGATAATCACAACGAGTAACCATCATCGGTTAGGATGAACAACAAGGTTAACTCTACAAAGGGGAGAAATTAGGGTTTACAACTACCGAATACTGGGTAGAATACCAAAAACTCGGTGAGGAAACAAGAGATTTAACACTACCGACTACTGGGTAGAAATCAAAGACTCAGCTGAGGATAAATTGCTAGCAACCGGCAATTATCCACCTGTACCACAAGGCACGAACTCCGCTAGGGAGAAAAATCACAACATGGGATTTACAACTACCAAATACGGGGTAGAAGACCACAGACTCAACTGGGGATAGGGTGAATGAATGCCGAATATTGAGCACTTATTCAACTTATTCCACAGGGAGACTCCAACTCTATTGGGGATGAAACCACAACAGCCAAAAAAATCCACCATCAACCAGAACGAACCACAAAGGTTACCTCTACTAGGGGAAAAAAGATAGGACTTACAACTACCGAATACGGGGTAGTAGCCATACTCTGGTGGGGAATAAACACGAATTAGGGTTTACATCTACCGAATACTGGGTAGAAAACCAACAACTCCGCGTGGGGATGGAAAGAATCACAAATCCGCACGGGAAACAAAAATAGGGTTTATAACAAACCACAAACTCTGCTGGAGAGTAAAAAAAACAGGATTTACGACTACCGACTACTGGGTAGAAAACCAAAGACTCTTGCCGAGGAATAAAAGGTATATAACCACAAATTCCGCCAAAAAGGCAAGAAACATAGGACTTACAACTACCGGTTACTGGGTAGAGGCCCAAAAACTCCGCTGGGGATAAAAGAATTATTGCCGGTTACTGGGCAGTTCATTCATTTATTCCACAGGGAAGCACAAGAAACAACTGACAAATAGCCAATTCGGGATCAATCCGAAAAGACAGACCGAATCAAGACTCGTCCTATGAGGATATAACTCAATAGGAAAATCCATCCCAATATATGTGTTGGGAGGAAACGGAAGAAACCGTCATCCACGAGGATATATCTCAGTGGGGAACTACAGAAGGAAAGACAGACACTTTCTGCTTACGGGGCCGACTCTATATGGAGAGATTAAACACCCGACATCTGCTTGGGCCGATCTATAAAGAGATCTATATCACCCAATAGCAGGAGACAACAAACAAAAGATATATGGCAAAAGAATGCAACATGAATATCTGAATGTTTATGAATATGCATGAATATGCGTGATTTATGTTTGATGAATGCTGACAAAACAGACATATCTAACACAAACAGGTCCAGGAATCAAACACCCGGTACTATACTTCCAGAGGAAAAACCAACTGGAAAGCCAATCTGCTGGATATTTTCAATGCTACAAAGCAAAGATCTGCGGGGAGGCAAAAGATCAGAGATATCAGGAAACACCAAATCTCTGAGTGATGGATCAGCAACAACCCAACTGGCACAGAAAGTCACAACAGGCAAGAAACTGCCACAAAGACAAATCTGTTGGGGAGAAGGAAGAAATCCCGAGACATCTGCGGGGGAACAAGAGCTCACTGCACAAGCAAGAACTGCTATAAAAAACAACTCCACATAACTCCACTGGGGAACAACCCACTGAGGGAGAACAGATCATCCATGTAGAATCTACTGCACAAGCAACTCTACCTGGGGAGAACACACGTAGCCACTCCATCGGGGAACACACCCACTGAAGGAACAAAAGATCACACAAGTAGATCTTGCAACGAGCCACTCTACTGAGGATCAAAAGTAATCAGGGAATCAACCAAATCTCTGGATGATAGATCACCAACCAACCCTACTGGGGAAACAGAGATTTCAACGAGCAGAAAATGCCACAAAAGCAACTCTGTCGAGGATACCAGTTCTGGCGAAGACTCTGAGGGGATGATTGCAGATACAATCCTGACTCTGTTGGGGAATACCAACTCCATTGGGGATTTTGCACAAATACGCAGCTATAATCTACCAAATCACAAATCTATTGACGGATCCACTAGGGAATCCACCGAAGAATCCACTGGGGATATGAAAGAGAACTGGAGATCAACCACCAAATACTATATCCTCTGAGGAGAACATCCACAACTGCTGAGGAGGAACACAATCACTGCCCTGCTGAAAGAATAAGCGCACTGATGGGAGATATAGCAACTCTGCTGGCGACTTAGCCGGGGAAGAGGGTATTGCTGGAGCAAACTAAGGCTTCCACAAGCGCTCTACTTTGGGGATATATCACAAATTCCACTAGCGATTGTGCTGAGGAAAGAAGCAATAACTCCTCTGGCAACTGCACTGGGGAAAGTGACGGGGCACCAGGGTCTCAAACCACCCACTACCAAAATTTCCAAACGGAAAACACCCATGCTGGGGAGAGAAAACTGCTGGAGAAGAAAACGAAGTCTTCAACAACACTCTGCTTGGGGAACAACCCCTATAAAAGCTCTGCTTGGGGAACAACCCCAACAACAAAACATGAAGAAAGAGGATACAACCAAACCAGGAATATGAACAAATGTCTTACCTGTCAGAGATCATGCCACCCTTGGGAGAGCACTGAGAAATCCTTACGTATCCTTTCAACATTGTGAATATTCACATTGTTTAAAACAACAATTTTTTTTTAAAAAAAAAAATCTTTGTTTAAAACAATGATATTTTATCAATTAAAACATGCAAAACATTTGTTGAATTGAAACAAATAAGAATGCAAATAATTGGATAAAAGCTCAAATTGATTTGATGGAATGGAAGCCTGCAAATGGCAGGACTCCATAGATCTGTACAAATTTGAAATCAGTGATATATATTGGAAGAGGGCTACATTGAACATAATGATCCTTTCTCTACCAATTTGAATCTCGGTGTATTCGAAGCTTCAGTTGACGACGAATCGAGAATCTCTGACGAAAAGACGGTTGTGGAACAGAAAGTCTTGTCAGGATGCAGTTACTTGCCAAATCCCTAATTTTTGCCTAGATTGCCCCAGAGTGAGGTACTCAATCTAGCGGGATGCAAATATACTCTTTTTTTTATGTCTCTAACTTTTGCCTGGATCACCCTTGCGGGTTCTCCACCGAGACGCTCATTTTTGCCTAAGCCGCCCTTTCGGGTTTTCAACTTAGCGAGCTATTTTGTTTTTCATTTGCATATACTCTTTTTTTTAGGCAAAGTATTTCTTGACTGCATCTGAATTCACAGGACGAGTGAAATCCTCCCCATCCATTGTTGTAAGCATCAAAGCACTGCCTGAAAAGGCTCTCTTAACAACATATGGACCCTCGTAGTTTGGAGTCCACTTGCCCCTGGAATCGGGCACGAAAGACAAGACTTTCTTGAGCACGAGGTCACCTTCTCGGAACACACGAGGCTTGACCTTCTTATCGAATGCTTTCTTCATTCTCTGCTGATACAACTGACCATGACACATGGCAGTCAATCGCTTCTCTTCAATCAAATTCAATTGGTCATAACGACTCTGAATCCATTCAGCATCAGTCAACTTGGCTTCCATCAAGACTCGCATTGATGGGATCTCCACCTCTACTGGGAGAACAACCTCCATGCCGTAAACAAGAGAGAAAGGGGTTGCCCCTGTTGAAGTGCGTACAGATGTACGATAACCATGCAAAGCAAATGGCAGCATCTCATGCCAATCTTTGTATGTAACTGTCATCTTTTGGATGATCTTCTTGATATTCTTATTAGCAGCTTCAACAGCCCCATTCATCTTAGGTCTGTAAGGAGAGGAATTATGGTGTGCAATCTTGAATTCAGCGCACAAATCTTCCATCATCTTATTATTCAGATTAGAACCATTATCAGTAATGATCTTATCTGGCACACCATAACGGCAAATCAGCTGGTTCTTGATAAACTTCACAACCACCTGTCTAGTCACATTCGCATACGAAGCGGCTTCAACCCACTTGGTGAAGTAATCAATTGCTACGAGAATAAACCTGTGTCCATTGGACGCTTTCGGTTCAATCATGCCGATCATGTCAATTCCCCACATAGAGAAAGGCCATGGTGATGAAATCACATTCAGAAGTGTCGGAGGAATATGAATCTTATCCGCATAAATCTGACACTTGTGGCATTTCTTCACATATTTGCAGCAGTCAGACTCCATTGTCAGCCAATAGTAACCTGCTCTCAACATCTTTCTAGCCATGGCATGTCCATTGGAATGAGTACCAAATGAACCCTCATGGACCTCAGTCATCAACAGGTTTGCTTCGTGTATATCCACGCATCTGAGCAAAACCATGTCAAAATTTCTCTTATACAGCACTTCACCACTGAGGTAGAAACTGCCTGACAACCTTCTCAAAGTTTTCCTATCTTTCACAGATGCCCCAGGTGGGTAGACCTGGTTCTGGAAGAAATTCTTGATATCAAAATACCAAGGCTTGTCATCATTCACTTCTTCAACTGCAAATACGTAAGCTGGTCTATCCAAGCGCATCACGGTGATATTGGGAACTTCATTCCAAAGCTTGACCACAATCATCGAAGCAAGCGTAGCAAGCGCATCTGCCATTCGATTATCCTCTCGAGGAATATGATAAAAGTCAACTTCTGTAAAGAAAGTTGAAATCCTTCTCGCATAATCTCTATACGGAATGAGACTTGGCTGATTCGTCTCCCATTCACCTTTGATCTGATTAACAATCAGGGCCGAGTCACCATACACATCAAGATGCTTGATTCTCAAATCAATACATTCTTCCAATCCCATAATACAGGCCTCATACTCAGCCATATTATTCGTGCATTTGAAAGTTAGCCTTGCTGTAAGCGGAATATGCGTGCCATGAGGAGTAATGATTACTGCCCCAATTCCATTTCCATACTGATTCACAGTGCCATCATACACCATCGTCCATCTGGAACCAGGTTCCGGACCTTCATCAAGTGTAGGCTCATCACAATCTTTCATTTTCAAGTACAGAATCTCCTCATCAAGGAAGTCATACTGAACTGACTGATGAACTTCAATCGGCTGGTGCGCTAGATGGTCAGCCAAAATACTACCTTTGATAGCCTTCTGAGCTCGATACTTGATATCATACTCAGAAAACAACATCTGCCAACGGGCAATCCTCCCAGTTAAAGCAGGCTTCTCGAAAATATACTTAATTGGATCCATTCTGGATATCAACCAAGTTGTATGATTTATCATGTACTGGCGCAAACGCTTAGCAGCCCAAGCCAAAGCATAGCACGTCTTCTCAAGCATAGAGTACCGAGACTCACAATCAGTAAACTTCTTACTGAGGTAGTAGATAGCAGATTCTTTCTTCCCTGATTCATCTTGTTGACCGAGTACACAACCCATCAAGTATTCAAGAACAGTCAGATACATGATCAGAGGTCTTCCTTCCACAGGCGGAGACAAGATCGGAGGTTCAGACAGATACTCTTTGATACTGTCGAAAGCTTTCTGGCAATCCTCGGTCCAATCATGAGACTGATCTTTCCGAAGGAGCTTGAATATCGGCGCACATGTGGCAGTCATGTGGGATATAAATCTGGAAATATAGTTCAAGCGGCCAAGAAAACCTCGGACTTGCTTTTCAGTTTTGGGTGCAGGCATCTCTTGTATTGCTTTGACCTTTGCAGGATCAACCTCAATACCTCTTCCGCTGACAACAAAACCCAAAACTTGCCGGAACGGACTCCAAATGTACATTTGTTCGGATTCAGACGCAGTCTAAACTTCCTCAAATGCTGAAAAATCTTTAACAAATGCTCAACATGCTCAACTTCCGTTCGGGACTTAGCAATCATATCATTAACATAGACCTCTATCTCCTTGTGCATCATATCATGAAACAACGTAGTCATAGCTCGTTGATACGTGGCTCCGGCGTTCTTCAAACCGAAGGGCATCACTCGATAACAGAATGTTCCCCAAGGTGTGATGAATGTTGTCTTCTCCATATCTTCGGGTGCCATCTTGATTTGATTATATCCGGAAAATCCGTCCATAAACGAAAAGACTTTGAATTTAGCTGTATTGTCTACCAACATATCAATGTGTGGTAGAGGAAAATCATCTTTCGGACTAGCTTTATTCAAATCTCTGTAATCAACACACATACGGACTTTTCTGTCCTTCTTAGGAACGGGCACAATATTGGCCACCCATTGAGGATACGTAGAAGTCACCAGAAACCCCGCATCAATTTGCTTCTGAACTTCCTCTTTGATCTTCACCGCCATATCCGGATGAGTTCTTCTGAGCTTCTGCTTCACAGGCACGCACTCAGGCTTCAAAGGCAGGAAATGTTGCACAATATCTGTATCTAGACCCGGCATGTCTTCATACGACCAAGCGAAGATATCGGAATATTCTCGTAGCAACTCAATCAATCTCTTCTTGACAAACTCTTCAAGAAGTGCCCCAATCTTCACCATACGAATACAATCCTCAGACCCCAAGTTGACTGTTTCCAGATCTTCAAGGTGCGGCTGAATGATCTTCTTCTCGTGCTCAAGGAGACGGGTAATCTCATCAGGAATCCCTTCAACACCATCTTCCTCTGCCTCGAATACAGGGAATTCAAATTTGGGAGATGGCGTTGGATCATTATGTTCAATGGGTTTTTGAATCAACCTGCATAATGATTTTGGTTAATGAAAACTTTAGAATTTAAACAAGCAAATCATTATGCAGATGAAAAATGCTGCTTCTATTCTTGTTTTTATGGGTTTTTTGTGATCACTGATTTCATGCAAAAAGCAAAAAGTGAAAACAAATGGAAAAACAAATGTTTAACAATGCATTAATTGAATGACAATATCATTGTATTAAATGCTGCCAACAATGTCATCACTTCCCCTTTTGGCATGGGAGAAGGGTTTTAAACAAAGTGAACAATTACTCTGATCTATGGATGACTGTAGGAACATCTACAGCGACCCAATTGTGGCAGACACCACCAGGTATGATGAAATTGCTCAGATCCTCTACATCCTCTTCCAAGATAGCAGCAGCTTCTTCAGGTTGACCAGCATGGATGAATCCTCCACTCGTGAACAAACCTTGCTCATTAAATGCCCCAGAACAGTAGCCAATGCCAGCCAGGGATTTATTGTCTTCAAGCTCAATCATTTTCCCTAAACCAGCAACTGCACCACATTCAATGGCCAGCTTCGCATCTTTGTAGGAAGCAAATGAAGGAGACTTCCTCTCAATTGGCTCAGCAATAGATAAAGCTTGGAAAGGCGTTCCAACTTCATCCTCAGCGTCAATATACGAGAAAGAAGACAAACGGCTAACCAGGAGTAAATCCATCAAAAGCACTCTGTCTGGAAAATTCCTCTTTGAGTTCACAATTCTCTTGCTCAAGATGATCCATCAAATCTGGAAGAGTTGGCTCTGGTGTAGTACCGGGAAGTGCGTCTTCAAAATAAATGAAAATCGCAGGGTCAGACCACAGGACGGGAGACCGGAACAAAACACCCACTTATGCAAATGATGCATGAAGTGTTTGTGCATATGCTTGTTTTTATTTCAACGAAACTCAAGGGTTTTACTTGCAAACTTTGAAATATTAACATTTTGATCGTATATGAGAATATCTCATCAGATATATCAGGTAAAAAAAAATTCCGGTTTTTTCCATGTTTGAAATTTTTTGCAAATAAACTCCTTTGAGTTCCTTGAAAACTTCCTTTTTATCTGATGATATGGATGCAGATGAATGCATGAATGCATGAATGCAACAAACACACTCAAGGATCAAGCAAGTCACACCAAACAAAGGTCATGGGAAAGCTCATTGTATCCCTAATATCAATCATCCATTTTGGTGGATTTAGGTTTTCACCTTATCAACACCCAAGTTCCATTGATATTAAAGGTACATGAACCGGCTCAAACATCCTTAATATCAATCATCCGTTTTGGTGGATTTAGGATTTACACCTGATCGACACCCAGGTTCCATTGATATTAAGGTTGTCTGAACGACTCAACCATGAATCACGGGTTTGTTGAGAGTCACGAGCATGGAGTCTCGGTTAAGAACCACCCAAAGGGAGTGTACTAGGGTTTAAACCTGCCAGACATGTTCTACCAGAGGTTCCCATAATCATCGTCCCATCTTTCGGATATTATCGGAGGAACGAATACTCGTATTCCAAAAATATTCTCAAGAGTGACTCTTAGGAGTGTAGTATCGCGTAACAATCGCATCAGATCTTACATCTGAACGACCTCCGCACTACGTCCTAAAAATAGGCCAAGATGGGCTTGGTAAACTACGGTCCTTGGCTTCTAAGGCACATGATTGAAAGAATAATGCCTAACCACAACTAACTTGTGTGACATTATTAATCCAACATGACCTCCACCAAGCGAATGGACTCGCAAGTCAACTGGCTAAGGAATACTCCACACCAGTCAACAAGACTATGCCATTCTCCTATCCTAAGGTGCACTCGAGTTCGGGTACAGAACTCATCTCACAGAGATCACCAAAGCAAACAACAATTGTATATCAAGCAATTCAAACATTACAATCAATACAGTTATCCCAAATTGTACAAAAATATGTCAAATAACAGATAACAATATCACATAACAAGGGTGAAAAGTAGGCAATACCACTAAGGATTTTCTATTCCCCAGCAGAGTCGCCACTTTTCTGTAGCGGTGTATTCGTCACTTTATGATTTATTGATTAAACCAAAAGCAAAGCATACAAAGAATCGAGTCGTCACCGCACTTTTATTTATCCTAAGGAATGGCTAAAAAGCGAACAAAAGCCTAAGAAGTTTTACACATAGAAAACTAATGAAAAGATCAGAGAATCTGGGTAAGGGGTAAATTACGCAATGGGAAGGTGTTAGGCACCCAAAACGTCCTAGGTACTCCTAGGGAGCCCTTTTCACAATTGTTGTATAAAAATGTAATTTGTTTTAAAAATATTATTGTGCAAACATGAATAGGATGATGAGAAAAGGATATACAATTTTTATTGTTTTTGTGTTTGAACGGATGAACCCGTTGCCTACGTACCTTCCATGAAAGGTAAGGATCAAAACGCCGTAGTTCGGCTAAACGATTTCCAAAAGTTAGTGAATTCATTTTAAAACACAAGCCCTAAGGTTTTTCATTACCAATGGGAGAAAACTTAACCTGAATCAACAATCCACCATGCGAGGACGACTTCAACATACTAGTGAGGGGTTAACCCTATAATAAGTATGAAAGACTTACAATCAACTCACTAAGGATAAGGTAAGATTTACATCAACCACTATGGTAATTGAAACCTATGGCTAATGTGTGAAAAACTTTAACAAGGATGGACGAAGCCATCAAAACAATTGAATGGGTGAAGTTAACTGATTATGAGTATTCACAAAATATGGTCAAGGTATGATTATGATTCAATTCAGAAAGAAGTATTATCAAAAGTGAAGTTTGGAAAATCAAGGACTTAAGGTCCAGGTTTCTAATTTGAAAAAGACATGAAGATGTTTGCACAATAATATCTCAAGCTTTAAAGCAACATGTGAAAAGGTTTTGGACAAAGAGGGTATGGATAATGGAGTGTAAAACTTCTCAGAAAGTTCACCTCTTGAAATCATATAGAAGATGATTCAAGTGTGTCCTTAGGAATAGGCAAATGAGCAATAACAAATAAGCAACACAAATGATACCGGATGCCAATGGCTGGACTTATACCAATCTCACAAACAAAGGTGGATACCGGATACCAATAAATGGATTTACACCAGTCTCCTAAACCAAACAAGGATATCAGATGCCAATAAATGGTCTTATTCCAATCTCCTAAAGCAAAACAAAACATGGATATCGGATGCCAATAAATGGACTTATTCCAATCTTCTAAAACAAAACAAAACAAGGATGTCAGATGCCAATCTATCTGGGCTTACTCTAACCTCCACAAGATGATCATAGGAATACAAATGCCAACAACATGGTCTTACAATTGCATCCTCACATACAACAAACAAACAAGCACTGAGCAAAGAGGACATGAGTGGCCAAATGAAATGGTCCTATACTCAATCCCTTCCAAATCATAGGAACAATGGCCAATGAATGGTCTTACTGTTGATTCCTCAATGGGCAAACAAAGATGGATCACAAAGATATGCAATGATGATCATGCAATAATGAGCAATTAATGATGATAAATGCACAAAGGCAAACAAGTAAAAATAGAAGAACCAATAAGCAATCAATGATTCAGTTAGCACACACTATATACAAGCAATTAGGCTCAAGCAAGGGTTAGACTTTAAAGTCAACTGGAATGGGGTAAGTGTTGCTCTTAACCTTAACATTGAGAGCTAAGGTGAAGCAGATGAAAAGGATATGAGGGGTGTGCCTCATGCTCTTATCCCTGGTCAGGGAGAGCTTTGAATATCAGAAGGTGTGGGAGTTCAGAAAGTTGGAACTCTCTCCACGAGTTAATGACTCGATAGATCTTGGGTTAAGATCCACAATGCTTTAACATGTAATGTGAGCAAAGGGATGACACACAGAATTTCAGGAGATGGACTACACATCTCTTTTATCTACCAATTGCCTTATGAAAGGGCTTTTCCTGCTTGGGGACAAAGATAAACAATCACAAACATTGCCTCTTAAGGAGGACTTCAGACAGGTGCTTGGCCACATAACAAGCCAGGTCTTCCAGACTACATGAAGAAGAGATGTTATACCTCAATGCTTAAGCTATCAAGCAAAGCAAAAGAAAGTTCACAAAGGAACTATAGCAACTAAGGTACCTGTGGAAACATCAAACACAATTAGTATGCTATACAGACAATCAACCAACAGTTAATGCAACAGACAACCAATATAGGCAAAGGCATAAGCCACAAGTCAATCCCAATTGAATCAACTTCAACCTACAAAACACACATTAGTAATCAAAATCAAATATCAAATTCTCTCAAGATGAGGCATCATCAATTGTATAACTTGCATGTGTAACCTGAAACAAAGCTTCAAACATGAGAGGCAAACCACTAGGTCAAAGCCTAGGGTCAAAGATGAGGAAAAAATTTAAAACAGAACATGAAAATTCACAAGAATCAAGTTTAATCAATCAAGAACAATATCCAAGTGGTCTCATATCAAAATCATGAACCAATTTCATTTCATACACAAATCATGTCAAAGTGTGCAAATTGGAAGCTCAAAGAGGCAACAGAACGATCAAAGGCATATTAATTCCAAAATGGATCAATAAATCTCAATAAAAATCATGGCTAAACAGAACACATCAAATGAGCAACATACCAAAAATCATGGCATTTGGATAAGTGGAAGCATGTCAATTAAAATCAACAAGTCAAGGTAAGCATAAACAAGCTCAAACAAGACCACAAATGGTACACCAAGTTCACACAAGCATAAAACAGTGATGACAAATGATAAATGATCCAAACTAAAGCCAAAATGAACTTCAATGTGTCTAGACAACATGTGTAAAATTTCAAGTCCATATGATAAGGCATAAGAATTTCACAAATCACCTAAATTCAACATTCAACAAAAGTCCAATTATGACAAGCCAGAAGAGAAAACCTCAAACAAATTGGAAATGGACCTAAAAATTCTACAAAAAAAAATCATGAGCATACCTAACATCCAGAAGTGGCCTCATGCAAAAATCCAGATCATTTGGCATTCAAATGGCATGGCAAATAAAATCAGCAACATGAACAAGAAATGGTGTGACACACATTGTCACACCTCCGATAATCACATCATATCTCATAAACCAGAAATGCAAAAATAGCAAACTCAATTCCAAAATACTCATCAAGGTGTCTAGATTATGCATGTAAAATTTCAGCTCCATTGGATCAAGCATCATTATTTCATGAAGGAAATGGAAAGCAATGTGCAAGAAATGACATGTGAGAACAAACCCTAGGAAATTTTTAAATCCAACCGAGCACAAATTCTGGAAAAATATCCAAAAAATAGTAGACATTACAAGGAACATGGCAAAAAAAATTTCATGTGAATCGGACAATTATTTTAGGAGTTATGCATTTTTGAATGAAGAAAGAAATAAAAAAACATAAATGAGCATACATGAATATGATAAGCATAGGTGGAATAAAATGCCAAAAGCCAATTGGAAAGTGCCTTGGCTCGGATTCGAACCGAAGGCGAATTTGAAACTGGATGCGCGCCAACGACCAAAACGCGGTCGTTTTACCTCAAACCCTAGGCGCATGCACAGCCATGCAAAGCGTGAATCCGCAGGAAAAACTCAGGAATCCGCAGGTAAGTCCGTGGCAAAGGCGATGAAGGTTGCGGTAAAATCCGCAGGAAATTTCCAGCAAGCGAAGAACGCGATGAAGATCCTCCTGAAACACAAATCAAGCCATGCATTCTATAGATCTAACATCAAGCATCAATAATCAACAATTAACACATCCAAAAACACTACATCAAGCATTAATCGATCAAAACAAAAATCATCCATCAAACTTTAAATCAACCGTTCTCTCTCATTTTGGCATGGTTTTACACGATTCAAAGCTCATAACAACCAGCAATCTAAGATCTATCATATTATATCAACTAAAATCAAAATTATGAAGGTCGAATTGTAACCTCTTGTAGAAACAGAACTTGATTCAGCTGCAATTGAAGGCTTGTGATGCTTGGAAGTTCTTCTACAATGCTTATGAAGATGTTTGGAAGGAAGATCGAAGCTCAGCTATGCACGATTCTACAGTTTCAATACTTCACCATTGTTGTTCTCACTTTGAGCAATTCCAAATATGCACGAATTCAGGTGTTTCTTGGCTTGAAAATTGTTCAGTGATGATGCTAGATGATGAACAGAGCAAGAACTATGCAAATGCTTTCAAGAAATGAGAGAAAAAATGAGAGAAAATTGAGAGAAATTTGAGAGAAAAAATTTGAGATCTGAATTTGTGAATTGTGGTTGTGATTTTCTATTATGATTGTGCTATATATACTCATAATTAACCAGACTCTAAACATGTTTAAACAATGCTAATACAAATCAAAAGAATTGGAGGTGTTTTGACAAATTGGCATTTTTCACCCTTACATGTGCATGGCATGCTACAGTGCGAATTTCACTTGAAACAAGTTTAAAAACCTATTTGGATGCAAATGAGATTGATTGGAATTGAAAATCATGCATATTTTTCAAATGGATATTTTCCCTCCAAAAATTCAAATTAAATCAAGTAAAAAATGCACTTTTTTTTGTGATGAGTTTTAATGAAATGTGATGCATGATTATGATAATAGAGATCAAGAGAGAATTGCTCCAAAAAGAACCATGTGAATTGGCCATTTGGTGTGAAAGTTATGCCTTATTGAAGTTCAAATTCCATGGACAATGATTTGATCATATTTTGCCAACCACACATGAGAAATGGATGTTCTTGGACTCTTTGGAAAGGTAAGAGCAAGATATTCAACTTTCATGTTGGACAAAACTTGATTTGAAGCTTGCTTGATGATGTAAAGTTGAGGAGAAGGCCTTTCCATTTTTGGCAGTTTGAAATTACAGGTCACTTACTATTTTTGGAAACTTTTTGTCTGGCCTCAAATCCTTCAATGTTGATCTTTGACATGTTATATGAGACTTGTATGGACATGAATAAGGCCTCTCCAACCATTTCCCACCATCAAATCCCTGATTAAATGCCCAGTTGACCATAGTTGACTTTTCTAGGGTTTCAGTTGACCTAGCTATGCTCTGATGACATCCAAGCCTCTACCACTTGAGATCTTGATTCAAAAATGATTTCATAACTCATATGAACTCTTATGAATGATCATGGTGCCCAAATTCTTCAGAATGGCCACCATCCATTGCTCAATGGCTGCCTTGGACTGGTTTGACCTAGTGTTGCTTCATCTACAAGTAACAAGGTTAGATGACAATATTTTTGTACTTTTGGTTAGTAAACAAATGAAAAGCAATGATATACAAATGCAAAACATGTTTGGTGATCAAGAATCACACTCACAAGATACCCACCCACAGGGAAGCAGGCAAAGGTGCACAATGATCCTTGAGGCAATGATATGATATGATATGATGCCATGAGGGATCTTAGGGACAAAATTGGGGTCTTACAGCAGGTATAGCCGGTGGGTCTCTCGGAGTAATCAATTTCCTCTCTATCAAAGAGGGATATAACTCTGCATACGTCATTGGAATAGGATCGAAGGTGACCCTTTTCCTCTCGTAACTCGTGCTGGTTTGATTACTGTTTCGAGGCTGTTAGGCCTGCTGCTGCGATCGGTGTTGTTGTTGTTGATATTGCGGATGTGGTTGCTGATTATTGTGATGTTGCTGGTACTGCTGATTGTCTCTGAAAACAGGTGCTATGTGAGCCACCTAGTGCTGGTTACCGGCAGGACGCACGGTCTTCCTCCTCACAGAGGGTCTTCTTGGTTTCATATGGGAGGTCACAGCATGTGCCTCTCCATCCTTCTTCTTTGCAAACGCCCCATAACGTTTGGTAGAAGATCCTTCTTCTCTGGTTAGACGTCCGTCTCTAACCCCTTCTTCTAGACGTATCCCCATATTTACCATTTCGGTGAAATTAGAAGGAGCGCTAGCAATCATCCGCTCATAATAAAAAGAACTCAAGATCTTAAAAAAGATCTTGGTCATCTCTTTCTCTTCTAGCAGAGGCACGATCTGTGCTGCTAACTCTCGCCACCTCTGGGCGTACTCTTGAATGTTTCCTTGTCCTTCTGGGACATGGCCCTCAATTGATCCCTATCGGGAGCCATATCCACATTATACTTGTACTGCTTGACGAAGGCCTCGCCAAGGTCGTTGAAGGATCGGATGTTCGCACTGTCTAAACCCATGTACCAACGCAGAGTGGCACCGGACAGACTGTCATGAAAGTAGTGGATGAGCAATTGGTCATTGTCGGCCTGAGTTGACATCTTCCTGGCATACATGACCAGGTGGCTGAGAGGACAAGTATTTCCCTTGTATTTTTCAAAGTCAGGGACCTTGAATTTCACAGGAATCTTCACATTGGGAACCAAGCAGAGTTCGGCAGCAGACTTGCCGAAAAGATCCTTTCCTCTGAGACATTTCAATTCCTTGCAAAGCTCAAGAAATTGATCATTAATAGCGTCCATCTTCTCATAGACATCTGGGCCTTCAGATGGCTCAGAATGATAGATGGTGTCGTCTACCCTGGGCAAAGTATGCACGACAGGAGGAGGAACAGCAAGGACCGGGCTAGATGCCGACATAGAAGCAAAGGTAGGAGCAGGACCCTCGGGCATGAAATTGGGATGCATCCCCCACGGGAATCCGGCTGGCATGGCCGTCGGAGCAAAGTGTGCACTGGCTGCAGGCACAGTCGAGGAGACAATGTCAAAGATGACTGTCCTCTGGGGAGGAGTTGAAGGCGTCGGAGAAGACTGGCTCTGGGCAGCCAGGAATGATTCCATCAAGGCACTTAGTCTGGCCACTTCCTCTTTCAGCTCGCGGTTCTCTTGTTCTAGATGATCCATCAGTCTTGAAATGTTGGCTCTGGTGTAGTACCGGTGAATCAGCTTGTCTTCAAAATAAATGAAGAACACAGAGTTAGACCACAAGACAAGAAGCCGAGAACAAAACCTGCTTATGCACATGATGCATGCAATGCTCGTGCATATGATTTTTCTTTTATTTTAAAAGGAACTTTTAGGGTTCTATTTGAAATTTTTTGGAAATATTAGACATTTATCACATATGGAAATATCTTATCAAATAATATCGGGGAAAATAAGTACAACATTGTCAATCATATACAAGAGAAAAGGAAAATAATCATCCTATGGATCCCTAGAAACAAACATCTAAAGCTCGGGACACAGGGATATAGGATGCACGAAGCCTCTTCACCTCCCTCTCGTAGGCTGCCTCCATATCTGCCTTCTCTTTGGCGAGTCGGACGTACTTCCTCTTCCAAAACTTGGAAGACTGAGGAAGTAGAGAAGTCCATGCATCACCTGGATCATCAATAACCTGATGTTCGAGGAACTCTATCAAAGCATCCTTCTCCTTGACCTGCTGAAGCAACTCTTCTCTTTCACGGATCCAAGCACGTGATCGGTCTTTGTCTCTCAACTCCTCTACTCCTTGGTTAGGGAGGGTTGAAGGCCTAGCCATAACCAAAGGTGTAGGTCTTGGATACTCATAAGGCATGAGATACTCAGACGCTCTCTTCCTAACCCAAGCGGTGTAAGGCTCCATAGCAACACAATTCTTAGGACCCAACTCTTTCCTTCCTTTCCTATGAATCTTGCGCCAAGCGTGGACCATTCTGCCCTTCAAGCCTTGGGGATCTTTACCCTCCTGAAAGAACACACCCTCTAACAAAATGTTATTAGGTTTATCCTTTAGGGGGAACCCAAGTTGACGACGTTCTAAAACAGGGTTGTAGTTGATCCCACCACATGTACCAAGAAGAGGTACATTGGAGAATTCACCACAAGAGTCGATAATCTGCACACCATCATACACACGGTTGTACCAAGAGATATCATCATTAGTGAGAGACATGAGTCTTATGGACCACCGTAGACATCCCTTGTTCTCCTTGAAGGCGAGCATTTGCGGTAAGTGAGAAATAAACCACTTATACAACAGAGGCAAACAACACACAATGGCACCACCACCCTTTGCATTCCTCATATGCAAAGAGAAATAGGTATCACCCAACAGAGTCGGAACGAGATTAAGAGTAGAGAAAATCCTAATAGCATTCACATCCACAAACTTGTCGATGTTGGGGAACAATACCAATCCATAGATGAGAAGTACAAATATGGCCTCAAAGGCATCCTCACTCATGGCCTTCCCATACATAGTAGCTTGAGCGATGAGGAACTCAGAAGGGAGACCTTGAATTCCACCTTTGGTAGTCATATGAGCACCAACCAGAGATTCATCTATATGAAGTATATCAGCTATCTCTCGAGAAGTAGGAATACTCTCCAAGCCACTGAACGGCAACTAGTCTAGAATGGGTATACCCACAAGGTAGGCATACTCCTCGAGGGTAGGTAAAAGTTGGAAATCCGGAAACGTGAAGCAATGATACAAAGGATCATAAAACTGCACCAATACACTCATCAACCCTTCGTCCACCTGATTAGTCAGAAGAGGAAGAAGCTTTCCAAAACGAGCCTTGAAACCCAAGGGATCTAATACATAGGATGTCAGATTCCTTAACTCTTTCAAATCTAGTTGTCTGAAACTGTACTTCTTTGTATTCCTTTTTTGTCTTTCCATGTATGAAAATTTTGCAAATAAACCCCTTAAGTTCCTTGAAAAATTTCTTATTATTTTGATGATATGGATGCAAATGAGTGCATGAATGCATGAATGCAACAATCACACTCAAGGATCAAGCAAAGCACACCAAACAAAGGTCATGGGATGGGTCATATCATCCTTAATATCAATCATCCATTTTGGTGGATTATGGTTTACACCTTATAAACACCCAAATTCCATTGATATTAAGGATATATGAACGGATCAACAATGAATCAAGGGTTTGTTGCAAGTCACGAGCATGGGGTCTCGGTTAAGAACCACCCAAAGGGAGTGTACTAGGGTTTAAACCTGCCAGACATGTTCTACAAGAGGTTCCCATAGTCATCATCCCATCTTTCGGATATTATCGGAGAAAGGACTACTCGTATTCCAAAAATATTCTCAAGAGAGACTCTTATGAGTGTAGTATCGCGTAACAATCGTATCAAATCTTACATTTGAACGACCTTCGCACTACATCCTAAGAATAGGCCAAGATGGGCTTGGTAAACTAAGGTCCTTGGCTTCTGAGGTTTATATTGGAAAGAGTAATGTCTAACCACAACTTACTTGTGTGACATTATTGATCCCAACATGACCTCTACCAAGTGAATGGACTTGCAAGTCAACATGCTAAGGAATAACTCCACACAAGTCAACAAGACTACACCATTCTCCTATCCTAAGTGCACTCGAGTCCGGGTATAGAACTCATCTCACAAAGATCACCAAGCATACAAGGAATTAATATCAAGCAAATCAATCATTACATACAATACAGTAATCCCAAATTGTACAAAAATATGTCACAAAACAATACAATACAACAAGTATGAAAAGTAGGCAAAACCCACTAGGCAAAGTTCCCCAGCAGAGTCGCCACTTTTCTGTAGCGGGGTATTCATTACCATTAGAGATATTGACTAAATCCACGGTAAATTATACAAGTCGAGTCGCCACCGCACTTCTATTTATCCAAAGGAATGGTTAGAAAGCAAACAAAAACCTAATAGTTTTAACAAAAACTAGTAAAAGAAAACAGAGATTTGACTAAGGGGGTTGGTTATGCAATGGGAAGGTGTTAGGCACCCAAAACATCCTAGGTACTCCTAGGGAGCCCTTTTCATACTTGTTGTAAAGGTTGTTGTCTTGTGAAAAAATTTGTTTGTGCAAACATGATTGAAGAGATGAGAAGAGAATGTACAAGTTATTTACATTTTGTGTTTGGATGGATAAACCCATTGCCTACGTACCATCTTTTAAAAAGATTAGGATCAAAACCTCGTAGTTTGGGGTAAAAATCTCAAAATGAGTTGGTGAATTGATTGGTCCAAAAGCCTGAAGGTCTTTTGTTATCAAAGGGAGAAAACTCAACCAAACCACAAATCCACCATGTGAGGATAGCTTCAACATGCTAGTGAGGGGTTAACCCTATAATAAGCATGGAAGACTCATTGTCCATCACTAAGGATATAGGTGAGTATTATATCTACCACAAAGATAACTCAAACCTAATAGCTAAAGGTTGTGAAAAGTTTGATTAAAGAAGTGGCCATTGGAACCACAAAAAGATATTTGAATGGGTTATGTTTACCAATTAGAAATATATACAAAAATGGTCAAAGTTGACTTAAAGATTCAATTCAAAATAAGTGTTATGAAAAGAAAGTTTGAAAAGCAAAAGCATAAGGCTTAGGTTTCTAATGTTGAAAACAAAGGTTAAATGTTTGCACAAAGAGTTTTGGCTTGGGTTAGAGTGGTGAGAAGAAGAAGAATGGCTAAATCCTAAAGATACAAGAGGTGAGGGGAAAGAGAACAAAACCACACAAAGAGTTCCTCTCTTGAGATCATATAGATGATCCAAGTAGCTCCCGTCCTTTGGAATAAGCAATCACACAAAGCATAAGCAATCATCAAACAAGTCTCTTAAGAGATCCTCAATGTGTCTTCAATTTGAGCTCATAGAATCCCCTAGCACAAAAGCAAACACATCAAAAGCTTCATGAAGTAAATCAAGAATGGACAAGAGTGAGTTTAGAGATTTGGTCCTTCTAATCCATCTTCATCATTAAGGTCCATTTACTCCAATTTTGCATAAGGAAAGGTCCTAGAATCTAAGTCCATTTCTCCATTTCTTTGCATAGGGAAAGTCCTAGAAGCTAAGTCTATTTCTTTGCATTTGGTTCTCAACAATCAAGCAAAACACAAGCACAATAGTATATACACAATTATGTGCTCAAGTGAGCAAAAGGCAAATGGCATTAACATAAACATGTGCTCAAGTGAGCAAAGAGAAAAGCAAATGGATAATATGTGCAAGAATAGTAAATTGCATAAAATTAAAGAGCAAAAAGTAAATGTTAATTGTTAATGGTTAGTGTTAGTAGTTAGTGTGCCATAAGGCAAATTTAGCGCTATGTTAAGCAATCGTAATTGGACTTATGTAGAAGTCACAACTATCTGAGACCGGTCAATAATAATATAGGCAACAACACAAGTTTGAAGTCTTGATTAATAAACCAAGTTCCAACAACTTGCCATGCCAAAAAGGAAAAAGAGAATTGATCTTGTATTGGTTTAAGCCTTTTGCATGATTTAGAAAACAACTTATCCTTAATGCAAAGCCATTCACTTAATCAATTGATCAAGATGAATTAGGTTTGGATCAAGGAAGATTAAGTCTCCCTAATCAATGCTAACTTATCAACCTTCAACTCATTGATCAAAAAGAAAATAAGAAGAAGAAGAATGAGATGGAGAATGGATAATGAAAATGGAAAGATCAAAATGCATAAAGTGAAATAAGATGTACCAATCCATATGTATTGACCAAATGACATTGAAAGTCAAAGTCAAACAATGATAAATCAGAAATGAGATGAAGATTGGAAATCAAACCATAAGCAAAATATTTTTTGGCATTTTTAATATTAAAATAAACTTGAATTAAAAATAAAAGAAAGGTCAAACTTCAAAATCACTTCAAATCAACCTTGAAAGGTCCAAGTGATTTATCCTAAGTTCAACAAGGTCAAACTAAGTTTGACAAAAAAATTCAGCATTTTTAAAAGTGAGAAACTATTTTTAATCAATTAAAAAAGAATAAAAATAACCTAATTAAACTAAAATCTCAAATAAATCTCAAATCAATTTAAAAATTGATGAGAATATTTTTCATAGATCCATCATCATTCAAATAGGTTAGGAAAATATTTTTGTATTTTTTGAATATCAAAAACTAATTAAAATGAATTAAAAATAACCAGAAAAGAGAAAATTCATAAAAAATATCAAATGATGAAATAAAAAATATTAAAAATCAGAAATAGAAACTAAAATTTATTTGGAGACTAATGCAATTGGTCCCATAATTTTTGGATTAAAAATGAGAGAGATATTGATTTTTGAAATAAAAGGGAATAAACAAAATAAAATCAGAAATTAGAAAATGTGAAAAATCAAGGATTGTTGGATGTGTTTCATTAATTGACGTGGCACATCAAATGGTACAGAGGCGCGCGCTCACCATGAGTCCAGGTCAATGCGTAAGACACAACATTAAAATAAGTCACAACAATCAAAGGCTAAGATCAAATCTGGAAAATGAATCCAAGGGTCCACAATGCATCTGGCAATGGGACGGCCACCGGAGCCACCTTCTTCTCCGGTGAGCTTGGATTTTCCGGCCAAAATTGAAGAGATCCAAAAGGCAACCAAAATGCACGATCCATGCCTCTTTAGAAAGCTGGGATGATGTACATCATCCCTGTGCCACTCAATTCCACTCTAGATCTCTATATTGAGAGAAATCAGAGATGGAAGTTCTGTGGTGTTCATCATGAACTCAATGGATTTCAAAAATTAAATGCATAATCATGATGCCTTTATTGAGAGGACTTCAGCCAACACAAGATCCAAGCAAATAGGTCAATGGATGATGAGATTCGAAGAAAATACCAGTTGAAGAGTAAGCTTGATTTTTGGAAACTAGAGCTTGATTCCTTGCTTTCTCTGCCAAAACAAAAGATCAATGAGATGAATGATGAAGGTTCAGAAGCTTTAGATCCAAGGATTCAACCAGATGTAGTTGAATTTTGGATCTGAAAAATTTAAAAGAAAGTGAGATAGCTTCTTTGGTATTAGTTATGGTTTCAGTTGTGCAACATTTCTGGCGCCATTAGGTTGAGGAAGAGTGAAGCTGAACAACTCTATATATAGCAATTGGCAAAGGCAATGCATGAAAATTTCATGTGCATGGATGAAGAGGGCCTCCATGCATAGGCCTATACAGACACATGGAGGGCCCAAATCTAATTGATTTGGCAAGCTTAACATCAGCATATTGGTTTTGGCCGTGGACATATGATGTAATTGGATTATGCATGAAGTTTGAATCAAGTTTCCATAAATGCACCAAAATATCCCCTTCTTCGAAAATGCCATTTGCCAAATCCAAACATGATCATGTGAGTAATGGTTGGAAAGGTCTTGATGTAAGGAAAAATTGTTATGTTAGACAAAAATCCATTTGAAGTGTGGAAATTTATGAAATTTGAGTTTAAAGTGCAAGGTGTAAAACATGTCAATGCAAAGTTTCTAAATTTGACCAATGTTCAAGCCCTTATGTTGTGATGATGCAAACCTCAAATGGAAACATCTCCAACATAAAAGTTGTAGATCGTTTCAAGAAAATCAAAATGGACTTAAATTTTACATCATTTGGATTTTGGATGAAAGAGTTATGGGCACTTGAAGTTGGACTTTTTTGCCTTTTAATGCATTTGGTCAAAAAGGACCTATAATGTCTTGCATTATCACATCTATTTCCTTTGAGATTTTGAAATTTTGTCCAACATAACATTTGAGGTAGACATCTTAAGCTTTCCAATGCATTTGATCCCATCTCAAAATCATAATAAATGAATGAGTTATGTCCTTGGGAAGTTGACCTAAAATTAGGGTTTTAGTCAAAATGACCTATAATGTGTTGGAATGGGAGATGGCCTTCCAAGCTTCAAATCAATTTTTTATGAACATGAAAGTTGTTCATATTGTCCTTAAGAACATTTTTGCTTTTGGAACCATCTCCATTTGAGCAACACATAAAAAGTTAGGTCTCAATGCATTTCAAAATAGTTAGATGAATTGACTGATCAACTTCTCAAGTCCATGCCTCATATCTTGATGAATTGATGATTGAGGACACTCAAATAAGTTCAAATATGCATGAAATGATGAATTAAAGAACTTCCCTTGATTGTATTTGACCATGGGCTGAGTGTAGCACCTCAAATTTGCACCCCCCATTCATGCATTCATTTCATTTTTTAGGTCATTAACATTACATATTGCATTGCATCTTGGCAGTCAGCACTGGCATCAAGAGAATTCATCAGTGCATTTCCAAGTCATCTGAGGACCATAAAAGTCAACTGTGCTGTCAACTGAGGGCTTTGAGTGGAAGAATGGACTTTCTTCATCCTAATCATGTTCATACAAGGCCTATTCATCATGTCAAACACTTACCTTGAAGATTTTGAAGTCAAATCAAAAGTTTCCAAAAATGGAAAGTGACCTGTAATTTCAAGTTTCCAAAAATGGCAAGTTTTTAGACCACATTCAACTTGACTTTCCGACATCAAAGAAGCTTCAAATGAATTTTTGTTGAACATGAAAGTTGAAGATCTTTCTCTCCTCTTTTCAAAAAGTCCAAGATCATGAGCATCTGATGAATGGTTGAGAAGTTATGGCCAAAGGATCACAATATGTACATGGAATTTCAACATGGCATAACTTTTGATCCAAAACTCCAAATGGCGTCACTCTTTTTGCAAATTGCTCCTTGTGACCAATATTTTCCAAATCTATCATTTCATTGCATGAAACAAAATCACATGATCATTTGTCCATGCATGAATAATTTGGAGGGAAAATGCATAATTCAAATTTGGTGCATTACACAAGCCATTTGACCATTCCATCATGTTCATAGGGTGGTTTTAAGTGAAAAAGAAGCTGGCATGTGCACTGTTCACATGCACATGTCCATGCAAGGGTGCATTGGCATTTTTGGTCTTACACCTCATTTCTCATTAATTTTCCATTAGCCAAGCCTAATTGTGATTAGCAGCATAATTAACAGGTGATATAAATAGATAATCCTAACTGTTTTGCACAGATTACACATTCTAGATCTCAAAATCTAATTTCCCTCCAAAAACTCTCTCAATTGAAACTTGAATTTTCTCCATATAATTCATCAATATTATTGCATAATCATGTTCAGAATGGATGATTGATGAAGAATCAAGGTTTGATTTGAAGATTTGGACCAAGAATCGAGCAACACAAGCATATGAACATGAAGATGGAACTTGAAGTTTGAGCTAGATCAAAGAGGTTTCTACTGCCAATTCGTGCACAAAGCTTCATATCAAGGTTGGAGGAGAAGATCTGGACATTTTTGGAGCTTGAATCCACTGTTTCATCACACTGCATAATAGGTAGGTGAAAATTCAAATCTCATTATTTGATGTTTTCTTGCCATGATTAGGTAGAGTTTTCGATGTTGATGATCCTAACATAAATAGAATTTGAATTGGATGAGAAATGAGTGAGATATGTTGAGTTGAACTTTTGATGTGCATTATGTTTTCATTCGATTTGCTTAATCCATGGAGTTTTAGGATGAATGAATGTTAGATCCATGTTCTACATGATGAGACGGTTCGAACCATGTGTATTAGGTTGAATTCTGGAAAAAAATTGTGAGCCTCCGCCGTGAGCGACCAGAGAAGATGATCGGAATTACTATTCCGGACATCTGGTTCAAGCCCTTAGGGTTTCTGTTAGCGCGCTTTGAACCTTACATTCCTCAGTTTGAATCCGTGCCAGGATGTTTTGGTTTTCCGTCTGTTTTCCCTGCCTTAGCCAAACGCAGCGTTTCAATGTTGAAACGCGCTTGCAACCTTGAGAACCACGGTTCGAACCTGGCTTTGCTCTTTTCCATTTATTTCATTTGTTTTTATGCTAGCGCGCCTGTAGCCTAGAGAACCAGGGTTCGATTCCAGCGCTTGCAATTCTCATTTGTTTAATTGATTTTCACTATGCGCCTTGTGACCTCGCTTGCTTCAGTTTGATTCCCATGCTAGCATATTTTCCATTTTTATTTCTGAGCGCCTTTCTTGATCTTCACGTCCTGTGTTCAACTCCTTCTTGGTGCATTTCCAATTTTCATTTCATTTTCATTTTCACATTTATTTTCCATCATTATTTCATTTTTGTTCTTCAACTTGCAAAAATCACTAAAAATAGCATATGAGTCCAATTTAATCCATTCTTTTTTCCACATGTTCATTGTGATGTCTATTATTTTTTAATGTCATTTGCCTGATTTTATTGTGGCTGGATTTTTAATTGTGACTTGTTGCTTGAGTATGATGCCAAAATGACATGTTGTGCTAATTGATTTGTGAAATACTCATGCTTAATCCAATTGACTTGAAATTTTACATGCTCATTCATAACATGTAACATGATCTTTTGGCTTTTGTTTGGCATTTTTACCATTTTATCTCACTGTTTTAGACACATGGACATATGTTGTAACATTTGGTGTCACATTCTTGACCTAGTGCTTGTGCATTTTCATTCATATGCCATTTTTTGTCTTCTGGTTTTCATTTTTGGTATGATGCTTGTTCATAACATGTTTAGTGCACATAAAAATTTTCATGATCATTGGATTCATTTCTGTTTTAATGTAGATTTTCTATGTTTGATGTCCAATTGTGATCACATTGTTTGCCTTTGCCTTATCTTGATTAGTTGATGGCTTTGCTTAATGATTTGGCTTTGTTCCTTTTGAGGCATTCTTCTTGATCGATTGAACATGTTTCATATGGAATATTAGCTTCTGTTTTGACTATTTGCTTTGCCTTTGACCCTAGTCTTGGTACTAGTGGTTTGTACTCACCTTTTGAGCTTTGTATTTCAGGTTCAAGCATCTAGCTCTAGTGGTTGATGTGATCTCACTTCTTGAGATGCAAATTACTTTGTCCACTAACCTTTGTTGTGTTGTAGGTCCAATGGTGATGAACTCACTTGAGTTGCTTACACTTTGACTTACCTTGTGTAGATGATGGATAAGCACCACTGTTGATTGTCTGTTTGGTTTTCTGAATATGATATTGACTGTTTGACTTTTGTACAGGTACATTAGTCGCTTTTAGCTCTTGCTTGAGCTTTGTTTTGGTTGTGGTTACTATACCACCTAGGTAATCATTCTCTAACTCCATGTAGTCTGGAAGCCCTGTCGTTTCTTTTGGCAGGCATTTGACTGAAGTCCTCCTTAAGAGGCCATGATTGTGCTTGTTTATATTTGTGCTAAAGACCTCCTTGTTGAGGCATGTTACTTGTTAATTCCTCCTAAGTGAAGAGGCAATTGACAGATAGAAGGGATTAGCAATCAATCCCCTGTTAATCGTTGAGTCGTTCATTATGTTCGCACTACGCGCTGACGCTCTTGAACCTAACCCAAGATCCTTGTATAGAGTCGGTCATGTGGAATAGGGTCCCTCATTCTGGATCCCCATGCATTCTTTGATTTAAGCTCACCATGGCCAGGGTTAAGAGCATGAGGTCTTATCCTCATTTCCTTTCATCAGCTTCACCCTAACTCTCAATGTTAGTGGCTTGTTTGTCGAGGTTGATATGACCCCTCTTGACTAAAGCCTAACCATTTGTCTGAGCCTCTTGGTTGCATATAGAGTGTGATACTTGTTCACCTGTGATTGATGTTTATTTGTTGTTTGAGCTAGCTTGCTTCCAGTGTGAGTTAGGTTCTGATTAGAGACCTCAACTTAGGGATCGTTTGCATGACAACTTTTAGGCTCGAGTCGTAGTCTCCCTATTAGTCTGTTATCTCCCTAGTCTCTGGTTAGGAGAAAGTTTCTCCCCTGTTAAGGGGAACTACGTCGCCCTGATTCTCATACCAGATGAGATACGTAGGCAGGAGATTGAGCGAGATCTCTCCGGGCGCCCTTTTTCTTTTTTCACCCTTTTGTTTTTGTTGTGTGGGTTTTCACCCTTTTCTGTTTTGTTTCCTGTTTGTTTGAGGAGTTACATGTAAGTCCATTGATTGGCTATCTGTTTCCCGTTTGTTTTTGGAGTTGGATGTAAGTCCATTGATTGGCATTCCATTTCCAGCTTTCGTTGTTCTCTCTTGAGACTTGCTTGTATTCCCGTAGGTTTGCTAGACTTCGTATAGTCTCTCGTTTGCATGTCAATTAAGGTAGCACGGTTCCTTCGTCTGGGACTTCCTTTCTTGCGTGAGCATTCCTAAAACACAACAAACTTCATCTTCTCTTAAGGACACGTTGACTCCTTCTACTACAGGCGAGTAAGTCTCCCAAGGTCGAGCATCCGGTAGATTGCGTAGTAACGTTGTTCATCTAAAAAACACAAAACAAACAGAAATAGTTTAGCCGAACTACGGCAACTCTGATTCTCATGTTCAGATGAGATACGTAGGCACGAGATGTGATGTCTTGTCGAGTTTGACTGACGACTAACATTTAATCCTAGCTAATTTTCGCCCTCGTTGTGATTCTTTTCTCTCGCCCTCGCTGCGATCGAGACCTTCCTTTTCTCTTGCCCTCTTTGCAATCGAGACCCTTTTTTCCCTTTTCGTGTGTGTTTGGAGTCGGATGTAAGCCCATTTATTGGCACTCTGTTTCCTGTTTGCGTTTGTTTGTTCGGAGTCGGGTGTAAGTCCATTTATTGGCATTTCGTTTCCTATTTTTGTTTCTGTTGACGTCTCAGCGTCTCTTTTCAGTGTTTTGTTTCGGCGTGCGTTAGCCGAGCTACGAGTGTTATGATTCTTCCTCTAGTTAGAGAAGATACGTATGCATAGGATGCGATGTCCTAGCGTAACCGACTCCCGTACCTAGCAATCTCTGGTCTTAAGACCATTCCTTTCCCTTTTCCAGGTTTACTTCGAGCGTTTCCTTTCCCTCCTTTGGGATAAATAACGCACGGTGGCGGCTCTGTGTCTTTTCCCGCCGGTTGTTTTTCGCGAATGCGACAGCTGGCGACTCTGCTGGAGACTAAAGAGAAGTTGACCTCTTGCTGGTCCATCTTCCCTAAGCGAGTCAATCCTAACGCTCTTTAGGGTAGTTTTGGGTTGCTTTTACTGCTCTATTTATTGCATTTGTGATTATTATACTGTGATTGTATATATTTGCATATGTGTTTGCATGCATCATATTATCAATGTGCTGATTCTGGACAGGTTTGGTTCCTCTGATTTTGGGGTGGGTGTTCTGTGTGGGGCTAAAACCCAGGCCCGAGTATACACCTAGGATTAGTGTGGTCTCATGTTTCTTCACATGTTGTCATGACATGATGGGGAGGCGCGACATACCACAGCTGGACGAGGTTCATTGGAGAAAGCCCTTCCGGGTGGAGTTATTCCGCTTTGGTTGGGTTGCCTCTTTTGAGCTATTGACTTCGGTGACCGCCCGGATCTTTGGTTTGGATGATCTTATGAGAGCTGCAACGGCACACCCGAAAGGGCAAACCCGTTGAGTATCTTGCCCGATTGTCGAGACCATTATCCGCCTTAGGAAGACCTTGTAAGAATTCACCTGTGAGGGGAGGGTTTGATTCTTACAAGTACAGGTTCTGCCAGTGATGTTATGATGGTGACTTTGGTTCAGTCGGATTTATGGATATTTATTTCTGAGACGCCGGAGGTCTGTCCGTGGTATTTATCAGCGCGTTCCGTTTATTTCGGATCCCCGGGTTGAATCCAAGGGTACTTGTTCAGAGGATCTCGTCGTCATCCATTCAGTGGATTTCCTATGATGAGGGTGATATAACCTCCAGTTCCGTTTATTTCGGAACCTCATGAGTTCGATTTATGGTGACTTGGTCCTTCAGATGGTTGTGATCAGTTCAGAGACCTGAACTTCCGCACAGTTGATCTTCAGATGACTTGGAGGATGCACAATGACTTGCATACATTCCCATTTCGCATTCATCTGCATCTAACTCATGTCTATCCATACTCAGGGAACATTCTCGATTGAGATTCTGGTTAAGAGACATCCTGATGTCAGAATGTTATGGTCGAATTATTATCTGCCTCGATGAAGCCAGAATCAAAAGACAGAATGTTCCTCATACAGATAGACATTGCATTCATGTGTGAGTCATATTAACATGTTTTCTGTTTTGTAGGTGTCAGTATCTAACTTGTGTGATTGACTCAGGAATCACTGCTCGTGCACATCGGATCATTCCTCTGCACATAGCTCGTCCGCACAGATACCCTACCAGACGCAACAAACCCAGACTGATGGATCCACCCAACGCTGACATTCTCGAGCTGAAAGAGAAGATGGGTGAGTTGTTCAACGTCATGCAAGGGTTCGCCTTGGGGCAGAAAGCAATCTCCGAGAGGTTGGAGAGGATTGAAAACAGGCTGAGAATGGGGGAAATACAGGGAAATGCTCCGTCGTCTGGAGTAAAGAAACCCTCTGGTAATGGTCAGTACAAGAAGGAGGGTGAATCAAGTGAGGTGTATGCCCGAAGGGAACACGGTGGGGATCGTCACCACCTGTATGCTGCTACAGTGACTATTCCTGCTGGTAATCAATCTGTACAACAACAACAACAGCCGCCTCAACAGAGAGCACAGAAAGTCGGGTGCCAAGTGAGAAAAGGGAAGACAGATCGTCAGTTTGATAAGCCACCCGTGACTTATGCCTTTCTATTTAGGAGGTTGAAGGATCTTGGATTGGTGCAGAAAAGGATGTTGGTTCCGGTAGGACTAGGTCAGAGGCCTGCAGATTACGATGAGAACGTCAGGTGCGAGTTCCATTATGGGGCACCCGGACATCACATTGAGGGTTGTAGAGCTTTTAAGCATGTCATCCAAGATTTGGTGGATTCTAAAGCCATCAATTTCGCACCGACGCCGAATGTTAATGCTGACCCCGTGCCAATGCATGGTCCTATGGGGGTGAACGTGATGTCAAAGGACAAGAGAAAAATGGAGGAGACGAATGTGGATCAGTTAAGAACTCCAATGTCTGTGGTCCAGAGACATCTGATGAAGAATGGAGTTTTCCCTGGTTGTGATAATTGTTGTGCGGCTGTCGCTACAAATGGGTGTGCAATGATGAGGGAAACGGTTCAGAGAATGATGGAGGTGGAAATGGATGGTGAACCATGTGAAACACCATGTCAGGCGTTTGAAACCGCCAAGGTGGAGAATGCCACTTTTGCTAAAAAAGAAGATAAAAGGTCGTCCATTTCTTCTTACAAACAGGCCATGGAAGTGGTGAAGAATGGGAAAGCCCAAGGCTGGGGAAGAATGGTAGACATTGCGGTGAAAGCAAATAGGTTCGGGGTTGGCTATCAGTCGGGCCAAGACTCGTCTGGGCAAAACAGAGGACGTCGTCAACCGTTCACATTCATCAGTACTGGAATGCTAGACCCAGGTCACGCCTGTGCGGTGCGTACCAGGGATGGAGGTCCAGAACTGGAATGCCTAAAAGATCATCACTGTCACTCTACGTGACGAGTAATATTTCTGTTTTTCAATTCTGTTTGCATGAAAGCCATACATTTTGCCCGAAACGTATTTGTCCATTGTAAGGGCCACCTCATGTGTTTCATTTTGCAACATTTTGCATCATTAAAAAATGGATGTTTTTTGTAGTAAAAGCGGTGTTCCGTGTTTTTCATTTATTTTTATAGTAAAAAAAGATAAAAAAGGCAATGTTTGTTTTCATTTTCCTTCCTTTTGATTTGTCTCGTTCCAACCTCAAAAGCAATGCATGAATCAATATTCATACAGATGCGATCAGTCTCTGGATCTCATTGATAACAATTCTGTTACACCCCCATATGACTTCGACAATCCAATCTATCATGCCGAAGAAGAAGGCGAAAAAGATTGTGAACTGTCGGGAGAATTAGCCAGGTTGTTAAAACAAGAGGGGAAGGTGATTCAACCGCCCGAAGAGCGAGTCGAGATTGTTAATCGGGGCACCAAGGAGGTCTGAAAGGAAGTAAAGGTTGGGGCTGCCTTGGAGGCGAGTGTCAAGAGCGGAGGTGATGCCATTCGGTCTCAAGAACGCCGATGCCACGTATCAAAGAGCTATGGTGACTTTGTTTCATGATATGATTCATCATGGGATCGAATGTTATGTTGATGACATGATAGCAAAGTCCTAAACAGAAGAGGGGCATTTGGCAGATCTGGCCAAGTTGTTTGACCGATTGAGACAGTTCAAACTGAGGTTGAATCCGAATAAGTGCACTTTTGGAGTGCGGTCCGGTAAGTTGCTGGGATTTGATGTGAGCGAAAGAGGAATCGAGGTTGATCCTGCTAAAAAAAAGCAACACAAGAAATGCCTGAACCGAGAACAGAAAAAGAGGTTCGTGGTTTCTTAGGTAGATTGAACTACATTTCATGGTTCACATCTCATCTAAACAGCCACGAGTGAACACATATTCAAGTTGATTGAGAAAAGATCAAACGCTCAGGTGGAATAATGATTGCCAAGCGGCATTTGAAAAAAATAAAAGAATATTTGCAGGAGCCTCCGATTTCTATGCCTCCCGTGGAGGGACGACCGTGAGTCCTATACTTGACAGTCCTCGAGGGGTCTATGGGGTGTGTACTGGGGCAGCATGACGAGTCTGGTCGAAAAGAGCATGAAATTTACTACCTTAGCAAAAAGTTTACCGACTGTGAAACAAGATATTCACTGCTCGAGAAAACTTGTTGCGCTTTGGTATGGGCTGCTCACCGACTGAGATAGTACATGCTGGTTCATACCACTTTGTTGATTTCCGAGATGGATCCGATCAAGTATATTTTTGAGAAGCCTGGATTGACCGGACGGGTTGCGAGATGGCAAATGATTTTGTCCGAATACGATATTCAGTACACCTCTCAAAAAGCAATAAAGGGGAGTGTATTGTCTGATTACCTCGCCCGGCAACCCATTGAGGATTATCAACCGACGAAGTTTGAGTTCCCTGATGAGGACATCAGGTTTCTCAAATCGAAAGATTGTGAGGAACTAATCCCGGAGGAGGGGCCTGACCCTGAATCCGAATGGATTCCGATGTTTGATGGGGCCGTTAGCGTGAATGGTAGTGGAGTTGGTGTTGTTTTGGTTACGCCGAAAGGATCCCACATTCCTTTTGTTGCCCGGCTGACGTTTGAATGCACCAACAATGTGGCAAGTACGAAGCTTGCACGAGTATCGAACTGCGGTGCGTACATCCATAGGGGCAACGCCTTTTTCGCTTATGTATGGAATGGAAGCCGTGCTACCAGTTGAGGTCCAGGTTCCTTCGTTGAGAGTCCTGAGGGATGTAAAATTGAAAGAGGCGGAATGGGTAAGGACTCGGTATGAAGAGTTGAGCCTACTTGAGGAAAAGAGGCTGGCAGCCATTTGTCATGGGCAGTCGTACCAGCAGCGGATGAAGCGTGCTTTTGACCGAAAGGTGCGACCTCGTGTGTATCATGTGGGAGATATGGTGTTGAAAAGGATCCTTCCTCCTCAGAACGATCGTCGAGGAAAATGGACACCCAATTATGAAGGTCCATTCGTGGTCAAGAAGGTTTTCTCTGGCGGAGCCTTGTTGTTGACTGTGACGGTGTATTCGTCGCTATATGATCTATCGATTAAATCATAAGCTATGAGATACATTGAAATTTTCGAGTCGCCACCGCACTTTTATTTATCCAAAGGATTGGCTAAAAAGCGAACAAAAGCCTAAGAAGTTTTACACGTAGAAAACTAATAAAAAGATCAGAGATTCTGGGTAAGGGGTAAATTACGCAATGGGAAGGTGTTAGGCACCCACTACGTCCTAGGTACTCCTAGGGAGCCCTTTTCACACTTGTTGTAAAAGATTGTTATTTGTCATGACATAAACATTGTGCAAACATGATTGGGATGGTGAGAAAAGAATATACAATTTTTATTGGGTTATTGGGTTCGAACGGATGAACCCGTTGCCTACGTACCTTCCATCAAAGGTAAGGATCAGAACGCCGTAGTTCGGCTAAAAGATTTCCAAAAGTTGGTGGATTTGATTTTAAACACAAGCACTGAGGCTTTTCATTATCAATGGGAGAACACTCAACCAAGAACAACATCCACCATGCGAGGATAGCTTCGACGTACTAGAGGGGTTAGCCCTGTTTGAAGTACGGAAGTCTTACTGTCGACTCACTAAGGATAGGCAAGATTTACATCAACCACAATGATAATTGAAACCTATGGCTAATGGGAAAAGATTAATGGACAAAGCCAAAACAAGTGAATGAGTGAAGTTAATTGATTGTGATTATGAAAGTGAAGTCAAAGTATGATTAAGATTGATTCAGAGAAGTATTATGAAATGGAGTTTGAAAAAAGTCAAGGACTTGGGTCCAGGTTTTTAGTTAGAAAACATGAAGATGTTTGCACAACACTTATGTCAAATTTGAAAAGTAAAGTGTGAAAAAGTCTAGGACATAATGAATGATGAATGGATGAGGATGGATTGTAAAACTTCTTAGAAGGTTCACTTCTTGAAATCATATAGCAGATGATTCAAGTGTGTCCTTTGGAATAACAATGGAGAATAATAAACAAACAAGCAAGAAAGCGGATATCGGATGCCAATCACTGGTCTTATACCAATCTCCTAAAACAAAATGGGATGTCAGAAGCCACTCAATGGTCTTACACTAATCTCCACAGGCAAAGAAATAAAAGGCGGATACCGGATACCAATAGATGGATTTACACCAGTCTCCTAAAACAGAACAGGATATCAGAAGCCACTCAATGGACTTACACCAATCTCCTAAGAAGAAAAACAAAGATGAAATGTGGAAATCAACAGCCAATCTATCTGGACTTAGGTTAACCCCACAGTATGCTCACAGGAAATCCAATGCCACATCACAGGGACTTATAATGGATCCTCACATACAAGAACAAAAGCAACAATATGATCACAGGAATGCAAATGCCAACTTACAGGGACTTATAATTGCAACCTCTCACACAAACAGATGAACAAACTATGATCACAGGAAAGCAGATGCCAACTTACAGGGACTTATAACTGCAACCTCACATGCAACATCAAACAGATCACATTATGATCACAGGATAACAGATGCCAACTTACAGGGACTTATAACTGTATCCTCACATACAAACAGATAAAACAGAAGATATGAGTGACCAATGAGGTCTTACACTCTATCCTTCCATATCATAGGAGCAAATGCCAAAGCAATGGACTTACAATTGTCCTCAATGGGCAAACAACAAATGATAACATCACAAAACAGATGAGATGATCATGCATTAATGGCAATTGATGATGATAGATGCATAACATACAGGCAAGCAAGTGCATATGAAACAATCAATCAATCAATGAATATCAAACAGCACACTCTATAGCCAAACAATGGGGGCTCACACAAGAGGGTTTGACTTTGAAAGTCCACTGTAATGGGTAAAGGTCGCTCTTAACCTTGCCATTGAGAGGCTAAGGTGAAGCAGATAAAAAGGAGATGAGGGGTGTGCCTCATTGCTTCAATCTCATATCAGAGAGAGCATCAAAGAAAGTGTGGGAGTTCAGAAAGTAGGAACTCTCTCCACATTATTGACTCGATTAGATCTTGGGTATTTATCTCATTGCTTCAACCATGTAATGGGAGCAAAGAGAGGACACACTGAATAGTGGGGAATAGATTGCGTATCCCTACCTTCCACCAATTGCCTTACTTGAAGGACTTTTCCTGCTTAGGACAAATATAAACAAACACAGGCATTGCCTCTTAAGGAGGACTTCAGACAGTTTGCCCGGTCAAATAACAGACCGGGTCTCCAGACTACATGAAGAAGAAGTAATTATACCTCAAAGCAAATGCTAAATAGCAAAGCAAGCAATCAAGTTCAAAGAACTTAGGCAACTAAAGTACCTGAAAAAGTCAAACTCATTAGTAAACAAGTCAACAGTCAAAAGCAAAAGAAAATGAACCAATAGTCACACAGAAGGACCAATTGTGCAAGGCACAAAGACTCAAGCATATGAGTCACCTACAAAACAAATGTTAGCACATGATAAACAAAACAACTCAATCAAAATTGAAAGGTCTTTGGGCATTGGTGCTCAACCTGAAACAGATGAACTCAACATAAGCTTAGAAGACCACTAGGACTAGCCTAGGGTCAAAGATGAAAGAAAAAGGTCAAGGCAGCAAGGGAAAGTCAACCCAAACCAAGTTTAAACATTCAAGAAGCATTCTCAATTGGATTCATAATTATATCATGCATCATGGTCATTTCATATGCAAAAGGATGCAAAGCATGGCAAGAGAAGCATACAAAAGTCAACAACAAAGACTTCATTCAAAAGTCAACTCAAACAATCCCAAAAATTATGAAATAAATCACACTCAATCCTAACATCTAACATGGTATACATGTAAAATTTCATGGCATTTGGATGAGAGGAAGGCAGTCAATTAAAATCATGAAATCAAATCAAATTCAAGTAAGCATGGTGAAAGTCAACAAGCATAGGTCAACTTCAAAAAATCATATCAATTTGAAAACAGAAGCGAAATGAATGAGATTAACACCAATGCAAAGCTTGAGGTGTCTGGTTATCACATATGAAATTTCATGGTCATACAATAAGATTTGAGAATTTCATAAAAGATTTGGCAAGGCATAGCACAAAAAGTCAACAAATGACCAAGTATGGAAGAAAATTCTCAATAAAATGGAAAACAGCAAGATTAATTCCAAGAAAATTCATACACAAACTAGACATGCAAAGGATCATTCATGCAAAATTTGAAGTGATTTGGATAAGAGGAAGCATGTGAACAAAAATTATGAAAATGCATGATCATGGTATGACACCAAATGCAACACATGACTTCAAAAAATCATAACTCTCAATCCACAAATGATAAATGCACAAACTTTATACCAAAATGAAGGTCAATGTGTCTAGTTTCATCACAAAAAATTTCAAGCTCATAGGATATGACATGAGTATTTCACATTTGAAATGGCAAAGGGTATCATTTTGGCATACATGTCAAGAAAATAATTGTCAATTAAAAACCAACCAATGGAAAATTAATTAAAATTCACAATTAAATTCTAGACTCATTTGTGAACATGTGTAAAAAATTTCATAATTTTTGGATGAAAATTGAATTAAAAAGAATTGTTTAAGTTGAGTGAAATAATGGATGCAATATGAACAAAAGGCATGGCAAATGGGGTCAAACCAAAGTCAACGATGGCATTTTTGCAAATATCTCTTCATTAATCAAAACGGTGTGTTTTGGGGGGCGACCAGGAAATGTTCCCATTGGTCCAAATCCAATGGAACAGTGGACACGGCCAAAAGCTCAAAAGCTGGGTTCTAAAACCCTAGGGTTTAACAGCATATGCAATGGCAACTTCAAACTCATGTTCAGTCAACATCCAAACAGAATCAATCAACAAACACACAATCAGCATAGCATTCAAGCATCATCCCCAAGCTCAATATCAATTGAAATTCGAACAAACCAATAACTAACATGGCAATGGTGAGGTTCATACAACACACAAACAACAGCATTCGACATGGCTCATATAGATTCTCTAGGCATGTTCATAAGGTTCAAAACAGCAGCATTGGCATCATCATCATGTTTCATCATACATAGATATCAAGCAATCAGCAGTAAGATTTCTGGGAATTAACCTTAGAGTTTTTTAAAACAACACAGCAGCAACAACTAATCATGGCAATGATGCAACAAACCAATACACCTTCAGACCAAATTCCTGGTCATACTCATTATAACAGCAGCAGGCACACATTCATGTAATCCACAAACAAAACTCATTCAAATATCATACAATTATCATGGTAATGAGATGTTTCATGGGATTACAAGTAGAAATAATGGCCAACATATATGCACATGTACATGATTCTTGGAAGATATGCTGGGGTTAATGAACAGCAGCAGGGTTTAACAGCATTGTTAGCAACTTGGTTCATCAACATCATGTCATCATCATTATAACACAAATCATGAACAACAGCATATACCAATATCAGCAGCATTCATCAATTCAACTCCATGGTTCAACAATCATCCAATAAGTTTTCAAGCAAAAACACACAAGGGCATGGTGCAATGAACATCAAGCAAACATTAACCAATCAACCAAACAAACATAAATTATGGAATTCCTGGACAGGGTTTAAGGTTGCAGCTACAGGGTATCATCATCATGGCATTGTGTAAGGTTCATAGACACACAATCAAACAATAAACCAGCACCTATGACCAAACATAACAAACATCAACATGTGAATTTCAGGGCAATGGTCAGGAGGTTTAATAGCAGGGCACCTTTGTGTTGTCACCAACATCAAAACAAAAATGACTCAACCAAACATACATCAGCATGGTAATGGTAAAGCAACATCATTCAGCAACATTTATCAACCATGAACAAAATAAACCTAACCAGCCTCAATGCTCATGCAATAACTAACATCAACTAACATCAATCAAAAACAGCATAAGCACATTCATGCAAAATTTGGACAAATTCATCATAACAGCAGCATACATTCAAGCAGTCAGCATCATGAACAAACTAGACCAAGCATACAACAGCAACAACATGGCATTGTGTGTTCAACATTGTGAACAAGTTTCAAGCAAAATCACATAATAACATGGCATAATGAAAATCAAACAACATTAGCCAATGACCAAACCAACATCACTCATGGAAATCCTGGATAGGTTATAAATTCGCACAGCAGCAGCATATTCATCAGCAACAATGTTCATCATTAACATCAAACAGATTTTGAGCAAAACCACTCAATGGCAAGGCATATGTACTTATGTAACATCCTAATACCAACACACAAAACACAATCCAAGTGGATTTCTGGAAACAGTATGAGGGTTTCAAAACAGCAGCATGCCTTCATCAATAATATGCAGATTGAAATTTTAAGATGTCCAGGATCCATAATCAATCATACCAACAGCATCATTAATCATCAAGGAACAATAATATAGCATCACATTTTAAGGAATCAAAGCAAGCAAGGTGAATCGAACAGAAATAAGTTTGGACACACAACATGAAATCCAGATTTCTTGGCCATGACATAACCATTTCAAGCAAGCCAACATTCATTTGAATCAGCATCAAACAAACTATCCAAATCACATCATGGCATGGTAAAAGGAGGAAGTCGAATTGCTTACTTGTTTTTGAAGACAATGTGAAACAGGATTGTATTGAGTGATTCAGGGCAAAACAGATGGCTCTTGTGCTTTATGTTGATGGATGATGAAGCTATTTCCACTCCAGAATGCACAAGCTAGCTTGAAATGATTTCTGCCATTGCAGGATGCCTTGAAGATGCAGAGCTAGGGAAGGCGTTTCAGTTGAGAAATGATGATGAGAATATGCTCAAGATGTTGTCCAGACAATGAAGGAAGCAAGAGGAACTTGTGTGCTTTTATGATTTGAACAGAAAATCCCAATCGTCCCAAATGCAAGAAAGAGAGTATCTCTATTTTTCTGTGTGGAGGCTGCCAAAACTAGGGTTGCAAATGACAGCAAACATGCTTTATATTTGCTGTTTAAGTTTGGCTAATGATGTGTTAAGCTGGTTTTTGCCTAATGATGCCTTTTGCAAATTGCTAAGTGTGCATAAGTGGGGAAATGGAGGGTGTGTTTGCTGCGAATGGGCCTGCAATCAGGCTGCTAGCAGACCATGTTTGTGCTGTTTGTAGTGGTACATGTACTGCTGTACTTTGCTTTGGTCATATGAGGTAATTGCAAAAAAATACCATATTTGCATTTTGGTCCAAAATAGTGGTAGGATGGTGGTATGACCATGAATTAGGACTTGAGGCAAGTTTCAAATGATGTTTCCAAGCATTCCCAAATGGCCAAAGTGAGAAAAAGTCAAAGGATCAAAAAGTCAACTTTGAGTCAAACTTTGATTTTTAAAGGAATAGGTCCAAAAATGCCATTTTGATTGGCAAGGTTTTAGGTCATGAAATTTATATTTTTGGAAAGAGGATGAAAAATGTGGTTTGTAGGAAAAAACCCCACCAAATTTGGCCTTATGGTTTGAGAGATATGGCTTGTTGAAGTTCAAAAATTGGTGAAAATGATTTGATCATATCTTGACAACCACACATGGGATTTTGATGTTCTTGGACTTTTTGAAAATGGGAAAACAAGATCTTCAACTTTCATGTTGGGCAAAAATTCATTTGAAGCTTGTATCATGATGTAAGTTTAAGATCAAGAAGTTTCCATTTTTGGCAGTTGAAATTACAGGTCCACTTTCTATTTCTGGAAAATTTCTGTTTGACTTGATTTCCTTCCATGATGAGGTTGAACATGATAGATGAGGTTTATACAAGCATGAATGAGCTCCTTCAGATCAATTCTATCCATCAAATTCTTGATTAAATCAACTGTTGACCAAGTTTGACTTTTCTAGGGTTTTGGATGACTGGAGCATTTCTGATGAATTCCAAACCCTAATTCTTTGAGAACTTGATTTCAAATGATGTCCCAAGGCATATGAACTTGTGATTATTGATCATGGTGCCCAAATTCTGCAAGAATGGCCACCATCCATTGCTTTGACTGATCAATGACTGACTTTGACCTAATTGCTGATGATTACTTTAACTGCAAGCAAAAAGGTTAGACTGACAATATTTTTGTACTTTTTGAATAATAAACATATGAAAGCAAAGATATACAAATGCAAAGTATGCTTGGTGATCAAGAAACAACCCACAAGGCAATCTACCCACTAGGAGGGGACAAAGGCATGCAATGATCCTTGAGGCCATGATATGATGTGATATGGGCCATGAGGGATCTTAGGGCCCAAAATTGGGGTCTTACAGATGCCCCTATTTAAGGTCATTCTAGCCGGAGAAGTGAAGTTTAGAAATCTTCATCTCGACGCGGTAGAATGGGCTTAAATAACAGTAATGAGACAAATTTTGGTCCCTAAGAGACCTCATGATGCAAATGTATGCGTGCAAAAGACACAAATTCTGTGGGGAATATGATTCACACAGAAGAAAAGACGATCCATCGGAGTAATACACTCACCAGGAACAGAGACTCTGACAAGACTCTAATTGGGGATAATAAAACTGACACAACGTGAACAAAACACGACTCTAAACTGGGGAAAAACAAAACTGACATAACGTGAACAAGACACGACTCTGATTAGACAAACAGAAAACAGACAGGAGAACCCACTGGGGAGTGAAGAACTCATACTGGGGAACAGATTTCCAAAGGAAAATAAATCCATTGGAGAGACACAAGCTGACTCCTGAGGAGAAGCAAAAGAAAACTCCACTGGGGAAGTAACAAGGAAATGGGATGTTATCGGTATAAGGGTAACAAAAACAGGAAGGAACACCAAGGATACCGGTTACTGGGTATATAATAGGTGACCGACCAAAGACGTGAATTGGTGTGTGTTCCAAAACACTCATCATCCTGAAGTGAGCGAAAGCAAACTTGTTTATAGGATGGATATTCGATTCTACAAAGAATACGAATCTTACTCTGAGGGGAAAGCAACAAAGGATTGACCCAAGAGTGAATGAGACATATTATTCATTACCGGCAGACCGTGAATAATATACTCGAAAGGAAAATTATCCTGAACCGGTTACTGGGTTGTTTAAGGATAAGATCCGAAATCGTGAATTGGTTTGTGTTCCAAGACACTCATCATCCGAAAGAAAGCTAGAACAGCAGACTTGTTTAAAGGATGGACAAAAAAACGTGAATTGGTGTGTGTTCCAAAACACTCATCACCCTAAACACAAACTGGTTAAAGGATGGCCAAAAAAAACGTGAATTGGTGTGTGTTCCAAGACACTCATCATCCGAAAGAAAGCTAGAACAGCAGACTTGTTTAAAGGATGGAGAAAAAACGTGAATTGGTGTGTGTTCCAAAACACTCATCACCCTAAACACAAACTGGTTAAAGGATGGCCAAAAAAACGTGAATTGGTGTGTGTTCCAAGACACTCATCATCCGAAAGAAAGCTAGAACAGCAGACTTGTTTAAAGGATGGAGAAAAAACGTGAATTGGTGTGTGTTCCAAAACACTCATCATCCAAAACGCAAACTGGTTAAAGGATGGGCAAAAAGACGTGAATTGGTGTGTGTTCCAAAACACTCATCATCCGAAAGAAAGCTAGAACAGCAGACTTGTTTAAAGGATGGACAAAAAGACGTGAATTGGTGTGTGTTCCAAAACACTCATCATCCTGAACACAAACTGGTTAAAGGATGGGCAAAAAACGTGAATTGGTGTGTGTTCCAAAACACTCATCATCCAAAACGCAAACTGGTTAAAGGATGGGCAAAAAAACGTGAATTGGTGTGTGTTCCAAAACACTCATCATCCGAAAGAAAGCTAGAACAGCAGACTTGTTTAAAGGATGGCTGAAAAAACGTGAATTGGTGTGTGTTCCAAAACACTCATCACCCTAAACACAAACTGGTTAAAGGATGGTCAAAAACGTGAATTGGTGTGTGTTCCAAAACACTCATCATCCGAAAGAAAGCTAGAACAGCAGACTTGTTTAAAGGATGGTCAAAAAACGTGAATTGGTGTGTGTTCCAAGACACTCATCATCCGAAAGAAAGCTAGAACAGCAGACTTGTTTAAAGGATGGCTGAAAAAACGTGAATTGGTGTGTGTTCCAAAACACTCATCATCCGAAAGAAAGCTAGAACAGCAGACTTGTTTAAAGGATGGACAAAAAAGCGTGAATTGGTGTGTGTTCCAAAACACTCATCATCCGAAAGAAAGCTAGAACAGCAGACTTGTTTAAAGGATGGACAAAAAAAAACGTGAATTGGTGTGTGTTCCAAAACACTCATCACCCTAAACACAAACTGGTTAAAGGATGGACATTCGATTCTACAAAGAATGCGAATCTTGCTCAGCTGGGGAAAATCAACAAAGGATTCCAACTAAAGAGCGCATGAGACATATTATTCATTACCGGCAGACCGTGAATAATACACTCGCATGGAAAATTATCCTGAACCGGTTACTGGGTTGTTTAAGGATAAAAAACCGAAAAGAAAGGCATCGGGATACCAGAATAGGTATATAATGATGACCAATCAAAAGGAGCAACAGACATTACCAACAAAAGGGTAAATGAAAGGTGAACTGCTGAGGATAAATTGCAAGCATCCGGCAATTATCCAAAGGGACTAGCTGTGGATGCATTGGTAAACAACCAATGATCCGGGGAACAAATCACTAGCATACGGTGAAAGGACCCACTGGGGATAAAATTGCTAGCATACGGCAATTATCCACAAAAGACTTGCTGAGGATATAAGTGCTGATCTGAGCAACTTATCCAAGCAAAGGAAAATCATCATCAAATACTAGATGAAGATAACCACAACATTAGGGTTTACATCTACCGAATACGGGGTAGAAGACCAAAAACTTCGCGTGGGGATAGAACAAATCACAGATCCGCACGGGAAACCAAAACAGGGTTATGACAAACCACAAACTGCTGGAGAGCAGGAAAATAGGATTTACAACTACCGGGTAGTAGGTAGAAAACCAAAACTCTGGCTGGAGAATAAAAGGTGTATAACCACAAACTCTGTCAAGAAAGCCAGGAAAGATAGGACTTACAACTACCGGTTATGAGGGTAGAGGCCCAAAAAACATTCCGCTGGGGAACAACCCACTGGGAAGTACAAGATATTTGACAAATAGCCAATTCGGGAACGATCCGAAAAGACAGACTGAATCAAGACACGTCCTAATGAGGATATAACTCAAATAGGAAAATCCATCCCAATATATATGTTGGGAGGAAACGGAAGAAACCGTCATCCACGAGGGTATATCTCAGTGGGGAACTGCAGAAGGAAAGACAGACATTTTCTGCTTATGGGCTGACTCTATACGGAGAGATTTTAAACACCCGACATCTGCTTGGGGAGATCTATAAAGAGATCTACATCACCATAGCAGGAGACACGACAAACAAAAGATATATGGCAAGAAATGCAACATGAATATCTGAATGTTTTATGAATATGCATGAATATGCGTAATTTATGTTTGATGAATGCTGACAAAACAGACAATTCTAACACAAACAGGTTGAGGAACCAAACGTCCGGTATTATACTTCCAGGGGAAAAACCAGCTGGAGAGCCAATCTGCGGAGATCTACGTGCTGTAAAGCAAAGATCTGCAGGTACTGCTGAAGAAGCAGAGAATCAGAGATATCAGGAAACATCCCAAACAGGGTACAGAAAGTCACAACGGGCAAAACAGCCACCAAGACAAATCTGTAGGGGAACGAGAGAAATCCCAAAGATATCTGCAGGGGATCCCAGTGTCAACTGAGAAACAAAGGGGTGCATAAGCACGAACTGCTGTAGAAGCAAATCCACATAACTCCACTGGGGGAACAACCCACTGAGGGAGAATGATATCATCCAAATAGAAACTAACTGCATAAGCAACTCTATTGGGGAAAATTGTCGGCTACTCTCTTGGGAACAAACCACTGAGGGAGGACAGATCAAACAAATATATTCTGCAATAAACCACTCCGCTTGGGGAGAATACACAGCAAACTGATCACAACAAGTAGATTCTGCAATATAAGCCACTCTACTGAGGATCACAAACAGTCAGGAAAACAAATCCGTTCACTGGAGGTTAAAGCCATCATCCGACCATATCGGGATTGAAGGAGTAATCAACAGGCAAAACTGCCACAACAAACATCCTGCAGACTACGCTGAGGGAAAGATGATTGCAAATACTGGGATACCAACCCAATCAACCACGGAGTAGGAAAATAAATCCTGCTCTGCTGGAGAGAATAACTCTGATGGAGAGATAGCAACAATTTCGCAGACGACTTTCGCCGGGGAAAAGGTAAAGTACCGGGTATCAAACCACTGACTTACCGAGTCTTCAAAAGAAAGCGATCGTGCTGAGGAAACAGACAATTCCTGCTGGCACACTGCATGGGGAAAAGCGGTAACAACTCCACTTGCAACCCTGGTGGGGATATTAACAACAGCTCTATTCGCGACTCCGAGGGGAGTATCAATCAATCAGTTATACTCATGACTGTGCTGAGCAGACAAATAAAGTCTGGGGATACAACCCACTGGAGAAAGTAACGGGGCACCAAGATAACAAACCATCAACCACCGAAACTTCACAAGAAAACACCCCTGCTAGGGAAAACTGCTGCTGGAGAAAACGAAGTCTTCAACAACACTCTGTCTGCGACTATACTGGGGAACAACCCCAACAACAACTTTGTCTGAGGAACAACCTCAACAAAGATCTGGAGAAAGAAGATACAACCAAACCAGGAATATGAACAAATGTCTTACCTGTTGGAAATCATGCCACCCTCGGGAGAGCACTGAGATATTCTTGAGTATCCTTTCAATCTGGTGAATGTTCACTTTGTTTTAAAAAAAAAAAAAAAAAATTTTGAAAAATTTGATTTTTTTAAAACAATGACATTTTATCAATTTAAAGCATGCAAAACATTTGTTGAATTGAAACAAATAAGAGTGCAAATAATTTGGATAAAAAGCTCAAATTGATTTGATAGAATGGTAGTCTGCAAATGGCAAGACTCCATAGATCTGTACAAATTTGAAATCAGTGATATATATTGGAAGAGGGCTACATTGAACATAATGATCCTTTCTCTATCAATTTGAATCTCTCTGTATCCGAAGCTTCAGTTGACGACGAATCGAGAATCTTCTGACGAAATGACGACTGATGAACCAGAAAGTCTTGTCAGGATGCAGTTACTTGCCAAAAATCCCTAATTTTTGCCTAGATTGCCCCAGAGTGAGGTACTCAATCTAGCGGGATGCAAATATATCTCTTTTTTCAAGTCTCTAATTTTTGCCTGGATTACCCTTGCGGGTTCTCCACCGAGACGCTCATTTTTGCCTAAGCCGCCCTTTCGGGTTTTCAACTTAGCGAGCTATTCTGTTTTTTTTTATTTGTTTTTTCATTTGCATATACTTTTTTTTCTAGGCAAAGTATCTCTTAACTGCATCTGAATTCACAGGACGAGTGAAATCCTCCCCATCCATTGTTGTAAGCATCAAAGCTCCGCCTGAAAAGGCTCTCTTAACAACATATGGACCCTCGTAGTTTGGAGTCCACTTGCCCCTGGAATCGGGCGCGAAAGACAAAACTTTCTTGAGCACGAGGTCACCTTCTCGGAACACACGAGGCTTGACCTTCTTATCGAATGCTTTCTTCATTCTTTGCTGATATAACTGACCATGGCACATGGCAGTTAATCTCTTTTCTTCAATTAAATTCAACTGGTCGTAACGACTCTGAATCCATTCAGCATTAGTCAACTAGGGACTTGAGGGTATAATTTTTTTCTTTTTTTCCCTTGGAAAAATTTTGAAAAAAATTTTCCTGGTTTTTGATTTTTTCATCTTTTTCACCCTCTTTCTTTTTTTCTTTTTTTTTCTTTTTTTTTTCTTTTGTTTTTTTTTTTGATTGCTTTTGCAATGCCCCAGTTTAACTGTCTTGCTGATTCTCATGATACAGCTGAATGAGCTTCTCTGGTACTCAAGAAGGTGGGTAATCTCGTCAGGAATCCCCTTCAACATCATCTTCCTCTGCCTCAGATACAAGGACTTCAAGATTGGGAGATGGCGTTGGATCATTATGTTCAATGGGTTTAGAAATCCCTGCATAATGATTCTGGATAATGAAAAGCTTTTGAATTTTAAAACAAGCAAATCATTTATGCAGATGAAAAAGCTGTTTCTGTTTTTCATGGTTTTTTGTGATCACTGATTTCATGCAGAAAAGCAAAAAGTGAAAACAAATGGAAAAACAAATGTTTAGCAATGCATTAATTGAATGAAAACATCATTGTATTAAATGCTGCCAACAATGTCATCACTTATCCTTTTGGCATGGGAGAAGGGTTTTAAACAAGGTGAACAAATCACACTGACTTATGAATGACCGTAGGAACATCCACAGCGACCCAATTGTGGCAGACACCACCAGGAATGATGAAATTGTTCAGATCTTCTGCATCTTCCAAGATAGCAGCAGCCTCTTCTTCTTCAGGTTGATCAGCATGGATGAATCCTCCACTTGCGAACAAACCTTGCTCATTAAGTGCCCCAGAACAGTAGCCTATGCCAGCCCGGGATTGGTTAACCAGGAATAAATCCATCAACAGGAATAAATCCATCAACAGGAATAAATCCATCAATAGCACTTGGTCTGGCAAATTCCCCTCGGAGTTCATAAGCCTCTTGCTCAGGATGATCCATCGATCTGGCAGAGATGGCTCTGGTATAATACCGGCGAGGTGCGTCTTCAAAATAAATGAAGATCGCAGGGTCAGACCACAGGACGGGAGACCGGAACAAAACACCTGTTTATGCAAATGATGCATGAAGTGTTTATGCATATGCTTGTTTTTTATCAAAGGAACCCGAGGGTTTTATTTGCAAACTTTGAAATATTTAAGCATTTTGATCATACATGAGAATATCTCATCAGATATATCAGGTGAAAAATTTTTCCCAGTTTTTTCATGTTTTGAAATTTTTTTTGCAAATAAACTCCTTTGAGTTCCTTGAAAAATTTCTTTTTCTGATGACATGAATGCGGATGAATGCGTGAATGTATGAATGCAACAAACACACTCAAGGATCAAGCAAAGCACACCAAACAAAGGTCGTGGGAAAGCTCTATGTATCCCTAATATCAATCATCCATTTTGGTGGATTTAGGTTTTCACCTTATCGACACCCAAGTTCCATTGATATTAACGTTACATGAACCGGTTCAGACATTCTTAATATCAACCAGCCGCTTTGATGGATTTTAGGTTTTACACCTGATCCGGGATCCATTGATATTAACAATGTTTGAACGACTCAACCACGAATCACGGGTTTGTTGAGAGTCACGAGCATGGAGTCTCGGTTAAGAATCACCCAAAGGGAGTGTACTAGGGTTTAACCTGCCAGACATGTTCTATCAGAGGTTCCCATAATCATCGTTCCATCTTTCGAATATTATCGGAGGAACGAATACTCGTAGTCCAAGAATATTCTCAAGAGAAACTCTTACGAGTGTAGTATCGCGTAACAATCGTATCAGAACTGACATCTGAACGACCTCCGCACTACGGTCCTAAAAAATAGGCCAAGATGGGTTTGGTAAACTAAGGTCCTTGGCTTCTGCGGAACATGATTGAAAGAATAATGCCTAACCACAAATAACTTGTGTGACATTATTAATTCAACATGACCTCCACCAAGTGAATGGGCTCGCAAGTCAACTGGCTAAGGACTACTCCACACCAGTCAACAAGACTATGCCATTCTCCTATCCTAGAGAGCACTCGAGTTCGGGTATAGAACTCATCTCACAGATCACCAAAGCAAACAGCAATTGTATATCAAGCAATTCACACATTACAATCAATACAGTTATCCCAAATTGTACAAAAATATGTCAGATAAAGAATAGCAATATAGCACAACAAGGGTGAAAAGTAGGCAATACCACCAGGGATCAGTTCTCCCCAGCAGAGTCGCCACTTTTCTGTGACGGTGTATTCGTCGCTATATGATCTATCGATTAAATCATAAGCTATGAGATACATTGAAATTTTCGAGTCGCCACCGCACTTTTATTTATCCAAAGGATTGGCTAAAAAGCGAACAAAAGCCTAAGAAGTTTTACACGTAGAAAACTAATAAAAAGATCAGAGATTCTGGGTAAGGGGTAAATTACGCAATGGGAAGGTGTTAGGCACCCACTACGTCCTAGGTACTCCTAGGGAGCCCTTTTCACACTTGTTGTAAAAGATTGTTATTTGTCATGACATAAACATTGTGCAAACATGATTGGGATGGTGAGAAAAGAATATACAATTTTTATTGGGTTATTGGGTTCGAACGGATGAACCCGTTGCCTACGTACCTTCCATCAAAGGTAAGGATCAGAACGCCGTAGTTCGGCTAAAAGATTTCCAAAAGTTGGTGGATTTGATTTTAAACACACAGCACTGAGGCTTTTCATTATCAATGGGAGAACACTCAACCAAGAACAACATCCACCATGCGAGGATAGCTTCGACGTACTAGAGGGGTTAGCCCTGTTTGAAGTACGGAAGTCTTACTGTCGACTCACTAAGGATAGGCAAGATTTACATCAACCACAATGATAATTGAAACCTATGGCTAATGGGAAAAGATTAATGGACAAAGCCAAAACAAGTGAATGAGTGAAGTTAATTGATTGTGATTATGAAAGTGAAGTCAAAGTATGATTAAGATTGATTCAGAGAAGTATTATGAAATGGAGTTTGAAAAAAGTCAAGGACTTGGGTCCAGGTTTTTAGTTAGAAAACATGAAGATGTTTGCACAACACTTATGTCAAATTTGAAAAGTAAAGTGTGAAAAAGTCTAGGACATAATGAATGATGAATGGATGAGGATGGATTGTAAAACTTCTTAGAAGGTTCACTTCTTGAAATCATATAGCAGATGATTCAAGTGTGTCCTTTGGAATAACAATGGAGAATAATAAACAAACAAGCAAGAAAGCGGATATCGGATGCCAATCACTGGTCTTATACCAATCTCCTAAAAAAAAATGGGATGTCAGAAGCCACTCAATGGTCTTACACTAATCTCCACAGGCAAAGAAATAAAAGGCGGATACCGGATACCAATAGATGGATTTACACCAGTCTCCTAAAACAGAACAGGATATCAGAAGCCACTCAATGGACTTACACCAATCTCCTAAGAAGAAAAACAAAGATGAAATGTGGAAATCAACAGCCAATCTATCTGGACTTAGGTTAACCCCACAGTATGCTCACAGGAAATCCAATGCCACATCACAGGGACTTATAATGGATCCTCACATACAAGAACAAAAGCAACAATATGATCACAGGAATGCAAATGCCAACTTACAGGGACTTATAATTGCAACCTCTCACACAAACAGATGAACAAACTATGATCACAGGAAAGCAGATGCCAACTTACAGGGACTTATAACTGCAACCTCACATGCAACATCAAACAGATCACATTATGATCACAGGATAACAGATGCCAACTTACAGGGACTTATAACTGTATCCTCACATACAAACAGATAAAACAGAAGATATGAGTGACCAATGAGGTCTTACACTCTATCCTTCCATATCATAGGAGCAAATGCCAAAGCAATGGACTTACAATTGTCCTCAATGGGCAAACAACAAATGATAACATCACAAAACAGATGAGATGATCATGCATTAATGGCAATTGATGATGATAGATGCATAACATACAGGCAAGCAAGTGCATATGAAACAATCAATCAATCAATGAATATCAAACAGCACACTCTATAGCCAAACAATGGGGGCTCACACAAGAGGGTTTGACTTTGAAAGTCCACTGTAATGGGTAAAGGTCGCTCTTAACCTTGCCATTGAGAGGCTAAGGTGAAGCAGATAAAAGGAGATGAGGGGTGTGCCTCATTGCTTCAATCTCATATCAGAGAGAGCATCAAAGAAAGTGTGGGAGTTCAGAAAGTAGGAACTCTCTCCACATTATTGACTCGATTAGATCTTGGGTATTTATCTCATTGCTTCAACCATGTAATGGGAGCAAAGAGAGGACACACTGAATAGTGGGGAATAGATTGCGTATCCCTACCTTCCACCAATTGCCTTACTTGAAGGACTTTTCCTGCTTAGGACAAATATAAACAAACACAGGCATTGCCTCTTAAGGAGGACTTCAGACAGTTTGCCCGGTCAAATAACAGACCGGGTCTCCAGACTACATGAAGAAGAAGTAATTATACCTCAAAGCAAATGCTAAATAGCAAAGCAAGCAATCAAGTTCAAAGAACTTAGGCAACTAAAGTACCTGAAAAAGTCAAACTCATTAGTAAACAAGTCAACAGTCAAAAGCAAAAGAAAATGAACCAATAGTCACACAGAAGGACCAATTGTGCAAGGCACAAAGACTCAAGCATATGAGTCACCTACAAAACAAATGTTAGCACATGATAAACAAACAACTCAATCAAAATTGAAAGGTCTTTGGGCATTGGTGCTCAACCTGAAACAGATGAACTCAACATAAGCTTAGAAGACCACTAGGACTAGCCTAGGGTCAAAGATGAAAGAAAAAGGTCAAGGCAGCAAGGGAAGTCAACCCAAACCAAGTTTAAACATTCAAGAAGCATTCTCAATTGGATTCATAATTATATCATGCATCATGGTCATTTCATATGCAAAAGGATGCAAAGCATGGCAAGAGAAGCATACAAAAGTCAACAACAAAGACTTCATTCAAAAGTCAACTCAAACAATCCCAAAAATTATGAAATAAATCACACTCAATCCTAACATCTAACATGGTATACATGTAAAATTTCATGGCATTTGGATGAGAGGAAGGCAGTCAATTAAAATCATGAAATCAAATCAAATTCAAGTAAGCATGGTGAAAGTCAACAAGCATAGGTCAACTTCAAAAAATCATATCAATTTGAAAACAGAAGCGAAATGAATGAGATTAACACCAATGCAAAGCTTGAGGTGTCTGGTTATCACATATGAAATTTCATGGTCATACAATAAGATTTGAGAATTTCATAAAAGATTTGGCAAGGCATAGCACAAAAAGTCAACAAATGACCAAGTATGGAAGAAAATTCTCAATAAAATGGAAAACAGCAAGATTAATTCCAAGAAAATTCATACACAAACTAGACATGCAAAGGATCATTCATGCAAAATTTGAAGTGATTTGGATAAGAGGAAGCATGTGAACAAAATTATGAAAATGCATGATCATGGTATGACACCAAATGCAACACATGACTTCAAAAAATCATAACTCTCAATCCACAAATGATAAATGCACAAACTTTATACCAAAATGAAGGTCAATGTGTCTAGTTTCATCACAAAAAATTTCAAGCTCATAGGATATGACATGAGTATTTCACATTTGAAATGGCAAAGGGTATCATTTTGGCATACATGTCAAGAAAATAATTGTCAATTAAAAACCAACCAATGGAAAATTAATTAAAATTCACAATTAAATTCTAGACTCATTTGTGAACATGTGTAAAAATTTCATAATTTTTGGATGAAAATTGAATTAAAAAGAATTGTTTAAGTTGAGTGAAATAATGGATGCAATATGAACAAAAGGCATGGCAAATGGGGTCAAACCAAAGTCAACGATGGCATTTTTGCAAATATCTCTTCATTAATCAAAACGGTGTGTTTTGGGGGGCGACCAGGAAATGTTCCATTGGTCCAAATCCAATGGAACAGTGGACACGGCCAAAAGCTCAAAAGCTGGGTTCTAAAACCCTAGGGTTTAACAGCATATGCAATGGCAACTTCAAACTCATGTTCAGTCAACATCCAAACAGAATCAATCAACAAACACACAATCAGCATAGCATTCAAGCATCATCCCCAAGCTCAATATCAATTGAAATTCGAACAAACCAATAACTAACATGGCAATGGTGAGGTTCATACAACACACAAACAACAGCATTCGACATGGCTCATATAGATTCTCTAGGCATGTTCATAAGGTTCAAAACAGCAGCATTGGCATCATCATCATGTTTCATCATACATAGATATCAAGCAATCAGCAGTAAGATTTCTGGGAATTAACCTTAGAGTTTTTTAAAACAACACAGCAGCAACAACTAATCATGGCAATGATGCAACAAACCAATACACCTTCAGACCAAATTCCTGGTCATACTCATTATAACAGCAGCAGGCACACATTCATGTAATCCACAAACAAAACTCATTCAAATATCATACAATTATCATGGTAATGAGATGTTTCATGGGATTACAAGTAGAAATAATGGCCAACATATATGCACATGTACATGATTCTTGGAAGATATGCTGGGGTTAATGAACAGCAGCAGGGTTTAACAGCATTGTTAGCAACTTGGTTCATCAACATCATGTCATCATCATTATAACACAATCATGAACAACAGCATATACCAATATCAGCAGCATTCATCAATTCAACTCCATGGTTCAACAATCATCCAATAAGTTTTCAAGCAAAACACACAAGGGCATGGTGCAATGAACATCAAGCAAACATTAACCAATCAACCAAACAAACATAAATTATGGAATTCCTGGACAGGGTTTAAGGTTGCAGCTACAGGGTATCATCATCATGGCATTGTGTAAGGTTCATAGACACACAATCAAACAATAAACCAGCACCTATGACCAAACATAACAAACATCAACATGTGAATTTCAGGGCAATGGTCAGGAGGTTTAATAGCAGGGCACCTTTGTGTTGTCACCAACATCAAAACAAAAATGACTCAACCAAACATACATCAGCATGGTAATGGTAAAGCAACATCATTCAGCAACATTTATCAACCATGAACAAAATAAACCTAACCAGCCTCAATGCTCATGCAATAACTAACATCAACTAACATCAATCAAAACAGCATAAGCACATTCATGCAAAATTTGGACAAATTCATCATAACAGCAGCATACATTCAAGCAGTCAGCATCATGAACAAACTAGACCAAGCATACAACAGCAACAACATGGCATTGTGTGTTCAACATTGTGAACAAGTTTCAAGCAAAATCACATAATAACATGGCATAATGAAAATCAAACAACATTAGCCAATGACCAAACCAACATCACTCATGGAAATCCTGGATAGGTTATAAATTCGCACAGCAGCAGCATATTCATCAGCAACAATGTTCATCATTAACATCAAACAGATTTTGAGCAAAACCACTCAATGGCAAGGCATATGTACTTATGTAACATCCTAATACCAACACACAAAACACAATCCAAGTGGATTTCTGGAAACAGTATGAGGGTTTCAAAACAGCAGCATGCCTTCATCAATAATATGCAGATTGAAATTTTAAGATGTCCAGGATCCATAATCAATCATACCAACAGCATCATTAATCATCAAGGAACAATAATATAGCATCACATTTTAAGGAATCAAAGCAAGCAAGGTGAATCGAACAGAAATAAGTTTGGACACACAACATGAAATCCAGATTTCTGGCCATGACATAACCATTTCAAGCAAGCCAACATTCATTTGAATCAGCATCAAACAAACTATCCAAATCACATCATGGCATGGTAAAAGGAGGAAGTCGAATTGCTTACTTGTTTTTTGAAGACAATGTGAAACAGGATTGTATTGAGTGATTCAGGGCAAAACAGATGGCTCTTGTGCTTTATGTTGATGGATGATGAAGCTATTTCCACTCCAGAATGCACAAGCTAGCTTGAAATGATTTCTGCCATTGCAGGATGCCTTGAAGATGCAGAGCTAGGGAAGGCGTTTCAGTTGAGAAATGATGATGAGAATATGCTCAAGATGTTGTCCAGACAATGAAGGAAGCAAGAGGAACTTGTGTGCTTTTATGATTTGAACAGAAAATCCCAATCGTCCCAAATGCAAGAAAGAGAGTATCTCTATTTTTCTGTGTGGAGGCTGCCAAAACTAGGGTTGCAAATGACAGCAAACATGCTTTATATTTGCTGTTTAAGTTTGGCTAATGATGTGTTAAGCTGGTTTTTGCCTAATGATGCCTTTTGCAAATTGCTAAGTGTGCATAAGTGGGGAAATGGAGGGTGTGTTTGCTGCGAATGGGCCTGCAATCAGGCTGCTAGCAGACCATGTTTGTGCTGTTTGTAGTGGTACATGTACTGCTGTACTTTGCTTTGGTCATATGAGGTAATTGCAAAAAAATACCATATTTGCATTTTGGTCCAAAATAGTGGTAGGATGGTGGTATGACCATGAATTAGGACTTGAGGCAAGTTTCAAATGATGTTTCCAAGCATTCCCAAATGGCCAAAGTGAGAAAAAGTCAAAGGATCAAAAAGTCAACTTTGAGTCAAACTTTGATTTTTAAAGGAATAGGTCCAAAAATGCCATTTTGATTGGCAAGGTTTTAGGTCATGAAATTTATATTTTTGGAAAGAGGATGAAAAATGTGGTTTGTAGGAAAAAACCCCACCAAATTTGGCCTTATGGTTTGAGAGATATGGCTTGTTGAAGTTCAAAAATTGGTGAAAATGATTTGATCATATCTTGACAACCACACATGGGATTTTGATGTTCTTGGACTTTTTGAAAATGGGAAAACAAGATCTTCAACTTTCATGTTGGGCAAAAATTCATTTGAAGCTTGTATCATGATGTAAGTTTAAGATCAAGAAGTTTCCATTTTTGGCAGTTGAAATTACAGGTCCACTTTCTATTTCTGGAAAATTTCTGTTTGACTTGATTTCCTTCCATGATGAGGTTGAACATGATAGATGAGGTTTATACAAGCATGAATGAGCTCCTTCAGATCAATTCTATCCATCAAATTCTTGATTAAATCAACTGTTGACCAAGTTTGACTTTTCTAGGGTTTTGGATGACTGGAGCATTTCTGATGAATTCCAAACCCTAATTCTTTGAGAACTTGATTTCAAATGATGTCCCAAGGCATATGAACTTGTGATTATTGATCATGGTGCCCAAATTCTGCAAGAATGGCCACCATCCATTGCTTTGACTGATCAATGACTGACTTTGACCTAATTGCTGATGATTACTTTAACTGCAAGCAAAAAGGTTAGACTGACAATATTTTTGTACTTTTTGAATAATAAACATATGAAAGCAAAGATATACAAATGCAAAGTATGCTTGGTGATCAAGAAACAACCCACAAGGCAATCTACCCACTAGGAGGGGACAAAGGCATGCAATGATCCTTGAGGCCATGATATGATGTGATATGGGCCATGAGGAATCTTAGGGCCCAAAATTGGGGTCTTACATTGACGACCATGGATGGCGAGGATTTTCCATCCCCTGTGAATGCGGACGCAGTTAAAAAATACTTCGTATAAGAGACCCGCTGGACGAAAAGAATAAAATAGTCCAGGCAAAAATGGGCATCCCGACGAACCAGAAAAAAATGAAAAAAAGGTTCGGGCAAAAATTTGGGATAAAAAGAAAAAATGTACACCCGACAAGTCGAAAACCCCACAAGGGCGGCTTGGGCAAAAAAAGGTATCCCGGTGGACTGAAAACCCGAAAGGGCGGTCCAGGAAAAAGAGGGAATGAAACGAACAACTGCGTCTGGCATGATTGTTCGTGCTTTGGATATGACATGGATAATTCCCGGCAGAGATCGGTCGGAAGCGTCTTGTTCAGAAGGCAGAAAGCACGAAGAGTCTTGAGGACATATGGGGTGTAACCGAGTTGGAACTCGATGAGATCACGGGTTCACATTGCCATTAGGATAGATTTTCCTTTTGTGCGCAATTACCTCATTTCAGGGATTGCTATGTGTATTGCTCAGTTACGAGCCACCTTTTTCAACCAATCAAATGCATATTCAGTCAAATAATTTTGGTTTTTGTTTTCATTACCGCTTTGAGTGCAAAAACATCCGTTTATTTTGATAAGAATCTTTGCATTTTGAGACATAGGGGTCCCTTCCGATGCATGTTTATAAGATTGAAAATGTGAAATCTTATTCGGAAGTCTGAGTGACCTAAGTGTTGAAATTTTGGCACGCCTGGGGCACGTTTTATCTAACGATCTCTTTTGCAGATCCTTGTTGGTTATTCTCACTCACTTGCAGGTTGTGATATGAAGCCTTTTGACAAAAGAATCCTTTGAAGTCCAATCAGGGACGAGGGATAGAAGAATGGTGAAAAGACGGCGAAAGGATTGCGACGATCCAAGAGGGTAATCAAGAAGACTCTTCAAAGCCTGAGGATTAGAGAGTTGGCCCGGATCTGAGGAGATCGATTGTCTCGAAGTAGAGAAAAGCCGAGAATACAAGGTGATGAATCAGAAGAGACCAGATGAGTCTGGGAGCCCTCAAAAGTGAAAAATTGACACTGTGGTTGGATGGTGAATGCCAGTGTTCGACGAGTCGACAGGTGTTCCATGTCAAAATTTCGTACCTCCCCAGCGGTTTGAGATTGTTATCTCCCCAACGGGTTCGAGATCGGTGTTCCCTCGGCAGCTAGGCCTGAGGTTGGTTATATCCCCAGCAGGGTTGAGAATGTTATTTCCCCAGCAAGTCTGAAGGTTGTTGTTTCCCCAACGGAGGTTTGTGTTGGTAGTTTCTTCCCCAGGGAAGTCCCCAAGCGATCGGGTTCAGTGGAGATCGTCCCCAGGGAGGATTATCCTTTCCCCAGTAGCAGTGCTATTCCCCAGCAGGGTGGAGATTGGAGTGATATTGAGTTCCTCAGCAGAGTGGCTCGTGCAGCCCCCGGAGGGGGATATCTTTTATGCATTCATCATTTAGAGAAGTATAGCATATTGCATCATTAATTGCGTAGCATTTCCATGGTTATGGAGCATTACGCTGTAAAATTCATACATTCCGCATTGCAAGCTAGTCCCCAACCGTGGTTACCCTTCGAGGATTGGTTTAGCTGGTTGGTGAAGATGTTACTCTGAGGAGTCTAGCATCGCGACGTTGGGTTATCTAGGTCTATTTCAGAATTTGTTACTCCAGCATGGTCGAGAGGTTGGTGTTTCCCCAACAGGTGACTCCCCAGTTGAGTTGGTTTCTCTGCCGTTCCGAGAATGTCAGATCAGTAAGTATCCGCAACAAAATTGTTGTGTCTCCCCACAGAGTTGGGAGATCGAATCAGGAATTGTGTGCCCAGCAAAGTGATCATTTTCTTTCCCAGCAGGAGTTTTCCTCTCCTTGCATCTTGTAGGCTTGGACCATTTCCCTAGCAGAGGTGGATCATTGTTCAACATCTGTATGGTACATTTGCAGCGGTTGCTCTTGACAGCATTCAGAATTGACAATCCCCAGAGAGGTTTATTTCCTCAACGTCTGTGAAAGGAAAGCTTGATTCTCCCCAGTTTAGTCCCTGGCAAGTGTCTGCCTTGTTTTGACATATATAGATGTCATCCTTATGATACCGGTGAGTGTCGTGTTGATCACCGTGTGGGTCCTTTCTTTTGGTGTCAGTAGACATCATCTCTCGATGGTCGATAAACATCGAGTTTCTTCCCATTCATCCGTTGATGTCTGGTCAGGGTTTCTCTCTTCTCATTCATCCGTTGATGTCTGGTCGTGGTTTCTTTCTTCCCATTCATCGAGAGATGTCTGGTCGTGGTTTCTTTCTTCCCATTCATCGAGAGATGTCTGGTCGTGGTTTCTTTCTTCCCATTTATCCGTTGATGTCTGGTCGTGGTTTCTTTCTTCCCATTCATCGAGAGATGTCTGGTCGTGGTTTCTTTCTTCCCATTCATCCGAGAGATGTCTGGTCATGGTTTCTTTCTTCCCATTCATCCGTCGATGTCTGGTCGTGGTTCCTTTTTTCCCATTCATCCGAGAGATGTCTGGTCGTGGTTTCTTTCTTCCCATTCATCGAGAGATGTCTGGTCGTGGTTTCTTTCTTCCCATTCATCCGTTGATGTCTGGTCGTGGTTTCTTTCTTCCCATTCATCCGATGATGTCTGGTCGTGGTTTCTTTCTTCCCATTCATCGAGAGATGTCTGGTCGTGGTTTCTTTCTTCCCATTCATCCGTTGATGTCTGGTCGTGGTTTCTTTCTTCCCATTCATCGAGAGATGTCTGGTCGTGGTTTCTTTCTTCCCATTCATCTGTTGATTTCTGGTCGTGGTTTCTTTCTTCCCATTCATCGAGAGATGTCTGGTCGTGGTTTCTTTCTTCCCATTCATCGAGAGATGTCTGGTCGTGGTTTCTTTCTTCCCATTCATCCGTTGATGTCTGGTCGTGGTTTCTTTCTTCCCATTCATCGAGAGATGTCTGGTTGTGGTTTCTTTCTTCCCATTCATCCGTTGATGTCTGGTCGTGGTTTCTTTCTTCCCATTCATCGAGAGATGTCTGGTCGTGGTTTCTTTCTTCCCATTCATCTGTTGATGTCTGGTCGTGGTTTCTTTCTTCCCATTCATCGAGAGATGTCTGGTCGTGGTTTCTTTCTTCCCATTTTCTTCCCATTCATCGAGAGATGTCTGGTCGTGGTTTCTTTCTTCCCATTCATCGAGAGATGTCTGGTCGTGGTTTCTTTCTTCCCATTCATCCGTTGATGTCTGGTCGTGGTTTCTTTCTTCCCATTCATCGAGAGATGTCTGGTCGTGGTTTCTTTCTTCCCATTCATCCGTTGATGTCTGGTCGTGGTTTCTTTCTTCCCATTCATCGAGATGTCTGGTCGTGGTTTCTTTCTTCCCATTCATCGAGAGATGTCTGGTCGTGGTTTCTTTCTTCCCATTCATCCGATGATGTCTGGTCGTGGTTTCTTTCTTCCCATTCATCGAGAGATGTCTGGTCGTGGTTTCTTTCTTCCCATTCATCCGTTGATGTCTGGTCGTGGTTTCTTTCTTCCCATTCATCGAGAGATGTCTGGTCGTGGTTTCTTTCTTCCCATTCATCGAGAGATGTCTGGTCGTGGTTTCTTTCTTCCCATTCATCCGAGAGATGTCTGGTCGTGGTTTCTTTCTTCCCATTCATCCGAGAGATGTCTGGTCGTGGTTTCTTTCTTCCCATTCATCCGTTGATGTCTGTCGTGGTTTCTTTCTTCCCATTCATCCGAGAGATGTCTGGTCGTGGTTTCTTTCTTCCCATTCATCGAGAGATGTCTGGTCGTGGTTTCTTTCTTCCCATTCATCGAGAGATGTCTGGTCGTGGTTTCTTTCTCCCATTCATCCGTTGATGTCTGGTCGTGGTTTCTTTCTTCCCATTCATCGAGAGATGTCTGGTCGTGGTTTCTTTCTTCCCATTCATCCGTTGATGTCTGGTCGTGGTTTCTTTCTTCCCATTCATCGAGAGATGTCTGGTCGTGGTTTCTTTCTTCCCATTCATCGTTGATGTCTGGTCGTGGTTTCTTTCTTCCCATTCATCGAGAGATGTCTGGTCGTGGTTTCTTTCTTCCCATTCATCGAGAGATGTCTGGTCGTGGTTTCTTTCTTCCCATTCATCGAGAGATGTCTGGTCGTGGTTTCTTTCTTCCCATTCATCGAGAGATGTCTGGTCGTGGTTTCTTTCTTCCCATTCATCGAGAGATGTCTGGTCGTGGTTTCTTTCTTCCCATTCATCGAGAGATGTCTGGTCGTGGTTTCTTTCTTCCCATTCATCGAGAGATGTCTGGTCGTGGTTTCTTTCTTCCCATTCATCGAGAGATGTCTGGTCGTGGTTTCTTTCTTCCCATTCATCCGTTGATGTCTGGTCGTGGTTTCTTTCTTCCCATTCATCCGTTGATGTTGGTCTGGTCGTGGTTTCTTTCTTCCCATTCATCGTTGATGTCTGGTCGTGGTTTCTTTCTTCCCATTCATCGAGAGATGTCTGGTCGTGGTTTCTTTCTTCCCATTCATCGAGAGATGTCTGGTCGTGGTTTCTTTCTTCCCATTCATCGTTGATGTCTGGTCGTGGTTTCTTTCTTCCCATTCATCGAGAGATGTCTGGTCGTGGTTTCTTTCTTCCCATTCATCCGTTGATGTCTGGTCGTGGTTTCTTTCTTCCCATTCATCGAGAGATGTCTGGTCGTGGTTTCTTTCTTCCCATTCATCGAGAGATGTCTGGTCGTGGTTTCTTTCTTCCCATTCATCCGAGAGATGTCTGGTCGTGGTTTCTTTCTTCCCATTCATCGAGAGATGTCTGGTCGTGGTTTCTTTCTTCCCATTCATCGAGAGATGTCTGGTCGTGGTTTCTTTCTTCCCATTCATCCGAGATGTCTGGTCGTGGTTTCTTTCTTCCCATTCATCCGTTGATGTCTGGTCGTGGTTTCTTTCTTCCCATTCATCCGTTGATGTCTGGTCGTGGTTTCTTTCTTCCCATTCATCGAGAGATGTCTGGTCGTGGTTTCTTTCTTCCCATTCATCGAGAGATGTCTGGTCGTGGTTTCTTTCTTCCCATTCATCCGTTGATGTCTGGTCGTGGTTTCTTTCTTCCCATTCATCGAGAGATGTCTGGTCGTGGTTTCTTTCTTCCCATTCATCGAGAGATGTCTGGTCGTGGTTTCTTTCTTCCCATTCATCGAGAGATGTCTGGTCGTGGTTTCTTTCTTCCCATTCATCCGAGATGTCTGGTCGTGGTTTCTTTCTTCCCATTCATCGAGAGATGTCTGGTCGTGGTTTCTTTCTTCCCATTCATCCGTTGATGTCTGGTCGTGGTTTCTTTCTTCCCATTCATCGAGAGATGTCTGGTCGTGGTTTCTTTCTTCCCATTCATCGAGAGATGTCTGGTCGTGGTTTCTTTCTTCCCATTCATCTGTTGATGTCTGGTCGTGGTTTCTTTCTTCCCATTCATCGAGAGATGTCTGGTCGTGGTTTCTTTCTTCCCATTCATCGAGAGATGTCTGGTCGTGGTTTCTTTCTTCCCATTCATTCGTTGATGTCTGGTCGTGGTTTCTTTCTTCCCATTCATCGAGAGATGTCTGGTCGTGGTTTCTTTCTTCCCATTCATCGAGAGATGTCTGGTCGTGGTTTCTTTCTTCCCATTCATCGTTGATGTCTGGTCGTGGTTTCTTTCTTCCCATTCATCGAGAGATGTCTGGTCGTGGTTTCTTTCTTCCCATTCATCCGTTGATGTCTGGTCGTGGTTTCTTTCTTCCCATTCATCGAGAGATGTCTGGTCGTGGTTTCTTTCTTCCCATTCATCGAGAGATGTCTGGTCGTGGTTTCTTTCTTCCCATTCCTGATGATGTCTGGTCGTGGTTTCTTTCTTCCCATTCATCGAGAGATGTCTGGTCGTGGTTTCTTTCTTCCCATTCATCGAGAGATGTCTGGTCGTGGTTTCTTTCTTCCCATTCATCGTTGATGTCTGGTCGTGGTTTCTTTCTTCCCATTCATCGAGAGATGTCTGGTCGTGGTTTCTTTCTTCCCATTCATCCGAGAGATGTCTGGTCGTGGTTTCTTTCTTCCCATTCATCGTTGATGTCTGGTCGTGGTTTCTTTCTTCCCATTCATCGAGAGATGTCTGGTCGTGGTTTCTTTCTTCCCATTCATCGAGAGATGTCTGGTCGTGGTTTCTTTCTTCCCATTCATCGAGAGATGTCTGGTCGTGGTTTCTTTCTTCCCATTCATCGAGAGATGTCTGGTCGTGGTTTCTTTCTTCCCATTCATCGAGAGATGTCTGGTCGTGGTTTCTTTCTTCCCATTCATCCGTTGATGTCTGGTCGTGGTTTCTTTCTTCCCATTCATCGAGAGATGTCTGGTCGTGGTTTCTTTCTTCCCATTCATCCGTTGATGTCTGGTCGTGGTTTCTTTCTTCCCATTCATCGAGAGATGTCTGGTCGTGGTTTCTTTCTTCCCATTCATCCGTTGATGTCTGGTCGTGGTTTCTTTCTTCCCATTCATCGAGAGATGTCTGGTCGTGGTTTCTTTCTTCCCATTCATCGAGAGATGTCTGGTCGTGGTTTCTTTCTTCCCATTCATCCGTTGATGTCTGGTCGTGGTTTCTTTCTTCCCATTCATCGAGAGATGTCTGGTCGTGGTTTCTTTCTTCCCATTCATCGAGAGATGTCTGGTCGTGGTTTCTTTCTTCCCATTCATCGATTGATGTCTGGTCGTGGTTTCTTTCTTCCCATTCATCGAGAGATGTCTGGTCGTGGTTTCTTTCTTCCCATTCATCGAGAGATGTCTGGTCGTGGTTTCTTTCTTCCCATTCATCGAGAGATGTCTGGTCGTGGTTTCTTTCTTCCCATTCATCGTTGATGTCTGGTCGTGGTTTCTTTCTTCCCATTCATCGAGAGATGTCTGGTCGTGGTTTCTTTCTTCCCATTCATCGAGAGATGTCTGGTCGTGGTTTCTTTCTTCCCATTCATCCGTTGATGTCTGGTCGTGGTTTCTTTCTTCCCATTCATCGAGAGATGTCTGGTCGTGGTTTCTTTCTTCCCATTCATCGAGAGATGTCTGGTCGTGGTTTCTTTCTTCCCATTCATCGAGAGATGTCTGGTCGTGGTTTCTTTCTTCCCATTCATCGAGAGATGTCTGGTCGTGGTTTCTTTCTTCCCATTCATCGAGAGATGTCTGGTCGTGGTTTCTTTCTTCCCATTCATCCGTTGATGTCTGGTCGTGGTTTCTTTCTTCCCATTCATCGAGAGATGTCTGGTCGTGGTTTCTTTCTTCCATTCATCGAGAGATGTCTGGTCGTGGTTTCTTTCTTCCCATTCATCGTTGATGTCTGGTCGTGGTTTCTTTCTTCCCATTCATCGAGAGATGTCTGGTCGTGGTTTCTTTCTTCCCATTCATCGAGAGATGTCTGGTCGTGGTTTCTTTCTTCCCATTCATCGTTGATGTCTGGTCGTGGTTTCTTTCTTCCCATTCATCGAGAGATGTCTGGTCGTGGTTTCTTTCTTCCCATTCATCCGATGATGTCTGGTCGTGGTTTCTTTCTTCCCATTCATCGAGAGATGTCTGGTCGTGGTTTCTTTCTTCCCATTCATCCGTTGATGTCTGGTCGTGGTTTCTTTCTTCCCATTCATCCGGAGATGTCTGGTCGTGGTTTCTTTCTTCCCATTCATCGAGAGATGTCTGGTCGTGGTTTCTTTCTTCCCATTCATCCGTTGATGTCTGGTCGTGGTTTCTTTCTTCCCATTCATCGAGAGATGTCTGGTCGTGGTTTCTTTCTTCCCATTCATCGAGATGTCTGGTCGTGGTTTCTTTCTTCCCATTCATCGATTGATGTCTGGTCGTGGTTTCTTTCTTCCCATTCATCGAGAGATGTCTGGTCGTGGTTTCTTTCTTCCCATTCATCGAGAGATGTCTGGTCGTGGTTTCTTTCTTCCCATTCATCGAGAGATGTCTGGTCGTGGTTTCTTTCTTCCCATTCATCGTTGATGTCTGGTCGTGGTTTCTTTCTTCCCATTCATCGAGAGATGTCTGGTCGTGGTTTCTTTCTTCCCATTCATCGAGAGATGTCTGGTCGTGGTTTCTTTCTTCCCATTCATCCGTTGATGTCTGGTCGTGGTTTCTTTCTTCCCATTCATCGAGAGATGTCTGGTCGTGGTTTCTTTCTTCCCATTCATCGAGAGATGTCTGGTCGTGGTTTCTTTCTTCCCATTCATCGAGAGATGTCTGGTCGTGGTTTCTTTCTTCCCATTCATCGAGAGATGTCTGGTCGTGGTTTCTTTCTTCCCATTCATCCGAGAGATGTCTGGTCGTGGTTTCTTTCTTCCCATTCATCCGTTGATGTCTGGTCGTGGTTTCTTTCTTCCCATTCATCGAGAGATGTCTGGTCGTGGTTTCTTTCTTCCCATTCATCGAGAGATGTCTGGTCGTGGTTTCTTTCTTCCCATTCATCCGTTGATGTCTGGTCGTGGTTTCTTTCTTCCCATTCATCGAGAGATGTCTGGTCGTGGTTTCTTTCTTCCCATTCATCGAGAGATGTCTGGTCGTGGTTTCTTTCTTCCCATTCATCCGTTGATGTCTGGTCGTGGTTTCTTTCTTCCCATTCATCGAGAGATGTCTGGTCGTGGTTTCTTTCTTCCCATTCATCGAGAGATGTCTGGTCGTGGTTTCTTTCTTCCCATTCATCGATTGATGTCTGGTCGTGGTTTCTTTCTTCCCATTCATCGAGAGATGTCTGGTCGTGGTTTCTTTCTTCCCATTCATCCGAGATGTCTGGTCGTGGTTTCTTTCTTCCCATTCATCGAGAGATGTCTGGTCGTGGTTTCTTTCTTCCCATTCATCGAGAGATGTCTGGTCGTGGTTTCTTTCTTCCCATTCATCGAGAGATGTCTGGTCGTGGTTTCTTTCTTCCCATTCATCGAGAGATGTCTGGTCGTGGTTTCTTTCTTCCCATTCATCCGTTGATGTCTGGTCGTGGTTTCTTTCTTCCCATTCATCGAGAGATGTCTGGTCGTGGTTTCTTTCTTCCCATTCATCGAGAGATGTCTGGTCGTGGTTTCTTTCTTCCCATTCATCCGTTGATGTCTGGTCGTGGTTTCTTTCTTCCCATTCATCGAGAGATGTCTGGTCGTGGTTTCTTTCTTCCCATTCATCGAGAGATGTCTGGTCGTGGTTTCTTTCTTCCCATTCATCGAGAGATGTCTGGTCGTGGTTTCTTTCTTCCCATTCATCCGTTGATGTCTGGTCGTGGTTTCTTTCTTCCCATTCATCGAGAGATGTCTGGTCGTGGTTTCTTTCTTCCCATTCATCGAGAGATGTCTGGTCGTGGTTTCTTTCTTCCCATTCATCCGTTGATGTCTGGTCGTGGTTTCTTTCTTCCCATTCATCGAGAGATGTCTGGTCGTGGTTTCTTTCTTCCATTCATCGAGAGATGTCTGGTCGTGGTTTCTTTCTTCCCATTCATCCGTTGATGTCTGGTCGTGGTTTCTTTCTTCCCATTCATCGAGAGATGTCTGGTCGTGGTTTCTTTCTTCCCATTCATCGAGATATGTCTGGTCGTGGTTTCTTTCTTCCCATTCATCGATTGATGTCTGGTCGTGGTTTCTTTCTTCCCATTCATCGAGAGATGTCTGGTCGTGGTTTCTTCTTCCCATTCATCGAGAGATGTCTGGTCGTGGTTTCTTTCTTCCCATTCATCGAGAGATGTCTGGTCGTGGTTTCTTTCTTCCCATTCATCGTTGATGTCTGGTCGTGGTTTCTTTCTTCCCATTCATCGAGAGATGTCTGGTCGTGGTTTCTTTCTTCCCATTCATCGAGAGATGTCTGGTCGTGGTTTCTTTCTTCCCATTCATCCGTTGATGTCTGGTCGTGGTTTCTTTCTTCCCATTCATCGAGAGATGTCTGGTCGTGGTTTCTTTCTTCCCATTCATCGAGAGATGTCTGGTCGTGGTTTCTTTCTTCCCATTCATCGAGAGATGTCTGGTCGTGGTTTCTTTCTTCCCATTCATCGAGAGATGTCTGGTCGTGGTTTCTTTCTTCCCATTCATCGAGAGATGTCTGGTCGTGGTTTCTTTCTTCCCATTCATCGTTGATGTCTGGTCGTGGTTTCTTTCTTCCCATTCATCGAGAGATGTCTGGTCGTGGTTTCTTTCTTCCCATTCATCGAGAGATGTCTGGTCGTGGTTTCTTTCTTCCCATTCATCCGTTGATGTCTGGTCGTGGTTTCTTTCTTCCCATTCATCGAGAGATGTCTGGTCGTGGTTTCTTTCTTCCCATTCATCGAGAGATGTCTGGTCGTGGTTTCTTTCTTCCCATTCATCCGTTGATGTCTGGTCGTGGTTTCTTTCTTCCCATTCATCGACAGATGTCTGGTCGTGTTTTCTTTCTTCCCATTCATCCGAGATGTCTGGTCGTGGTTTCTTTCTTCCCATTCATCGAGAGATGTCTGGTCGTGGTTTCTTTCTTCCCATTCATCCGTTGATGTCTGGTCGTGGTTTCTTTCTTCCCATTCATCGAGAGATGTCTGGTCGTGGTTTCTTTCTTCCCATTCATCGAGAGATGTCTGGTCGTGGTTTCTTTCTTCCCATTCATCCGTTGATGTCTGGTCGTGGTTTCTTTCTTCCCATTCATCGAGAGATGTCTGGTCGTGGTTTCTTTCTTCCCATTCATCGAGAGATGTCTGGTCGTGGTTTCTTTCTTCCCATTCATCGATTGATGTCTGGTCGTGGTTTCTTTCTTCCCATTCATCGAGAGATGTCTGGTCGTGGTTTCTTTCTTCCCATTCATCGAGAGATGTCTGGTTGTGGTTTCTTTCTTCCCATTCATCCGTTGATGTCTGGTCGTGGTTTCTTTCTTCCCATTCATTCGAGAGATGTCTGGTCGTGGTTTCTTTCTTCCCATTCATCGAGAGATGTCTGGTCGTGGTTTCTTTCTTCCCATTCATCGAGAGATGTCTGGTCGTGGTTTCTTTCTTCCCATTCATCCGTTGATGTCTGGTCGTGGTTTCTTTCTTCCCATTCATCGAGAGATGTCTGGTCGTGGTTTCTTTCTTCCCATTCATCGAGAGATGTCTGGTCGTGGTTTCTTTCTTCCCATTCATCGAGAGATGTCTGGTCGTGGTTTCTTTCTTCCCATTCATCGAGAGATGTCTGGTCGTGGTTTCTTTCTTCCCATTCATCGAGAGATGTCTGGTCGTGGTTTCTTTCTTCCCATTCATCCGTTGATGTCTGGTCGTGGTTTCTTTCTTCCCATTCATCGAGAGATGTCTGGTCGTGGTTTCTTTCTTCCCATTCATCGAGAGATGTCTGGTCGTGGTTTCTTTCTTCCCATTCATCCGTTGATGTCTGGTCGTGGTTTCTTTCTTCCCATTCATCGAGAGATGTCTGGTCGTGGTTTCTTTCTTCCCATTCATCGAGAGATGTCTGGTCGTGGTTTCTTTCTTCCCATTCATCCGTTGATGTCTGGTCGTGGTTTCTTTCTTCCCATTCATCGAGAGATGTCTGGTCGTGGTTTCTTTCTTCCCATTCATCGAGATTGTCTGGTCGTGGTTTCTTTCTTCCCATTCATCGATTGATGTCTGGTCGTGGTTTCTTTCTTCCCATTCATCGAGAGATGTCTGGTCGTGGTTTCTTTCTTCCCATTCATCCGTTGATGTCTGGTCGTGGTTTCTTTCTTCCCATTCATCGAGAGATGTCTGGTCGTGGTTTCTTTCTTCCCATTCATCGAGAGATGTCTGGTCGTGGTTTCTTTCTTCCCATTCATCGAGAGATGTCTGGTCGTGGTTTCTTTCTTCCCATTCATCGAGAGATGTCTGGTCGTGGTTTCTTTCTTCCCATTCATCCGTTGATGTCTGGTCGTGGTTTCTTTCTTCCCATTCATCGAGAGATGTCTGGTCGTGGTTTCTTTCTTCCCATTCATCGAGAGATGTCTGGTCGTGGTTTCTTTCTTCCCATTCATCGTTGATGTCTGGTCGTGGTTTCTTTCTTCCCATTCATCGAGAGATGTCTGGTCGTGGTTTCTTTCTTCCCATTCATCGAGAGATGTCTGGTCGTGGTTTCTTTCTTCCCATTCATCGAGAGATGTCTGGTCGTGGTTTCTTTCTTCCCATTCATCCGTTGATGTCTGGTCGTGGTTTCTTTCTTCCCATTCATCGAGAGATGTCTGGTCGTGGTTTCTTTCTTCCCATTCATCGAGAGATGTCTGGTCGTGGTTTCTTTCTTCCCATTCATCCGTTGATGTCTGGTCGTGGTTTCTTTCTTCCCATTCATCGAGAGATGTCTGGTCGTGGTTTCTTTCTTCCCATTCATCGAGAGATGTCTGGTCGTGGTTTCTTTCTTCCCATTCATCCGTTGATGTCTGGTCGTGGTTTCTTTCTTCCCATTCATCGAGAGATGTCTGGTCGTGGTTTCTTTCTTCCCATTCATCGAGAGATGTCTGGTCGTGGTTTCTTTCTTTCCATTCATCGAGAGATGTCTGGTCGTGGTTTCTTTCTTCCCATTCATCGAGAGATGTCTGGTCGTGGTTTCTTTCTTCCCATTCATCGAGAGATGTCTGGTCGTGGTTTCTTTCTTCCCATTCATCGTTGATGTCTGGTCGTGGTTTCTTTCTTCCCATTCATCGAGAGATGTCTGGTCGTGGTTTCTTTCTTCCCATTCATCGAGAGATGTCTGGTCGTGGTTTCTTTCTTCCCATTCATCCGTTGATGTCTGGTCGTGGTTTCTTTCTTCCCATTCATCGAGAGATGTCTGGTCGTGGTTTCTTTCTTCCCATTCATCCGTTGATGTCTGGTCGTGGTTTCTTTCTTCCCATTCATCGAGAGATGTCTGGTCGTGGTTTCTTTCTTCCCATTCATCGAGAGATGTCTGGTCGTGGTTTCTTTCTTCCCATTCATCGAGAGATGTCTGGTCGTGGTTTCTTTCTTCCCATTCATCGAGAGATGTCTGGTCGTGGTTTCTTTCTTCCCATTCATCGAGAGATGTCTGGTCGTGGTTTCTTTCTTCCCATTCATCGATTGATGTCTGGTCGTGGTTTCTTTCTTCCCATTCATCGAGAGATGTCTGGTCGTGGTTTCTTTCTTCCCATTCATCGAGAGATGTCTGGTCGTGGTTTCTTTCTTCCCATTCATCCGTTGATGTCTGGTCGTGGTTTCTTTCTTCCCATTCATCGAGAGATGTCTGGTCGTGGTTTCTTCTTCCCATTCATCGAGAGATGTCTGGTCGTGGTTTCTTTCTTCCCATTCATCCGAGATGTCTGGTCGTGGTTTCTTTCTTCCCATTCATCCGAGAGATGTCTGGTCGTGGTTTCTTTCTTCCCATTCATCGAGAGATGTCTGGTCGTGGTTTCTTTCTTCCCATTCATCGAGAGATGTCTGGTCGTGGTTTCTTTCTTCCCATTCATCGTTGATGTCTGGTCGTGGTTTCTTTCTTCCCATTCATCGTTGATGTCTGGTCGTGGTTTCTTTCTTCCCATTCATCGAGAGATGTCTGGTCGTGGTTTCTTTCTTCCCATTCATCGAGAGATGTCTGGTCGTGGTTTCTTTCTTCCCATTCATCCGTTGATGTCTGGTCGTGGTTTCTTTCTTCCCATTCATCGAGAGATGTCTGGTCGTGGTTTCTTTCTTCCCATTCATCGAGAGATGTCTGGTCGTGGTTTCTTTCTTCCCATTCATCCGAGAGATGTCTGGTCGTGGTTTCTTTCTTCCCATTCATCGAGAGATGTCTGTCGTGGTTCTTTCTTCCCATTCATCGAGAGATGTCTGGTCGTGGTTTCTTTCTTCCCATTCATCGAGAGATGTCTGGTCGTGGTTTCTTTCTTCCCATTCATCGAGAGATGTCTGGTCGTGGTTTCTTTCTTCCCATTCATCCGTTGATGTCTGGTCGTGGTTTCTTTCTTCCCATTCATCGAGAGATGTCTGGTCGTGGTTTCTTTCTTCCCATTCATCGAGAGATGTCTGGTCGTGGTTTCTTTCTTCCCATTCATCCGTTGATGTCTGGTCGTGGTTTCTTTCTTCCCATTCATCGAGAGATGTCTGGTCGTGGTTTCTTTCTTCCCATTCATCCGTTGATGTCTGGTCGTGGTTTCTTTCTTCCCATTCATCGAGAGATGTCTGGTCGTGGTTTCTTTCTTCCCATTCATCGAGAGATGTCTGGTCGTGGTTTCTTTCTTCCCATTCATCCGTTGATGTCTGGTCGTGGTTTCTTTCTTCCCATTCATCGAGAGATGTCTGGTCGTGGTTCTTTCTTCCCATTCATCGAGAGATGTCTGGTCGTGGTTTCTTTCTTCCCATTCATCCGATGATGTCTGGTCGTGGTTTCTTTCTTCCCATTCATCGAGAGATGTCTGGTCGTGGTTTCTTTCTTCCCATTCATCGAGAGATGTCTGGTCGTGGTTTCTTTCTTCCCATTCATCCGAGATGTCTGGTCGTGGTTTCTTTCTTCCCATTCATCGAGAGATGTCTGGTCGTGGTTTCTTTCTTCCCATTCATCGAGAGATGTCTGGTCGTGGTTTCTTTCTTCCCATTCATCCGTTGATGTCTGGTCGTGGTTTCTTTCTTCCCATTCATCGAGAGATGTCTGGTCGTGGTTTCTTTCTTCCCATTCATCCGTTGATGTCTGGTCGTGGTTTCTTTCTTCCCATTCATCGAGAGATGTCTGGTCGTGGTTTCTTTCTTCCCATTCATCGAGAGATGTCTGGTCGTGGTTTCTTTCTTCCCATTCATCCGTTGATGTCTGGTCGTGGTTTCTTTCTTCCCATTCATCGAGAGATGTCTGGTCGTGGTTTCTTTCTTCCCATTCATCGAGAGATGTCTGGTCGTGGTTCTTTCTTCCATTCATCTCGAGAGATGTCTGGTCGTGGTTTCTTTCTTCCCATTCATCGAGAGATGTCTGGTCGTGGTTTCTTTCTTCCCATTCATCGAGAGATGTCTGGTCGTGGTTTCTTTCTTCCCATTCATCGATGATGTCTGGTCGTGGTTTCTTTCTTCCCATTCATCGAGAGATGTCTGGTCGTGGTTTCTTTCTTCCCATTCATCCGAGAATGTCTGGTCGTGGTTTCTTTCTTCCCATTCATCGAGAGATGTCTGGTCGTGGTTTCTTTCTTCCCATTCATCGAGAGATGTCTGGTCGTGGTTTCTTCTTCCCATTCATCCGTTGATGTCTGGTCGTGGTTTCTTTCTTCCCATTCATCGAGATGTCTGGTCGTGGTTTCTTTCTTCCCATTCATCGAGAGATGTCTGGTCGTGGTTTCTTTCTTCCCATTCATCCGTTGATGTCTGGTCGTGGTTTCTTTCTTCCCATTCATCGAGAGATGTCTGGTCGTGGTTTCTTTCTTCCCATTCATCGAGAGATGTCTGGTCGTGGTTTCTTTCTTCCCATTCATCGAGAGATGTCTGGTCGTGGTTTCTTTCTTCCCATTCATCGTTGATGTCTGGTCGTGGTTTCTTTCTTCCCATTCATCGAGAGATGTCTGGTCGTGGTTTCTTTCTTCCCATTCATCCGTTGATGTCTGGTCGTGGTTTCTTTCTTCCCATTCATCGAGAGATGTCTGGTCGTGGTTTCTTTCTTCCCATTCATCGAGAGATGTCTGGTCGTGGTTTCTTTCTTCCCATTCATCGAGAGATGTCTGGTCGTGGTTTCTTTCTTCCCATTCATCCGTTGATGTCTGGTCGTGGTTTCTTTCTTCCCATTCATCGAGAGATGTCTGGTCGTGGTTTCTTTCTTCCCATTCATCGAGAGATGTCTGGTCGTGGTTTCTTTCTTCCCATTCATCCGTTGATGTCTGGTCGTGGTTTCTTTCTTCCCATTCATCGAGAGATGTCTGGTCGTGGTTTCTTTCTTCCCATTCATCCGTTGATGTCTGGTCGTGGTTTCTTTCTTCCCATTCATCGAGAGATGTCTGGTCGTGGTTTCTTTCTTCCCATTCATCGAGAGATGTCTGGTCGTGGTTTCTTTCTTCCCATTCATCGTTGATGTCTGGTCGTGGTTTCTTTCTTCCCATTCATCGAGAGATGTCTGGTCGTGGTTTCTTTCTTCCCATTCATCGAGATGTCTGGTCGTGGTTTCTTTCTTCCCATTCATCCGTTGATGTCTGGTCGTGGTTTCTTTCTTCCCATTCATCGAGAGATGTCTGGTCGTGGTTTCTTTCTTCCCATTCATCGAGAGATGTCTGGTCGTGGTTTCTTTCTTCCCATTCATCCGTTGATGTCTGGTCGTGGTTTCTTTCTTCCCATTCATCGAGAGATGTCTGGTCGTGGTTTCTTTTCCCATTCATCCGTTGATGTCTGGTCGTGGTTCTTTCTTCCCATTCATCGAGAGATGTCTGGTCGTGGTTTCTTTCTTCCCATTCATCGAGAGATGTCTGGTCGTGGTTTCTTTCTTCCCATTCATCGAGAGATGTCTGGTCGTGGTTTCTTTCTTCCCATTCATCCGTTGATGTCTGGTCGTGGTTTCTTTCTTCCCATTCATCGAGAGATGTCTGGTCGTGGTTTCTTTCTTCCCATTCATCCGAGAGATGTCTGGTCGTGGTTTCTTTCTTCCCATTCATCCGTTGATGTCTGGTCGTGGTTTCTTTCTTCCCATTCATCGAGAGATGTCTGGTCGTGGTTTCTTTCTTCCCATTCATCGAGAGCATGTCGGGGTCCGTTGTTTCTGGGTTTCTTCTTCCCATTCATCCGTATGATGTCTGGTCGTGGTTTCTTTCTTCCCATTCATCGAGAGATGTCTGGTCGTGGTTTCTTTCTTCCCATTCATCGTTGATGTCTGGTCGTGGTTTCTTTCTTCCCATTCATCGAGAGATGTCTGGTCGTGGTTTCTTTCTTCCCATTCATCCGTTGATGTCTGGTCGTGGTTTCTTTCTTCCCATTCATCGAGAGATGTCTGGTCGTGGTTTTTTCTTCCCATTCATCGAGAGATGTCTGGTCGTGGTTTCTTTCTTCCCATTCACGAGAGATGTCTGGTCGTGGTTTCTTTCTTCCCATTCATCCGTTGATGTCTGGTCGTGGTTTCTTTCTCCCATTCATCGAGAGATGTCTGGTCGTGGTTTCTTTCTTCCCATTCATCGAGAGATGTCTGGTCGTGGTTTCTTTCTTCCCATTCATCGAGAGATGTCTGGTCGTGGTTTCTTTTTCCCATTCATCGAGAGATGTCTGGTCGTGGTTTCTTTCTTCCCATTCATCCGAGATGTCTGGTCGTGGTTTCTTTCTTCCCATTCATCGAGAGATGTCTGGTCGTGGTTTCTTTCTTCCCATTCATCGAGAGATGTCTGGTCGTGGTTTCTTTCTTTCCCATTCATCCGTTGATGTCTGGTCGTGGTTTCTTTCTTCCCATTCATCGAGAGATGTCTGGTCGTGGTTTCTTTCTTCCCATTCATCGAGAGATGTCTGGTCGTGTTTTCTTTCTTCCCATTCATCCGTTGATGTCTGGTCGTGGTTTCTTTCTTCCCATTCATCGAGAGATGTCTGGTCGTGGTTTCTTTCTTCCCATTCATCGAGAGATGTCTGGTCGTGGTTTCTTTCTTCCCATTCATCGAGAGATGTCTGGTCGTGGTTTCTTTCTTCCCATTCATCCGGAGATGTCTGGTCGTGGTTTCTTTCTTCCCATTCATCGAGAGATGTCTGGTCGTGGTTTCTTTCTTCCCATTCATCGAGAGATGTCTGGTCGTGGTTTCTTTCTTCCCATTCATCGAGAGATGTCTGGTCGTGGTTTCTTTCTTCCCATTCATCGTTGATGTCTGGTCGTGGTTTCTTTCTTCCCATTCATCGAGAGATGTCTGGTCGTGGTTTCTTTCTTCCCATTCATCCGTTGATGTCTGGTCGTGGTTTCTTTCTTCCCATTCATCGAGAGATGTCTGGTCGTGGTTTCTTTCTTCCCATTCATCGTTGATGTCTGGTCGTGGTTTCTTTCTTCCCATTCATCGAGAGATGTCTGGTCGTGGTTTCTTTCTTCCCATTCATCCGTTGATGTCTGGTCGTGGTTTCTTTCTTCCCATTCATCGAGAGATGTCTGGTCGTGGTTTCTTTCTTCCCATTCATCCGTTGATGTCTGGTCGTGGTTTCTTTCTTCCCATTCATCGAGAGATGTCTGGTCGTGGTTTCTTTCTTCCCATTCATCGAGAGATGTCTGGTCGTGGTTTCTTTCTTCCCATTCA